>NW_027460291.1:40450267-41715267 GCF_050947875.1 Dermacentor variabilis
CTTTTGACAGTATTCGCACGAGTTGGTTTTCCAGCTGAAATTCGGGCGGATCAAGTGTCAGTGTTCATCAGCTCACTGATTTCCACATTCTTAAAAAAGGCGGGCTAAAGTTGATACACAGTTCTATCTATCACCCTCAGTCAAATAGTGTAAAGAGGTGGTATTCAGTGCTTGAACGTGTTTTGCGGGCGCTCCGTTACGAGCACAAGGAGGACCGGGAGTTAAGAGAGATGTGGAAGGAAAGAGGCGAGTCAAACAGTGGTAGAGTACGTGCTAAATCTGCTGGAACGGCTAAGTGCAACAGAAGAACTAGTCGAAAAGAAGATGGGCGTGACGCAAAAGAACGCCAAGCTCTATTACGAAAGGAATGCAAAGCTTCGAACCTTTAACGCTGGGGACCAAGTAGTGATCCTCAAACGTTCAACCAAGAAAAAGCTTAAACATCACTGGGCCAACCCGTTAAAGTGTTGCACAAACTTTCAAATACCAACTATGCTCTGAAAGCGCCCGGTCGCACGAAGGACAGGAGAATATACCACTTCAATATGATGAAGCCGTACACTCTAAGAAAAAAAACTGGTCAAAGGTGAGTCACTTCAATTTTACTCTCTCTTTCTTTGCTATGACCCTTTTTGCGTGAGTAGAGTCACAAAATAAGGGCCAACCCTTCTGCATGAGTCAGTTGACTCCCAATGGCTTGTGAAGAGTCGTCGTGAAAGATCGCGACTCCTTTGTTACTCGAGATGAGTCTTGGCGATAGAAAGATTATAATGCCAGGAGAAGAAATACCATATAATTTCTTCTGGGTTTATGCTTGCTTCTGGCTTACGCAGACCCTCTGGATTCATGTCCTAGTTGTAATGCAGTGTCTCGCTTTTTTGTCGTTGTCACGTTCTGTAATGACTTCGAACTCTAAATATTCATTTGCCTTGACCAGGTTTCACACGCTTAAGCGATAGTCGGTTTCCTGTGCTAAGGAAAACCTGCATTTGTCATACTGGATTCTGATCATCAGCAAATTTCAAAAAAAGGTTAAAAAAAGAGTGGCTAATAAACAGAGGACAACAACGAGATAACAAGTTAGGTTCAGTGAACGCACTCAGCAGTGCCGGTTGTATATGTAGTTCCCTGACGTGTAACTTAGTTTTGAGAATTTACATGCCAAAATTAATATATTATGAGACACACGCTAATGGCAAGCTGCAGATTAATTTTCAGCAGCTCAGGTTCTTTAACGTGCACGGACTGCACGGTACGCAAGCGTTCTTGCATTCTGCTCCGATTGTAATGCGGCCGCCGCGGTTGTGATTGGACCCATGACCTGGATCTCAGCAGGGCAACGCCATAGCCACTGGACTACCGTGGTGTGTTGCGTTCTGCGACCAGAAAGAAACGTGAACGTGCACAACACTGCTTTTGAGCGCCCTTAGACATATCAAAAATGCCGCAGTTTTGCCCTAAACGCGAAGTTTTTATAGCCATGGCAATGTATTAAGACAACTACACGAAGCAAGGTTCGTAGTTACGTCGGCTGTATAAATTGCAGCAAACATTCGGTTACTAATTAAATTAGCAAGCTTACGGTCTGGCGCGAACGTGCAAATATTGAACAGATCTCACTCAATAACTGCAAACACTCGCTGTCACAACGTGGGCGTAATGAAGAGCGCAAATAGAGGGGACCGAACGCTTCTGCTGCCTCCTACTTCAACGCCTATCCGAAACTTAAAGTTACGCTACCTCGAATCACCCCACCTTTGCACCCACCAGAGATTACTTCCAAGACAGGGCGAGGGTGGTGCAAGAGCGCGTTATAGCAGCAGCTATAGGAAGAGAAGGGTTCTATACCATACCAACGCCACCCTTCCTCCCGGCTTGCACGCGTTTTATCGCGTGACCTCATATATATATATATATATATATATATATATATATATATATATGCGGCGCCCATCCAGCCACTATACATCTCAGCTATCACCTTGAACACTGTCTTTTATGCGCAGAGCCAACGGCGCGAGATGAGATCTTATCGCACTTAAGGTCGGCAGATAAATTTCGCCGGTTGTGTCTATATAACTGATATCGCAACAAACGCGAAAATTTGATAAAGAACCCCGTTGGTTCTTCACACCGTGAGCCAGCGGTGAACGATTTCCCTGGAAACTGTATGACTAAATCTCTGCCAAATGACTACGCCCGCATACACAGATGCAAGAACTTGTGGAGCAAATGCAGGAGCTCTGGCAGCTTCACCGACCCTAAATTATTCGGTAATATGGGCGCCTTTATAGTTCTACGATACCTTTGTGCAAACTGCACTCGATAGAGATCGAGCGCAGCCGTACCGTTAGAGTTTTAAGCAAATTAGGCGCAAATACGCCGCGTCTTTATCCCACTTCAATCACGCTCTGAAGCCCAACGATAGATATTGCAAACATAGCCAGACACGGACGAGCGAATTTCGCTATTGTAAAGTGAACCTAGCGGCTATCTCAACATGCATTTTTAAATTCATGGCTCTTTCATTCATGAACATAATTTGCGTAGCGCAAAATTATCTGTGAGTCAAACAATTATTTTTCAACGCGAGGAGAGAAACGCGAAAATAGGGCATGCGTAACGCGGTTCCAAAATGTTCCAAAGCCGAAGCCATCAACAGCATAGCGCCATTTTACGGTTGTGTAGCATCATGTATGGTGTATGCATCATGCTCGAGTAGTACATTGTTTTTCTTGAATAGTTGTGAAAGCGCTCCGTTCGACTGCAACCGGATGTTACGGCAAGTTACGATGAGAACTTCTTTCCTTGCTATGTGGTTGCGATGACAAGGCGATGACGAGCAGTAGCGTGTCACCGATTGCGGCTTTGCCAACATCGAGCAAGTGCAGCTCGCCGGCCCGTGACAAGCACCCGAAGTGTTGCGGTTTGCACTGCGCCTTTCATTGTGACATGAGAGATCGTGACGCAGACTGCCGGATGCATACAAAAGCCTACCAGCGCGGAACGACCTCTGCCATTTTTTTCTCTTAACCTCTCAGGTGAGCATATCAGCTTTTGTTCGAGTTTACAAACGGCGCGCACTCAGCCCTTTCGGTTTGGCCACATTTTGCTCGACGTTTCTCTCGGAAGTTCACAGGCATGCGCGAGCGGATGCATGCGAATATACTACTGGCAAACGGAGACCACAGGAAAGCGTCTGAAATTATAACAATGGTGTACTGTCAGGAGAAACACTGTTCTTACCGATCATAATGAAGAGAAAATAGTAGCACCAGTGCAACATTCGCTGCTGATGACTGGTCGTCGAACACATTGAATAAAGCTTCTGTTTTTGAAGATTCGCTAGCGCTTCAGGTATGTGGTCAATCCAGCGACTATAGGCGGCGCGACGGTAGGTCCAAATGGCTGCCGAGACGGTGATAAGGCGATCTCGCAAGCGTGTGCATCTCGAGCAGCAAAGCGCGTCAGGTCCTCTGGTTTCGCTGCAGACCACACTTTATCTCGCTAAAGAGACGCAAGGGTGCGTAAATGAAGGTGCACCTACGTTCAACGCCGGTCACATCATATGCTGTGGCATCAAGTCCATTAAAGATACCGAGGTCAGCATCGAATCGGTATGCCTGCAGACGAGCGCAACTAAGAGCCCGCCGCACTGCGTGAACGTCGCAGTACGTGAAGATGCAAGTTCTGTAAAGGTCAGTATAATATCTAGTCTTGTTGAGTGCCCCTAGCAGAAAAAACACAAAAAAGTATGCGACCAACTTACAGCAGCTCCATTTGCGCACTTCATGCTCGAACGCGCCGCGGTTGATTTTTCACCCTATGTGGCGATCGCTGGAACTTGAGAGTGTGCAAGGTCTGGTCCTGTTTCTTGCAGTGAAAAAAAAAACTATGCGTGGCTCTGCTATCGCAAACACCTGGAACGAGGGGAGCCGGGGGAAGCCCAGCAAGAGTTAGACTAAGTGTGCGGTTTGGCACTACTTTGCTGGCCTTCCCCCAGATCAGCTGGTCTCTGGTGTTTGTGATAGCAGAGCTAAGCATAAATTTTAATCTTCAACCGCACTCTTACAGTTTCTCTGTAAAGGCCCTCAATCAGTTCTGGTAATTCATCCCCAGTGTTGCTGAACAGGACAACGTCATCTGCAAACCGAAGGTTGGTGCGTTATTCTCCGTGGATCCTCACTCTTAAGCCTTCCCAGTTTATTAGCTTGAGTACTTCTTTCAAGCATGCAGTAAATAGCACTGGAGAGATGGTGTCTCCTTGCGTGATTCCTTTCTTGATAGACAATTTTCCACCTTTCTTGTGGAGGACCAAGGTAGCTGTGGAGTCATTGCAGATATTTCCCAAGGTATTCATGTGTGCCTCCTGCACTCCTTGATTACGTAATGCTCCTACTACTGCAGGTACCTCTACTGAATCAAATGCTTTTTCATATTTTATTTATTTTTATTTTATTTATTCAGACTATCCCTAAAGGCCCTCTCGAAGGAGGGTATTACATAGAGGGTAGGGGGTGAAGTAACGCATACAGATGCAATAAGTGAGTAATTAGTCGAAAAATAACGAGAACTGATAAACAATAATCACAAAAAATACTAAAACGAGGCCAATAAGATTATCGTAGTACTAATAATAATCAGAAGTGTACAAAAAGAGAATACGAATCACAAGCACACAGAGATGGAGGCTAATCTGGGTCATAGAAAGCACTCAGACCATTAATGTATAACAAATCAGAAAGCAACACAACACGTGAACTTAAAAGAAAAAGGCAAAACGCCGCAATAAAAATAGGAACAATAACCATAGAAATATGAATGTTACACAGAAGACAAGAACATTTTTTAACACCATTCGTAGTGTAAAAAAAATGGGGGGGGGGGACATAATACAAGAAAGGTTTACGCATTTTCATTAATGATTAGAAGTTTCTGGAATTCATTTATGGTCGCAGGAGACTAAAGATCTGATCAAGAAACGCCAATGCATGAAAGCCTCAAACCCTACAGCTAGTATAGAACTGGCAGAACTTTCGAAGTTAATCAACAAGCGTAAGACAGCTGACATAAGGAAGTATAATATGGATTGAATTGAACATGCTCTCAGGAACGGAGGAAGCCTAAAAGCAGTGAAGAAGAAACTATAAATTGGCCAGAATCAGATGTATGCAGTAAGAGACAAAGCCAGAAATATCATTACTAATATGGATGAGGTAGTTCAAGTGGCTGAGGAATTCTATAGAGATTTATACAGTACCAACGGCACCCACGACGATAGTTGAAGAGGGAATACTCTAGAGGAATTTGACATGCCACAAGTAACGCCAGAAGAAGTAAAGAAAGCCTTGGGAGCTATGCAAAGGGGGAAGGCAGCTGGGGAGGATCAGGTAACAGCAGATTTGTTGAAGGTTGGTGGGCAGATTGTTCTAGAGAAACTGTTCACCCTGTATACGCAATGCCTCATGACCTCGAGCGTACCGGAATCTTGGAAGAACGCTAGCATAATCCTAATCCATAAGAAAGGGGACGCCAAGGACTTGAAAAATTATAGACCGATCAGATTACTGTCAGCTGCCTACAAGTTATTTACTAAGGTAATCGCAAATAGAACCAGGAACACCTTAGACTTCTGTCAAGCAAAGGACCAGGCAGGATTCCGTAACGGCTATTCAACAATAGACCATATTCAGACTATAAATCAGGTGAAAGAGAAATGTGCGGAATATAACCAACCCTCATATATAGCTTTCATTGATTACGAGAAAGCGTTTTATTCTCTCGAAACCTCAGCAGTCATGGAGGCATTACGGAATCAGGGTGTAGACGAGCCGTGAGTAAAAATACTGAAAGATATCTATAGCGGCTCCACAGCCACCGTAGTCCTCCATAAAGAAAGCAACAAAATCCCAATAAAGAAAGGGGTCAGGCAGGGAGATACGATCTCTCCAATGCTATTCACAACGTGTTTGCAGGAGGTATTCAGAGACCTGGATTGGGAAGAATTGGGCATAACAGTTAATGGAGAATACCTTAGTAACTTGCGATTCGCTGATGATATTGCGTTGCTTAGTAACTCAGGGGACCAATTGCAATCCATGCTCACTGACCTGGAGAGGCAAAGCAGAAGAGTGGGTTTTAAAATTAATCTGTAGAAAATTAAAGTAATGTTTAACAGTCTCGGATAAGAATAGCAATTTACAATAGGTAGCGAGGCACTGGAAGTGGTAAGGCAATACATCTACTTAGGGCAGGTAGTGACCGCGGATCCAGATCATGAGACGGAAATAATCAGAAGAATAAGAATGGGATGGGGTGCGTTTGGCAGGCATTCTGACATCATGAACAGCAGGTTCCCATTATCCCTCAAGAGAAAAGTGCATAATAGCTGTGTCTTAGCAGTACTCACCTACGGGGCAGAAACCTGGAGGCTTACGAGAAGGGTTCTACTTAAATTGAGGACGACGCAAGGAGCTATGGAAAGAAGAATGATGGGTGTAACGTTAAGGGATAAGAAAAGAGCAGATTAGGTGGGGGAAGAAACGCGAGTTAATGACATTTTAGTTGAAATCAAGAAAAAGAAATGGGGGGCAAGGGCAGGACATGTAATGAGGAGGGAAGATAACCGATGGTCATTACGGGTTACGGACTGGATTCCAAGGGAAGGGAAGCGCAGCAGGGGCGACAGAAAGTTAGGTGGGCGGATGAGATTAAGAAGTTTGCAGGGACGACATGGCCACAATTAGTACATGACCAGGGTAGTTGGAGAAGTATGGGAGAGACCTTTGCCCTGCAGTTTGCGTAACCAGGCTGATGATGATGGTGATGATGATGATTTATGTCGTTGTTGGTTGCGGTGTGTGATGGCAAGTTATTCCAGTCGGTTATGGTGCGCGGTGTTAGGATCGGCCTGCAGGGGTACCGCTCTGCAAAGCTATTTCAGCCCGCTGCACGTGCTTCGATCGACCCGCGGTGGGGGCGCCCTACACAGAACCAGCGAGGACAGCGCTAACCAACCATGAACTTACTTCAGAGAACTGCGGACTACGGCAGCTCTGGAATTTAGAGGCGCCGACTGGGGTCGGGCGTGACCACCTGGCTACGGGGACGCAGGACAATGGACACCACGACGGCCACGTTGCGAATGTCAGCTCCGAGTGCTGCGAAGGTCGTCTGCCCTCGGAGGGGGCAGTGAAAGTGCGTACGTGTGTGTGAGCCCTCCTCCTCCTCCAAAAAGGCGGGTCGTCTACGATGACGTCGAACAATGACGTCGAACGGAGTGTTTATATGCAGCTGTTTGTCGCTGCTACAGTGTGCTCGTGCTCGTTGCCGTGCTCTGTGCTCGTCAATGTACTCGTGAGCTGTGTGCTCGTAAGCTGTGTCCTGTATGTTCGTCTTGCGTGCTCCATTTGGGAGCTACGCTTAGACTGTTGAATGTATCCTCTTGTTTAAAATGAAAATACTGTAAATAAATCCTGCTCGCCTAAGTCCCCACGAAGAGTCCAGGTCCTCCCTACAACTACGACCGCCAACTCCTACATCTTGATGGCAGCGGTGAGATCGGCCTACGGCTCGTAGATCGGCCTACGACTCGGGCCAATCTACGAGCTCACGGACGTTGGCACATGGTGACCGACCGGTATCCCGATAAAGTTGGAGGCGACATGGGATTGACCACCTCTTGCAACTGACTGGATACGGCGGAGAAGCACTGGTGATATGGTGCTGCTTCAGTGGGTAAGCGTTTGGTTTTGGCTGTAAGATTTAACAGGCTTCAATTTTGCTGTGTTTGTTGATTTGATTCGCTGGGATCTTTTACTTGTATATTTATTTGCGTGGGTATCGCAGCAAGCATTGTGTGACCGCAGAGCCAAAGCTTAAAGTAGCGACCATGGTCCTAGTGTGTTTGACGAGAGCTGACCTGTTGTGGTTGTGTGAAGAAATTCAGGCAGACGTAGAGGAGGACTTGACGGAATCAGATTCGTAAGGCCATTCTGCAAAGTGGCAATGATTTGAAATTCATAGAACAAATGGGCAAACGAATTCTAAGTAAAAAACGGGAACAGGAAGCAATTAGGCAAGAACGAGATGAATTTAGGCAAGAACAGGAAAAAGCTAGGCAGAAACTAAAAAGAAGTTCGCAGGAAGAAGGCCTAACAGAAGTAACGAGGCAGTACGTTGGCGCATTGAACAAAGAGATTGAAGGTTTTGAGCAGTTCATCGTGCAAAGTCAACAGCGGCTTGAGAAATCTGTAGGCTGGACGCAGCGAAAGTGGGAGGAAGTCGACAGCAGATTTCAGTCGAAAGCCGAGGAGAGTAGTAGTACCTGTGAGATTAGCAGCAAGTTCATAGGTGAACTGGAAGTGCTAGCAGCTAACGACGCCTTAGTGGCAACAGAGGCCGTTAAAGGCCGTAGTGAGAGCGACGAGGCGATGTGCCAACAGAGCACTGTAGAGACAGCCAGGACAGCCATGAATGAGTTGGCACAGTCACCGCGCGTGTGCGTCGCATATAATGTTGACGAGGTCGTTAGCGAGGTACAAAGTACTGTTGACCCGACAGACGCGAGCACCCATGTCGAGCCAGATCTGCGTGCCGAAGTGAAGTGCCAGCTGGACGATGCAGATGAGGGCAGTTAGCAGGATTTCGAGCTCCGTAGCTCAAGGGAAGACCACTCCATGGCTCAGGGATCGGTGCAGCTCTCCGCCAGTCTAGGTAGCCAAGAGAGGGATGATTTAGTGTGGAATCATTCGGATTGTGCGGGTGAGACAGCGATAGAGACCGACGGGCTGTGTGCCGATACACAGCGTGAGCTGGGCAATTCAGTAGAGGGCAGTTCGCAAGAGTGCAATTTGCTTAGCTTAAGTAAAGACTGCTGCATTGTTCCAGAGTCGGTTGAGCTGTCCGCCAGTGGAGGCAAAGAGAGAGTCGATTTAAATGAAAGCCACTCAGACTGTGCGGGTAAGAGACCGATCCGGGCCGACGACATGTGTACCGGCCAGCACGAGGCGCGAGGGCGGCATGAAAGTGAGTACAAAGAGAAAGCGTCGCAGAAAGAAGCGCCGGAAAGATCAGAAAGCGGTAAATAAAGTAGCGCAGCCAAAGACGGCGAAAGACGCAAAAAGCCAGGGCGCGAGGAAAAGAAAGGTGCGGTCGTCGCTGACGATGCTGACGCATCCAACACAGTCGAGCCACCGGTCAAACAGAGACCGAGAAGCATATGTTCCGCACGGACGCGGACAAAGGGCACGGGGCAGTTACGTTCCTCTTCGTTCCGTAGTTCTTTTCGGAGCACAGCATGTAGTGCGAAGGTGCGCAAGGTGGCAAGACGAGATGAGGTGGTAGGGAGTCGTGACGTGGTCAGTCGAGTTCATGTTGAAAGCGGGGCGCGAGGACGCAAATTGGCAGGAGACTGTAACGTCTTGAAGGAACTGATAGTGTGTCAGCCCTTTTGTTGTTCCTGGGTAGCAAGAATAGCTTTCGAACCGCGACCACCTCGAGTACGGCTCAAAAGTATGAGTCAGTCGAAGACGTTTGGAACGGGAGGCCAAGAGAGATTCCATAGAAGTAAAACGTGTTATTTAGTTTTATTTTTGAACATTTACAAAATCGCGCGATTTGGAGACTAGAATTTCTTTCAATATGTAAGGTATGATCTTTGTGTTTTCGTTCGAGAAGCTCCGAGATTGGAAAGAGGTGTTTTATCTAAACATGTAGTTTCGCGAGCGGTTCATTATTGAGTAGATAGGCTTTTTTTGTGTGTGTGAGTAACCTGAAGGTCAAGGTTATCGTTGAGAGGCCAATGGTAACGCGTGTGTGTATTAGTTAACCTTCATTTTTTTAGAAGTGTTTCCGAATTTTTTTAAGGTTAAGCGCGTAGGTTTGCAGTTAGTGCACAATTTGCACTTAGAAGCGTTCGTAGTTCCATTAGCGCGTGTCCTGTGCGGACGGAGGGAAGCAGTTTTTTAATGACTGGGTTACTCGTGTATGTCTAGGGCGGCCGTGTTCTGACTTCTCTGGTAAGCGTGCGTGGACGAGTTGTTAGCAGACGCATTCTTTAAAGGTTCTGCGGTGTGCGTGAGTTACGCAAGTTTAGTAGTTCGTTTGAGGTACGTGTCCTGTATAAACTAAAGGAACAAATGTGAGTAAGTGTGATGAAATGCTTACGTACGACGCAAGTACGCGTTCTGAATAGACCACAAAGCTAGCGCGATTGTGATTACGTACCTGTGGAGTTGGCCAGACGGTTCAGTGGCACCAGTACGTGCGATAAGTACGCCACTGTGATAGGGTAAGAACAGACTGTTCGTGAAGCTAGGCTGCTTAAGTTATGTTCGGGTATTGGTGGCTGAGAGCGTTCAGTTTATTTCTGCGTAAACCTTTACTCTTGTGCAGCGCGACGGTCAGGTTTGGTCGAACTCAGAGGGAACGTGAACGCTCGCTTTCTTTGGCGGCACAAAATTTTGGGGGCAAAATTTGGGGTTCCCAGTTGAGTGGCTTGCCTTGAAATTTTGATAGGAAGCCTGGTGGGTTAGCAGCTGATTCCGGGCGTTTGCACGCTGAGTGGTATTGTGTTGCCGGGATCGACTCTTCTGTGCCGGTTGTTGTGAGATGGTTGAAGGCATTCCAAGTGCGCAGGGGTTGCAGAGAGCAAAGCCATCTTCTTGCTCGCCAGCCATTCTCTTCCTGCCCAGTGGTTGTCAGCTCTGGCCAGGCGAGATTTTCAGGGCCATGGAGGAGCTGTTAGGATCGGCCTGCAGGAGTACTGCTCTGCAAAGCTATTTCAGCCCGCTGCACATGCTTTGATCGACCCGCGGTGGGGGCGCCCTACACAGAACCAGCGAGGACAGCGCTAACCAACCATGAACTTACTTCAGAGAACTGCGGACTACGGCAGCTCTGGAATTTAGAGGCGCCGGCTGGGGTCGGGCGTGACCACCTGGCTACGGGGACGCAGGACGATGGACACCACGACGGCCGCGTTGCGAAGGTCAGCTCCGAGTGCTGCGAAGGTCGTCTGCCCTCGGAGGGGGGCAGTGAAAGTGCGTACGTGTGTGGGTGAGCCCTCCTCCTCCAAAAAGGCAGGTCGTCTACGATGACGTCGAACGATGACGTCGAACGGAGTGTCTAAAAGCAGCTGTTTGTCGCTGCTACAGTGTGCTCGAGCTCGTCAATGTACTCGTGAGCTGTGTGCTCGTAAGCTGTGTGCTGTATGTTCGTCTTGCGTGCACCATTTGGGAGCCACGCTTAGACTGTTGAATGTATCCTGTTGTTTAAAATGTAAATACTGTAAATAAACCCTGTACGCCTAGTTCCTCCCAAGTTCCACTCTACGACCTTCAACCCTCACAAATGGTGGCAGCGGCGAGATCGTCTGACAACTCCTACATCTGTATGCCAGCGGTGGCATCATCCAAGAACTCCAATAACTGATAACAGCGGTGGGATCGTCCGACAAATCTTACAGCGGTATGAACGATCTGGCTTAAGTTAGTGTGCGAGACGTGAAGCTTTCTATTTTAAAAGGGTGATCACGGCGTGGAAAGGTGGCAAGAGGTGGCCTAAAGAAGTCCTCGCTAGGTGATGCGTCATGGTAGAGCTTATGAAGAAGTGATGAGCGAGCGATTTTACGGCGACATGATAACACACACAGTTCAGCACGATTCTTCAATGAAGTGACGCTGGTATGACGTGAGTAATCCGAAAAAATAAAACGCACAGCACGGTTCTGCAGGGCTTCGACGTTTTTAATAATGTAGTCTTGATCGGGATCCCAAATGGCTGAGGCAGATTCTATTTTAGGACGGATTAAAGTGATATAAGCCAGTTTACGTAAGTGCGATGGGGTCTGTTCTATGAAAAACATGTAGAGGGCTTGATTGTACTGTGCATATTTCTCGATTACCTGATTGCTGACGCGGGTGGATCCATTGATAAATATCTCTTCCTGAAGCCAGCCTGTTCTCTTGGTTGGCTGAAGTCAAGTGTTGCCGTTATTCTATTCAAAATTATCTTGGTGAATATATTATGCAATACTGAAAGCAAGCTAATGGGCCTACAAATATCAGTTATTTTTTATTTCATTTATGTATTTAAATACTCTCCTGTCATTGTAGCGTTACAGTGAGCAGTGGTGTTACAAGTTCAAAATGACAGTCTTGAATGATGCATGCTCAGGGTTGCTGGTGATGGAGGCGGGGAGGTTATTCCAATCGGATGATGTCTTCGACACGTTGGAGTGGATGTACATGCTGGTCTGGCCGAACGGCACTTGGACTTTGAACTTATGGTCGACGCGGCATGGAAGGTAACAAGGTGGGGTGAACAATGTGCGTTTGAGTACAGGATTCATAAAGATTTTATGAAAAAGACATAGGCGGGCCTCCTTCCTTCTCATAGAACAGTTTGGAAGGTCTAGAACAATTTTCATTGAAGTAATACTGGCGGTGCGAGGATAATTATTAACAATGAACCGAGCTGTACGATTTTCGATGTCTTCTAGTGCGTTTACAAGTGTAGAGGAGTGAGGATCCCACATTGGGAGAAACGTACACGAGTTTCGACTTGACTGAAGTTGCACAAGGAAGAAGTTTTAAGGAAGCAGGAGCCAAAGCAAAGTTACGTGGTCAAAAACCAAGAGTGCGATTCGCATTGTTAATGACGTAGTTAATATGAGTACTTTATGATATATTGCTATCTATGTGGACCACTAGGTATTTTGAAGTATTGACAGGTGACAGCAGAAAACTAGTAATATAATAAACAGGTATAGTACAGTCAGAAGTTCTTCGGGGAATCCTCATTGTTCTGCTCTTGTTAACAATCAATTTCATGGACCAGAGTGAGCACCAAGAAGCGCATTCTTGCTTGCTGATTAGTATCATGTTGGCATTCTTCTAGTTCTCTGGTACATTTCAAGTCATGAGGCATTGCAGCAAGCTTTTCAAGCATTAAGTTTTCTCCATCGTTATTTAAATGAACTGTTATTTCGTGTTTTTCTCCCGCTTTTCCACGGATCATGTCTTGCATGGCACTTCTAACTTTATCGTTAACGAAAGAAGGAGCCCCTGTATCCTGTTTATTCCTACTTAAAATGAAGGTAGCCTGGCTGGTCTGGCATTAGGTCAGTATAAAATTCTGCCCCTGTTATTATTATATCTTCTAAATAGCTGATGATTCTACCCTGCTTATCTTTCAGTGCATACATCTCAGTTTGTCCTGTGCCAAGTTTTTTTTTTTTACTGATTTCATGCTGTATTTATCTTTTGCTGTTTGGTCAGTCTTTCAACGTTATAATTTTGATTATCCCTTACTCACTCCTTGTTGATCAGTTTCGACCGTTACACGAATTCTACCTGATCTCTTGAGTTGGACACTTTAATGTTTTGTCGTTTCTTTATTAGGTCCTTTGTTAGTTGCGAGAGCTTACCTACTGGTTGCCTCGGTGCCTTACATCCGACTTCAATTGCTGCTTCTCACACCAGTCTAGTTACGTTTTAATTCATTATCTTTATGTAATCTTCATCTGACAAATATTTTTTTAAGGCGCAAACAAGAGACACACCACAAAAGGAAGGCCATACACAGAACACGCGCTACTTTCAACTGTTTATTCGACAACGTCGGCATGAAACATATAAGAGAAAGGCACATGCGCAGATGCGTTTACGGAAAAAATACAAGATACGAATACATGTATAAGAAATGCCTGATTAATTCGTATGCGCGTCGAGGTTTCCAAACTCTTCTGTGTACAGACTTAACGAAAGCTCACTGATCACTGATGCAACCTCCGCCTCTCTTTTCTGCGTGATCATTCCAGTATCAAGCGGGCCTGTTCACTGTGGCTTTTGCCAAGAATCTTTTCATCACGAAAATAGTGCTTCAAATCCTTCGCACGAATTCGTGTGATCAGCCAAATGCTTTCTTTCCGTGTTTTTATTATTCAAGGCGTGCTTCCTAAATCAATCATTCACACGCCTTCTGTTTGACCGATATAGCTTTTGCCACAGATCAAAGGAATATCATGGACAACTGCGCTGCCGCAGTTTAGATAGGGTCAAAGGTGCTTCCTTCCGCAGCTTCGCCGTGTTTCGCCTGCTGTGCCTATGCGCGGGCGAAGACAGTCGTTTGTTGGCGGCAGAGAAAACCCCTCCCCAACGTCGTGCCTCTTGGCTACTTTCTTGAGATTATGTGAAACTTATCAACGTAAGGAGCTACTTCACGCGCAAGCTTTTGTCCCTGAAATCGTTATTGTCCTTGTTTTTTTTCCTTGCTTAAACTTCTGCAACAGACCCTCAGCAGCTGCAGTGATGTGTGTGTATGTGGTGGGGTGGGGGGGGGGGTAACCTTCTACCAGCAGTTTTGTCACCTGTGCTTGAAAGCTTTCTTGCATCGTGTGCTGGTACGATTTCTTCAGTGAAGGCCGGCGGCAAAGAGATGCTATAGCCCTTTTGGCTATCTTAGAGCAAGAAGAGTGAAAAGGTAGGATCCCCTCCCTAGCCCGAGGCCTATACGACCAGCACCCATGTCCCCTAGAAGAAACTGAAATGAATATCTAATAACTGAAGGGATTTCTGAATGGGACGTTCATGTGTGAAGGTCAATCACTTCCCATGTCGATTAAAATGGTTTAAAATCACTTCAACAGCAATAGTAAAAAATCATCTCCAAATCTATAAAGACATAAAACCTTTCTACCTTCTTTAAACGCATGATCCAATACAAAAGTGGATTGTAAATAAACCTCTAACGAAGTAATAAAGTTACTCGTACTAATACTCACTGTGTTCTGGAAGGCGACCTCGGGATTTTCGTCTATACACTGATGAGTATGGCCTCTAACGACTTCACAATCTGCAATAATATTATTTTCTACAAAGTACTACTTTGGCTACTTTTATTTGCATCTTCCAACTTCTAACACCAGTATATTTTACATTTCCCAGGGCAGAACAGCAATATTGAAAATGATTAAATCGGCATACTATCTGATTCATGTGAGCGGATACTCCTATATCTCCCTGAAAAAGCTCCCTGATCAATCTAAAAATATATTCCCTATAGTAACCCGCAAACCCTCCCTGATGAACGAAAAAACATTTTCCCATATGCCCCTGTGAAAGCTTCTTACCTGCTCTATTAATATTTTTGTCTTTGCTTTTTCTCTGCTCTTCCTTCCGTCTTTCATTTAACTGGACCCTTCCTCCAGTGCAAGGTAGTAAACCAGAACCTTTTCCAGTTAGTCTCCCCGCCTTTCCCACTCCGATTATATATTTTTCTGTTTCCCAATGAAAGTGAAAAATACTCCCATAGCTACCTGCAAAGTTTATTGATGGGTGTAAACAAATGCTCCCGTAACACCCTGCAAGAGCTCCGATAAATGTAAAAAAAGTACTCCCACAGCTCTTTTCAAAAGCTCCTCAATGAATGTAAACATATACTCCTATAGTGGCCTGCAAAAGCTAATCAATGGATGTGATTATATATTCCATAGTCTCTTGCAAAAGCTCCTTGTTGGATGTAAACATTTAGTCCCATGGTTGCCTGCAAACGCTCATCGATGGATGTAAATATACAGTTCCATAGTTGGATGTAAAGATATACTCCCATAATTCCCTGTAGAAGCTTCTCGATGGATGTAGGCAAATATCCCTATAGCTTCCCACAAAAGTTTTCCAATGGATGTAAATATAAACTCATATAGCTGCTTGCAAAAGCTCCTCAATGGATGAAAACACATACTTCGATTAGCCCATTCAAAACCTTCATCCAGCATGGTAGTAAGCTTCTTACTCCACCTGACCGGAGTATATTAAACTTTCATCGGGGAATGCGCTTGAGGACAAATCCTATCTTCCATCTCGGCTAATTTGTACTTACAGTGTATAGACATGACAGCAGTTGAGGAAAAACTGGATGAGTTCACTATCAGTGTAGGTACGTTTCTGCTATTTCTGAAAACAATACACCGTGCCAGTTTGTAAAGCGCATAACTGATGCCGTGTGTACAGACGTAAAGCCGTATTGAATCACCGCAGCATCTAAAGTACACTACGCAAGCGGCCGCTCATTTAGGTGCACGTTAAACCCAGGCATAGGTCGGCACACCCACTCATGAGTGCACTCACTGACACTCACACACACTCATTTTAAAGTGGTGAGTACCAGTGCGAGTGAGTGTCAATGAGTGTGAGTGCAGGTGAATGCGAGTGCGATGTGAGTGCCGGCGAGTGTGAGCGGAGGTGGGTGCGAGTGCGAATGAGTGCCAGTGAGTGTGAGCGGAGGTGAGTGCGAGTGCCAGTGAGTGTGAGCAGAGGTGAGCGCCAGTGTGATTAAGTGCCAGTGAGTGTGAGTGGAGGCGAGTGTGAGTAAGCGTGAGCGGAAGTGAGTGCCTGTGAGTTCCAGTGTGTGTGAGTGGAAGTGAGTGCGAGTGTGAGTGAGTGCCAGTGAGTCTGAGTGGAGGTGAGTGCGAGTGAGTGCCATTCAGTTTGACTGGAAGTGAATGTGAACGTGACTGAGTGCTGAGTGTGAGTGGAGGTCAGTGTGAAAGAGAGTGATTGCTTGTGAGTGGGAGTAAAAGTGAGTGTGAAAGTGGTGAGTGCTTGCGAGTGTGAACGTGAGTGAGTGCCTGTGAGTGCGAACGTGGTAAGTGCTTGTGAGTGAGTGGAGGTGAGTGTGAACATGACTGAGTGTTGTCCCTGTGATTGGAGGCGAGTGTGAACGAGAGTGAGTGCTTGTGAATGTGAGTGGAAGTTAGCGTGAACGTGGTGAGTGCTTGCGAGGGAGTGGAGGTGAGTGTGAACGTGAGTGAGGGCCTGTGAGTGCGATTGGAAGTGAGTGTGAACGTGGTAAGTGCTTGTGAGTGAGTGGAGGTGAGTGTGAACATGACTGAGTGACATGCGATTGACTGAGTCCCTGTGATTGGAGGTGAGTGTGAACGCGAGTAAGTGCTTGTGAATGCGAGTGGAAGTGAGTGTGAACGTGATGAGTGCTTCTGAATGAGTGGGGGTGAGCATGAACGTGAGTTAGTGACTGCGGGTGAGTGTGAATGTGAGTGAGTGCTTGTGAGTTGAGGTAGTCTGAATATGAGGGTGAATGGTGGCATGAATGTGAGTGCTCGTGAGTGGTAGCAGAGGTGAGTACGACGGTGAGTGAGTGAGCATGAGTAGACGTGAGTATGAACGTGGGTGAGTAAATCACACCTGGCACAACAATTGAAGACGCACGCTGAAAATCCCCTTTAAGAGTGGAACGCGATAGCGTAAATGTGCTACGTTCGCATGGGAAATCATGGGAGGCTGTTTTCGGCGGGGCCCTATCGAAAAGAAAGTGGACGCAGCATCGAAGGCACGCGCATGTGCTGCGTCCGAACTCTTCTTCTTCATATAAAACCTCCTTGAAGAGCGTACGCACCATCGACTGACAGTGGCTGAATAAGCTAGAACACGTACTTCACAGGACAGTATCTTAAGCTCCCTGATTTCTATACTATGAGCTATTTTTCTACAGAGCGGCTCAAAAAATAAAGCAAAAAGTAAAGTACTTAACGGACAACCCTTTCGAACGGAAGAGAGTATTTGTAGGCGTTGTGAGAGTTCACTATTAACAAGTAAATTGGTACATGAGCTTTGATGTGCCATTTTGATGCATTTACACATGGCGGAACCAAGTCCTACATAATTATTAAAAAGTGAACACTATGTGGTACCATGTCAAGAGCCTTAGCTAGATCTATTTGCAGCATTGCTACCTTGAGGAGAGCGCTATCGCAATATTCTAAAATGCTTCTAGCTGTATGAATATTTGTAAATATTTTCCTACCTCTGATGGCGCATGTCTGATGCGGCCCAACTAACTTTCGTATAACTCCCTGCAGCCTTGCTGCAAGAACTTTCATGAAAACCTTGTAGTAAACATTTGTCAACGTAATTGGCCTGTTGTATCACGTTTCATATTGATAAGGGACGAAAGAGACTCGTTTCTGTGTTGTGTTTTTCTCGCCGCGAAAAGTATGTATCTTCTGCAGGCACTGTATTGTACACGTAAGCACATCCAAAAATTTCACCGAATCTTTGCCACGTTTATCTGGTGTTCTACATGGGAGCAAACATCAAGGACAAATTTGTTTCGTCGAGTAAAGAAAGGTGGTGTGTCAGTGCGCCACTTGTTTCTTCAGCAATTTGTATCACGTTTCGTATTGATAAGGGACGAAAGAGACCCGTTTTTATGTTGTTGTTTTTTTCAAACTATGTTAACAGTTTATATGCCTGATTTCTTTTTCAGCCATTGGCCTTCACTGCACAATTTTAAGGTTTTATTGCGTGAAGTTGCAACGTCCTACCGTTTCCTTAAGGCGAGATTTTCCCTTGAGTACCTCTCCAATGCAAAAAGAAAGCGTCTTATGAAGGATCTCATTGAAAGTGTGTTCCCTGTTCCATTGTATCGGTTAATGATTCAACAAGGGCCTGGGCAAGACCTATTTAAAAGGGTTAAAAATATGTGTCTACTGGCAAACGTTAAAACATTCTTCTTCAAGCTTTACACGGGAACTTTGCCAGTTCAAACGTGTTTAGAGGAAAGAGGGATTTATGCGCCATGGGGTAGCACATGCTTTCTGTGCAACAAAGCTGAAACGATTGAACATGCTTTCATTGATTGTAGTAATGCCATATTCTTTTGGGATATATTACAGACAATCCACATGGCATTCGTTTTTAACCACCTGAACGCGATTTTGAACAGATGGATGTTATCTTTTTACTTGGGCTGCACGCAGGCTGGCGTAGTCTGTTGGCATATAGACATTGTGATGTTAAAGGCCGATTTGTGTATGAATATTTTGTGGAAATGGTTGTGAAGGTACGTGACATGTACAAGACGAATGACTGTGATGAAGCTGTGGTGTCAATGCTTGATACTTTGACACATGTAAAATGAGTGTGATATACGATCACAAACTCTTTTGAGGCTTGTAGCCAAGCTGGAAATAAAGAAAAAAAAACGACAGTGGCTGAATGGGCTAACGTATTGGT
The DNA here is from genome assembly GCF_050947875.1 of Dermacentor variabilis. Classification (NCBI taxonomy): domain Eukaryota; kingdom Metazoa; phylum Arthropoda; class Arachnida; order Ixodida; family Ixodidae; genus Dermacentor; species Dermacentor variabilis. Next base: position 40,469,302 of record NW_027460291.1, read on the forward strand.
CTCGCAACCTGTAGTTCGTGGGGTCGAATCCGCGCCCCGGAATTTTTTTTTTTTCAGGTTATCGTCGATTTATTTATTGCCTCTATCGGAAATTTTCGCTCATGGCCAACAAATGGCGACAACACCGACACCGGATTTTCTGTGAAACGAGCTTCTCAACGCAATCGCATTAAAAAAGCAACACTCAGACTTATTCCAGGATATATTGTGATCTAAAAGTTAAGGTGGAAGAAGTCACCACCGTATGTCATGGTCAGCGCTTTTACATTGCCGTTCACAGTACCGTGATATGCACCTGCATTTTTTGCTGCGAATATGCGGTCGCTTGCAGGGGGCTAGAAAGCGCAACTTGATCTTTCAAATGCGTCTTAGTGCCCGGAGCATCACTTGATATGAATGAGCGGTAAACAATAATCTGGGGTGCCATCAGAAATCGTTGTGCGGCGCGTTCGTTCGGTTACCGGCACGCGCGATTGGCCTACTTCGTACCGACGTCGCCAGCTGCAGGGTGTGACCACGTATTTGGAGGCGTCAAAATGACGACACGCTCCTGTCAATCATCTTGCAATTGAGCACGTCGTCTGCTAGGAGCCGAAAGCGATGGGAGTTGGGAAGTTTGGAGCCATCATATGCTCGTTACGAGACCCGCTTCACGTGGCGCGTCCGGTGGATTGGATTGGATCCAAACGGCGGCTTCGGCCACGGAATGGCACGTTAGGATCCAATCCACAGTTTAATTTGGGAAAATGACGCTTGGGATGGGGGGGGGGGGTACTTCGGTTGTTACAGTAGCGTTGCTTAAGGAGGAACGAGCGCAGTGGAGGCAAGGTCGATTCAGATAGGTCGCGAAGCTTCGGGCGAAAAGCGGTTCAGTACAGATCGTCACCGACATCAGCATGGGGAGTTATGGGAGCAGCGATTGAACCGCGACTATGTTTGGAGGGAACAAACATTGGGAAAGAAAAACGCGTTTTTTTTTTTAAATTCAAGCGAGACACAGTTAGATTCATTCAACGAAAATAAAATTCCTAGTCAATTTTATATATTCGTGAAGAGTTAAGAAAATACAAGTTTAGTTAATTTTAGTATTATTAATAAATGCATTTCTTTTCAGCGCCCATCGCTACAGGGGGCGTTGACGCCACTGTCACTCGCAATGCAAAGCACGTCTTGAAATGGGCAGAAAGGCGCACTCGTAAAGTTCACCTGTTGAAATACGTCCCCCCTCACAGTTTGTGCTTTCTTGCTGGTCGAAGTTTGTATTTGGTGACGCGGGTGGCTTCATCGCTTCTTAATCTGTTAATTCAAAAGTAGTGAGTTACGACCGCCAGATAATTGTGTAGCTGTTTTCGCGCGACTGCCCTGGCCGACGGGCTTGGCATCCGACAATAGGATCAGTACTCTACGCCTAAACCTTTCGTCGGCCTCCAAAGAAAGTATGTTCTGGGCAGGGATGCGATTTCGACAACCGTACGGCTGACCTTTTCCTGCATCACTTTCCACGCTGAAAGCTCGAAACGCCCATAAAGTCGAATGGCGGGGCATTTGAATATATAGCTCCAAAGGCAGGACAACAAAACAAACTTCGCGCCTTCGAAAACAACATGACGTCACTTCTGCTTTTAACGGACATGGCGTCAGATTATTTTTTCTTCCGCCGGAAGGGTTCCCACCACATGCAGATGGCGCTAAGCCCCATGAACCGCCGATGGACCGCCATGTTTTGAACGTATGGGCTCCTATGGAAGCTTCGCTACCAGGTATATTTACCTTGGTGGAGGTGCGAAACGCGTTTGAAGAAATGGCAGAAAGCGAATTCCGGCGTCGCTTTTCTTCCTCGAGACAAATAGTGCGTTGATTGTGTGGCAGACTCGACTTCATCATCGGGTGCCAGCGAGCCACGGGAATGTTGTTGTTGCCTATTGAAAATTGCGCCACTGTTCCCGTCGTTTCTTTTTTCTTTCCTCGCTGTGCGCGACGCCACCTGGGACGACGCAGGGAAACTAATAGTTATAAATAGTAACAGTCACACGTGTTACTATTTGAAAACGTGTTTAAGCTATAGAAGAAAAATATACTTTTTTAGATAAAAATTTCATTCATTGGAAGACCAGAAACATCTGGTTTTGTAGTATACAGTCTGCAAGCAGACGACAAACGAGGGAAGCAAACTTCCGGGGAGTTCACCGCTTGCCAATTGGCTGCTCTCTCCGCCCCGTTCTAACCAGTTTTGCATACTGCCGCTTTCTGATGTTGCAGCGACCGAACAGAGCGCGTATCGAAGGAAGATCTCCGATCGCGCCCCTGTTGTCGTTGATGGAAGTGAAACGGCTCCCAATGGATGTACAGTTGGGAGGAATGTGAGTTAGAAGACTGAATTGGTCTGTAAGCAACATTTACTTATTCTGTGTGGATTCAAATCAGCCATGTCACTACCAGAAATGCTTCCCCGTTGAAAATTCACCGTTAGCGAAAATTTTTATATTGTCGTGCATATTTACACTTCACGCCCGTTTCTCTTTCCTCGGCAGTTGGCTTTCACTTTTCAATGTATATTAGTGTATACGCGATACAGTTGAGTGCTCGAGAAGGCAAATTGATTGTTACTGCGTGCCTTCGTTCATCGCTTACGTAGTTAAGTGTTACGTAACCGTTTCTTAGTGTAATGAACGGAAAACAACTCTTTGTATTGACGCATATACACGAGTGACTACTCACTTGTGTGCTAAGTGTACGCTAGCTCAGCTAATTCATTGTCATGGCTCGTGCAATAAATTAACAACTAAAAAAGACATAAATAACGTAACTAATGAATAGATAAAGCATCTAACAGTCGTGACTTTGTTCCATGGCGAACTGCTTGACAATTATTTATTAGTGACCACACTTGCTGAAAACATGTACAGGCTGACGAGAACGCCGCTGGAACACGACCAAGTACTTTTCCTGTGCTCGTAGGCGTAGCTAGAGAAGGGGCTGGCTGGGGGAGGGGGGGAGGGTATTTTAAAATTTTGCCATTGTGGTGTATGAATTACGCATGATTCAGCGTACTTCTCAAATATGATCATAATTTCCGGGGTTTTATTTTGCAAAACTACGATATGATTAATAGGCACGCCGCAGTGGCGGACTTCGGATCAACTTTGAACACCTGAGGTTCTGACATTCCGCCCCCTTCGAAATATGGCCACCGCGGCCGTGGATGGAATCCGTGTCCTCGAGCCTAGCAGTTCTACTTTTCAAATATACTGGCTTTTGGCAGAACCACAAGAATTGTCTTAAACGATAGCACAAACACAAGAGCCAACGGATTCTATCATGCTCAGTTTAACGTGTCTACTAGTGTAAATTCTAGTATTACAGGTATTCTGGCCAGTTGTTTGTTATATATGGCCAGATGGCCATATTATGGCCAGATGTTTGTGATATTTCCCCCAAAAAATTCTTTGGTAGCAAAGTGAAACAGAATCTGCAAAATCCTCCAGTTAACTACTTTTTTTCAGGGCTGAAAAAACTAAGCATACAGACATATCCCCTCATCGCAAACGCTTTGCGGCCCCACTTCCTCTCGTCACTTGACTCTCGCCCTCCCAGTTTCGGCACTTGCTCGGGAGGCGTGGAGCAGCTTCCATAGAGTTACACGAGTTGAGACATTAAATAATAAGTTCTGCTGCTTGCGCATGTGCTTTCACTGTATTTTATATTGTGCAATATTTGTGAAGCAATGAGAGAGCGCTGTTAACCGGCCTGCCCTTATGAAAATGAACAATGAGTTTCTGATGAGAACGTTATGCATTCCACATGTGACATGAGACATTCATTAGAAATGCATCGTCTAATATCGTTTGGCATCACACGTATATCAGAGACTCAAATGGCAATGCACCTTCAGATTTGTGATGAGAGGAGTAGGCAGCTTTTTTGTGTTATTGCTAATGTCAAAGTATATCATACAATAAAGTGTACGACGCCAAGTCATGAAAAATTCTTTTAATGCGATAGCATTAAATCGCTCATGAGGCGGAAAATACGGCATTGTCCGCGTGAGCACACTATGTACACAACGGTTACAAACCGTCGACCTTTCATGGGAGTCGAACCCACTACCCATGGTGTTAAGGCTACGAACCCACGAATTTTGGTGTTAATTAAGGTACCGATAATTAGGATATATTTAATAAAGGCACTGGAACCCACGACCTCTGGTGGGAGTCGAGCCCACGACCTTTGGTGTTCATGAAGACGATGTTAGTTAAGGCACAGACAATTAGGATAGAGTTTACGCACTCGAACCTACCATTGGTTCCTAACCTACGCCATTGGTGGTAATTAGGGCGATGTAATTAAGACATTCATATAGTTAATTAAGGCACTGGAACCCACGCCCTTCGGTGGAACTCATACCCTTTGTTGTTAATAAAGACAATGTTAATTATGGTAAAATTAATTTATATATAGCTAATTAAGGCACTCGACCCCATGGTCTTGGTTGGGAGTCGAATCCACGACATTTGGTGTTAATTAAGGCGGTGTTAATTAAGGTACATTTAATGAAGGTAGTTAATTAGGGCACTCGGACCCATGAATATTGATGGAAGCCGAATCCACGACTTAGTGTTAATGAATAAAGGAGGTGATTCATGCTCTGGAAACGGTTCCGATTTATCCAGGCTAGACACAAAGCACCGACGGTTCCTTTTTTTTAAGAGCGCTGTGAGTTCGTGCTGCCCCGTTATCACTTTTGGTAAATAGCGCAGACCTATGGCGTATGCCTGGCTCAGTGTAGTTTGCTTTCTTGGCTGTGTTACTTGTCTTCAAGAGGCAACCGTCAATTGTGCAGATTGACATGATCACGACAAAGAAAACTGCGCGTAAGCTACAGCGTCTATTTGCTGGAACGCACTGTAGTACTTGGTTGCAAGAACAACATACGCCGGCGCACATTTCTGGCACACCCCACATAGGACACATGGACGCTGCAGAGACATGTGGGTTTTTCGAGGAATCTTCGTTGGTCGCGACATAAACACAGAAGGCACGGACGACAGAAGTCCAACCCACGCACAATAAACACACCGACTCGAAAGCAAGATACGGACGACACGGGTGTAACCTGCGTCAAACGAGCAGATTTGATGCTTTACAACTGACGCAGTTGCAACGCGCACTGAAACATCGCCCACTGCGCATGTGTACCTCGGATATCGCGTCAACAATATCTGAGGCGATACAGTTTATGTTAACAACAGAAGAGAGTTATTCAAAATGAAGTGACAGCGCAGGCAGCGGAGAGAAGCGGAAGACGTAATTGAGGGGCTTTAAGAGACGCGACCGAAGTGCTGATCGCTGGAATAACGCCACAGCGACAGCTTTCTATTGGGGTAACATTTTCCGATTTCCAAGGCCATGCTTTTGCTGGCTGCATACAGTACAATCGATTCAAAATTGAAAATGCGTCATAGGATTTATTTCTAAATTAAACTATAGCTCACAATATAAACTTATCTGTGGTTCTTTTTGTCTCGCAACATCTATACGTCGTTTGGCGCAATACGGCACAAAACATGAGTGTACTGGTTAATATTTTAAGCATCACGGAGGCCATAGCAGCCACAGAAGACCACAGATGACGCTGGTCCCAGGCGACTTGGTGGCGCTACTCACCGCCCCGTTTCAAAGGGGATGACCATAGCATCCAGCCATGCAGCCTGTTCTTGCTGTTTACAACGAGTTGGTCGGGCGTGCGAGCTGCAACGATGCACTTGTCTGATCGTGTGTTTTTGTGTTTGTTGTAATGAAATGTGGCTTAGTTGGCGTGCGCATAAGTGCCAGAAGATACCTTGTATCGCGCCAGCCAAATGTGGACGAACGATGTTCGTGCCGTGCAATGCGTTCCCTTTGTCTCTCTGGTTGTCGCGGAAAGTTGACTGGACGTTGCAAGGAAATAATGTTTATTATTAGCGTGCCACAGCTAGTCCACTACGCAACAGCATGTATGTTGGGAGTAACATCGCAGCACCGGCAACTTGGAGCGCGCTTTTCGACGGCGTCGTACCTTTCAGAAGGTGAGTAACCATGCTTGGTAACTACAAAAGTGTTGTGCGCGCTTCTCCTGTGGGCATAGAGTGCCTTGCGAACGTAGGAAAGAGGATTGATAAGCGTTTTCTTTCGATGAGAAATATTACGCTAGGAAATAATCGTATTCATCATGCGCGCTTGTGCGTGAGCTCCCGCTATTCTGCTGAAGTTGCTTGATAAAGACTCATCTGCCTCTTGACAGATTCTTCCTGCAATGACGTTTCCTCCCTTATAAATGATTCGACCTTGAAAATATTCTCTTCTTACAAGGTTTTCGGTTTACAAACAGTATCAGGGAAAAAAGGTAAGCAATCACAACTTGCTACTGGTACAGGTTTCTTTTCAAAACAAGGGGTGTTGTCATAATTTTGACGTACTTAAACATGAGAGGAGAAAGTTGCTTAAATTAAGTCATGTGCCCAGAGTCAAGATCGCCTCGCCCTATTCAACAAACACCGTTTCTTGTGCGACGTCAATTCGCCCGTCCTCGGTATGATTACCGCCGCTACTCACCGCAGACAGACGTCCTTCCTCGAGTCGCTGATCCAGCCCAGTTGTTCTAGCCTAGAAGGAAGACGGCTCAGTGCGTTGTTGCCTCGACTACCGTGATTACCGTGCGCAATCACGCGCAAAGATGTATCCCCCTGCCACGGATCGGCGATGCACTAGATTCGCACCATAGCGCCTATTATTTTTCTAGCCTTGACCTGAGATCAAGCTGCTGGCAAACACCGATGTCCGAATCTGACAAACAAAAGATGCCGTTTGCCCCCCCCCCCACCCTGATGGGCTCTACGAGTTCTATGTGATGCTTTCTTGACTCTCCAATGCGCCTGCCACGTCCGTACGCATGATCGATAATGTCTTGCCTGGTTTGAAATGGAAAACCTGCCGGTGCTATCTCGACGACATTGTAGGGTTTTCAACCACGTCTGCGCAACATTTGCAACGTCTTGATGAAGTACTTGCCTGTCTTGAAAATGCTGGCCTGCAGCTCAACACACACACAAAAAAAATGCAGCTTCGACAGCAAAACTATCAAAGTTCTGGGGCACTTCGCAAAGAAAATATTTGACCGGACCCTGAAAAGCTTGATGGTGTTCTCGAATTTTGCCGTCCGCTGCGGAATAAAGATCTGCGCAGTTTTCTCGGTCTTCCTTCTTACTTCCGGCGCTCCATGCCCAAATTCGCTGCGCTTGCGTCCCCGCTCAACTCCTCGCCCGTAATCCGGCATTCGTTTGGTCCGACGAATGGAAACGTGCTTTCCTGGCTTTGAAACATGCCCTGGCGTACGACCCAGTACTGTGCCAATTCGATCCGACCACGCTCACCATCATTCGCACTGACGCTAGCAGTCATGGTCTCGGTGCCATTCCACTGCAACGTGACAACACCTTCCGCGAACGAGTAATTGATTACGCTAGTCGTACACTAACCACTTCAGAGAAGAATTACACCATAACCGAGCAGGAGTGCCTTGCTGTTGTTTGGGCAGTTCAAAAATTTTGCCCATATCTTCGCGGCCGCCATTTTACACTCGTTACCGACCACAACACACTGTGCTAGCTTTCATCACTAAAGAATTTATCGGGTCGTCTTGCTCGCTGGCTGCTTCGCCTACAGGTGTGCGATTTAGATATCGCGTACAGGGCTGGAAAGAAGCATCAAGACGCCTATGCTCTAGCTGAGCTACACTCTGCCGAACCGTGACGATTCACCATCGCCTCTCCGCACTAGCGTACGTCCCGAGTCCTCTTCATCGGCTTTACCCATCGCTTTAGCCTCGATTGGCTACGACCCGACTGCCCATCTGTCCTTGTGTTTCGCCAACATGTCGACACATACTGCCGAACTATTCTCCAACGCATGGAAGGTTCTTGGTCACCTCCGAACGCCCGACTTTGTTGACAACTTGATCGATTCAATCTGCACAATGGGGCTTTAAATCGTAACATTTATAAAAATGGATACCGCTCCACCACATTCTCTGCAACGTGAGGTGGTCAAAGCCTTTCATGATCATCCGATGGCCGGTCATCTAGGCTACCACAAGACTTACAACAGAATACGAAGCCGCTGCTCCTGGCCTGGCCTTTCTTCAGCTGTTGTGAAGTACGTTGCATCCTGCGTTCATTTTCAAAGCCGCAAACGACTGACAACAGCTCCTTCTGCTTCTTTACAACCTCTGCCTTTTCCCGCTTCGTCTTTCGAAGTAGTTGCAATAGACTTCTGCGGTCCTCTTCTCACGACCTCACATGGCAATCGTTGGATTGTAACAGCCGTAGGCCAGCTAAAACGCTGTGCTGAGACAGCATCTTTACCATCGGGGACTGCTGCTGAGGTCACCGATTTCTTTCTACACAACATTTTCTTACGCCATGGCGCTCCGCGCGTTTCCTGAGCGACCGCGGCAGAGTCTTCCTCTCTTCCACCCATACCGTAGTTCTGCGCACGTCTAACACAATTCACAAGACGACTTCCACTTACCATCCGCAGACCAACGGCTTGACGGAGCGTTTTCATCGTACCCTCTCCGACATGATTCCGATGTACATCCGCCCCGACCACACAAACTGGGATGCAATCCTGCCGTTGCTGACATTCGCCCATAACACGGCTACGCAACGAACCACTAGCTTTTCACCTTTTTTCCTCGTCTATGGTTCGTGGTTCGTGGCCGTGGTTCGAATCCCGGTGCCGCGCAATTTTCCACCGGACTAAAAAAAATCCGCGTGTTGATAAAATTGCACAAACAGTCCTGGAGTGTGGTCTGATCCCAGTGACCAGAACCGGCAACGCACTCCCTCACCAGAGCAGGATTGGCCTCCCTGGTGCAGTGCTTGGCCACAACCTCCTATATAAAAAATACTCAAAGATATCTATAGCGGCTCCACAACCACCGTAGTCCTCCATAAAGAAAGCAACAAAATATAATTAAAGAAAGGCGTCAGGCAGGGAGATACGATCTCTCCAATGCTATGCAAAGCGTGTTTACAGGAGGTATTCAGAGACCGGGATTGGGAAGAATTGGGGATAAGAGTTTATGGAGAATACCTCAGTAACTTGCGATTCGCTGATGATATTGCCTTGCTTAGTAACTCAGGGGACCGATTGCAAAGCATGCTCACTGACCTGGAAAGGCAAAGCAGAAGGGTGGGTCCAAAAATTAATCTGCAGAAAACTAAAGTAATGTTTAACAGTTTCGGAAGAGAACAGCAGTTTACAATAGGTAGCGGGACAGTGGAAGTGGTACGGGAATACATCTACTTAGGGCAGGTAGTGACCGCGGATCCGGATCATGGGACTGAAATAATCAGAAGAAAAAGAATGGGCTGGGGTGCGTTTGGCAGGCATTCTCAGATCATGAACAGCAGGTTGCCGTTATCCCTCAAGAGAAAAGTGTATAACTGCTGTGTCTTACCAGTACTCACGTACGGAGCTGAAACCTGGAGGCTCTACTTAAATTGAGGTCGACGCAACGAGCTATGTAAAGATTGATGGGTGTAACGTTAAGGGATAAGAAAAGAGCAGATTGGGTGAGGGAACAAACGCGAGTTAATGATATCTTAGTTGAAATCAAGAAAAAGAAATGGGGGCATGGGCAGGACACGTAATGAGGAGGGAAGATAACCGATGGTCATTAAGAGTTACGGAATGGATTCCAAGGGAAGGGAAGCGTAGCAGAGGGCGGCAGAAAGTTACGTGGGCGGATGAGATTAAGAGGTTTGCAGGGACAACATGGCCACAATTAGTACCTGACTGGGGTAGTTGGAGAAGTATGGGAGAGGCCTTCGCCCTGTAGTGGGCGTAACCAGGCTGATGATGATGATGTCCGACCAACTACTTTCGTTCTTGATCTATGGTTCCTTTCGACTCCTCAACCCCGGCAGCTCCTTTCTCGGAACAGTTTCTGTCGCGCCTCGCGCACTGCCGTTACCTCGGCCGCTTTAACACCGCCATCTCCCAGGAGGCTTACAAGTCTCGTTACGACTCGACTCACCGAGCTGCGACTTTTTCTCCTGGCGACCAGGTTCTTCTGACTCCTGTGCGCGTTCCCGGCTTATGCGAAAAATTTCTCAAGCGTTTCATTGGACCTTACACGGTCATTGATCAGACGTCACCTGTCAATTACCGCCTCTCGCCCCTTTGAACGCCGTCCGATAACCGTTGCCTTGGGACAGAGATAGCGCATGTTGCTCGTTTAAAACGATATACTCTACGCATTTCATCATACTTCCGCGCGGCCAGGCGGCCGCTTCCACAGCGAGAGGGAATTAGTGTGAGCGCAAGACATACGTGACTTTCAACTTCATCATCTCCAGATATCATCATCCATTATACATCTTCTTCATCTGTATATATCAGCACCAGCAGCACAGCTTTACTCTCCTGGTGGTCGCACAAGCTCTGGAATAAAGTGGTTCCTTCCGCACGAAAGAAACTCTACTATTGTTATTTATGTAAACAAACATTTCTTGTGCTGCTCCACTGCCACCGCCGCCGCAGCCACTGCTGCTGCCGCCGCCACTGCTGCTGCCGCCGCCACTGCCGCCGCCGCCGCCGCTGCTGCTGTTGTTGTTGTTGTTGTTGTCCTGAGTGGCCGTGGCACATACCCACAGTGGGGGATTGGCCAAGAATCGGGCGGTTTAATTAGGTGCCTAAATAATAATGATAACAAGGGAGTTAACAATTTGGGCGTGTGAGTTTAAAAGTAAATGTTTTGTGTTTGGAGAAAAAGGAAATAATCAGATGAAAACCGGGTATAAGATGATAATAATATTAACAATAATAGTTAATAAAAGATAAGAAATAAAAGAAAGCTATGGTTGGGAGGGAGAACGATCAATCTAACATGGAAATCGCTTGGTTTCAATTAGGTAATTTTGGATCGCCAAGCAAACATTTCTGTTGCTGAACCCAACAATGGAGGCTCCAAAAGATAGGATCACAGGCACTGATAAAGTTAGACCAATAGAGCGAAGCGGGATTTCGAGTAGTCGTTTTCTTATAATTGAAAAACATCTGCAAGACAACAAGAAATGGTCGATTGTCTCCGCTTCGCCACAGAATGAGCATAATGGTGAGGGGACCAGACCAGACCTGTGGAGGTAGAAGTTCAATGCAGGTATACGGCAGCGCAGCTTTGTGATGGACACTTCAATTTTCCGTGTTCGACAAAAATCTCTGTTCCAAGGGTGCAGGAGATGTCCGTAATCCACAGAGTTAGTTATTGCGGAGCCTGATACTGACTGTATAATGATACTCCTGCGAAATCTAGCTGCAGTAACATAAGCAGTCAAAGGGCAGCAAGGAAGAATCGGGCCACTTATTGATGCCTTGGCTAGAGAGTCTGCAATTTCATTAATGATTAGTCCTTTATGGCCAGGCACCCAAATCAAACGCACGCTTCTCAAGTAACCAGGTACCAATGATTGAAATGTCCTCATTACGCGAGAATCACTAGAAGCAGTAAGGGATGAGCACAATGATAAAGAATCAGTGACTATCACGGCTGACGTAATTGATGGTCCTAATTTGCGTACCAGACCTGTGGAGGTAGAAGTTCAATGCAGGTATACGGCAGCGCAGCTTTGTGATGGACACTTCAATTTTCCGTGTTCGACAAAAATCTCTGTTCCAAGGGTGCAGGAGATGTCCGTAATCCACAGAGTTAGTTATTGCGGAGCCTGATACTGACTGTATAATGATACTCCTGCGAAATCTAGCTGCAGTAACATAAGCAGTCAAAGGGCAGCAAGGAAGAATCGGGCCACTTATTGATGCCTTGGCTAGAGAGTCTGCAATTTCATTAATGATTAGTCCTTTATGGCCAGGCACCCAAATCAAACGCACGCTTCTCAAGTAACCAGGTACCAATGATTGAAATGTCCTCATTACGCGAGAATCACTAGAAGCAGTAAGGGATGAGCACAATGATAAAGAATCAGTGACTATCACGGCTGACGTAATTGATGGTCCTAATTTGCGTAATGCCAGCACCACGGCCATGAATTCGGCTAAAAAAATCGGTATGAAATCTGGCAGCCGAAGAGAAAATGTCCAATCGAGAATCGGGGAAAATATTCCTACACCTGACTTTTCTTCACATTGTGAAGCATCTGTAGCAATTACAACGTTTGTTTGAAGGTTTTTCAGGTGATCTTGTAATATACCGTCTAGAATACGGTGTGGAAGTAATTTTGCATTATTAGGAAAGATGTCATCAAATTGAATATCCGTGGCAACAGCTCTGTCGGTAATAGGAAGAACATCGCATATGCGCACGCCCAAACAGTCAAGTAATTTTTGCACGAATATAATTTGCGGATTATGTAGTCGCGGCCAGATGACACCGAAAAACAACGCAGGTTGTGAAATAAAGATTATCTGGGGATGACACAGTGGTGATTCGTAAATCCTTAAGAACGTCTGCACCGTCAAAAGCCGGAACCTGCACGAAAGTGGCGGGACACGGGATTCTAGATAAAGAATAGAATTTGCAACAAATTTAGGAAGACCCAAACACAGACGTAACGCTTCTCTTTCTAAGAGGATTAGAGGACGGGACATGTAGGCTGGAGCTCCAGAGAAGAGCACGCAACCAAATTCTAATACAGGGCGAACGTACATACGATATATCATTAGGAGTGTATCTCTTCTCAATCCTATTCGACGACTGCTCAGCCTACGCAATATGCCAATTGCACGGGTACCTTTCCCAGTCAAATGATCTATATGTGAGCGCCAGTTGAGAGAGGCGTTATAAATAATTCCGAGGTATTTAACAGATTCCACCTGTGGTATGTCTTGAAGGTGGTAAGACAATGAAATGTGCACTATGTCACGTATCGGAAATACGAGAACAGCACATTTGCTGGCATTGAGTGTGAAGTGACTAGCATCTAACCACCTCTCCAGATCATAAAGGTAAGTTTGCAGTCGTTGGTATAGCGTGTGGATGTCGTTTGCAGATGCAAAAAACGCAATATCGTCTGCATAAACATAAGTGGTTATTTCTTGATGACAAGGTAGCGTGCTCATGAGAATATTAAAAAGTACCGGGGAAGGAACTGAGCCTTGCGGTACGCCTCTCGTTTGTTTGTGTCTAGAAGAAGAAACGCCCCTTTCTTAGCAGTAGAATTCTTTTTCACCTAAGAATGACCGAATCCACGCTACTATATACCCAGGAACACCACAGGAAGTTAACCGATTGATCAATATAGTGTGCTCCACAGTGTCGTATGCTTTAGCGATATCGAGCGTCACTAAGGCAGCGTATTGCTTATGACGTCGAGCGAGTTGTATTCGGCTTTCTAAGTCGACGTGGGCATGCCAGATGGAGCAGCCAGCCCTGAAACCAATCTGACAGGGACTAAGAATGGAATTATCATTAATAAATTTCATGATGCGACGGTGAAGAAGCCTCTCAATGAATTTTACTACGTTTGATGTAAGCGCAATGGGCCTAATGTTCTCCAATACATACCTTCCTTCTTGTTTCTTAAGCATCAATATTACTTTGGCAAGCTTCCAGTGTAACGGAATCCATGCATATTTAATTGAATAATTCACCAGGTCTAAAAGAACGTTAGGCGATTCCTGTAACAATATTTTTAACATTGCATTTGTGACGCCATCAGGGCCAGGGGCTGAATTCGGTAAACATATTGCAGTCTCATTTAGTTCAGCTAAGGAAATTGGAGTAAAGCCATCCCAATGACCTAATGCAGAATGAATAGCCGGAAGCCTGGCCGTAAATCGATTTTCTAAGCCTTCGGCAATCTCTTCTAGGGAGGCGCTCAATTCCTGCGGGCTCAAAACAATTGAATCTAATGTTAAGGGTGTTGGTAGCACCTTCCTAGCACGAAGGAATGAAAATAAAGCACGCTTATTTTTTGAATTAGATAATCGTAATGTCTAATATCGTATTCCTCTTTGGCTCGATTAACAGTACGCTTAAATACACCAGCATGAAACTGATAATTTTTCCAATTGGTCGGGCACTGATTATGCAGAAGCATTGTCCAAGCGGCCTTTCTTTTTCTATAGTCCCGCGTACACTCATTATTCCACCAACGACAAGCGGTGCCTTTAGCCGAAGGGATGACAAATTCAGCTTGCTTCCGGGAATCCTCTAGTATTGAGCAAATGGTTGAAGCGATTTCCTTATCATTGGCATTGGCAAGTTTCGAAACGGCAGAACGCAAGAAAGTCTTAAATTTCGTATGGTCCATAAATGTGCATGCCTTGTATTCTAAAGATGTTATTTGACAATTGATTTCAAATGACACAGGGAGATGATCACTGTTGGTTGCTGATTCAACCGCTACCCACGACAAAACCTGGATGTCAGCGCTACAAAATGTCAAATCTAACACTGAACGGAAGGGTCCTCTAACAAACGTTACTTGCCCTGTGTTCTGACATGAAAGGTGACTATCAATAGTCCACTCCCAAAGTCGCTTACCACACAAATCGTTTTTTGCCCCCACGACACGTGATGCGAATTAAAATCCCCTACAAACAAAATTTCTTTTCTACATGCAGCCACAGCCCTATCAAGTTGACGCGTACTTTGCACACCGCTGGGGAAATAAGCATTTATAATTGAAAATGGATGGTATCCTGGGAGACATAAATCTATGGCCAAAATTTCACAGTCGCAGTCCATGAATTGAAAAGAAATTTTTGCCTTGTGACAAATTTTACTGGAAACAAGTATCATTAATCCTCCCCCTCGCGAGTCTCTATCTAATCGGAAGGACCGAAAACCTTTTAAATGAAAATTTTTCTCTGGTGAAAGCCACGTTTCTTGAAGAAGTAAGATATCTGGATTGAATTGAATAGATAGGCAAGATAAATCTGTTGAAGCTGAAAATATAGAACGACAGTTCCACTGCAGCACTTTCAACTGTCCAATGGTGTTGAACGCACAGCAGCGGCAACTGCCGCCTTTAGAATACTTTCTGTAAGCACAGGAGTTGGTTGACTCTTTTTTTATTTTGGTTTCATAGTTTTTGAAATTGGGGACCCCATACGTTTGGGAGCTCGAGTGTCAAGTTCCATGTCTGTGACAATAGCAGTTTCTGAATAAGAGGGCTCATCCTCGCGTGTTTGGACTAGCGAAGTAGTGTCTGTGGAATATTCTGCAACTGTGGAAGGCGTCTCGACCTCGTTGCTAGGCGTTCGAGGTCTGGCGTTAGATACTGGGCACTGCATTGGTGTCCTAGTGGGCTGCATTATTTGCATCATGTGACTGGAAATGATTTGCGCTAAGCAATCAGAGAGACTGGATATCAATTTATCCATAGCTTTAGCCATTGCTTTTTCCACAGCAGAGTCAATTGCTCCTGAGAGGTTAAGATCCATGCTTGGAGTGTTGCGCGCTGCAACACTAGAGTATCCGAATGCCCTGTCTTTGATAACTGAAATTGCATCTCTTCGGGAGCAACGACGGCGGTCGATTATTTCAAGAATTTGTATTTCTTGAGCGCGAGCTGAGCAGTTCGAATAGTCTGCTGGGTGTTCTCCCGCACAGAGGCAGCACTTTTGAGATTGAGTAGAGCATTCACTTGAAGAATGACCATCCCCACAGGTGCGGCAACGCAAGCTAGACTTACATCCTCCTGCGCTGTGCCCGAATCTCCAACAATTCTTACACTGGATTGGACGTGACGCAAGCGGCTCTACACGGAACACAAGAGGCCACACCTTTATTTCAGATGGACAAGATGTGCCCACAAACGTTGCAATAACAGATTCTGTCGAAACCCTCTCGTTATTGGCCAGTCGATTGCAACGGTAGATGGCAATGACGCCTGCTGCGGATAGCTTGTCCAGGGTATCAGTAGGACTTAATCGGGAGTCTACGCCCCGTACAAGACCCTTGGTGCACGCAAGGTGAGGCGGAATAAAAGCACTCCCCGGGGTGGAAGCGAATGAAGTGCATTTCAAGAGGTCGTCTACACAGGTCTGGTCGGGTGAACGACACACTATACCTCCCCGTCCGAACGCTCGCACATCAGTGATGGTCTGGAAGTGGTTAGTCGTGGCCTTAAGTGCCTTCTGGACAGCCTGTGGATTCGTGATCCTGATGGAACCTCCATTGGTAGGCACAAGCGCCACAGGAATGGTACTGACGCCACTGCGAAAAAATAAATCTATGGGCAATTCATTAGGTGGTAGGGATGCTGACCAGGCGGATCGCGCCTGGCCAGGAGAACTGGTCGACATCAGCTCAAGACGGCTGACGCAAGGAATGCCAATCAACCAGGAACTAAAATACGGTTAATCAGACACCTTAAACCACCCGATACTCAGCCAAAACACCACTGCAGGTCAGCAAAACGGTCGCTCTGTCGAGGCAAGCAGGAACCAGGGACAGGGCAGGGGCCTGCTGCTGCCGCCGCCGCTTCTTCTTCTTCGTGCCTGCGTGCGTGTTCAAAATTTTGCTTCGTTGAAGGGGTCGCTATTATCATGACATTCATCAATAACTTGAGAAGACGAAAAAGCTGACTAGTGCGGATGCATGGTTTCGGCTTCTGGGTTTTTTCAATGATTTCGGTTGGTTTCCTTCCTCGAAACCGAGTAAATTATGCGTTAATCGACGCAGCAAGTTGTGAGGACTTCACCGGTACCGGACGTTTCACGGTGGGTGACTTTTTTCATGTTTTACGAGTGTGTGAAGTTCCGACTGCGCCGCGGCACAGCCAACCCTAGCGCGGTAGCTAGGCCTAACCTCGGCGAGGCAGCGCGGGTGGACCTGGGCCTAGCCCTGTGACCACGGGCCAAGATGGAGCGCAGGATGGAGATCGTGGAGGGAGAAGACATCTCTCAAGAAGAAGCAAGTAGCCCCGGCTGTATGACGGCATATGGCCGCAAGAACGGCAAGGGGATGAGAGCGGTGACTACTACCCGCGAAGGCAACCCAAGACGTGGCGAGCGAAAGGACGGAGGCCGCACTGCCCCCCCCACGGAGCGCGTACCAGCGCATTGCCGCCACTTCAAGGCTCCCTCGACTGCCGAGGGACACGTGTCGCATCATCGTCAGGCCAAGGGACGGCCTGAACGTGACCAAGGTTAGCCAAATACGTTTCGAGCAAGCCCTAGCCATGGCGGCGGCCCTGGCTCCGGCCGAAATTGAAGAGGACACCATTTGCCCCAACGGTGCCCAAAACATCTACGTGGTGTGTACTCCTTACGAGAAAAATGCGTGCGCCTACGTAAAGGCACAGCAAGTCCGACTAGGCGAAAGCAGGTACCGGATCCCTGTGTACCCGGCTCCCCCCCCCGACGACACGTGTAAAGAAGTAATACGGGGTGTCGACGTGGATGTCAACGAGGCTCAACTCCGAGCAAGAATCGTGAACCGCCGCAACCCAGGAGCCATCGAGGCCAAAAGAATCAAGAACACCACGGCTGTGGTAGTATTGTTTAGGGGTATGAAGGTGCCCAGCTATGTGTCTTTCGGCGCGAGCATGTTTCGCTGCACGCTATACAGGAGACACATGGAGGTTTGTTACGGCTGCGGAGGTTTAGGACATGGTGCCGACGTTTTCTCTAATCCAAACAGCAAGTGGTGCCGCACGTGCGGACAGAAATCACCAGCGGATGATCATGAGTGCTTTCCAAAGTGTTCGCTATGCGAAGGTCCACATCCCACTGCGGACAGAGTATGCAAACACAGGTTTCAAGTCCCCTACATCGTCAGAAGGAGAAGACGTCAACGCCACCGGCGTGCCGAGAAGACGCAGGTGACCCGAGGAATGCAGTCACGCGACTCCACCGTATGTACCAGCGTCGCCAGCACCCTCGGAAGAGGTCGCTCCAGGACGCCATCTACGCGGCGGCGCGACGCCAAGCGGAGCCGCTCCCGTTCCAGAGGGCGCTCGGCGTCTCGAACGAGATTTCAGGAGGAGCTCACCTGGGGCGGATCGAGTGGCGAAGACGCCCAAACCCAGAAAGGTAACGCGGTCGGTATCGCCAGAGCTTAGTGCAGAGCGGGAAATTCAACTACTACGTCAGGAGATTGCCAGTCTCAAAGAAGAGCTATGCAAGCAGAAAGTTGCGCAGGCCATTCAAAGCAGGGTCGAGGGTGCGAGAGTGGCGGATAATGCCGTGCAGAAAAGCACGCAGGAACCCAAAGTCGAAGCCAGCAAAGCCAAACGTAAGGCCCCCCCTCCACTTGAGGACGACTCGGAGATGAGCGAGTCGGAGATGGCCGGAGCGGAAAGCTTGCAGAACAAAATGCTCCAAGAGTTACTTAGGATTTCCAAAGAAAATCAGGCAAGCATTAACCAGCTCGCACAGCGCATGGAAGCACTTGAGAGTAAAGTAGGAGCTATAAGAATAAAGTAGTAGCAGTTGAAAACAAGATGGCGATAAATGCCAATTCAAAGGTTCGTAGGCAAGCTGCAGCTAATGACGGCACTGGGACGGCCCCGAAGGGTCATCAAAATCTAAACTAGCAAAATGGCAGGCACTCAAAAGGATCTAGTAATTTGGCAGTGGAATTGTGCTAGCTTTCAAAGGCGCAAAACTTCGCTGCAACAGTACATTACAGCTGAGGCCAAAAGGCCGCAAGTAATTTTGCTACAGGAGACACTGTGTCTTACACCCACTCTCGCAGGCTACAAATCGGTGGCGGCAAGGGGGGAGTCCAAGAGAGGTATAGCCACGCTAGTGCGCAAAAAGCTCGCATACGTTGAACATGACATTCAGCCAGGTCGTGGCAGAATGGAGGCGCTTCTGGTTGAGGTTATCCCCAACAGCTGGCTTAAACAAAGCGTATTCATCCTCAATGTTTACAGCCCACCATCCGATCAGAGACAGTCTTTCCACTCCCTGTTTATGAAGGCGGCTTCGCTCGCTAGAGAGTCACCGTTAGTAATCGCGGGAGACTTCAACGCCCCGCACAACGCATGGGGGTACATCAGGCAGACAGCTAAGGTCACAAATCTAGCGCGGGCCGTCGATGACCTAGCGCTAAAAGTCATCACCGATCCCCGTTTCCCCACGAGACTGGGCACGTCGGTGGCTAGAGACACAACTCCCGATGTTGCCCTTATCAGAAATGTAGAGCAAACAACATGGGATAATAAGCAAGAAAACCTGGGCAGCGATCACTTCATCATTAGTGTTACCCTTCAGGTCAGAGCCCCCCAGGCCAGGGAAATTAAAATGACGGACTGGGATGCTTTCCGTAAGCTCAGAAAGGAGGACACTGTCGAATACGCCAGCTTCAGCGAACTCGTCGAGACACTCAGAGCAGATGTTGAAAAGGCTACAAAAACTATTCAAACCGAGCTCGAGGTTTCCATGATGGACCCGCACCTCGCACATCTCTTGGAAGCTAAAGCCTCTATTTTGAGGTGATGGAAAACACAAAGGCTTAACCGGAGGTTGCGAAAGAGGGTTGCCGCACTTAACAGGGAGATTGAACAGTACTGCACCGAGCTACCTAGGCTACAATGGGATGAAATCTGTTCAGCAGTCGATAGGCGCATGCGCACAGGCGGAAAATGGAATCTCCTTAAACATATGCTAGATGACACGCAAACCAAAAGCAATCACAGACAGACATTGTGCCGCCTCATTCACAGGCACAAACAAGAAGGAGGAACCGAACGAACGCTCTTAGACGAGGTAGCCAATAGATATCTCCCGCTAGGCGCAGCACACTCAGAGGAATATCCCAACATCGAATGTGACACGGTAAAGGAGCTCGCTGACCCCTTCACGGAGTCCAAAATCAGAGCAGTACTTCACAACTTAAATAGCAGGTCGGCCTCAGGTCCGGACGGCATCTCAAACAGACTGCTAAGGAACCTGGATTATAAATCAATTGAGCTGCTAACAAAAGAGGTCAACAAAACTTGGGAGAACGGGTGCGTCCCGGACGAGTGGAAAGCGGCCTTGGTTGTGCTTATCCCGAAACCAGGTCAGCCCCTGAACCTTGACAACCTAAGGCCGATATCGCTAACCTCTTGCGTAGGCAAGGTAGCGGAGCATGCGATCCTGCACAGGATATCGGATTACATAGAACGCAACGAACTGTTCCCGCACAACATGGTCGGCTTCAGGCCCGGCCTTTCCACGCAGGATGTAATGCTACTCCTTAAGAAGCACATTTTCGATAACAGCACTAGGGATGTTAGGGGCCTCTTAGCCCTTGAGCTGACCAAGGCCTTTGACACTGCATCTCATCGATTTGTCCTGCAGGCCACGGCCAGCCTAGGCCTGGGAGCAAGGTTTCAGGCTTTTGTTAGATCATTCCTCATGAACAGAACAGCGACCATCAGGATTTCGCAACTCAAGTCAGATGAGTTCGCACTAGGGGCCAGAGGCACTCCCCAAGGAGCAGTCATCTCCACCTTACTGTTCAACATAGTCATGAAGGGCTTTTCGGAAAGGCACAGATCCCTTCCTAATATAAGGCACTCGCTATACGCAGAAAATATCACGATTTGGTGCCCCGGAGGATCACTCGTAGAGGTAGAGCACTCGCTACAATCAGCCCTAGACGCAACGGAGTCCTACCTGGAAGACACAGGCCTCCAACTATCCCCAAACAAATCTGAATTGTTACTTTACAGGCCGGCCAGGCAAGGTGTTAGGGGGCTCACCCCCCTAAACCAACTTCCCATATCCCTCTTTGCAAGAAACGGGCAGCCCATTACTCAAGTCGAATCTATCCGAATCCTAGGATTACTGATTGACGCGCGTGGATGTAATGCCAAAACGCTCACGCGCATCACGGCGAAAACCGAGAGCATGCTGAGACTAGTTGCTAGAGTATCCGGACGAAAGAAGGGACTAGGTGAAGACGACCTCCTCAGGATCCATCACGCTTTCCTAATGAGCCACATCAACTATGTAGCCTCGGCCCTTAAATCGACCAAAACCGAAAAGAATAAGCTTAACATTCTCATGCGCAAGACCATCAAAAAGGTACTGGGGTTACCAGTAACCACTTGCTCGGACAGGTTAAGCAAACTCGGTATGCACAACGACATTGATGAAGTGATCGAAGCGCAGGTCCCCGCTCAGGTAGTCAGGCTCTCGTCAACCAGGGCAGGGAGACGCATCCTAGGCGAGGCCTGCATGGCTCCAAGAATACTCAATGAACGGAAAATCACCTTATCCAGGGAGGCACGGGCAACCTTTGTGGTCAGCCCATTCCCTCGGAATATGCACCCGCAATACAATGTAGGAAGGCGAAAAGCCCGAGCACGGGCGATTTTACAGAAGGCCAGCGAGAACCAAGATTCGACTGTCTTTGTCGACGCGGCTCAGTACGGCAACTCTAGCACGTTCGCGTTGGCAATCATTGACGGCAAAGGGGAATTACGCTCCTCGGCCTCGGTTAGGTTTGCTTCGAGTGGAGTCGCGGAACAGGTCGCCATAGCCCTGGCCATGACCGACCCCTCGCGCACCAACGTTTTCACTGACTCACGAGAGGAAATCAAAGCTTTCGAATCGGGTAACCTAGCCCAAGAGGCTGCCTCCATTCTGGAAAAGAGAGCAAACCCTGGCACTCACTTCATCTCTTGGTTTCCCGCCCATATGCGTGCGGACGTTCATCAGAACATACCTAACCTCAACGAGCTTGCCCATGACCGTGCGCGAGATCTAACGCGCCACGGCGGCATGGAGGCCTTATGGGGACAGGATGAAATCCATCGGAACGATCCGCTCCTTGCTTTTCACGAGATAAAATCTCACTATCGGCTTCGCAGAAGGGCTTATCCTCTTTCTCACCCGAAGTTAGACAGGTCTCAGTCAGTTTCACTTAGAATGCTCCAGACGGGCTCGTTCCCCTCGCTGGGCTTTCTCAGCCGTATCTACACAGACGTCGATTCGAGCTGTCCGGACTGTAATGAGATAAACTGTTCCTTAGCGCACATGCTCCGGCAATGCCCCGCGTTACCTAACGGCCCTCTATCCAGCGAAGCCGACTCGGAAGAGGCACACCGGAGCCCATCGCTCCAGGCACAACTAGAGGCAATCCAGAGGGCCCGAGAAAAGGCGGAACATCACGGTATTCCTGCTCTGTCTGTCTGTCTGTCTGTCTGTCTGTCTGTCTGTCTGTCTGTCTGTCTGTCTGTCTGTCTGTCTGTCTGTCTGTCTGTCTGTCTGTCTGTCTGTCTGTCTGTCTGTCTGTCTGTCTGTCTGTCTGTCTGTCTGTCTGTCTGTCTGTCTGTCTGTCTGTCTGTCTGTCTGTCTGTCTGTCTGTCTGTCTGTCTGTCTGTCTGTCTGTCTGTCTGTCTGTCTGTCTGTCTGTCTGTCTGTCTGTCTGTCTGTCTGTCTGTCTGTCTGTCTGTCTGTCTGTCTGTCTGTCTGTCTGTCTGTCTGTCTGTCTGTCTGTCTGTCTGTCTGTCTGTCTGTCTGTCTGTCTGTCTGTCTGTCTGTCTGTCTGTCTGTCTGTCTGTCTGTCTGTCTGTCTGTCTGTCTGTCTGTCTGTCTGTCTGTCTGTCTGTCTGTCTGTCTGTCTGTCTGTCTGTCTGTCTGTCTGTCTGTCTGTCTGTCTGTCTGTCTGTCTGTCTGTCTGTCTGTCTGTCTGTCTGTCTGTCTGTCTGTCTGTCTGTCTGTCTGTCTGTCTGTCTGTCTGTCTGTCTGTCTGTCTGTCTGTCTGTCTGTCTGTCTGTCTGTCTGTCTGTCTGTCTGTCTGTCTGTCTGTCTGTCTGTCTGTCTGTCTGTCTGTCCGTCCGTCCGTCCGTCCGTCCGTCCGTCCGTCCGTCCGTCCGTCCGTCCGTCCGTCCGTCCGTCCGTCCGTCCGTCCGTCCGTCCGTCCGTCCGTCTGTCTGTCTGTCTGTCCGTCCGTCCGTCCGTCCGTCCGTCCGTCCGTCCGTCCGTCCGTCCGTCCGTCCGTCCGTCCGTCCGTCCGTCCGTCCGTCCGTCCGTCTGTCTGTCTGTCTGTCTGTCTGTCTGTCTGTCTGTCTGTCTGTCTGTCTGTCTGTCTGTCTGTCTGTCTGTCTGTCTGTCTGTCTGTCTGTCTTTCTGTCTGTCTGTCTGTCATCAATAACTTCGACTTCGTGCGCTGTTTCCACCCTGCACTAGTGCAGGCATTCTTTTTCTGACTGTTTTACATGCTCCTTGCATGTGCTGACAACATGACAGTCTTATTGTGCCACAGCTATGCGTTAACACAGAATTCTTTTTGTAGTGTTGAGGCCATGACCGACAATAGTTTCCGCATAATAACCCGTCGCCATGGCTGCAGCCACACGGTGTGTAATCTGGATGGACATGTCACGTATGCATTAAGTGCACGTGTACCTTTCTAGCAATTGCTACGAACGTGTGGATGTCTGATTTTCCCTTTATTCATTAAGTGTACTAGTTTCAAAAAGTAGGATCTCAGTATGATTCGTGGATAAGTTCATTGACCCCCGCAGGGGCGTCTGCGTCAGCAGGCGTTTGGTGTGTTGCGACACCACGTACCCGAGCACACGAGGGTTGGACCCTTCCGCGCGTAGCCGTGCGCGGCTTAGCCGTCTCCGGGGAAAAGAGGATCCTGGAGGTTGAGCCGATGCCGGGTGTTCGGACCTTTAAGGCCCCTCGGCGGAGGCAACACACCTCTTTGGCCTCTGCTTCACGTAGACGACACCCCCGGACTGACCCACCCGGGGGAAATCGGCAGTCGCCCTTTTCCTGTCCTCCTCTCCAATCTTCGTCTTTCTCTCTCGCCTTTTTCATCTTTCCTGTCTTCTCATCACTTCTCCTCACTTCCTAGTTTCCCGGCGGCAAGGGTCAACCTTGTGTATCTAGCCAGCCTTGGTTATGCTGTATTTGGTTATAGCAGCGATGTACGGCTGGCGTTGGCAGGGTTTCTCTAGTAGGAACTCCTGTCAGGTCCCCCTGTTGGGCTCCATGGTGGGTGGTCGGCATCGCGGCCGAAAACCCAACTGTACTTATGGAAAACGCTTTTCCTAAACTCCCTGATCGCCCTCAGAAACGAGGGTTCACCGAAGAGATCTTTCAGTTTTTCGCACGCCAAGTCCACAATTTTCCTCGTTTTCATGTGATCCACGCAGAAAAATCAGCTAAACAAGTGCGAACCCCGTTCCTTGTATCTAAGTCTCTTACCGAAGTTTTTGGTCCAGGATATAAGGTGTCGAGGATGGCTAGCGGTGACCTCCTCTTGGAGCTCCGCGTTCAAAAGCAATTTGAGAAACTGCCTCAGCTAGTATCCTTTGGGGAGACCCAAGTAGTAGTAACCCCGCACCGCACGATGAATACCTCACGCGGCGTTGTCTCGGACGATGATTTGCTGGAGCTCACTGAGGCTGAGCTCTTGGAGGGCTTCAGCGAACAGAATGTTATAAATGTCAAAAGAATTAAGATGAGGCGAGATGGAAAAGAAATCGAAACAAAACACCTGATACTCACTTTCGGTTCAAGTGTCCTCCCCGAGTCCATCGAGGCCGGTTATACCAAACTTCGTGTTAGGCCATACGTGCCCAACCCTCTTAGATGCTTTAAGTGCCAAAGGTTCGGCCACAGTTCACAGAACTGTCGAGGCCGGCTGACATGTGCCAAGTGCAGTGACACTGAACATTCCTCCGAAACATGCCAGAACAGTCCACATTGTGTCAACTATGATGGCGAGCATGCCGCATACTCGCGGTCCTGCCCGTCTTGGAAAAGAGAAAAGGAGATTGTGACAATCAAAGTCAAAGAAAACATATCTTTCAAAGAGGCACGTAGGCGGGTGTCATACCTGTCTAAGAGCAGCTTTGCCGATGTGGCGCGTAAGGGGGCAGCGTCACAACGGCCTCCGGCAGCTGTCCGACCCACAGGCAGTGAGTCGGCAGTTACGCCATCTGCCCCCGCGGCGGTTGCAGCTAGCGCTGCTCCGTCAACACAGCAGAGCGGACCATCGACCGCGAAGGTGGGCGCAGCCGAGGCTGCCCCAACCCCCCCGGCCCCTTCCAGCGCTGGCAACAGCCGGCGCAGCCAAATCCCGCAGGGTGCCCCATCGACCTCCGGGCTGGTGGGGGCAGGGGTCTTGCCCTCCAAGGCAGGACTCTCTCTTGTAACTTCTCGCTCGCAAGAGCACGTGTCCGGCGCCTCACAAGAGGCAATGGACACTACACCTGTCCTCAAGGCGCACCAAACGCCTAAGGAGCGGCGAGGCTCCCTCGAACGCTCCAGAAAGGGCAGAACCCCCGTTACAGGGCCTCGAAAGAGCTCTGTAACCTAAGGCATCACCTCCGTTTACATACACACAGCACTTCTTTACTTTCAATATGGATACACAAATTATTCAATGGAACGTTAGAGGTCTTCTTAGGAACCTTGATGACTTGCAAGAGCTTAGCCAAAAACACAATCCAAAAGTGCTGTGTCTACAGGAAACACACTTAAAACCACAACACACAAACTTTCTCCGACCGTATGTCAAGTTCCGCAAAGATCGCGATGATGCTGTCGTATCAGGCGGTGTTGCCATTCTTATTCATAAAAGTATTTCCTGTCAGCGTTTACAGCTACAAACGCCCCTTGAAGCAGTGGCGGTTCGAGCTGTTCTTCTAAATAAACTCGTCACCATTTGCTCGCTTTACATACCCCCACACTACAAATTAACGAAACATGAATTCCAATCCTTTATAGATCAATTGCCAGAACCTTATGTTGTTCTTGGCGATTTCAATGCGCACAGCTCCCTGTGGGGCGACTCTCGTATAGATGCGCGAGGTCGTCTTGTTGAACAGTTCCTTTTTTCTTCTGGTGCGTGCCTTCTGAATAAGAAGGAACCCACTTATTACTGTCTTGCAAACAATACCTTTTCTTCAATTGATCTGAGAATAGTTTCCCCGTCCATACTGCCTGAACTCGAATGGGAAGTTACGAACAATCCTTAGGGAAGCGACCACTTCCCCATACTATTAGGAACACTTAAAGAAAACGAATATCCACCACAGGCGCTTAGGTGGAAGATTGACACAGCAGACTGGGAGAAATTCTGAAACTTAACTAGTATATCATGGGATGATATGTCTTCTTTAGAAATCGATGCTGCTGTGGAGTACTTCACGGCCTTCATAATAGATGCCGCATCTAAATGCATACGTGAAGTAAGTGGCTCGGCATGCAAACGGCATGTCCCGTGGTGGAACGATGAATGCAGAATCGCACGTAGGAAGCAGAACAAAGCGTGGGCGTTGCTACGCGCTTCGCCCACTGCAGAAAATCTTGTCAACTTTAAGAAAGTAAAGTCCCATGACAGGAGAACCCGCCGACAGGCTATAAGAGAAAGTTGGGAGAAGTTTTTATCGAGTATAAACTCTTATACATATGAGGCCAAAGTATGGAAGAAGGTAAATAGAATTAGAGGGCGACAAACATACTCACTCCCTCTGGTAAATACACAGGGCGATACACTGCAAGATCAGGCAGACTCATTTGGGGAGCACTTTGAGCAAGTGTCGAGCTCAACGCACTATTCCCAATCCTTTCTTAAACATAAAGAAATAGTAGTGCGTAAGCCAATCATACGAAAGTCCAGGCAGAATGAACCGTATAACCGGCCTTTCGGTATTGCCGAGTTGAGAGCTGCCTTGAACACATGTAAAAGCACTGCACCGGGACTTGACAGAGTCATGTATGACATGATCAGAAACCTACATACTGACGCACAAGTTACACTTCTTACACTATTCAATACTATTTGGGCTTCGGGATACCTCCCACCCACATGGAAAGAAGCGATTATAGTTCCTGTTCTAAAGCAGGGAAAAGACCCTTCCTTGACAGCAAGTTATCGTCCGATAGCACTAACAAATTGTATGTGTAAGATTTTTGAAAAAATGATAAATCGCAGACTTATACATTTCCTTGAGCTCAACAATATGCTCGATCCTTATCAGTGTGGATTCAGAGAAGGGCGGTCGACAACCGATCATCTGGTGCGCATTGAATGAAATATCCGCGATGCATTTATACATGGACAGTATTTCCTATCGATATTCCTTGACATGGAAAAAGCGCATGACACGGCATGGCGTTACGGGATCTTGCGAGACCTGTCCGAGATGGGCATCCGTGGAAATATGCTGAACATAATTAAAAGCTATTTGTCGGATCGTAGCTTCCGCGTGAAAATCGGCAACGTATTGTCGCGACCTTTTATACAGGAAAGAGGTGTACCCCAGGGGGGAGTACTCAGTTGCACTCTCTTTATCGTTAAAATGAACACACTTCGTCCTTCACTGCCAGCGGACACTTTTTATTCCGTCTACGTAGATGATATACAGATAGGTTTCAAATTTTGCAACCTTACAGTGTGTGAAAGACAGGTACAGCAGGGCTTAAACAAGGTGCCCAAGTGGGCAGACCAAAATGGATTTAAAATCAACCCGCACAAAAGCTCTTGTGTTCTCTTCACAAGAGAGAGAGGCCAGGTACCTGATCCCTTTGTAGAACTGGGTGGACAACAAATTCCCTTCAAGAAAGAGCACAAATTTCTAGGTTTTATTCTCGAATCCAGGCTCACTTTCATTTCACACATAAAATATCTTAAAGAAAAATGTCTAAAAACCATGAACTTACTTAAAGTTCTATCCCACACTACATGGGGTAGTGACAGGAGGTGCCTCCTAAATCTTTACAGGAGCCTAGTTAGACCACGATTAGATTATGGTGCCGTAGTATATCACTCTGCTGCACCGAGTGCGCTAAAGATGTTAGACCCCGTTCATCATCTGGGTATCCACCTGGCCACTGGCGCATTTAGAACAAGCCCGGTGGAAAGTCTATATGCAGAGCCAGACGAGTGGTCACTACATCTTCAGAGAACGTACATCAGCTTTACCTATTTTCTCAATGTGCGCTCCAATAAAGAACATCCGTGTTTCAAAACTGTTGAAGACTTCACGTGTGAAACACTTTATCATAATAAACCCTCTATGAGACTTCCTTTCTCACTGCGTGCAAGAGCACTTAGCACGGAAATGGATGTCCCTGTTCTAGAACATCGCCTAATGCCTCCAGCTAAGCTATTACCGCCCTGGGAGTGGCAGGTGATAGACTGTGACGTATCGTTTGTAGAGGTCACAAAGCACGCACCTGACCTCGAAATCGCTATGCATTTCCGTGAACTTCAATCGAAGTACAGCTGCTCCGAATACTACACAGACGCGTCAAAATCACATGCTGGTGTATCTTATACTGCTGTTGGTCAATCTCTTTCTAAATCTGGCTTATTGAACCCGCAAACAAGTATCTTTACTGCAGAAATCTATGCAGTACTGACTGCAGTAAAACATATACAGAAATTAAAACTCGACAGAGCAATTGTATACACAGATTCGCTAAGTCTCGTAAAAGCATTAATTTCATTACAAAAGCTTAAAAATCCTGTTTTCATTTAACTTTACTCCCTCTTATGCAGTATTTATCTATCACATATACATGTAGTGATATGCTGGGTACCTGGCCATAGAGGTATCGAGGGTAATGTACTGGCTGATAAAATGGCCACATCACTCACATCACTAAACACTTTTCCTACAGCTGCTGTTCCTGTCACAGATCTGAAGCCTTTCTTGCGCACGAAACTGCGACAACACTGGCAACTCATGTGGAATGCAGAAATAAACAATAAACTACACGTTATAAAGCCACAGTTAGGTGTTTGGCCCTCCCCAACAAAATCACGGCGAACAGATGTCCTTTTCTGCCGCCTCAGAATAGGGCACACATTTGGCACTCACAATTTTCTGCTTACTGGAGATGAACCGCCAACCTGTGGTCGATGTGGTGAGAGGCTGACCGTCCTCCACGTCCTCTTGGAGTGTCGCAAAGCCTAATCTGAAAGAAATAAACATTTTCCTCTTGCATATCGTTATTGCATACCTCTTCACCCAGCTATGTTTCTTGGCAAGGAACCATTTTTCAACACCAATGTAGTCCTCAATTTCTTAAATGAGGTTGTCCTACATGTTATGAGCCCAATAAATTCGTAGCGCATCCTCTTTCCAGAGGATGCCGCTGTGATAGTTGTTTTATATAGCACATGCCTCCAGGCCCTTGTGTCGCAAGGGCTCTAACGAGGCCATGGTGCTCTAGTGAATATTAGAAACTTATGCAATTTTTAATATCGTATCATTATTTTTAAATGCACCTCAATGCTCATAGTACGCGTCATTTGTCATCGCCATTATTTTATTACACGTACATTTTACGCACTTTACAGCGACTATATTTTAGGCCCCTTTACAGCCACGTCACATCAACTTCATAGAACCCATCACTCCACTGCGAAATCATTACCACTTGCATGGCGCTCTTTGGCCATACCTGGCCCTTGCGCCAATAAAAACCACACATTCATTCATTCAAGTTCATTGACATATTATTTAAGCAGCTTACTAAATAGGCTAAATAATTATGCAACTTTACTCCACTCGTTGCTCATTTGTGTTGGTAGACATTATGCACACATTAACGTGTTCTATATAAAAATAGACCTCACAGGTCCTGACGCTTGGTACTTTTTCTCGCGTCAATCTCTTGGCTGCAAGTTAAAGTTTATTTTTGCTTATAACACTGCATATATCTCTTTTAATTTTGGTTTTATTTGTTTGAAACTGTTTCCTATTCCGTAGCATATATTTTCATATCTTTATTTCTGCTTATGCTACATGCATGTGCAGTTCTTGTCCATGTAAGAATTCGAAGTGTAGTGTGTCATATATGTCACAAGTCTAGGCATGCAGCATCCATACCATCGTTTAACATTTACATTTATAATTATTTCTGTCTTGTTCTTAGAATAACTGTCACTTGCAAACAAACATTTCATGAGCTCTAATTTCTTGAAATGAAATAGGAACGCCAGTATTCATTGTGCTGCAGTTACTTCAGTAGTGAGGTGTTTTCTGGTAAGCTTGCTGTGTTTTCTCTCCCTTTATATTCTTTGCGCGCTACCCACATTCATGCAGGTAGGCATTGTAGTAGTTGTGAGTCTGTGTCTGCAGCAATGTCGAAGCAAGTTTGCACACGCTACAGGATGCCAACAGATACCTATCATTGTTTTTGTTCATTTATGAGAATCATCCGTATCCACTAGGTGAAACGTGTAATGCCCGTTTGAGTTTCCCGGTCAGTTCATGTAACTTTTCAGGACAAAATTTAAACAGGGGGGGGGGGGGGGGAAGCGAGACCACACAACATAACTGCTTAAGTTGATAAAAGAATTAAAAAATAGCACTGGATGTGCACTTGTATTGTGCACAAGTTAATTTGAGAGGGACGGCAGAAGATGCAATAGAAAGGCATAAAATCACGATAAACTGCGTTTACATAAAAAAGTAAGTAAATAGGCGCAGACTACTTTCGATCCCTTGTCATCTAGAAAGGATGCCTTTCTTCATGCATTGATAATTGGGGCTCGCTCACACGCCTTGTTATTTATATGGCATGCCTGATTGATTCCTCTAGCCAATTTTCAACCATGGGTGAAAGCAGATAAACGACCTTAATCCGGCCTGAAGCCCCATTGCAGCAACGCATGGCCAAGTCGGACGAGCATACAGGTCTTTTGAGTAAAATATAGTGATCTCATAGGTGCATAATTAGGGACTGGTCAGTCTGCCCTTTGTACATTTGACCACATATGAAAGAAATACAGTGCAACGCTTCTGACATACACAGGACAAATTTGGTGGTATTTTAGAGCGCAGCTCTTTGGCGTCCGTTCCTGGGTTTCGCGTCGGCGTCGTCGTCGGCGTCGTCGTCGGCCTCGTAACCAGCTCCGCCCCCCTTTCATCCCCCCAGCTAGCAGCGACCGACTGATACCGCTGGATGCCGCTGACGCCGCTAGAGAGTCAAGATAACGTGACTGCATACAACACCGTCGCCGCCATGCAAAAAGAGGAGGAAAGGGTCCCCCCCCCCTGTTCTTGTGTGGCGGATAGGGTGCTCTTCAGTTGCCGACGCGCCGGTTATTCGTTGTCCCTGAAACCAACTCCGCAGCTGGGGTTGACTCACTATCGGCGTCAGCGGCATCAGTCAGTCGCTGCTATCTCTTCCCTCCTCCCTTTATCGTGTTGTCCGCTTGCTGCGCGCGCTTCTGCCCCCATCGTTTGCCGCTGGGTGTACACGCCGCCCCCCTCCCCCCTCTTCCTGCGAGTCTCCGGTTGTCAAAGCGCCGGCTCGAACTTAATTCCTTTCTTCGCTCCTCCTCCAATGCAACCCCTGTGCGGTGGCAATCAGAGAGCCAGATCGGTGGCGGCGGATCTGTATATGTGCACCGCCCGAGCCGAAATTGCCGCTGCCGTTCGCCCTGTGCGGTGGCAATCAGAGAGCCAGATCGGTGGCGGCTTGACATAAAGACAAACAGCAATTTCCTAACACTTATGCGGGAGAACATCCCGTTCCTCTCGCTCGTAACGCGTCCCACGGCTGTGACAACCTCGCGAGGCACTTGTATAGATCTCGTCTTTGAGAATCAAGCATTGGTGTACCAAGTCGAACATATATCAGTCTATTTCTCCGACCACAAAGCTTCCTTCATGACTGTCAAGAACTGTTAGTGGAGTCTTTGTTAAAGGAATACGTGTGAAAAATAAAAAACAAGTTCTGTGATAGCGCATACATGTGTTGCTCGATTTCTTTGCCTCAATCTATCGAAAAGGTGAAACAGCTTATTTGCTGCGCTCAAATTTCGCATTAGGAAGTAACGTAATCGTCGGCAATTTTTTTAATTAAGCAAACCTCGCTTGCCTGCTTGTATTTCTCAATTCAGTTGTGAACTGTTGTGCATAATCTGCCTACTTTACTTTTACTGGAAATATATGTGCATAGCAGTCCACAAGTGAATTTAGAAAGGAAACCCGGCAATGGAGGCTGGCTATAAGATACCCAAAATTTGTCTCGTGTTTCTCAGGGGTAGTGTAGTCTATTCTTTTCATCACGTGTATACTTGGTCAAATGTACATTGAGCATGCAGACTGGCCGGTGCCTCAGTATGTGCCTAGGAGAGCACCATAATTCACTCAAGGGACCAGTGCGCTCATCCCACTTGACTATGCATTGGCACGACGCGCTGTGCGCCGGATTTAGAATGTTCGTCTGTTTCGTTCGCCTATGGCGACCGATTGATCCAACAAAGTCAGTGAGGAATAGCACATCCAACAATGAGACGTGTGTCAGGCAACGCTCATTATGATTTCATCACAAAGAGGAACACTCTCTAATAACATGGAACAGGAATCGCCATACTTATTTTTCTATGTTTTGATGCGAGTATTGTTTATCATGCTTTTATACATTTGTTTTCCAACTTGAGCCCTCCATCGTCAAGACGCGCTTTGGTGTGAACGACAACAAACACCAGACATGGTGTAGTGTATTTCTTTATTAGGATATATGCCATTATACCGGAGGCCAACACAGGCATGACACAGTAAGCTTGAAATGTACGAGAACTATGCCCGTAACTCATGCAAGTATTCGACAACGACTAATGCATTGGGTGGCCGTACACGAGCACTCATATGCTCATTTGTACGCTAAGTAATCAGATACAGAGAACATTTTCCAACTCACGCTAGCAATGCACAGACAATGCTGCTCTTTGTCGAGTAGAAACTGATACAGCCGAAGTAGTTCACAACGCGTGCACACACCACAGCTGATCCACGTTGCATGTTTGCACAACGAAGGGCAATTTCTGCGTACTGTAGTTACTGCTGCACACAAAGGCGACACAGTGGTTCCTCAACAATTTTGTTTGAACCGACATCACATAAATGTTTCGAAGAACTAGCTATAACATCTCCAAATCGTTCTGCAGCAAATGATACAGTGTGTTTTTCACTGGTTGATTAGCAAGGTTTGTTATTTTTCTGTCCTTCCTACCATGCAGTGCACACGTGCACTCACTTCAAGACGACGACCCTGCACCTAAAAAAGAGCCTCCCATCAGTGATAAGTAGTGAGATTAAATGAAAGGAAAATATCAGATCCGTAACCAGATGGATACGTTTTCTTTTCATTTAACCTCCTTCTGCGTTCAAGGAAGCGTTGATATGCTCAATAAATGTTTTTGTTATTTTTCTTTCGTTGAGCAATGTCTTACATGCAGCATATGTGCGGGCCCACGTACGTGTAAGAAGTGCTGCCCCTTCGGCTTGATATATATAAGTTCCGGCGAAGAAGAAGGCTGAAGAGACAAGAATAGGAAGGGGAATAAGAGAAAGCAGTGGTCAAAATGGATCCCTGTAAATAAACGAGTGTGTTTTAATTCGTATTTTATATTTCGCGCAACCGACCATGTGGCTTGAAGTAACGTTAGTAAGAAGAAAAGGTGGGCAGGCGACCGTGAAAACCTACCAGCCTGATGGCGAAGACCCAGTGCTGTTTCAGGAATGAGCGCCTTCATCGAAACTGCTTGGCATCATCACTGAGAAGAGCTAACTGAACGAAGGGGCCCTCGTTGAGAAAGGTGCGGTACGAATCAATACTTCTATGTCTGAATTTGATATTATCTTTCCGGGACATTCAAGGTTAGATTGCATGAGCGGGGCTGAGCACACAAATAACGCTATGTTGCAAGCGCTGTTGCAGCAGCAGACCACCCAGTATGAGCAACAGTGAGTGATTCTCGAAGCGGCTTGCGACTCACTAAGAGCACAAAAACCACACCGAGAAGAGATTAAGCCTGATAGTTTCGACGGGACGTCCAATGCCGCCAACTTGTGGCTCAGATTTTATTACTACGCATGTGCGCAAAACGACTGGACGTAATTGGACGACGAAGTGTGTAACATGCGCCGTTTTTTATCTGGCAATGCCAGAAAATGGGGGGACATGCGAATCGCCAATCAATGTCGTGATTCATGGCACAAATGGAAAGATAGTTTTCTTTCCGCTTTTGAGCGAAATCCGGTTGGCAGATGGGACGACGCAATAGCTTTCAGACACAGAGAAGGGACAGTCATGGATTATTTTTTCGAGAAGGGACGTTTACTCTACATTGCCGACCCTAATCTACCGGACTCTGCAATCCTTCCGCTGATAATTAAGGCACGACTAACAAATCGCAAAGAGAGGCTTGTGTACACCGTCCAACCTCCACGGATGACTTACTTGCTTGCTTAATTATGTGTCCAGCGATTGTCTGATTGATGGTTCCATCTAAAGGCATAGTACTCTACCACTGAGGATTGTTGAACATGGTGAAACGGTAGAATATATTGTTGTGGACGCCATGAATACCAAGTCCGAATTAATACCAAGTCCGACTATTGTGAAACGATGGAAAACGTATACTTTTTGAACTCAAATCATTTCTTAGTTAAAATGATGGTAAATGGAAAAACTGTGGACTCCCTGGTTGATACTGGAGCACCCGTAAGCCTGGTAAATCAGGAACTTGTCCAACCGAGCAAGGTCTATGAAGAAAGAATAGTTAGTGTTCAAAGCGATGATGGAAAAACTAGAAGGTTGCAACACTGGACAGAAGTGGAAGCTGGATTTGGTGGACATCACCTGAAAGTAGATGCCCTTGTCATGCAGGGCTCTTTTTAATAATTCCTTCGATGAATCTGTCAACTTGTATTTCCAATAAATGAACATTTTTTCCTTCCACTGCACCCCTTTTATGAGCTATTTTGTGTATGTAAATCAAATAATACTGGCGTATTCCAGCACTGGTCGAACAAGCATATTGTAGGCCAGCAGATTTGTATCTGCGGGCGCAAGATGAAGGCGTCTTCTCAGAAAGATGAGTCGCTTTAGTGCTCAGCATATACATTGATTTCCAATTGAGGTTATGTAGTTAAGATGGGTTTCCCATCGGAGAGCACGTGTTAAAGTGACACCTAAACATTTACTCTAAAATACACACGTGAGAGGTGTGTCAATAATACTGTAAGTAAAATCAGATATCTGTTTCTTTCTACTTTCTGTTAGCATAGCTGATCTTTGGGCGTTTAGAGGCATCTGCCACTCCTGACACCAAGAAAAGGTAGAATTTTGCATGTGGTGATCACCATTACAATTAATTTCGCACTACGAAAAACAATCGTCAGCGAATAGACGGATGTTACCATGTAATCTGGAAGGCAAATCGTTTATGTATATTTAAAATAAAACTGAACCCAAATCACTGCCTTGGCGCACTCCAGATGTGACAGGAGCTGAATCGAAAGCTTCGTTATGAATATATACGAATTGTGAGCGGCAGAAGGAGGCGCACTCACTCACATTCACGCGCACTTATTTCAAAGGCGTGAGTGCGAGTTAGTGCCAGTGAGTGTGAGCGGAGGTGAGTGCGAGTGAGTGCAAGTGAGTGCGAGTGAGTGCGAGTAAGTGTGAGTGGAGGTGAGTGCGAGTGAGTGTCAGTGAGCGTGAGCGGAGGTGAGTGCAAGTGAGTACCAGTGAGTGTGAGCAGAGTTGAGTGCGAGTGAGTGCAAGTGAGTGTGAGAGGAGGTGAGTATGAGTGAGTGCCAGTGAGTACGAGTGCGAGTAAGTGTGAGTGGAGGTGAGTGCGAGTGCGAGTGAGTGTCAGTGAGCGTGAGCGGAGTTAAGTGCGAGCGAGTACCAGTGAGTGTAAGCAGAGTTGAGTGCGAGTGAGTGCAAGTGAGTGTGAGAGGAGGTGAGTGTGAGTGAGTGCCAGTGAGTACGAGTGCGAGTAAGTGTGAGTGGAGGTGAGTGCGAGTGCGAGTGAGTGTCAGTGAGCGTGAGCGGAGGTGAGTGCGAGCGAGTACCAGTGTGAGCAGAGTTGAGTGCGAGTGAGTGCAAGTGAGTGTGAGAGGAGGTGAGTGTGAGTGAGTGCCAGTGAGTACGAGTGCGAGTAAGTGTGAGTGGAGGTGAGTGCGAGTGAGTGTCAGTGAGCGTGAGCGGAGGTGAGTGCGAGCGAGTACCAGTGAGTGTGAGCAGAGTTGAGTGCGAGTGAGTGCAAGTGAGTGTGAGAGGAGGTGAGTGTGAGTGAGTGCCAGTGAGTACGAGTGCGAGTAAGTGTGAGTGGAGGTGAGTGCGAGTGAGTGTCAGTGAGCGTGAGCGGAGGTGAGTGCGAGCGAGTACCAGTGAGTGTGAGCAGAGTTGAGTGCGAGTGAGTGCAAGTGAGTGCAAGTGAGTGTGAGAGGAGGTGAGTGTGAGTGAGTGCCAGTGAGTACGAGTGCGAGTAAGTGTGAGTGGAGGTGAGTGCGAGTGCGAGTGAGTGTCAGTGAGCGTGAGCGGAGGTGAGTGCGAGCGAGTACCAGTGAGTGTGAGTCGCCTTTCCGACCGCGCTATTTTAGTCGCTTTGGATGTTTCTGCCCTTTACACCGACATTCCCATGAATGAAGGAATTGAAGCAGTTACTAGATCCCTCGCAATCGTTCCCCAAGCACACGCTCCTGAAGTTTACTTATCGCTCCTTAGGTTAATTCTCACGCTCAACTATTTCGAATTCGATTCTATTCACTACCTGCAAATTTTCGGCACTAGCATGGGTACGCCATTCGCTCCCATATATGCGAACATTTTCATGGCACAGCTTGAAGCAGACCTGCTGAAATCCTACCCTTTAAAACCCCACACCTATCTTCGTTACATCGACGACATATTTATAATATGGGAACACGGCACAAGCGCCTTAACCGACTTAATTAGCCATTTCAATCGCTTTCACCCGAGTATTCAATTTACTGCTCACCACTCTCCTAGTCAGATCAACTTCCTGGACACGACGGTCTACATAGAAAACGGAAAACTGAGAGGGACACTTTACCGGAAGCCTACTGATAGCCAGCAATATTTAGACTACAACAGTCATCACCCGTGACATTGCAAGCAAGGAATTTTTGTCGGACAAGCGAAACGTATAAGAAGAGTCTGCAGCGAAGACCACGATTATATCCACCACCTAAATGACCTTAAAACAACGCCAGCAGAAAGGAACTATCCCCAAGTTGCTCTCGATAGGGCTTATGATGCCGTGTCCAAATTGGAGTAACAGTCGGAATTGGCGAAGAGACAGCCCACACTAGAATCTGACAGTCCGCCGGCCTTTATAAGAAAATATTCTAATGTACTTCCAAATATAAACAACATCCTAAGAAAATACCACCCAATATTATCAAATAACGAGCGTCTGCGAAAAGCGTTCCCGGATGTACCTAGGTTTACCTATCGCCGAAACAGGAACTTTAAAGACATGTTAGTGCACGCAAAAGTCAGCCAACAGCATTCCCCCGTAATAAAAGCATGTTGTCGCCCTAGGTGCAAAACCTGCAGGCACCTTCAAAGTGACATTAAAATTAAAAGCTCCGCAACTAGTTATACACAGGAAGTCAAATCTAGTTTCACTTGTACAAGTTCGGATGTGATTTATATGCTTGAATGTTCCTTCTGTAAGAAACAATATATCGGTGAAACAGGACACTCAATTAACGTCAGATTAAACGGGCATCGCGCAGACACAGCTAAAAAGTTTCCCAAAGCCATCGCCGAGCATCTCAACCAACCAGGTCATAACTTTGATGAACTTCAACTCTACATGTTACAGTCAAATTTCCGTTCTGAACGAGAAAGAAAATACAGAGAATCATACCTTATCCATAAGTTCAGGACATTGCAACCAATAGGCATAAACGTTTCAAAGGGAGCTTTAGAATCTATTCGTTATGCTAAACTTCAAGCTATAGGCAACAACACTTAGTTTGATTTCTTGGCGTATCCCCCCCTACTTTTTTGTTTTCCTTTCCATTCCTCTTTTTTTTTTCAGCCAGCGTGTCAGACGCTCTTGAAACGCCGGCTAACAAGCGTGCGTTGACAGACCGGTGTGGGGGGTGGGGGGCTGGCTTTGGCCTTATGCACAGCGTTCCTTAACTCTCAATTCGACACGCTAATACACCTTCCCTCGTTTCCGCACCCTCTCGCCTCACACCCTCTCCCCTTTAGAAGAACCCCACCTATATATAGACCGTTTTTTCGTAGGCGCGCCATATTGTGAACGCAGTGGCGCCGCCTATGAGCAGCGCCATACTGGCTTGGGTGAAAGCGGTCTTTTGCATGGCAGGTATACGCTCGGCGGTAGGTGCTGGCGTTTGTTTTCGCGGTCGTGCGGTCTGTTTAGTATGACGTGCGTCTTCAACGTGGTAAACGGTTCTGTGAGATGTGCTGAAGTGGTTTAAGGCGTCATGGCCGGAATTTCTGCTGGCGTTGAGGTGGACGAAACACGCAGCGCGATGTGTGCGCGCATATTTGAGCCTACAATCAGCCTCGGAGATCAATTGTGTATTTCTGAATGTTCCAATCACTAATGTGACCTTATTTCAGTATTATCCTCTATTTCTAAGCTGCGGTTTAGGAGCCATGAAACACACGCGACGATCGTAACAGCGTGGGTACCGTTCTGCTACGATAGAAGCTGTGATGTTATACTTTGACAAGCGTTCAAACTATTCGCTGCAGGTTACATTGCGTGACTACTTGGTTGCATGGATGAGGTTTCCACCCCTGAATAAAATAGTTTTGGCAAGTAATAGCAGCATACCTTACAGTCTGAATTACGCTTGTCCAGCAAAGGGACTGTTCACGAACTGCGCGAGCGTCCTAAGCAATGGTAGGTGCTGGATTACAGATATCTTTGTTCTATATACCGCATGGTCCAAGCATGCGGCATCAGCGGTTATATATTTATAGACGTTGTGCGGCGTGACTATGCGAGGTCGTATTGCGGCGTTAGACTATTTTCTCTTGCTTTTTCGAGAAAGAGGATGATAACCGATTTTTTTTTCGGTTATGTTCGTTCCGTTCTCTACGACGCACTCACACGCATTACGGAAATTTTGTCCTCAAAAATAGCCATCGAATTCTTTTTATGCGATCCCTCTCATATATTATAGCTGTATACAGGCCAAAAAGGCAATGCGAAGCGCACAGCTTACATATGTATCGTGCTGGTTCACCAACCGCAGTGATCGCTGTGCTGAGCAGCGCCATCGGCGTCATGCAGGAAGGCTAGCATAGACATATGGTAATTTGAAGCCAACTAGACTTGAAATGCGCGAGAACGATGCCGGTGCATCACAAATATTTGATAGCGCCTACTGCTTAGATGTTTCGTGGTTGCTTTATGTTGGCCGTGCACGAGCATGCGCTCTTACGCTTTATGTTTTACTCCTTACGCTAAGTGATAAGATAGTGAGCAGATTTACCATCTCTTGCTGCTAATACAGAGACACCGGTTTTATTTGTTGAATTAAAACCGATATAAGCAAAATAGTTCAAAACACATACACACACCGCGACTGATAATGTGCGTACACCGTGGCTGATAAAGCGCGTCACATTATTGCGCCCCCAAGATATATTCACGCCTACTGTAGTTACCGATGCACCGAAAGGCTTCCCTGACGACCTTATATGAACGGACATGGCGTAAATTTCACAAAGTACCATCTAAAACATCTCTAAATCGTTCCGCAGCATGCGACAGCAATACTTTCAAGCAGCGCCGCACCGGATCGCCCAAGCCAGAGAGGAGGAAAGGCTCTCCGCGCGCCCTATCCTCCTCGCCCGATGAAAAGGTCTATACTGTGGCGAGGAAAGCGTACGTCGCCTTGAAGACGACAAGTCCACTTGTCGAAACGTTGGCTCCTCTATTCACCTTGCTCACGTTTTGCTCGTCGTCTTGAACACAGGCTTGTACGATATAAAGATTGGCGTAACTCATATCTAGCGATAAAATATTGAGAAGGCACGGATGAAAATGAAAAGAAAATGAAATGTATGAGAAAAAAACAAGAATGAAGACTAAGTTACACAGTGAATAATAAAAACAACTATAGAAGAAGCATTCGAACATCTACAAAACCTACAAGAAAACAACAAAATGAAGACTGGCACCAAAAGCGCAATGCACGAATGTCATATTGCACGTTCTCGCACGCAGGTTTTCTGGAAGTGTGTCTTTTTTTTAAACATGCCTGCTCCTGACGTGAGAAAGGCGCAGAAACCAGAAAATACACCACTCCGAGAGTACAATAGCCACCGAAGGAAAACCGCACTTTGAGGCAAAGGTAATAGAGTAGCTCTCAAAAGAAAAACGTGACCGCTTTTGGAAATTTCAGGAAGAGTAGTTTTAGTGGCAAGCAAAGTGTTGATCTTATTCCGACGGTTTGAAAGGACCATTCGAAAGAAGTAGACCGCTAAGGAAGTTTTTCACAGTTCATAACAAAAACGACGTTGCAACGATATATTCAATCTATTTTGTCACATGTCCATCTCAACGAGTCGCGATTGCTAATAATTTCAGAAAAGTTATTACGAAAGGGACGCAGGACGTTGAGAAAGGCGATGGTGTTTAGAACCATAATGTTTTATTTTGCTGTCACTGAAATAGCACCTCCTACGAACTCTCTATTAATTGCACTTTATGTATTCCTCGTGTTGAACATCTATTTCATAACCTCACCCCCGGCACTTCGCCATTTTCGCTATCGTTGTGTATCTGCAAATGGAAGCTCTGCGGGAAACGAGAGGTTGAATTTTTCCTTCTTTCTTCGAGAGGCCCCTTGTCACCCGCACTTACATCTCTGGCGCACTTTTATTGAGTAGCCGGGAAAGCGCTCCCGTGGCTGCAGGCAACAATGGACACGCATCTGCCACATAGCTCACTGCTCGGCCATTGTGTCAAGTGCAAACGAGGTGTCAGTTTCGGCGGCTGTACTTGAAAAGCGCTTGTGCACCACACTCCATTCATTGTGGTGCCATTTTACAAAGACTGCCTCGGGAAAAGCAAGAACACTGCTAAAGCAATCTCTTTTTTGAAAATATTGCCCTTTCAAACAGCGAAATTTGGTCACGGCTCCATGACAGCGAGATGCTGTAAAAATGTGGCGCTATGTGGACAGAGCGACGGGAACAATATGATTTAATGAAATCTTTCATTACTGATTTGGTGTAACTTAATTATTCATATATTTTTGGTTTTCAAAACGAACGATATGAAAAAAAAAGATGGTTACAGAGTTAAAATTAGGCACAGACATGATCTGATTCCATCATTCTTCTATCTTTATTGGCCCAACTTGATCGCAAGAATTTTTATATTTGGAGTTCGGCATGCCAAAACCGCCATGTGATCTAGGCACGGTGTTGTGGGAGTCTGCCAAATGATTTTACTCATGGCGAAAACTGCCCATGAATAAAGGAACAATTCAAAAGAGGAGACGCTGTCCTTTGCTATGAATCAGTGCCAACAATCTTGATTTCACGCCCTTAAGTTTGATTTTGATCACCTGGGGTTTGATAACGTGCGCATAAATCTATGTATCTGAGCATTTGTGCATTTTCCCTCATCTAAATACGGCCCCCTCGGCCATACGGCCCCCTCGGCGTATGGCCAAGGCCATAGCCAATGCATTGTAATTATGTTGCACCCCATAATAGAGAAAAACGGTGTAAATCGGCCTAAACCCACACTTTTGCACCTTTTTTCAGCATAAGGATGTGACTTTTGCACCGATTTACACCCTATTGTCCTATAAGGGCTTAAATTTTTTACTGTGGTAGCTACGGTAGCGGTTTATGAATGTCTGAACAATATATGTAGGCGTACGGTGCGCTGCTGCTGCTCCTTGTAGATATTAAATGTAACCCGGGACTTTGGTAATGACATGAAGTGCTTTGTGGCCTATACGCACAACCTTACAAGCACCCAAGTAAGATTTCTGTATGACAGTTGGCGTAGAAAAATCAATCAATGGACGTTGTGCAGTTAGATAGTATGCTTAAATGGCTAGCGTAGCATACCGAAAAGGCCACTCGAATGAAGTATGAGATCACATATTTAGAAAAAGTGATCATTTCGCAATAAACGGAACTGGATGGCTGTCACCCTTTGTTATTGATTTTCAACCTGCCTAACCTTACTCGAATATGAGCAGTTTAAATGAACAAGGTGTACGTGATGCAGCAAGCATGCAATAACAGTCCGTTGCGATGCATGAGCTCAGTGGTAGTAAGCTTTTTCTGACTGTTAAAGACACCGTTACTTCAAACTCAACACTTTCAGCATTCACTTATTTTTAACATTAATATGTTAGCTTCTCCTGTATATGCTTTCTAGCACGCCTAAGAAACAAGGCGCTGTAGCGGCTCTGTGCCAAGGGCGCTCTGCTGGTGTGGCAGCCGTATTTTCATGGGGGCGAACTGTAAAAACGCTCCTGTATGCATTGCATGTTAGAAAAACCGAAATAGTCAGCAGTAGTGCGGTGCACTCGATAGCCCGCTTAAGAAGTTAAACTCCAAATTTATTTTTGCTAAGGAAATTAGCACACACTTTCAGCAATATATTCACCCACCATCTTCCCTCTCGGTATATATTAATCATCATGACCAGCGTCACCTTCTTCACCGCGTGGCCCTAATGAATAAAGCGTCGGGATAATAGCTATCTCACAAGTGGTAGAGGTTTCTTTCGATCCACGATTTCATGCTTTCATGAAGTTTCGTACAGGCCATCGCTTGCAACTCCTTTCCGCCACCCTGCCCAAATAGAAGCCACCAGGTCCTTCCCGCGTCACCATCTCTGCCCAACTGGCCGCTTCCTCGTGGACCGCAAGTACTAAGTAGCGCAGCCCAACCATGTTCAATGGCCTCCGTGGTGACGTTGTTGAAGACTGGCTAGGCAAATAGCCCGAGTGAGTGATTTTAATCGATGTGAGGATTTTCACAAGTTTCGAAACGTCACCTCGCTGACGTTACTGAGACTTGGTTCCGTAAAGGTGAGAGCACCTTGCCTGAGTGGACTGCGTTCAAGCAGCAGCTTCAGCAGATTTTCGGTCACCTCAAACATGCATTCTGAGCTAGCCAAGAAAAAGCTTGACAGACATACACTTCTTATATCGAAGATGTCCTCGCTCTTTGTCGCCGCGCTGACTCCCCCATTAGAGAAGCCGATGCTGTTTGTCACATCGTAAAAGGCATTAGACCCGTCGTATTCAACGCACTCACTACCGTTGACGATATTATCGTGACTTGTGAACACCTGGACGCATTGCAAGTCATCCGTTTACAGCCTGACGCCCGTAATACACAACCTTTCTGGGATACGAGCCTGCGCATGTTGATTTGGAATCTCATATGCGAAGAACTCCCACCGCTCGGCCAGCTCAGTCTTCCCGTCATTCAACATCAGTCTTCCGTTCCACCTGGCGTCTCTAGCACTACGTGCATCTGTGCTTGCATTTTACTCCACCAGGCGTTCGCCCCACCCAATTTGTCATTAGTGCGGTATTCGCGAGCATATGTTGCCCTTTTGTC
Organism: Dermacentor variabilis; assembly: GCF_050947875.1. Taxonomy (NCBI): domain Eukaryota; kingdom Metazoa; phylum Arthropoda; class Arachnida; order Ixodida; family Ixodidae; genus Dermacentor; species Dermacentor variabilis. Next base: position 40,512,643 of record NW_027460291.1, read on the forward strand.
GAAAGCGCCAACAGGACGAACGCGGTGGCTACGATGTTTATGAAAAGTACCCATTGCTTTCTCCGAATCGATACCAGCGCAAGCCTTCACCATGCTCTCGCCCCCCTCCCGATGCGCCTCGCCAGTAACGTCTAGGGCGCCGCCATTCTTTCTCCTCTTTCCGACGCTGGACTTTGCCCCTGCCACCAAATCGTTCTTATATTATTTACGCTGACTTTTAGTCTAGTCTACGCAGCGTTACTAAACCTTATAATGGAGCTGTTCTACGTGGCACAAATGATGTAATTCAGCCATCGGCACAGTACACCGTTCGAGTTTCCACTGATGGGATCCACCGCCATATTCAGCTCGCATTACCGACTTCTTCTCAAATAAATATTCAGGTCTGCGACTTTTTCTCTTCCGCCTCCCCTTTCATCGCGAGCCGACAACGCCTTGTTCACTTGGCGGAGACCGACAATTCAGACGGCGTGTACCAGTCGTGCCTTCGCCTACAAATTGCGGCCGATTATGCGGTGCCGCCTGGCCACGAGCAACTTCTTGTTTTTAGCTGTGGCATTACCGATTGTGAAGTTTTAGTTTTACCATCAACTAGAACGCCACCATCTGTCATGTTACAGTTACCTGACATTACACTGGTTACAATATATTATGAGTCAATATTGCTTCCGAAAGGTGCTGTTGCCACCTGCGTTGTGGACACTTAGCCTGTACCTTAAATACTGATGTTCCATAAACACCTACAGCTACAGTGCGGTCGCTGCTTCTGTTCTCATTAGTGCAATCAGTGCCGATTTAATGCCACAGATGACATGTATGCTTCTGGCGTTGTTTTCCAAGCATATAGCCGCGTTCGACGTGCATTCTCCCCCTTCTAGGACTCACTTCTGCGACCGATCATCGCATACACACAGATGAAACTACTTCCGAAGTGCACCGTCAACCATATCTCGTCTCTTCCGCCGAACATCAGATTATCGACACCCACGTTGCCGACATGCTGAAACGAAACATAATCATCAAGCCCTTGGTCGTCATCTTTCATTATGGTGCGTAACAAAAATGGGTTGGTCCGATTTCGCGTAGACTGCCGTGTATTAAACAAAATAACCAGGAAAGACGTATATCCATTGTCCCGAACTGATGATGCGTTAGAATCATTGCACGGTGATTGACGCTCCGATTACTGGCAGATCCATATGCACAAAGCCGACAAGGAAAAAATCACCTTTGTCACACCTGATGCACTTACCGAATTTAACGTAATGCCTTTCGGTCTATGTAACGCTCCAGCAACATTTAAGCAAATGATTGCACTGTACTACGGCCCAGTCAAAAAATCTGTCAATACTGTCTTGTTGGAGATGCAGAAATCTTAGAGGTCAGTGAGGAGTTTCTATCGGCACTCTCCCAATACCATCAAGATTGTTAACGGCCATTCAAGAATTTCCACTGGCACCTACCCAACACCATTAGGACTCTTGACGGACGTTCAATAATTTCTACGGGCACGTAGACACTTGACGGTCATTCAAGAACTTCTACGGCCAATGTTATTATAACCATTAGGGCTCTTAACATTCAATCAACATGTTCTACGGGCGCCTTCTGAACAGCATTAGGACTCATGCAACCTTGCAATTCCAAAAGAGCCGAAAGAAAAGGACGCCCACGCTGGATCTGACACGGATGCAATGTGCGCAAAATTTCGATGTCAACAGTCGGCCGACTAGTCGGCAGGCCATCTCGTTGAAATACGATTTTACCACGTAGAAAGACAAGGACGCCAATGCAACTGACATTTGTGAGTCGCCGCAGTGTGAACGGGTTTCGAACCGATAGCACCTGCAGATCCGGCCGTCGTTCAGCTGGTCTCAGTGAGATCGGCGGCTGAGCGGAAATATCGTGCCGACAACGCTTTTTTCCGCGACGCCTTCACTGTCATGTACATTTAGTCATGCTAAAAATGGCAAAGGACATTCTTTCGAAGTTGAAATACATGAACGGCAGTCCTCACCAGCCGAACACATTGTTTGAAGCCGACGTTGATCATCTAGCTTCAGCGGAAGCATGAGCCTGGTGTGTTCAACGAGTTCGTGCTATTGCTACCGGCAGATCTGAATTCATGCTTAAGGAATTCGGGTAGAATAAAGTTGTTTTGCATATTTCTCTTTCGTTCCCAATAGGCTCAAATCAGGCCGCTCTTCACACAAAGTGCACACAGGAAGCGTCGACAGAGCACGCCATGCGAACACCTATCAATAATGCGGCTCCCGAAGAATCTCACTCGCACTCGGCGGCTATTACCTTAACGAAGTATTTAGATCATATTGACGCATGAGGCCCTATAAAGTGGAACTATTCCAATGTGTTTTTATTCCAATCTCAAGCGTCAAATTTGCGTAACCACCGACGCAAGCACCGGGCGGTCACCCACAGGGTTTTCTGAATAGATCAATCAAACGCTCTCCTCGTTCATAGGAGGTCACTTTTGTTTGCTTGAAAAACGAATAGCATTGCCTACACTGAGCGGCTTGTCTTACTAATTGGCTGACAAGACGCGAGGAGAGCGCTCAAGTGGAGAGGGATTCAATGAGGCAGAGCCAGTGCACTGAAAATCGATAAACGGATGAAGAGGGTGGTGCCGGCGTCTGCGATTGGTCCGCTTTACCTTACTAAGCTTGCAGTGGCTGGTCGAAAATCGCGGCAGCATGCAACGGAACCTTAAGAATGACGCTAAAACGGATCCTCAGCAAAGAAGAGTTGGCAGAATGAGGTCGTAAACGTGACCAATTTGCTCGAAAACGTTACACGGCCGCGCAAGAACTTTTATTATACGCAAATAAACCCATGCTTTCCGGCAGGTGCGAGTAGCCAGCGCCTGCGCGATCGGCGGCAGTCATCTTTTATTCCTTTCAGAATGGGGCAGCCTGCGCCTATTCTTAAGAAAATTCAGTCTTGTTCAGCATATTAATGTATCTTTAATGCCTACACGTCACTTTGACGCGGTGGGTTTTCGCGGTTCTGTGACGTCGCGTGACAGGCTGGTGAAGTGCATGCAGCCCGAAAACTTTTCACCAATAGCCAGGGGCTAATGGCGAAAAGGCGTCGAATCAGAAATAACTATTTTTCTTTTTTCGGTGGAATCATGCATAATCAGTGTGTACACATCATATCAGATAGGGAGGTATCGCGGTTTTCGTGACGTCGCGTGACAGACGGGTGAAGTGGGCGTGGTCCAAAAAAGTTTTTGACCACTCGTGGAGGGCTGATAGCAGAATTGGAAAAGTTTGGAATAGTTTTACGTTATAGCGCCATGGACTTGTCATTTTCCGGCGAGCGCTTTTCCCCCTCTTAACAAATGTTATCGCTCAGCGCGGGACGCGCCTGCATGTATCGGAAGTTTCTGGAATGTTATCGATGGCTCTATCCCCTGTCTGTTGTCACCGAACCTTCTGTAATCTTATTGCTTGTATGCGCGACGCGAACGGTGTAGAACTTTCTGGAAAAGGCGCGGTCTTTAGCGAGTACTCTGGAACGTTCAATGGCTCGTGTGTAAAAGCCGACGCACTTGACCGACAGATCACATTTCGACGATCTGCGACCGTGTTCGCCGCTGTTGTTGTGCTTTAAGTGTATAGCGTGTTTTTGGTGGGCACAGGTTCGCCTAATAAAACTTAAGGGACCCTGAAACGCTTTTGACGATTTTATACAAACGTACTGAGTCGTTAGAGTAGGTCCTTCTGATCATTAATTGACGCATCTAAGTGCTCTGCGTAAAGCGTGTAATTTATTATAAGGGTTCAAAACTGCACATCGCTGCCGATCACAGCACACTGCGCGGCGGAATTTTAAGCCGCACCTACCCATATGACGCAAATCACTCATATGACGACAGTGGGGCGAGCTATCAGATTGGATGACCAGGGCGCGTGATCGATAATTTTTCCAACTTTATGGTAAACAAATGATGTTCGTAGTAGTTGAAATGTTAGTTAATTTGTTTTTATAAAAAAAAGTAGCATAAAGGGAATGCACAAGAACAATTTTTCAGTACACTTAAGCACTTCCGGCACACAGCAAGTGTCGTCTGCTTGTGTTACAACGTGCTCAGTCTTTGACGAGAGCTCCACCGTCAGTGTCGGTCTGTCTTTTCGAGAGCGCTATGATTAGACTTTGTTGCGTTGTGGACTGCAAACTTAGCGACTGGCAACATGTCAAGCTACGACATCGTGTCCCTCTGCAAGCCAGTAGACGAGCGGACTGGCTGCAGCGCATCGGACTGCCGCTATCCGATCGGCGCCAGGATTTGGTCGATTGTGGCCGTCACTTTACACCGGAAGATTACTAACGCAACAGCGTTTCGCGAGTCCGGTATTAGGGTAAACGCAAGCGCAAAGGGGACAGAGCCTGGCCGTGTCCCCTTGCGTGTCGTTCCAGGGGATGAACAGAAGCACCAATGTGAATGGTCTGCACGGTACAGCCACCTGGTGGCATAGAGCTCAACCAGACACAGTAGCAGTAACAAAATGTATTCTTCTTTGGTGCTGGTGTAAATGTGTCGCAGGAGTGTAATCGTTAACACGTTGTTTTTTGTAAATGTTTAAAATGTTTTACACTTGGTTAGAACAATATTAGCTCTTTCTTTGGCTGGTTAAGCTCTGCGCCACGGGTGGCTGGACCGTGGAGACCCATCAGGAAGGTCACGTACGTCTACACTAAAGTTCTTTCATCAGCTTGAGTTTATGCTTCCACCATTCAGTCGAAACGTTCCGCTAGTGCGTGGTTAACGGAATACCAGACACTTTCGGCGCTGCGACAGAATGCTCGCAATGCACGCTGCTTCGATAGCTCTCGCTTGCGGTCGACGGCCAAGCGACTAGCGGAGAGGTTTCGCGCGGGCGGGGGCGGGCTCCAAAACCACTGGAAGTGGACGATGTGACGTCGCATCGTGACGCAGAACCAGTGAAGGCGGAGCTTAGCCCCGATGGCTCGGCGAACGAGTTGAGGATAAAATGCATGGCTATGGAGCAAGATAACTTGTAATCGTCCATAGCTCTCTTATTATGAGAGACCACACAAATTGTGGTGCGGATGATTAACTTTAGCTGTACCTTACGCGCCTGCAAAATTTGTCCGAACCGTTTCAGGGGCCCTTTAAGGAAAAATAATAATGGCTAAGAATTTCGCTTTGATGCAATGCGTCCCCGCATACGGCTAGCATAGCGTTACACCACGTCGAGAGAGATTGCTAAGGGGAACATTGATTTCACTTTATTTTGGAACGCCAAGAACACAGTGCAAATTGGAATGCCAACGAAGTAAACCAGCTGCCACAAACAGCCTACAACGGACTGCTACAGACGTCATCGGCGCTGATATTGCCCAGGCGTCTAAATGTACTCTGTATGCAATCAGCACAACAAATGCTACACCCTTTATCAGAGACTCGCAATGTCGTGGCTTTATGAATCCTCATGGCCAAGCAGGAATGTTGTTCACAACACAATTGAGCCCGTCGCCGGCCATCGCGGTGTATTTTGCATGCGCGACGTGCACTAACAACGAAAAAAGGACACTTAAATACCTGACCTGTATAGCAATCCATCATCGATTCCTTCCTATTCTCACAGTGAAATCCCAAATGCAATAGGTATATCACCTCCACACACCGCCATTTGCAGCCTCTGTCCACTTCGTGCCGTTGTACTGGAGAAATGCAACCCGTCGTGTAGGAGCGATGTAGGGTGGTAAGCAGCACCACCGCTAAAACCTCTCCCGCGCGCGCGTGTGTGTATTTGCGAATAATGTTCAAATGGTTCAAACAGCGTTACCTATGGTGATATTGTGTAACGGTCGGTTAGAGTGGGTAGTATCTCTTCTTTATATTCTTTGCGTGTTGCTCTTTCGCTCTTAACATGTCCAGTTGCCCGCCACATGAAATTACGGACTGCTCTCCGTATTTCAAAAACAAAACTCACGTCCGTTTTTTTTTTTTTTTACGTAGTAGCTGCCGTTTTTCATGAAACAGATCGGTCCTCGTAATTTTTACTTAAGGTTGGACAGTAAGTTTACGGAAGTTTTTTACAGTGCATTTGTAGCATCGCTGTTTAACTCGCAGCCTATATTACCTGCTCACACCAGCTAAAGGCATACCTTGGACTACTTGTCGCATGCATACAAATTTTTTTTTCACTTGGTGCTCAAAACGATCCCCTTCGGCCAGAAAATTTAAGGTAAAGTTGTACCTCAGGCGCTTATAACCAAATACATGGGAACGGAGGAGTAATCTTTTTTCGACAACCACTTCCCCGAATTTAATGAGCTTGGTTACTTTTAGGAGTTTATTTCTAGTGACTACAAAAATATTTTTATTAGCCGATGGCTTTTAATAAAAATATAGTTGCAAATTGCAAAAAGTTTAGGAAACAAAGGCATTATGTATCCAACCCTGTAACTCAGTAATGAAAAACCACGCCACAATTAGTAAACTGAACTTCAATGGAAAGCTGAAAAAATTGATGCATTGTACATCCACCGCGGAGGCCTAGCGGCTATGGTGTTGCGCTGCTAAGTATGAGGTTGTGGGATGAAATCTCGCCCGCGGCAGCCGCGTTTCGATTGGGGTGAAACGCAAAAGCGCCCCTTTTCCCGTCCGTTGAAGATTCTCTGGTAGTCAATTAATCCGGAATCCCCCTCTACTATGGCGTGCCTGATAACCAATTCGTAGTTTTGGCACGCAAAACGACAGAGTTCAATTCATGTATAATACACCCGCCTGAAATTTAAGAGACTGCGTGGTGCAGCGCGATGCGGTACCAGGGACACAGGAAAAAAACAAGGACAAGCGCTTGTCCTTGTTTTTTTCCTGTGTCCCTTGTCCTGCTTCGCGCTGCACCACACAGTTCCATTTAAAACCAACTAGCCGAAACAATCGCCCTTCTATGAAATTTAGGCTTACGTGAATGTTCACACCGTTTAGTAGGCTTTCGCAAACGTTACATTCACAATTTATTGGTAAATTCAGGTATAACGTTTGCCCAGTTTAGATGCTGTAACTGCGGCATTTGTTTTGGTGAACGGTTATAACATCGTTCTTTTTTATAGGAATTTTCGGCGATGTTTATAAAAATTACACATCCTAAATAAAGATCTGTTTGCCAGTGCGACTAGAATTTAAATATATTTTGGAATACAGCGAATTAAAAATGAGATCGGTGCTGAGGTTGTGTCATAAAAGCATTTATGCGTTTTATGTATGTCTGAATAGGCGGCATCGCTCCATCACCATGCTCCAAGCAAAATCTTCCTCGCCAGGACTTTCTTACTGGCGTTTTATGTGACTCAGATCAGGCAACAATAAACACGCGGGCTGGGTCAATTCATCCGGATGCTGCAGAGGCTAGACGGAAGTAATGCAAGCCTAATGGGTCTGTCAACAGCGCGATCGTCCGGCGAGAAATCTGAACCGATCGCGTTCGGCTCACCGGAACACGGCCTTTTAGTCCCTCCTTCGTTTGGCGCTGTTATGAAGCAGCGACCTTCTATGTGGACTAAATTTGACACCTTTCTGCAATGATATTCTAGATTTTCTAAGTACAGAAATAAACATCTTAATAGGAAAATGAAAATAAATGTGTTAGTAGAGCTGCGTGCCTTTGTAAAATTAGTGATTAGTGTTATCGTATTGATGCAATCTGTGACTTGGTCTACTTTAGTTCAGTATTCTTAAACTATGACATCGTGAATTCTTTATACAATGTGTTAAAAATATGCTAGTCTTTTTAGGGCTACAATAAATATATCAATGGATTTAATTTTAAGGGCCGGGATGGATCTGACCATTAAAAGACAATAAAAATGCAAAGCGCCGTGCTAATCAAGGTTCTTGCTAATAAATGTATTGATGAACAGCTCTGCGTAATTACGTCCAGAGCTGTGGCAGAATGTACCGGTCTCACTCCTTAGGCCGAACGCGAAAAGCAAGCTACGAAATATGTTGGGTAAAGCGGCTTATTGGTTCCGAATGTGCAATTAAAGTGGAGCTTATATCTTGTGATACTGCCGCGCCCCTGTCGGCATCGAGCCGCGATGGTGACGACAAAGACGATCAGCTCGAGAGTGCGCGCAGGCTCAATAGAAGAAGACTGCGTTCCCTATTCTCGGGTGTGTCGATAGAGTGCGACAGGACGACCTCTCGCAATTAAAGTTCCCATTGTCTGAATCGTGACACTGGTGAAGGTGCTGGGTACTCATCGCCCAATGATCAGGACTCCTTTGAGCAGCCCTACATCCAGCCCAGTGAGACATCCCCGCATCAAGACGCCTGTACACCGGGCAAGCCGCCACCGGCAGCAAGGTCTCAGCCCAGAATTTGGTACCCAGCCCTGTCAAAGATTACCTCTGCTCAAGGAATTGCGTTGGCAAACCCGACACAGGGGACGGTTCAAACCTTCGAATCCCAGCAATCTTTAACAGCGGCGCGCATAGAGATGCTGAAGACTGACTATATTCAGTATGAACGCGTGGCCAACTTCAATCCCTCGCGTCCCCACCAGAAGCTCTCGAATGTGTACTTCGCCCTCGAAGGGAGCGCAACAACATGGTTCGTGAACTGCGAAGGAAACTGGCCAAACTTGGACGAGTATTGCCGTCGGTTATTTGAGACCTTCGAAAATACAAATCGACGTGGCAACGCTCGACGCCTTATTCAGTCGCTTTTCCAAATGCCAAATGATGGTTTCGCGATGTTCACCGAAGACATGGCATGTTTTTTTCGCCGCGCAGATCCCAACATGACCGAGCCAAAGAAGCTCAGTCACCTGGCACCAAGGAACACTTCTTTGCTGGCCTTGTACGCAAACCACCGACAACAGCGGACGAATTCATTAAGAAGGCCACAGCAATCGAGCGGGTGCTGCAGCAACGTCACCAGCAATATTGCCAGCACGCTGGCGGAGCGTCTGCAGTAACCACAGTACTGGCAGCCACCGACGAAAATTCTCTGCGCCAATTGTTAAGGGAGATTGTGCGCGAGGAGATTGCAATTGCAAAACAAACAGCGACGCCGAAGGAGTTTACAGTTGCTTCCGTTGCTGAAGTTGTGCGCCAAGAACTCCGACAAGCCTTTGCACGTCCCCAACCAGGCCCCGAACCATGCTTAGAGCCAAGCGCCTACAGCTACGCCGACGCTGTGCGTCGTCAACTGTCTGCAATACCGACGCAGCAATACGGCCAACTCACAGCCTGGCCCAACAGGAACCTTTTCGGCGACCCCAACAGGTTCGCAGGACCGATATATGGTGCACCGGCGGTCGCCGGCCATTGTACTACTCTGGCGAAAAACCAGGGCACACTTTCTGCTTCTGCCCTCATCGTCAGGCTGTCTACCAGGGAAGTTCGCCTGCCGTTACGCGCCTGCAACGTGATGAAAGCCGTGGCCCCTTTGACGACAGCTTTACAGGACGGCAAGTGAGCTCCTCTGATATCTGGTCATGGTCGCCGTCTCCAACATTTTAACAGCGGAGCTGTTTAAGCATTCGTTCTGCCATGGAGCGTTACCAGAAAACTCAGCGCATCTGTGCGCCGCCTCGCATTGCCTAGCAACCACCTGCGAAAGCACCAAGCCACGTAACAATCTGGCACCCCACTCACGTAGAGCGGAGTCGTGACGTCACAAGCGAGTAATAGAACGGAAGCAAATTCCATAATTAGCGACAGCAAAACGGCCATCTGGAATTTTGGAAAGGGTAGGATCTCGCCGGAAGCGGCAAGGGTTCTGGCCAGTAGACGGCTGAACAGAAAAATTAGCCTAATTTGGACCCCTGCACACACGTCCGTTCCTGGCAACGAGGCGGCCCACGAGTTAGCCCGAGCTCTCTACTTCCGGGTGGCTGTGGAACCGCCCGACTGCCGGAACATGGACGAGCGTCTGCAAAATTATACGGAGATTGTCGAAAATTATCGGCTACGCAGGAGACTGGTGCCACCACCGGATAAAAGTCTAAACAACAGAGAGGCAGTCGCATGGCGGCGCCTGCAAGCTGGGAACCTCGTAAACCCGGTCTGGGCATACCATGTTATGCATGATAGAGAAAACGATGAGTGCAAACACTGTGAGGCGAGAGGGACCCTCGATCACATAATCTGGGAATGCGCTAGCTCACCAGGCGCTAAAGCAAACATAAATTGTAGAGAGGCCTGGGAAGCCCTGCTGCGGAGCGAGGACCCTACTCCACAGCCACACGCCAACCGCCTGACGGAAGAAGCCGCGAAGAGTCAAGGCCTCTTTGCTTGCTTCTAATCGCGGAGGTTCCGGCCCCCGTCCCCAAGGCCTGTGTGCCGGGGACGGGGAGTAGGGGCCTCCTTATCGGGCGGTACAATAAAGTTGCTATCATCATCATGAGGAGGTGTGCCGGCGCTGCGGCACACCTCCTCTGCTCTGTGCGTACGTGCTAGTGCCATGGGAAGACCGAAGAAAGTCCGGACGCCCGAAGAAGCGGCATACCAGGAAGAGCGCCGTATACCAAGCGAGAAGCGATGCGTCGCTGCCGAGGTGATCCGGAACACCGCGCCGAAGCTGCAGCTGAGAAGAGGCGACGCCGAGTCCAGTATCCCTAGTTTCTGTCCAGGGAACGCGAGAGTCGGCGCCTGAGCGTTCGACGTCGCTGAGAAATGATCCCGGCCTGCGATTACTCAAAAACTTCCAGCGTCAAGCCCGCCGAGACACGGGGGTTGCGAACGGCCGATCCTAGCGCGAATTTCTGGGCATAAAGTTTGGGAACAGCTGTCGCGTCTGTGACCTACAAGGAAGCACGGCGCGCGGCTCAGCGGGACTACGATCGACGAAGGAGAGCCAATCTTGCCTATCGCGCCCAGGCCGCCGCCGACGAACGCCGTCGCGGAGCCGAGGATCCGGAGTTTCGGGCCAGAGACAACGAACACTGGCGATTGAATGCTCGGCGCCACTGGGAATCGGCTCAGGGCCGGCGCGTCACCGAGAACTTCCAACGCCAAGCCAGCAAATCCATAGAAGGTGCGAACGGCACCTTCCAGCGCGAATTCCTCGGCATAAAGTTCAGGCACAGCTGCCGCGTCTATGACCAGCTCTGGTTCAACGTGAATCTTTCCACGGTGAGCTGGTGCGGAACTTTGAACAGAAGAGCTCTGCCTTGCAAGTGGTTCGCGAAGCCTTCCCCGACGCCACCGACCACCACGACGACAACGACGACGGTCGGACGTTGAGAACGACGACCGGATCGACGATGGTGACGACTGATACTGAAGCACTGTACATAATAAATTGTGATGCACGTACAGTAGCTCGTATGCGTGTGACTTGCTGGGGCTTGTGTGACCTGCCAGCCTGGTCATGTATGACCTCACAATAACTTGGCGAAACATAGCAAATCTTGGCGACACTTAGTATGAGCATAGTTAAGCCATGCATAACCTCGTGAGACCGAGCAAAACCTAGCAACTCTTGGTATGAGCCTAGCCAAGCCATTCATAGCATCGCAAAACTTAGAAAAGCCTAGTAACACTTAGTGTGAACCTAGCCCCCCCCCCCCAAGCCATGCATGACCTCGCAAAACTTAAAAAAAGCTAGCAACACCTGGTAAGAACCTACCCGAGCTCTGCGTAGCTTCGCAAGCAGAACTTCAGAACAACTACACTTTAGCCTAGTTGGTGCTTACTGCATATCATATTGACCGCAGATAAACACGGGGACAGCGGATGCAACCTCTCAAAACTTAGCAAAACCTGGCAATGCTTAGCAAAAGCACGACCTAGCTCCGCTGTGACCCAGCCTTGCACCACTAGTGCAAACTGCCCATCATTTTTTTCATCGCCGAACTGCCGAATTTTTGCTGAACTGGTGAGAAGGAGGTCTCCCAGCCCACGACGGGGAAACGAAAGCAGCTACCTTGGGTAGGAAGGCTACACTTAATCGAAATGCCGGAGGTAAGCTAAAGACGCCTACCGGCAAATGTACAAGACTCGCGATCTGGAATATAAGATTTATCGCTACCTTCGTAATTTTACCAGTGTTGCAAACAGGTCATACTAGGCCTGGAGTTCTTGCGAGAATATGAAGATGTGGTCAGCATACGTGACGGCGTGGTCATTTTTTTCCAATAGTAAAGACACGACTACCCATGCTGAAGAACCACAACGCAGATGTTTGCTTGCCGCTGACGACGATGTCTTTGTACCGCCCGTATCATGCAGTCTCGTTCCAGTTATCTGCGACACACAATACGACGAAGACGGAATAGCCGAACAAATAACGACACTTCTGCTGCGTCAATGTATTGTAATCACTCGTGGCATTGTCAGTATGACGTGCTGCCGTGTTGCTGACAAGTTTCACCAACGAACGCCTGCACATTAGCAAAGGCACCACGGTACCATACCTTGCTGAAAGCGACAGTGCTCAACATTTTTTGTCTGCTCAAGAGGAAGCAATAGCCTATATGGCATGACATGTACCCGTCGTTGACGTTGGTCCAAGTTTATCGCCGAAAGATAGACAAAAGCTTCACGAACCGCTTGACCAATTTAAGGATTGTTTTTCCTCCACGTCTCGAGTTGACCAAACGTCGCTAAGTACTGCATAGTTATGGTGGAGACCGCAAGACACATTCGGCAAAATCTGTATCGTGTGGCTCAGAAAGAACGCGAGGCAATACAACAGCAGGCCCAGAAAATGCTAAAGGATGATGTCATCCAGCCGTCAAAAAGCCCAGTGATGCTCGTAAAAAAGGATGACAACTTTCGGTTTTGTATTGGTTATCGCAACCGTGTTAAAAAGAAAGACGCTTGTTGCTGCCACGCACAGATAATTCTCTCGACAGACTGCGGCATGGGCGTTTCTTCTCATCGATGGATCTAAAAAGTGGGACTGGCAAATCGAAGTCGATGGGCGTGATTGAGAGAAGACTTCGTCACGCCAGATGGGCTCTCCGAATTCAACGTTCTCCCCTTCGGTTTGTTCTTCCCTGCCGTTCGGTCGTCTCATCTACTCTCCGCAAAGAAATCCTGCAAGCATGGCACAACGAAGCCAACTCACTCCCTCAGCTGCACGCTGGCGTTGGCACGAATAAGAAGCAAATACTATTGGTCAAAGCTTGCAGCAGAGGTGAAGCATTACGTCAGAACGTGCCTTGACTGTCAGCCATGCAAAGTACCAACCACTAATCCCGCCGGGCTCTTACACCCGGTTGCACTGGTGGAGCTGGCGTTTCCTGAAATTGGAATGAACCTTCTCGGCCCATTTCCGACATCTGCCAGAGGGAACAAATGGGTCACAGTCGCGACAAACTATACCAGGTACACGTAAAACGAGGCAATTCTGAGTGACAAGGCAACTGAGGCGGCACTATTGTCTATTGAGAACATCGTCATGAGACATGGCGCTCCAGCTGTCGTCATGACAGAGGAATCGCTTTCACAGCAGAGCTTTTAAGAAGTGTGCTCACGCTCAGTGGCACGGCCCATAGCAGGACAACATCATACTTAAACGTCTAGTTTTTCTTTTTTGGGTGACCACGTTTCACCATCTAACAAATGTTACGCGCCTGCATGTTCGGAAGGTTCTCGAATGTTATCGATGGTTCTGTCTGCTGTATTTTGTGAGATCCTTATTTAATCTGATTGCATGTATGGGCAACGCGAATTGTGTAGTACTTTCTAGAATACGCGCGGGCACCGGCGATTACTCTGGAATATTCGATGACTTATGCATAAAAGCCGACGCGCTTGGCCCGCAGATCAGATTTTCGATGATCACCGACTGTGTTCGCCGCTATCGTTGTTCTTGAGTGTAGCTTGTTTTTGAGGGCACAGGTTCTCCCAATAAAATGCAAGTTTCCTCATTCACAGTTTTGTTGCTTTCTTCACTGTCACTACTACGTGATATTTGGTGGAGGTGCTTTGTGTTCACGCACCCGACGCCCCCAACAAGCCGTCATCCAAGCTCGAACTCCGAAGACAACATTAACGTTGCCAAGGTCCAGCGATGTAGCCGCAAGCTGTAAGGACTGCCCCCGCAGCACAGACCTCTGCCTGAAACTGCCAGGAAGAAAGTGGCTGAGTAAATAGCCGCAACGGCAGCTCCAGTGTCCCTCATCGTGCTTCAACAAATCAGGGAACCACCTACCTTTGGTGGAGCTTCGTCTGGCCTGGGACTTTCGAAAGAATCGAAGCCTTCAACAATTGCACCCCTGAGGATAAGCTACGCCGCTTGTATAGTTGGAAGATGCCGCGAGAACCGGGAGTCCACCCCTACAACGTCGGAACTGTTCCGCAGTAACTTCCTGAGGACGTTCACGAGCTTCGTCCGGAAAAAAAGGGCCGAAGTTCAATTACAAGCCTGAGAGCAGCTACCTAAGAGAACGTTGCCAATTATAGGGAAGAAATGAGCCGTCTATTCCGCCACGCCGACCCGAAAATGTCAGAGGAGAAGTCCGCCTACTCATGGGTGGTGTGAAGCAAGAACTTTTCGCCGCAATGATACCAGGCCCAAGTACCCCAAGTAGGAATCGCGAGGCGTATTTCTCCACTCAAGCAATGCCGCACAAAAACCCACTGTACCATACAGATACCTCTTCAGTAGTTTTTTGGCATCTTGAACGGCTCGTTCAGCCATTCCGTTTGATCGGGGGTAACAAGGACTGGAACGGATGTGGTGGAAGCCAATCTTACCGACAAAATCGCGGAAGTTCTGGCTGCTGAATGGCGGCCCATTGTCGGTGCATAGTCGCTGCGGGAAACCGTGTGTAGCGAATATGTCACCGCAAGCTGCACTCACCTTGTCGGTTGTTGTCTGCACGGGCCTTAGTTCGAAAAAGAAAGAATAAAAGTCAACAACCACCGAGTACTCTATGCCATTGTGATAGCAAATGTCGGCTCCTACAACTTCTCAAGGTAGTCTTAGAATTTCATGATTCACCATTGGCAAGCGTCGATTTCGTGGCTTGTGTTTCTGGCAGGTCGACGCAGCGTCGGGCAACTTCTTCTATATCACTGTTTATAGAAGGCAAAAAGAGCACAGTTCGGGCACGTGCCTTCATTATGTCTGCTCCTCCATGCACGGCATGAAGGCAGGCGAATACTTCTCTGCGCAGCTTCACAGGAATGATGAGGCGGTTGCTCCGGAACACGAGACCGTCTTGCGTATGTAGCTCGTCACGGAAGCTCCAGTAGCAACGTAGTTCGCCGCTGATATCAGCTTTCCTGTCCGGCCACTGCGTGCTAGCATACTGGCGAAGTTGCACCATCACTGGGTCCTCGTCGGTCTCTTGGAGAACTTGGCTCAGCCGACTGTCTGAAACCTGAAGACAAGCAACGGTATTCACATGGTAATTCATGCGCTGTTCTTTCAGTACCGCTTTGCTCAGGAATCGTGATAAAGCGTCAGCAACAAACAGCTGCTTTCCAGGTGTGTATTTGACGACTATCGGGCACCTTTGTAAGCCGAGGCGCATGCGCTGAAGTCGTAAAGGGCGTTGGCATAACGGCTTCTTAAATACCATTTCTAGTGGCTTATGATCTGATTCTACTACAACTTCGGGCTGTCCGAAAAGATAGTCACGAAATATTTCACAGCCGTGAACGATTGCCAGCCTCTTTTTTTCAATCTGAGCATACCTTTGCTGCGTTTCTGTCCGCGAACGTGAAGAGTACGCTAGCGGACGCCCATCCTGTATAATTACTGCGCCAATTCCGTTCTCGCTGGCGTCTACCGATAGCGTGATCGGTTTGCCCATCTGGTAGCAGCTTAATACAGGAGCTGTGGCAAGCGCTTCCTGTAGAGCCTTGAAGCTTGCTTCTTGACGGTCTTCCCAAACCCATGCGACATCCTTCTTTAGTAGTTCTCGAAGTGGCGCTGTTAGTTTTGACATATTCGGAATAAAGCGAGAGACAAAATTTACCATGCACAGGAACATCTGCAGCTCCTTCTGGTTGCTTGGCTTCTGGACTTGCAAGATCTCTTCTAGCCGCTGTGGATCCAAACTCAACCCGTCACGTGTCAGAACGTGTCCTAAGTACCTGACCGATTCCTGTAAAAAACGGCATTTCTTCCGGTTCAATTTCAGGTTGTACTCTTGGCATCGTCGCAGGACGTTTACAAGGTTGATGTCCTGCTCGCTTCTCGTTCTGCCCCATACTCGAATATCGTCCATGGCAACCACTGCGCCTTTGAGGCCTTCAAATACCCGGTGCATGGCATGCTGAAATATTTCCGGTGCGGACGAGATTCTAAACGGCATGCGTAAAAACCTGTAACGGCCATAGGGGGTGCTCATTGTGCAGATTTTGGAGCTTTCTTCATCTAGCTTTATTTGCCAGAAACCGGAGGCTGCGTCCAAAGTTGTAAAGTACTGCGCGCCGCTGATCGAAGGTGCTATGTCTTCCAATGTTGGCATTGGATAGTGCTCGCAAAGCAGCGCTTTGTTCAGATCAGAAGGGTCTAGGCAAATTCGTACCTTCTCTCCTTTAGTGACGACGACCATGTTGCTGGCCCACTCCGTCGGCTCTGTCACTTGCGCTATCACTCCCGATGTATCCATGCGGTCGAGCTCTGCTTTCACCTTGCTTTGCAATGCTATAGGAATCCGCCGTGCTGGTTTCACCGCTCCCTGGGAACCAGGCTTGAGCTTCAGGTGGTAAACCGTACCCTCCAATTGACCTAGGCCCTCGAACACGTCTTCGTAAGGCTTCATAGCATCGTAAAGCTCTAGTTGCTCAACAGAAGAGATTCTTTGGAGCAAGCCTAACTCTTCAGCAACTGCGTCGCTCAATGTCACGGCAACTTAGTCTTCCACCACAAAAAAAGTCTGTCAGAATCTTGCTTCCTCTCGCTGCAAGTTCGAGACGCACTTGTTTCGTTGCTTTTTTTTGGAAGCCAAAGAACGTATATAAAACTACGTTACAGTCGTGTGGCTGCTTGTTTGTTACTTTCTGCAACTGGCTGCATGCGATAATTGAGCAGGTTGCGCCTGGGGGGTGTCCAGCTTGCAAAAAACTGGTTTTCCTTCTATCTGAACGGCAGCCGTCCAGCGATAGTCATTCCCATGTGCATGCGATACGGTTTCAAACTAGAAATCGCCCAGTGTTTCGCCGTCTTGCGTTTCAATAGATGCTACCTTTTGCTCTTTCGGGTAAAATTTTTTGGGCAACTTCTTGCAGGCTATGGCGAAGTGATTCCTCCCGCCGCATTTTCTGCATGTGCGTCCTTTTGCGGGGCAGACATGGTCAGTCTGATGAACCTTTGCGCACTTTGTGCAACGCCGACCTTTTGCCTCAGATAGTGCGTTTATCTCGGCAGCGTAATGACTTTTGGGGCGTGCCTGTATTTCTTAGCACTGTTCCTTGCCATGTTCTCGCGAGCGGCATATTTCTGCAGTCTTTGCAAATGAAGCATTTTCAGAGACGAGCATTTCTTCCAGCTTTTTGTCTCTTGTTCCGAAAATAATACGGCTTCTGAGCATGCGCTCTTCGAGTTGCCCAAACTCGCCACTGTTTGCTAGCACTCGTAGGTCTGTTAACCAGTCGTTGAAGCTGTCGCCCTCATTTTGGTCGCGCTTTCGAAAACGAAACTCGTGATAGGCTAGGTTTAGTGCAGGCTTGTAAAATTCCTCAAATTTAAGTTTCAGGGCTTCTACGTCCGACTTCTCTTCATCTGGTGCAAAAGCAAAAGTGCTATACGTCTTGCGCGCGTCCTCTCCAATAATCATGAGAAAAGTGGCTGCCTGTACCTCTTTGGGTTGCTGGTTTAGGTACGTTGCCGTTGCGAAGAGCTGGAACTCATGCCGCCGCGTCTTCCAACTTTGCCATACGTCTCCTGTGGTATCCAGGACTATCGGCGTTGGCAGTAGCGTGGTGACTGAGGCTCTGGCCTGCTGGCGCTGTTCCCCGTTCTCCATTCTCGTACTAGTTCGTTCCTTCGAGCCGTCCTTGTTGGCTTGCTACCCGTCCGCTTTTCTTTCACCGGCTGCGTGCATCGGCCGTAGCCTGACCACTTAATTCTGACACCATGTAGTTTGCACGCAATCATGTGCGTCATGAAAAGGGCCTTTATTGAACGGAACACACTCTTATATATACATACTATCAAAGGGGGCGTTACAGCCAACTTAGTGCGTGTGTCCAAGACAGTGCAGTACGTCACACTACTTTTCAAGCACAGTACCCGCGCGCTGCGTGGTGACGCAATACACGAAAAGCAGCTCGGCCATGTGCGGCAGTTAGTTTCGCGCGGACAGAATCTTACTGGGGCAAATTTGGTACTTTTCCTGACCTTCAACAGTCTCGTCACTAACTTTGTAAATTTTTAGGGTACTTTTCAAGCAAAATCTACGCGCCCGGCATTGTGACGCATTACACGAAAACCAGCTCGGCCGTGTGCCGCAGTAAGTTTCCCATATACGGAATCTTACTAAGACAAATTTGGCTCTTTCTCTTACCCCGAACATTATTGTAAATAATTTCATTACCTTTTGTGGTGCTTTTCAAGTACAGTACCCGCACCCGGCATTGTGACGCAGTACACGAAAAGCAGCTCGGGCGTGTGCCGCACTTATTTTCGCATGTACTGAATCTTACTGGGACAAATTTGGCGCTTTCTCAGACCCACAACATTCTTGTACCTAATTTCTTTACTTCTTGGGGTGCTTTTCAAGTACAGTACCTGCGCCCCGCGTTGTGGCGCATTACACGAAAAGCAGATCGGCCATGTGACGCAATTAGTTTCGCGAGTACACAATTTTACTGGGGCAAATTTGGCGCTTTCTCTGACCCCGAACGTTATTGTAACTAATTTTGTTAGTTTGTGGGGTACTTTTCAAGCACAGTAGCCAGGTCCGGTGTTGTGACGCATTAAACGAAAAGCAGCATGGCCGTGTACCGCAGTTAGTTTCGCGTCCGTAGAATCTTACTCGGGCAAACTTGGCGCTTTCTTTGACCCACAACCATCAGGTAACTAATTTTGTTACTTTTTTGGAGTACTTTTCAAGCAAAATCTATGCGCCCGGCATTACGAGGCATTACGCGAAAAGCAGCTCGGCCGTGTGCCGCAATAAGTTTCCCGTATACAGAACCTTACTAGGGCAAATTTGGTGAGTTCTCTGACCCCGAACATTGTAAATAATTTCATTATGTTTTAAGGTGCTTTTCAAGTACAGTACCCGCGCTCGGCGTTGTGACGCATTTCATGAAAAGTAGCTCGGCCGTTTGCCGCAGTTAGTGTCATGTGTACACAATCTTACTGGGGCAAATTTGGAGCTTTCTCTGACTCCGAACATAGTTCTACCTAATTTCGTTTCATTTTGGGGTACTTTTCAAGCATAATGACCGCATCCGGCGTTTTGACGCAGTACACGGAAAGCAGCTCAGCCGTGTGCCATATTTAGTCCCGCCTGTACTGAATCTTACTTGGACAAATTTGGTGCTATCTTCGACCCCGCCGAGTCAAGAAATCGGTCAGAGCTGTCTTGTTGGAGAAGTAGAATGCTTAAAGGTCAGTCGGGAGTTTCTGCCGGCACTCCCCAATACCATCAAGATTATTGATAGTCATTCAAGAATTTATACTGAATCTTACTGGGGACAAATTTGGCGCTTTCTCTGACCCCAAACATTCTTTTGACTAACTTTGTTATTTTCGGGGTACTTTTCAAGTACAGTACCCGCGATCGGCGCTGTGACGCATTACACGAAATACAGCTCGGCCGTGTGCCGCAGTTAATTTAGGTGTACAGAGTCTTACTGGGGCACATTTGACCCTTGGGCTGACTACGAACATTATTGTAAATAATTTCGTTGCTTTTTGGGGTACTTTTCAAGTACAGTACCCGCGCGCGGCGTGGTGACACATTACACGAAAAGCAGCTCGGCCGTGCACGGCAGTTAGCTTAGCTCGGACAGAATCTTACTGGGGCAAATTTGGCACTATCTCTGGACGTGAACATTCTTGTAAGTAATTTCATTACTTTCTGGGGTGCTTTTCAAGTACAGTACGCGCACCCGGTGTTCCGACGCAATACACAAAAAGCAGCTCGGCCGTGTGCGCCAACTAGTTTCCCGTGTACTGAATCTTACTGGGACAAACTTAGTACTTTTCCTGACCCTGAACATTCTTGTAACTAACTTTGTTACTCTTTTAGGGTACTTTTCAAGTGAAATCTACGCGCCCAGCATTGTGACGCATTGTGGCTGTTGCACATGCTGCGACTGGAACGACGAAAATCGGTGCAGTCGCATGCGTCGCTATGCGATTTTTAGAGGGCGCATTTCACATGATTGCGATTTCAACAATGCGACTGGTGCGACGCCCAGGGTTGCTTACGGCCTGGTTTCGTGGCACACGCTGCATAATTCTTGTATTGTAATGAATAAAACATTGACATTATAATATTATTGACGTTTCTTGATTAGGAGCAAATAATATGCACGTTTAGTAATTTAAAAACGTGTCAAGATTTGTTTTAGAGTGCGCCACGGCGGTTTCTGAAGTTCAGTGCCACATGGCGCACGTAAACAGCTCTTCGCAGGTGGTTCAGCGCTGTGTGTTGTCTCATCTGCCTCCTATGACCGTTTTGTTCAGCCTGTGCTACAACAACCTACAAAATGACCTATCGACAAGTTCATATAGCTACCCTCACCGCATATGCAGTATTCGGAATTCGGCTGCCACGAAGTCGTCGTGTCAGCCCAACGAGATCCTCGCCTACCCGTGCTCGGCGTCAGCTTCTGGAGAAATGATGTGTGCACATTCCTCGTGATATATGCGGTGTCTGCTCCTAGCCATATTCTTGCGCCAAACGCAACGACAAGCACCAACCCGAAAGACCGCATGTGCCCCTGAAGGAAGGAAGGAAGGAAGGAAGGAAGGAAGGAAGGAAGGAAGGAAAGAAGGAAGGAAGGAAGGAAGGAAGTAATGTGATTAGTGGATGTAGAATGAAAATTGTGCTGTGAAATTCAATCTAAGCGCTTGCCTGGTTCGTCCATCGCCGTGCGTGCGCTGTGAATATATATATGGGAGTCCTCTCTAAATATTTCTAAAGGCGCAAAAGCCGACCAATCAAATGTTTTGAGCGGTTACCGTCACTTTTGCAGAAACTTGTACGTTGTGACATAGCAATCTAAAAAACACGCTTCTCGTCCACTTTGTTGTCCTGTGTATCGCGCTGGTAATATACTCTGAACTTCAAACATGAAGACGATATCAATACGCGCTATCCATAATGCAGGATCGTAGGCCCACGACAGGCGCACTCGCCGTAGAATTTTTCAGCTTTCTGCTCAGCCTCGCACGCCGCTCACGGTTAGCCTGTTTTGTGGAAATATATATTATTATTATATTATTCATGTTATTAGATATTATAGTTTCTTCACTGTATTTTATAACAATCATCCAGATTTCTTAAGCTAGTGATGCATTTAACCTGTATTAGATCAACGTTGTTACGACATGCTTATGGGAATCATTTCAAACTAGATTGCTCCCAGCCAGAGAAAGTACAAATGAAAGTCTCAATGTTTATTCCAATTTGGTATTCCTAAACAGATTATATTGGCAGAATTTTATGTCTGCTTGCATTTCCTGCAATTCAATGTTCAGAGCTGGAAAAACTGATTCCTTTTCTTGCTGTCGAAAGGCTGCTCCAATGTCGATAGCAAGCTATGATTATTCATTTCGAAAGTGTTAAGCGATGACTATAGCTTAAGCTTAACAATGCGTTTTTTTCCACAAACACAATTAAGTTTTCTTTCTCCCTCTCATTGACAGCCATGAAGTGAAACTGTTTACTTTCATAAGTATCAGGATACAAACATTCTGGAGTTTGTCCTGAGCATTTGTCTGCATCCTATAGCGTGCATGTTTGTATCAAGTTCTGGTGTTGCAATCGCAGTGATCTACGCATATTTTTATGTTGCAACAAACGAATTGAACTTGTTTTCAAATCTACAATGTGGCCATGCAGTAACGACCACATTAACAAGCAAAAAAGAACTGCAGATTCAGTGTACGTGTTGGAATCTATGCGAAGTGAAATTTTTGTCAAGGGGTCATTTAAGTACTGTTAAAGTAACTGCAATTGGTCTTATTTTCAACAATCCAACAAGTAACCTTTTGCAACGCTTGGTTATGCACCGCATAGGTCATAACCTTAATGTCATGTAATGTTTGTGCACTACACTGTTCAAAAACTATGCCGAAATGCAAACGGCAGTTAATGTAGATGCACACTGCGAGACATCAACACAGTGACGTTTGTTGAGCAAGGAATGGTGCGAGGTGTATGCAGATGAATTAATGACATGTGCTTATGTACTTATTTCTTTATGTACCTCGCAGGCCACAAGGTTGGAGTATTAGGTGAGGGGGAATAAAAATGTAGTTACAAAGGGAAGAAGGGTAAACATTAAGAAAAACACAATAACAAAAAACAGCACCAATACAATGCACCAACTAGCCCAACTTGTTTTACTGGCACAACATTATACAATATTTAACAAACAAAGACAGAAAAAATTACTGCCCATGCCGCACCGACTAAGCCAACGTGTTTTACTGGCACAACACTATACAATATTTAACAAAAAATGACAAAAAAATTACTGCCCATGCACCCTGTACAGATGGCAAACCAGCGAAGCTGAAATG
The DNA here is from genome assembly GCF_050947875.1 of Dermacentor variabilis. NCBI lineage: Eukaryota > Metazoa > Arthropoda > Arachnida > Ixodida > Ixodidae > Dermacentor > Dermacentor variabilis. The sequence continues at coordinate 40,535,312 of NW_027460291.1, forward strand.
TGCGGCCCCGGTGTTTATCACTGGGTTTATTCCGACGGTTTATTCAAGTCTTTCTATATTATTGCTTATGTCTGTGTTTCTAAGTGAGGTTACGCACACGTTTGGCTTGGGTATATCACACTGTTTATTTAGAATGCCACACATCGCGCTTCGCAAGATAACCATCATGGAAAGGGCAATGAGTGGTTCATTGTGTTAATCCAGCGGGTCCATCAAAGTATTTCTGAAATATGTTACGGATTTGTGTTTTGTAATGCTTTAATCATAGTATTTACGACTCGGTTATGCACTGTAGTTACCAAGTGACACACCGGGGCTGCACATTTCATTTAATTAAATACAGGGACTCAATTTTGAACCTATAGGGAAGTCTGAGAGACTGCTTCACGCGCGCTCTGCTGCGAGAGAGAAACGACGTTCTATCGGCGTGGCCAATGGCCCACAACACCTTTGCTGCGAGATAATTATGACATCATGATCTTGTCTCAACCCTGTCCCCCTCTGTGTCCCTTCCCTGCAATAATACGTAGATAAATGTATATGCTTTAAATGCATAAACATTTCCATGTCTACCCAACAAGAAATATCTCCGTCCATCATGTAACGCAAATGCAATGGCTCACACCCCCCTAAACAATGGCTCATACCACTACACTAGGGTTTTTGTGATCGGAACACGAGTGTTTCGCCTAGGCATATACAGCTTCATTGTAAAAAGAATGAACACCTTTCTGCTAGAGACCAATACGATCATGTGGTGTATTAACAAATGAAAGTTTATTGAACATGCCGAGTAAATGCTGGTCGACAGGCAATAAATCGAAGTTACACAAAAAGCAGAAGCAAAATCTGATGTGTGTCCATACAGATCCCAACAGGAAACGCATCCATCTCTGAAAGTGTAACAGAGGCCATGCTGACACAAGATTCTCCCAGTGTCTTTGCATCTACAGCTTCCATAATTTCTCTAGGCAGCCAATCTCCACAGAATTTCAGCTTCTTCATCTACAATGCATCGTCGACATGTGAACGTGCATTGTAGAGGAAGAAGCTAGCATTCTGTGCAGATCGGCTGCCTAGAGAAATTATGGAAGCTGTAGATCTTAAAATGCTGGGAAAATCTTGTCAGCATGGCCTCCGTTAGAAATGGATGCATGTCCTGTCAGGAAACACACACTAATTTTTGCTTCTCCTTTTTCTGTATGTTTGGTTTATTGCTTGTCAGCCAGCATTTACTTTTGTTTGTTACATTTTGTTACATTTTTTTTGCATTTTTTAGACTGCAGCAAATCACTTTAATGACCCTTATGATGCTTCTGTGTACCTTATAAAATATTTTATTTGGCCAATGTAGCAAGAACGTATAGTGTGAAGCAGTAAGAACAGGGTACGCTAACTTCTAATTAAAAGGTTTATTGTGAAAATGCAGTGATTTGTAAAGGTTACCAGAAAGTAGCAAAGCAATAAAGTCTGATAAAATCTAGTGCTTGATGAAACCAAACATAAAAACGGGAAAGGGAGAAAATACATGTAGATATACAAGTCCAGGGAAAGAAAACATTGTGATCACCAAGTGCGCATGTGGCTACCTTCTAAAACAATGGTTTTTTTTTTCAAATGGCATGGAACTGGAAGAGTGTGCTTGCATAAGCAAGCTGTCAGTGTCTATGGGAGTAAGAACGGTGTTTCTTGAAAGGTGCGGGCATGTAGGATTGGCAATTGTAATGATTTTCTTCCTGCGCTTGGAATTTTTCTGTATTTTTTTTCTGTAGTATTCTTATTTATGTTTGGCCGCATCAAGCACCAATTTTTATCTAGCCTTCAAAGATATCTTCTTTTTTCTAGCAATTTGTATAAATCGCCACATTTTTACAATGAACCTCATTTGAAAGTTAATCATCATCCTCATCTAGTGTCATCCTGTTGATACTGCTTCATGCTCACAGTTGCAACATTTGCGTGTGTGTGTGCGCGTGCGCGCGCATGGATTTGGATGTGAAATCAGACCCTTGGGCAGATGTATCTTTTTCTCCTGTGCAGCCTCATGAATTTGTTAACTATAGTGCAACAGGAATACGATGGGACAACAACGAAGTGAGCACACAGAGCTCTTCGTTCTTGTCCATTGTCTATCTGTTGCGCCTTTGGTAATAATGAACACACACCAACTCGTCCAGTTTTCAATTCTTATGCCGAGGTTATAAGCCCGCTTGTGTCCTGGAATATCGGCATGGCTATGTATCCTGTATTTTAATTTTTGGCCATGTGCTTGCAAGTCGCGTATCAACCTCCTGATTTTCCCGACGGTCTCGTGTGATGTGCAGGCCCAGACAGTTTCTGGTGAATCCATGCAGGTGTGCAGGGTGTTGTAGTCTGCAAATTTGCACTACAAGTGCTGCCTTGATTCCTTTCAGTTCAGCTTTTCTAGGTGTAGGATGACCTGGAATGGCACTCACTTATGTGGGATTTAATTTTATGTAGTACTATGCTACTGGTGCACTGCTATTGCCACATCAGTGTACTAAATGTCCCTGATGTTTGCTTGCATCTTCATGATTAGCAACTTCCTCTGTGTGTTCGGCAGTTGTATATAGTCTCGTGGCCTAATTGTTTGCCCCCATATTGCACGGTATGGGCCCCCTGTTGTGTTTCACGTTCAGGTGCTCCCGAGGTTGTTTCTGAAGGGAGGGATAGTTGTCTTTGCATCTCATATGCTAGCTGGCATAGTATCTTGGGACAAGGTTCTGAGCTCTTGAGGCAAATAATTTGTGCTGCAGGCTACAATTCTACTCTGTCTAGGTGCTTGTTCGTTTGCTCTTTCTCATAGAAGTCTTCAAGCATGGTAAAGTTGGAAAGACCTGTTATTACCCGATGCCTGTATTGGATGAGTTGTCTTTTTTGTGCGCTGCTGGTAATTCATACTGTACAATACCTTGGACACTAGCACAGCATCTCCGATTTTCCATAGTATCCACTCATCCACCCCCCATGATTTCAAGATTATTCTTTTCACCAGGTGTAGAATTTGCGTCCAGGCATGGCATAATTGTTTCACCCACGTGCTGGCTCTGCCGTCATGGTCTTACACTAGCTGAGCATTTGTGGATGTTGACTTGCCGGTATATTAGTCCATCCCTGTGGAGCACAATGTGCCATCTGGGGCAGTTCTTGATTCTAGTCTTTTCCGACGTCCGATGTAAGCTGACTTATCAGAAAACGAGAGGCCAGACTGGCCAAGAAAGGCTGCAGTATTGTCGAGAGCTTGTTGCATCATTCTTGATTTCTATATAAGATAGCTTTCCCATAGACAGTAGTACACCATAGGCTGCAGTACTTCTTGTAGTATTCCCGTGTTGTTGGCGTGGGTGGGCCAAGTGTACCTCGAACTCTCACCTGGAATTTTCTGTCTTTCAAAAAGTTACTGTTTAACTTAAGTGCTCTAGCAGAAATTTTTTTGCTCATCGTTCCTCTTATTAGAGTAGCATGAGGTACTGCTGTTAAAAGCCTCTTCACTCTCTTCATTCTTTCATAAACGGTATTACACAATGCCCTGCAATAAAGTTTCTGCTGCTTATGGCCCACTCATATCTGCCAGAAGGGACAACTCTTGAAAAAGGTTTTCTTTGTGCTGTGCGTGCGATGTAGTATGAGCATTCATGTCTTGACATTTCTACATCTGTAGAACCAGCTTCTTGACAGAGTACTTGCTACACCTGATTATTCTTACTTGTGCAGTGCTGTTGAACAATAGATATTGATGCAATGAATGTTTACGCACTCGAGTTATCATGAAAGGTGGTTGTTTTACAATTGTGCCCTTTGCGTTCGATTGGTGCTAGATTATGCATAACCATGCCCCCCTATGCAATAGTATTTGAAAGTTTAGGGGTTCAATAAAAGATGATGAACTAAATCTAAGTGCAGGAGCTTTTTTTTACCTATGACTCCCATCCAAATGCGACTTCCATGGCTGGCAATTCAACCCCTCACCTTGTGTTAGCAGCAGAATCCTATGGCTACAGTGGCAGGTGAATAAATTGCACAATTTGTCTGCAGATGTATTTTTCTTTCCTGTATGTAGGTAAAACTTGCAATAAGTGTATCATCGAAAAAAAAAGCAGTTTGCGGTTTTTATTGAATAAACCACATATTGTGTATAGTTGAAATGCAGAAATTTGTTTTAATATCTCCGGGTGATGTGTTCTTGCAAGTAGCATGGTATTTCATTACTTATAAAGATAGTAATCACAGCAGATATCGTTATATGGGTTTACACACTAATACATGTGATCACAAACTTATTAGAAACTGTTATTAAAAACATGTAAGGCACGAATGTTTCTGCACACTTGATCAGCCGTGAACGTGGAAGAACACCTTGTACTTAATAGATTCAGTTTCACAGGAAGGGATGCAACTGGCTGACTTCACTGCACAGTTTTGATTTACTTTTCTTTAACGTGTCGTTTCCTACTGTTTTATCCCCACAATAACAGGCCGTTTGCCTGCTTTTCGCATTGTTGCACCAGTTTTACATGACGGTGCAGGTGGGTACGTTGTCACTGTGCTACTATAGCAAGCGAATGATTTACTTTATTTACTAGCTGTAGAGTTGTGAGTAGAATATCTTTCAAAGCAAATGTTAGTACTGGTGCAGTAAGGATACAAAGACCGCAACCTATTCAATGTTTATTGGTTTCCGTGCAAGAAAAAAAATTCTCCAGAGAAGAGGTGGAACTTAACGTCCATGTAATATTAGAAAACAAATTAACAACGGTGTTTATTCAAGACACGGATTTAATGCTATCGTAGAAAATCCATTACGATAGTCTACACTTTTGCCCTGTCAAATTTAATAATTGAGGTAAAATAACCTTTCAAGATGCATCGGAAAATTTACGCTTGGGAACCGACAAGAATATGCAACTGAACGACACCGCGTTCAGCACAACTGTGAAACTTCGTATACTTAGCCGTCTTGTCATTTGCCCTTGCCGAGGTTGAAAGTATTTAAGCTGCTCCGTACGCGCGATTTTTGTATGCTATTCAACAAAATAAATTTGTGAAGACGCTAAAGGCCATGTCGTCTCGTGGCAACTCGGAAAAGTGTACGAAGCAAACGTGAAAATACACTTCATTTGCTGCGTAGTGCCTCGCCGAACGCGTAGAAATGGAAGAATGTAATCTGCGGTACAAGTTTTTTATTCTACCTTCGCGTACGTACCGAACTCGGTACGTAACCCACGTCTCCGCACATTGCACTTGTTGAGCGAGACGCCATTTCCCAAAACAAACCGGCGAAATAGCTCTCAGTGCAAGTTCGACGGAAAATCGCAGCGATCGCTGCGACGGTGCGACTGTGCAACCAACCGGTTGGTCGCAGCCGAAAATCGGGGGGTCGGCACTGCGACTGCGATTTTCGTCGTTTGCGACGAAAATCGCACTTCAGGTGCGACGAAAGTCGCATCATGTGGAACAGGCTTTACACGAAAAGCAGCTCGGCCGTGTGCCGCAGTAAGTTTCCCGCGTACAGAATCTTACTAGGCCAAATTTGGCGCTTTCACTGACCCCGAACATTAGTGTAAATAATATCATTACCATTTGGGATGCTTTTCAAGTACGGTACCCGCCATTGTGACGCATTACGCGAAAAGCAGCCCGGTCATGTACCGCAGTTTCGCGTGTACATAATCTTCCTGGGGAAAATTTGGTGCTTTCTTTGACCCCGAACATTAGTGTAGTTAATTTCGTTACTTTTGGAGTACTTTTCAAGCACAGTAGGCGCGCCCGGCGTTGTGGCGCATTACATGAAAAGCAGCTCGGCCGTGTGCGGCAGTTAGTTTTGCGTGTACAAAATCTTACTGGGACAAGTTTGGTACTTTTCCTTGCCCTGAACATTCTTGGAACTAATTTCCTTACTTTTTTTGGAGTACTTTTCCAGCACAATCTACTCGCCCGGCATTGTGATGCGTTACACGAAAAGCAGCTCGGCCGTGTGCCGCAAGAAGTTTCCCGTATACAGAATCTTACTAGGGCACATTTGGCGCTTTCTGTGACCCCGAACATTGTTGTAACTAATTTTGTTACTTTTTGGGGTACTTTTCAAGGAGAGTACCTGCGCGCGGCGTGGTGACGCATTACACGAAAAGCAGCTGGGCCGGTGCGGCAGTTAGTTTCGAGTGTACAGAATCTTCCTGGGGCAAATTTGGTACTTTTCTCGACTCTGAACATTCTTGTAACTAATTTTGTTACTTTTTTGCGGTACATTTCAAGCACAATTACGCGCTCGGCTTTGTGAAGCATTACACGAAAAGCAGCTCGGCCGTGTACCCCAGTTTGTTTCGCGTGTACAGAATCTTCCTGGGGCAAATTTGGCACTTTGTCTGACCCCAAACATTATTGCAGCTAATTTCCTTACTTTTGGGGTACTTTTTAAGCACAGTAGCGGCGCCCAGCGTTGTGGCGCATTACACGGAAAGCAGCTCGGATGTGTGTGGCAATTAGTTTTGCGAGTACTAAATCTGAGTGGGACAAATTTGTACTTTTCCTGACCCTGAACATTCTTGTAACAAATTTCGTTACTTTTTTGGGATACTTTTCAAGCACAATCTACGCACTCGGCTTTGTGATGCATTACACGAAAAGCAGCTAGGCCGTGTGCCGCATTAAGTTTCCCGTATACGGAATCGTATTATGGAAATTTGGCGCTTTCTCTGACACCGAACATTATTGTGAATAAGTTCGTTAGTTTTTGGGGTACTTTTCAAGCACAATAGCCACGCCCTGCCTTGTGACGCATTAAACGAAAATCAGCATGGCCGTGTACCGCAGTTAGTTTCGCGTCCGTAGAATCTTATTCGGGCAAAATTGGCGCCTTCTATGACCCACAACATTCTAGTAACTAATCTTGTTACATTTTTGGGGTACTTTTCAAGCACACTGTATGCGTCCGGCATTGAGAGGCATTAAACTAAATGCAGCTCGGCCATGTGCCCACTTATTTTCGTATGTACTGAATCTTACTGGGGAAAATTTGGCGCTTTCTCTGACCCACAATAATCTTGTGCCTAAATTCCTTGCGTTTTGGGGTACTTTTCAAGTACAGTATGTGCACCCGGAGTTGTGACGCACTACATGAAAACCAGATGAGCCGTGTGCCGCAGTTTGCTTCGCGTGTACAGAATCGGGCAAATTTGGCGCGTTCTCTGACACCGAACATTACGTTACTAATTTGGTTAGTTTTGGGCTACTTTTAAGCACATTAGCTACGCCCGGTGTTGTGACGCATTAAACGAAAAGCAGCATGACCGTGTAGCGCAGTTAGTTTCGCGTCTGTAGAATCCTACCCGGGCAAATTTTGCGCGTTCTCTGACCCGCAATAATCTAGTAACTAATTTTGTTGCTTTTTTGGGGTACTTTTCAAGCACAATCTACTCGCCCGGCATTGTGACGCATTACACCAAAAGCAGCTCCGCCGTGTGCCGCAATAAGTTTCCCGTTGTTAGAGTTGTCCGACGATCTCGCCGCTGCCACCAGTTGAAGGGGTTGTAGGTCGTAGGGAGGAACTTGGGGGGACAGGGCGTGCAGGGTTTATTTACAGTATTTACATTTTAAACAAGAGAGACATTCGACAGTCTAGCGTGGCTCCCAAATGGAGCACGCAAGACGAGCATCCAGCACACAGCTCATGAGCACGTTGACGAGTCCGATGACGAGCACACACTAGCAGCGACAACCAGCCGCTTATGAACCCTCTGTGTTCCCTAGATCCCTAGGTGAGGGAAACGGCAGTTCACCGCCGATTCGCAGCGTCAAACGTCAACGCAGTCGATCCGCCTGTTGTCCATTATCTTCAGTCTTGAAAGGCGTGTCTTATTCCCCGAGCTGGCCCCCGCAGCGTGGCCGCCGGTTTTCCATTGTCTTGCGTCCTGTAGTCGCCACGTGTAACAGCAGACCAGGTCGGCGGTGGCGGGTTCAGTAACAATAGTTGGTCCGCCGATCGCGTTTAGCCATAACGGCGCCGAGGGGGTGTTGAAGCGGCACCTCGAGGTCCCTACGAAATGAGTCACCGCAGCAATTGTGGTAGGCTTCCATGGTTCTCTTCGGGGAAGCTCGCAACGCTCGCAGCTGCAGCTGCAGCTGGCTGGGAAAACTTGCATGTTGTCACCTCGGCAGGCCATTCCTAACAGCTCCTTCATGGCCCGGAAAATCTCGACTGGCCAGTGCTGACAACCGCTGGGCAAGAAGATGGCTTTGCTCTCTGCAACCCCTGCGCACTTGGAATGCCTGCAACCATCTCACAACGGGCACAAAAGAGTCGATCCCGGCAACACAATACAGCTCAGCGTTCAAACGCCCGGAATCAGCTGTTAACCTAACAGGCTTCCTATCAAAATTTCAATGCAAGCCACTCAACTGGGAACCCCAAATTCTACCCCAAAATTTTGTGCCGCCAAAGCGAGCGTTCACGTTCCCCTGGAGTTCGACCAAACCTGACTGCTGTGCTGCACAAGAGCAAAGGTTTACGCAGAACTAAACCGAAGGCTCTCAACCACCAATACCCGAACATAACTTAAGCAGCCTAATTTCGCGAACAGCCTGTTCTCACCCTATCGCAGTGGCATACTTATCGCACGTGCCGGTGCCACTGAACAGTCTGGTCAACCCACAGGTACGTAATCACAATCGCGCTAGCTTTGTGGTCCCTATTCCGAACACGTGCTTGCGTCGCACGCAAACGTTCCATCACGCTTACTCACGTGTCTTTTTCTAGTTCATACAGGACACGTAACTTAACCGAACTACTAAACTTGCTTAACTTACGCACTCCGTAAAACCCTTACAAAAATGCGTCTTCTAACAACTAGTTCTATGCACGCGTACTAGAGAAGTCAGAATACGACTGCCCTCAACACACACGAGCAACCCAGTCATAAACATTCCGCTTCCTTCCGTCCGCACCGAACACGCGCTAATGGAACTACGAACGCTTCTCAGTGTAAATTGTGCACTAACTGCAAACCTACGCGCTTAACCTTAAAATGTCGAAAACACTTATGAAAAAAATGAAGGTTAACTAATATACACGCGCGTTACCATAGGCCTCTTAACGATAACCTTGACCTTCAGGTTACTTACACACACAAAAAAAGAAAGCCTATCTACTCATTAATTAACACCTCGCGAAACTAAAGGTTTACCTAAAACGCATCTTTCAAACCTCGGAGCTTCTCAAACGAAAACATAAAGAAAGCTCCTACCTTACTTATTCAAATAAATTATAGTCACAAACGGCTAAAAGTTTCAAAATGTTCAAAAATAAAACAAAATAACACGTTTTACTTCTACGGAAGCTCTCTTGGCCTCCCGTTCCAAATGTTTATGACTGACTCATGCTTTTGAGCCGTACTCGAGGTGGTCGCGGTTCGAAAGCTACGCTAGCTACCGAGGAACAACAAAAGGGCTAACACACTATCAGCTCCTCCAAGACTTCAGTCTCCTGCCAATTTGCGTCCTGGCGCCACGCTTTCATCGCTAACTCAACTGACCGCGTCGCGACTCCCTACCACCTCGTCTCGTCTTGCCACCTTGCGCTCCTTCGCACTACATGCTGCACTCCGAAAAGAACGACAGAACGACGAGGAACGTAACTGCCCCGTGCCCTTTGTCGGCGTCCGCGCAGAACATGTTTCTCGGTCTCTTTTTGACCGGTGGCTCAAACGTGTTTGACGCGCCCACATCGTCAACGACGACCGCGCCTTTCTTTTCGTCGCGCCCTGCCTTTTTGCGTCTGTCGCCGAATTTGGCTGAGCTACATTATTCACCATCTTTCGGTCTTTACCGCGCTTCTTTTTACGGCGCTTTCTCTTTGAAGACTTTCTCATGCCGCCTTCTCGCGCCTCGTGCTGGCCGGTACACATCTCGTCGGCCCGAATCGCTCTCCCACCCGCACAGTCTGAGTGATTTTCATTTAAATCAGCTCTCACTTTGCCACGACTGGCGGACAGCCCAACCGACTCTGGAACAATGCAGCAGTCTTTACTCGAGCTATGCAATTCGCATTCTTACGAACTTCCGTCTACTGCATTGCCTAGCTCACGCTGTGCATCGGCACACAGAACGTCGGTCTCTATCGCTGTCTCATGCGCACAGTCTGAATGATTCCTAACTAAACCATCCCTCTCTTGGCTACCTAGACTGGCGGAGAGCTGCACCGATCCCTGAATTATGCAGTGGTCTTCCCTTGAGCTACGGAGCTCGCAATCCTGCGAACTGCCCTCAACTGCATCGCCCAGCTGGCACTTCGGCACGCAGATCTGGCTCGACATGGGTGCTCGCGTCTGTCGGGTCAACAGTACTCTGTACCTCGCTAAAGACCTCGTCAACATTAGATGCGACGCACACGCGCGGTGACTGTGCCAATTCATTCACCGCTGGCCTAGCTGTTTCTATAGTGTTCTGTTGGCACAGCACCTCGTCGCTCTCACTACGGCCTTTAACCGCCTCTGCTGCCACTGAGGCATCGTTAGCTGTTAGCACTTCGAGTTCACTTATGAACGTGCTACTAATCTCGCAGGTACTACTACTTCTCTCGGCTTTCGACTGAAATCTGCTATTGACTTCCTGCCCCTTTCGCTGCGTCCAGCCTACAGATTTCTCAAGCCGCTGTTGACATCGTGCGTTTAACTGCTGCAAATCTTGTATCTGTTCGTTCACTGCTGCCATTTCTTTTTCAAGCTCCTGCCGTTTTTGCTCACGCTCTTGGCGGTTTCGCTTGCGTTCTTGGCGTTCTCGCTTAATTGATTCCTGTTCCCGTCTTTTGTTTCGAATTCGTTTACCTAGTTTTTCGATGAGTTTCAATTTATTGCCACTTTGCAGAATGGCCTTACGAATCTCTGATTCCGTCAAGTCCTCCTCTACGTCTGCCTCAATTTCTTCACACAACCACAACAGGTCAGCTCTCGTCAAGCACAATAGGACCATGGTCGCTACATTAAGCTTTGGCTCTGCTGTCACACAATACTTGCTGCGATACCCACGCAAATCAGAATACACGTAATAGATCCCCAGCGATTCAAATCTACAAACACAGAGAAATTGAAGCCTGGTAAATCTTACAGCCAAAACCAAACGCTTACCCACTGAAGCAGCACCATATCACCAGTGCTTCTCGGCCGTATTCAATCATTTGCAAGAGGTGCTCAATCTCAAGTCGCCTCCAACATGATCGGGATACCGGTCGGTCATCATGTCCCCAAAGTCCGTGAGCTGCCGTTGCTGTCTACGAGTCGTAGGCCGATCTCCGAGCCGTAGGCCGATCTCACCGCTGCCATTCAGTTGTTAGAGTTGTCGGACGATCTCGCCGCTGCCACCAGTTGAAGGGGTTGTAGGTCGTAGGGAGGAACCTGGGGGGACAGGGCGTACAGGGTTTATTTACAGTATTTACATTTTAAACAAGAGAGACATTCGACAGTCTAGCGTGGCTCCCAAATGGAGCACGCAAGACGAGCATACAGCACACAGCTTATGAGTACGTTGACGAGTTCTATGACGAGCACACGACGAGCACACACTAGCAGCGACAAGGAGCTGCTTATAAACCCTCTGTGTTCCCTAGATCCCTAGGTGAGGGAAAGGGCAGTTCACCGCCGATTCGCAGCGTCAAACGTCAACGCAGTTGACCCGCCGGTTATCCAATCTTGAGTGTTGAAAGGCGCGCCTTATTCCCCGAGCTGGCCCCCGCAGCGTGGCCGCCGGTTGTCCATTGTCTTGCGTCATGTAGTCGCCACGTGTGTCAGCAGACCAGATCGGCGGTGGCGGGTTCCATAACAATAGTTGGTGCGCCGATCGCGTTTAGCTATAACGGCGCCGAGGGGGTGTTGAAGCGGCACCTCGAGGTCCCTACGAAACGAGTCACCGCAGCAATTGTGGTAGGCTTCCATGGTTCTCTTCGGGGAAGCTCGCAACGCTCGCAGCTGCAGCTGGCTGAGAAAACTTGCATGTTGCGACTTCGGCAGGCCATTCCTAACACCGTATACAGAATCTTACTAGGGCAAATTTGGCGCTTTCTCTGACCCCGAACATTATTGTACCTAATTTTGATATTTTTGGGGTGCTTTTCAAGCAAAAACCCGCGCCCGGCATTGTGACGCATACACGAAAAGCAGCTCGGCCGTGTGTCGGAGTTAATGTCGTGTGTACGCAATGTTACTGGGGCAAATTTGGCGATTTCGTTGACCCCGAACATTCTTGTGACTGATTTCGTTACTTGTTGGGATACTTTTCAAGTACAGTACTCACGCCTGGCGTTGTGACGCATTACACTAAAAGCAGCTCGGCCGTGCGCCACAGTTGGTTTTGGGTGTACAGAATCTTAATAGGGACAATTTGGCGCTTTCTTGACGCCAAACATTTTTGTACCTGATTTCATTACTTTTGGGGGTACTTTTAATGTACAGTACCCACGCCCAGCTTGTGACGCATTACACGAAAAGCAGCTCGACCATGTGCCGCAGTTACTTTCCCGTGTACAGAATGTTACTGGGGATATTTGGCACTTTCTCTGACTTTGAGCCATTCTTCGAATTTCGTTACTTTCTAGGGTGCTTTTCAAATACGGTAGCCGCGGAGGGCGTTGTGACGCATTACAGAAAAAGCAGCTCGGCTGTGTGCCGCAGTTAGTTTCGCGTCTACAGAATCTTATTCGGGCAAATTGGGTGATGTCTCTGAACATTCTTGTACCTAATTTCATTGCTTCTTGGGGCGCTTTTCAAGCACAATAGCCGCGCCCGGCATTGTGCCGCATTACCTGAAAAGCAGTTCGCCCGAGTGGCGCCGTTAGTTTCACATGTACTGAATCTTACTGGGACAAATTTAGCACTTTCTCTGACCCACAACAATCTGGTACCTAATTTCTTTACTTTTAGAGTGCTTTTCAAGTACAGTACCAGCACCCGGCATTGTGACGCATTACGCGAAAAGCAGCTCGGCCGTGTGCCACAGTTATTGTCCCATGTACTGAATCTTACTGGGGCAAATTTGTCACTTTATATGACCCTGAACAATTCTTGTAACTATTTTTTTTTACTTTTCAGGCTACTTTTCAAGTACAGCACCCGCGACTGACGTTGTGACGCATCACACGAAAAGCAGCGCAGCCGTGTGCTGCAGTTAGTTTCGCGTTTGCAGAATCTTACTGGTGCAAAATTGGCGCTTTTTCTGACCCCGAACATTATTGTAATTTAGTTACTTTCTGGGGTGCTTTTCAAATACGGTACCCGCGCCCGGCGTTGTGATGCAGTACACAAAAAGCAGCTCGGCCATGTGCCCTAGTTTCACGTGTACAGAATCTTACTGGCGCAGATTTGGCGCTTTCTCTGACCCTGAACATTCTTTTATTTTCGTTACTTTTGGGGGCACTTTTCAAGCACAGTACGCGCGGTCGGCGTTGTGACGCATCACACGATAAGCAGCTCGGCTGTGGGCCGCAGTTAGTTTCGCGTCTACAGAATCTTATTCGGCCATATTTGGCGCTTTCTCTGACCCTGAACACTCTTGAACCTAAGTTCATTACTTTTTGGGGAGCTTTTCAAGCACAATAGTCACGCCCGGCATTGTGCCGCATTACCAGAAAAGTATCTCGGCCGTGTGCCGCAGTTAGTTTCGCATGTACTTGTCACGATCCGTCCGGGTTCGTGAACGAGCGAGGGCTCGAAGCACCCTCCGTTAGATGCTTCGCAGAGTGGTGGTGACGAACGACGACTGACCGCCGAGGAGCTGTGCTCGCCGCTGTTTATTGGTGCGGTGACCAATGTTGCCTATCGAGCCTGGCGGGCCAACGAATATTATGCCCCGAGGGGGCGTCACGTGCTTGTTACACCCGCTTACCCCCAGTTTGTTAACTAAAAGAAGCAAACTTACATGTTCAGAGCATAAGGCTCTGCCTCCGTTCTAGCCGGTTTGACGGTGCCTGCTACCCAGGAACGGTCCGGTGACCTCCGCCGTCGAGTACTCCGCCTGGGCACTGGTGATGACGGGCCAAGTGTGGCAACGGCGGGTGCTGCCCGAGACAGCCTCGCTCCATCCGGAGAGCCCGCAGTGGTCGGCCTTGTGAGTGGTGACGAGCTCGACACCGACCCAACGGGCGCCGCACCACTGGCAACGCTTGCCGCCTCTGAGGTGGGCGGTGCTCCGCAGGAAGCGACTGGTGTTGCCGCTAGTCCTCCTGCCGGCTGGAACTCGGAAGTGGCAGTCGAGGGTGCTGGCCATGTCCCGAAGCTAGGCCAAACGTGGTCGGTGTCTGTGTGTGTCTGTGTCGGTGTGATGTCGCCACATGGGCTCGTCTGGCATGCAGACGAGCAGCGATGAGGCGCTGGCAGGAGACACCACCTGTCCGGCAGACCAGGGTGGGCCAGGACGAAAGTTCCTGGCGAAAACTGGATCTCCTAACTCTGGCAAAGGCCCAGGACTGCACCCTCGGTCAGCAGCCAGCTTCTGCTTCAGCTGCTTCAGGAGCACTGTGGATCGGAGGCCCGGATGCAACACGTCCAAGGGTGTCTTGACCATCCGTCCTAGCAGGAGCTCACAGGGGGCATGGCCAGTGACATCGTGGGGCATGGTCCGGTACTGAAACAGTATCAGAGCAATCTGCGCCCGGAAATCCCGTCTGGCTCTTCTTGAGCTTGTCCTTGGTTTGCACCACCCGCTCGGCTGCATCATGTGAAGCAGGGTGGTACGGCGGAACCATCATCCGGCGGATTCCGTTCTTCGCAGCCAGGCCAGGTACCCTGTGCTGGCGAAAGCAGGACCATTGTCGGACACGATGACGTCCGGCAACCCCTGGGCGGCGAAGACCTGTCGTAGCGCTGCAATGGTCGCGCTTGCTGATGGTGCCAGGTAGAAAATCCACCCACTTCGAAAAGGCGTCCACCACTACCAGGAAGTAATGGCCTTCAAAGGGTTCCCCAAAATCCACATGTAAACGGGACCAGGGTCTCTGTGGGAACGGCCAGGGGGTGAGTTCCACATGACGCGAGGCCCTCTGATGCTCCTGGAAGATTTGGCAGCTCTGCACCATTTGAGCGATGTCCTGGTCCCTGCCAGGCCACCAAACATGGGACTGGGCCACCATCTTGGTCTTTTCCACGTCAGGATGACCCGCATGTAGCAACTGCAGGACCCTGGACCGGAAGCTTTGTGGGATCACCAACCTGGAACCCCACAGTAGGCAGCTCTGCTAAGCTCAGTTCAGCAGCCTTGTGGCTATAGGCCTGCTGAACCAATTCCTCGCCACGGGACACCGCCTTGACCACCTGAGAGGACTGGGACTAGCTGCGATACCGCAGATCTGGAGAGTACCTCCGGGTATGCGTGCTCCAGCATGAACACTTCAGCAGGTTCTGGAACAACATCAAGCACCTCTGGCAGGGACAGGCGGCTCAGGGCATCAGCAGGTCCCAGGTCCTTTCCCGGACGGTAAACCGGCTGGTAAATGTAAGCTGCCAGCCTCAACGCCCAGCGTACCACTCGAGATGCCTGCACGGGAACTGCCTTGTCAGGCCCTAGCAGCCCCAAAGCGGCTTGTGGTCCGTGACCGCCTCGAACTTCCGGCCCCACAGATACTGGTGGAAGCGTTCGACACCGAACATGAGGGCCAAGCCTTCCTTGTCCTGCTGGCTGTAGCATTGCTCTGCAGCATGAAGCCGACGAGAAGCAAACGACACAGGGCGTTCCTGGCCATACTTGTCACGGTGTGCCAGGACGGCTCCCACGCCGTACGGCGACGCATCTACCGTTACGATGACAAGCTTGGCATGATCGAAGTATACCAGCACTGTAGCCTTGGTGATTAGCTCCTTGCTGCGCTGGGAGGCCCGCTCCTGCTTCTTCCAGGCCCATTACTGACCATCTAGAAGCAGATGGAGTAGCTGTAGATGCTCCGACAAGTTTGGCAGGAAACTCCGGTAGAAGTTGATGAGGCCGAGGTAGCTCTGAAGCTCAATCTTGTTCTGTTGCTTAGGCGCCCTGAGCACAGCATCAACTTTGCGGGGATCCGGGGCTAGGCCAGCCTGGGAAATGACATGTCCCAAGTACTCAACACTGGGGGCCAGGAAAATGCCCTTTCCCAGCTTGAGCTTAAGGCCGGTGTCCTGCAGCAGTGCTACGACGTTGTGCAGGTGGTCTCTGTCATCGCTGCCAGTAACTAGGATGTCATCCAAGTACCTGCCACGTGCCTCATGCCCCTGAAGAGGTTGTTCATCTCCCTCTGAAATATGGCTGGGGCTGAGGCCATGCCAAACGGTAAGCGCGTGTACTGGAAGAGCCCCAAAGTTGTCGATATTATGACATACTTCCAGGAGGCATCCTGGAGCACCCGCTGCTGGTAAGCATCTCTGAGGTCAAGCTTGGTAAACTTCTGTCCACCCGACAACGCTGACCACAGATCTTCAATCCGAGGCAACAGGTACTTCTCAACTGTAGCGACGAGTTTGATGGTAACCTTGAAATCCCCGCAGATCCTGACACTGCCATCTCGCTTGAGGATTGGTACGATGGGAGCGGCCCAATCAGACGTCTTGACGGGCACCAGGATGCCCTCTCGCTGTAACCGTTGCAGCTCCTGGGTGACCCCGTCCTTCAGGGCGAACGGCAGTGGGCGAGGCTTGAAAAAACGAGGCCGGGCTCCCTCAGGTACATAGATGCCAGCCGTCGTGCCAGCGAATGTGCCCACATGTGGCTGGAACAGGGACTTGAACTCAGAAGGCTGGAGACGTCTTTCACCGCATGCAGGCTGGCTTCCTGGTACTCTAGTAGACAAACGCCCAGTGCATGAATCCAGTTTCGGCCCAGCAGCGTCGGCGACGACCCCTTGGTTAAGTAAAGGTGAAGTTGCCTCCCTGTTCCCAAAGCGAACGCTGACCTGGGCCTGACCCTGGACGAGCTGCCCGCAGTAGCTGCGCAGCATCACGCTCGAAGCCTTGACGGACATGCCGGGGAAGGTATGCTTGAACCGTTGGCCATGACAGACACACTGGCCCTTGTGTCCAGCTCCATGGAAATGGGGTGGGCGCAGGTTTCGACGATCAGCATGTACGGCGACACAGACGACGGTACAATGCCTGTGTGCCACATGTCAAAAATCGGCAGGTCCTCGGCCACGACGTGGAGCCTGGCCACGGAGGAACTTGAGCGTGCTGCCGCACGTCCCCACCGCACACCCTTGCGTGGTACCTGAGCTTGAACCAGGCTGCTGCTGCTGTGCGTTCGTCCTCCCCCTTCGGCATACCAGTGCCAGGTGCCCAATTTTCCCGCACATGAAGCATTGTGCTTGAGAGAACTGGCACTATGAGGGGGAGTGAGCAACACCACAGCGACGGCAGGTATTGCCCTTTGTCACCAACTTGTTGACCGCCGCTTCCGCCGACGGTGGGCCAGTCGCACAGGCAATCTCGCCGGCATCCTTAGCGGCAGGTTCCATTGCCAGCGCTACCTTCACAGCGTTGTCCAGCGAGGGGTTGGAAAGCTCTAAGAGTCGCGTCTGCATGGCGGGGTTGTTGATGCCGCAGACAAAACGGTCCCAGAGCAGCGACCAGCTGGTCCCCGAAAACGCAGGCACTCGCTAACCCTCGTAGCGCAGCAACAAACTGCCCGAGGGTCTCTCCTTCCCGGCGGCTCCAGTTGTTGAAACGGCAACGCTCCGTTAGTGTGGACGGTGCTGGCTTGAAATGCGAGCGCAGTATGGCGAGCAGCTCACCCAGCGTCTTAACATGCGGCGTGGCTGAAGAAGGTCGAGCAGGACTGAAGACGCGGGTCCCGCAGCTGGCCACGAAATTGTCCCGCTGTTTGGACTCGGGTGTGTTGTTTGCCCGAAAGAACACGTGGACTTGTTCCTCATAAATCGGCCAGACAGACCCATCTCCCTTGAACTATAGAGGCTAGAAGGTTTTCCTGGTGTCACGACCGGGCCGGCGCAGCTGAAATAACTTGCTATGCGCAAGGCAGATGGCGCTATCGCCCGCTGGCGCGCGGGCGGGCGCCAGAAGCCCTTATGGGGATAGTGCTCTCTGGTTCAGTCGGTTGATCGTGTGCGTGCTGCTGTCACTGCCTTGACAAGGCGTTGAAGTGCTAAAGACAGTGCAAACTCTGGCACAGGTTCTCTTGTCATTTAGATTCTACACGGACTAGCTGTAACACCGACAGCTTGCCGCGGCAGGAGCAAATGTAAGCGTCACGTCGGGCCCGACCTACTGCGCCGTAAAGCAGCGTAAAAACACATCTTGTACATGATACCGAAACGAGAAAATGAAGCGGGACAAATTTCAGGGTGGAATGTCTTTATTACACAAGGTTCCATGGCAACAATATACTAATGCCTTTCTTTGTGCGAAGTGCCCTGTGCGAGGCTACCGACAGCGCCTCATTTTCAGCAGCTTTTTCTTTTATCGCTGCGCTCTTTGTTTACTGACTTTACAAGAAAATGCATCCTAGTCAAGGCGTAAAACTTCATCACTTCTGTCGTAATTCGACGTCCATGCTCCTCGCAGCTCACACCTTGAAGCTCACGTCCCTGAACAAAATGCAGAAAGCTGACCATGTTATCTGTGTGTAGCTTATTGCGACTGAAAAACACCGTAAATGCGTCCTCAAGCTTTGCTATGAGCTGCTCAATCGGCCTTGATGGATAAACTAAGCCTCCATGGCCAAAATTTCGAGTAAGCGAGGCACTGTTGTTTGACTCGGCTTGCAAAGACAAAGTGCTGAAACAAGTTGCACATTCAGGGCAAGGGAATCTTTTAAGGATTTTTCTGACAACATACCGAGCTACATAAAAAAAAATTAGTCTGCTGTCACTTTTTATGTCTACACAGCCCTGAGGATCGCTCAGGCTGCTGTGCTCCTCGAGCAGCTCTGCATGCAGCAGAAGCCAAGTTTCCGCCATCCAGTATGTAAATTATCGACAGGTTCAGTTATTCCCGCATTTTTTTCTTTGGGGACATAAGATGGTTGCAAGAGGGCAGTCACTACTTCTGCAGGTACTTTTGCTCCTTTTGGAGGCTTTGCGAGGATGCAGAAAGGCAGGTTGTTGATAATTATCAAAAACTGCCCCACTATTAGATTATCATTCCAACCGAAGCAGCTGGCACGCAATACCAAATACATTCTCCATCCTGTCTTGGCTTAGGTTTGCGGTCAACAAGTACTTGTATTGCACGGACGTGGTCAGGTATTTTACAAGCGGTAGTGTGCTTTGCAGCGTTACACGCAGCCCAAGGGCAGTTCCTGCACTTGAAAAGCCGCCACCATGCTGTGCAGCATATTCCTCCCATTCGTTGAGAAAAACAATGAACTCATTCAAGAACTGTGCACTTCTCGAATCAGCACGAAGGCCTTTTGATGGGATTCTAGACGACATTATAAAAATTGGTCTTTGCATTAGTTTTACAAACCGTTCTTCGTTTCGATGTTTCTGACGTTGTCCCTTTGAAAATGCGGATGAGGAGCCCGCAGCTCCTCATCCGCATGAGGATACATTCCAACACCCGCAGCTGATCGAACCGCATGCCCCGGGTTGACTTTCTGGAAGCTACCTCGAAACATGCCTTCACACCAAGGCGCTGCTTTGGAGGAAGGCCTCCGATTTTCTCCTCCAGCACAATAGTTGGAATTGAGTCCGTAAGTTCCCGGAGGTCTTTAACGGTCTTGTGGAAAGTTTTTTTTTTTGGGGGGGGGGCGGAATAAGTCGAGGGATTTTCGCTTCCTTGCATTTATTTGTTTCAAAGTCGCTAGTCGTTTCTTATGCTGCCTGCTGAACTGGTTCAAGATTAAGCTTTCTTGAGTATTTGCATCGTAGGCAAGTATTTCATATCGGACGTCGTCACAGTGCAGGGTTTCGAGAAGTACGCTTCTCCATACTGTGTATCCCGCCGTGGTTGTTCAGTGGCTATGGTGTTAGGCTGCTGAGCACGAGGTCGCGGGATCGAATCCCGGCCACGGCGGCCGCATTTCGATGGGGGCGAAATGCGAAAACACCCGTGTACTTAGATTTAGGTGCACGTTAAAGAACCCCAGGTGGTCTAAATTTCCGGAGTCCTCCACTACGGCGTGCCTCATAATCAGAAAGTCGTTTTGGCACGTAAAACTCCATATATTATTATATATTCCATACTGTGTATGTTGGCGAGGTGAGAGAGGCTCAATCTAACAGCCGGGACAAAGTAGCAATTTATCTCGTCCTTTGAACGTAGCTTTCGTCGAAATGCCTTGAGCACACGACACAGGCTTCGTCGAGAGCATTGTCATCTCGCTTTGTTTCGAGCCCATTCTTGCAACCGATGAGGGTCGGACGGGGCGCAGAACGACACTTTTTCTTTCGACGACTTGTAGCCACCTTTGCAGAGCGGCACCAAACACGTGCGACCTTTTTTGTCGGCATTATCACACGTGCATCGAGAGGCACAAACAAATCACGCACAAATCCCAGCCCGCGCGCACTTGCCAACTGGGTGGGCGAACGGCGCGCCTAGAACAGCGCGGCCAAAGCCGCTCGCCTTGTAGCTGCAGCGCCACCCACACAGTGCATCCAAA
Organism: Dermacentor variabilis; assembly: GCF_050947875.1. Classification (NCBI taxonomy): domain Eukaryota; kingdom Metazoa; phylum Arthropoda; class Arachnida; order Ixodida; family Ixodidae; genus Dermacentor; species Dermacentor variabilis. Next base: position 40,555,895 of record NW_027460291.1, read on the forward strand.
CTGGTTTCACAGGGGCCCCTTGAAATGGCGGCCGTTCACAACACTAGGTGTTCTGTGACGACACTAGGAAAACCTTCTAGCCTCTGTACTTGAACGGCTCGGGCCTTCCATACAGCAGCATGGCGGCAGCAATGGGGGGCGGTGTTTTGGCGCTCACGCCGTGGGACGATCCGTGCGTACTCGTCGCCAATGTCACAATCTGTCCGGGTTCGTGAATGAGGGAGGGCTCGAGGCACCTTCCGTTAGACAGATGCTCCGCAGCGTGGTCGTGACAAACGATGACTGACCGGCCGAGCAGCTGTGCTCGTCGGTGTTTATTGGGTGCTACAGTGAACTAGAATACATTCTAGTGGCACGAACGGCTCCGCGCAGGCGGCCCGTTTTCGCATTGATGCCACGAGATGGCGCCACTGCAACTTTTCCTACTGCTTTGGCGCGGCGGCCTACGGTTTCAGGGGCTTTTCCGCACGCAATAATTGCAGATTTCGAAATGATCGGTGCTGTTACCTAAACACACTCATCTTACACGTGCGATGACTTATTATTTGCACATTTCAGGTAGTGAAATGCCGATAAATAATTTAAGCCCGAACATCGCGTTTCGCATTTTCAACCGAGTACAAGGCAATCGCCGGCTGCGGGTAGAAAAATTTTCATTCGATCGCCTTTCCACATCAGTGCGAATTGGACACAATTACACTGTGCTGAACTAATACAAGCTGTCCACAGACATGATCGGGCAATGAATGATCGATTTTGCGAAACTTACATCTTCGTCCTTGTAACGACGTCATAGCAAAAAGCAGCAAACATTCTTGATCGGCAGTTTCTCAACACTCTTAATGGCACGCAAATTCATTCAGTGTTGAGCTGCTCCAAGGGTGGTCCGGAGACCCTAGCTAGGGGGTTGCCCACCCTCGACTCACTTACGCCCACCTTCACCCTCCAGATAAATTCTTGATCGTCCAGTAAATTTTTCGCATGCAGTTCAGTATAAACGCAACGCTCTACACGTGGTAGGCAGCTGCATGCTGAAGAAATCAAAGCGATAAAGGCAGGGCTGAAGTATGATTTATTCAAAGAGCACTGAGTAATGTTTAGCACCTGCTCAATTTAAGGTGCATCGCACCTTCACGCCTTTTGATGCTAGCCTGGTTTAGGCTCTTTGTGAAAAATGTAGGCGTGTTGTGATATAAAATGCTGTAACCTCAGCTGCAACTTGCTCACAATGATCTTGGCATCCAAGCTGAATCTTCTGCTTTCGCTTGATGTGGTCCAGAACATCAAGTACACTGTCAGAATGTAATTCCAAAAGACTGAAGCATTCAGTAAAGGTATTCTCCAAATTTACAACAAACGTATAAAGCACACTTGACGGGTAGAGCAGGCCGCCATTATCTCTCATTCGTGTGAATGAAGCCAAGTTCAAGCATTCTGCAGCCTCTTTAGTCATCAATACGCACAGGGCACACGGTCCGCACGAGAAGGCCCTTCGCACGAAACACAAGGCCAACCGTATGCACACCACTCCAACAGTCTTGCGAAACGCAGGAGAGGCAGGCTGACGAATGCCTATCCGTGCCTCACGCAAGCCCAGCCGTCCGCGCCGCAATATGAAAGAGAGCGGCAGCGCCTCTAGCGGCTTTCCGGAGCGTAACGGGCCGCCGGAAAAGCAGGCGCGCCATTCCGGTCGTGTCACTATAATGTATTCTAGTTCACTGTAATTGGGTGCGGTGCCCAATGTTGCCTACCGAGCATGGCAGGCCACCGAGCCTGGCGGGCCAATGAATATTATGCCCCGAGGGGGCGTCACATGCTTGTTACACCCCCTTACCCCCAGTTTGTTAATTAAAAGAAACAAACGTCCATGTTCAGACCATAAGACTCTGCCTCCGTCCTAGCCGGGGCTCTTCCTGGACGAGCGCTCGTCCTGTCTGATTCTAGTCACTGTCCGTGTCACTTCGCGCTACAATCCAAGATCATGTTACTGTACCAGCTCACCAAACTTTCTATCCTTTTGCATTACATTTCTTATAGGCCAGACGGACAGGTGTGTTAATAAGCGCTTGCATGAGCATAACACGTCCTTAAGCAGGGACCAGGGAAGCAACGTGGCAGTTCATTACCACGGCTGCAATAAGTGCAAAAAAAGTGCGCTATTGTTCGGTCGTGTGACCATTTTGGCAAAGGGTAAGGCCAGATATGAACACGAAATCTTGGCTTTTCACAGTGGAAATGAGAAAATTGTGTCAGTGATACGTCTTTGTGTTTAACGAACAAGAAACTGCTTACCTATCGGGTAGGTAAAAGATTATTAATAAACTGATATTGATGCATGGGTCTTGGGAGAAGATGCGCATGCATCTGAGATTATGTACGGCAATGTGAATTCCAATAAAGTACAGTTGAAAGTTCAGCGTCTGACCGTGTCTCATGCTTTTTTCTTGTGTGCACGTCCCCTTTGCGTTTCACTGCTACACTCTTTTTCAAGTCGATCGTGCACCAACTGGCCAAAGAGTTGCGCTAGTATAACTATGTCTTTGGTTGATATATGTAGCTTCATAAATCATGAATCAAAAAGCGGTTTGGTAGACATTTTCGAGCGTCTCCCTGCTGTCGCATAGAAACTACATGCAAAGCTCGTTCACATTCCCAACATATGCATTTCCTTGGTAGATATAAAGGTACCTCGTAAAGCATGAGTGGAAAACTGGTTTGGTACATTTTACAGTGAAAGCTGTATACGACCAACCTTCCGTAGTTTTTCGGTGTCCAGCAACAGAAATGGACTCGGTGATTTCTAACCAACCCATACAAGTGCAGTGTGCAAAGTGCAGAACAGATTAGAATGCTCACTGTAAGCAATAGCGTGACATCAAGGTTATCGCAGCATATATATATATATATATATATAAAATTCATGTCAGCATGGAAAGGCATATATTGAGCTTGACAATGACTTCTTTAAGTAGTTTTCAGCTCAGTGTTGGGAAAAATTCTTCTGAAAAATGTACCCCGACTGAACCTTGACTAGCAGTCTAATCTCTTACATTTTGGACACCACCTGTGCAAGTGCCCTTATTCATTATTTTACAACACTGTGCAAGACTCCACATTACTGTACACTACTAAGATGTTCACTGAAGAGCAGCACACACCTACTGGCACGTTCCCACTAACCCAAGTTGGCACCAAAGAAGTTCACTAAACGCCAACACAAAGCAAGTGGTACATACCCAGTACTCCAAGTTGGTGTCGCAGTTTCATGAACAGCACTGCCTACCTAGTCCCACATATACAGTGACAGGCATGAAAGAAGTTCATTGAAGAGTATCATGTATGTACACATCACCACATACTTGACTCAAGATGGTTGAACAGTTAGTTTCGAACCGTTCCATCAACACAGCAGCCTGATGCACTACTCATTCGACCATAAACTACCCAGTGATGCAGGCAGGTGGGAATATGGTGAGACAGATATATACTCAGCTTGTCTTAAAATACCCTTTTCGATAGTAGGAAATAAACCTGCTTTCTTCATAGATATCATGATCAACACTTGGGGCCAAAGACTGTTCCTCACACAGTATAGAAACTGCAAGTTTGTTAAAAAAAAAAAGAACATCTTGCTCTTTGCTTGAACTTTATGAAATCCCCCATTTTTGTGTTTATTGCTGTGAACCTAAGTACTAAAGGGTTGATCATGACTAATCAGTACCTTCGGCGAAAGCAACAATGGGACGACTTAGCATCGAGTGATAGCACAGAAAGGAATGCCGATAAAGAAGGTCCTGAGCATATATCAGAGGCATCATTTCGTTGATGACATGCAAACAAATTTTGAAAAGTTATCAACATGCACGCTAATGCAAAGCACATTCCACACCCTTCACAGAAGTTCCTTTAATCCTGGATGTGGCTCATGGGCAATTACTTCTAATTTGCTCAGCACAAGGCTTGTAGCACACACAATAATGCCACATCACTTGTGCTGACAGGCAACTTCTAAATTCCATTTGATCTACACGATACACCGCACAAAAATGAGCATTAAACATATTTCATGGAATCATGAAGTGAGTAAACGAAATGTGTGCACTAGGAGTTCAATACCTTGCACGTCTGCCCAATATAAAATGACTCAAACAAAACAGCCTGTGAGAAAAATAAGGACTGTTTTATATGTCAGCTGATGAACAGGCACAATGAGACACATGCAGCAAAGAAGTTTATTTCTCACAATGATCACTATTGAACAAACTATGTGTGGACAACTTCAAACACACAAGGCAGAGAAATATTTTCTGCCTTTAAGTTCAGAGCTTGATGAAGCAAGCTACTGGGGAAGAGAACCAACAAAGGCCACTTTGTCGTCAGGCCAAGGCCTTTATTAAATCCACAAAGGGACAGGCTTGAGCAAAGTTTCAGTCCAAGTCCTGCAGCCGGATAGTAGCTCCTATGTCTGAAGTGGCGGTGTGTTCGGCTAGCACGGACAGTTCAGAGTACAAATCACCAGGGTTCTCATCCTGCAGACCGAACATACATTATTTTAGTGCACACAATACTTGTCTGAATGCCACTTGCATCACTAGCCAGGCTCATCGCAGCAAACATCTGCGTAGATTTTCATGCTAGTCACTGAAAAAATTTTAGAACTTAAGTCATTTAGCAAAAATTTTTGCTACTGAATGCGTGCTGCAGACAATGCGTCTAGGCATTAAGAACAGTGCCTGCCTATTCTATGTGTTGTTCTTTAACATGGACCTCCTAACAGTGGTAAATATGCTGGCCATGGCATGGAAAGGAGTGAAGTCAGCAACAATTGCACAGTGCTGCACTGACATAGTATTTTCCACTCTTAATGAAGTTCCGAGACCTCTAACCCCTACAAGAAATACTGGCATGCTTCAGAGTGCCCAAGATAATGTACTAGCTTTCCTACATCCAGTATCAGTTTTGTTTCTACTGTGTCCCGACATCATAATGCAGATCACGTGGCACATTCTGCACTGGGTCTGGCGCGCTTGGTAACCTCCTGTGCCAACACATTTGCCCTCGAAACGAGTAGCAGCATAGAGAAGTGAAGCACATCAAGAACAAGAATTTTACTGATTGTTGTATGGGTGTGGTATATAAAGTTCCTTTTACCTGTGGCCATTTCTACATAGAGCAAACGGGACGGTGTATCAGAGGCTAATGTAACATAAAAGGTCGTTGACCGGTTCATCGCCTTCTAATCTTTCCTTACATGCCAAAACTAACTGCACGGCTGAGTTAGATGAATGCGCAATATTGTACAGGCATAGGAATGGAGATACGTGTCTTACGGTAGAGGCATGGCATATCAATAATGGTGGAAGTGCGTGCGTGAGTCAGCCTTCGATTACCTTACATAAGAGATCAAATGCCTTAACAGTTATCTCTCACATAGACCATGATTGGCCTGCAGGGGTACTGCTCTGCGAAGCTATCTCAGCCAGCTGCAGTTGCTTCGATCGACACACGGTGGTGGCGCCCTTCAGAGAACTGGCGAAGACGACAGCGCTAACCAACCATGAACTTCCTTCGGAGAATTGGAGACCACGGCAGCGTTAATCCACCATGCGCCTTCTTCGCAGAGTCAGCGACGGCAGCAGAGCTGGCCACGTTTGGCAGACCGTGTATTGTTGGTTAATTTATCGTGGCCTTCATGGTCTCTTTGCAATAAGAAAAGCTTCTCTAATAAAAAGGGAGCTTTGTGGTACGTTTTTCCTCGGTCCCCAGGATTCGTCACAGTCTGCTGACTTGTGGCGACTGCCGGAGAAAGTCACTTACTCCTGTCTCCTCCCGGCCCGGCTACAAGAATTAGCCGCGCCCTCAAGTTCATTGTCTCCTTTGCCTCCCCATCGCCGGACCCTCCCAGTCTGCCCTGCACAGCGCCGATGCGATGAGCCCTTCATACGAGGCATTTTCAGCGCTGTGCTACTGCCCTTCCCCCCCACCGCAGCACCTCCCACAATCTCTCCTTTTTTGTCGCTGCAGCAGGTTTGCATCGCGCTGTCTTTCTCCGAACTTGCAGACTGCAGGGAGGAAACAGGACGCAGAGAGAGAGAAAGACCAAGCGCAGTCTGGCCAGTAAAGCCAGCGAAAGTCGAAAAAAAAAAAAAAGGCGAAGAGAAAAAGCGAGAAGAAAAAGCAGCCAATGCTGTTTCCCAATAGTGATCACGTGATAGTGTCGTCACGCCAGTGCTACCAACCTCCACGCGTTTGCTGACCTCCAACTACGCAGTAGGCATATCCCTTCCTCATGGCATGCGTGCGCGCCGTGTCGCGCTGTCTCCTGCCAGTTCGTACGCCGTCACATCGTGGTGTGCGTTGTTTGTTTTAGTGTGTGCCCTGTTCGTCGTGTTGCTAGCATGGCAAGTCAGCCAACAGCTCGGAAAAAACCGCTTGAACTTCGTAAGAAGATTGAAGTTTTGAACAAAGTTCGCACTGGCTGGCTTTCAAAGACTGAAATTGTGCGCAAGTTCGGCATCGCGAAAAGTACCGTGAGTGGTATTGTGAAAAAGACTAAGCGCGGATTACCAGTGCTCTGCAAGATGGTGCGTTTGCGCCGAAGCGTAAAAGGATGCGCACAGCTATGCACAAAGACCTAGAAGGCGTTCTTCTTGCTTGGGTGAAGAGAGCGTGCGGTGTGAATTTGCCAGTGAATGGAGTCATATTGAAAGCGAAATCAGAAGAAATTGCACGGCGGCTGAATGTGGAGTTTGCATGCAGTGATGGGTGGCTCGACCGTTTCCGTAGAAGGCATGGACTGGCCTTTTGTTGCGTTGTCGGTGAGGCCGCTGCAGTGGACGAAACAGCCTGCAGCGATTGGAGGCAGAGCTGAATGACCTCATGGAAGAATATGACCCTCAAGATATATACAACGTGGACGAAACTGCCCTTTTCAACCAGCTGCTTCCAAACAAAACACTCGCATTTGCTGGCGATAACTGCGTGGCGGGCAAGCACAGCAAGCTTCGGGTAACGGTCCTCGTGTTCGCAAATATGATTGGGACTGACAAACTAAGGTTGCTGGGGATTAGGAAGTCTAAAGCATCATGCTGCTTTAAAAGCATAAAAACATTGCCGGTCACGTACATGGCTAATTCGAAAGTGTGGATGACGCGAGCACTTTTCGAGCAGTGGCTTCAGGAGACAGATCATCGCTTCCACAGAGAGAAAAGTTCTTTGTCCTTGATAACTGTCACATCGTCCGACTTTCTGCCATCCGTCTGGAGTTTCTACCAGCAAATACAACTGCAAAGCTACAGCCCATGGACCAGGGAGTAATCAGCAGCTTGAAGAGGCACTATCGTTGCTCTCTGTTGCAGAGGATGCTAATTTGCATGGAGTGGTAAAGAGTACACAGTGAACCAGTTAAGTGCTGTCCGCTTACTAACAAGTGCCTGGGGGCAGGTTACTGAAGTGACCATTGCCAATGCCTTCCACCATGCGGGGTTTATGGCACCTAGTGACAGCTCAGCACAGAATGACTGGGATACTATGAGTGAGGATTCTACTGTGAACTTGGAGGAGAGCAGCATTGTTTCTACGCTGAGCAGTAAGGGTGTCTCCATTGACATGAATGCGTATGTCAGCCTTGATGAAGGTGTACAAACATGTAGGGCTGACACACTGGAAGCTTTAATTGAAGAGGTGCTCGACCTGCCATCAGAAACTGCTGCTGATGATGACAGCATGGATGTTGTGCCTGAATCTGCACAAGTGACCTGCAATGCAGCTGATGCTTGCCTGGATACTTTAGTGCAGTTTTTTGAATAATGCGAGGGCACTGAGGATTATCTTAGAAAATTAAGTGAGATGTCTGCATTTGTAGCAGCCAGGCGATTTTCTCGACAGGCACAAAAAAAAAACAGACAGGGTAACAGTCAACACTTCCTGATGCCTTACTAGGGCAATGTGTAGTATACCACTAGTAGTGCAATAAATGCTTATATTGCAGTTGTTTTTTCCCTGAAAGGCCATTTCATTTATTTGTTCTCATATACCAGGTATTTGGACACACACTGCATGCTCAAACATCATTTTTAGAAGCACTCCAGATTAGACGAACTTCTGATAAGACGAACACTTTTCATGATCCCTTGGAGCTCCGTCTTAAAGGGAGTCTACTGTACATACTGTGTCTCGTGTGTCCCGTGGCAATAGCCCCTTTCCACGCTTGTTATGCTTTTGCGTGTGCTTCACGAAGTAACATTTCTGTAGGGAGGCGAAGCTGACTTTCGGGAACCGGCATTATGCAACGCACTGTGCTTTCCAAGCTTCTAAGCCAATCGCGAGGACCACAACGGCGGAATCCGTGCCATTGCTGACAGTAGCGAGTTCTTTCCATAAGAAACACAGCATCCAATGGCAAGAAGCTTCATAGCGAACACAGAAGCAGCTAGGCCTAGCGTTGCCACAATGGTGGCTACGGCTGCCAGCAGATCTGCGTGCAAGAGCGCCGGTTCGAGGCGGCGAAGTAATCAAAATGGCACTGGTGGTGGCTTTGATTAATGCCGTTTCGCACCTGCCGTCAAGGCAAAATGTCCGGAAAATCGGACGGCAAAGAGTTCTTGCGTCCGAAATTTCAGACGTTCTGATACATTGACTCTACTGGGTATGTGGTGGTGCCGCGTAGCCGTCCAAATTATCGGGAATCCGGAAAGTCGGTCGTTGAAAGCACACTGTCAACTCCTCCAGTCAACGACAGGGCGTCAAAGACGATTCATTACGATTCCAGTCTGTTACTCACGCCAGCATTACCGCGACTTTCGACCCTTTCAATAAATTTACAGCTAGTTTTCCCCGATAGAGGCACAAATTCCCTGAGTTTTCCCAGACTACTCTAAATCCCTGAGAATTCCCGGTTGGTAGACACCCTGGTATCTCTTGTTTTAATGTAAATATCGGTAAATAAATCCTGCACACCTAGTTCCTGCCGAAGAGCCAGGTCCTCCCTACAACCCCGGCCACAACCCTAACAGCATGTGGTGCTACCATTCTAGAGCATGCGCAGATGAGTTTTGCGTCTTTTTTTCTTTTTTCACCTCAGTGCTTCCTTCAGTTGAGTCAGCATTCGTGTTGTCCACTTCGCTTCTCTTGTGTCCATATCTGCACGCCTTACCCCTTTTTTTTGCATTATGAAGAATTACTGTCACATGCTGCTATGAAGATGATAAATGTGTACTTGTGGTTAACCTTATCAAGCCCCGTACGTCATAGAGTTTCTCACAATATTACCTAGAGAAAAATTTCGTGCCACCATCTATAGGAGTTTTCTAACGGGCGCTGTGTCAGCATGGGAATGGCAGTACATGGCTGTGCGAGGCTTGGGTTGGCTGGTATTTAGCGAGGCTTGGCCTAAAAGATGTATATGGCTGCACAGAATGTGTTCTTGAAATAAAATCTACATGAAAGGTTTCCATTCCCCTGTATTACAACTTTCAATAAAATTTACTCACCTGCAGCACATAAGCCAAGAAAAGCAAGAACAAACCGGAAAACAGCCACAAAGATAGTGCGGAACTAGTAGTCTGTCCTCCAACTTTAGTGGCCCACCGATACTTTTTACATCCAAGCACAAGTCCTCAAATAAATAAAACATGGTTTCGTGTATTAATAAAGTTCAAACAGCTCTTTACATGCTGTCTTACTAAGCAATTAAAAACCAATATGACAGATGGAACAGTGCTAGCCAGGCGCATTTTCAATGTGTCCGGGCTCTCTCAAAATGATGACAATCAGAAGCCGCCGTGTCACGGTATTCCCACATGTACCAGCGCCAGATTTCCCTCTAGGTGATACAGTGAGAAATTCTATAACGCCCACGGCCCCAGCTCGAAATGTGGGAAGTATGCAATTGTCAGTCCTGATAAGAGTGTCTTGGCGAGATTCTGATTTTCATCAGTTTCCCATAGTTAGCTTCGCCGCAATACAGCCGCGTTATGCGGAAAAGCATAGTAAGACCTAAAAGGGGCTGCGTCACGCACTGTCTCCAGTCACTGCCTCACCAACATGTCTAGTAACTGTACTGGCAGCCATTCAGAGCTGTTTCTGACATTGCTGTGGCATTTTGGGACCTTCCTGACTGTTACATATTTTTTCCCCCCGGTACCTTGAAAAACATATCAACGGGGTTTTACTGTACTTAAGCCATTAAAAACCATCCACCTTTCTTAAAATTTCTGAAATCTCAAATTCTAACTTTTCAGCAAACAGCATGCAGAAGTTGGCAGCAGTAGAGTGCAGGGGTAGAGTTATAGTGCAGCCACTTTGGCACATTACTAACCAGGTAACTGACAACATGTACAAGTCAAATTCACATAAAAAAATGCATTCTACTTGCTGGTGACCGAAATTAAACCCACCTGCTGCAAAAGAGCGGCAGCCGACGATGTCAGGACCACATCAATGGCACCTGCAGATAAATAAACCAGCCTTAAGAAATTGGAAAGCAACAAGGTACTCAAAAAATGCAAGTAGCCAAGTGCAGTACCTGAGTAGTGCAAGTAACAAGCCACATAGGAGTCTACATATTAAATACCAGCAAGTAAGGCCAGCCTTGCAATACCACCTCCACAGCACCCCAAAGAAACGCTAACTGAGAGTGTCAGGTGAGAAAAAGATGAGCAGCATTAAACAGAAGTGGTACGTTCTTGAAACAAATGACTTGGTATTTTAAATTACTTTGAACAGCAGGTAAAACAGTAAAACACTGTTACTACAAACACCACATTAACAAACTTTTCAGAAATCGACTGTTTATAGTTTGTATGTAAAAATATTTCAGTATTACAAACTTCAGAATAACGATCATTATTCAGTTTCAGTGTCATATTACCAGGACCTCACTATGAATACCGTATTTACTCGCATAATAGACGCACTCGCATAATAGGCGCACCCCCAGTTTGGTCGCGGAAAATCAGATTTTTTTTATTTCCGCGCATAATAGGCGCACTCCGAACTTGGCACTGTGATCAGTACCGCATTTACATGATTGCAAGCCGAAAAAAAAAAAAAAATGCACGCACATTCCACAGCCCAAGTTTATCAACGCACTTGCTGAGGGCCCACAGCACATACAACATCGCCTTCCCCGAAACGCCCCCCTCCCCGAACTGCCGCGAAGCCAGCGAGCACGACTTAACGCCTCCGTAGAAACAAAAAAAGAAAAAAATGCATCAACGAGCGAAAAATAGTTCTTCCATCAACTATCGATAACACCCCCCTCCCCTCCAAACCGCCGCGCGGATGTAAGCTTTTCGCTACGTTCGCTACCTTCTCTTGAAAAGCTGGGCAGAAAAACAAAGGTGTACTGTCATGTTGGCAGTGACTGCGGATGGGCGCAAACTACCACCGCCTTATGTTATTTTTAAGAGAAAGACACTCCCAAAGGGAAATTTCCCTCGAGACATCTACGTGAGGGTCCAAGAGAAAGGTTGGATGTCCGCGGAATTGATGGTGGACTGGGTCAAGACTGTCTGGGGCCGGCGGCCGGGCGGCCTGTTGTATCCGGCCATGCTCGTTTTAGACAGTTTTCGCGGGCACCTTGTAGAACGTGTACAAGAAAAGTTGTCAGAGCTGCGCACAGATATTGCCGTGATTCCGGGAGGCCTCACTTCCGTGCTGCCACCTTTGGACGTTTCCCTTAATAAGCCTTTTAAGGACAACGTTCGAAGGCTGTACACCAATTGGATGGCTGGAGGACAGCGTCAACTAACCCCCGGTGGCAAAATTAAGAGGATGGAAATGTTGTGCGAATGGATAGTGGAAGCTTGGCAAGAGATCTCCGATGACGTGGTCAGGAAAAGTTTTAAGAAGACTGGGATCTCCAATGCACTGGATGCAAGTGAAGACGACATGCTGTGGAGCTCAGACAAAGACGAAGAGTCTCCACCCGGCGGTGACGAGGATGTTCTCTCCGACTTGGACTCGGACTCTGAATAGTCTTAATAAATTTTACGTGTGTTCAGTCAACGTCTCTCGCTTGTTCATTAAAAGGTAAGTAGGTAGCTTTTATTTTCCTTTTATGCTGGATTTATTGGTAAATTATGTGAGAGTAGCCATATTCCTGACATATGTTAAAATTTAAACCGCGAGAATGCGAGTTGAAAAAATTTCGTAAATTTTACCCCGCGTAATAGGCGCACCCGGAACTTCGAGCCGGATTTTCTGAAAAAAAAGTGCGCCTATTATGCGAGTAAATACGGTAAATATTAAAGAATCTGGAAATTCCTAGATTTCTATTTATCATTCACAGCAGCAAGCACAGTAGGCTAGAAGAGGACAAGGTGCAGAAAGTGGATACCATGCCGCATGGGTTCAGAAAACACGAGACGGCGCTGACAGAGAAAAATGCAAGAAGGGACCTCTCCCCCCCACCCCCATTACAGAGGCGACTATGCATCAACTTTTGCGAGCGCATGCTCCGCCAATACAAGTGTCGCCTAACAACGGAGGCACATCTCTTCCTTCTTTCACACTTCTTTCTGCGGCAGTACCACGTACATGCGCAGAGAATGATAACCTCCATGCTCATGGGGATTTCACACGGTCATACTCTCAGGACGGTGACGTGTACAAGTGCTTGCACTTTGAAATAATTCAGGTGTCCACCTGTAGCGAGACAGCTGAGGTGTACGCAGAAAGGAATGTGAACAAACAAACAAACAAAATTACCTGTAGAATCTCCTGTGGGAGTTATCTAAATGATGCATAAGCTTTTGCTACTAATCACTGGCTGTTTCGTCGACATATGCTGCTGTGTTTGGTACAACTGTGAGAAACAACCCAAAAAAAGTGAAACAGAGAAGCGCGGCTGCAACACCGAAAAAAAAGACGACGAAGAAGAGGTGAGAAGTAGCAATGTTCACCCATGTTATAGATAACTCCTAGAGGATGTGGACGTGCAATAAAATGACAAGAGATATTGTAAATGAAGCAAATGTATACAACATTTAATATACACAATGTCTCTTCCTTGGTTAACTTTGTTGCATTTTTTATTTATCTTGAAATTGGATGATGGTGCGTTGGGATGATGCCATTGCTTCATGGAAGATGAGCACTGGCCGATGTGTTCTGTGGTATGTGATATAATTGAATAGTAACAGTATCACTTTTGGTAAACATCGTATATACAATGGAATCTCAATGATACGACTCTCACGGGGTCACGAAAAATATTCGTATTAGCCGAAATTCGTATCATCGAACCAATTAAAACTAGCTAAATTAAAGAGTCGGAGGGGAACTGACTCAGGCACACGTACATAAAAAGCACTTATTTCTTGAAGAAAAAGCAATGTCATTCTGCCTCTTTTTCTTTGTCAGGTCACTTAACAGACTTTGTTCAAATCCATAAAAATGCATGCATGTGTCGTCGCTGATTTCATCCGCGGCCATAGCACACCTCAGAAGTTCGAGCGCGTGCAGCGTTTCAGCCGCCTGTGGTAGACCTTCGTCGTCGTCCACGTCTAACACAAAGAATGCTGTCCAAAGCACAGCAGATACTCCATCCGATGGCACGTGGAAAAGCACAAAAGCAACAAAAGCAACAAAAGCGCCACCGCTTCAAACTCTTCGCGCCCAGTCGCGGCCTCCGCGCCTCCGCACCGAAAGAGAAGGGGAGAAATCGCGTGACTGCGCGCTGTTCTCTTTCGCGGCAGTCGGTAGGGCAGCGAAAGCTTTGGCTCATGCTCGCGGTCACGTCCGTCTGTGCGCTGGAATCGTGCCAACTGTGGCCTCTCCTCCACGCAGCAGCGCAACCTCCTCCCCTCCTTAGCAATCGGCGCGCATTGCAACCGTGACGTCACACAGCGATAGAATGCACGCACATTGGCCATGCATCGGCGGTGGCAGCTGCACCGCCGCTCCTTTGACAGACGTCTCGTTGCAGTCGAGTGAATGAGACGCATGGCTCCGAAGAGGCCGTCATTCCACGCCAAGTGGTTCGGGGAAGCGGCAGCGGACGCCGGATTCCCCCAACACCCATGCCAGATTCCCCCAATGTGCATGCGACGAATGAACATGTCACCAGATGCGAAAGCAAGGGAGGCAGAACGGAAACGCCAACAGCGACTGGTTAGATCGCCGGGTACCAAAGGCAGGGAAGCAGAATGAAAGCGGCAGCAACGACAGGCGATATCGCTGAACACCAAAGCAAATGAATTGGAGCGCAGACGGCAGCAGCAACTGGCTATGTCACCGAACAGCAAAGCCAGGGAAGCAGAGCGCAGACAGCTGCAGGCGTCTGGCTAAAATTGATTCGTAACAACCGCTCTCTAGCACGTTGCAAAGTAATGGGGCTCGGCCAGAACCTCAGAAAAATTCGTATCATCCGGAAATTCGTATTAGCCGTGATCGTATCATCGAGATTCCACTGTAGAAGTGATCGACAACGCTGCCTCCTCTTGATGTGAACCATTATCAAACGTGATCAACCGTACTCCGGCAGCTGCTGCGTGTGGCGTGGCCGTGCGGGCCCCATCTTGAAAGCGATCTGCAATGGGGACACAGTGTGCCGAGTGCTGATAGCTTCGTGTGCACTGTGTTCTTGCCGTTTAGTTCGCGTTGGCTATATGGCTTTCATAGATTACAAAAAGGCATTTGATTCAGCAGAGATACCAGCAGTCATAGAGGCAGTACATAATCAGTGAGTACAGGACGCTTACGCAGATATCTTGGAAAATATCTAGAGATTCCACAGCTACCTTAATTCTTCACAAGTAGGAAGATAGCTATAAAGAAAGGGGTCTGACAAGGAGACACAATCTCTCCAATGCTATTCACTGCATGCTTGGAAAAAGTATTCAGGCTATTAAACTGGGAAGGCTTAGGAGTGAGGATCAACAGCGAATATCTCAGCAACCTTCGATTTGCAGATGACATTGTCCTGTTCAGCAACGATGGGGACGGGTTACAACAAATGATTGAGGACCTTAATGGAGAGTGTAAGAGTGGGGTTGAAGATTAA
The DNA here is from genome assembly GCF_050947875.1 of Dermacentor variabilis. Lineage (NCBI taxonomy): Eukaryota > Metazoa > Arthropoda > Arachnida > Ixodida > Ixodidae > Dermacentor > Dermacentor variabilis. The sequence goes on from NW_027460291.1 coordinate 40,570,902, forward strand.
TGAATTAATAATGCAGAAGACAGATAATGATCAATAGTAGGGCAAACGAACAAGAGTTCAGGATCGCCAGTCAGCCTCTAGAGTCTGTGAAGAAGCATGTTTACCTAGGTCAATTACTCATAAGGGACCCTGATCATGAGACGGAAATTTACAGAAGAATAAAAATGGGTTGGAGCGCATACGGCAGACATGGTCAGATCCTGACTGAAAGTTTACCATTATCATTTAAAAGAAAGGTGTACAATCAATGCATTTTACCGGTGCTAACATATGGGGCAGAAACCTGGAGACTTACAAAGAAGCTCGAAAAGAAGTTAAGGACCGCGCAAAGAGCGATGGAACGAAGAATTTTAAGCATAATGTTAAGCGACAGGAAGAGAGCGGTGTGGATCAGAGAGCAAACGGCAAACGGGAATAGCCGGTATTCTAATGGACATAGAGAGAAAAAAAATGGAGCAGGGCTGGTCATGTAATGCGCAGGTCAGATAACCGGTGGACCACTAGGGTTACAGAATGGGTGCCAAGAGAAGCGCAGTCGAGGATGGCAGAAGACTAGGTGGGGTGATGAAATTAGGAAATTAACAGGCACTAGTTGGAATTGGTTGGCACATGACAGGAGTAATTGGATATCACAGGGAGATGCCTTCGTCCAGCAGTGGACATAAAACAGGCTGATGATGATGAGTTTGCGTGGAAGAGAGAGGTAGCATGAATGTCGAGACGCTCGCTGTTGTGGGCCCTTACCTTGAAAGTCATCGTCTTACATGATGGTCGGACAGGTTTCCTGGGTGGGAAGGCACAGAAATGCTTATGCATTTAAAAGAAACATTGTGCTTTGTAGGCACTATGGAGCTTCCCCTTTGTCAGTTGTTTTCTGAGATCAGCGAGTTTTATGCGTGTGCCACTCTTACTATAGGGTGCTTCGGTTGCATGTGGCGGTGGGACCTATGGAAAACTACAACAGCGTGGGCTGAGAGCCAACAGCAACGTTTTCATGGATAGTGCAAACGATGACAACTAATGAACAGGAACAGTTCGGCAGCAGTGCACTTCGGAGCCATGTCTAAATATTGCCATTGCTTTTGCAGCCCACAACCAGTCTTGAGTGATCAAGACAGTGATTGGGCGTCAAGTGGACAAAGCTACTCTTCTGCGACTGCACAAGGGCCAGGAAGGTGATAAACAACATAAAACCACCAACGGAACGAACATCTGACACAGTTCAGCAGCACTGACTTTCCTTACCGTGACTACGAGTGCTTCTGGGCTTCTTGCCAAATAGCTCATACGACTATAGAGCCATGTCTAAAAATCGCCTCTGCATTTGCAGCTTGCAACCAGTCTTGAAAAGTGCACTATCGCCCCTTTTGATGCCTGCTGTGCAGCGTCTGTCTGCACCATAACAGTGATCGGATGTCATGTGGACAGAGCAACTCTTCTACGAGTGCACAAGGGCCAGACAGACGATAAACAACATAAAACCACCAATGGAACGAACATCTAACAGTTTGGCGGCACTGACCTTCCTTACTGTGACTGCTCAGTGCTTCTGAGCTTCTTGCCAAATAGATCATATGACTATGGAGGCATGTCTAAAATTGCCTTTGCATTTGCGCCCGCAAAAAATCTTGAGCAGCGCCCCTTTTGACGCCTGCTGTGCAGCGTCTGTCTGCACCACAACAGTGATCGGACGTCATGTGGACAGAGCTACTCTTCTACGAGTGCACAAGTGCCAGACAGACGATAAACAACATAAAACCACCAAAGGAACGAACATCTGACACAGTTTGGCGGCACTCACCTTCCTTACCGTGACTACTGGGTGCTTCTGGGCTTCTTGCCAAATAGCTCATACCCAAATAGCTCATACAACTATAGAGCCATGTCTAAACATCGCCTCTGCATTTGCAGCTTGCAACCAGTCTTGAAAAGTGCACTATCGCCCCTTTTGATGCCTGCAGTGCAGCGTCTGTCTGCACCACAACAGTGATCGGACGTCATGTGGAGAGAGCTACTCTTCTGCGAGTGCACAAGGGCCAGACAGACGATAAACAACATAAAACCACCAATGGAACGAACATCTGACACAGTTTGGCGGCACTGACCTTCCTTACCATGACTGCTCAGTGCTTCTGAGCTTCTTGCCAAATAGATCATATGACTATGGAGGCATGTCTAAAAATTGCCTTTGCATTTGCAGCCCGCAACCAGTCTTGGAAGGCCCAAGCCTGGTTTCCAGCACTACCGCTATCCCCGGCTGGAAGCACTGATGGCATGGCGTTTTGCTGAGAAGTACATTCACTGCAGCAACTTGCACAAGCAAAAACTCAGTCCGTCGCCACTGAGCATGCTCCTCCAGCCGTCAACCCTATCTTCCATTCGGTTGCCGGCACAGAATCAAGTGACGCGTGGACAGTGGCGGCGGTCATATTCAACTCCTCCCACGAGATGAACTGTGGCTCAAGATGTGACTGTATGGTGTGACCGTTGCTGATGCACTGTTTGTCTTCACGGCCGCCAGACGCACGCGCTTGGACCGCACTTTCGTTGGTCATCTCATTGACGGCGGTGGCATTATCGGGGTACATCTCGGAGCATACACGGGACGTCGCAGGCGCGGAAGCATCCGAAATGGCCATTATTAGTTCGGTATCATCACAACTGGAACTCAAGGCTTTAATGGTCTGCGAACTGGCCGGCAATGCGCGAACAATCTCTCTTGCAAGCTCGTGCGCGGACAACACATCTTTGCTAGGACTACTTATCCTTCGGATGTTCGGCGGTTTGCACTTGCGGCTGCCGAAGCGGTGCTTGGTCACGAATTTCGTCGTCCACATCCGCCCAGTCATGCTCGAAACCTCAAAATGAAATAAAAAACTCAACTCAGAATAAAGCAATGATGTGGTGGCGTACCTCGAATATCCAACGCGTAAACAAAGGGGCAGCGGGCAGCGCACGAGGAAACATGAGAAGCAGACGCCGCAGCAGCAGCTCGCTTCCAGATCTGACCAATGGGGCAGCTCATAGAATGCACGTGACGGAGCAAGCCAATCGGCGGCCGTGACAAGCAGCTCCGTGACCTTCAGACTTTATATTTTTTATGCTTGCTCTTCTCTCTATCAGGGAATGAAAGAGCGGCATCAAAAGGCGAAGAGGCGCGCTTTCCAAGGGTGCCAGCATGGTCGCACTGCGTACTGCTGTTCCGGAGCTAGGGATGCTCGAAAACCGCGACTTTTCCACCGATTTTCACAGTATTGCCTTATGTATATCTTTGTTTATGGTACTTAGCAGTCGTATTCAGAAGAACTACTCGGTCATCTAGGCAGGGCCTCCCCTTTTTTCTAAAGTTGTACCCGACTGTAGTTACCCAAGTTGGCATCAAAGACGTTCACTGAAGAGCGGCACACACCTACTGGCCCAGTGACCTGACATGGCATCAAAGAAATTCAATGAGCACCAGCACAGACCAAGTGGCAAATACCCAGTGCTCCAAGTCGGCGTCAACAGTGGTACCTGCTCAGTCCCACACCTACAGTGACACATGTGGGCGTGAAAGAAAAGCAGTACATATGTACACATTGCCACATAGTCAGTGACCCAAGTTGGTCTGACGGTTGGTTTTGAACCCTGTTAACTCACACAGCAGCACGCAACCACAGACTACCTAGTGACCCAGGTAAGTAGGAAAACACACACACACACACACACGCGCACGCACGCACGCACACACAGTTAGACCCCGGAAAGTGTGTTAAGTACCCTACGAAGGCTTAATGCATTAAAAATTTTTTTAAAATTATATAATGGGTGATGCTGAGGCACTCTACATGCCTTCGAAGTTTTCAAGGCCTCTGCAAGCACGATGGGGTCTTCACTCAAGATAACCTACCAGGCAAGAGATTGTTACGGTGGGATGACCGGCGATGATGGTGGCTGGCGAAGTCAGTGCGTGCCGAGCCACTCTGGTTCTCCTGCACCAGCCGCGGGGCCAGGTCGGGGCTCGAGGGACGACTCGGGCTGGACACTGCTGCCATGGCTGCCTCCTCGTCATCATCCTCACCCTCCTGAGAGGACCCATCCGCTGCGCACAACAACCACACAGCTCTGGCTACAGAACCTGGCACACTTGAAATATCAGCCGAAGACACGCATTATACCCCTGCATGCAAATGCATCGCATTCACTTTAAATACCATGACCACACTGCACACTCCTGTAACCATCAGTCAGGTTGGCTTATGACCCGTGTAAACACACTGGCTCCAGTGTCAGGGTTACTTTATTTGACCAACGTTGATTGTTGTAGCGTGTTTAAGCACATCACTATCATAACAAGTTACTGTAGATTTCAGCTTATTCAATCTTCCATTTAGTTTGAGAATATCAGGAAGTTCAAGCCAGTGACAGTGCATTTCTATGGGCTGTGCATTTTGTTATCTTAATGCAAAGCACGGCACACATCATATCATTCAACCTCGCATGATGTGTAGTGTGGGGATGCTCAACGCTATCGCACCCCTGATGTTGGTCTTCCCTCATGGCTGTCGTGTCTCCTGGAATCCGGCTTCCCCACGTAGCATGTGTGCCACAAGTGGTTGCACGGTGTGAAGATAGATGGTGCGAGTGTTCCACTGCCAAAGCCACCTGACGACAGGAATACTCGGGCGGGAGGGGATTTTGGCTGCAGGGACTGGACATGTGCAGACAGACTCCTAACAGAGCGCTTTACGGGACTGGCCCTTCCCATTCGTTCACATGCGATAGCTAGCTTGCCCAACTTTAAGAAGGTGCAATAAATGTGCTTTGATTTGTGTGCACTACTGTGCTGTCATTCCTTTGTCTGAGACCCCACAGTACACATGCACACGTGCAGTTGTGAAGGCTGAGAAAAAGTGCAGTTTTATTAGTATGTACTAAGAGGCAGTACTAAAGCACAAAAAGCCTGGAGCAAGTACTTATATGCAGTAAAATAAACATTTCCTCATTTCACAAGGCATCTTGTGTCTACTTTATGAAATTGCATGCTGCACAAATTCAATGGTGGCTTGTAAAGATTGTTTGCAATAATTTTTACTAAATAATAAAACGATTCCCCACAGTCTACGCACGGTTGAGCAGTAGAAACAAAAAAAAAAATTATGCACCGGTTAACACAGCCAGCGTGACACGCACCAGCTAGTGTTCAAAACATGAGTGCCCAAAACCAAAAGTGTGGTCCAGGTATTAATGCCAGTGGCTTGGTGTGCTTCAGTCAAGTGAGTCACTGGGCTCTATGGGAACGTCTGCTCTTGTTGAATTTCTTTCTCTATGCATGTGCTGTGAAACACATGTTTATCGCAATAGGGTTGGTGGCGATAGCTGTGAATGGCGATGACCCGCAAGGAGACTTGGTGGTACAGGAAGAGGAGTTGTGCTTGCATTTTCACATGACACGGGCAGGCAAGCAGTGTGGGGAAACTGCCATAGCGGGCACCTACTACTTTCGATCACATGTGCCCTTTTCTTGTTCGCATGCAATATAGCTTCCGGTATCATACAATTGCGATTTGGTGACATACTGAACGTTGGTGCCAAGAGAGTGTTTTCCGAGAACGTATCAACCAATAAAAAAGAAGCAGAACTGTATTGCGTAATTTTTTTGTGTTCTCGATCGGGAATGTTGGCAATGGGAAATCGTACAAAATAATTTTGTATCACCAAGGTTCTACTGCATGTTTTTCAAGGCCTTCTACTGAAATACAGCAAAACCTCGTTACTACAAACACCACATTAACAAACTTCTCAGATTAACGAACTTTTCAGAAATCCCTTGCTAACTTCTTTTGGTTTTAATGTAAACATATTCCAGTACTACGAACTTCAGTATACCGAACTTTTCAAAATAACAATTGTTATTCAGTTTCTGTGTCATGTTAACAATGCCTCAGTATTGCAAACTAATATTCCGAAATCTGGAGATTCTTAGATTTCTGTCTATACTTCACTGCAGCCGAAACAGTAAGCTAGCAGACGACAAGGTGCAGGAAGCAGATGCCGTGGCACACGGGTTTGGAAAACCCGAGATGGCGCCCAATAAAAAAACGCTGGAGGTGATTTTTTTTAATCTCTCCACTTGTGCTTCATCACCAACACCGCTCGGACATCAGAGAGAGGGTTAAAGGAAGACAGGCATAGCTGCACAGCACAAACCACAAGTGTAACAATGCAACTTTTCTTTTTTGCTAGGCAAAGTGACGAAGGCATGCCCATGTGGAGGTATGCAGCACAAAGCTGAGTGTAACAAAGCTGCTAGGCTTTTTTTATTATTTTTTAGATTCTTTTTTCTTTTGGTGCACACACCCAGTAACCAGATTTAATTGTTATAACCAATCACACAGCATGGAAGCAATGCATTAAGCAGTTTACTTTATCACAGAACCAGACCAAAGTCGACAAAGTCATCGTTACAGTGAAATTCCCATATTAAAGTGAAATTCCCATAATTCTAAATCTCTTAGTTCGAACTGATGGATAATTCGAACTAGTAATAGACCAATAGAGTCCCAGAGAAATCCTACGTATTTGATTATGAAAGACCTCCAGAAAATTCCAACTCCAAAAGCCGCACAACGGATAATTCGAACAAAATTTCTCACACCTATGGACACGTCTCGGACAACCAAAAGCCAAAGGTGAAGGTGCAATACATCACTAGCTGCCGTAATGTCGCGTGTCCATAAAAATAACAGCGAAAAATGTGCGGAAAGCTGAAACCAAACCGGAGCAGGCAGAGTGGCCCTCTTTTCTCGTCCTGCTTAAAAAGAGCAGAAAGGAGCACCCCAGCGTGCACTTGGTGTGTAACCGCGTGCCCACCTATGCCTCCCACCCTGTAGCGTGTTTGATCACATGACCTCCAACATTGGGCACGCTGGAGAACAGTACACATCAAGCCACCTTTGCACACTTTCCCTCACACCCACAGTTAATGGCATGCAGCGCACAATCTTATCGGACTCGGACTTTGTACGGAACCTAGGCTTCTTCCGGTACATACCGTCATGCGCTGATGGAGGAGAAAGACTTTTTCAATGTGAGCCCAGTAACAGTTTTCGTTCTGTCCACCGTACTGGGGTGGAAGGGGAGTGAAGGCACAATTATCAGGCACTATATTTAAAGGGACTCTCCTTAGATTGACCTCCATTTTATTCTAATAAATTTCCAGTCCCTCGGAGTTGGAAGAGATGACATTCTATTGCATATCTGATATATTGTATGATGTCTTAGGCTCTCACAGGAGTACTAACCACCGTGGGTTCAAACTCAGAGAGCCGCAGGGCCACATTAGCGGTCACCTCTAGCACGCAGCTGCATGCACTCAAGCCGCAAGCGGCTACGAAGCTATACATGCAAGGACACAGTATTGCCCCAAGTTGACGGAAACCGTTTACTGTCTCCGGCAGCACCCAACACTGCACAAATTCCTGGTCGCGGGGCGGCATGGGAATTAAAGGGCTCACTTATCGCCCACTTACCTGTCGAAAACGGAACTCAGAGAGAGTGCGATGAAAGGGGAAAAAAACATGCAGTATTTATTCACTTTGCATGACAAAAATGTTATTTTCGTTTGATGCCGCGGTGGCCTAGCACGACGACGACGGTGGCCTCAAACTTACTGAAGCTGCGTGCCAGCTTTTCAGCCAGCCCCCTCTTCTCGGCAAACACTCACATGGCAGATTCCTCGTTGGCGTTACGTATTCTCCATGCACATGCGCAGCAGTGCTGTAGAAGTCCTGGGTGTGCCTTTTTCATTGCCGGGTGCCGGAGTTTGGAATACTTTTCATTTGGAATAGAGTTACGTAATCGCGCCCTTGTTCTCGTCGTGACGATTGCATTCATGAGGCTGACGTAATGCGCAGCTTATGCCACCGTCGGACCTGAATCGCCCGTGCTGTCCTCATCACTATCACTAGTCGACACTTCGGCAACAACACTGGCAACGATGGCGAAAAGTCGAACCTCTTAGCCGACATGTCTTCGCGGTCGCAGCAGCGTTGCCGAGCAACTTCTTCGCATTCCAAATGCCACACACTGTAGTCAACAGCAGATCCCTGTTGCGTGCCACCGCCGACTTCGTCGTGTCACGTTCGATAGCACGGACGACGTCTAATTTTTCTTCTATGCTGAGCACCCAGCGTGTTTTTTCATCCATGCTTCGGAACGACGCGAGTGTCGCTTGCACGGCATCGAAATGATGTTGATGTTGATGTGGCTTCACGCACAAACGCACAGGGCACTTGGAGGCCGTTGTTCCAATCTCTGAGGCTTGTTGTTCTGCCGGGCCGCCCGATGGAGTCGGCGCACCGCCGTGGTTGCGCGACGAAAAGTTGAAACGCTATGTTTTAACCGATGCGTACGTAATAAGCTGATACGGTTTATGCGAATACAAAACACATTACCGCATTTACTCGCATAATGATCGCACCCCTGAATTTTGTCGTCAAAATTAGATTCTTTTTTTATTTCCCATGTAATGATCGCCCCCCGAACTTGCGTAGCGATATGTCGTGTGCCAAGTCTAGCTAATAATGATCGCGCTTACCATCTGTCGAATGCTATGCGAACTACTCTTCAAGACAAACCAAGCGGTCTGCATGCACCAAACATTCTTAAGTAGATGCCTAACTTCATTACTTTCATCACTTTCTGCACTATTATGACTAAAAGAAAGCTGCAACCAAACTTGCCTTTATTATGTGTAGGCTTTATAATGGTTGTGGTCAACAACAACAAAAAGGCGCCTTTCGATTCTTCTCATCTGCACTCGTGGGCACGCAACAAATCGCGAGCAGCAACGATAGTAGCCACATTTACACTGATACGTTAAAAGTGTACCCTATTCATACGCCGATGCTTGTAACACAGCTAAGATATTCCCCCACCCTTAGTGGAAACGTGCCGTATTGGAATAGTAGTGAAGACAGATGGCGCAGTTTCCGCAGCATGCTGGCCATGTGTTTCTATGTCACTGGCAGTAAGCGTGCCCATCTGTTTCTGTCCCCTCAGAGTGGACATGGCTACGTTATTGCCACAAACTTGCCGATATTAAGGGGGGATGAGGGTCTTGAAAACTTTTTTTTTATTTCTTAACATATCTTTCTGAAAATTTGCATGCAGATGTATCTTTGAATGCTGATCCCAAATATATATCCAGATTTTATATATCTCATCTAGAAATGAAGATATTGCAAAATAATTCATCCCACATAGGTCTTTTCTTACGGGCCATTATGATAATTTCTTAATTAAAAAAACTAGTTTTAAAGAATAGCTGTCATTTCCAAGGGCCCACTGCACATCCTAAAGCTGAAGAAATTTTCAAAAAGTCATCATATAGGTCATGAATGAATAACAAAGTAGGAAGAAAAAAACAATGTGGGAGTAATTAGCTTACATCTGACATAATTGCTAGTCTATTGGGTTTAATGAAAAATGGAAAGCTTTAGGATGTAGCCGAGGTCTTACTGAAAAAAATGATACCTAATTCAATAAAATCAGTTGATGCAAACATTATGAAAAGTTCTGTAAGGCAAAGGCATTTTATCGAAAAAGCAAAGCTGAGAAAATTGCATTCAAAGTTTTGCTTACTCTACCACTTTTGTTTACCTATCACATGGAAAAATTTAATGCTTTAGCATGCAGCCCAGTCATTACTGAACACAATAACACCAAACTCAACGAAATCTGTTCATGTAAAGATTGTGAAAACCTCTGTATTGCATTGGCACTTGACAAAAAAAAAAAAGCTCAGAAAGTCACTTGCTATTTTCTTTGAATCTACCACACATTCACATAATTCCTGGGCAGTAGTCCTGGGTTCTGTCAGGCTTGTGCTTCTTGGCCATCCTCTTCTTCACCTTTTCAGCATTGGTGTGACTTTTATAAGACCTGCAGAGCCTCTGATCTTTTTCAAGGCTCCTACGAATGAGGTAGCTCCCAGGACTGTAACCAAGCTGTGCTGCAACAGCTCTGCTGGTTCTCTCACTGCTCTCTCTCACTGCACTTTGCGAGTTGGAGAGTGACCAGCCCACACTTGCTGCAGCTTGAGGACGCAAACAGCTTCTTTAGCACAGAGAGATCAACGATGATGTACTCTGTGCCGCGATCGTCGTCTTCACTTCCTGTGCCGACGTTCATTAGCTCGAACTTGCGGACTTCTTCGCCAATTAAGTTTTAATGTTGTCTGCGTATTTTTTCGTGCCCCGCGCACTCCGCCTCCGTGAAAAACACTGTCAAAGCGTTGAGCACGCGAGCTCGGTTCGGCCGCGTCCGTCGGCACCGAAGCAGCGTGCAGAAACGCCGAAGTCGACGTTAGGCTTCGGTCAGCCGGCTCGGCCGCTTCCGACGACACGGAATCCGAAGCGACTTGCAGCGTCTCAAAAGTTCGCATTTTCGACGGTCTTAGTCCAGGCGCATCCACCGGCACTGCAGAGACTTGCGGTAACACCGAAGTTGACACCTATCGGCACTGTCCAGCCGCGTCCACCGGCGAAGCTAGCGTCGATGGGGTTTGTTCAGCCGCGTCCTCCGGCGAAGCTGTTGTTGGCGAGCTCAGTCCAGCCGCATCCACCAAGGGCACAGCAGATTGCGGCATCACCGAAGCTGTAGTTCTCGACGATGTCGCGCTCTTCTTATTCCATGCGCGTCTCTTTTTGCTGACTGCTTTTCGCGTGCTTGCTTTCAAGCGCGCGTCTCGCGCCATCGTGACACGCGGAACATAGACACCAGGCACGCAAAAGCAAGAAATTCGTGGTTAAAAGAAGCGACTCAATAGCCAAAATATCTACAAGAACGATAAAGAAAAAGGCAGAACGAAAAATACTAGGAAACAAAGAGGAGCGCGAAAAATGACGTGCATGCAGGCGAAAGCAGACGACGCGGAGGAGTCGAACAACGCGGCCGCGGGGCCGCGGCAGGCGAAGCATACGTCAGGGCCAATCAGAGGGCTGCCCTCGAGGAGACGCCCGTTTCACCCAATCAGCGGCTGTCTCGCGACGATTTTCCGCTTGAGAACGGGTGCCGCTCGCTCCGCTGCACGAGGGTCTACAGCGTGCCGAGGGGCGCCAGAATGGAGAGCGGGAAACCAGCTTTCAAACGAGACCAAGATGGCGCCGATCGGTTCGCGTCGCGCGGAGCTACGGCAGCTTGAAAATGAGGCAAACCTTCGCGCTTGGCGTTCAATTTCGGCTCACCGACGTTTCTAAATTGCCGTTTTTTTATACTTCTAGTAGGAATTGAGCCATAATATTTTGTAGAGGCATAGTTGGGACATTAAAGACTTCAAAAACGCAATTTTTGAAAATTGCCATTTTTGGCCATATTTCGCGATTTCAAGACCCGCGTCCCCCCTTAACAATATTATTCATTACTGATACGGAAGAAACTGTTTCAATGCACGTAATGTACTCACGAGAAGAAAAAAAATCGCGTTCGGCGCGTTCGGCTTGCTCCGCCGGCCACCATTTTTATTTTGGTGTCCCGCAGCAAACGCAGGACGAAAAAAAAAAGTTTTTTTCTTTTCGCGGGAAATTTAACCCGCGTAAAGATCGCACCTCTGATTTTGCATCAATTTTTCTGACAAAAAAGTGCGATCATTATGCGAGTAAATACGGTATGTTCAATGGCCGCTGAGTCGGGGATTTGACTTTACTACATTTAAAACGAAACTACCGTTTAACCGGGTACGGTTTAACGAGGTTTTACTGTAATGGTTTGAACTTGACATGCTCTCAAAGTGCTCCCCAAGTGAGTCTGCCTGATCTTGCAGTGTATCGCCCTGTGTATTTACCAAAGGGAGTGAATATGTTTGTCGCCCTCTTATCCTATTAACCCTGTTCCAGACTTAGGTCTCATCTCTAAACGAGTTGATACTCGATAAAAACTTCTGCCAACGTTCTCTTCTGGCCTGTCGGTGGGTTCTCCTGCCTTGAGACTTTACTTTCTTAAAGCTGATAAAATTCTCTGCAGTGGGAGAAGCGCGTAGCAACCCCCCCGCTTTGTTCTGTTTCTTACGAACGATCCTACATTCGTCTTTCCACCACGGGACACGCCGTCTGCATGCCGAGCCACTTACTTCAGACATGCATTTAGATGCGGCATCTATAATGAAGGCTGTAAAATACTGCACAACAGCATCAATTCCTAAAGAAGACATGTCATCCCATGAGATGGTTTTGCGATGTTTTATGTGCTGTGGGTCCTCAGCAGCTGCGACGGCAGCAACACTAATGAGGACTAGTACAGCAAATACGTTAATAAGCTTGGGTTGTGGAATGTGTGTGCGTGTTTTTTTCACCCGATATGGAGGAGGAGGAGGGCATAGGCTTGCAATCACGTAAATGCGGTACTGATCACAGTTCCAAGTTCGGGGTGCGCCTATAATGCGCGGAAATAAAAAAAAATCAGATTTTCCACGACCAAACTGGGGGTGCGCCTATTATTTGAGTGAGCCTACTATGCGAGTAAATACGGTACACATTAGCTTTCAGTGCAATGAAGACAACAGCCAGTCAGTGCACTACTTCCAACAGTAAGAAATAGTGCGCTCTGAGCCAATGTCTTTGTTGCACTAAAGGTTATCATGTGCAAATGCGGGATAGGGGAAACGAACCGTGTTTGTAATGCAAGTTGTCTTCTAATGTGAGCAAGTATGGCAAACTACTCACCGAGGACAAGCAGTGAGTGGGAGCGCTCAATGTGCTGCCGTAAAGCTGTGCGGGAGGAGAACCGGCGGGAGCAGCTCCCCACGGGGCAGCCGTACACCAACCGCTGCTGCTTTGGCTGCTGCAGTGGTGGATCAGCACTGCTGCCCTGTGCATGCTTCTTCAGGTGGACGTAGAGGCTCGACTTGGCCGCAAACCGTGATGAACAGCCTGCACAAGAGCCCCTCTCATCTCAGTGTGGACAGCAGGAAAAATCTCTTGAAAGCATGCCACCGGATAACCGTCAATCTCGTCAGGGTTGAATTAACAAAAGTGAACTATACCATGGCGAAAATCAGAGGTAAACGCCATCTATCATCCTAAAATGAATATACAATGACGTTAATGTAGACTCACTCGGGCCGACCCATGAGTCTGAATGAGCAGAAAGTTCCACAGGTGCATTTGGGTAAACACTCTCATGGGTACTGTGACGCACATGGCTCGAAAGCCAGAGCAACTCAAAGGGTCATGATGAAGGAAGCTCCAGGTTTACTGTAACCACTCATGGTTCTTTAACATGCCCTCAAAATGTGCTTACACGAGCACTGCGGCAGTCCATACTAGTCAGAATGTGGCTGGGCATTGAACTTATGGTGTCGTACTCAGCGCCACAGCCATGCAGTCCCTGCAGTGTATACTAGTGTACATGAGACTGGTGCGTCTCCAGGGGCCCCCACACTTTATCATCGACAGCTACTTTACTTTGTCCTCTTCACTTAAAATCCTATTCCAATCCTGAAGTAAACTGCAAAGACAGCCTCATGGACGGAGCATCAAAGTCTGAAACAATGCAGACAACTTTGCTGTCTAGCAAGCAGACATTGATAGTGAGTTGTAGGATGCAGCAGAATCAAATGAGCACAGTTACAAGATTTTTAATCGTGTTGAAGGCCGGTACACGTGTCTTGGGCATCAAGCGTTAGAGGGACCCTGAAAAGATTTTGACGATTGCGCACAAATGTACGAGTCAGCAGGGTAGGTCTCTGTGATCATCAAGAGAAATATTTAAGTGCTCTGCGTAAAGCTGTACAGCCTTTGACCAATAATTCGGGCTGGATGGGCGCTGTCAAGATGTCCAAATAATAAGGAGTTCGAAATACCTGACTGGCAGAAAGCTCGTGAATTTATTCCACAAGTGGCCAAGAAAGGTTCACCACCTTCTTGGATAGTCACTTGCGGGGATATCTTCAATTTGGCGTGACTAGCACAAGACAAAATGGCGTCCACCAGCGACAGCAATCTTGGCACAGTGCCATGCATGCTATCTTATTACATTGCGGAAACACTGCCGTCAACCTGTTGATGACTTCAGTGCTTGTCACACGAAATATTTCGAAAGTCCGACAATACAGCCCAAATTTTCTATGCATTGCTACATACACATACGCTTGCCTTTGGCCGTGGACATATTTTCCTAGCAGTGCTTTTCACTGCATGTATTCCTTTTCATAGTTTGGCAGTGATCAGAATGGCACTCCGCCCGCGCTATCAACAGGGTCTGCTGGCAATGAACGGCGGATGATAAGAGGAGAACGGAACTGGCACATCAAATTGTACAAATCGCAAATGCAACTTTCACCAACATTGCTAGAATTTCCAGGAACGCAGGCCTTTACGACTTATGGGCTTGGCTTGTCCTGCAGATTAGACACAGTCTGCAACTACTGGATCGACTAGGCTTAACTATTTCAGTTTCAAGGAGGCACCGGTGACATGGCCAACAACATAACAAAGTGGAAATACAGTGAACTCTTAATTCGAACTTTGGTATCTTTAAATATTGGTTAAGTAGAAGTTTTTCCCACCCGTGGTTTTAACTTGTGTTTTTCACATCTAATATCGAAAAGGTTCGCCGCTGGACTCCAGATATCTCGAAATCTCGAATCAGAAAATGCCAGGAAAAAGGCAACAGGGCAGCATCGGCTGTGTAACTTGCGCTCGCTTTTCTCCTGCTGGCAGCTTGCTAGGTGAGCTAAATGCTGCACCGCGCTCCCCACTTACTTTCCCCCCTTTTTTCTCTCTATAACTGCTCGCAGCACGCACTCGCTTGGGTGTTCGCTGCTACTTTGCTGCGGCCTCAAGTAGCGGCGGTGAGCTGGGAGTTGCTTTTTGTCCCCTCTCATTTAGGACACTGTCAGTGATGTATCAATGTGGTAACAAGGTATTAATCGGGACCTTAATAAAAATGAACGGCACTTTTGAGCAGGCACGACCAACTCACTTGCTGCACCTAAATGAAGCCAGCATGCGAGCCCAAAGCGTTTCAGTAAGAGTGCAGCTTGATAAGGACACTCATGACATGCTCATGCAACCGATGGTGAGACGTAAATGCTGCATCCCTCGTGGGCGTCTGATAAAGACGTGACAACTGCATTCCTTCGTAGTTTCAGTTTTCGAAGATGTGGAAATTATGAAAGTTCATGCGTTCCCATGCTCCTATGCGCGATATGGAAGCGGAGAGAGCAGATGCCTTCTTCCCCTCTTGCCAAGCGGGGAGCCAAACAGCTTTTCTCGCGGTAGTGCAACCTTCTGGCAGACTGGCTGAAACCTAATGGTCACGTGGCCGCGGAGCCGCGCGCCCATCGGACGGCGCAAAGAACAAGGCAGGGGGCGCCAGCGCGAGTGGAGGCGTACACAATTGGGGTTCAAAAAGTTTGGTCATGGGAATTCATCACAAGTTTTTTTGCTTTTCTTTCTTTTTTATAATATAGGTAAAAGTGCAGAAGAGTACGCATTTGGGCTGGTTGGTTCATGATTACGAGCAGAAAACAGCGCTGACTAACAACCAAGTGTCTTTATTCTTTCAGTCAGCATATACCGTATTTACACGATTGAAAGTCGACCCCCCCCCGTATTGTGTGACAGGAAAAAAAATTAAAATAAGGAGAGCATACCCGAGGGCGCATTCGAGAACGAAAGTTTATTAGTAGCTGACATGGTCACTGGACTACTCGTCTATACTAGTGCTGCCATCGCCATCGTTGCTGCGGTCCCACAGCGCGTCGCAGTCCAGCGAAATTTCACATTTGGCAAACGACCGCATCACGACATCTTGTGGAACAGCAGCCCACGCCGAATGCACCCAACCACACGCAGCCGTCAGGGAGGCTCTTTCGACACGTCCGGTTGGCGTAATTTCGCGGTATTCTGCCGCCAGCCACTCGTACTCACGACGGAGCAGGGCCTTAAAAGGCGAAGGTCCGGGCTAGTCATGGTCATGAAAATGACCATGTCGCACTTCACTGGCAGGGACCGATCACGCATTTCAGCGACGTACACCACAAGCTTAGCCTACAGCTCCAAAAAGCATCCAGATTTCGGCACGTGGGAAATTTCTCACTTGCCGTCACAAGTGAAAATTTCACTTCGTTGCACTCGCCATTCTCGTACCACCCGTTCAGCAGCATAGCAATTGCGGACCGCTGCACAGTGATTTGTTTCTTTGGCGTAAAGGATGGCAGCCCTCTTGAAAGAGAAAGCCGCAAGTGATGTCTGCTCTTCCATGAACTACCGATACTCCCCGCAAACGCCGCCGTTCTGAGAGTGCCGCCGCAAATAGGAACAGCGGCGCTTCCATCAACTATCGACACCCCCCCCACCCCGATGATTTTTGCGTGCACTGTCACTCTAAAAAATGTTGAAAACCCTTTCCTAAAAGCGAACAAACATGCGAGATAGCGAAAAGATACGGGTAGGGCCATAGAGCAAACATAAACTTGTAACTACGTTGTAGCTCCCGTTGGTCTCTCTTTTTTGGCGGGGACATGTTTTGGTTTCGATTGTAAGTCAACCTCCCAACTTCAGACTTTCAAATTTTAAAAAAGTGGTCGACTTACAATCGTGTGAATACGGCATATACCGTATTTACTTATACGTATATACCATATTTACTTGCACAATGACCGCACTGGCGTAATGATCGCACCCCGAACTTGCCGCAGCGATATGTTGTGTGCCAAGTCTAGCTAATAATGATTGCGCTTACCATCTGTCGAATGCTACGCAAACGACTCTTCAGAACAAACCAGGCGGTCTGCACGCACCAAACATTCTTAAGCAGATGCCCCATTTCATTCCTTTCATCACTTTCTGCACTTCCATGACAAAAAAAAAAAGCTACAACCAAACTTGCCTTTATTATGTGTAGGCTTTATAATGGTTGTGGTCAACAACAACAACAAAAAAGGCACCTTTCGATTTTTCTCGTCCGCAATCATGGGCACGCAACAAATCACGAGCGGCGACGCTAGTAGCCACATTTACACTGATACGTTAGAAGTGTACCCTATTCGTACGCCGACGCTTGTAACACAGCTAGGATATTCGCCCATCCTTAGCGGAAATGTGCCGTATTAGGATAGTAGTGAAGAAAAATGCCACAGTTTCCACAGCATGCTTGCCATGTGTTTCTATGACACTGGCAGCTAAGCGCACCCATCTGTTTCTGTCCCCTCAAGGTGGACATGGCTACATTATTGCCGAAAACTTGCCAGTATTAATGATATTACTCATCACTGATGCGGAATAAACTGTTTCAATGCACGTAATGTACTCATGAGAAGAAAAAAATCGCGTTCAGCTTGCTCTGCCGGCCGCCATTTTCGTTTTGGTGTCCCGCACTGTTACAGCGGCAGCCACCTGTTTTTGACCTGTTGACATCCCGCAGCAAATGCGGGATGAAAAAAATTTTTTTTCTTTTCGCGGGAGATTTCAACCGCGCAATGATCCCCCCCCCCCCCCCCCGAATTTGCATCAATTTTTTTTTTTTTACAATAGAGTGTGATCATTATGCGAGTAAATACGGTATCAACAACAAAGAGTACATTCCTGCCTGTGGCCACGAACTTGCGGTCAAGCCGATTTCCGCTTCGTCACTGCCATTGACGCGAGTTCCATTGACGCGAATGCTGTTCTGCTCCACATTGGAAGGCTGCAGCATCACCATGTCACGGCGGACGCGGACGCTGTCGGCTTCGCGAGCTGGCACACACGCTGGACCCAAGCCGTTGTCACCAACTTCAATGCCTTGTCCCCTCGATGTAGCCTCTACATTGCTCTTGCCACATCTTGAGGAAGTGCGACAAACTTTAAAATTAGCAACCATCGATTTCTTCAGCTTTTTGCCGAATTTGTTCAGCGTAAGAAACTTTCTCGCTGACCCAGGCATTGTTGTGTTTCTCAGTCGCTGCATGCAGTTTTTCAAAATGGCGTCTCAGCGCAGGCCGGCTCGCTTAGCAGATGACACCAGCCAGCTCCGCCAATCGGGTCGTGCGGTCTTCTCACGTGGACTCGTTCAGCCAATAGGAAACAAATAATGTGCTTTTCTTTATTGATTTATTTTGCACCATCCAATGGGCGAAACTTAGTGGTGGTGGCGGGAAACTTAAGCAGGAAGGCGGCTCTTTCAAACAAGACTGAGATGGTGGCGATAGGCAGCGTGAAACGGCAGCTGTGCGATGGGAAGAAAGTGCCGTTTTGGGGTTCATTTTGCCTGGAATTCAGCCGGAACTCATTGTGCAAATTATTATTTTGCCTAAAATACTGATTCTAGAAACGAGAAACTTGGCAGATAGGTAGAAAAATAGTTGTAGATTTTGAAAATAACACTTCCAAAATCTTGATTTTCTCGCGATTTTTTTTGTTTTTAAGACCCGTGTCCCCCCTTATACAGAGCAAAGTGCTTTGGTCTATTTAGATACTTCTTTATTTATTAATTTTCTTTATTTCCTTTTCTTATTATTAGTTAAAATGTTATATTTATTTTAAATTACTCATAAAAACTATTCCGTTTACTTTGGTATCAAAATTTAGACATATGGGAGTGAACCATGTCCAGGTGTGTTTGTGTTCCATACACCCCCAGATAGGTGCAGAGAAGAATCTTAGATGTCATGAACGAGAATAAAGCGGCTTAACCGAGGGGCCCGATTTTATTTATCGTATCATAAGAAGCCAACAAACAAAGACACCAGTGACAACATAGGGGAAACTACTTATACTTGCCAATAGAAATAAAGAACTGACAAATTAATGGCAATGAAAGTGGATGAAAAAATTTGCCGCAGGTGGGGGATGATCCCATGTCTTGGCATTACGCGTGCGATGCTCTAACCAATCGAGCTACCACGGCACCGTTTCCCATCCACTTTCTTGGGTATTTATGTTTTACTAATAGAACTAACCCTGGGAGTGTTAGCCAGCGCCACCACTCACAAACCTTGGCGGCAGATGTGGAACATCCTTTTTGCCGCAGGCATCACAAGCATATGACCATTTTGGGTGACGGCAACTGGTCAACAAACCCACACATGCTACCTGAAGGCATCAATGATGCATTGCACGTGCAATACGAAGACGTGGGATAGTTCCCCTCCTGTGGCAAGTTGTTTTTTCATCCAATTTCATTGCCGTTAATTTATTATTATTTTTTTTGTAAGTACAAGTAATTTCCCCTATGCTGTCCTTGGTATCTGTTTGTTGGTTTTTGAGATGTCAAGTTTAAACCACACTGCTTGCCAGAATGTACCGACAGAGGGTCACACACGGAGCATAGGCATGTCAGTCCTGTTCTTCTGGGACAGGTGGTCATAAATGCTCGTAAGCTGGACAGCGGAGAGTCAACACATCACGCATCAATCAATGACACAAGTGTGATGACGCAATGCTGAGGACCCATATTTTCAAGTTCTCATGCGACAGGCTCTATTCTGCAGGAGAATGCATTGCTTCTCTCGTAAACTTTTAGTCGAGCGCACCTCCTCCTGTTGGAGACAATGCTCACCTGGGTGTGTGCAGGGAAAGGGGCGGCCGCCCGAGTGGACAACAGAGTGACCGCGCAGGTGCTCAGGCCGCATGAAGGCCTTGCCGCAGCCGGGCTCTGGGCACACGTAGCGCCGGTCCCCGGTGTGCTTGCGCATGTGTCGCGTCAGCTTGCTGGCACTGGCAAAGGTCCAGGCACATGCCTGCACAGAGCAACGGACACTATGCACAACAGCATTCATGGTAAGCAGAACGACCCGGTACAGCCGACAAAGCAGGAGAAACAATGTGCAGTAAAACCTTGTTAAACCGTACCCGCTTAAACCGTAGTTTCGTTTCAAAAGTAGTAAAGTCAAATCACAGACTCAGCGGCCATTGAACATAATGCATTTTGTATCCACATAAACCATATCAGCTTATTGCATACGTATCAGTTAACACGTGGTGTTTCCACTTTTCGTCACAAAATTGCGGCAGCACGTCGGCCCGGCAGAACAATGAGCCTCAAAGATCGGAACGGCCTCCAAGCACAAACGCAGAGGGCGCTTGGACGGGTGAAGCCACATCAACATCAACATCATTTCGGCGCTGTACCAGAGTCGGAGTGTGTTGTGGCCCGCGCTGTGGCACCGTGCAAGCTAGGACAAAAATTAGGTGCTCAGCATAGAAGAAAAATTGGCCATAATGCTAGCGAACGTGGCACGAAGAATACTGTGCTGGTATGCAAGAGGGTTCTACGACTGTCTACGGTGTGTGGCGTTTGGAATGCGAAGGAGAAGTTGCTTGGCAGTGCTGCTACAACCGCGAAAATACGTCGGCTACGAGGTTCGACTTTTTGTCATCGTTGCCTCTGTTATTGCCGAAGTGCCCCCTAACGAGAGTGATGATAACGACACGGAAAGC
This sequence comes from Dermacentor variabilis, assembly GCF_050947875.1. Lineage (NCBI taxonomy): Eukaryota > Metazoa > Arthropoda > Arachnida > Ixodida > Ixodidae > Dermacentor > Dermacentor variabilis. The sequence goes on from NW_027460291.1 coordinate 40,591,304, forward strand.
AAAAGCACGGGCGATTCAAGCTCGACAGTGGTAGATGCTGCGCGTTACATCAGCTTCATGAGGATGTTAACCGAGAAGAGGGGGCTGGCGGAAAAGATGTCGCTGCTAACCCGCCGCGGCATGGCGGGTTAGCAATTTTTAATGCGTTTCTGCACCTATCTCTGAAATTTGGTTACAAAATACCCCGTATTTCTTCCTTATCGTGACCTAAAGATGAGAGTCTGCAAGCATTGCCCATAAAAGTGGGGACAAATCGTGCCCGATTTTCATTGCACGTAACTCGATAACTACGCAATCTGCCACCACCATTTTGGTATCATACGAAAGCTCACATTCCTGGCTTTCTTTATTGGTCGGTCAGCAACATTGCCGGCTCTGCGGTCATGGAACAACAACAGCAAAATAAATGCGCTGCACATGCTATTATTGGCCAGTTTGAGCATGTGACCAAGATAGCAAGTAGTGATTGGCTCCAACGACCATGAGCATTAAAACGACGACAACAGCTGCCATTTTGTGTTACTCCCGTATTCAGAAATGCATCTTAACTTGAAACGCACGCTTGACTTGATTTAAATGACGCTCATCGCGAATGCACCAAAGAAAACACAATGACCATCTTGGGCACATTAACATGAGGCGTCATTTATATCAAGTCAAGCATGGGCATTTCTAAATACAGGGGTTAGTCTTTCCAGTGTGACGCTAGATACGCAGGAGGTCCGACAAAGTTTCATTCCATGAATCATTACGGGCGGAAACGTGCAAAATCAAGAAACTTCCGAAAGCAATTCTGTCATCACAATCGGCAAACGATACCCGGCAGCTCACCGCTGATGTACCGCCGTCGAATGTCAACCCCTCAGCTGCTCTGCCAAATCACGCATCTCCACACGCCTGTTCCATTCGCATAAGAATTGACATGGCCGTCGTAACTGAAGAGGAAGTAGATAAGACTAGAGCACATGAGCAAGCTGCATTCGACAAGATAGCATCTACGCTGGCGACGGAGTGAAAGATTCAGCGTTTTGTTAAAGATCTGACCGCCAATAGTGCAGTAGCCTCGGTCATGAAGCCTGCTGTTTCGCACATTGTTGTCGAACTTGCAGCAGTGAACAATCTTCTTGGCGTCCTCGTGCAATACTTGCAGTGGTTCTGCAAAACTAGTACGGAGCAATCAGGATTGCGGTCTCATATAAAACTGCGGTTTGCAAGATCTGCGGTGAAGTTGCGTTGGGATGGAGCTCGCCGAGAGAATTTAGGGCCCAGAAAGGTGTAATCCTTTTGAAGTGAACTTACTCACAGTGCATGCAATGTTGTTGACCGGCAACGGCCAAACGGCCATGAATGGTAACTGGTGCCTACTGATGGGCTTTAGTGCAGTTTTTTCAAACTCTTTCAACATACAGTGCAGTCCACTTCACCCTGAATACTAATCAATACATAATCATCATCAGCCTGGTTACGTCCACTGCAGGGCAAAGGCCTCTCCCATACTTTTCCAACTACCTCGGTCATGTACTAATTGTGGCCATGTTGTCCCTGCAAACTTCTTAATCTCATCCACCCACCTAACTTTCTGCCGCCCACTGCTACACTTCCCTTTCCTTGGAATCCAGTCCGTAACTCTCAATGACCATCGGTTATCTTCCCTCCTCATTACATGTCCCGCCCATGCCCATTTCTTTTTCATGATTTCAACTAAGATGCCATTAACTCTTTGAGGGTCAATGACGTAAATGTATGGCGCCGTGAACAAGTCCAAAAATGGTCGATGCCGTACATTTACGGTGCCGTCTGTACGCTTAAAAAGCGCGCCAATTTCCTAGCTTTTTCTTTTCTGTCATGTGCTGCCACTATGTGGGAATACAGTGAAATTTTTTTTGCGCGCCTCCCTCTCACGGTTTTCGTTGCATGGTTTGTTTTAGCGCTAGTTCACTTCCGCGCGTCTACTATATAGTACTGCTCGCACATTGGCGCGTGGGCGGGCGGGTGGCGGTTCGGGTTTTGTTTTCACGGGCGGTTTCAGCGTCCTGCGCTTGCAAAACTGTTGGCTATCTCGTTACTAATCGCTCGGTCAATAAACCCGCACATCCTACCTGAAGGCATAAATGTTGCCAGATTTGAGACCCTCGTTATGTAAGAATGAGAAGAAAGGGGGTTAACTGAGGAGACCGATTTTCATTAGTTGTATAATGAGAAGCCCACAAATAAGGACACCAAGGACAACTCAGCAAGTTTCATCAAAATCGATCAAGAATTTAAAAAAAAGTTTTCAAGCGCAGGGTCCACCCTTAAATCTCTGCTTTGAAAAGTAAGGGAGTGCGAACATTTGCAAATTGTGAATATTATGCAGAATTATATTTTTAATATTCATATTCAATTTGAAAACTAGGTATTCAAAATTGTTTGAATATTTGGTAGGGTACGAATACTCAAAACAAATTGAATATATTGCTGGCTGTGCGGCAACAAACAGGGTTCTTCGCGTTTGCTTCTATCTAATCTAACAATAAGTGTTTGATTTTGTCTGGAATGTTGTGATAATTTTGTGCTGCTGGGAAAATTTCACCTGCATAGCATGCTTAGCAGCGGGACGGCTCAGCTTTGCGGCAAAGCCAGCCTTGCAAGGGGCTCGGGGACAACAGCGAGGGTGCACTCTTGTGCAGCCCCAATCTTGAGTTTCACAACAAATGCGCTGAGTGACGGCTGGCATAGGGTCACATGTCTCTTAGTTTACGAGCATATAGTAAGGTACAGGTTGGCGAGAACAGACAGCTAGTGAGAATTGCTGACTTTTCCAAGTTAACATGAGCCAAATACACAATCTTTTAGTATAAAAGCTTATTAGTTTAATTTTTTACCATTTACAACGCACTTGGGATATTCCAACATGCTAAAATAACCAAACTTGTTTATAAATGCATGCACATATCCTTATTCGATATTTGAAGCATTGGTATTTGAAGATGTTGCACACCTCCATTGATTCCCACTGAGGGCATCATGAAACGAAAGCACCACTCACGGGGCATGCATAGGGCCGCTCGCCAGTGTGCTGTCGCAAGTGCAGCCGCAACTTGCAGGCACGCCCGAACGCACGCCCACACTCGGGGAACGGGCAACACAGCTCCTCGGGTCGGTGCTGGTGAACACGCAGGTGCGAAGCCAGCGTGTTGGACGAGTAGTACGCCTTGCCACAGCCTGCTTCCGGACATCTGTATGCATGAATCATGGCCACAACCCAACACGTCACAACACACTTCCCACTGATTCATACCAAAAACGTGCCACCAATTGAATCGACTGCCTGTCAAATAAGTAAACATTATTAACGTAGACCACACCCACAAAGCACTAGTTCGCATTACATGACGAGCCTTGTTTCTCAACCAAGTTAATTTGTACTTACCTTGATGGGTTACACGCTTCACTGCTCAATTCCATAACAATGTTTGCTGTGCATTTGTTCTCATTGTTCATTTCTGCACTATCGCCTTATTTCATATTTGCTTTTCTTAATACTGTAGCTGCCTATTTTCCGATTTTGTTGCTAGAAATGTTCTTCTATGTTCTATTGCTGCTTTTTGTAACTTCATTATTCCAGCCCCTTCACTCTAAAATGGTTCATTAAGAAGACCTGAGGGTATCGCAAATGCACTCACCAAGCACTCATTCAAACTTCTAAAGGTCCAAAAAATGGGGAACCTGACATATCGGATTCACCAGAAAATAACTGCCTTAATTCCACAAGTGGCCAAAAGAGGTGTGCCATACTTTCAAACGATCGGTTTTAACATTACAGTTAAACCTCAGTATAACAAGGTCGGTAAAATCGACACTTCATGAAATATTGACATTTGGTTATAATGAGAAATTCAACCTTCATGCAAATAAGTACAGTCACCGACTGATTTTTCTGACACAGCAGGGGCCCTAAATATTTCCAAATTATTGGAAGAAACGTATATAGCAAGAACCAAATTCAATGACAAAAAAAAATTAATTTTGTTGAATTTGAGACTCGGCGACCAACGATGCGGTTTCACGCCATGTCGACAATACAGATGAACCCACTGACAAAAATATTCAAGTGCAAAGAAAATCCCACTGTTATAACTGGGTTGCGGGCAAAAAGCAGTGTGAACAAACATTCCGACATTTTTGTTAGAGAGAAATAAGTGCAGTCCAGCCTCGCTTTAATAATCCTCGGATGTAACAATTAGCAGCTGCTGCACTGTGAACTTTGGTGTGTGTCTTGTTGGAGAGCAAACCACTCACTGCAATGTTCCCATGCCGCATTATTGGCTATAACAATTAAATCTGGCTACTGGGTGTCTTCGAACGAAAACAAAAAATGCAAAATCCAGGGGGGGGGGGGGGGAATTGCAAGATGCTTTGCCCCATCCGTTCCTTTGTGCCACGCACTGCACACCTTCATCACCAGTCCCCCTCTCTAGCGAGAGGGTGGACAAGGGAGAGGGCAAAGGCAGCTGGCATATTTTTCTTTTTATCTCAAGGATTTTGCCGTCACTTTCCTTTTGGCCAACACACCCAATTGCCATATTTTATTGCTATAGCCAATAACGGAGTACGGGAGCATTGTGGTAAGCAGTTTACTTTACCATAGAACACATGAAGAAGTTGAAGGTGCATCGGCTGCTCATTGCTATATACAATATATTGTTAAAACAGGCATAAGTCTCAATCTTCACATCAGCAGTACGAAGCAAAGCCTGTGAAGCACTTGCTTCCAGTGCGCCGCCACAGCTGATTGTTGGATAACACTATCAGCAGACCGCTCTCCACACAGTTTGACCAATGCAGCATCAAAACCCATCGGAAGCCGCAAAGAAAGCTTCACTTTAAGATCACACGAAAGCAAGGCGACGGACCTGTTCATCACAGCAGCCATGTCTGTGGAACACTTGTGGCACTGCGCGCTCGTCATGTGAGAGAAATTTAGCGATATCCAGCATGACGTTTGAAATTCCCGGACTCCGGATAGCTTGAAATTTCAACTCGAAAAATACCATGGATAAAGCAATGGGGCAGCGGCGCTTGCGCTTGCTTTTCACCCGGCAGCAGCTTGGTAGCTGCGCTAGACACCACAGCAGACCACGATGCCCCCTTCTATACCACCGCTCGCACACACTTGCTAGGCTGATGGCTGCCACTTTGTTGTGGCCTCACACAGCAGCAATGAGCCGGTAGCCCAAGCCTTTTTTTTCCCCTCTCATTAAAACGTTGCCAGTAACACATCAACATGGTTACAGCTCATTAATACTCCGTCTTCTGCAAGATGATCGGCACTTTCAAGCAGATACAATCAGCGCACACGCTGCGCTCAAAAGAAGCCAGAATGCGAGACCACAGCATTTCAGTGAGACCTTGGTTGGGTAAGGATGCTCGCTTCATGCTCATGCGACAGAGGCGTAAATACTGCATCACTAATGTGCATCTGCTAAAGGTGTGATAACTGCGCTCTTCTGCAGTTCAGTATCAGTTTTCGAAATGACATTGTCAGGAACTCATTACAATGCAGAAAGTAGCAGCGTCAGCTTTTTGTATGTCTAGAATCAGTTATGCTTGGATTAAAAACACGTTGTGGGGCTAGTTGGTGCATAACTTACAATAGAATAAGTCGTCAATTTTGGCGCTTATTCTATTGTAAGTTATGCTTGGATGACTGTCTCCAAATATTGCCTTAGGATCAATCATCTCAACTCAGTGCCAAGCGCGCTGTTTCGGCAATGTGCCAGTAATGCCATTGCCCATAGGCACCAACGTGTCCCATGCCAATGCATGGTAAAGTAATATTCCAGTAATATTTCCCATTGGGAATATTACTGGTGGCATTTTGGGAAGGCTCCACGTGGTCTGTGTGTGGCCAGCAGACTTGGACTTTCGTGATTTCAATTATCTCAAGACTTCACTTATCTGAAACGTTTTGCTGGTTTTCACAGCTTCGCGTTACCAGGGGTTTACTGTAGTTTTATCCACTGTATATATTGTAGTAAACATTATCCTACTAATTAAATTAACAAGCATAGTGTCACATACACATAGACAAACATGAACAGATCTCACTTGATGACCACAAAAGCTTGCTGCCTCAACACTGGCATGATGAAGTGTACAGGCAGAGGAGAGCAAACACTTCGTTTGCCTCTCACTTCAACGAGCCTCTGAAACACCCGATTATGTGACCTCCAGCACTAAGTGAAGCCACCAGCCGTCTCTGCTTGCACGTTTGCACTCGGCACAGATTACAGTGCAGCCCACTTACAATGATATCAACAAGAACGAAAAACCCAATTGTTATAACAGATCGCAATATCTGGACTGCCATAATAATAATAATAATAATAATAATAATAATAATAATAATAATAATAATAATAATAATAATAATAATAATAATAATAACAACAACAATAATAAATAATACTACTAATAATAAAATTTTAAAAACGCTGCCAAACATATCTTCGTAGCTCTGAAACCAAATCTGGCACTTGCGCTAAAAATAAATGTTGTAGAATGTAGGCAGTCAAAAATAAAATGTTTATACCTCTAGACACCATGCCAAGTGTTAGGCATACTGAAATTCATAAAACTGCACTTGCTTTCGCGGGAGTTTCAGGTTCACAACCACGGTGTGCATCAAGTGCAGCTGCTGCACAAACATGGCACCAGTAATTTAGCTTGCTTGAAATCAATGGGCGACTCGATCGGGGTCAGTGTCAAAGTGTCAATCTCGCCGTCACTGCCGCTGCTGTCGTCGCCTCTGTTCCTAAACGCCACCATCTGCTGCGACAACGATCTTCGCAGAATGAGGCAGCATATGTGCACTCAGAAACGCTTCTATCAAAGCACCGCCTGTTTCACCATCAGTAGTGCTTCCCTGAGCTCAGTAATGTCAATGGCTTCCCATGTGTTGGTTTCACCCATGAAGGGTTTTGCCTTGGCGCACAAAGCCCGCCTTTTCCGTGGCCACTGGTTCCAGCCTTCATGATTGCAGTGCTCCCAGTTTTCAGAATCTTCTTTGAGTTGAGCAAAATTTGCAGCTCCGTCTTGAAGAGTTGTAAGGCAAATATTAAGTCAAGGTAATGCGGTAGCTTTGTGCTGGAGAATCGCTAAGGCGTCAATATTATTACATGAACGAAGGAATAAGAATTGGAGACTATTTACAAAGTGTATTTACAAAGGATAATGCAGCGCTAGCCAGTTCAGCCGACAGCTCGAGAGCGTTTGTCATCTTTGTCGGGGCGCCCGCGTGCATCGGCCACAAGAAACACGCAATATGCATGTATCATTATCCCCGGCGGTGGAAGCACCGTCCCGGTGTGTCTAAATATCGGTGATAACAGGGGAGTAATATGGTTTGAGGCGTTCGACATGCACAACATCAGTGGAATTTAGGGCAGATGCAACACTGGTACTGACTGGGGCGATTTCGTATGTAACTGGAGTCACGGCACGTAGCACTCGATATGGGCCTATGTACAGACTTTAGGCGGCAGGCGGATGAAGGTGGTCCTACTAAAGTTGTTCGGCAGTTCGGCATGAATATGCGCGAGTAGAGGAAGTTCGAGGCAAAGGGTACCAGCAGAACAGTCGATCAAAGCTGAATGTGCCATAAGAAAGTAAAGTCCAAGGATCAGGTCATGGGGACAATTGGTCGGCGCTGTAAAAAGAACAGGAATGTGGCGGTCGGGGATACTGATACGGGAAGTACACATTCCAGTGACGTCAACAGTGCTACCATCGGCCACACGTACGGCTCGAGTAGTAGGAGGCATGAGAACCTTCTTCAGTCGACGACACAGGTTACAACTTATTATGGACACCTGGGCTCCAGTATCTATTAACGCCATCAAAGGGACACTGTCGACGTGAACATCAAGTAAGTTCTGGTTCTTTGGGATCATCAATGGAGGATTTCTACACGACAAAGATAATGCAGCGCTAGCCAGTTCAGCCGACACCTTGAGAGCATTCGTCGTCTTCATCGGGGCACCTGCGTGCATCGGCCACAAGAAACACGCAATATGCATGTATCAATATTATCGCGAACAGAGCCTAAATAATCGAGAAATTGAGATAAATGCAGGACATGTTTAGAGACTCCCCCAGGACATTCAAGTACTCGCCCGAACACGAAAGCACTCCTCAGTTAAATTCTGTCACTGGTACTCAACCACTCTGCAAAAAACATGCTTGTATTGTATTATCAGACGAAATAAAATGCTACTTGTCGCTTCCATTTCATTTTTAGAAAAAAGAACTTATTGAAATTACCATTGACAACGACGCGGGCACTCTAAGGTTTCATTTTTGCTCGACTCCGTGCTACCCACATTTTCACGCTTCAGTACTTTCCTGATCGAGTAGTGCTGCGCTGATTTTGCTCGCTCGCGAAACTAGCACAAACTGCAAGTAGCAGAGAATTCAACTTCCATGTGATGTCGCGGGATGCCCGAATGGTTTATGCCACTTGATCAAAAAGCAGCTGCAACGGCGAATCCACCACTCTGTCTTGGATCGGTACCGCCATTTATCGGTCGGCCGCCGTTTTACTCACCGACAGCAGCAAAGGGTGGTGATGGCGTATGCAATGTCACCATTCCCCCGGTTGGGTGATGGGAGATTTGAATTATGAAAAAGGCATTTGGACCCTTCATATGCAATTTTCTCGTAAACTAAGTCTTTTCTTCGCGTGAAACAAGTGTTGTGAGGTTTATGGAATGGTATGTAAACAGTCCACGTGAACTTAGTATTTGCGTTTAGTGTCCCTTTAAGCAACACAGCTTTGCACTTTGTCGGCGCCACCTTTTAGTTACTGGGCTGTCCACTGGTGCATTTCTGCTCTTGCTGCCTGAAAGGGTGGGCCGCCATTTTGTTATTGGCATTTTTTTCTCTCTCTCTTTTCTCCAGACGCATGGAGCATGTGATGTGTGGTGCGCGACACTGTGCGGTGATCGGGACGGTCAGGAGCAGACGACACTGAGTGCACGCGCGCCGAGGTGGAAGAAGGAAAACAACGACGCCGAAGAGCGTCCGGCACGAGAACGCGTGGCGCATGAAAAACAACAAAAAGAAGAAAAGCAACCAATTAGAAAAGACCACGGGAGTCAGGCAGCCAATCGGAAAATGCCAAATCGTCCAGATTAGAAGAAAAGCGTGATGCGCTGCGAGGACATGCAAGGAGACGCAGGGGAGACGCCAGGAGAGTTCCAGGAAGCAACGGCAGGAGGAGGTCAACCACCGGAGCGGGCGTTGAAGACGGGCCGTCGGGTTCCCGACCCGAGCCACCAGGACTTCACCCGACCGGGGCCTCCTGCCAACCTGTTCCTGTGCGTCGCCAGTCTACCTGAGCGGGCCGCCAGCTGCTCAAGGCCGGTGAGCTTCTGTGCCCATGGGCGAGACGAGAACAGTCGGGCTTCGGGCCCGAGTTCTAAGCCTGCTGCCCGGCCAGAACGCCACTTCCGTCTGTCGTGCCGCCTGCTGCCCGAGGCCGGCGTTCGAGCTTCTGTGCCCGTGGGCAGGGCAAGAGCAGTCGGGCTACGGGCCCGAGCTCTACACCCAGCTGCCCGGCCAGAACGCCGCCGCCGCCTACTCCTGCCACCAAGCCGCCCGCTTTACCTCGCCTAGCCAGAGCTGGCGCGCTCCTGTCGCCCGGTCGGTCAGCTTGCACCGCGACCTATGGTGAGACCGGCGCCACTCCTTTCGCTAGCCTGTCGCCGCGTCGAGACTGTTACGCGTCCCTGCCCTCGTGGCAAGCCCGGACTCGCGTACTCGTTAACCGCATGCAAGCCCCATGTGTGTTTCTTTCTGCGATTATGTCTATTTGAGTGTTTCTTTTATGTTTTCTATTTTCTTCTACTTATTCTAAGCTTTTTTTTGTTTCATTAAAAGTTTGTGTGTGGGTTCAAACCAACGGCTTTGTCCCCAATTGGGTTCTCGGAGGCTCCGCCTAAGAGAACCGTCATAACCTTTTGAGTGCACGAACCTTTATCCCATATTAGGGTCATCACAGAGCACAATCATGGGTAACTGAACTGATCTGAACTTGTGGCCTTCGTAATGGGTGAGTAGTATTCTAATATACTCAGGCTGAAGAATAAAAAAGAAATAATGAAAAAAAAAGATAAAATGAAAAAATACTATGGGGATGGAAAGAAACGCGAACAGCGGAGTGCCTGGCCAAAGCAGTGAGTGGCCGAAGGTGCCAGAGTAGCGCACGTCGTCTGGAAGGTCTGGCAGCAGCAGCTGCTGTAAACCGCACCCCCCAACGTCACCCATGCACTAGCTCTTGCAATCTCCAGATTGGCGAAGCAGTCGCTCCGCACTTCGCTCTATTAGCAACGTGCCACACGAGAGCTTGTGTGCGCCAGCCAACATATCGCAGAATGAAAGTACATATGCAGCTGCACTCAAATTTCCCATTAGGGAATATCGTAATCGTCGGCGAATTCTTCCTTGCTCCTCAATCAACACACTGTTGGTGCGTGCGGTTTGGCCACTTCGACATGTGTAGGTAGGCAATCGGCCTTATTTGCAATTGTTAGAGGTATAAGAAAGCAAATGCTCAGCTAGGAGCTACAAAGGCAGCAGATATTTTTCAGCATGGGCAAGCAAAAAGTATGAATTAACTGAACTAACGCAATCGAGCAGTTTGAATTAAGTAGCTATAGAATACATTGAAAACATAGCACAAATTTGAAATTTGTTTGAGTTGACCAAAAGTTTGAATTATCAGAGTTCGAATTATTGTGAGTCTATTGTAGTTGTAATGCTGGCACTTAAGCTGGTGAGACCTATGGCGAAAATTCACATACCAACATTGAATTAGATTCAGTGCCTTTTCCACCTGTCTCGGCACACGCTCGCGGCCCAGGTGCATGTAACTGCTCTAATTGCCGATAATTGTTGGTATGTGAAATTTCTGACAGCACCATGGATATTTTTCTTGTCTGCTGCCATGGTGCCGAAGAAATCGTAAGAAAGTTCAAGAACTGGGCTTGAAGTTTTCCTGTCTTTTTGAAACCAATGATGCCGTGCAGAGGCACCACACTCGCAGTGCTGAAATGGGCGGTCAAGTGCACCACTGCCTGCAGACTAGTCCAAGAAGTGTACGCGACTCCTCCTTCAATGTTGTGGGACGACTCCAACCAACAGACTGTCCTGGCCCAGCCACAGCTCCCCCCTCCCGCTGCCCCCTTGGTTGCCCTGCACTGCCCGCTTTATTATCATCTCAGGTGCTCTCCAGAATGACTCCAACTGCCACTATTTTTATTTTCATAGGACAAATGATCCCGTATGAACAAATCATACAGTAAATGCAAATTCCTTCCCGCAGAAGGAAGCTCTAAACATTTGTTGAGGCCGCAACAAAAAGAAACACGCCCTTTTGGAATACACTACAGTGAAACCTCAGAACTACGAACACCGCATTAACTAATTTTTCAGATTAACGAATATTTCACAAATCCCCTGCCAAGTGCTTATAAAAGAGTTTAATGATGGGCTAGTTGGTATTTTGGCATGAGAACCATCCTGAAATATAGTGCAACGGGACGGCACAACAGTGTTGTGTTGCGCCTGTGTTTGTCTTCCTTTCTGTTATGCCATCCTGTAGCGCTATATCTCAAGATGGTTCTCATGAATGCTTACAGGTTTCAATGTAAATGTATTTCAGTACTACAAATAATGGTTAACTCAGTTTCTGTGTCATGTTAACAACACTTCAATACTTATTCCGAAAGCCGGCACTTGTTACTTTAGTGTATCCATCGTGGCAGCTGGAACAGTAGGCTAGCAGATGACGCGGCGGTGCATGGTCTCTGAAAGCCTGAGACGACATGGGAGGAGAAAAACGCAGGAGGGGACGTTTTTTTTTTTCTTTTTCAATGGTGGCAACAGATCAAGTTTTACGACCTTACAACCTCATGCTACAATACAGACGACAAGTTTCACCTTCCTTCTTTCTACATTCATCCTGCGTTTCTTTAGTGCTTCTTTCTGCGACCGTTGCGTGCATGAGGAAATGTAACCTCCATGCTCACAGTGATGCCACACAGCCTGCCTTTTCTGGACTGCAGGGTGTCTACCAAGTTGACATTTCCAAATTGCCTGAGTTTTCCAGGTTTTCCCCGAGTGCCTTTGCCAAATTCCCTGAGTGACACAGAACTTTGTTTTATGTCAAGAGACGGGCTGACACCATGTCGCCCGATGGTGTCGCTGTCTAGTACTAGCATGATAAAAATTTAAAAAAAAAGAACGACTTAATCCAGCTTGAATAGTATAAGGGGTAGCGTTTATTTTATTCAAAAAGAAAACAGAAGGGAGGAGTTAGTAAAATGCACAGAAAAAGAAAGATACATTGGAAAAAATGCGTAAAACTTATAGTGAGACATTTTCAAATCCAAATAAAAACGAGATGCATACAGAAGCAAATATTTTCGAAGATTAGCTATTTGCTGGAGACTCCATATAAAAGGCAAGTCAAGGCGGGAGAATGCCTCTGAATTTTATAATGACCCATCGTAAATATATAGTAACTAATATTCATTAATTGTCAAGTGAGTCGTGCTACGTTTTTTTCAATAAATATATTGAATCATCCGTTCAAATTACTTGCAGAGGTTAATTATTGGGCCCAAGCATTACAATAAGGGAAGAAATAATCTTTTGCGATTACTACTGAAATCCCCCACTTTGCTTTCACGAAGGCATTACCCTCTTTGAAGGGACGTCAAAGAGGGCAATGCCTTTGTGAAAGCGGCCGTTTGAAGGGATACATTTCACTGAGAAATGGAATGGGTGTACCTTAAGAAAGCAGAATGTGCAATTTACTCAAAGCCTAATGTTCACTATCTATTCCTTGTAGCCACTACACAGTAACGGCAAAAATAAGTTGCGTTCGCAAATCTTATGCCGTGATTGAACGGGGTATTACGAGATTCACAGTTTGTTTCTCCGCTGTTCTTGCTGAGCTAAACAAGGCATCTTGTTTATTTCTAGGGGAAATTAGGGGCATGGTACAGATAAGGTGTAGGCAGTGCTCCAAATGGGTGTGTTAAATGCACATTTTCAAGTAGAATAGGTATGCAAGTGGCCTTATTAGTCTGTTTTACGAGCAGTGTAAGACTTAGACTGCTGCACTTACATAATTACAATAACAACTGAGATAAAATTGTGCGAACATAAGAGGAGCAATACGCCAAGTTTATGTGCGATGGTAAATGCATGTTCATCAAATACAGCATCAAAAAATTGTGAACAATTGTTCGAAATTACCACGCTACTGCTATTGTCCCGAGAGAGTTTAAGATACTTTATACTTTGAAGGAATAGGCAGCATTTCAAATGGAATGTGTTGCATAGTTTTAATATTTCTGGGTTATTCAGAAGCGTTACGAATAATCATCGAACCCTCATTTTTTTGTACTTACTTTGTCATGCGTCATGTATATTAGTTTCGGCTGGTATCCTCACTGAACTAAAGAAGGCAGCTTCGTTGTGTTTGGTGACTGTAAGGACAAATTAATGGGTGATGTGGAGGTGAAGTTCAAAATAGATGGCTTTCGTAATAAATTACGTATGCAAGCACTCCAGCGTGTTTGAGCATTTCTATAGTGAGAGCGGAAGAATTGAGCCCGCTGCTCTGGCAGCACTATAAAAGCTGCCAAGACCAAATTTAGCGAAAATTGGTGGTGCCCAATGGAAACTTCCTGTGCGAAGTGGTTGGATCAAATACAGCTTTTGTAAAAATGTTCTTATTCATGCATTAGACTGTGTGATATGGCCGCTATCAACTATGCTTCTCGGTGTTCTGACATAGTTGTAGTTTACAACAGGCTCATATTTTGTGGAAAGTGGAGGGGGGCCATTGTAACTGCAATGTGTGACAAAATTTTTATGTTCCTGGTCTGGTTAAAAGCGTAAATAATAATAAGCCGTCGTTTTTCTTTCCTTATTTTCATGTGTCATAACACCTTTCGTCCTTGTTTCAGCGATGTCCTCCATGAACTAAACAATATTTTGTTTAGATTTGGCAAAAATAAAGGGTGCATTATCACCAATATGAAGGCAAACTTCGAAGATAAAGAACTAATTGTGATATTTTTAGTATATTACACATGTAAGCTATTCGGAGCTTTATGAATGTGTTTTGCGAACAAAGAATTTATCCCATTGCCCTGGAATAACTGTGAACTCAATAGATATCAAATCTAGTAGAAATTGAGTGTGTGGGAAGGGTAGGAGGGGGGGCATTATACAGCACTAAAGCATTGCATACCCCCCTCAGCAGTTGTAATGGTGGTTTTTAACAGGTTCGATGGACGTCCACTGTCGCAGGGCCGTGATGGAGAGTCTACTTTTTTAATGTGTGAATATTGCAAGTAATTTATGTTGACTGTACGTTGTCGCCTATAACCTCGACAGTACTATTACCTAAACTAGCGATACATTTACCTTGTAGACTTAAACAGCAAGCACAATTCTTTGTTGAATTATTTAAATTATTTGTAGCAAATGTGCCTTTTTATGTACGCTGTACTGCTGCTACTGGGCGCGATCCGAGGCCACTGTGGGTGCACTCATTGCCTTTTGCCGCTGTACCATCTTTATCATCTTGAGATGTTATATAGTTGCAAGAGATAAATGCAAATTCAGCTCATTTTTCGGGCCCCCATGGTTCACCATGTGTGAATGATAAATAGGTCCCTGTCGGTTAAATATACTTAGAAGCATTTCCAGGCTATATCACTTATTGTAATAGTAATTGCCTATACATATATATATACATATATCATCAGCCTAGTTACGCCCACTGCAGGGCAAAGGCCTCTCCCATACTTCTCCAACTACCCCGGTCATGTACTAATTGTGGCCATGTTGTCCCTGCAAACGTCTTAATGTCATCCGCCCACCTAACTTTCTGCCGCCCCCTGCTACGCATCCCTTCCCTTGGAATCCAGTCCGTAACCCTTAGTGACCATCGGTTATCTTCCCTCCTCATTACATGTCCGGCCCATGCCCATTTCTTTTTCTTGATTTCAACTAAGATGTCGTTTACCCGCGTTTGTTGCCTCACCCAATCTGCTCTTTTCTTATCCCTTAACGTCACACCCATCATTCTTCTTTCCATAGCTCGTTGCGTCGTCCTCAATTTCAGCAGAACCCTTTTCGTAAGCCTCCAGGTTTCTGCCCCATATGTGAGTACTGGTAACACACAGCTGTTATACACTTTCCTTTTGAGGGATAGTGGCAACCTGCTGTTCATGATTTGAGAATGCCTGCCAAACGCACCCCAGCCCATTCTTATTCTTCTGGTTATTTCAGTCTCATGATCCGGATCCGTGGTCACTACCTGCCCTAAGTAGATGTATTCCCTTACCACTTCCAGTGCTTCGCTACCTATCGTAAACTGCTGTTCTCTTCCGAGGCTGTTAAACAATACTTTAGTTTTCTGCAGATTAATTTTCAGACCCACCCCTCTGCTTTGCCTCTCCAGGTCAGTGAGCATGCATTGCAATTGGTCTCCTGAGTTACTAAGCAAGGCAATATCATCAGCGAATCGCAAGTTGCTAAGGTATTCTCCATCAACTTTTATCCCCAATTCTTCCCACTCCAGGCCTCTGAATACCTCCTGTAAGCATGCTGTGAATAGCATTGGAGATATCGTATCTCCCTGTCTGACGCCTTTCTTTATAGGGATTTTGTTGCTTTCTTTGTGGAGGACTACGGTGGCTGTGGAGCCGCTACAGATATCTTCCAGTATCTTTACATATGGCTCATCTACACCCTGATTCCGTAATGCCTCCATGACTGCTGAGGTTTCGACTGAATCAAACGCTTTCTCGTAATCAATGAAAGCTATATATAAGGGTTGGTTATATTCTGCACATTTCTCTATCACTTGATTGATAGTGTGAATATGGTCTATTGTTGAGTAGCCTTTACGGAATCCTGCCTGGTCCTTTGGTTGACAGAAGTCTAAGGCGTTCCTGATCCTATTTGCGATTACCTTAGTAAATACTTTGTAGGCAACGGACAGTAAGCTGATCGGTCTATAGTTTTTCAAGTCTTTGGCATCCCCTTTCTTATGGATTAGGATTATGTTAGCGTTCATACAAGACTCCGGTACGCTCGAGGTTATGAGGCATTGCGTATACAGGGTGGCCAGTTTCTCTAGAACAATCTGACCACCATCCTTCAACAGATCTGCTGTTACCTGATCCACCCCAGCTGCCTTCCCCCTCTGCATAGCTCCCAAGGCTTTCTTTACTTCTTCCGGCGTTACTTGTGGGATTTCGAATTCCTCTAGGCTATTCTCTCTTCCACTATCGTCGTGGGTGCCACTGGTACTGTATAAATCTCTATAGAACTCCTCAGCCACTTGAACTATCTCATCCATATTAGTAACGATATTGCCGGCTTTGTCTCTAAACGCACACATCTGATTCTTGCCTATTCCTAGTTTCTTCTTCACTGTTTTTAGGCTTCCTCCGTTCCTGAGAGCCTGTTCAATTCTATCCATATTATAGTTCCTGATGTCCGCTGTCTTACGCTTGTTGATTAACTTCGAAAGTTCTGCCAGTTCTATTCTAGCTGTAGGGTTAGAGGCTTTCATACATTGGCGTTTCTTGATCAGATCTTTCGTCTCCCGCGATAGCTTACTGGTTTCCTGTCTAACGGCGTTACCACCGACTTCTATTGCGCACTCCTTAATGATGCCCATGAGATTGTCGTTCATTGCTTCAACACTAAGGTCCTCTTCCTGAGTTAAAGCCGAATACCTGTTCTGTAGCTTGATCCAGAATTCCTCTAGTTTCCCTCTTACCGCTAACTCATTGATTGGCTTCTTGTGTACCAGTTTCTTCCGTTCCCTCCTCAAGTCTAGGCTAATTCGAGTTCTTACCATCCTATGGTCACTGCAGCGTACCTTGCCGAGCACGTCTACATCTTGTATGATGCCAGGGTTCGCGCAGAGTATGAAGTCTATTTCATTTCTAGTCTCACCATTCAGGCTCCTCCACGTCCACTTTCGACTAACCCGCTTGCGGAAAAAGGTGTTCATTATCCGCATATTATTCTGTTCTGCAAACTCTACTAATAGTTCTCCTCTGCTATTCCTAGAGCCTATGCCATATTCCCCCACTGACTTGTCTCCAGCCTGCTTCTTGCCTACCCTGGCATTGAAGTCGCCCATCAGAATAGTGTATTTTGTTTTGACTTTACCCATCGCCGATTCCACGTCTTCATAAAAGCTTTCGACTTCCTGGTCATCATGACTGCATGTAGGGGCATAGACTTGTACCACCTTCAATTTGTACCTCTTATGAAGTTTCACAACAAGACCTGCCACCCTCTCGTTAATGCTATAGAATTCCTGTATGTTACCAGCTATTTTCTTATTAATCAGGAATCCGACTCCTAGTTCTCGTCTCTCCGCTATGCCCCGGTAACACAGTACATGCCCGCTTTTTAGCACAGTATATGCTTCTTTTGTCCTCCTAACCTCACTGAGCCCTATTATATCCCATTTACTACCTTCTAATTCCTCCAATAACACTGCTAGACTCGCCTCACTAGATAGCGTTCTAACGTTAAACGTTGCCAGGTTCAGATTCCAATGGCGGCCTGTCCATGTCCATGAATAGATATATATATATATATATGCACACACACACAAAGAGAGAGAGAGAGAGATGACGAAAGGTCAGACTGTCTGCGGTTTGCCCCCCCCCCCCACTAACATGCACACACTCTAGAAATAGTTGGTACGCCACTGCATGTCTTTTACTGCCGCAGAACTCCAGACAAAGCTCTGAGGGGCTGCCAGTACACTTATTAGGCACATCGGTGCTCATCCTGTGACAAAAGGCAGCGGGTGCACGCGTGTCCCGTGACAATTGCCCCTTCCCACGCTTGTTGAGCTTCACCACAATAATTTGCGCACGCTTCACTGCGTAATACTGCTGTAGTGAGGCGAAGATGACTTTCGGCAACCAACATTATGCAACACGTCATGCTTTTCGAGCTTTGAAGCCAATCGCGAGGACCACAAAGGCGGAGTCGGTGCCATTGCTGATAGCGACGAATTCTTTCAGTGAAAAACACGGCACAGAACGCCAAGAAGCTTAATAGCGAACGCAGAAGCAGCTAGGCCTAGCGTTGCTGAGGTGGTGGCTACGGCTGCCAGCGGATCTGCGTGCGAGAGCGTTCGAGGAGCGACGAGGTAATCAGAACGGTGGCGGTGGTGGTGGTTTTATTAATGCCGTTTCGGACCTGCCATGACGGCTGAAAGTCCGGAAAATCAGATGGCGAAGGGTTCTTGCATTCGAAATTTCATACGTTATTATACATGGGCTCTATGGGGTACGTGGTGGTGCCGCGAAGCTGTCCGAATTATCGGGAGCCTGGAAAGTCAGTCGTTGACTAAACACTGGCAACTCCTCCTAATCGAGCCAGCTTTACCACGACTTTCTTTCCCTTTCAATGAAATTACAGCTAATTTTCCCTGATAGAAGCACAAATTCCCTGAGTTTTCCCTGAGTTTTTCCAGACTATTGAAAATCCCTGAGAATTCCCATTTTTCCCGGTTTTCCCGGTTGGTAGACACCCTGGGACAGTGTCTTTTACAAGCACTTGCTTGTGTTTTGGAATAGTTCAGTAGTCCTCCTCGAGCAAGACAGCTGTGTCCATGGCAAGGGATGTGGGGGAGGGGGCATTGCACTTTGGCTTCTTTTTTTTCAGTGGTTTCATAGGTGTCGTTTCTTTTGAGCATGCCACTCTTACTATATGGTGAGTTGGTGGTGCATGGCAGCGGAATCTATGGAAAATGGCAACAACATGGGCTGCGACTCAACACTGACGTTTGGCCCATAAAATGACAACTAATCCACTGGCAGTTTGACGGGAAGAATGGTTAATTTTGGGGCGCTCACTATTATGACCTTTCAAAATAACAAACAATTTGCCACTGTCCCTTGAAGTTCGTTCTATTGAGATTTCACTGTATAGAGGGGATCACTGCGGCGCTACGCACAGGCTGCTGCAGCTAGGCATGGCCTGCGAGATTGCGTCGGCACCATCAGAGGCTACACCAAGCTGCGCCAGCCTATGCGACGAGCCACAGTGAGAAAGAGGGCGATGGAGAATTGCTGCTTGCATGTGGCCACAGTGGAAGTGCAGCTATGCACGGCAGTGAGAAAGACACGTGGCTCAACAGTGTATTCAACATGGGAGTTTTCAACTGCCTTGCCGAAGGAGTGCAGAACCCCACAGAAAGCAATATACTTGGTGAACAGAGGTCAGATATTTTTTGGTTTTGGTAACTAATGTAGTTCATAAAATCTATTGACAGAGCTATTTTACTTGGTTAAAATCAAGTATTATATACATACGTTCTATGGAGATATCAAAAGAAATTGCATTTACTTTGTTATATCCATTATTTCGTTACATCTCATTTCATTAAAACAATGTTTGAGTGTATAGTGCTCGTTGACTATGCATTGTTTTTAAGGAATCCAAACAATGGAAGTCTGGCCAAAAAATAAATTGCTTCGGGTATATTGAGACAACAAATTCATAGGCTGCCTAAAGCAAAGGTGGCTGGAATGGGCAAGTTGGTAATGTTGAATCTTTGGTTAGCAACACAACCATCTACATGGGAACTTCCCATGTAGGTGACTCCCGAAGAGGCTTCTCTAACTTCTCATGCAGACTGTCGCGCTGCTAACCAAAGCTGCCTAGAGCAATGCATGTTCATTTAAAAACTATTCTGCAGGAGGGATTTGCTGAACACATTCGCCTAGAAACTGGTTTGTATGGGCCCTCCTTGGGCAGCAGTATTATTGGGAAGTCTCCACTTGCATCAACCTTCCTCCCTGTAGGCTGCTGTTGTCCCTCACAGTATTCAAATGGAAATACTGAAAAACTCTGATTAATGAATTCTCTACTTATATATGAATCATATAGCAGAAACTATTCTATACATATTTGGAATTTCAAATATTTATGCACCCCTAAACATTATAGTAACAATCAGAAAAATAAAGAATGCAGTAACATCTGAAAATGTTTTGTATTGTTATTCTTTGCCTCTTGTAAAATGACGTGCTTAACGCTGTCTACCAGTAGTTTTGCTTTACATAATTTTGTTGTGCATCCCAAGTAGACTAGGGATCCAAATGCACCCACCTATAGGGTGCATCCAGCTCCTGGTGCTCTCGTAGGTGCAGCTCCATTTTGCGCCGGGTGCCAAACACCTGTGAGCAGCCGGGTGACAGGCACCCAAACGTGGGCCGGCCATGCAGCTTCATGTGTGCCCGCAGGTTGTACACCGTCGTGAAGTGTTGCCCGCAGCCTACCACATCGCACTGCGCACACATAGATGCCAGCTTGTGGTCTTTTCATGGGTGCACAAATGATGGATGACTACAGTCAAACCCACTAATAAAATTACCGGTTTTAACAATACTCACAAGTAACAGCGCACCATCAACTTTTGTGCCTATTCTATGGTAAAATAAACTGCTTGCTAGTACAATGTTTTCATGCTGCGTTATTGGTTATAACAATTAAACTACTGAGTATCTAGGACGCTCTCCTATCTCTCTTTCATCGCTCCAAAGCACGAGCCGATAGTGCGACGGTCATCTGCCTCTGTCAGCACAGTTGACTCATGTCTTGGAGCATTGGAACCAAGGTTCTCCCCACGGTAAGCGGTGTTGAAAATTATGCGCGCCACTCTGGTCTGCTGCTCACCACTCTGGTTGGAATGTTGCCAATTTGGAACCATCGTAAAGAGGAAAGATCTGTGCTTCAGATAGCCATGGCACTGTATTTTGCCATGTAGAGATAAAAGCAAAAGAAGCAAACGACAATGAAAAAATTCAAGTGCTGCGATTTGTTATTGCTGCCACATAGACACAGGAAGCACTTTATTAGCTGACAGATTTCAATCGTCAGCGCGTGTTTCGTGCATAATTTGACAGTGGCGAGCTGCGCATTTCTTTCTCCCAGTGAAGTTTGGCAATTACGGTAGGGATATGTCACTAGCTCCCATTAGTTTAGTTAATGCGTCCAAAATGCAAAATTGGTAAACTCACAATGGAAGAATGGACGTACAAAAATAAGAGAGAGGCTTAGTCGCGTGTGACCAACGGGGTTGGGAAGTGGCAAACGTGCGGTAACGTGATTAGGCCTGCCCTGTGGGAGGGGAGCCCTCGCCCCTCCATACACGGACCACGCACCCTATCTTGGATGTAATCCACAGCAAGTGCAAAGACCAAGCCAAGATGGTTGGTGCCTTGATGCGCATTGTGTTCCTGCATCCAGTGTTGGTGGCAGTGCAATCTCAAGTATCTGTGACAATGTGTGAAGCTTTCGCTCGCATTGTGACAGTGATTGTTTGTGCTCATTGAGTGAGATTTATTCGTGTTACTTGAGTGCGCACGACATCGATAAAACTACATCCCTTACTTTGTGCTGTTGACTCTTTGATGTCACCATCAATACTCCTCCTTTCCGGCGAAATTGCAACATTTTATTTTCTTGGGACAAGTATCAGTATCTTTTTACACTTTTGTTTTTAATTTGTGGGCTCCATCTTATGACAGCTGTGGGCACTAAGCATTGTCAGCCATGGCGTCCAAGATTAATGGCATCATGTGACGCAACGCACGGAGCTCCCGGACGCCATGCGCCGATGCAGTGCTCTCAGCACAATGAGTACAGCATGTGCTGGTGCTCATACCCACACTATTATGGCCCGTCCTTCTTGCGATTTATTTATACCTGCTTACTGACACAGTCCTAGCCATCAGAAATGTTCTGGGAATTAGTGAAAATACTTTTACTGCTCAAACTCAAACTTTAAAACCTGAGCTCAACAAAATTCGTGATTTGACAGTTTTAAGCTGCAAGTACAACATAGACGTTCGACTGCATATCCACAACAAGAGAACAATTCAAGACACCTATGAGGCTGAAAATTTCACATATGACTGAAAAAAGCTTCACTATTTTCCACACAGCAAAGACACGACGGCATGCCCACAGTGTAGGTCTGGTCACCGCCACACAAATGTCACAAACAATGAGGCACTCATTTAAGAAAGAGGATAAAAAACAACACAGCTTATTTTTATTGCTCGACCTTTACAACTGGAGAGTTACCGAATGTGCCGCATCAGCCAGCATCGCCCGCATACTCGCCTGTAGATGTCAATGCAACTACTCATTTGCAAAAATGTATGAACATGGCAGCCATTACATGCTTCCAGCTCTTTCGAACTTCTCCGGCGCATGCAGTTCACAAAAGTACAGCCTTCGAGATACGAGGGAGCTGCAGGTTGTCTAGCAAGTTGACATCTCAATATTCCCGGAGTTTTCCAGGCTTTCCATGAGTACACCAACTTTGTTTTATGTCAAGATGGGCTGACATCATGTCGCCCGATGCTGTCACTCCCTAGTAAGCACATTAAAAAAAGAATGACTTAATCCAGTTTGAATAGTAAAGAGTAGTGTTTATTTTATTCAAAAAGAAAACAGAAGGGAGGGGTTAGTAAAATGCACAGCAAATAAAATATCTATAAAATATAGTAAAACCCATTGCAAATTGAGTGGACCTTCTCAAATACCACTAAAAAGGAGATGCACACAGAAGCAAATATTTTCGAATATGAGCTATTTCTATCAACTGATAGCAAGCTCACTGGTATGAAGCCCGAAATTTGTCGCAAGTAAGATTCTCTCTCAGCAGCTGGAAGGTCAACCTCAACTGTCCTGACATACTCTAAGCCCGCACACAACGCCTCACCATTGTGTTTCCCTGCTGCTCTAAAGAGTTTATTTAGGTTTGGATGAGGGACACTTGCACCTCGGCATCAACCAACATTGTTTTTTGAGCTCAAGCTCTTTCAAAGCGGCGGCACGCTTGCTTTCCCATTCATTCCTCACTGCACAGGTACTATCTGTTGCCACCCTCCTCCCGATGCGCATTCGCCCCACAGACCATCTGAAGCATCCTCTTGGTCAGTTTTACAGTCAATGTACAATTTTTTGGACTCCCTAGGGGCCGCGAAAACGTCTGAAAAATCGGGCAGTTCAAAAGAATGATTGTGTGTCTTTTACTGCCCTTAAGTGTTCAAATAGCCACAGGCACATCCGAAAAAGCTCTAAAGGCCTGCCAGTACACTTGTTAGGCATATCGGTGCTCATACTGTGACAGAAGATGGTGGGTACACACGTGTATAATTAAGGAATACATACTGTGTCCTGTGACAATTGCCCCTTCCCACTCTTATGCTCCACTACAATACTTTTGCGTTTGCTTCACCACAGTAGTTTTAAGTGTGCTTCACCATGTTAATCATTTTTGTACTGAGGCGAAGATAACTTTTGGAAACTGGCATTATGCAACGCACCGTGCTTTCCCAGCTTCGAAGCCATTGGCAAGGATTACAAAGGTGGAGTCAGCGCCATTACTGACAGAAGCAACTTCTTTCAAAGAAAAGCATGGCACAGAATGGTAAGAAGCTTAACAGCGAACGTCAAAGCAACTAGGCCTGGCTTTGCCACGGTGGTGGATCTGCGTGCGAGAGGGCTGGTTCAAGACGGCGAGGTAATCAAAATGGCAGCAGTGGTGGCTTTGATTATTGTCGTTTCGGACCTGCGGTCCTGGCAAAAAGTCCGGGAAATTGGACAATGAAGGGTTCATAGACTCTACGAGGTTCGTGGTGGTGACTCGAAGACGCCCAAATTATTGGGCATCCGGAAAATAACTAGTTAACTGTACACTGGCAGCTGCTCCAGCCGATGACACAGCGTCAAAGACTATTCGTAACGATTCCTTTCTGTTACTCAAGCCAGCATTACCACGACTTTCTTTTACTTTCAATAAAATTACAGCTAATTTTCCCTGATAGAAGCACAAGTTCCCCGAGTTCAACCCCGAGCATTTCCAGACTATTCAAAATCCCAGAGAATTCCCGGTTGGTAGAACCCGGAGCTGCTGTTGCTGGGGTTGATCGATGACGATGGGGACAAGCATGTCACACCACCCTTGGCATAGCTGGGAAAGTGACCACTAACGAGAGCCACGAGCCGGCCACAGTGTCGCCATGTGAATTATCCACGGCGGACTAGATCAATATTAATAAGTAAGCTTCTTGAAAACATTTTTATGGAGCTTGGCTGGACTGAGCCATTTAAGTTGAATTACCAAAACATTCAAATTAATGAGATGTGAATTAGCGAGCTTTTACTGCTAACTGCCAACTCTTGGCAACTTTGCGTGGCCATGGCACATTGTGCCGCATTCACACCCATTCACGAATATCAACAGCAATGATACGGTAGCACTGCTCGAGCAGCCATTGGTTGAAACTGGTCCAAATAGACATAGTGCGCCGTACAGATAACTGCACGCTGCTGCCACCGTCGCAATGTTGGTGCACTCGACAGTGCCATCTCAGAGGCCGCCGCCGCTTCACTGCCTTGCCCCTAAGCACGCTGCTGGAAGCAGGCCTTGAAAGCATGGTTACCCTAGCCTGGTCAAGACCCTCATGGCTTCCGAAATTCGTGCACAGCACTTGCTCGTCGGTGTGGTCGGACTGGAGTGGGGGGCCACGCTGCCGTGCACCCAGTTCAGTCGCGGTTCTACGCTTAGGGACATTGCGTAAGCCGCCCTTTTACCTGGACCGAGTTCACGGAGCAAGGAACATTTAGGAGTGGAAACTCCGCTGTTTGCGGCGACCAGAAAAGGTCACAAGCCCACAGAACTATTATCATGCTGGCGACCCCTGGCGGCCTGGAAAGAAATTACCGCCGTTTGCGGCGGTTGCCAGGGCAACCGGTTGAGCGTGTTACTCCTGTTCAGCCGCACACGCCTGACTTCTATCGAGGGCATGGAGGTTGTGGCCGGAGAGCACACCGGAGCCGCCTGCCCGGACACTGCAATTTTTTTTTTTTTCGCTGAGGCCTCTACGACGCGCCGCATGGCGCCACCACTGCATACAGCCCCGTCGGCGCATACAATTGTGACATTATCTGGTCGCCCGCGCTTACGGGAGTTTCACCTCCTAAATGTCTTCCTCCGTGACCGGGTTTAATGTGTTTGTTGTAACAGTACGGTGCTTTTGAAGATGTATCTGAACACAGTTTCAATAGGCATGGTCGGAAAATTGTAAACGCAGTGAAATATGGTCGGCGTAACAAATTATTTGTTATGTCTGGGATCCTAATAACTAGGTTCGACTGTTATCCCTCACTCCTTGGCCAAAGCACCTCAGCACTGCTGCAAACAATTATGCTGAAGCTTGCATGCACGACATGTTCGGTGCTCAACAATGAACACAAACTGCTCACAAAGAAGGCTTCTTTTGCAGAACTTCAACACAAAACAGTGACACAGTGTGGAGTGTTCCTAACACTTACAAGCATTAACTGTCTATGCAGCTACTCCATAGTGCACTGCGCTGCAGACACAGTGCAGCGGAGTTGTGCATGTAGCAATGTACCAACATCTTATCACTAAGAAATTGATAATGAATGAAATTAAACATCCCAAAATATTGCTCTACCCGCTATCCAAGTTGGCCGTCTCCATTATTTTTTTTGGTTCAGAACACTGCAATAAACAACTTACAGCTTAATGTATTTACAATTGATATTTTCACAAATTCAAGTAATTTTTTTTCTCGTAAACATTGTCCACACCATGACAGAAATTTTCTTCTGATGATTAAATGTGGAAAGCATGAACACAGAAAAATGTTAAGCGAAGTGAGAAAAATAAATTCAAGTTGGCGTTGGCCATGAATTACTCGGTCCAATTCTTAGGTGAGCAGCTACAATAATGTGGGTGCAATGTATGCACCATGCAAATGATCCAACGTGGTCAAAATTAATCTGCTGCTACCATGCCTCCAAGTTGAACTCCTTAGTACTAGGGGCATGCGAATAGTGGTTTGTGAGACTGAATCAAATATAAATAGAAAAGTGCCAGAATCGAATTGAATATTCATTACTTTTCAAATAATGAACAGCCGTTATCACAATTAGTAATACAAAACAATTTTCACATTCCAGTTAGCAAGTTTCTGTCATTACTTAGCATGTTATGAAGCATTGTTTGTTAAAAGCACAAATGAAGCATTAGAAACAAACAAGTAGTTTTTTCGCATGCACAGGGCTCTTCAAAAGGTCCGAATGATCGCTGTACAGCCTCTAAAGTATGGCTATTTAAGTGACGTAGCCTGTTCCATTCCGTCAGTTCTTGTTTTATGCCTATACTACGCCCGTGGGGGTGAAAATTTACTGTACTTTTGCTCCAACTTAAGATTATTTGGGTACCGTTGACGTATTGAAATATTCCAAAAGTATTAAAAAATATTTGCATTTACTAATAGATTAAAGTGACTATACGATTGAAAGATTGATTCGAATAGGACACTATTTGATGCATTGCTAGAAAGTTTCGAATATTCGCACACCCCTACTTAGTACTGATAAGTGATGCAGTGCGAAACAAAATGAATTAAATTAAATTATGGGGTTTTACGTGCCAAATTCATGATACAATTATGAGGCACACCGAAGTGGGGGTCTCTGGAAATTTGGAACACCAGGGGTTCTTTACCATGCACCTAAATCTAAGTACACAGCTGTATTCGCCATTCCGCTCCCATCGAAATACGGCCTCCGTGGCCCGGATTCGATCCTATGACCTCGTGCTTAGCAGCCCAACACCATAGCCACTAAGCAACCATGGCGGGTAGCGCGAAACAAGATGGAAGGACAAGAAAAAGAGGAGGTCAAGCACTTTTCCATGCATCCTTCCGTGTTGTTTTACGCTTATCAGCATGGAAAACCAGCTAGCCCAATACTAGCCCACCCTTCTAAGTTTCAGTAAATTTTTTTTTACACAGCTATTCTAACATGGCGAGCACCGACTCTAATGACGGCTAGCAGCGTTCTCACAACCTCAAGAGGGAAGTGGACTCAGACTCCTGGGGCTGTTGCTTGCCTTGCACAAAACTTTCCGGTACTGCAGCCCTAATGCGTGAGCATTAGAGCTGCAGTGTATGTGTGTGTGTATGTGTGTGTGTGTGTGTGTGTGCGCACGCGCGCAATTGCAGGAGCACTTCACTCCTTGAAGATGCAGGGCATGTAGTGAGGACCTGAACAACACTTTGTAATGTGGCGAAGACGGTTTAAACCGTGGATCCTGGACTTCAAAGAGGTGCAACGTGATGTCTTTCATTTCTCTCGCATTTACCGCTACATCAACACCTTTTTTTCTTCGTTTTTTTTAATTTCATGTTCTCTTTCAGAGCTGCTGCTTGGTATCAACTCCCCTCTATTCTAAAGCTTAAAAAAAGTTCCGACCATGCATGAAGCTCATTATGCACATGTGCATGATGCTCACCGTGAAATCTTTTTTGCCTTCGTGAGTCTCCAGGTGGCGCTTGAGCTTGTACTCTGTGGCAAAGGCCCAGTCACAGCCATCTACGGCACACTGCAGAGACAAACATTTATGCACCTTCTCTGCCCACTAGACAACACATCACTGAACACTGTCATTCACTATCAATCTAGGCGCCATGAGTAAGTACTTAAATCGGGAATACTTTTGCTAGCTCTAAGGGAAGCTCATTACTTTTCGAGGCGAGATCAGGATTAGCTTAGATAACGCCCTTATAAAGCGAGATATAAGATAGAAGACACATGTGCTTGCTGCAGTAAAGCTAGGGAAAACAATGGAGCATGTTTTATTAGAACGTGAAGATATCTGCCCAGCAGTCAATTTAGGCCCCACTGGCCTCCTTGAAGCCCATGGGTTCAGCGAGAGCAGGGGGAAAGTAAACATGTCCGCAAGAAAGATTAGTAAGAGGCGATTGGAACATTCGTGGAAGTAGGCAAACGACAAACAACTGAGGAATACCAAAAACAAAATTCATAATAAGGGTTCAGAAACTTTGGTTATGGGAATTCATCGTGGTTTTTTTTTTAACATAGGTAAGACATTAGGCAATAAAATAACAAGAGCTTGGTGGCGCAACCCACCGCCCCGTTCCAAAGGGGACGCTCATAACATCCATCCATCCGTCTATTCCCTCGTGGCATCTACGCTGTTCACCCCTAGGCCCATTTTCTTGGAATACTACGGTAGGCTCAATAACACAGCCACTAGCTTGTTTCACTATATGAAATGCCTCCACTGCTTCTTTTAGGTCAGTATCAGAGAGAACAAACAGGATTTTTTGAGTCTACAAAGAATGGTATGCACTCCCACCTAAAACAGTGCTTTGCCAGGGTTGTAGATTTCTTTTCTAAAGAATTCTGGTGTTGCAATAGCCTTACATTGATGCATCGGCCTGTCTGCCCTATGTATGTACAGCTGCCGGACAAAGCGGTCTGGTAGACAACAGCAATCTTACAGGGGACCAACTTATTTCCCCGTTTTATCTTACAGCCTCTGTTCTTTCCCATTCCTTCTGTTTCTTTGGACAGTTGCTCCCACCTTACCAACTATAAATTTTGACACCATATCAATATTGTTTACCAAATGTGACCCCCCCCCCCGCTTGATTTTTTGCATTGCACATTTAAAAATTTCAGGGTGACCTATGCACCATTCGCCGTAATCTTTCTAGACTGACCATAAAGTGACAAAAAAAGATATTTTCATAGGTAAACATGCATTGTTTATTTATGAATACAGATGGGCTTGCATAAATACTAATAATAAATATAAAAAAGTAGCTACCCTAGAATAGATATATTCTGATTCGGCACTTGATGACTAAATTGAAAGAATCGTTGCTCGACTCGCAGAAGAGCAATGCCCACAGCATAATCGAACCATGTATGTGAGAGCACACATGAGCCCTTTATGGTTGTGCGCCCATCAGAGAACGGGTCAGAAACTTGCAGTAATCCTTTGCCCAGTCGCCGAGGGGCAATCAGTTCTCGCAAATCTCAAGGGGGTGCAGGCACGGCAGCATCGTTTGTGCATACCAGTGCCCACCTGTGAACAGATATAATTGCACCCCTGTGAGCAATAAACAAGCGAGCATCCAGTGGCAATTTTTTTAGATTAAAAAAAATCAGGTAGACATCAGTTTTTGCAAGCGCAACAAATGGAAACAGCTTGCAAGACGAAACGAAATATAAGTGCCGTGCAATAATGGATGCACAAGCGATCGCCAACACGTTGGCATAAAAAGTAGTGGAATTAAAACCAAGAGACTATTGAATGAAAAAAAAAAATTTTGTATCCCCACAGGGTGGCAGCACTTGCTGGGCAACAGAGAGTTTAAAAATTGGTGCATTTTTCAAACATAAAAATGCCGTTGTAAATATATAAATATAAAAAATATATATTTATATATATTTTATATATATATATATATTATCTATATTTATGTATATAATATATTTTATATATAAAATATATAAATTCCAATATCACCAGCTCACCCAAATTGTTCACGAGCCCACTCGCGGTAAACACATCCTGGACCTCATCCTAACAACCCATCCTGAGCTCTCAGACATTCACATCTTGAAAGAAATAAGTGACCACCAAAGTTGTGCACTGTTCTTTTCTACTCCCACGGACCGACAAAACAAAAACCAGGAAGCTTATCTACAACTACGCACGTGCGGATGTTGAAAAAATGAACCTGTTGCTGGAAACTTTCACAAATAGCTTTCAGGCCAATTTTCATAACCGTACGACTAATGAAAATTGGAAGTTGTTTCGTGACAAACTCAAAGAAATTGAAGATTCCTGCGTGCCAAAACTAATGATAAGTACGGGTACCAACGATCCTTGGTTCACCACAGATGTCAACAGGGCACTAAATAGGAAAAAAAGAGCATTTAGTAAAGCGGTTCGATCAAAGGAAGCTACAGACTGGGAAAACTATAAAAGCATTTCCAAAATAGCTGAAAAACTAATTTCTGAAGCCAAAAACAAATATTTCAATTTTACGCTTCCTAGTTTCATAAAAACCAACCCTAAGAAATTCTGGAACACTGTTAATCCTAAAACCGCTAGTACGGTTCCTGTTCTTTTGGACACCCACGGCAGCACTCTACCTATCGAACAGTGTGCAGAACAATTCAATAGCCACTTCTCACAAGTTTTTACGAACGAATTGCCCATTTACAATCCACTGCTGCTTCCTGAGGCCGATATACAGATTCCATTTTCACCCATTCACATATCTGCGCTTGGCGTGGCTCGTGCAATTGAACGCCTACCTGACACCACACTAGCCCAGGACCCGATGGTATCAACGCGAAACTCTTAAAGATTACCTGCCAACACACAGCTTTCCTGCTATCTCTCATTTTCCAACAGTCACTCGATACGACATGTGTGCCAGAAGATTGGAGATCCGCTTATGTAATTCCGGTATTTAAATCTGGTGACAGATCCGTTCCTAATAATTACAGGCGAATTTCACTAACATCGATATGTTGCAAGGTACTCGAACACATATTATACACTAACATTATGACTCATATTAATTAGAACAATTTCATAACAACCAACATGGCTTCCGCAAACATTTATCGTGTCAGACGCAGTTATTTGAGTTAATAACGGACCTTCATCAAGCAATCGACTCTTCCTTCTACATTGACTCCATCTTTATCGATTTCTCTAAAGCCTTTGATCGCGTGCCTCATAACCACCTGATGATAAAGATACGCAACCTGCAGCTGGACCAACATACTACGCAGTGGATCAACGCATTTCTAACAAACCACTTTCAGTCAGTTAAGTTAGGGAGCTTCTTATCAAGACGTACAAGCGTTGCTTCAGGAGTACCCCAGGGTTCGGTGCTGGGTCCACTGCTTTTCTTAATATATATTAATGACATCACGTCGAACATAACATCAACAATACGGCTATTTGCAGACGACTGCGTAATTTACAGAGCAATATCAAGCCCTTGCGACATCATTGCTCTCCAGACTGACCTTGATGAACTAACTCATTGGTGCGCCAGGTGGCAAATGGTTATTAACGCAGACAAAATGAAACATCTCAAGTTTACTTCCGCTGCTAACACAAGTCCTAATGCCTACACAGTTAATAATACTATCATAGAAACTGCAGCGTCGGTAAAATACCTCAGCGTAAATTTTACCTCTAATTTATCCTGGAGCACTCATATAGAACTGATTACTACCAAAGCCTTAAAAAAACTTGGTCTTCTTAAACACCGACTATACCAAGCCAACCAGGATACAAAACTTCACACATTCAACATGCTAATCAGGCCTGTGATAGAATATGCGTCAGTGATCTGGAACCCTCATTATACCTATCTTATTAACATGTTAGAATCCATACAAAACAAGGCTGCACGATTCATCCTTTCCCGTTACTCTCGGTATCAAAGTGTAACATCACTGAAAATATCGCTCCATCTCCCGCCTCTGGTCATGCGCAGAAAATTCAGCCGTTTATCCTTTTTCCACAATCTCTACCACAATAACACACCATTTGCAAGTTCACATCTTCTCCCGGCGCCGCACACATCGGCTCGTGTAGATCATATGAAGAAGACTAAACCCATTTTCGCCCGAACAGAATGATTCAAATACTCACCTTTGGTCCTGGCTATCGAAGAGTGGAATTCGCTTCCTTCTAGCATTGCGGCTATCACTGAAACATCATTATTTCAAACAGCTCTTTGGTCATACTTAGAAAATTCCAACGTAAAATGATGTGCATCGTTGTTTTTTCCTTTCTTTTTTTTTTGTGCGTGCCGGCCGTATCGTTCCGTGAAATGTTAGATGCTATGTTTTGCGACTTCTGAAGGTGCTTTTTTTTTTTTTTCTTGTGGAATTTGCTACATGTTCAATTTTCCAGTTCCTGTTCCTAGCCATTTTTTTTTCTTAATAACTTGTACCTGGCTTCTTAACTCGTTTATTTCTGTCTTCAGCCATTTATAACCAGTGTTGTATATTTACAAGTTTTCTTTGATGAATCCACCCCTATGTAATGCCCGCATTGGGCCTTTAGGGTGTTGAAATAAATAAATAAATACAGCATCGAGCATTTAGGACTTGTTTGCGGCATCATATATATATATACCATGCAAATATTAACGTGTATGGTCGATATGTTGTGGATATGGTTTTGCGCGAGGCTTACCCTGCAAGCGCGGTCAGGAAAGGATGAGACACTCCTCCACACAACGCACAAAGGACACTACGACCGGGTTTGTCGATACGGCGCAGAGAAGCAGGTTGTCTACCAAGTTGAGATTTCAAAATTCCGCGAGTTTTCCAGGTTTTCCCTGAGTGCAGTTGCAAAATTCCCTGAGTGATGCAGAACTATGTTTTATGTCAAGACGGGCTGAAACCATATTACCCAATGCTGTCGCTCCCTAGTAAGCATATGAAAAAAAACGAACAAAAAACTACTTCATCCAATTTTAATACTAAGGAGTAGTGTTTATGTTATTCAAAAAAGAGAATAGCAGGGAGGGGCTAGTAAAATGCACAGCAAATAAAATGTCTTCGAAAAAAATTGCAAATCGAGTCAGACTTTCTCAAATACGAATAAAAAAGGAGATGCATACAAAAGCAAATATTTTCGAATATGAGCTATTTCTGTCAACTGATAGCAACTTCAGTGGTATGAGGCCCAAACTTTGTCACAATTGAGATTCTCTCTCAACAGCTCATAAGTCAACTTCAATAGTCCTGACATACTCTCAGCCCGCGTGTTGTGTTTCACTGCTTTAAAGAGTTTATTTTGGTTTGGATGAGGGACACCTGCATCTCGGCATCAGCCAACACTTTGTTTTTTGAGCTCAAGCTCCTTCAAAACGGCGGCAGCACACTTCCTTTCCCGTTCATTCCTCAATAGGCTGTTTCACATGGCGCGATTTGGGCGAAAAAAAATCGTTCTGCCGCGCACGTCGCAGAGCGATTTTCGCTCACAGCTTTCACATGCGTTTGCGGCAGCACGATATCCGTCACAGCGATGCGCAAGGTTGCCTCCTGCTCACAAAGTATCCATGCCTGCATCGCTAAATAAAAAACAACATGGAAACTACTCAAATATTCGAATTTTCGCATTTTTATTCGATAATAGAATAGGTACACCATTTCTAACGTTTAAAAGCGTTGAGACCTTACGACAGCTTGCAGATCCGGTGAGTGAGGCGCTGCACAAACCGCAAGTATGAGCGTGCGGCTTGCGCGGCATCGGTGGGGTGGTTCCGTTTAGTACACTCTAGTTTCGTTGTTACTATGGAAGCCGCAACTTTTTTTTCCTGGATGAGTATTTGCTTTTGCAGAAGAAAAAACTACTGTTGAGTGTGCATGTATATAAGCAGCTGGCGCAATTTGTAGGGATGAAGAGGTTCATGACGGCGGTGATCAAGTGGGTACGTGCCTTATGTTGAAGCGTCGTCCTTCTCCCGACCTGGGTAGCGTGCAGCTTCTCCTTTCAAACGAATTTGGTAAGCGAAAGAAAAAAAAAATGTATGAAGCTCCTAAGCCGCACACGCTGGTGGGTATGCCCTAAACATAGCTAGAACTGACGCACGACATTGCTCCACAGAACTGCCAACGTGCGGTGAAACACACATTGCCCCTCTTACATCGCACCGATCGCTGCGACTGAGCAACGGCGCGACTAACTTGTTGAAATCCAGTCACGGAGAGCCCGCGACGTCGTGGCGGTCGTGAGCGATGGAATTCGCTGTGTCGCTGATTGAAAATCGCACCATGTGAAACAGCTTAATTGCCCAGGTCCTTTCTGTTCTTTTCCTCCTTCCGCCACTCGTTTGCCCCACGGACCATTTGAAGCATCTTCTTGGTCAGTTGCACAGTCCATGTCCGATTTTTCGAACTCCTTAGGGGCCGCGAAAATGTCCGAAAACTCGGCCAGTTGGAAAAAAATAAATGCATGTCATTTACTGCCCTTAAGGGCTGAAACCACGACAAGCACATTCTAAAACGCTCTGGAGGCCTGTTGGTACACGTATTAGGCATATCGGTGCTCGTACTGTGACAGGAAATACCGGGTGCACACGTGTACAATTAAGGAATACATACAGTGTCCCGTGGCAATAGCCCCTTCCCACGCTTGTTATGTTTCACTGCAATACTTTTGCTTATGCTTCACCAAGTAACATTTCTGTACAGAGGCAAAGCTGACTTTCGGGAACCGGCATAATGCAACGCATCGTGCTTTCCAAGCTCTTAAGCCAATCGCGAGGACCACAAAGTTGGAGTCCGTGCCATTGCTGACAGCAGTGAATTTCTTCAATAAAAAAACACGGCACCCAACAGCGAGAAGCTTCATAGTGAATGTCAAAGTAGCTAGGCCTACGTTGCCGCAGTGGTGGCTATTGCTGCCAGCGGATCTGCGTGCGAGAGCGCTGGTTCGAGGCGACAAGGTAATCAAAATGGAAGCAGTAGTGGCTTTGATTAATGCCGTTTCGGACCTGCGGTGACGCTAAAACGTCCGGAAAATGGCACGGCGAAGAGTTCTTGCGTCCGAAATTTGTGGGGCACGTACGTGGTGGTGCCGCGAAGCCGTCCAAATTATTGGGAATCCGCAGTCAGTCGTTTTTTACTGTACACTGGCAACTCCTCCGGACGACGACAGGACATCAAAGACGATTTATTATGATTCCTGTTTGTTACTCGAGCCAGCGTTACCGCCGCTTTCGACCCTTTCACTAAAATTAGCTAATTTTCCCTGATAGAGGCACAAATTCCCTGAGTTTCCCTCAAGTTTTTCCAGACTACTCAAAATTCCCAAGAATTCCGTTTTCCTGGTTGGTAACCACCCTGAGAAGGCACCACAGACAGATCGTCAATAAACGCGTTAATTAACCCAGGATGCAACAGTGCAACAGTCACAACTTGTGGGCAAAGGCTCACCTCAAGACCGATCGAGTGTGTGCGCCTGTACTGAACATGACATTATGCAATACAGTCGCCGACCGTTTATTCGGACCTCACAGGGACTGCGGAAATGTCTGAATAAACAGGTGTCCGAAAAAGCAGATTAAGAAAAAAAAAAAAGAAATCCTTTATTTCCACGCACTTATTCGGGCTCGGCAGTACGCTTGAAGAAATCGTGAATGCGTCGTTGCACGCTGTTCCGTTTACGCGCAATCAGATAAGCCTGAATCTCGGAGAGGGTCGTACGGTCACTACAGTCAACGACCGATTTTTCGGACCCTCTAGGGAACGTAAAAACGTCCGAAAATTCAGGCAGTCCGAAAAAATGAATGCATGCAAAAAAACGCACCCTTTTTTTTTTCTAAGATCTAGAGGTAAAGGGCGAAGTAACAGGCTTCCGAAACCCTGCCACAGCATCAGTGAAGTGGCTATAAAAAGAGGCGTTCAAAAACTCTGCATGCAGCCGACTGCCGGTTTATTATGCACATGTGCATCGTCGGGCAGCCGGTGTTATTGCTGCAGTGGCTTGAAGAACTTGTTGATTGTTGTTTTGACGGCGTTCCGGTTGCATGCGATCATATTCGCCTCGATCTGCGCAAGGGTCATGTCAGCACTGTACACCGATGAAAGAGTCAACAGTGCTCGCATCAACTCGGCGTTGTAGGCGGCGCAGGCATTGGCTCCTCATTTTCAACATCGGAGTCATCTGAATCCCCCACAACCTGACGGACTATTTCCTCGTCAGTCAGTTCTGCGCAGAAGTCGAGCTCGTTGTCAGCGTCAACAAACTGTTCAAAAGTTATTTCCATGGGTATGGAAACCCCAGCAGAGCGGACGTCGTTGATCAGTCCGTCCGACGGTACTGCTTTCCGCGCTTCGATGCCATCGGCGAGGACGACAAAGACGGAGTGGGCGCCATCGAAGGAGAGCGAAATCCTCAAGTTGCGAACAGTGGAGTTCGCTGACGAGCGTCGAAGCACCTAGGCCTAGCGTCGCAGAGCACACTTGACACAACAGCACAACCACACACCACGCTAGCCAAAACGTGGCCTGCGCAAACAAACAAACAAAATGGCGCCACTCCAGAAACTCTGCCGGAGGCGGAAGTGCGGCGATGAACATAGCCAGCGTGGCCAGACCAAATCGGTGTGTGACGGCTAGATTCGGCTAGTTGTGGTT
This sequence comes from Dermacentor variabilis, assembly GCF_050947875.1. Lineage (NCBI taxonomy): Eukaryota > Metazoa > Arthropoda > Arachnida > Ixodida > Ixodidae > Dermacentor > Dermacentor variabilis. The sequence goes on from NW_027460291.1 coordinate 40,627,463, forward strand.
CAAAGCAGTGATATGCTTCGGCTGCAAGTGGATTTCCTTTGCAAGGGCGCTGCGCGAGGAGCCAAAAGACATTCCGTCCGTTAAAAAGTCCGGAAAATTGGACAGCGGGGGGTTCGAGCGTCCGAAACTTCAGATGTCCTTATACATTGATTCTGTGGGGCTCGTGGCGGTGCCGCGAAGACGTCCGAAATATCAGGCATGTCCGAAAATTTGGCCGTCCAAAAATTCAGTCACTGACTGTATAGGCGGCTGAAAGCACAGTCACTGCTTGTACACGCTCCGCATGCGACGGCAGCGTAGCACATGGTGCATCATTCAGAGTCATCGTCCGGCGGTGCAGCAGAAACCTGACGAACGATCTCGCCGTCATTGAGTTCTGCGCATGTCAGTACAGCAGTGTCAGCACCTGTGAAACCGTCAAATGAGACGGTGTCCGGAATCGCAATGCTACCACTGCGCAGGTCACATTTTCCGCCTCAGTAGGGGAGCACATAGGAAGGCGACAAATCTTAAACCTGCTTGCCGGCATTCCCCAGCGCAGTCGGCGACATTAGACACTTGACGCGATGTTCCGTATGCCGCGTTGGATCACCGGAACCTCGACACTGCACACAAAGCAAACACCACCATGCCAGCACTAGTCGCACAAACGAAAAATGTGGCCTACTCGCAGCGTCGTGCGCGAAGAAACGAAACAGCTACTGGATTGCCTTGACATGGCTTACTAAGCTGTAACCGGAACTGCTGTAGAGCCACTCTATCGAACCAGGCAGAAACGATGATGATGAGTGGGGATTTGCAGTAGTGCCACTTCGTGGGGCAGCAAGGAGGCTCCGTTCAAAACAAAAATGGCGTTCAGCATGTCAAATCAAATCGGTCGAACCATGCACCGGTCAGAGTCGGTGCATGGTGCTCTCAATCGAGTTGGCTCAAGGATTGTCCGTAAAATCAAACGAGAGGTTGCAAAGTGTCCGAACTTTCGGCAGTTGTTATACATTATGATCTATGGGGAGAATGGCGGTGCCGCGAAGCAGACCAAATAATCGAGCATGTCCGAATTTTTGGAGTCCGGAAAATCAGTCGGCGACTGTATACTCATGTCATGCCATGCACATTTGGAAATTTTCTTATAAGGGCCGCAAATAAAAATTTTGAATATTGCATCAGCGCCACTGCGCATGTGTGAGACGCAAATACACTTTGTATTGGCGACACTATTTCGGCAGCGACACAATCTCAACACAAAAGTTTTACATGAAACGACATGGCGGCACCCATCGAAGTGGCGGCTCTCGCCATGTACCACATTCGTTAATACCACTCTTAACTATGCACCACGTGAGATTCTGATCGTAGTGGCTCTCTAGCCAAGCCCCGCTATCACCAATAAACACAGAAAAAGTTTAGCTTTAATCTTAGAATGTGACATCCTCCTACGGCAAACTCCACAGTAAAACGGATATAAATTATATATCCTCCTAGGGCCTGTAGAGTTTCTCACTACAGACTGGGAAGCTCAATGAACGGGCCTCTGCCTCCAGCGGTGGGACTGCCCAAAGTCATTTTCAAGCAAGTGAAATTGCGTTTTGGAGCAATCTGGAGCAGACGAAATTGCTTTTTGCAACAGCTTGGAGCAGACTAAGTTTCATTTTGGAGCAACTTGAAGCCGATACAATTTAATTTTGAAGCAGTAGGAACAGGTCAATCTCCATATTGGTGGAATAATGGAATATGGCAGTGCACTTCGAAACGACAAAACATAATAAACCAACATGAGCGCTGTACCGTGAATGTCTTGAGTAACGTCTTGAGCTGAATTTTGAAGCACTTTGATGCTGATATCATCTAGTGCATGCAAATTTTGGTTAATAGTGCCTGTAGATTTTTAATTAGTGATAGCAATCACTAAAACATGCATTTGGCAATAGTGAGTCCGAAATTTCTAAATGTAGCCCAAGACATTTTTTATCAATACATTCTTTTTTAATGTCTCGACAGTGTGGATGAAGTGCCTGGAAATGCACTTCACCAACAGACCATAAGAAGAAGCCACAGTTAAGAACTACTGTGGTTTATTATTGCGAAAGCAATTACATGGACAATGCAGGCGTATTTATGCCGGCATCGTCAGCATGATGTTCCAGATAAAGTCCAAGGGTGATAATTTAGTTGCCGCGCGCCATATACTGCATGTGCATATGCGAGTGAAAGCGTGCGAGGGTGAGCCGACGATGGCGACTCAATGTCCCGCGTGCATGTGAGGAAATCGGGGAGAAAGTGCGCCGTCTTCCGTTGCGCGCAAGGCACCACATCAAAAACGCCACTGGTGACTGCACTTTGCTCTCTTGTGAGCAAGGCCAAGAAAAGGCAAGCCACTAAGCAGGAAAGGTGGGCCCACACAAGACCTCATTAAAATGCTAACCAACTACTACAGCCCGGCAGCACCACCAAGGATGCTGGTGAAATGCAGACAGCGATAATGGCCACACATCACCATCTACAGACAGTTAACCCCATAATTTCAGCTGGTGTAAGCACAGAGCAGCAGAGGGGGCCAGCTACGAGCAGAGTGGGTCAATACCAACGCCTTTCAGATGTCCACTTGGTCGAGTCGTGGAAGGACCCAAAATTCACTCTTGTTATTTGGTCGACGCTTTCATAGGATCAGTATGCCTCGCTTTTTGCAGTAAAGGCAGCAATGAATGAGGCAACCTTGAAATACAATTCAGGGAGCCAAAGAAACGTGTGCCACGTTGGGTTTACATCTCAGTGTCATTGCACTCCAAAGGGCTCGAGGGTCAGAGCGCTTGCAGAGAGCATCCAAAGCCCACCAAACACAGAGATCCAAGAAGATGCCCGATGGCATTGACCAGGGTGTCTACCAAGTTGACGTTTCCAAATTTCCCGAGTTTTTCAGGTTTTCCCTGAGCGAGCCAGAATTTTGTTTTATGTCAAGACAGGCTGACACCATGTTGCTCGATGCTGTCACTCTCTAGTAAGCATGTTGAAACAAAAAAATCACTTAATCCAGTTTAAATAGTAAGGAGTAATATCTATTTCATTTAAAGAAAGAACAGAGGACACAGCGAAAAAAATAGTAAAACCCATTCTAAATCAAGTCGAACATTTTCAAATACGAAGGAAAAGTAGATGCATACATAAGTAAATATTTTTGAATATGAGCTATTTCTATCAACTGATAGCAAGCTCATTGGTATGAAGCCTGAACCTTGTCACAACAAAGATTTTTCTCTCAGCAGCTGGAAAGCCAACCTCAACTGTCCCGACTTACTCTCAGCCCGTACACAACATCTCAGTGTTGGGTTTCACTGCTTTAAAGAGTTTATTTTGGTTTGAATGAGGGACAGCTACATCTCGGCGTCAGCCAACACTTCGTTTTTTGAGCTCAAGCTCTTTCAAAGAGGCGGCGGCACGTTTACTTTCCCGTTAATTCCTCAGTGCATCGATCCTTTCTGTTCTCATTCTCCTTCTGCTACGCGTTCACCCCATGGATCATTTGAAGCATCCTCTTGGTCAGTTGTACAGACAATGTTCGATTTTTCGGACTCCCTAGGGGCCGCAAAAACATCCGAAAGATCGGGCAGTCTGGAAAAAATTAATGCACGTCTTTAGCTGCCCTTAAGGGCTAAAATTGCCACAGGCCCGTCCGAAAAAGCTCTTAAGGCCTGCCAGTACACTTACTAGGCATATTGGTGCTCGTACTGTGACAGGAGACGGGGGTGCACGCGAGTAATTAATGAATACCTACTGTGTCTCGTGACAATTGCCCCTTTCCACGCTTATCCTTCATCGCGTAACACAGCTGTACTAAGGCAACGCTAACTTTAGGAGACTGGCATTATGGAACGCGCTGCGCTCTGCGAGCTTTGAAGCCAATCGCAAGGATTACAAAGACTGAGTCTGTACCATTGCTGACAGCGGCGAATTCTTTCAATGAAAAACACAGCACAGCACGACAAGAAGCTTAATAGTGAACGTAGAAGCAGCTAGGCCTAACGTTGCCGCGGTGGTGGCTACGGCTGCCAGCGGATCTGCGTGCGAGAGTGCCAGTTCGAGGAGGCGAGATAATCAAAATGGCAGCAGTGGTAGCTTTGATTAATGCCATTCCAGACCTGCAGTCAGGGCAATATAGATTGACTATATGGAGTACGTGGTGGTGCCGCAAAGCTGTGCGAATTATCAGGCATGTTAAAAAAATCGGTCGTTAACTACTCTGGCAATACCTCGTGCCGATGACACAGCGTCAATGACGATTCATTGCAATTCCTCTGTTACTGGAGCCAGCATTACCACGACTTTCGTTCCCTTTCAATAAAGTTACAGCTAATTTTCCCTGATAAAAGCACAAATTCCCTGAGTATTTCCAGACTATTCAAATTCCCTGAGAATTCCCAGTTTTCCCGGTTGGTAGACACCCTGAATGACGCCAATACTACAGTCCTGGTGTGTTTTATTAAAGGTGCACCGCTCGCATAACTTTGCAGCCCATTTTTTCAAATGTATTTTTTTTTTTGTCGACCACCTCACTCGTGAAAAGCATAGCAGAATGACGGGTGCACTGAGTGTGATCCTGTTTGTATTGCTTTAATCCACAAACTGTGCTCTACATTAAGAGTCTTCAAATTCTTCTTTAGACTGCCATACGTTCACTATCTTCACGATTACTAGATTGTACTATGCAGTGAAACAGTCATACACATATAATGTTGAGCACAACATTATTAAGGCAGTTAAAAAAAAAGAAATTGGAACACTGTTGATGAAGATTAGACATCTGAGCAAACAAAAGTATTTCGAGCCACCTAGTATGTTTCATCACTGTGCCAGGCTTCCAACAAGCAAGGAACTTGTAAACACTAATAAAACAAAAAGTAATTAAGGTATCTTAATGAGATTTTAAATGTCTTTTTATTTTGATTCGCAGTGTGTGTTCAGTTTCAGCACCGTGTACCAAGAAACAAAAAATTGTGGCAGAACCCATCTTGCGATTACTGTCAACAATTAAAGCCCTTGGCATTGAATCAATATAGCAGAACAAACAAATACAGGCAGAAAGACAGCCTCCAGAAAGTGTGATGTATCCTAAGAATGCTAACACATTAAAAAGTTAGTTATGATCCCTTACTCCCCCCTTAAATGTGTGCCTCATTTTCAGAGCTCAAGTTTCCTGTGCGTGGTTTAGTGGCAGGCCAGGAGCTGTATCACAGATCAATCACAAAAGCAGAAGTATCCCCTAAAGTGATCAGCTGAGAATGTGGAAAATGCCAAGAAGAATGAGTCCTGGTAGGGTCTCACCTTGAAGGGCCGGCAAGCAGCATGGCTGAGGAGGTGGACACGCAGCTGACGCCCCCGCTCAAAGACTCGGTCACAACCCTCGAGAGTGCAAGGAAAGCGCCGCCGGGGTGCACTGGGGGTCGGGTTCCCAAGACGGAGCACCGTTGACGCAAGGGCACCTTCAAAGAGAATGTCACACACAAAAGTTTAGCAATCACCCAAAGATCCACAAAACAGATTACAATATTGCATGTACCACACAATGCCCTGGGAGTCTTGCTTTCCAGGGATACAATCTTTTCTATGGCTTTGCTGAAAAGCTTGCATGCAAAATCAGCCCGTTCTCATGAAAAATCTCGTGCTCTGCGATTTGATTCACTTGAAAGGTATTGCACAGCCTTACTTGTGTAGCAAGGCACCATCCTTTTCCTCAGGCAAGAGAGGTGGTGGATGCAAATGTAAGAAAATAATGCAGATTAAACACAGCTATTAAACCACATTTGCTTTACTTTCCACTGGTTAACACACGTGCACCACCTTTTGCTCGGTGCATCCTCCACGCAAGGCCAACACACCAGCTCAAACACTTTTTGCATCCAGAAAAAAAAAAAGTAAATTCCCCTCTTCATATAAACATAAGCTTGTGACCAGCACACTGGCTCGAATACTTTTAGCATCCAGAAAAAAATATGGAAATTCCCTTTTTCATATAAACATAAGCTTGTGAACTACCATTCAATGTCAGCTGTATAGTGCCAGTTCTGCACGTCCTGCAAGCCACCTGTGTGGACTGCCTTTCTCACAACTGCATGATAAAATTGACAGGATTCATTGTCCCACAGAAACATACAAAACCAATGTGATGTACTATAATGGACAGCTTTGAATTAATTTGAAGTTACACAAGTGCTCATGCATTAAAATATTAGATACTAACTATTCATATTCAAAAAAGGACTATTTGGCATTTTCAAATATCAAAACTAACCAAATATTTATCAAAAGGCTGCGCTGTGTCTTCTTTCCCTCCACCTATGTCAAGTATGACTGTCATAAGTCGGGTTACTATTCTCCGTCCGCTAAACAAAAGATCACCACTTATCAGAAGTTAAACAATTAGACAAATTTTCGAAGCAATGCAAAAACAAAACCAGTAATGCAAGCTTAGTTTTTGGATTTGCGGCAAGAGCCTACATGACAACCTGTTTTTTGCTTGCAGTTTGCAATTTACTATTTCTTGCAGTCTAGCCACGTAGCCATTTTATTTTTACCCTACAAAGAGTGTTTCTCCTGCAATGGGCCCTTTTACAAGTGGCTATGGCACACTAAGTATAAGAGCAGCTTTTTCTTTTCTTCCAAAATTTGCTATTTTTTTCAACAATCATTTCTTAGAACTTTTGGAAAGTCAGTAATACAGGAACCATTCATTCTTTTTTTCTTTTTGAAATGTTGACCTTTGATATAAAACATTTGATGCACGCAAGTTATACTATACATACTGATATAATGGCCACACCCAGAACTTTGTAAAAAAATCCCCCCAACAACATATTTAAAAATTACCCGTGTATAAGCCACACCCTTTGATTTTTGAGAAAGTTGGCAGTGTGACATGTGGTGCAAGAACTGCGAAGCTTTTTTTTTTTTTTTTTATCAGTCGCAGAACAAGGCAACCGTGCCAAGTTTCGGTGCCTTCAGGTAGCAAAAGCACAGCCTCCAAGATTTAGTGGCTGCCTCCAAGATGGCTGCCGTAGCTGGTCTGTGGGATGCCACAACTTATTCCAGCCGGCAGGCGATGTGCTACAGGAATAGCCAAGAATAGCGAGAGCCAGTACAAGCGAGTACTGTAGTTCAATAAGGGCAAGTACCCCTGAAAATATTTATGGAAAAAAAATCTTTTTCACCGTGTAATGGCTGCACCCCCAATTTTCACCCCAAATCTTGGGGAAAAAAAACCTGTCATTACACGAGTACTTACGGTATTTACATGTATTCATTCTTGGTTCTTCTCTGGTGTCCTCTACTGTCCTCGTCTGCTTCAGCACTTTACATTGTTACCGTCACACCAAGGCCGAACGGCAGCATTGGAAAGCTTGTTTCCAACTAGGCTATAAAAATGTTGAAGGACTATTATTGTTTTTAACAACAATCTTTTAATGACAATTAGTGATCCTGTGTTTAAAACTTACCTGAATTGTCTGTTATATTTGGCTGTGTTTCTTTCACTAGCCAGTACAAACGTTGTACTTAACTATATCAAAATAAATGTTCCTGCTAAAAGTATAGGCGTCTGCGTTTGGATAGTCAATACTTACTATTCCTATTTGGAAAAGTTTACATTAGGCTACCTCTATTTACAACCACAGTTTTCTCTGCACATGCAACATTAAACCGCACACAGACATACGTGATATCCCCAGGCCTTGTAGTCTGACTATTGTGAACATATGTTTTCAGAACAAAGATGAAGCAAGAGTTAGACGTAATAATTCTCCAGACACTCGCACGGTGGAAGGAAGTAATTAAGAAGAAATGAGACAATGTAGACATTCCTTTGTAGCAACTGCTACGATTGGGTGGATGTCTCATTTTCCTTTAAAGATGAAGCACTTGATTACAGCTCCACATATGCAGAGAAAACCATAGTTGTAACCATGATCACCTACATCGCAAGTCAGTGCTGGGCATGAGTGCGATTCCTTCTGTCCTCCTCTTGTCTGTACTGAAAAACCTCTGTTCATGATGAAACAACCAGCCTGTTCAGAGATTCTTCCGATTGATTCAATAGAGAGTTTTAGAATAGGGGCCCCAAAGAAATAGCGTCAAAGCCACTGCGCATGCGCGAGACGCAAACTGCGTTTAGGTTTTGCGCTGAGAACGCTATTTCACCGATTTAGCCGGAGCCAAAATAGCGGCCCCAAAAGCTTTGCGTCAGCAAACATGGCGGCACCCATCGAAGCGACAGCTCTAACCTAGCATTAAACTGGGTTCGATTCGTGGCAACGCCGGAAGTTCGCAAGCTAGAAGTGACTGCAGTTATCGCCTTCTCTCAACTAGCGTGTGTTATGAAGATTGATTAATTAGACGCCGCTGATTCCGAATTCGATTGTGGATTTTATTTCTTGGGTTGTTCTTGGGTTTTGTTCTTGGGTTATTTTTTTTATTTCTTGGTTCCCCCCCATTTGCTCAGAAAGTTTACCTTGGGTTGCTCCCCCCCCCCCCCCGAAAAAAAATCCTGGGTAAACCAACAAATGATGCTTACTGCTGGTCATTCAGCAATAGCCAAATATATTTAGTCAATAACTTCGTACTCAACCCCCGTAACTCCGCAAGAAGAAAAAAAATTTTTTCTGGTACGTTTCCTGTAGGCAACACACGTCAATGAATGGTGAACTGGATATATACCGGGTGTTTCAGCGAACACTTTCAAAATTTTTTTAAGGTTGTCTGTGGCAGATAGCACAACTGTAGTTCATGAGCTGGTCTACACGAAGAGACAGACATTACTTGCACAGAAAATTGAAATGTAACTAAAAATACCACTAAGCTTTTAATGTTTAACGTATGGCCCATATTGCAATTTACAATACAGTTCCCAAGCGGATCCACTTGGGACCAGGATGACACCAGTTTTGAGATATTAATTCCCAAACATTGGGGAGAAATGCATTGGCGTTCCAGTTACGTTCTTAAAGGGACACTAAAGGAAGATATTAAGTCAAGCTAAAGTGATAGATTAGTGCTCGAGAATCTCTAGGGCATCAATATTATCACAAGCAGAGCCTTAATAATAGAGAAATTAACGTAAATGCAAGTCACGCTTAGAGACTTCCCTGGGACATTCAAGTATTTACCCGATGAGGAAAGCCCTCCTCAGTTAAATTCTGTCACTAGTACTCAACCACTCATTGCAAAAAACATCCTTGTGTTATAAGAAGAAATAAAATGCTACTTGTCCAGTTCTATTTCATTTTTTAGCAACAAGCACTAATTGAAATTACCCTTGACAATAACACGGGCAGGGGAAATGTTTCATTTTCGCTTGACTCCGGGCCGCCCACACTTTTACGTTTCACTAGTTTCGTTACCGCGTAGTGCTGCGCTGGTTTTGCTCGCTCGTGAAACTCGCACAAACTGCAAGTAGCAGATAATTAAACTTCCTTGTAATGATGCGGGATGCCCGAACGGTCTACGCAACTTGGGGTTCTATTCTGGACATACCACCATTTTATACGAGGCGTGACGTAGACACGACACATACAAAATGGCGCAGATAAAGAAAAACAGTTTTCCTCCTCAGTAAAAAGAAAGCAGCTAGCTCAAAGCCAACGATTACTCCGTCGAAAACGCTTCTCGCTTCCATCATCTGCTTCCTACAAGCTGTCGTCTGCAACATTAGCTAAAATGCGTGTACCCGGGAAACGGAATGAGTGATCGTACATTGGTGCGAATGCACTTGTTTTCTGCCTTGAGACAACATACACGACCTACCAGTGGTGATGAGCCCATGTTCTAGGCCATGTTATCGCTATTTCGCAAAACGCAAGTGACTCAGCCCAACTCGGCTGGCTGAGAAACGGCCGAATATCACCGATAGCATGGCGTGCACCAGAGGTATCCACTTGTGCGACGCAGGCACTGTCATCTCTTGTTCAGTTCACTGGTTATTCACACCGCGTGACGAAACTTCAAGGCACTGCCTTACGCACATTGCTTTTTATAAATTAAAAAGACGCCGTTGTCATAATTTGCCATTGTGTGAAAAGGCATTAACCTTGATTACAATACAATCACAGCAGGGAAAAGTGGACGACGTTGCAAAAAGTTTGCTATGTTCAACCAATATTATTTCCTATAAAATCGTTCTTTTAAAAAATGATGGCCCAAAACACAGATGCCAACACTACCCGTGAGCAATGCAAATACTATGAGCACGCATTATGAACAAAAGATTTTCATGGCGCCAAACAACGAGGAAAGTGTGGTGATATGCATTCCTCTCAGCCACCATTGCATATGGCTGCTCATTAGCATAATTCACGCAGCTCGTCGCACCATAAATTATGGCGGAAAATCTCTGCAATGGCGGCCCAGTGCAATGTCACGCAACGTCAAACTGACGCCTACGAAACGGCCCTTCATGTGACACTCCCCACAGCATATTCCTTCAGCCAATCAGCAAGCTGGCTTGGCGGCTATCTTGGATCACCACCACCATGGCCACCACATATTCGCGAAATTGCAGATGCATTGCAATGGCTTCTATACGCTACCACTCACTTTCTTTTTGAAGCGCTAACGTCACAATACAGCTGCCAAGGACCCCAAAAATGTATTAGACGCTAACATTTGCAGCCCCACGTCACGTTTCGTCATCTTGATGAAAACTAAAAATTGCACTTTGTGAAACTCCGTTTCCCGGCACAAATTTCAAGGCACATGAGCTCTTGACAGCCAAGCTGAGAGTCAACATTGCCGCTTACGTCACTAAATGCGCTACTCCCAAGCCGGTGGTGGAAGAAGGGGAGGACACGACCAATAGATGAGAGGGTGCCACTGAGGAACTGCAGAATGTTTCTGCTTGCTAATTCAATATCAAATATAAATTAAACATTATACGGCAAGTTCTAAAGTATTTATTATTGTCATTCTTTTCCATTCTCAGCCGACAGGCGGTACCGCAAGCGTGAATGAGTTGGCAGAGCACAGCGCTATGTCCCCTGCTACCAGGAGCTTTCGCGCTGCAGCCTACAGGAACACACTGCCAGCACTTCTTAAGTAGCGAGTGCGACGAAACCGTGAACTGGTTCTTAGGGCCACCTTTACTAGCTGAATATATCAATTTTCCTTCTTTTTTCACCCTTCATCACCGGATCGGACATGACTCAATCGTTGCCGCTATTCCTGCGATTGGCCTCGCGGCGCGTCATAGAAGCAATGGAACTTGAAATCTAACATTACGATATACGGGCCCTGCATTGCCTGCACGAAGTAAAATCGAAGAACATGGTACTGACGGTGCGCGCGCTGTGCCGTGAAATTGAGGAACAAAGTTTGGCACCCACAAACTAGTGAAAAAGGGGCAGTCAAATAAGAGATCTGCACAATAGAGAGCTTTAGACACAAGCAGCTTGCGTCCACAAGAGCTAGGGGCGACGGTACTGCGCATGCGCAGACCCGGACATAGCGGTTCGCGCATGCACAGTACCGTGGCCCCTAGTTCTTGTGTATGCATGCCGCTTCAGTCCCCTAAACTAAAACTCTCTATTATTTTCCCGTCCTGACTGTATAGTTTTATCAGCCAAACGAAGGAAGTGCTGGACCAGCCTAGGTTGAACCCTTCTGATTGCTGAACGGCGATCTGCGAGCGCTGGGAATTCGATCTCACCATGCAAATATCTCCTTGGCATTGGCTTTGAAGTGGCGGCCAGGGGAAAGCTGGCCCAGCCCTTCTACTGACCAACACAGTAATTGCAAGAGCAACCTCGTGGACAGTGTTGGCAGCAAAGATATAGACCATTCCGATGAATGCTTCGCTTCCAACCGACCTCTGGGAGCTGCAGACTGGTGGTGATTGAACTACAGTGCGCAATTCCTTCCTCTGCGTGGAATGACCACTGGTACGCTTGTACCCAAGTCTCCTCTAGTTGATAGCGTAGCCTGGAAAAGGTCAACTAGAAAGCCAACACGGGCGGTGCAAATCATTATCTGTCATTTCTTCAAATGCGTATTGCACTTCCGGCCGTGGGCGACACCGAAAGAGCAACGCCAAGCAGACGACAAAGGCAAGTAATACCTTCCAAAGCAACCAATACACACGCGTGCAATGCCCATGTATCTCCGGGGTCCCACGACCGGCCAGGGTCACAAGTCAACAGCCAAGCCACAGCAACGGAACCCAAAGCGGACTACCCTTTTGCCGGCTCTGCTCTTAGCCAAAGACAGGTTCACTTTGAAAATGATTGACAGATGCGTGACGTGATCATAACTTGCAGTGCCGCCTCGCTGTCTCTGGCGGACTCTGACACAATGCAAATTTTGTCCAATCAGATGAGGCCAAGTTAACCACTCCCCTTCCAAACCGTTATAAGATTTGGCCCCTGTTGCAGCAGCGAATCCACGGCTCTGGCTTGGCTCGGTACCACCGTCTGTCGGGCGCTGTTTTACTCACTGACGGCAGCAAAGGGTGGTTATGGCATATACAACATGGCCACTCCCCTGGTTGGGTGGCGGGAGATGTGAATTTCGAAAAAGGCATTCGGACCCTTCAGATGCAGTTTTCTCATAAACTAGTCTTTTCATGGTGCAAAACAAGCGTTGCAAGGTTTCTGGATTGGAATTTAAAGGGCCCCTGAAACGGTTTGGACAAATTTTGTAGACACGTAGGGAAAAGCTAAAGTTAATCACACGCACCACAATTTGTGTGAAGCATCTCATATTAAGAGAGCTACCGACAATTACAAGTTACCCCCCTTCATAGCCATGGATTTTCTCCTCAACTCGTTCGCCGAGTGATCGGGGCTAAGCACCGCCTTTACTGGCTCTGTGTCACGATGGAACGTCGTGTCGTCTACTTGTGGTTCTCTAGAAGCGAGCGCGCAAAGCCTCTCCAAACTCTCCGCCAGCTGCTTGGCAGTCAGCCCCAAGTGACAGCTATCAAAGCAGCCTCTGTTGTGAGCATTCCGTCGCCGTATTGATTTGTGTTTGGTATTCCGAAAACCACAGGCGAGCTTGGTGTTTCGACGGATGGGTGGAGGCATAAACTCAAGCTGATGAAGCAACTTTAGCGTACACGTACGTGAGCAGCCTGATCGGTCTGCACGGTCCAGCCACCTGTTGGCGCAGAGCTTAACTAGCCAAACAAAGAGCTAATATGGCTCTAACCAAGTGTAAAACATCTTAAATATTTACAAAAACAGCATGTTAAAGATATGTTCCTGCAAGAAATTTACACCAGCAGCAAAGAAGAATACACTTCGTTACTGCTACTGTGTTTGGTTGAGTTCTGTGCCAACGGGTGGCTGCACCGTGCAGATGATTCACGCTGGCACTTCAGCTCATCCCGTGAAACGGTATGGTCAAGCGGCCAGGTCCTGTGCCCTCGCTTGCATTTGCCCGAACACCTGACTTTCGAAACACTACTGTGGTGACAATCCTCCGGTGTAAGGTGGCGGCCGCAAACACACAAATCCTAGCGCCGATCGGACACCGAAAGTCCGATGCGCTGCAGCCACTCCAATCATCTGCTGCCTTGCAGAGGGACACGATGTCGCAGCTTGTCATATTTCCAGTGGCAACGTTTGCAGTCCCCAACGCAACAAAGTCAAATCATAGCGCTCACGAAAAGACAGACCGACACCGATGGCGGAGCTCTCATCAAAGACGGAGCACGTTGTAACACAAGCAGAAGACCTTTGCTGTGTGCGGGAAGAGCTTAAGTGTAGTGAGAAATTGTTCTTGTGCATTCTCTTTCTGTTACTTTCTTTTCGTAGAAACAAATTAACATTCCAACTATTACGAACATCATTTGTTCAGCATAAACGTGGAAAAATTATCGATGACGCGCCCTCGGCTGCCAACCGGATAGCTCGCCCTACTGACATCATTAGGGCAATTTACGTCAAATGGGTAGGGGCGGCTGAAAATTCAGCCGAGCAGTGTGCTGTGAACGGAAGCAATGTACATTTTTAAAATCTTATAATAAATTACATGCTTTACGCGGAGCGCTTATATGCGTCAATTAATGATCAGAAGGACCTACTCTAACGACTCAGTACGTTTGTACAATATCGTCAAAATCGTTTCAGGGTCCGTTTAAACAGTCCACGTTAACCTAGTATGTCCCTTTAGTGTCCCTTTAAAGAAGTACCGACACAAAAATTTTCGATCTTGTTTTTTCTGCTGCAATAAGTAGCTAATGCCCCAGTGATCATGGCATGAAACATCATTTGCTCTAGAGTGGGACAGGTAATTATTTGCAGTCTTGTTTGTAGCGGCCAACAGTCCAAGTTTCCATATTAGAGAGCAACGATATGGGCCAAAGAAGGAATGTAAACTCAGATGGGCACGTGATCACACAAAACTGTGACGGGCGCTGGCCGGTGCGCGAGTTTCGTGTGGCTAGTACATCTGCTACACCTGCTCGTGCTTTGCGATGTCCTCGCCATCATCGTCATCCTCGTTTTCATCCTCCAGCGGTGACTGTTTCCTGCAGGCGGGAGTCGCCGTCGTATTTAGACGTGGCCAACCACTTTTGAATGGATCCACTACAAAGTCATAGTCAAGTTTTCGGCGAAAACTCGTCTGGCAAGGAAACATATTGGTGCCAAAAAAACTTGCACTCGCCAAGAATAAAAGAAAAATAAAGAACAGACGTTTCGGGCCCGTACGGGTCCCTTGATCAGAATGAAGATATAAGCATGGGCACGCAGCTATCCACTACAAAGTAGCGACTCGGAAAGTTGGGACAGCGACAGCTGTCAATATGCGTACCACGACCTCCCCTATAAACTCGTGATGCATACGCACTGCTACAAGTAGTACGAACCATTCAATGCGGGCGCTTTGGGAATGAAGCACATTCCAGAGCAGGACACAAGGTGGGGTAAAAGTAGGCACAGCAACAGGCTTCGGGGTACGTAGTCTTGGTGGAAGATCATCGCACTGCTCTCAGCTAAGCCGGTTTTGTTTATACCAGGCACGCTCGAAATGTAACAAGCAAATCTGGCTGCACTTCAGCGGGGTGCATTCTAAGTGTCGAGCGGCGCGCACAAACTCGGACCACTTCTGCTCATCAACGCTGGCGGTAGCGAGCATGCAAGCCAGGCGAACTGGTGATTGCTGGGAAACAGTATAGCCCTAGGTCTCTGGCCATCACATCCGAGGCCGACGGCCCTTGCAATCCGTCCGCAGCTTGTAATAAAGCACCTATATTTGTGAACACAATCAACGTATGCACGCTTATGTTACTCATAAGTGACAATACAATTAGTTTTCCCGGCGCCGTTGGTGGCGATGAGAAAACACGTCAGCCAGGCGAGCCACTTCGCAGAGACGATTGCAGCGGCGGCCGCACTGACCGTTTACGAGTCAGAATCACGCCAACGATGGCTATTTTGCGCTATGTTTTATAACATGCACACTTTCGAGGTCACTTTACTGTACGAGTTATTTCGTGTCAGAAACAAATTTTGGCCGATTTTTGTGCTGCTGTCATGGCAAAAAAACACCGGGGCGATCGGAGCAGCGAGCAACTTGCTCGCAGGGCCTGCCCCGGCGGCGGCGGCGCAAACTCGTGACGTGGCGTTTTCCCGGTTGTTTAGAATCCTTTCTGGATGTCCATGCCGCGAGGTGCTGTGTTTTGCAGTTGGCTGCGCGCACCTACTTTAAAATTGATATAAGTATGTTCTAAGCTATATTCGCCATTGATATTTTGCAGACGATGCGTGTGTGCCAACATAAACCGATCTCACACGTTAACTCGACTTCAAAATTCTGTGTCAGTACTCTTTCAACAAAACACCATTTTACGCATTAAAGCACCGAAGTAACTGGAACGCCTGTGCATTTCTCTGCAAAGTTCAGGATTTAATATCTCTGAACTGGTGTCATGCTAAAAATTCATTCCAAGTGGATCTGCCTTGTGAACTCCACGACTAGAATCCATAAATCGCAATATGGGCCGGCCCACATGGCAATTAGTTAAAAGTGAATTGGTTAATTTTTGTTAATTAGACAATTATGCATTTCAATTTTCATGCAAATAGTGTTCGCCGCTTCGAGTAGACATGAACTAGAATTGTGCTATCTGCCACAGGCAACCTTTAAGAATTTTTGATTGTTCGCTGAAACACTCTGTATATCAGGATATGCTTGACGTACCTAAAAGACATAGCAAGACATGAGACGCATGTCACGCAATTGTTGCCATTAATTTAACTGGACATATATTAGAATATGCATGACATCAATGATATGACAAAGATCATTGAAGTGCGAGGCTGCACACATGCCTCATACATGACACATTTTGCTACTGAAGTAATGTAGTGATACACAGCAGTATCACTACACTACTTCACTGCTAATCTAAGACATCCACCCAATTGTAGCAACTGCTACAAAGGCGGTGGCCTGGGTTCGAGTTCTGGACCAGGACAAATTTTTTTTCAACTGCGAGGCTTTTCTTTCGAGGAACCCATATGGGTTTCCTTTGTAGCAATTGCTATGATGGGTCGATGTCTCAGTTTCCTTTAATCAAATACTTCTCTCCACATTGCGGGTTTCCACGGAAATGTTACGTCAAGCTCACTGCTAATTGCACAAACAGTGAAAGTCTTCGTGAGGTGGGTTCTGCCAAATTTTTCTTTTCATTGAATATCCTTATTTTTGGTGTATACTGCACATAGAATCGAGCGAAAGGCATCGCTACTATACTGCTGCCCTGGTGTTCACAATAAGGTTTGAGTTTTTTCATGGACATTTAACTGAACCAATAATCATTATTATTAGAATGAATGCAAATATTTAAAACAAAAAGTAGAGCTAAAGCTAGATAAAAGTGGAAGCTTGGGTGAGCTGGTCATTCAACAGCCACATGTCTGCACAGCACAAAAGACGAGTACAGAAGAAAGGACACAAGACAGACGCCAAAGCGCTAGTTAAAGCTAACCTTGTTTGGACATGTTAAGTTGAAGGCAAAAGAAAGCACTATCATGAAGCAAGAAAATGGATGGGTGGAATTCTACAGGTGAACAGAGATGATGCCTTGAACATGTAGGACATCTCAAGGTTATAGGATTCATCCAGAGTTTAATCTCGATGGTACCCAAGAAGTACAGAGGATGTCACTTCACTCTATTTTTGTACTTTGCATTGGCACTGTCATCAAAAAAATGATGCAGCATCAACGAGGTCTCATTTTAGCCCCGCTCTCTTCAGCTATGAAGCAAAACTTAGTGACAAAATATGGGATCTATGAGTGCGTGCCTAATTATGTTCTTGTGCCCTCTATGAGGCGAGCACCGTGTGTCAAGACTTGTCATTGTGTGTCCTTTCATGCTGTGGCTGCTCGTTTTCCAGCCTGCTGTCGAAATCGTGATGATTGCAGATCGCACTAGGAGAATGATGTCTGTTTCAAACATTGCGACGCGTGACAATGCACTGCACTCTTCGCTAGCCAAAACAAACACCACTCTCCTAGCATAATCTTCTGCAATCAGTGATTATGACAGGAGGCTGTCAAAAAGTGGACACAATAGCAGGCACATGAGCAGGATGTGCGCATGAAATGCCACGTCTCGACATGATTCGTCATAGCATGCAAGAATGCAGTTTGGCACAGGCTTGCAGATCCCCAATTATTTTGTCCCTGTCTGCACACTATTGACATTAAATGCTGTCTGTTAAAGGGGACCTCAAACACTTTTAAAGTCACTGTCTTTCTGTTGCAGGTTGCTTAGACAGACAGTTGGAGATGTTTTTAGCGTAGGCGAAAGCACAGATATCGAAACATTTCAATGATGCAAAGAAATCACTACATCGCTGCAGATCGCATCATCGCCCAGTGGCGTTCACCAGAAGCATCAAAAGCACCACCCCTTGCTCCTCCACAACTAGCTAAAACAAAGATGCAGATAACTACTGTACTGCAGCCAAAACATGATAAAATTAAGATTTTATTTTTTGTTTGCTGTGCTTTTTATATTAACACAAACAAACACAATCTTAAAAGAAAACACAGAACTGCAAAAAACAGTAGTGGTGCTGGCTGTTCTTTCCCGTCTGGTATAGCGACATACCCATGGCCTCTTTAGCACAAAAGCTTGTGTATGCTCGTGAGCAGCCTTGTGGCATCACTTCCTCATTGTTTCCACACGTTTCTTGTTTGTGATGCTGTATTGAAATGAAGTGACAAGCAGTCCCAGATTGCTCGACCAGTAGTGGCAGACATAAAATGTACTAGAATGCCGCAGGCACTTTTTGTACCATGATAACAGCATCAGCACACCAGAGTCCGTGAGTGTAGAATATGCACAAAAAGAACTTTTAGAAGGCCTAGCTGGTGCACATATGACATGATTTAAGGAGCACAAAGAACATGCGTGGCATGAAGGAAAGGGTAGACACACAAGAACATGTAGGCAACCATGGAGTGCAAACTTCCACTAATACAACACTTACCATTGGCAGTGAAGGGTTACGTCAGAATACCACACAAAATTTAAGTTGAGGGCACAGTTTTTTACTTTTTGGTATTTTGAAATTTCTCGGCCGAACAACTATGGACTGCATACATCGATCGCTGCAGTTCTTATTGCATTTGCCTCTCAACCCTCAATCTACGCAATCTGTCACCCAAAAATCATACCTTGAAGTGTTTGAGGGCCCTTTTAAAATGTTACCCTAAACAGTCTTATACAGGTGTCACATGAGCACTCCTCCTTGCAATTGAGACTGACTGGCACCAATATTCTCTATCTTGGCTGGCTCCTTTGCACAATTTGTGAAACTAATGTCAGTTTAGACATTCGACTCCAATCGGGCTCCAACGTGAACGAAAGTGCCTATGTGACCAGGGTATTATCACAGGAGATTCGAAAAGCATGTGGAAACTAGCAATGATGAAAGCCTTTTTTTTTTCTGTCATTGAGACTGCCAACCTGTGAGCAAAAGTAGAAACTTAGACACATTTTACAGTGTGGTCCACTGTTAAAGGGAACACTTTGCTGGCACAAGTGGCTGCGGAAGCAATGACAGTGCACTGCACAGGTGTATCCAAAGGAGTCAGAGCTAGCAACCACAAGTTATCTGCAGTAAATCTAGCCGATCGTACCCTTGCGAGAGAGCAAAATCCTGACAAGCTCTGCGCTCACGTGTTCCCTTTAACAGTAAACCCCTCTGTACACTGATGATGATAAGCTAGGCAGTGTAGAGAGAGGTAGACAAAGCACACGAACAATCAGTCCGAACTCAGACTTGCATGCCTTTCTGTCCTTGTGTCGACCGTAACTGGCAGAAGTTGTCACATACTATGATAAAGCAAGAATTATTACACACATACGCGTCAATATTCGCTTCATAACAGATATGGAATTGCCCACATTATGTTCATGCACTACGTTAGTTTCTTCTTTCCGAATTACGGAACGTAACTAAATGCAGTGCCCAGATTTATCAGCACCGCTGCAGATAGCTCCATTTTCTAGCCACATTGGTGGCGCGCATAGAGCTATCTTAGCTGCACGTACTGCCGTAAGCTGTGCTTGCCTTCCCGCGAATGTCAGCCACAAATCGCCGCTTCAGCGCACGGATATTTGACCGCCGCGCGATCCGCGCGGTCAAATACCCGTGGATAGCAATATAGTCGAGGTCCGATGCCTTCCCAAAGGCCACCCATTACATTCCAATGTAAACGAAAACAGTTTCGAGAGATAACGGCATCACTGCCACTTTCCATCTAAATGCGGCCGAATGAGCGCGTACCAGCATTCGCGCGCATTTTTTTTTTTTCCCCCGCGGCATTTCGTGCAACCTCGACGTGCCGCTGCAAGAAGGACCATCAAGCTAGGGTGCTTCGATGGTGCCGTCTCTCTGCCATCGAGGCACCCCAGTGTCAAGCGGTGCTTCACCTGAAATGAACGTCGGCGCCACTTGTGGCTCGTCGGAGGGCTCGGCATCCACGCTCCTCAGATCGGCGGCCTCTTGGTCCTTGACAGCGTCTTCCTTGCCCGTCTCGAAGAGATCGCGGACGCAGAGCAGCCGCTCGGCTCCCCCGAACAGTTCGTCGTCTGCCCGCAGCTCAAACACAAGGTTCGCGAGCGCGTCGCCGCGCGTCCACTCGTCGGGCTTCTTGGAAAGCAAAAACTCGCCGTTCCGGCCGTATACGGCATCGTCCAAGGGCTCTTCGCCATCTTGGAACGGATCGGCACTCGTGGACCGCAGGGAGAGGAAGTCAGCGGCCGCCTTGGAGCAGAGTTCTTCTTCGTCGCAGACTTCGTCGCACAGGACTCCGCGGCCAACGTCTTCGCTAGTGTCGACGCCATCATGATCGCCTTGCCGCGCTCGTGGAGACCCCGTCGCTGCTGACGAAGAGGGGTCCTCCATTTTGCGGGCACGCTTCGGTTCGAGAGTCTCGCGTGGTGACGCGAACGCGCCACTGTACACAGCCATGGCATAGAATAAAGAACCAACATTAGAGAAGGGAAAGTGTACCGTCCACAGTGGTACGAAAATAAGAAGCGGCAGCGCATGGAACTTACCTGGTGGCTCGGCAGATGACACTACTTATACAAGAAGGTCAGAAAATTTTTTTACGAAAACTCAGTGTGTTTTTTTTTCTTTTTTTTTTACCAGGTAGAGCATTAAGCAGTATAATAGCAAAAGCTCGGTGGCGCAACCCACTGCCCCGTTCCAAAGGGGAGACTCATAGCATTCATCCACCCACATTAGCAGGAAACAACATTATGGCAAAGACTGGTGCAACGCGCGGCTCCCTAGACCATAGAGTTTCCTACAAAATTACTAGAGGGAACTCTGGCGCTGCAGTCGTTGTCCTACACCTGAACATCGCCCCCGAGGGCTCCGTGGTCGCTGCGCATGCGTTAGCTGAGAGAAGGTGAGAAAGGAGGACAAGTTGACTTTACCAGATTTGACGTCACATTATTGTTTGTTTTTGCTTTTATGAAATAACTACTCTCGAACTCAGGCGGCATGGCTTGCGTCTCGTTCGCGCGCGTACGTATGGATGTGGTCCGCTTTTAGTTTTTAGCGAATGCTTAGAAGCTTCACGTTGCGGACACAGCGGTGGGTCAGGGTTTGATGACAATTGTTGCCCAGCTGCTGGTGCTACCGCGACGTACTTGGAGCAACGGTAAGTGTTGTGCGATTACCCGTTCTCTTGGTGACACGTAAAAAACCGGTTGCGCATTCGAGCTGTGGTCGATGTGATCTCGAAATTCGAAGGAACACGAAACGGTTGTCGCAGGTCCCGCAGTGATCGCAGTATAATTTATTCGTTCGTGCCTTCAACACTGCAGTTCCTACGCGTTGCACCGATGTAAAAAAATGAACAAAAAAAAAAAAAAAAAACAGCGACATCTTCCACGCGCCAGAAATGCTTGCACTCAACTAGCGTGGATGTCGTCCTATAATGTTTATCGCGTTCTTAAGTCTATTTTTCTCCATCTCTATAGGATGACTACGCTATGCCCTTCTTATTTACCCATGCAGCGCATTGCTGCATTTAATTACCTTTCTCACTGCATGCTGACCGCGGTATGGGCGTCAGAGGCTTATCATTCGTTGCAGTGAGATAACGAAAGCGTATTTCCTTCACTTAAAGCTTCTTAGTAGCTCCTTTGCGAGCCGTGGAGTTAAGAGGAAGCTTTAGCTCGGGTGCTCCTATCTAAATACATGTAAAAGGAGAATTCGTTTTTCTCGGCAACCATTGCACCAAATCTGACGGGGTTTGCTGCATTAAAAAGAAAAGCGTAAAATCTAGTGACTGTTGGTTTCGAATTTTCGATTTAGGTTGTCAAATTTTTATAAAAATTTGGCAAAAATCGCAAATTTTCAGAAAACGAAACTATCAAGTTTACAACTCCGTAACTCAGCAAGAAAAAATGATATCGAAATTCTGTGAATTGTACCTGATAACACATCTAAAGCGGACAAAATTGATATGTTACACATGAACCTCGAAAAATGGAGTAATGTGTAATTACAACTTTTGCAGAACCTTCGTAAACCACGTAACAGGTTCACGTAAGATGTAAACTGACATATCAAATTTGTCCGCTTTGAATGGTCTAATGGATGCCGTTTACAGAATCGTGATATCTGTTCTTGATGCAGAGCTATTAGCTTGTAAACTTCTTGCTTCTATTTTTTTCAAACGTCTCTATCTTTGAAAATTTTTTAAACAAAATTCAAGCCCTAAATCAAAATTCCGCTTCCAACAGTCACTAGAATTTAACTTTCTCTTTCAAATGCAACAAATTTCATCAAAATCGGTCAAGGGGTTATCTCAGAAAAACGTTTTTGCGTTTTTACATGTATTTGAATAGGCCGCGTTGGAGTTGGGCCCGAGCTAAAGCTTGCTCTTAAATCATACAATGCGTACGTTGTGAGCGAGCTGGTAAACGAAACCACTTTACTGCTGCTGCTACTATCACTTTTCGGGAACTTTCAAAATTAAACATATATATATTAGTATGAATCGGCTCACCAAGCTTTATATGCACGTCCGTTGCTTTCGTTCATAGATCATGTGCGTAGCTTAGCAACCGTGACCGATATTGTAGAAACAGCAAGGAGACAGATGACACAAGTAATGTGTCTGCTTTAATTGTTGTATGTGCTGTTTATAGAATATCAACCAACTCCGCGTAGTCGTGCTGTTTACGGCTAAAACGTGTTTTTTCTTGTTACACGAGGAGCATTTGCTTCTAATTGTGGCAGTAACGTTGTGCATTGTCTTCGGCCCAGATCGCTGACTGTATGCAAGCTTGTCTAATTTGTTTCACTTTGCTGCTGTCTTTACAGCTTCTGCTTATTTCCTCTGCCTGCACCTTATATTTGTTGTGTTTATCGAGACCTGGCCTGTCTCTGCCTTGTTGAAGACAAATGGACACAAGCACTGGTTGCTGTTGGTTTGTTTGGTTTGCTCAGTCTGAGCGTGGTATGTATATCCATTTGCTAAAAGGGTATGCAGCTGCGTCTAATGCAGGTACCGCTCATCTAAAGGTAGATTTAATAAGTAGTGGTTTGAGTGAGAATTAGTTGGTTTGAGTGATGTATGACACCAGAGAGTTATTGTTCTAGAAAGGAGACAAAGCTAGTCCACAAATTTAAGATATGGAGATGCTTAACCATTTAAGTGTTCTAAGTTGCCATGAAGTGTTACACACATTTAAAATTTCAGTTGCAAGAGACATAGCAGAAGAAGAATCCAGAGGATTTGCTGCCAGATGTCTTGAGACAATAAATTGTAGAGAAAGCATTATAGTGTGAGCTGCCAATGATTGTCGTCAGCTCTAACCCATTTTTCTATATAGTCACTGTTGCTCCATTGTCTGTTGCCATCACATGCTTGTTATAAACAAAAAATTGAGCTGCATGATTCCCCTGATTTTTCTTGCTCATAAGATACAAATGTTTTGATTTCGGGTGCCTTGGGGCCTCATGGTAGAAAACGAGTGTTTATTAGCGAGTTGTCAGCTTCTAAGATCATGTGCTTTGATATGTTGGTGTTTTAAAGGATACTACACGTCTGCCATCATAACTGTGAGTACTGCTGCCTAGCACTCCCACGGCTATGCTTAGTACATATGCGCAGCTATCCAAGAAAATTGACATTGGGACAACTGCCGTTGAAGCTCACTTGGTAGAGCATTGCAAGCACAAGGCAGAAAACGTGGGTTCAGCTTCGTTGTCTCTTATGTAAAGCATTATCATGAGCTGTCTCCTGGCTTCTTCATACATCCAGTCAGATAGGCTCAATAATAGTTAGTAATGTGCCTGATGGTGGGTTGTTAATCTGGGTCCTTAGTGCAGCAGCCCAATTCTTTACCCATTAGGCTAAAGATGCGCATGCATAGCGCGCCAGATTAATCTCATTGGTTCTCTCGTAGCAGCTAATTTTTTCAGATGTTATGTGACACAGAGTTTGGGATTCACCCGTTTCAGCTCAGATGCAACAAAGCAGGTGTTGTGTCTATTTCGGTGAGAAGTGTGTGCAATTGTTTTGGTTTCTCTGTGTTGACTTAGTGTGCTTTGTATTTCATGTGGTGTTAGGCATTACCTCAATTGCAGCTTCAATGCTGTGCCCATAAAAGCAGTTGTAGGTAGGTGCTCGGGAGTAACGGGAAGCTCATTCTTCCTCATTCTCTCTTGCATACAGCAGGTAGTGAGTCCAGTTTAGTGCCATGCACCTGTTTGGTGCATTTCCTTGTTCTTATTCTGCTGATGTGTTGTACATAGGGGGAAAGTCAATCCTCTACATCATGGTTGTCAGTGCTGCTGAATACAGTGCAGTCTCAGTCTCGCTGCCTTGAAATGTCATAAGAGGTGACATCTGGGGGTAAAGTAGCATCTTGCTGTACCTTGTCATCGGGCATAGCCAAGGTTGTGGTTGCGCAACCCAAGGATCCTGGAACTTTCTGTGGGACCAATGGCACCGATGTTGAAAAGTGGCTGGCTATGTACGAACGTGGGAGTGGAATCAACAGATGGGACCCCACGCGTGTGCTAGTTAACCTGTTGTTCTACCTGAGAGGCACGGCAAATGTGTGGTATGAAAACCACGAAGAGGAGCTAACCAGCTGGGACCAATGCAAAGAGAAGTTGACAGAGTTGTTTGGCATATCAGCCGGCCGTAAAATTGACGCAAAACAGGAACAGGCCTCCTGTGCCCAATCCCCTACGGAGTCCTATCTCTTGTACATCCAAGACATGCTGGCACTTTGTCGTAAAGCAAACCCGATCACGACATGACAGAAGCTGAGAAGGTCGGGCATGTGCTTAAGGGCTGCTGACGACGCCTTTAATCTGCTCATGTGCAAAAGCTGCTCTACAGTTGATGTTATCATTAAAGAGTGCCGACAGTTCCAGCACGCCAAAAGCCGATGCGTCTTGCAACCATTCGCCAGACTTCCCACTACTGCTGCAACGCCAACGTGTGAAGATGAAACCACACAGCAGCCTGCGTTGCGATCGGAGGATGTGGTGCGAATCGTTGACGTGAACTGGATGCGATGGCGCCTGCATTTCTGTTCGCCTATCCCTGATGCTACAACATTTTCAGTCCCCTTCTTACAAGCCATCATTCACCAGGAAAACATTGGCTTACGTTCTGTCTGTGCTGTTGCCAATCCCAGAGCTAACAAACGCCCTTCTACTATTTTTGTTCCACCCCGACGCTTCTCTCCGTGTTATCGCAGCCCGACTGAGTAGAGAACTGCGGACGACCAGCCGATATGTTTCACCTGCTGGCACATTGGTCATGTCGCCAATACTTTCACAACTCGTGGCCCTTAACACTTCGCATGCCAACCAACCTGAGCCGTTTTGATGAAAATGCCTGCAATGTTATGCCCACCGCCGAATCTAACAGCGGCAACTCTGCTAGGAACATGTGGTACAGTCGCTCGCCATCGCCGCACGGACACCAGTCTCGTTCACCGCAAACACGTCGCCCATCTTCGCGTTCGCCACAGCCACGTCGCCTTTCGTCCCCTGTGGCGTTTGGCCGCATCTGTTCGTAAAACTAAGAAATGCAGCCCTCAGAGGTGGTGCTGCATTGCCTAATGCTGCAGCAAATCCCCTGTCTATGCACACAAGGAGAAGTGTAATTGGCATTAAAATAGACAGCATAGCTGTCTATTTTAATGCCAATTACACTTCCTGTGATGAGTGCTAGCCTGCGTAGTCGTTTAAAGAAGGTCCTCACCCCAGCAGCTGCCCAAGTGCTTCATATGGCTGACGGTGGAATGCTGGTTCTTGAAATGTGTACTGCAAGTATAGCTGGCCGTCCTACTTCTGTTCTCTTTACTGTGAGCAACATCTTCCCTCACAACGTTATCCTAGGATTTGACTTTTTATCCACTCATTCTGCTCTCCTCGACTGCACGGCCGGCGTTCTTCAGTCAGAACTGCCTCAACTCGCCGATGCTCCGAGCACCGCCCCACCACACTTGTGCTCGCTTTGTGATGTGCGTCTGTCACCCGAAGCAGTTACTTACGTCACTTTGACCGCCCAGCCACAGGTTCCTGATGGTGAATATGTGATTCGCCCCATCATCAATGTGCTTTGAACGGGTCACGGTTACTAATAATGACATTGTTTTACCTCTTCTGAATTTCAGCCTGTGCCCTCAAGTGATTCCGGCCAGCATGTTCTTGGACAGCGTTTCTAGTGGTTCTGAATTTGATATCGAGAGTCTGAATTCTGAGAGTGGTTTATTAGTGCCAATCGCAGCGCCCAGCTCTAGTTCCTTAACGGACGACTTTGCGAAAATGACTGCACTTAACCTCACCTCTGCACAGGCCAGGGACATACGTCTCCTGCTTGAATCGTACAGTGGAATCTTTGATTTCGGCAACAGGCCTTTAGGATGAACATCTGTTGTTCACTATCATATAAACACTGGAGACACAAATCCTATTTGTCAGCGTCCGTATCCTGCATCGCATGCTGAACGTCGAGCCATCCAATCAGAGGCAGGCAAAACGCTCCGCAAAGGGGTCATCGAGCCATCAGCCAGCCCTACGCCTGTCGTCCGTGTGAAAAAAGAAAGATGGTGCCTGGCACATTTTCGTCGATTATTGCCACTTAAATGAGATCACGCGAAAAGACGTCTACCCACTACCATGCATCGATGATGCCTTGGACCGCTTGCACTGAGCTAAATACTTATCGTCCATCGATCTTTGATCCAGCTACTGGCAGATTTCAGTTGATGAAATGGTTGGAGAAGACAGCCTTCATCACACCGGATGGCTTATATCATTTCAAAGTCATGCCCTTTTGCCTATGCAATGCTCGTGCGACATTTTAACTTGTGATGGACTCTCTTCTGCGATGCTACAAATGGACCACCTGTCTCTGTTACCTTGACGAAGCTGTTTTTTCTCCCATGTTGGGCAGCTGCCTTACCCAACTCACTGCCATTATTGCGGTCTTCTGAAAAGCTGGCCTCCAACTCCACGAAGTGTCAATTTGGGCGCCATCAGATTACCGTGTTGGGGCACCTCATTGACGCATCCGGTGTCCAACCAGATTTGCAAAAAGTTCGTGCCATACGCAGTTTCCCTGTGCCACATTCTGCTTCTTCGGCCTGTGTTCTTACTTTTATCGTTTCATCAAAAACCTTGCCAACATTGCTCGGCCTTTGACAGATCAAAAAGAAGAACACGCCATTCTCATGGGGCCCAAAGCAGGCTCATGGGTTTGCCGCTCCCATCAGGTTTCTGACCACCCTTCCCATACTTGCCCACTTTGATCCATCTGCACCGACCGAAGTCCACACTGGCGCAAGCGGCCATGGCATCGGCGTTGTTCTTGATTAACAACAGAATGGTACGGAGTGCGTGATAGCTTACGCCAGCCGCCTGCTGTCACCTGCCGAGAGAAATTACCCCATCACCGAGTGGGAGTGCTTCGCTTTAGTTTGGGCTGTCGTCAAGTTCTGGCCATATTTGTACGGCCGTACATTTTCGGTCGTTACAGACCACCACGCACTCTGCCGGCTGTCTTCCCTCCGGGACCTGACAGGACGGCTTGGTGGCTGGGCTTCGTGGCTCCAGGAATTTTCATTTGTTGGCAATTGCAAGACTGGATGCCTCCACAAGGACACTAACTGCCTCTCGTCACCCCGTGGATCCACTTGATCCTTCTGTGCATGATCCGGTGACCTGCGTGATGGCTTTCACTGACATGACTGACATGCGCACCGAACAACAACGCGACGAGTCCTCACAGTCCATCATTGCCGGAGTGCAATCACTCTGACAGCACTGACGGCACATGCCGCATGTTCTTGCCGCGCAACGGCATCCTCTACCACCGCAATATGAATGCTGATGGCCCTGAGTTGCTCCTTGGCCGTCCTCGTCATCTGCAATCTGTTGCTTTTGAACAACTTCACGATGCACCGACGGTGGGACACCTTGTAGTTTTGCATACATATTGTCACAGACAAAGTCGAGGTCGTGGCTATATGATCATGTACAGCGCCGGTTCTTCTGGCCAGGTCTCTACTGCTTTGTGCACTGTTATGTCGCAACTTGCGAATTGTGTCAGTGCCGGAAGAAACCTCCCCTACCACCTGTCGGATGACTCCATCCAGTTGAAGTTCCCTGTGAACCGTTCTCTCGCTTAGGCCTTGACTTACCTGGCATTTTTCCGACGACGACTAGAGCTAACAAGTCGATTGCCATCGCTACTGATTACATGACACGCTATGCGATACCAAAGGCGTTGCCGACTAGTTGTGCAACAGACGTCGTCGATGTTCTCCTCCACGACGTCATTGTCCACCATGGTGCACCTCGACAGTTATTACAGACCGCAGCTGCTCATTCTTGTCTCTAGTTGTCGACGACCTCGTCCGCTCTTGTGCCACTGAGCATGAGCTGTCCACCGCCTACCACACACAAACAAACGGTCTTATGGAATGTCTCAACCGAACAGTCACAGAGATGCTGTCGATGTAGGTCTCCAACAATCACAGTGACTGGGACACCACGCTGGCCTACGTGCCGTTTGTGTATAACTTGTCCCGACGTGACACTGCAGGATATTCACCTTTTTATCTTTTGTATGGTTGCAACCCCACTTTGCTTTTTGACATCATAATCCCTTCTGTGCCACGTGTTGCAACTGACCATGCTCATGAAGTCATCGATCGCGCTCACAGGGCATGTCAAGTCACCCGATCTCGTTTATTAGCCCCGCAGCATATACCAAAAGAGTTATGACTGATGCCATCGCGATGTCAAGTTCGCACCAGGTGCTTGGATGCTCCTTTGGTCACCATGTCGTCGGGTTGGCCTCTCCCAGAAGCTTCTGTCTCACTACACAGGGCCTTATGAAGTCCTAAGTCAAGTTAACGACATAAATTATGAGATTTTGCCACTTCAGTTTGATGCATCCTCAAGTCTGACGCCTGTTGACGTCGTGCATGTTTCGAGGCTGAAGCCATACTTCGATCGCGATTCTTTGCCTACCATGAGCCGAGACGGCGCTTCACCACCTGGGGGTCCTGTTACGGAAGGATGAAAAAAGAGAGGAAGAAGACCGCAGCATGCTGGCTGCTGCGTGCTGTTGGTGGTCAGCCGTCTTAACTACTCCGCCTCATCTTGTATATTGACACGTGTACTTCTTTATCTTTATTGGGCGACCACTTCTCGCCGCCTAACAAATGTTATCCCACAGCACAGGACGCGCCTGCACGTAAAAGAAGTTTCTGGAATGTTATCGATGGTTCCGTCCACTGTCTTTCACCGCAACTTGTGTTATCTGATTGCATGTGTGCGCCACGCGAATAATGTGGAACATTGTGGAAGGCACGCAGGTCCCAGTGACTGCTCCGGAACATTCGACGACAGATGTATAAAAGCCGACGCGCTTGACCCGCTCATCAGATTTTCGACGACCGCCGATCGTGTTCGCCGCTACCATCCTTCTTTGAGTGTAGCCTCTTTTGAGGGCACAAGTTCGCCCAATAAAACGCTTGTTTCTTTAATCATAGTTTTGCTGCCTTCTCAACCGTCACTACCACGTGACAATATATATTGTAAATACAGTCTTTCTATACTCCCAACATCCCCGTAACAGTATGCTTTGCCTCTGGCATGTTCATGATCTCCGATGGTATATAAAACTGTGATGCAGACTAAGCATCACAAAGAATTATGTTCCGTCTCTTCCTTACAGGCTGCTGTGTTTCAGCTAAATCTGCTTTTCCTGTGTCCAGCGGTCTTGTCGCTCAATTAGTGCTTGCCTATTTCTGTTGCACTGCAACCTCTCTTCTCTCTCCTCTTGTCCTCCTGTCCTTTTACACTGCTGCATACTTTTAGATTTCAATACTCGAATGATTAATACAAAGATTGATGCTACCATATTATATGTGACGGCTGTCATGATGGCAATAATTTAGGTGGACCTGAAACTAAATGAAAAAAAAAACAGGCATGTGTGAGTAGGAATAACTTCCTTGTGACAAAACTGGCTCCATGCTAAACTTTGCCTCAAGGAAATTGGTCTTAAAAGTCTCAAACCCATTTGCGCATACTGCATAAGCCAAGTTTTCCACTTGTCAAAACAGCAGCCGCCACAAAGTGTTAGGAAAGAGGCAAAGAAACCATGCCTTTGCATTCGTACTCTCCTCACAAAGCTTGTGTCATATATGCAATCACTCACCATACACAAACACATTGGTCAACACTGCAATGTTTGAAAGAACCCGAACCAACACTATGTAGCCATTTACCTGCAGTATGCCTCCTGTAACATGAATCTCCACTGTGCTTGGAATCTACATAATTTTTTTTTAATTTCTCAGGCATTTGGTGGTAGAGGCCAATGCATTAGACAGAAATCCTGCTACACTGCAGCAATGTTCAGAATGTAGTATGAGGTACTCTGTCTGGCTGGAAGTTGAAGATTGAAATTATATTAGTCGTTAAAATATAGTAGCCAGTATTGAAACTACACATGCACTCAAGGCTGAGCCACATTATGAGAACACGGAAGAGCAGACACACACTTGAGCTGCATTGTGTAGCTTTACCAACAAGCCCAGCTGTACACTGAAGTAAGGCATGTTTTGGGCTAGTCAGCTCGTAGCTTCAGCAAAATTTTAAACTCTGCGAGGAAGACAGGATATGAACAAAAACATAGATGCATGCACAAAGTGTAGACTTCCGACTGGCTTTGTTTGGTGAAGGCAGAGAGTTTATAAGGTTCTTCAAAATGGCAAAACAAAGAACATTCGCAAAGAAATTGTGCGCGAGGCAGTGACAAAAAATAGCAAGGCCACCTGTGCATTAAGAGCGCAGTAGAGTCCCAATGTGCCCATCTAAGAATTCTATTTCTTTCCTTGATAGGGATCAAGAGGGTGAGCTAACTTAGTTGTCACACCTTTTAGCGATGTGGAATGCCTTGATGACTTCTCTTTCTGTTCTTCAGTTTGCCTTCGAAAGGAATTTATTCTGTTCCTCATAAGGCAGGCAGCTTTCGCTGTCGCAGCTCCTGCACTGCAAGAGGAGATTCTCAAGGAAAGAATTAAAGTCTTAGATGGGCACATTAAGACTCTCCTGCACTCTTAATGCAGACATGGCCTTGATATTTTTCGTCAATACCTCGTGCACAAATTATTTGCAATTGCTCCTTGTTTTGCTATATTGAAGTACCTTATATATTCTTTGCTTTCACAAAATAAAACCAGTTGGAAGCCTGTGCTTTATGTGTGTCTATGTTTCAGTTCACGTCCTGTCTTCCTCGCGCAGTTTAAAATTTTGCCTAAACAGTTGTATAGCTTGTGTATACGATGAGTAATTAATATTATGATGACTGCAGCACAGCAATGGTCTAGTGGCATAGTGTTGACATAGTATAGAGATGGTACTAAGTTAAAAATTTGGAAATGCCATAAATTGTGCAATCAACTCTTATCCCTCGGTTTCCTACAGCTGCAGAGCACTTGACCACTGCAGCAGTCAGGCATGCTGTATATTGGGCAGTGCCAGGAATTGCGAGATCGAGACAGGCTGCCACTAGAAGTTCCTTGGGCCAGGTGATAACTCAAATGCATCCAAATATTTCTGTATTTCACTATATAAACCTTTGTAGAATGAGGAACTTTTCAAGGATGAAGTTGTTTAACGGAAAACTATTACTAAATAGTGACCAGTTCCTTTTGTTTTGTAAGCCAGATTGCATGTATTTGACATTGCTTACTGACTCTTAATTATTCTCGCTGTCCAATACAAGCATATGCACTCACATATGTTTTCAAACAAAACTATTGTGTGGAGCCATGTTTGTGGTGGAATAAAATTGGTCCCAATACAGAGCTTTGTGGCACACCAGATCTTACTAGCGATCGCAGAGAAGAAAGTTAATTAGTAGTTACAAATTGGTACCGGTTAGTTAAGAATTTACTAATCCAATTCGTAGTCCTGTCAATTCGAAGTTTACTGTCGTTTGTGTATCGGACCAAGCCGATGTCCCCTGGCCTGGGCGGTCCCTGGCGCTTCACCTAGTGGTGGCCTTTGAAAATAGCAGCGTGGCACCAGTGGTTGCATCAGCATCTAGGCTCATGAAGATAGACAGCAACGTGCACAGGGCAAGGAGTTCGGCGGCCTGGTACTCGTCACATTTGTGGAGAACACTATAGTTTTCGCGAGTCCTAGCCCCTACGTAGGGTACCAGTCTGTGCACTGTGTGTGTGTGTGTGTTGTGCAGGATTGCTCATTGGCAGCACGTGCTCATGCAGCAGCTGACGGGCCTTCGATGTGTTTCACCCTGGTAGTGCGGTTGTCTTTGTGGTTCTAGAGCTGCGCTGGCATTGCCCAAGAACAGGATATATTGGCATGGTGCAGAATTGCAGAGTGGGGGCGCTCCATTCTATTACCACTTCATTCCTTCAGAGTTGTGGTTTATGTGATACCAGTCCTTTTGTCGGAGTTCTGACAGTTGAACCATTCCCACTCCTTGAGTGGTCGATTTAATCCACTCCAATCCTCCAATTACAGTAAATAAAACGCTTTCTGTACAATTACTTACTACATGCGCCCTGATGCGATAGCGTAGAGGTAGAGCATCTGCCTCACGTGCAAAAGGACTGTGGTTCAAATCCCGGTGCCATGCAATTTTCCACTGGTGGATAAAAAAAATCCACATGTTGATACAGCTGTATAAACAGGCCTGGTGGCCTGACCCCGGTGACCAGAACCGGTAATGCACTCCCTCACCAGAGCAGGATTGCCCATCTTGGTGCAGTAATTGGCCACAACCTTCTATATGAATAGAACAATAGTCCCCAGCAGCTACAAAGCAACTGACCATTGCAGCGGTCAGACCTGTGATGCAGCAGAGCGTGCTAAGAGTCTCTGGATCTGGACAGGCCGCCATTGGAATCTGAACCTGGCAATGTTTAATGCTAGAACGTTTTCTAGTGAGGAGAGTCTAACAGTGCTATTGGAGGAATTAGCGGGCATTAAATGGGATATAATAGAGCTCAGTGAGGTTGGGAGGACAAATGAAGCATATACAGTGCTAAAAAGCGGGTACATGCTGTGCCACCAGGGCTTAGCGGAGAGACGAGGACTAGGAGTCGGATTCCTGTTTAATAAGGATATAGCTGGTAACATACAGGAATTGTATAGCATTAACGAGCGGGTGACAGGTCTTGCTGTGAAACTTAATAAGAGGTACAAATTGAAGGTCATACAGGTCTACGCCCCTACATCTAGTCATGATAACCAGGAAGTCGAAGGCTTCTATGAAGACGTGGAATTGGCGATAGGTGAAGTCAAAACGAAATACACTATACTGATGGGCGACTTCAATGCCAGGGTAGGCAAGAAGCAGGCTGGAGAAAAGTCAGTGGGGGAATATGGCAAAGGTTCTAGGAATAGTAGGGGAGAGTTATTAGTAGAGTTTGCAGAACGGAATAATTTGTGGACAATGAATACCTTCTTCCGCAAGCGGGATGACCGA
The DNA here is from genome assembly GCF_050947875.1 of Dermacentor variabilis. Classification (NCBI taxonomy): domain Eukaryota; kingdom Metazoa; phylum Arthropoda; class Arachnida; order Ixodida; family Ixodidae; genus Dermacentor; species Dermacentor variabilis. The sequence goes on from NW_027460291.1 coordinate 40,660,983, forward strand.
AAGTGGACGTGAAGGAGCGCTAATGGCGAGACTAAAAATGAAATAGACCTCATACCCTGTGCTAACCCTGGCATCATACAAGATGTGTACGTGCTCGGCGAGGTGCACTGCAGTGACCATAGGATGGTAAGATCTCGAATTAGCCTAGACTTGAGGAGGGAATGGAAAAAACTGGTACATAAGAAGCCGATCAATGAGTTAGCGGTAAGAGGGAAAATAGAGGAATTTCGGATCAAGCTACAGAAGAGGTATAGGGCTTTAACTCGGGAACAGAACCTTAGTGTTGAAGCAATGAACAAAAATCTTATGGGCATCATTAAGGAGTGTGCAGTAGAAGTCGGTTGTAGCTTTGTAAGACAGGATACCAGTAAGCTCACGCATGAGACGAAAGATCTAATTTTAATGCCACCCCTTATACATAGCTTTCATTGATTACAAGAAAGTGTTTGATTCAGTCAAAACCTCAGCAGTCATGCAGGCATTATGGAGTTGGGGTGTAGACGAGCCATATGTAAAAATACTAAAAGATATCTACAGTGGCTCCACAGCCACCGTAGTCCTCCATAAAGAAAGCAACAAAATCCCAATAAAGAAAGGCGTCAGGCAGGGAGATACAATCTCTCCTATGCTATTCACAGCATGTTTACAGGAGGTATTTAGAGACCTGGATTGGGAAGAATTGGGGGTAAGAGTTAATGGAGAATACTTGCGATTCGCTGATGATATTGCCTTGCTTAGTAACTCAGGGGACCAATTGCAATGCATGCTCACTGACCCGGAGAGGCAAAGCAGAATGGTAGGTCTGAAAATTAATCTGCAGAAAACTAAAGTAATTTTTAAGTCTCGGAAGAGAACAGCAGTTTACGATAGGTAGCGAGGCACTGGAAGTGGTAAGGGAATACATCTACTTAGGGCAGGCAGTGACCGCGAGTCCGGATCATGAGACCGAAATAATCAGAAGGATAAGAATGGGCTGGGGTGCGTTTGGCAGGCATTCTCAGATCATGAACAGCAGGTTGCCATTATCCCTGAAGAGAAAAGTGTATAACTGGTGTGTCTTACCAGTACTCACCTACGGGGCAGAAACCTGGAGGCTTACAAAAAGGGTTCTACTTAAACTGAGGACGACACATCGAGCTATGGAAAGAAGAATGATGGGTGTAACGTTAAGGGGATGAGAGCAGATTGGGGTGAGGGAATAATGCGAGTTAATGATATCTTACTTGAAATCAAGAAAAATGGGCATGGGCAGGGCATGCATGTAATGAGGAGTGAAGATAACCGATGGTCATTAAGGGTTATGGACTGGATTCCAAGAGAGGGGAAGCGTAGCAGGGGCGGAAGAAAGTTAGGTGGGCGGATGAGGTTAAGAAGTTTGCAGGGACAGCATGGCCACAATTAGCGCATGACCGGGGTAGTTGCTGTTTATTCAAGCATTTTGCAAATGTGGCTCGCTTTTAAGCACCCCTTCTTATATCTAAAAAAACAGAAATGAACATCCAGTATTCTTTTTTAACTTTCACTAAGCTTATCGTATAGCTCAGTGTTACCATACAGGTTAAAATACAGTATTTACAGGTGGGGTTACAGAAAGAAGTAATAATTGGCAGTAAACACTGCTTGGATGGTGAAAAACATGGGAATCAGGTCATTTTATTTTCGACAATTTTTTTTGGCATAGGAGGCTAAGCAAATGGTGATGTAGCAACACTTTAAAGACTGAATAAGATGGATGTGGAATGCGTTGATGACTTCTCTTTCTGTTCTTTATTTTGCCTTCGAGAGGAATTTATTCTGTTCCAGATAAAGGAGGCAGCTTTTGCATCTGCAACAGAACATCAGTGGATGTTGTGTGAAGCACTTTTTCCATGCTTTTTCACTACCTGAGCAAGGTAACTTTCTTGGTGCTTCATCACACAATTTATACAATCAACTTCCATTAATTCTACCCTCACGAGACTGACGGGTCGAATTAGGATGCAAAAACCTGCTGAAGCACCGTTGATTCATTTGGCAATATGTGCTTGAGTAACACGCCTCTGAAACGAATGTGCATCAAATTTCTATTTGTCCACAGTATAAAACTAAAGTAGAAATAACTTAACTCCACACCAAAGTAGAAACCTACGCGTACCTCATTTTTTAGAATGGCAGCTGATTTTCTAAAGCCAGCTTCGCTGTATTACAGCCATGATATGTGGTAAAGCATATGAATGCTACAACCACGGTTTTAGTTTCGCAATCGATTGCACAGCTAGGCAATTTTCGTCTCAATGTCCTTCAAAAACAAAAAGTGTTCGTTAGAATCAGGTAAGTACCACAACCGGACATTGTCAGCTACCGTTACTGCTTGAAAATCTTTCTCGGGTGGGTCAAAAATAGGCATTTCAGAGAGATGGCATTTGTTTAATGCATTCACTGTCCCCTAAGCTCTACTGAGACATGCGCTGCCACTAAAAGGGGTCATTATTGGGGTCTAGTCAAGTTCGCATTATCCGGCGAATGCCAGTTTTAGGATCGAAATGATGAATGTTTAATCCCATAGAAATGCATGGGCGTTGGCCAGGTTCGAATTAACTGAAAAAATTAAATTAACCAGAGTCAGATTATTGGAAGTTTACTATACACCTTTTTCTGTTCTCCAAGATTTAATATGTAGTTTTCTTCTATCAGTGTGGCAATGGTGCTAAATTTAGCATTTGTTTGAATCATTGTTCCAAGGACAAGCTACAAAGTAGGGGCACACTTTGAGACTTGAAACATTTCCACATATAAAGGCAGGGCATGTTAACATCTGTACAATTAACATAAGTTGGCTGTATTGTCTGCATAGCATGTGGTTTCTTTTTGGAATGTGGTCTTTTTGTAAAACAAAGTTGCATTTGTTTCAAATAAATTGCTGAACCATTGCTTGTGTGTTTTCCTGTGCTCTTTGTGCTGATTGCACTTTTGAAAGTGCAGTGAGCAACTGCAGACTGAAATGCACAAGGCTTCACTTTATCATGCCAGGAAGCATTTTGGCTTGACAAAGGAGCCTTAACCCCTTCCATGCACACACTTTTTTTGTATAAACACATCAAATGAAAGACAGTGACCTCTTCTCATGTATTTTAAAGCCTGGCAGTGTTAAAGACAGAGTGAAGTTGTACAAATACAATTTACTGTTAAGTATTGCTGCTAAAACCTCATGTTTGTGTATAGTATATGCATGCAGTGCTGGCTATGCCGTGGTAGAGCCGTGAAACAGCTTTCACCACACTGCTTGCTATAGCATTGCTGTGTTCTGCAACCTGAGGTCAAAACTATAAATCTCTAGAAGTTCAGCAGCACAATTGACAGCTATTTCCGTATGTTCGATGCACTCCTGGCCAGGGACTTTTCGTCCTGTAGGCAAAATAGATGGCTGCCTCGGACGCTGTTTTGGAAAGAGCGCAGCGTACCTCAAAAGCTTGCTCGCAATGCTTCACCAGCAGGTTTTGCCAGCGAGAGTAGGGGGGGGGGGGCACAATAATTTGACTTTACATGGTGCGGCACAATACCTTAAAATGCTGCTGCTTCTGGCTTCTATTTACTATGACATGCTGGTGCACCTCAACATGGAGCAACCCCATTTTACTAAAATTCTGAATTCTTCTACCGACATCGTGTGGTGTGGCTATCTATGATCACTGTATAAAACCGGGGCAAACAGCATGTCTAAAAAGTACAAAAGCTGGTATAACTGTAATGAATGACCTTCAGTCATCCGAAATGTGCAAAATCACAAGAATTGGTCAAACTCAAACACTGCAGAGTTTAAGTAGTCCTGGCACAATTTTTTTCTTATGCGTGTGTAGCTGTCATTCAGTTAACTACACTACAAAACGTCGAATTCCTTCTATGCGCAACAAATATATCCTTAACGCCAACATTTAAACATGTGCCAAAGGCAGTGTGGCCCCATAATCTGGTGACAACATTGCATGGTAGGTCACAAACAAATGATGCATGCTGCAGTTGTTCATGAGTAAGCCATGCCATTATTAGGTCATTGAAAACTGAGCATGTTAGGACCACTATGCAGCACAACATTGGTCTTTCCTTTCTGTCTTGGTGCACACCGGGGAGTGGGTGCATGTTAAACACCTCAGGCGATTAAAAGTTAAGCAGGAGTCCGCAACTGTGGCATGCCTCGTAATCGTATCGTGGTTGTGACTTATAGAACACTAGAATTAAATTAATTTTAATTTAGATGTTTGAGAAGAGTCATAAGAAAATTCATTTAGTGAAGCAAGTTTTAGCACACATTAAGAATCGCTCAAAGCACATGCAGCTTTCAGTGGCATGGTGTGGTCATAAAAGCTGCCATTTGGAACCAGATTAATATAAAAAAATTCAGTCCAGAAGTTTAATGTCAGTGCTCCTTTACATGTAAGCACGAGGGACACATCTTTAAAGGCATCATCTAAATCCTGTGTAAGTATTTATTGGTGAATGTCAAATGGCCCTACATCTAAGGAAGTTATAGGGTGTTATGATAACAGGAAGCCACAAGATTTTTGTTGTGCACTCTTCCTATAGAGACAATATAGGGCAGCAACAAAATAGTTGGGCCTAGTGAAGAATTCATTCAAGATCCTTGCCAATTTGGCAGGTTCACTATTACTAGAGATAATGAAGGCCAAGCACCTTGAAATGAATGCCCAAACCTCATTAGCATTGCATCACTTATTTCAAATAACTTTCATTTTGTCATTTTGCCAGATTAAAAGTTCTCAAAAACCTGCTTGACTGGTTTCAAGAACTTTTCGAGAACAGTTTGGTTCCATACGAATGCAGCATTGTCAGTCTTTAGTGAACTAGACCCATCTTTACTGATATGCAATTAGGTAGATCAAAGCAGATGCTGTCAAAGTGCATGTGCAAGAGTGTTTGGAGTGGGCATTCCTGGGTTATGTTGCCAAGAAGGGAGTTTTGAGCTTAATGCACACAGCAGCTATAGCATATGAAAACCAGCACTTTACTCATTTTTTAGATACCGCAGGGCTTGCACAAATGCTGGTTATAGTCTACTATAATTTCTACCATATATTGCCCTTGTCATGACAAGTTATTCTTATTGCCCTCTGTGTACAATCAACATCTCTGCCAAGGACAACAGAAACAGTATGATTGGAAACTGCAGAATTCTCCATCTGCTGAGGTGGCTGGCTGATTGCCATATTAGATGCTTTGTGAGCTGGCATTGGTGTGTAAATCTCAACTCATCTGCAAGCATACAAAATAGGCTTTGGGATACTTTTACCACAAGAAGAGAGACTAGAATGACTGTTGCCTGTGACATATGGCACATACCCATGACGAGGGATCGGCTAGGATTCCCCATGAATACAGCATCAAATAGCTTTATATTCCCACTAACTTGATAGTACATAATACTGATATGTAACAAAAATAAACAACAAAGTAACTGAAAAACGAACAGGTCTACTACGATTGAGCCACAAGGGGAAAGATGGAAACATTTGTGTTAATTGTATGAAAAAAATGTGCCTAAGATGTCATCTTCCCAGCAGCAACAATATTATCATGCACAAACTAGCATTGGTCTTCAGGCACACCCCAGGCTGCTCACACCATTTTCTACAAGATTTGAAGCCCAACAGGCAAAAGGGGTGAATACCTTCAGCATAAAAGAAGAAAGTTATTCTATTCCATATCCTCATATGAAACGCAGCAATATTGTTACAAGCCATTTTCACACATTGAAAGCATCAGCAATGTGATGAAGACAATTGAAGCACTCATGTTCTTATTTCCATTGCAATACAAACCTACACTTGGTCATATGAAGGTGCATATATATGTGCCAAATTCAACCGTGTACTGTTATAAGGCACATGGAACAGACATTCCAAGGAAGTGATATATTTGTAATGCAGTTACTTAATTTGTCCAGTCAGAAGGGCAATGCGCTAAATACAAAAAAAAAAAAACTCCCTGCAGGCCCACTATGCAATGCTTTTGCCAAACTATCCAAAACTTCAATGTGTGCAAGTCCACAATGACCAGGAAAAGAAGTAAACAAATTTCTTGAAGATGGAATGAAAAAGAAATGTTGCGACAATTGAGAAATTAGTTCTTTGCTTTCTAGTGGCACCCGGATAGACAGTCGGTGGGCACAATTTGAACTTGAACTCATGGCAGTGTTGCAGGGGCAAATACCACTCATACTTCCGAGAAGCGTCGGTTACAACGCTGAGTTGGAAGGGAAACTTTACAAATACTTCTTCGAAAGTTCAAGCATCTGACCAGTAAGTAGTTGAGCATGACTAGGGGAAATATGATCAATTTCACAAATAGCACCATTCCAAAAGAACTAGCTAACTGCATTGATTTCTCAGGTGACAACTATTTTTCGAAAAGCCTCTGCGCGCGTTAATACAACCTGAGGCAGCTTAAATCTAGGTCACATGGAATCGAAAAATACTGCAGCGGCCGTGTAACACTTAAATTTGCTATCTCGCGAACATGAGCGAAAATTTCAATTTGAAAAGGTTTGCTCGAAAGGAAAACTCACGGCCGTAACGCTGCTGCCCATCGCTAGTTGTGTGAATAAAAAATAAAAAAAGAACATCTGCACGATGAATAGACACTTCGTCGATATTTGAAGCAGATCGTTAGTGGATATCAAGCAATGTGCACTGGATAAGAGCGAAACATGTAACCGACTGACTGACAGAAGTAAGGCTCATAGGATAAGGTTTCTCTATCTACACCGATAATGCAGCACGTATTGTGCAATTAAATCGCCCGTAATGCGCAGCAATTACCGCACTCGATTGAAGTTACCATCGCAGCGACGCGCTGTTTATTTCAGGACCACAAAAAACAAGGTATTCACTTAAGTACAGCGGCGGTTTACCTGTCGGCAAGCCCCTAACTCGCATATGACGAAAGCAAATGTCACGGAGTCCAAGCCCACGATTGCTCAAGTCAAACTGCGCTCGCACGAATATCGCGCACGTTAAACGCTTTCGACACGCACAAAAGCACGCCAAGCGCGCGCAGAACGTCTTGCAGCCGACACGACGGCAATAGCTAATCTACGTTCGAGAGTAGCTCTTTGAAAAAAGTAAAAAACAAGCAACAATGTGACGTCACATCCTGCGAAAAAGAGTTGTTCTCCTTTCTCACCTTCTCTCAGCTGACGCATGCGCAGTGATCACAGAGCACTCGGGGGCGATGTTCAGGTGTATTCAACGCCACCCCCGGTTGGGTGGCGGGAGATTTGAATTTGGAAAAACGTATTCGGACCCTTCAGATGCAATTTTCTCGTAAACTATGTCCTTTCTTGGCTCAAAACAAGCGTTGCAAGGTTTTTGGAAGGGTATTTAAATAGTCCACGTCGGCTTCTTATTTGCGTTTAGTGTCCATTTAAATTATATTGTGGGGTTTTACATGCAAAAACCACTTTCTGATTATGAGGCACGCCGTAGCGGGGGACTCCGGAACTTTAGAGTACCTAGGGTTGTTTAACGTGCACCTAAATCTAAGTACACGGGTCTTTTCACCTCCATCGAGATGCGGCCGCCGTGTCCGGGATTCGATCCCGCGACCTCGTGCTTAGCAGCCCAACACCATAGCCACTAAGCAATCACGGCGGGGAAAAACACAGATAGACATCTATTTAATGGAATTGAAAGCTGAAAGCGAACGAAGTTTTCTCATCGCGTTTGGCGTGCCGCTAAAGTGAGGAGAGCGAAGTGCAAAGTTTTGACTGGTGTTGCAGAAGTCGCGGGGCGCGGTAGTGCTGAACTAAGCGTCACAAGTTGGCGGCTGGACGTAATTATATTTATTTAATCGTGCTTTTTACTAATTGTAACAACGTGGCATTGTTTCGTATTATTTGCGGCGCCTCCAGGACACCAAAGCGGCAACGGGGACACTAAAGCCAGAACCCGGACTGGTCCGTGGGTTGGGGCTCGCCGAGGGCTGCGAGTGCCAGGGGTGGGCTGTCCGCAATCGCGGACAGCCAATTTTTTTTATGCGAGCACCCCCTGGCACGCTTCGGCCTCCGCGGCCCCAACCCACGGGCCGCCCTTCCAGCTTTGATCCCCCTGCTACCCCTTGGGTGCCCTGGAGATCCTGCGCCGCCTGCCTTATTATAACTTCAGGTGCTCTCCTGAAACCTCCGTTTGCCGGGTTGCACGTGCCCTCCTGGAACAGTGCGTGTAGAAAATCCATCCATCGTCGCGACGAGAAAAGCGACCCGGGACTTATACAACACCAGTCAGAACCTTGCTAGCGAAGCTTCAGACAACAACATTTATGCCGGGCTACCCTTGTATTTGTAGTTACGTACAGTGCTGCTTGACGTGTTTCTTACTATACGTATATTGGTCTCCGTTCGACGATTTCAGCTAGATTAAAAAAAGAAACATAAAAAGTGCTCGGCAAAGATTTACTGTCAGCAAAATAAGCTCGAGCTGCAATATCCCATCGTTTTCATAATAAATTGGCGAGAGGCACGTAGAGTAGTGGAAAAAAAACGTTACGCTATATTTTACTGCACATATTGCCTGCTTTTGACACTTCTGCTACACATTTGGTGTTAAAGGTGTGGCAGTAAAGGCTTTGACACAAGTGGTCTACTGGCAAGGGACGTTATGGAGACAACAGTGCTGACAAGAACTTCTGCAAATATTGTGTGAACAAACAAGGACACTAAATAAACATTTAAGAAAACCCAATTAATGCTCACAGATCCTTGGAAAATGCAATTTACGGTTTCATGTTAAAATAACATCTCGGTTTGTGTATTAAAACAAGGCAAAGAGGTTGCAAGGAAATGAACACTTCAACTTAGAAACAGAGGTGAGCAAGGAAAGCCTCAGCCTGGAGCCAAGGCTTCAGCAAGCAAATATGTTTGTGAGACCCGTGTGGAAGACAAGTTCCCACACTGAGCTTTCCCTTGCTCGTCCACTGTTGATTGGCTAAATGATGAGCTTAACTTACTCCGAGCATATTTCAAAAAACTTTTTGCGTACACACTGTGCTCAGGTTTGTCATCTGTTGCTTGAAGAGAAAGAAAAATTGTTTTTAGTGACTTGCCTGTTTGAGAAGTGGGGAATATGCCGATTGTGTGAACATACCTTTTCTATAATTACTTTGTTTAGCGCAGAACGACGGACACAAGAAAGACAACAAGAGAAGGCGGTATACTCTCAACTGACATCATTTTAATGCGTCACTCCTTTATAGAGAACAGAATCTCTCTATATATAGAAGAACATGCGAAGTGAGCACCATGTGCAGGTGCATGCCCAGCATCCGAACACCAGAGCGCACTCATGCGACCATTATCCCCCCCCCCCCCCACAAGAAAAGAAAGCATATTCAGCGCTATACAAGGTTAAAGGAGGCACGCTAATGCACTGTGACCCCAATGACTGCATGAAGAAAGCTTCTGATAATTCTCGAAATTAACCTTGTACAGCGCTGAATATCGTTTTTTGGATTCTGTCGCATGAGTGCTCTCTGGTGATCGGATGTTGGGGATTCCTGCACATGGTGCTCACTGCGCATGTTCTTTTAGATTCTGCTGTCTATAAAGGAGTGACGCAATAAAATGATTTCAATTGAGAGTAGCGCCTTGTCCTGGTCGTCTTTCTTGTGTCCGTCGTTTTGCGCTAAACAAAGTAATTATGGATTCGCACCAACTAGCCCGCCAACGCATTCTGCTGAGATACCCTCTCTAGCTATCGCTTACGGTGCAGGGCTAGTCTAGTGATTGATTTCATGCATACTGCACATGAACCATTTGTAATTAACTGATGTAAAATAATGTGCGTATCCATATCTAATTCTAATCCCAGCATTTGCCATCTTAACATTCCCTTAGATTTTGTCATGCCATTTAAATATCTTGCTGTACACATTACAAATAACTTAAAGTGGACCATTAATATAGAGTACGTCATTAATAATGCTCATCATATGCTCGGGTACCTACGGTGAAACTTCTTCAAAAGCACCGTCTACGTTAAAACTACAGCTTTACAGGACTCTAATGCGTTCGAAACTTGAATATGCATCTGCAATCTGCAAGACTAAACGATTCAGAAGATAGAGCTCGTCGTTCTAACCTTGTGTTTTTTGGGGTATCTGATACTGAGCGTGAAACGTGGCAAGAATCGGAGAAGAAAATTGTGGAACTTTGTGCTTCTAACCTTAATATCAAGTTGGATCCCTTCGATATTGAGCGCCCTCATAGAATTGGCAGATACAGCTCTAATAGAAACAGACCCATAATTATCAAATTAGCTCATTTCAAAGTAAAACAACACATTCTTTCAAATGCTAAACAACTTAGAGGGTCCAGCTACAGCATATCGGAAGACTACTCAGCTAACACTCGGCATGCACGTAAACAACTAATCGAGTTCGGCAAGTCGCAACAGAAACCTTTCAAACTCCGGTACGACAAACTAATCGTGGATAACAGAAGTTACAAGTATGATAACACTACAAACAGAGTTATATCAACTTCATAGCTACCATCACGCACTATCGCAAAACCATATAGCATCCCTGTATCATTCGTTTATACTAACATTAGAAGCTTATTGCCCAAACGCGAAGCACTCTGTAGCCTTATCGATTCTGCTGATTGTAAGCTTCTTGTACTAACAGAAACGTGGCTGAATTCTACCGTCGATAACACAGAGCTTAATTCTTTCCTTCCTGATTTTGACATATTTAGGCGGGATCGTGTAGGCAAACGCGGAGGAGGTGTTCTGATAGCTGCCCATCGCAGCCTTTGTTGCTCCATTATCAATATCACTTCACCTCTAGAAATCTTATTCGTATTGTGCAGTTCTTCATACCTACAAACTATTATCGGTGTATGCTATCGACCCCCCGATGCAGATGCTTCCTTCACTATTCACTTCCACGAGGCACTGCAAACTGTTACGAAGTCATTTAATCATGCGCAACTACTCCTCTTAGGTGACTTTAACTTTCCTGATATAACATGGTCCGAACCAGCCATAACACTGTCTAAAAATAACCTTGAATGTAATTTTCTTAACACATGCCTCACCTTTGGTTTGACGCAGCTAGTGTCTACCCCAACGCGGAAAAACGAACAGTGCTCTAACATACTCGACCTTATCTTAACATCCCATCCCGATAGTGTTTCTTCTATAACACACCTACCAGAACTAAGTGATCACTCGGTACTACATGCAGAATTATCCTGGCAGCTACCATATTGCAAAAAAATCAAAAAAGAAAATAACACTCTACGATAAAGGTGATTACATCAGCATCAACAATGCACTAACCGAGTTTTACAACTGGTTCATTATAGATTTCCCGAAGCGCACAGTAGACGCCAACTGGACGCTTTTTAAAAATAAAATGATCGAACTCACTACGACTTACATACCAACCATCATTTTAACAGAGCGACCTTCGTCCCCATGGTTCAACAACACATTAAAACGACTAAACAATAAAAAGAAAAGATTGTTTCGTAAAGCCAAGCGTTCCAATACCGCTCCGGCCTGGGAAAAATATTACGTCACTGAAAAGGAGTTTGATTCCTTAGCCGCAACAGCTAAACGAACCTTCTACTCAACTACACTCCCTAACATGCTGCAAAACAATCCCAAACAATTCTGGAAATACATTAACCCAAATAAACGTAAACCATTACTATTATATGATAACGATAATAACCGTGTTCCAGACCATAAAGTATCTGAAGTACTAAACTCTGTCTTCTCTTCCGTGTTCACTTCTGAACCTAACACTGACCTCCCAGACTGTCCTTACCTCAACAACCCAACGATGCCTGACATAAGAATCGAAGCACATGGTATCACCAAACTAATTGAGTCCCTCAAATTAGCATCCTCAGCCGGCATCGACGGCATCAATTCCAAAATGCTTAAGAACACCGCGCACATCTCTAGTGTATTTTTGTGTCATATCTTTCAGCAATCATTATCATCTGGAGTGGTGCCGCAAGACTGGAAAATAGGTAAGATAATTCCAGTACCAAAAAAAGGATCATCATCATCGTGCCACAATTACCGTCCAATTTCCCTCATCAGTGTTTGTTCTAAACTAATGGAGCATATAATTTATTCTCATATTGTAAACTTCCTAACATCCGCTAATTTCTTTAATCCAAATCAACACGGTTTTCAGAAAGGCATGTCCTGCGAGACTCAACTAGCCCTATTCGTTAATGACATCAGCTCGCATCTTGATCAAAACATACCCATAGACGCCCTCTTCCTAGATTTCCAAAAAGCTTTCGACAAGGTTCCTCATGAACGGCTGTTTCTAAAACTATCATGTCTTAATCTTAACCCTCGTGTTCTCCAATGGATACGCAACTTTCTCACTAACCGTCAACAGTTCGTTTACGCTAACCAATGCTCGTCTACCTTATCACCCGTTATCTCTGGCGGGCCACAAGGCACAGTCCTGGGACCACTACTCTTCTTAATATACATTAACGACTTACCTATAGGCTGTTCTTCCAAAATTCGTTTATTTGCCGATGACTGTGTAATCTATCGTCCTATTACTAATGACGCTGATTCTCGCGCCCTCCAGTCCGACCTTAACGTCATTGAAACTTGGTGTAACAATTGGCTAATGTCCCTCAACGTCAAAAAAACATCACTACTTTCTTTCCATCGTCGCCAATCATTTATGTCAGCTAATTACACTATCGCCGGTTCGGAAATATGTGCTGTGACTTCATATAAATACCTAGGCGTTAACTTGTCCAATAACCTCAGTTGGTCCTCACACATTTGCAACATTAGCAATGATGCCAATCGTGTACTAAGCTACCTGCGCCGTAATCTACGTCTTGTCCCGCACTCAGTAAAACTACTCGCATACTTAACAATCGTTCGACCCAAACTAGAATACGCATGCTCAGTATGGGACCCACACCAATCTAACCTGGCAACAGCACTAGAATCCATCCACAATCGTGCAGCAAGGTTCATTCATTCTGACTACTCTTACCACACTAGCGTTACTAAACTTAAATCATCTCTGAAACTTCCAACCCTCGAGCAGCGCCGCAAAACAGCAAGACTGTGCCTCTTTTACAAATTTTATCACTCACTACTTCATCAGACCGACATCACGCCTGCGCATCGCACTTCATCCCGTCATGGCCATTCAAAGGCTGTTTATCCCCCTCCAGCTCGCACCTCCGCTCATCTTAACTCTTTCTTCATTCAAACAGCGAAAGACTGGAATCATCTACCTTCTGAAGCGGTGCACCACTCCAGTCATTCATCGTTCAAGGCATTTATTGAAAATATTATGTAAATATGCCCACCCCTCATGTAAAACCCCAAATGGGGTATTTGAGGTACCAATAAAATAAATAAATAAATAAATACAGGATCCCAGTCGCGTTACTTGAAGTAGTAAAAAAGAACTCTATTCGTTTCTTTCTAATTATAACCGTATTGTGAGTATAACCTTAATGAAAACTAACATAGCACTTATTCCACTAGCTAACTGCCGTAAAGTCGCCCGTCTTGTGCTATTTCGCAAAAATTTTAATCTACAGCTCTACAAGACTCTAATACGCTCGAAACTTGAATATGCATCTGCAATATGGGGGTCCCAGTCGCGTTAATCTTATTACTTTACCTGAACTAGTAAAAAATAGCTCTACTCGTTTCATTCTAATTATAACCGTATTGCGAGTTTGAAACTAACCGTAACCGTAACTAACAGTAATCTAACCGTAACCTCAATGAAAACTAACCTAGCGCTTATTCCAGTAACTAACCGCCGTAAATTCGCCCGTCTTTCGCTATTTCGCAAAAAATTTCCGTCACATGACACTTCACGTCGACTTCATACTGCAGTCTCACTACATTTCAAATCGCTTCGACAATCACCAGTAAGGTACGAATTGATTCATATTACACAAAGTCTGTCTTTCAGTTTTTAATTTCCTGTACATCTCAGGAATGTAACTACCTTCCCTCAAGCGTCGTAGCCATCACCGATAACAAACTTTTTGCAAAGCTGTAGCTAACACTGTATAATCAGGATAATTATTATATTACCAGAACTCACTGCACTTGCTTGTTCGTTTTACTCTACTACTTTGTAACCAATCCCTTCTTTTGTGCCTTATGTCCATGATGGCAATTTAAATAAAAAATAAAATGAGCACTCATTGCTCATTGCCAAAGACTTGAAAAATTATAGACCGATCAGCTTACTGTCCGTTGCCTACAAAGTATTTACTAAGGTAATTGCAAATAGAATCAGAAACACCTTAGACTTCTGTCAACCAAAGGACCAGGCAAGATTCCGTAAAGGCTACTCAACAATAGACCATATTCACACTATCAATCAAGTGATAGAGAAATGTGCAGAATATAACCAACCCTTATATATAGCTTTCATTGATTACGAGAAAGCGTTTGATTCAGTCGAAACCTCAGCAGTCATGGAGGCATTACGGAATCAGGGTGTAGATGAGCCATATGTAAAAATACTGGAAGATATCTATAGCGGCTCCACAGCCACCGTAGTCCTCCATAAAGCAAGCAACAAAATCCCAATAAAGAAAGGCGTCAGGCAGGGAGATACGATATCTCCAATGCTATTCACAGCGTGTTTACAGGAGGTATTCAGAGACCTGGATTGGGAACAATTGGAGATAAAAGTTAATGGAGAATACCTTAGTAACTTGCGATTCGCTGATGATATTGCCTTGCTTAGTAACTCAGGGGACCAATTGCAATGCATGCTCACTGACCTGGAGAGGCAAAGCGGAAGAGTGGGTCTAAAAATTAATCTGCCGAAAACTAAAGTAATGTTTAACAGTCTCGGAAGAGAACAGCAGTTTACGATAGGTAACGAGACACTGGAAGTGGTAAGGGAATACATCTACTTAGGGCAGGTAGTGAGGCGGATCGGGATCATGAGACGGAAATAATCAGAAGAATAAGAATGGGCTGGAGTGCGTTTGGCAGGCAGTCCCAAATCATGAACAGCAGGTTGCCGTTATCCCTCAAGAGAAAAGTATATAATAGCTGTGTCTTGCCAGTACTCACCTACGGAGCAGAAACCTGGAGGCTTACGAAAAGGGTTCTACTGAAATTGAGGACGACACAACGAGCTATGGAAAGAAGAATGATAGGTGTAACGTTAAGGGATAAGAAAAGAGCAGATTGGGTGAGGGAACAAACGCGAGTTAATGACATCTTAGTTGAAATAAGAAAAAGAAATGGGCATGGGCAGGACATGTAATGAGGAGGGGAAGATAACCGATGGTCATTAAGGGTTACGGACTGATTCCAAGGGAAGGGAAGCGTAGCAGGGGGCGGCAGAAAGTTAGGTGGGCGGATGAGATTAAGAAGTTTGCAGGGACGGCATGGCCACAATTAGTACATGACCGGGGTTGTTGGAAAAGTATGGGAGAGGCCTTTGCCCTGCAGTGGGCGTAACCAGGCTGATGATGATGATGATGATGATGACTCATTGCCAGAGTTTCAATTAACATGAAGTAGCATTTCCGCAAAATTGCATTGGGTGGGTTTGATCGTTTTGAAGTTCTTTGCATTTTCATGTAACAAACAGTCGTGACTGAGCATGTGATACCTGGTGGAAATGTCGTTAAACTGATTCACAAAGGACAGATGACAGAGTTTGTGCATTAGCAAGCTTGCTAATTGTTTTTGTTCTGGTCGTCCCGGCTATAACGAATTGAAAAGAAACTAGGTGGCACTAAACATGTTAGACGTAATAGTTCTGCGGAAACCCACAAGGTGGAGAGAAGTAAATAAAGAGAAAATGAGACATCCACACAAACATAGCTAAGTGCTACAAAGGAGCCTACCAATGACCGTTTAAGGTTTCGAGACACTGAAATTGTTTTTAAGCCTCATCACGTGTGCTGGAGGTACTGGCCTCGCTCAAAGAAAGGGCTTCTCCCGTTTCGTCCGTGCGCTCCAAACTCGTAAAACGAGGCATCGCTAAGGCATGTTTGCGAGCTGCTCTCAAGCGCTCGTGTGAGCGCTCTGGTGAACAGAGCTTTTCAGCACAGGTTAACTGACTAACGTCAGCAGGCTACCCTACCAGCGTGTTGTGCAGTGTTGCTGGTGCCTTGGTAAAAGAGTTAAAGAACGCCGGAAACCAAACTAAGCCGTCACAGCCTTCAATATCTAGGCTTGCCGTCATTCCTTATGTACACCGTGTTTCCCATAACATTATGAAAATTGCGGCTAAAGCAGGAGTGAGGGTTGTATGCAATGCCCCTAATAAACTGAGCGGGTTGTGCAAAATACTCAACAGGGTTGATACTGTCGCGCGTAAAAGTTGCTATAAGAATCATGTTCGCGGCTTCATTGACTATATAACGCAGGTCATCTATGAAATCCCGCTCGATTGTAAACGTGGCTATATTGGGCAAACGAGGAGATGCATTAATGATTGCCTGCGCGAGCATGCCGCTTCACTGAAAGGAAACCCGTACAGTCATCTGGCTGCTCAGTGTAACACGTGTGGTTGCACCCCGATGTTTAAAAATTGCGAAATAATTGGAAGATACATGAAAAGCACGCGAAGGAAATCTTTGAGGTATTTTGCATATTCACAAGTGGCAACGCATGCGTCAGTTCTGTGTCCCTCGCACTATCAACAAAAGCATTGGATTATCTCCATGGCTAACGCTTATTTTTTTTCTGTTCTTTATGTCGCCTTCAATGATGTCTTTATATACTGCTTCTGCAAATAAAGCATTTGGGTGGTAGTCAGCACTCTGCCCTGTGCTCTTTACTCGCTCGTCCTGTCTCGCGCTGTTTATGTTTTCTTATTCTAAAGATGAACCAACCAGCGCCTTTGCACACACTGGAAGAGCTATGTGGAGCATGCTCTCAATCAGGAAGATGAGAAAACTGGACCACATAATCGACGATGCTGTTGGCGAAGGTCCTGCTGTTGTGATCAACCTAGAAGACGAAACAACCAACGGTGCTGATCTCAGTTGGGACGAGGACGATCAATTGTGAGCCCCTCTAACGGGATAACTTGATTAATTTCTTTGTGCACACAAGCCGAGATCATTCAGTACTGTCGAAGTGAGAGCAACGAAAATGTGAACGAGAACGTCTCCAATGAGCTATGGCTACGCTGTCTGCACTACTTCAAACACGCGCCGTACTGAAGTCACGTCCTGCTGCATTTGCTCAGCTGCCGTTCTCTGCAGTTATAAATCATGTTTTCTCTGTCGCGATGAAGGCATATGACAACCGTATAATCGCAAGGTGGTGAGTGAAACGTTTGAAATTAACGACGCGCTATCAGCATTTCTGGATGACTTTGGCGCCGAAGCATCGCTTGTGATTCTCAGTCGGAAATCTGCACCATGTGAATGTATCGTAAATCTAGCTCAGACCATTTCGCATACCGCAAAGCAACACCATGCTCGCGATTAATGTGTACCATTTTGATGTATTGAAACACATAAGTGGGTGTTACATGTCTTCGGCTCCACTCGCGCTAGGGTGCTGTCCGCCTTCCCTCAGATGCCACACGGTACGCAGTCCTTTGTCCTCATCGTGGATGAACTCTCGTGAACATACACTCGGTAAGAAAAGGTTGCACCCTTTGGGGCTTGTCCCATAACAGTAACCGTCATCTTGCGCGCCTTTCTTCAACGCTACGCGCCCGGCACGGCATGCGCGCGTCATCAACGTGACTTCTTGAAAGGAAAGTAGCGAGCGCACAGTTTTGATGAAAGGAAATGCAAGCAACGCTGGTGACATTTATCGTTGTGTGACAAAATATGCCCCTGTGCAAGCGTCACGATGTGCACTGTGTAGTGCACATCGTGAGCTTCTGAACAAATGCGCACATGTACACCGCCCCCTCCCTTAAGCATCATTTCCTTCTACATTGTTCATTTATCGAGTGCAGATGGTTGCTTTTGCGGGCACATTTTTGTTTGCATGGGCCTTGCCTTTCCGCAGGACCTGTACTTTAACGTTCAAGTGCAAGTAAATATCAAGAGTTGAAAACTGAACCTGCTTTCGTATAATTTTGTGGCGCCAGAGTATTGTAAAATGTCCACAGGAACATTCGGATTACGTTGTGAAAATTCATATTGATTCATATTAATTTGTACTCAGCTGTTGACGAATACATTGCCAAAAAAGCAGTGTAACTCAGTCTCAGTTAGCAACTTATGTGGCATGCGAGAAAGAAAGGGAGAGAAAAAGAAGCTTTGCAGTCGAGGTTCGACTGCTCAACATTATTCTATGGAATCGTGTTATTTTTGCACGACTTTGCTGCCCTTGATCTTTTGATTAGCCGAAACATTGTCATCATTCTTACTGCAGCTTCTGGTCGATGTAGGTGCTTTATTGGAAACAAACTTTCATGAAGTAGTCTGCCGCTTTGTATTTGTACGCCTTTTCATCTGTCATTAATTCTTTCCTGAACCTGGAGGAACTGACTGAATGCTAAGTGTTTAGGCCAACCTCCAAAATGTTTAATGGTACAATTAATCTCTTAATTGCTTGCACTTCCAGCTGTACAAGTTGCTAATTGCAATTAAGTGCCCAGACAGGTGTAGCTAAATCCTGGTACTTTGTAGACACTTCCCTCAGCTGCTCAATCTTGCCACAAGTGCACCATTCAGCAGCTACTACACTTGTTCCACTTACCATTCACAGCAACAAGGCAGAAGCCCGGCATCGGTAACGTTTGTAGCACAAGATACGTGCTGTAATGCGATTGTCATCAGTCTATATTAGTCAATCAAGCACATTAAAATCATCTGCAAAGGTCAAGTATTCAGTGTAACTTGGGCACTGTAGACAGATATCCTTCTACAGAACGTGAAAAGCATTCCCTGCGCTATTAACATAGCTCTAGCCAAGACAACAGGCATCATAAAGTTTGGGCGCTTGTGTTGTCACATGGCTCACTTCAGTGGGTCGTGGCTCCTGCACGTAATGGCCTCTCTCTGCAGCCAAGTTCTGCAGTGTTATACGAAGGTACGTTGGGGGACCCTGACCCCCTGCAACACATTCTGAAAGCACACTTGAAACAACTTTGCCTGCCTTAAGCACTCCACAGACGCTCTCCCAGCAGCCATGTTTTTGGAAGGCTTACTGAACCACATTTCAGCCCTTATCCTGCATGCATTGTCCTACATGCTGAGTCATTATCTGCATATCATTGAAGGCCAGGAAGTATATAGACGACGTGGAAAGCCTGCGCTTCGGTCTGATGCGGTACCCACACTCTTGCCGTATCTTCCGGGTATCTCTTCGAACATCCCACACGCGAACAGCCCACGTGACAGAGAACGGCCTCACATGCTACGGATGAAGGCCGGTCATCAAGTGAACGCCCCCGCTATCAGTTGAACCATCATTGACATTGGAGGCATGTGACAATGGAAACCTGCGCGAGCTCGAAGACAAAGACAACCATAGACATAGACATGCTTCCTAATTCAAGCAAATATAAACATGCGTGTGTTTCGCTTTATTCACCCAGAGAACCTGGAAAAGTAACTACGGCTCAGGCGTATGACGCATAAAAATAGGGGAAAGAACGGCTATTCCGTAAATATTTTCAAAACACAATTAACCTACAAAAGAAATGTGCTGCACGTAACGAATAATGTGGCCTACATTCTCTCTAAATGTCAAATTGCTGCCGTTATTAGGGCATTAGGTAAATTTTGTTCGCATTCAATATATCGCCCTGAGAAAGGCCGAAAACGACGGTTTACCAATTTTTAATTGCACATAATTAAGTCACACAGTTCATTTATTCCTGTACGTCGCACTTGTACATGAAACCCATTTCTTCGCAATATGAGCTCAGAATTGCGTTCCCTCACGACTTAGCGAAAACACGCACATAATGTTTAAAAAGGAAAGCAACAAATGCGATCCATCTGATTGCGGTCATGATCGAACGCAACGGCAACGCTGCGTTCGAGTGCTTCTGTTCGGCACGCTCCGAGGCTGCCGGCCGGCGCCTCCGGCGCGCCTTTGCGCTGATTGTACTATCGGCAACGCGCTCTGCTGTTCTCATTTCATTTGTCCACGATAGTACAACTTTGATATTCATGCAATGTTTTTAACACGAGAAGAATACCATGTCAGGTTCGCAAACATTTATTTCAAATGAGTATGGATAAGTCAGACAGCACTGCATCACAGCTTATGCAAACATAGGTCAAAAAGCATCATCAATGGAACAATGCAACAATGATGTACATGCAATGTTCTACACAATACAGTCCATTTAACGTCACAGTTACTGGCTGTACACGAAAAGACTTTACTTCACCTGTCAAATGGTGCACTGCGCCAAGCAGAGACGTTTTTATCAACACATATTGTGAAAGGACACATGCTATTTAGTTTAAGTGTTCAAAGTACCACAGTATGCCGCCAAAATTATGCTGTAGGGTGCCTTCATGGGCCTGCATTATGCAGCAGGAAGATGCAGATGTGGTGATTTGACTTTCATATTTCTTCTGTTGACTGCCTCTTAGCAGCCAAAAGAAGTAATGCCAACCAGAATATAATATTACAGAATTCGTTGGTGTCTTCTATTTTCACACAGGGAACCCGGATGAACAAAGTCCAGCGACAACACAGTTGCTGCAAATGTATGAAGATGTACATCCAGGCGATGAAGCTGCGTTAGATTTGGATGCGCCTACCTGGAGCAACTCCCCTGAGCACACAAGTACAAAGCCTGACCCTGATCAGTGTAGTTCAAGAGGGACGCTGCGAGGAAGGCAAGGCAAGTATACGCTGTGTGTAGTTAGCCACATGTAAAATACAAATGTGTGGAGTAGTTTGTCACTGCCTATCTACAAACAGCATCTTAACAGTGCCCCTCTCATATGATCTTTATCTGCAGGTGTGAAAAGGGCTGCCGAGGGGGGCAACCTGGCTTCCTTCGAACGAAGGCTGAACTATGAGAAGTCGATGAGAGCCACAGAGTGCTCTTTAGAGGAGCGAAAGATTGCTCTCGCAGAGCAGCGCCTCAGAGGGCACTTCTCGAAATCATACATAAGCTTTCGCAAAATAAAAAATAAACATTCTTGTAGTGCAGTACGGTGCATTTATTTCTTCAAAAAGAAGTTACAAGGTCATCCTTGTAACATACATCCCTAAATGCTTGGAAATAAAATTTTGCAAATTAAAGTGTGTTAAAACTACGGCTCTGATGCTGGTGCTCGAGTACTGCATACAAGATGAATAAAGCTTGCTTTAACAGGTCACACAAAACGTAGCATCGGCAAATGTGAGATTGTTTAGTGGTTCAAATAGAGCCAATAATTGCTTAACAATTTTAAAGTGCTTTCCAAAATGCTCTTATGGGCTACGCATATGCACGTTCCAAAGACATATGTGAGATCCCTGATCCGAGGATTGAGGATCTCAAGCAGTGACGGGAACCAGATATTCTGGCAGAGATGGTGGTTTTAAGCCAAAAACCATAGAAACTTGACTACCATACAAACATGTATGTCAGTTTGCGAGGATTGTATCTACTTTGTACATCTGAGGTAGATTTTGTAGAAGAATCATTTGATTTTTTTTAAAGTCCAAAATGCAAACAGTCCAACAGTCTTGCCGAACCCCCATTCTACGGCATGGCGGACTGTGCTCATGCCGGAATTAAACGTTTGCTGTGCCTCTGTCTGAGAAGAGCCGGCATATGGGTGCATCAGCAGTGGACGTAGTGGATATGCAGGGTCGCCATAGATTGTGTACGAGGAACCCTGCACCAAGTGCTCGAGCCTCCTGTAAAGGTCGCTGTCTCCCAGGATACCTACAACAGAGCAACTCTTTTCAGCACTCGGCAGTCACCCAAGAAATATTCTCACAAAGAGCAATAAAAGAGATATTTCATAGCTGAAGTGCCTGAATAAGAATATTACTTATAAAACAAAATGGTACATAGAATGGTTCTTTTTCAATCTTTGTGTCTCATGATATTAGCTTGGCCAGTGAATAACAGAAGGCCTTGTTGGCTACTATGCATGCAGTTATATGCTTAATAATTCTGGGGTGCAGGTGAACACAACATGAAAGAAAACCAATAATTATGTTTCCTTAAGGTGATCAAGCATGCACAAACGGCACTATAAGTAAACGTCTTGGGTACCTTTTAGTCTTCACGTAAGGTGTGCAGCATTATGCTTCACTGCACAATATTTTTGTAGTGACCTGTATGTGCACTGTTTCTATGAAAATACCATTATGTGATAAAAAATACCTTTAGCAACATAGTAAGTCTGTCTGGTGTACCTGCCGCTGTCGTGTCTGTGACCTGGATAGTGGCCGTCAAGATTGCACACGATGCCGTTGGCGCACATGACAGATTGATATTTCACAGCATGGACGCGCTTATGACCAGAGAAATATATTGTCTGGTTCACCGATGGCCAGAAAATCGGTCTCGCTGTCCCATCCACGAACCCCCAACAGATTTAAGTGGTGCACCTCTGCGATGCACTGCCTGTCATTAAAGGTAGTAACGTACACAATTACCTTGCCACTCAGAAATTGCTCGAAGAATTTGCGAGTAATCTGGTTACGTTTCGCGCCAATTTTAGCCAAGCATATCTATGCACTCACGTTCGCGCAGTTAGGTATTTCAATGCACTGTACTTGCCTGAGAAAAACGACCTAGTTAAGCAATGTTCAGCCACTTGTTCTTTTAGTCCAGCAGGTGTCCAAAGTTTCTTTCAATGTGCGTGAGCACCTGGGACACGATGCTTGACAAAGTGGAGTAGTGGCGGCCAAGCAGTGGCTCCAAATCCCACCACCTGTTGGGATAGGCCAGCCTGCGTAGAGTTATAAGAGGTTACTCGCCACTAACGCAGGCACCCTGGGCGCTTATTACAGTGTCCGGGATAAGCAGAGACGTGCTCAGGTCTTTCAAGTGTTCCTTATGAAACCTAAACATCCCCCTAAAAGCATGTTCCTGCAGTTCTTCGATGTTAAATAGGCCGTTTACCGACTTATACTGCCGTGGTGTGCGCTGTTGATGTCCAAGGAAAATGTCTTCCAGATCACTCCAGCTGAGATCTAGATAAAGTAGGTGCTCGCAAAGAACACCTACGCGCGATCGGCTCACGTTCGGCATGATAGGTGATGGCAAACTCTGAACTTTACGTCGCAAACACGGCAGAAAGCACGACTGGCTCTCTGAGTATGCGAGTATGAGCTTGTGGATTAACTTGGCTAGTGAAGGAACGTAAAGGTGGTTAATCAAAACTAAGCGCAACTAATTGTTTGCTGCTGATAGATCAACCTCGAAATTTTAATTAAATGCGAAAACACGACAGTTAAAATTACCATTTTTATCATAAAATGGTATATTTAAAAAAAATTATTTCTAATAGCTTTTTCTTGATGCCGTAGTGGCGCTGTCAGCGCAAGACGCTATTCGCAAACGCAGAACCCTATTCTAAAATTCTTCACTCCTGCGTGCCCCAACGCTAACGCCCGCAAAGCTCTTTGAGGCCCCTATTCTAAAACTCTCTATTGATGCAGGAGATCGTCTTATTCAACAACCTTGAGAGCAGTGTTAAAAGAATGAAAAACATTTCAAATGATTATTTTTATTCTCGACTGAAATATTACTGCTAATCTTGAAGTTGTCATTTATTTCGCAAAGATCTTGTGCACCTGGTATATAGCTGTCATTCCTTTCAAAAGATATGCTGGGTCAGTAACTATTTTAGTCTGTCAGAACATGTGCTTAGAATTATGTGGTATTGAAACAAAACAGACAAATTTTCTGCATGGTAAGTTTTATTAGGAATTTTTAAATTACATTCTGGAAGCAATGAACAAGCAAGCAATTTAAGAGAGTGAAATGGTGAGCATGTCAAAAGACCTTTTTGAAGTGTACAATTGGAAGCAAAATAAGTTACGATTCTTCCTGCCCGATCGGCTTTTAAATATGTGAGCACTACATTCGCAAGCTACAAAAGCAATGTGTCAAAGGAATCAGAATCAGAATCCACTTTATTTCCAAGACATTAGTAGGGGGCCCCCAGGCTAAAAGCTGTCGCAGACAGCTTGACGGGACCCAGGGGCCTACGGAGAGCGACAGGCAGTGGATTTCACAAATGCGAACAATTGTAAATACACACAGTCATTATGAAGGAAACATGAACTTGATTGATACAGATACAGCATACATGGTGGACACTATCACAGAAATACATAAACACTGCAGGAAATGTAGCAGCCAGGAGAACAGAGAAAAAGTCCATTGCTTCGTCACGTAATCACGCACCTCCGGTTTAAACGTGCCGAGTGGGGCACTTAAGATAATGTGAGCTTTTAAGAGGTTGTATAGTGTTGGTGTGCAGTAATCTAGCCTAGATTTACCGTAATTTGTATGTGTGCGCGGCACCGGTATTAGCCTGTTACGTATGCTGTAGTCATACAGGGAATGTTCTGTATCGTTTGGGAGTTTATTTTTATATATATAAAGAGATAGTTTATAGTCGTATAACTTAGACGCTTTAAACATATTATGTTTAATGAATAGGGGACCAGTGGGTAATAGGCTCGGGTGTCCATTAAAGTTGTCAAAGATTCTCAGGACCTTCTTTTGGAGCCGCTCCAGTTTGTTATAGTTGATGGTCGTTGTAGTACCCCAAACTAAAGTGCAATATGAAAGACGTGAGTAAAAATTAGCATAATATACTGAATTTTTTAGTCTAACTGGAATTAATTCCCTCAGTCTGTCGAGGCAACCAACTGCTTTGCCTAATTAAATCGTGAGCTTATTAACGTGCGTGTTCCAAGACATTGTTTCTTCAAACCAAACCCCTCAAAATTTTTCAGATGCAACGCGCTGCAGGGCCACTCCTTGAAAGTTTAGAGTGAGTTCGAAGCCACTTTGTTTTTTGAGAGATTTAAATATATCTAGTTTTTAATATTTAAGGTTAATCTGTTTGAGTTCAACCACTGTTCAAGGTCAATTAGGTAATTATTTATCGTTGTGTTTAGGTGGGCTAAAGTTGGTGTGAAAAAGAAAATATTAGTATCATCAGCATACATGACTAGTTTGGGAGAATTAGGCACATCACATAAGTCATTAGATCCTTTCGAACAGATCCTTTCGTGTAAAGAGTCAGATACATAAACTGGCACAACCTTGTTCAGAGAGGAGTGGCCTCAAGTATTTGTAGTATTCAGCCAAGGTACAAACATAGGCATAAGCACAAATGTGCATCATAAAATGAAAATGTGGGCTGTTTGCACCAGTGGTGCAAGGCTGGGTCACAGCGGAGCTAGTTCTCGCTTTTGCTACGTTTTTCGAGGTTATACATGGCTCGGGTAGGTTCACATTTGCCAGGTTGTGCCAAGTTTTGCGGTGTTATGCATGGCTTAACTATGCTCGTTCTAAATGTCGCCAAGATTTGCTAAGTTTTGCCAAGTTCTTGCGAGTTCATACACGACCAGGTCCATAAGCCACGCAAGCATCGATCCGGTCCTCGTCCTCGACGTCCGACCGTCGTTGTGGTTATCGTTGTGGTCGGGGAAGGATTCGCGAAGCACTTGCAAGGCAGAGCTCTTCTGTTGAAAGTTCCGCACCGAGCTCACCGTGGAGACATTTACGGCGAACCAGAGCCGGTCACAGACGCGGTAGCTGTGCCCGAACTTTATGCCGAGGAATTCGCGCGGGAACTGGCCGTTCTCACCTCCCATGGATTTTCGGCCTTGGAAGTTCTTGGTGACGCGCAGGCCCGGAACCGATTCCTGGCAGCGCCGAGCATTCCGTCGGCAGCGTTCGTTGTCTCTGGCCCAAAACTCGGGATAACTTGTAATTCAAAACGAAAACGGTGACTGATATGTAATTGATTTTTTGCAGTGAAGCTGTATACCTCTGTCGTCCAAGGAAATTTTCGTGTCATTGGCATGGTAAGCAAAAAACTCCTCATACGTGGGTCGATCCCGGAGATAGTGCAATGCCGGGCTGACCCGCGGTGGAGGTGAAGCAGGCGTTAAGCACTCCCCATACGTGGGCCGATCCCGAAGCTAGTGCAATGCCGGGCCGACTCGCGGCCGAGGTGAAGCGAGCGTTAAGCACTCCCCATACGTGGGGCGATTCTGAAGATAGTGCAATGCCGGGCCGACCCGTGGTGGAGGTGAAGCAGGCGTTGAGCACTTCCCATACGTGGGCCGATCCCGTAGATAGTGCAATATGCCAAGCCGACCCACGGCGGAGGGGCAGTTCGTCATCAAGGGGCCCACATACACAGCTTCGCTGGTCATCCTTCTTCACAGAGCGGAAGGCTACCGAATTTTTCTTTACTTCTGCCGTGTTCATGACCATTCAAAGGTGGTATCATACTCTCAACTTTGGTTTTGCTTTTAAGTGTTCTTTAATCATCACCACGTGCTATTTCGCCAATTTTTCAAATGTGACGTATGGCAAAATAACGCTAAATGGGGAGTCCTGACGGGGCTGACATTGGAACAGATGTATAACATAGGTGTTCTGTGGTATAACGGCTACTGCCTTTGCGCTCGGAGGAAGGGACTATGCCGACCCCGTTGTGGTGGAAGGCTGTGCCAGCTGTGAAGAACGGTCCCTCATCGATGAAGGTAAACAAGTTATCAGAGGTTGCCTATCTGTAGTTCTGTGGCTTCTGTAGGCTACTGCAGTTCATTATTTTTCGTACAAAACCACTTGACAACGGTGCAAGTGCCGTGATCATGGCGAGCACTGTCTTTTCCTCGTCGCTTGCTACGGCGCCAGGTGCCCTGTGGCTTTACGCAGCGAAATTTGCTCTGCGTGCGCCAAGAAACCGCGTGCTTGTCAGTTTCTCGTTATCGCTTGCTCGTCTGCGAGGCACGATGTTCCCGATTATCGGTTAAACCAAAAGCCGGACAGTTCTCGCTGACAATGAGCAGATTGACGTTCGTAAAATGTCGCACCTTGATTGGTGCTACAGAATGCGACACGGTGAAGCTAGTTATTGCCGCGTGCTGCCGTCTTCTCCCTAAGCTTGGTTTGCCGCTTCATAGCAAAAATTCTTCAGGAGTGAAAATTCCAATGGTCAGTTGCCCAGCAGCTTTAAACTATTCGTAGTTTTGCTCTTATGGGCATTTTGCAGAAAAATCAAGCCAAAATAAAACGCTCATTACCTAATCCATAAGGAGGTGAATGAAAACTTTCATAGATCAAGAAAACTGGCTCGAAAAACGAATGCCTAATATTCTCAGCCAGCTATTGAGAAACAAGCAATACTTAACATGTTCCATGAATATATAGCAGCACTAAAACTTGGAACTCGGCCTATTAAATTTTGGGCATGTATTTCTTTTTAAAATCCTGTAACCAAATATGATTAGAGCTAACCTGTATGGAATAAAAGTACTACTTTACGAAAACAGTTCCGTTTTTTTGTAACATGCACTAGAAATTCGATAATGAACGGGCTTTTCATATCGTGTTTCCATAAATGTGAAGCGATGTCATACGGCACGCATGTGTTGCCAATGAAATTCTTTTTACAGTGGAACTTGACACTCAAGCACAGAAAGTGCGCTGCGCTTGTCCTGTCTACCTGTGTGTAGTGTTCCTTGACACAACGTGCAACATCGGCGAAAATTTGCCAACTAGGCGGACAAAACGTTCTGATAATGTATCCGTCTTGACAGGTTCTACATTGCCGCAGCGAGGCCAAGAGCGGGAAGTATACTCACCAGAGACCGCAGGTGTCATTAACCGACTGAGAGACGGTACACAAAGGTATCGTCAGTCAGCGAAGAGCTGCCGAACGATTACCACGAGGGAAGCACTAGAGAAGTTGATGTATCATGTGAGCCCAGAGTTCTACCAACACTTGCAGTGCCAGGTGACGCTCCATTATCGCAAGAGGAAGGTAAGGACATGGATATATGTTCTCCGGAGCACGTTGGTGTGGTCGCGCAGTTGTGCGGTTTGTCCACTATACTGAAAGGTAGGCTAAAAAGCAGTGTACTATAAGAAATATTTTGCTGCAATAAATGTCGCATAGACCTGCTGCAGTAGTTCTTCTATGCGTGGCTTATTCTGACCATAAATAACATCAATCTGGGTCTCACAAAACAGAGTGAGAGAAAACTCGCAGCAAAAAGAAAGCACAAAAAGCTTAAAAATAAGAAACATTTCTCACTGATATTTTGTTCTTTTTGTAATTCCAATAGCTCTTAGGCTGGTCTCCTGATTAGCCTATCTTTAGAAAATATTCCGACATATTTCGATATTTGCATAAACGTCGTACAACGTATTCTTTCTGCAGACAGTAATTGCTCCCACACTTGCACCATCCTGTCCAGAGATTATTACATAGCTACCACACATGGATCTTGGCATGCTAGAATCTTCTTGAGCTTTGGTCAGTAAAGTTGTGGAAGTGCTAATGTTGCTCAGCACGCTTTACTTTAGTGGTTTCATTTATATAGCAAAAGTTGGAGAGGGGGGAAGAGACTCCTTTCAGCAAAGTCACGAGTAATCTTAATAAGCAAAGAAAGCATGCTGTGCCAGAAAGGAGTGTTCCAGAAAAGTTGAAACGTTTTCGGCTCTCTATTGTGTCGACCCCAAAATTCTCATGACAGATGACCTCCAGCCAAGGATGAACCTCGTAACATAGCTCTGACACCGGTCCTATGCTTCAGACAAGTCGCATGAAACTGAGCCCAGAGCCTCTGTTAAGGAAAGTGCGTAATGTATATTGAGCATATTAGATGAAGGTCAAGAAAACTATTGAAAAAAAAGAAGTGTTCTTAGCAGGTGGCCCTGATGGATTGAATGCAGCGGACTTGCGCTGCTTTTAGAAAATATTTCTGCATGTCCCTAAACTATGCGTTCAATAATACCTTTGTGCATCCCTCTTTCCTTGCCCAACCTCTACTGATGATCAACCGCCTATTGATACATGCTGTTCCTGCATTTACTGTTTCTAAAAAAAAACAGCGCTATTTGTTGTTCTTGTCTTGGAACTGTGCCATTTATGCCTATAGATGACGATAGAACACGTGACGTGCAAGCTCTAGTAGTCTTACACGTATTGCGAAACAAAACCATAAATGAAAAAGACTATAGACATTTTCAGTATCACTTGCTGGATATTTATCACCACATTAGCACAAGGAGAGTTATGCAGAAAATTGACTAGGTATAGAATGTTGTTTGGACTAGCAATTATATCCGTTGTATGGAATAAAAAAGGAAGTTTTTGTTATTGGTACGCCAGAAATGTGGTTCTGCTGCTCTTGTAAGCTTTTTATTATTTGCAAATAACTGCTGCGGCAAAAATGCTTTGGTGGAGTTGTGTTGTGCACAGCAAGCCTCTGCAGCAATTTTCTATGAGAAATTATAGGAAGCGGTCTTGTGAATGTATGATCGTAGTACAGAATGCGGCCATTTGTACTGACTAATGAGATACTCGGCTCTACATTATTGTGTTGTGTATTGAATGCCTTGCTCTGCGATTGGTTGCTTATAAAAACTGTGAATAAACCACATTTTCCTGGCTACTTATGTTGAGCCGGAACAAAATAGCTGCGTGGCATAGCATGCTGGCTCGAGAATCTTGAACAGAGAAACATAAATTTTCACACAGATGCATTGTCCATATGTTGTAAGAAAAGAAAATTGCAAGCCGAAGGGTGTTGAAAAGAAAATCTGAAAGAGGAAAACAATCTGAAAAAATTAATGCAAGCGGTGTTGATTTCCGTTGGGGCCTACAGAGAAAGTTGTGTGATCGTCGAGCGCATAGCAGACAACAAGGGGTTGGCGTTTCCCCCTCGCGCATCAGCAAAACCGTTGCCATGGGAACAGGCTTCATTTTTTTCTTTGTTCTTTCCTCTCGGACTTTGGCCTACCAAGCACCAGGGGAGACATTGGTGCCCGTGACGCAATTACCGTTTACCTGGGGGTATACCAGCTAACCTAGCCGTGGTTGTGTTGCATCTAGAGTTGCATCATGCGCGAGCACGTTGTCGTTGTTGAATGGTTCTGGAAGTGCTCCGCTAAGGGCAACTGCAGCCAAATGTTACGGCGAGAACTTCTTTCCGTGCTATGTGATTGCGATGATAGAGACCGCCAGCAGCAGCGTGTCGCCGATTTCGTCTTTGCCGTCATCGAGCGCGCGCAGCTCGTTGGACCGAGACAAGCACAGGAATTTTTGCGGTTTGCACCGTTTGCGCATCGTCTTTCGTTGTGATGTGAGAGATTGTAACGCACAGACACAGAGTGGGCAAAGTGACAGCGGCACCGACACGATGTTAAAGCACTGTTTCTTCATTGTGCAGATACTTGGATGCATAGAGTTTCTCACTATAACACCTAGAGGGAAATCTGGCGCCACCGTCTATGGGGGTTTCTTAAGGGGGCACCGTGCCGTCATGAGAATGACGGTATATGTGTCTGCGAGGCTCGTGTTGGCTAGTGTTGTAAGAGGCTTCGTCTAAAACGTGGATATGGCTACACAAATAACGCGTTTTCAAAGTAAAATCTTCATAAAATGTTTCCATTCGCGCATATTACATCTTTACTCACCTACAATGCATGACGACGGGAAGAAAAGCAAGAACAGATGACAAACTGTTTCAAAGCGAGCGCGATCGTCTGTCCTCCAACTTTAGCGGCCCGCTGATACTTTTTACGTATGATATAATCGTACGAGCAATAACAAGTTCTTATATTTAAACAAAACATGTTTTTGCGTAATAATAAAACCAAAACAGCTTTTCACGTGCTGTTTTAGTAGAAAATGAATCGTTGTGAAAGACGGAACGGTGCTAGCCAAGCGCGTCTTCAAGGTGTCCTGTCTCTCCAAGAACGATGCCAATCCGAAGTCACAATATACCGGCATTCCCATGCATACCACAGCGCAGCAGCGCCAGATTTCCCTCTAGGTAATGTAGTGAGAAACTCTATGCTTGGATGCGTCGTCGAGCCTGTTTCGCCAGACTGTACGTCATGTGACGTCATCTTGGCAAGTTTCCCGGCTGTTTCATTGTTTTCCAAGCAACAAGAGAAGACCTTCACCCCTGCATCGCCTGTCTGCCCTATCGCCCTTGTGTGCGATAGTTCTGGCATGCTCAGCAAATCAACGGCCTGCCTGCATGTTTCATGGAACTCTGGTACTTTTGCGCGCACCATCGATATCTGGAGCACGTCGATGTCACCATTCATGAGTTTAAAAGCGGCGATCGAGGCTTCGTTCTTCAGTCGGCAAAATGACAGTGGCACCGACACGATGTTAAAACGCTGTTTCTTTATTGTGCAGATACTTGGATGCGTCGTCGAGCCTGTTTCGCCAGACTGTACGTCATGTGACGTCATCTTGGCAAGTTTCCCGGCTGTTTCATTGTTTTCCAAGCAACAAGAGAGGACCTTCACCCCTGCATCGCCTGTCTGCCCTATCGCCCTTGTGTGCGATAGTTCTGGCATGCTCAGCAAATCAACGGCCTGCCTGCGTGTTTCATGGAACTCTGGTACTTTTGCGCGCACCATCGATATCTGGAGCACGTCGATGTCACCATTCATGAGTTTAAAAGCGGCGATCGAGGCTTTGTTCGTCAGTGGGCAAAATGACAGTGGCACCGACACGATGTTAAAGCGCTGTTTCTTCATTGTGCAGATACTTGGATGCGTCGTCGAGCCTGTTTCGCCAGACTGTACGTCATGTGACGTAATCTTGGCAAGTTTCCCGGCTGTTTCATTGTTTTCCAAGCAACAAGAGAGGACCTTCACCCCTGCATCGCCTGTCTGCCCTATCGCCCTTGTGTGCGATAGTTCTGGCATGCTCAGCAAATCAACGGCCTGCCTGCGTGTTTCATAGAACTCTGGTACTTTTGCGCGCACCATCGATATCTGGAGCACGTCGATGTCACCATTCATGAGTTTAAAAGCGGCGATCGAGGCTTCGTTCTTCAGTCGGCAAAATGACAGTGGCACCAACACGATGTTAAAGCGCTGTTTCTTTATTGCGCAGATACTTGGATGTGTCGTCGAGCCTGTTTCGCCAGACTGTACGTCATGTGACGTCATCTTGGCAAGTTTTCCGGCTGTTTCATTGTTTTCCAAGCAACAAGAGAGGACCTTCACCCCTGCATCACTTGTCTGCCCTATCGCCCTTGTGTGCGATAGTTCTGGCATGCTCAGCAAATCAACCGCCTGCCTGCGTGTTTCATGGAACTCTGGTACTTTTGCGCTTACCATCGATATCTGGAGCACGTCGATGTCACCATTCATGAGTTTAAAAGCGGCGATCGAGGCTTCGTTCTTCAGTCGGCAAAATGACAGTGGCACCGACACGATGTTAAAGCGCTGTTTCTTCATTGCGCAGATACTTGGATGCGTCGTCGAGCCTGTTTCGCCAGACTGTACGTCATGTGACGTCATCTTGGCAAGTTTCCCGGCTGTTTCATTGTTTTCCAAGCAACAAGAGAAGACCTTCACCCCTGCATCGCCTGTCTGCCCTATCGCCCTTGTGTGCGATAGTTCTGGCATGCTCAGCAAATCAACGGCCTGCCTGCGTGTTTCATGGAACTCTGGTACTTTTGCGCGCACCATCGATATCTGGAGCACGTCGATGTCACCATTCATGAGTTTAAAAGCGGCGATCGAGGCTTCGTTCTTCAGTCGGCAAAATGACAGTGGCACCGACACGATGTTAAAGCGCTGTTTCTTTATTGTGCAGATATTTGGATGCGTCGTCGAGCCTGTTTCGCCAGACTGTACGTCATGTGACGTCGTCTTGGCAAGTTTTCCGGCTGTTTCATTGTTTTCCAAGCAACAAGACAGGACCTTCACCCCTGCATCACCTGTCTGCCCTATCCCCCTTGTGTGCGATAGTTCTGGCATGCTCAGCAAATCAACGGCCTGCCTGCGTGTTTCATGGAACTCTGGTACTTTTGCGCTTACCATCGATATCTGGAGCACGTCGATGTCACCATTCATGAGTTTAAAAGCGGCGATCGAGGCTTCGTTCTTCAGTCGGCAAAATGACAGTGGCACCGACACGATGTTAAAGCGCTGTTTCTTTATTGTGCAGATACTTGGATGCGTCGTCGAGCCTGTTTCGCCAGACTGTACGTCATATGACGTCATCTTGGCAAGTTTTCCGGCTGTTTCATTGTTTTCCAAGCAACAAGACAGGACCTTCACCCCTGCATCACCTGTCTGCCCTATCCCCCTTGTGTGCGATAGTTCTGGCATGCTCAGCAAATCAACGGCCTGCCTGCGAGTTTCATGGAACTCTGGTACTTTTGCGCGCGCCATCGATATCTGGAGCACGTCGATGTCACCATTCATGAGTTTAAAAGCGGCGATCGAGGCTTCGTTCTTCAGTCGGCAAAATGACAGTGGCACCGACACGATGTTAAAGCGCTGTTTCTTTATTGTGCAGATACTTGGATGCGTCGTCGAGCCTGTTTCGCCAGACTGTACGTCATATGACGTCATCTTGGCAAGTTTTCCGGCTGTTTCATTGTTTTCCAAGCAACAAGACAGGACCTTCACCCCTGCATCACCTGTCTGCCCTATCCCCCTTGTGTGCGATAGTTCTGGCATGCTCAGCAAATCAACGGCCTGCCTGCGTGTTTCATGGAACTCTGGTACTTTTGCGCTTACCATCGATATCTGGAGCACGTCGATGTCACCATTCATGAGTTTAAAAGCGGCGATCGAGGCTTCGTTCTTCAGTCGGCAAAATGACAGTGGCACCGACACGATGTTAAAGCGCTGTTTCTTTATTGTGCAGATACTTGGATGCGTCGTCGAGCCTGTTTCGCCAGACTGTACGTCATGTGACGTCATCTTGGCAAGTTTTCCGGCTGTTTCATTGTTTTCCAAGCAACAAGAGAGGACCTTCACCCCTGCATCACCTGTCTGCCCTATCCCCCTTGTGTGCGATAGTTCTGGCATGCTCAGCAAATCAACGGCCTGCCTGCGGGTTTCATGGAACTCTGGTACTTTTGCGCGCACCATCGATATCTGGAGCACGTCGATGTCACCATTCATGAGTTTAAAAGCGGCGATCGAGGCTTCGTTCTTCAGTCGGCAAAATGACAGTGGCACCGACACGATGTTAAAGCGCTGTTTCTTCATTGCGCAGATACTTGGATGCGTCGTCGAGCCTGTTTCGCCAGACTGTACGTCATGTGACGTCATCTTGGCAAGTTTCCCGGCTGTTTCATTGCTTTCCAAGCAACAAGAGAAGACCTTCACCCCTGCATCGCCTGTCTGCCCTATCGCCCTTGTGTGCGATAGTTCTGGCATGCTCAGCAAATCAACGGCCTGCCTGCGTGTTTCATGGAACTCTGGTACTTTTGCGCGCACCATCGATATCTGGAGCACGTCGATGTCACCATTCATGAGTTTAAAAGCGGCGATCGAGGCTTCGTTCTTCAGTCGGCAAAATGACAGTGGCACCGACACGATGTTAAAGCGCTGTTTCTTCATTGCGCAGATACTTGGATGCGTCGTCGAGCCTGTTTCGCCAGACTGTACGTCATGTGACGTCATCTTGGCAAGTTTCCCGGCTGTTTCATTGTTTTCCAAGCAACAAGAGAAGACCTTCACCCCTGCATCGCCTGTCTGCCCTATCGCCCTTGTGTGCGATAGTTCTGGCATGCTCAGCAAATCAACGGCCTGCCTGCGTGTTTCATGGAACTCTGGTACTTTTGCGCGCACCATCGATATCTGGAGCACGTCGATGTCACCATTCATGAGTTTAAAAGCGGCGATCGAGGCTTCGTTCTTCAGTCGGCAAAATGACAGTGGCACCGACACGATGTTAAAGCGCTGTTTCTTCATTGCGCAGATACTTGGATGCGTCGTCGAGCCTGTTTCGCCAGACTGTACGTCATGTGACGTCATCTTGGCAAGTTTCCCGGCTGTTTCATTGTTTTCCAAGCAACAAGAGAAGACCTTCACCCCTGCATCGCCTGTCTGCCCTATCGCCCTTGTGTGCGATAGTTCTGGCATGCTCAGCAAATCAACGGCCTGCCTGCATGTTTCATGGAACTCTGGTACTTTTGCGCGCACCATCGATATCTGGAGCACGTCGATGTCACCATTCATGAGTTTAAAAGCGGCGATCGAGGCTTCGTTCTTCAGTCGGCAAAATGACAGTGGCACCGACACGATGTTAAAACGCTGTTTCTTTATTGTGCAGATACTTGGATGCGTCGTCGAGCCTGTTTCGCCAGACTGTACGTCATGTGACGTCATCTTGGCAAGTTTCCCGGCTGTTTCATTGTTTTCCAAGCAACAAGAGAGGACCTTCACCCCTGCATCGCCTGTCTGCCCTATCGCCCTTGTGTGCGATAGTTCTGGCATGCTCAGCAAATCAACGGCCTGCCTGCGTGTTTCATGGAACTCTGGTACTTTTGCGCGCACCATCGATATCTGGAGCACGTCGATGTCACCATTCATGAGTTTAAAAGCGGCGATCGAGGCTTTGTTCGTCAGTGGGCAAAATGACAGTGGCACCGACACGATGTTAAAGCGCTGTTTCTTCATTGTGCAGATACTTGGATGCGTCGTCGAGCCTGTTTCGCCAGACTGTACGTCATGTGACGTAATCTTGGCAAGTTTCCCGGCTGTTTCATTGTTTTCCAAGCAACAAGAGAGGACCTTCACCCCTGCATCGCCTGTCTGCCCTATCGCCCTTGTGTGCGATAGTTCTGGCATGCTCAGCAAATCAACGGCCTGCCTGCGTGTTTCATAGAACTCTGGTACTTTTGCGCGCACCATCGATATCTGGAGCACGTCGATGTCACCATTCATGAGTTTAAAAGCGGCGATCGAGGCTTCGTTCTTCAGTCGGCAAAATGACAGTGGCACCAACACGATGTTAAAGCGCTGTTTCTTTATTGCGCAGATACTTGGATGTGTCGTCGAGCCTGTTTCGCCAGACTGTACGTCATGTGACGTCATCTTGGCAAGTTTTCCGGCTGTTTCATTGTTTTCCAAGCAACAAGAGAGGACCTTCACCCCTGCATCACTTGTCTGCCCTATCGCCCTTGTGTGCGATAGTTCTGGCATGCTCAGCAAATCAACCGCCTGCCTGCGTGTTTCATGGAACTCTGGTACTTTTGCGCTTACCATCGATATCTGGAGCACGTCGATGTCACCATTCATGAGTTTAAAAGCGGCGATCGAGGCTTCGTTCTTCAGTCGGCAAAATGACAGTGGCACCGACACGATGTTAAAGCGCTGTTTCTTCATTGCGCAGATACTTGGATGCGTCGTCGAGCCTGTTTCGCCAGACTGTACGTCATGTGACGTCATCTTGGCAAGTTTCCCGGCTGTTTCATTGTTTTCCAAGCAACAAGAGAAGACCTTCACCCCTGCATCGCCTGTCTGCCCTATCGCCCTTGTGTGCGATAGTTCTGGCATGCTCAGCAAATCAACGGCCTGCCTGCGTGTTTCATGGAACTCTGGTACTTTTGCGCGCACCATCGATATCTGGAGCACGTCGATGTCACCATTCATGAGTTTAAAAGCGGCGATCGAGGCTTCGTTCTTCAGTCGGCAAAATGACAGTGGCACCGACACGATGTTAAAGCGCTGTTTCTTTATTGTGCAGATATTTGGATGCGTCGTCGAGCCTGTTTCGCCAGACTGTACGTCATGTGACGTCGTCTTGGCAAGTTTTCCGGCTGTTTCATTGTTTTCCAAGCAACAAGACAGGACCTTCACCCCTGCATCACCTGTCTGCCCTATCCCCCTTGTGTGCGATAGTTCTGGCATGCTCAGCAAATCAACGGCCTGCCTGCGTGTTTCATGGAACTCTGGTACTTTTGCGCTTACCATCGATATCTGGAGCACGTCGATGTCACCATTCATGAGTTTAAAAGCGGCGATCGAGGCTTCGTTCTTCAGTCGGCAAAATGACAGTGGCACCGACACGATGTTAAAGCGCTGTTTCTTTATTGTGCAGATACTTGGATGCGTCGTCGAGCCTGTTTCGCCAGACTGTACGTCATATGACGTCATCTTGGCAAGTTTTCCGGCTGTTTCATTGTTTTCCAAGCAACAAGACAGGACCTTCACCCCTGCATCACCTGTCTGCCCTATCCCCCTTGTGTGCGATAGTTCTGGCATGCTCAGCAAATCAACGGCCTGCCTGCGAGTTTCATGGAACTCTGGTACTTTTGCGCGCGCCATCGATATCTGGAGCACGTCGATGTCACCATTCATGAGTTTAAAAGCGGCGATCGAGGCTTCGTTCTTCAGTCGGCAAAATGACAGTGGCACCGACACGATGTTAAAGCGCTGTTTCTTTATTGTGCAGATACTTGGATGCGTCGTCGAGCCTGTTTCGCCAGACTGTACGTCATATGACGTCATCTTGGCAAGTTTTCCGGCTGTTTCATTGTTTTCCAAGCAACAAGACAGGACCTTCACCCCTGCATCACCTGTCTGCCCTATCCCCCTTGTGTGCGATAGTTCTGGCATGCTCAGCAAATCAACGGCCTGCCTGCGTGTTTCATGGAACTCTGGTACTTTTGCGCTTACCATCGATATCTGGAGCACGTCGATGTCACCATTCATGAGTTTAAAAGCGGCGATCGAGGCTTCGTTCTTCAGTCGGCAAAATGACAGTGGCACCGACACGATGTTAAAGCGCTGTTTCTTTATTGTGCAGATACTTGGATGCGTCGTCGAGCCTGTTTCGCCAGACTGTACGTCATGTGACGTCATCTTGGCAAGTTTTCCGGCTGTTTCATTGTTTTCCAAGCAACAAGAGAGGACCTTCACCCCTGCATCACCTGTCTGCCCTATCCCCCTTGTGTGCGATAGTTCTGGCATGCTCAGCAAATCAACGGCCTGCCTGCGGGTTTCATGGAACTCTGGTACTTTTGCGCGCACCATCGATATCTGGAGCACGTCGATGTCACCATTCATGAGTTTAAAAGCGGCGATCGAGGCTTCGTTCTTCAGTCGGCAAAATGACAGTGGCACCGACACGATGTTAAAGCGCTGTTTCTTCATTGCGCAGATACTTGGATGCGTCGTCGAGCCTGTTTCGCCAGACTGTACGTCATGTGACGTCATCTTGGCAAGTTTCCCGGCTGTTTCATTGCTTTCCAAGCAACAAGAGAAGACCTTCACCCCTGCATCGCCTGTCTGCCCTATCGCCCTTGTGTGCGATAGTTCTGGCATGCTCAGCAAATCAACCGCCTGCCTGCGTGTTTCATGGAACTCTGGTACTTTTGCGCGCACCATCGATATCTGGAGCACGTCGATGTCACCATTCATGAGTTTAAAAGCGGCGATCGAGGCTTCGTTCTTCAGTCGGCAAAATGACAGTGGCACCGACACGATGTTAAAGCGCTGTTTCTTCATTGCGCAGATACTTGGATGCGTCGTCGAGCCTGTTTCGCCAGACTGTACGTCATGTGACGTCATCTTGGCAAGTTTCCCGGCTGTTTCATTGTTTTCCAAGCAACAAGAGAAGACCTTCACCCCTGCATCGCCTGTCTGCCCTATCGCCCTTGTGTGCGATAGTTCTGGCATGCTCAGCAAATCAACGGCCTGCCTGCGTGTTTCATGGAACTCTGGTACTTTTGCGCGCACCATCGATATCTGGAGCACGTCGATGTCACCATTCATGAGTTTAAAAGCGGCGATCGAGGCTTCGTTCTTCAGTCGGCAAAATGACAGTGGCACCGACACGATGTTAAAGCGCTGTTTCTTCATTGCGCAGATACTTGGATGCGTCGTCGAGCCTGTTTCGCCAGACTGTACGTCATGTGACGTCATCTTGGCAAGTTTCCCGGCTGTTTCATTGTTTTCCAAGCAACAAGAGAAGACCTTCACCCCTGCATCGCCTGTCTGCCCTATCGCCCTTGTGTGCGATAGTTCTGGCATGCTCAGCAAATCAACGGCCTGCCTGCGTGTTTCATGGAACTCTGGTACTTTTGCGCGCACCATCGATATCTGGAGCACGTCGATGTCACCATTCATGAGTTTAAAAGCGGCGATCGAGGCTTCGTTCTTCAGTTGGCAAAATGACAGTGGCACCGACACGATGTTAAACGCTGTTTCTTCATTGTGCAGATACTTGGATGCGTCGTCGAGCCTGTTTCGCCAGACTGTACGTCATGTGACGTCATCTTGGCAAGTTTCCCGGCTGTTTCATTGTTTTCCAAGCAACAAGAGAAGACCTTCACCCCTGCATCGCCTGTCTGCCCTATCGCCCTTGTGTGCGATAGTTCTGGCATGCTCAGCAAATCAACGGCCTGCCTGCGTGTTTCATGGAACTCTTGTACTTTTGCGCGCACCATCGATATCTGGAGCACGTCGATGTCACCATTCATGAGTTTAAAAGCGGCGATCGAGGCTTCGTTCTTCAGTCGGCAAAATGACAGTGGCACCGACACGATGTTAAAGCGCTGTTTCTTCATTGCGCAGATACTTGGATGCGTCGTCGAGCCTGTTTCGCCAGACTGTACGTCATGTGACGTCATCTTGGCAAGTTTCCCGGCTGTTTCATTGTTTTCCAAGCAACAAGAGAAGACCTTCACCCCTGCGTCGCCTGTCTGCCCTATCGCCCTTGTGTGCGATAGTTCTGGCATGCTCAGCAAATCAACGGCCTGCCTGCGTGTTTCATGGAACTCTGGTACTTTTGCGCGCACCATCGATATCTGGAGCACGTCGATGTCACCATTCATGAGTTTAAAAGCGGCGATCGAGGCTTCGTTCTTCAGTTGGCAAAATGACAGTGGCACCGACACGATGTTAAAGCGCTGTTTCTTCATTGTGCAGATACTTGGATGCGTCGTCGAGCCTGTTTCACCAGACTGTACGTCATGTGACGTCATCTTGGCAAGTTTCCCGGCTGTTTCATTGTTTTCCAAGCAACAAGAGAAGACCTTCACCCCTGCATCGCCTGTCTGCCCTATCGCCCTTGTGTGCGATAGTTCTGGCATGCTCAGCAAATCAACGGCCTGCCTGCGTGTTTCATGGAACTCTAGTACTTTTGCGCGCGCCATCGATATCTGGAGCACGTCGATGTCACCATTCATGAGTTTAAAAGCGGCGATCGAGGCTTCGTTCTTCAGTCGGCAAAATGACAGTGGCACTGACACGATGTTAAAGCGCTGTTTCTTCATTGCGCAGATACTTGGATGCGTCGTCGAGCCTGTTTTGCCAGACTGTACGTCATGTGACGTCATCTTGGCAAGTTTCCCGGCTGTTTCATTGTTTTCCAAGCAACAAGAGAAGACCTTCACCCCTGCATCGCCTGTCTGCCCTATCGCCCTTGTGTGCGATAGTTCTGGCATGCTCAGCAAATCAACGGTCTGCCTGCGTGTTTCATGGAACTCTGGTACTTTTGCGCGCACCATCGATATCTGGAACACGTCGATGTCACCATTCATGAGTTTAAAAGCGGCGATTGAGGCTTCGTTCTTCAGTTGGCAAAATGACAGTGGCACCGACACGATGTTAAAGCGCTGTTTCTTCATTGTGCAGATACTTGGATGCGTCGTCAAGCCTGTTTCGCCAGACTGTACGTCATGTGACGTCCTCTTGGCAAGTTTCCCGGCTGTTTCATTGTTTTCCAAGCAACAAGAGAAGACCTTCACCCCTGCATCGCCTGTCTGCCCTATCGCCCTTGTGTGCGATAGTTCTGGCATGCTCAGCAAATCAACGGCCTGCCTGCGTGTTTAATGGAACTCTGGTACTTTTGCGCGCACCATCGATATCTGGAACACGTCGATGTCACCATTCATGAGTTTAAAAGCGGCGATCGAGGCTTCGTTCTTCAGTTGGCAAAATGACAGTGGCACCGACACGATGTTAAAGCGCTGTTTCTTCATTGTGCAGATACTTGGATGCGTCGTCGAGCCTGTTTCGCCAGACTGTACGTCATGTGACGTCATCTTGGCAAGTTTCCCGGCTGTTTCATTGTTTTCCAAGCAACAAGAGAAGACCTTCACCCCTGCATCGCCTGTCTGCCCTATCGCCCTTGTGTGCGATAGTTCTGGCATGCTCAGCAAATCAACGGCCTGCCTGCGTGTTTAATGGAACTCTGGTACTTTTGCGCGCACCATCGATATCTGGAACACGTCGATGTCACCATTCATGAGTTTAAAAGCGGCGATCGAGGCTTCGTTCTTCAGTCGGCAAAATGACAGTGGCACCGACACGATGTTAAAGCGCTGTTTCTTCATTGTGCAGATACTTGGATGCGTCGTCGAGCCTGTTTCGCCAGACTGTACGTCATGTGACGTCATCTTGGCAAGTTTCCCGGCTGTTTCATTGTTTTCCAAGCAACAAGAGAAGACCTTCACCCCTGCATCGCCTGTCTGCCCTATCGCTCTTGTGTGCGATAGTTCTGGCATGCTCAGCAAATCAACGGCCTGCCTGCGTGTTTCATGGAACTCTGGTACTTTTGCGCGCACCATCAATATCTGGAACACGTCGATGTCACCATTCGTGAGTTTAAAAGCGGCGATCGAGGCTTCGTTCTTCAGTCGGCAAAATGACAGTGGCACCGACACGATGTTAAAGCGCTGTTTCTTCATTGCGCAGATACTTGGATGCGTCGTCGAGCCTGTTTCGCCAGACTGTACGTCATGTGACGTCATCTTGGCAAGTTTCCCGGCTGTTTCATTGTTTTCCAAGCAACAAGAGAAGACCTTCACCCCTGCATCGCCTGTCTGCCCTATCGCCCTTGTGTGCGATAGTTCTGGCATGCTCAGCAAATCAACGGCCTGCCTGCGTGTTTCATGGAACTCTGGTACTTTTGCGCGCACCATCGATATCTGGAGCACGTCGATGTCACCATTCATGAGTTTAAAAGCGGCGATCGAGGCTTCGTTCTTCAGTCGGCAAAATGACAGTGGCACCGACACGATGTTAAAGCGCTGTTTCTTTATTGTGCAGATATTTGGATGCGTCGTCGAGCCTGTTTCGCCAGACTGTACGTCATGTGACGTCGTCTTGGCAAGTTTTCCGGCTGTTTCATTGTTTTCCAAGCAACAAGACAGGACCTTCACCCCTGCATCACCTGTCTGCCCTATCCCCCTTGTGTGCGATAGTTCTGGCATGCTCAGCAAATCAACGGCCTGCCTGCGTGTTTCATGGAACTCTGGTACTTTTGCGCTTACCATCGATATCTGGAGCACGTCGATGTCACCATTCATGAGTTTAAAAGCGGCGATCGAGGCTTCGTTCTTCAGTCGGCAAAATGACAGTGGCACCGACACGATGTTAAAGCGCTGTTTCTTTATTGTGCAGATACTTGGATGCGTCGTCGAGCCTGTTTCGCCAGACTGTACGTCATATGACGTCATCTTGGCAAGTTTTCCGGCTGTTTCATTGTTTTCCAAGCAACAAGACAGGACCTTCACCCCTGCATCACCTGTCTGCCCTATCCCCCTTGTGTGCGATAGTTCTGGCATGCTCAGCAAATCAACGGCCTGCCTGCGAGTTTCATGGAACTCTGGTACTTTTGCGCGCGCCATCGATATCTGGAGCACGTCGATGTCACCATTCATGAGTTTAAAAGCGGCGATCGAGGCTTCGTTCTTCAGTCGGCAAAATGACAGTGGCACCGACACGATGTTAAAGCGCTGTTTCTTTATTGTGCAGATACTTGGATGCGTCGTCGAGCCTGTTTCGCCAGACTGTACGTCATATGACGTCATCTTGGCAAGTTTTCCGGCTGTTTCATTGTTTTCCAAGCAACAAGACAGGACCTTCACCCCTGCATCGCCTGTCTGCCCTATCGCCCTTGTGTGCGATAGTTCTGGCATGCTCAGCAAATCAACGGCCTGCCTGCGTGTTTCATGGAACTCTGGTACTTTTGCGCGCACCATCGATATCTGGAGCACGTCGATGTCACCATTCATGAGTTTAAAAGCGGCGATCGAGGCTTCGTTCTTCAGTCGGCAAAATGACAGTGGCACCGACACGATGTTAAAGCGCTGTTTCTTTATTGTGCAGATATTTGGATGCGTCGTCGAGCCTGTTTCGCCAGACTGTACGTCATGTGACGTCGTCTTGGCAAGTTTTCCGGCTGTTTCATTGTTTTCCAAGCAACAAGACAGGACCTTCACCCCTGCATCACCTGTCTGCCCTATCCCCCTTGTGTGCGATAGTTCTGGCATGCTCAGCAAATCAACGGCCTGCCTGCGTGTTTCATGGAACTCTGGTACTTTTGCGCTTACCATCGATATCTGGAGCACGTCGATGTCACCATTCATGAGTTTAAAAGCGGCGATCGAGGCTTCGTTCTTCAGTCGGCAAAATGACAGTGGCACCGACACGATGTTAAAGCGCTGTTTCTTTATTGTGCAGATACTTGGATGCGTCGTCGAGCCTGTTTCGCCAGACTGTACGTCATATGACGTCATCTTGGCAAGTTTTCCGGCTGTTTCATTGTTTTCCAAGCAACAAGACAGGACCTTCACCCCTGCATCACCTGTCTGCCCTATCCCCCTTGTGTGCGATAGTTCTGGCATGCTCAGCAAATCAACGGCCTGCCTGCGAGTTTCATGGAACTCTGGTACTTTTGCGCGCGCCATCGATATCTGGAGCACGTCGATGTCACCATTCATGAGTTTAAAAGCGGCGATCGAGGCTTCGTTCTTCAGTCGGCAAAATGACAGTGGCACCGACACGATGTTAAAGCGCTGTTTCTTTATTGTGCAGATACTTGGATGCGTCGTCGAGCCTGTTTCGCCAGACTGTACGTCATATGACGTCATCTTGGCAAGTTTTCCGGCTGTTTCATTGTTTTCCAAGCAACAAGACAGGACCTTCACCCCTGCATCACCTGTCTGCCCTATCCCCCTTGTGTGCGATAGTTCTGGCATGCTCAGCAAATCAACGGCCTGCCTGCGTGTTTCATGGAACTCTGGTACTTTTGCGCTTACCATCGATATCTGGAGCACGTCGATGTCACCATTCATGAGTTTAAAAGCGGCGATCGAGGCTTCGTTCTTCAGTCGGCAAAATGACAGTGGCACCGACACGATGTTAAAGCGCTGTTTCTTTATTGTGCAGATACTTGGATGCGTCGTCGAGCCTGTTTCGCCAGACTGTACGTCATGTGACGTCATCTTGGCAAGTTTTCCGGCTGTTTCATTGTTTTCCAAGCAACAAGAGAGGACCTTCACCCCTGCATCACCTGTCTGCCCTATCCCCCTTGTGTGCGATAGTTCTGGCATGCTCAGCAAATCAACGGCCTGCCTGCGGGTTTCATGGAACTCTGGTACTTTTGCGCGCACCATCGATATCTGGAGCACGTCGATGTCACCATTCATGAGTTTAAAAGCGGCGATCGAGGCTTCGTTCTTCAGTCGGCAAAATGACAGTGGCACCGACACGATGTTAAAGCGCTGTTTCTTCATTGCGCAGATACTTGGATGCGTCGTCGAGCCTGTTTCGCCAGACTGTACGTCATGTGACGTCATCTTGGCAAGTTT
Source organism: Dermacentor variabilis (assembly GCF_050947875.1). Lineage (NCBI taxonomy): Eukaryota > Metazoa > Arthropoda > Arachnida > Ixodida > Ixodidae > Dermacentor > Dermacentor variabilis. The sequence continues at coordinate 40,705,490 of NW_027460291.1, forward strand.
CCCGGCTGTTTCATTGCTTTCCAAGCAACAAGAGAAGACCTTCACCCCTGCATCGCCTGTCTGCCCTATCGCCCTTGTGTGCGATAGTTCTGGCATGCTCAGCAAATCAACGGCCTGCCTGCGTGTTTCATGGAACTCTGGTACTTTTGCGCGCACCATCGATATCTGGAGCACGTCGATGTCACCATTCATGAGTTTAAAAGCGGCGATCGAGGCTTCGTTCTTCAGTCGGCAAAATGACAGTGGCACCGACACGATGTTAAAGCGCTGTTTCTTCATTGCGCAGATACTTGGATGCGTCGTCGAGCCTGTTTCGCCAGACTGTACGTCATGTGACGTCATCTTGGCAAGTTTCCCGGCTGTTTCATTGTTTTCCAAGCAACAAGAGAAGACCTTCACCCCTGCATCGCCTGTCTGCCCTATCGCCCTTGTGTGCGATAGTTCTGGCATGCTCAGCAAATCAACGGCCTGCCTGCGTGTTTCATGGAACTCTGGTACTTTTGCGCGCACCATCGATATCTGGAGCACGTCGATGTCACCATTCATGAGTTTAAAAGCGGCGATCGAGGCTTCGTTCTTCAGTCGGCAAAATGACAGTGGCACCGACACGATGTTAAAGCGCTGTTTCTTCATTGCGCAGATACTTGGATGCGTCGTCGAGCCTGTTTCGCCAGACTGTACGTCATGTGACGTCATCTTGGCAAGTTTCCCGGCTGTTTCATTGTTTTCCAAGCAACAAGAGAAGACCTTCACCCCTGCATCGCCTGTCTGCCCTATCGCCCTTGTGTGCGATAGTTCTGGCATGCTCAGCAAATCAACGGCCTGCCTGCGTGTTTCATGGAACTCTGGTACTTTTGCGCGCACCATCGATATCTGGAGCACGTCGATGTCACCATTCATGAGTTTAAAAGCGGCGATCGAGGCTTCGTTCTTCAGTTGGCAAAATGACAGTGGCACCGACACGATGTTAAACGCTGTTTCTTCATTGTGCAGATACTTGGATGCGTCGTCGAGCCTGTTTCGCCAGACTGTACGTCATGTGACGTCATCTTGGCAAGTTTCCCGGCTGTTTCATTGTTTTCCAAGCAACAAGAGAAGACCTTCACCCCTGCATCGCCTGTCTGCCCTATCGCCCTTGTGTGCGATAGTTCTGGCATGCTCAGCAAATCAACGGCCTGCCTGCGTGTTTCATGGAACTCTGGTACTTTTGCGCGCACCATCGATATCTGGAGCACGTCGATGTCACCATTCATGAGTTTAAAAGCGGCGATCGAGGCTTCGTTCTTCAGTCGGCAAAATGACAGTGGCACCGACACGATGTTAAAACGCTGTTTCTTCATTGCGCAGATACTTGGATGCGTCGTCGAGCCTGTTTCGCCAGACTGTACGTCATGTGACGTCATCTTGGCAAGTTTCCCGGCTGTTTCATTGTTTTCCAAGCAACAAGAGAAGACCTTCACCCCTGCGTCGCCTGTCTGCCCTATCGCCCTTGTGTGCGATAGTTCTGGCATGCTCAGCAAATCAACGGCCTGCCTGCGTGTTTCATGGAACTCTGGTACTTTTGCGCGCACCATCGATATCTGGAGCACGTCGATGTCACCATTCATGAGTTTAAAAGCGGCGATCGAGGCTTCGTTCTTCAGTTGGCAAAATGACAGTGGCACCGACACGATGTTAAAGCGCTGTTTCTTCATTGTGCAGATACTTGGATGCGTCGTCGAGCCTGTTTCACCAGACTGTACGTCATGTGACGTCATCTTGGCAAGTTTCCCGGCTGTTTCATTGTTTTCCAAGCAACAAGAGAAGACCTTCACCCCTGCATCGCCTGTCTGCCCTATCGCCCTTGTGTGCGATAGTTCTGGCATGCTCAGCAAATCAACGGCCTGCCTGCGTGTTTCATGGAACTCTAGTACTTTTGCGCGCGCCATCGATATCTGGAGCACGTCGATGTCACCATTCATGAGTTTAAAAGCGGCGATCGAGGCTTCGTTCTTCAGTCGGCAAAATGACAGTGGCACTGACACGATGTTAAAGCGCTGTTTCTTCATTGCGCAGATACTTGGATGCGTCGTCGAGCCTGTTTTGCCAGACTGTACGTCATGTGACGTCATCTTGGCAAGTTTCCCGGCTGTTTCATTGTTTTCCAAGCAACAAGAGAAGACCTTCACCCCTGCATCGCCTGTCTGCCCTATCGCCCTTGTGTGCGATAGTTCTGGCATGCTCAGCAAATCAACGGTCTGCCTGCGTGTTTCATGGAACTCTGGTACTTTTGCGCGCACCATCGATATCTGGAACACGTCGATGTCACCATTCATGAGTTTAAAAGCGGCGATTGAGGCTTCGTTCTTCAGTTGGCAAAATGACAGTGGCACCGACACGATGTTAAAGCGCTGTTTCTTCATTGTGCAGATACTTGTATGCGTCGTCAAGCCTGTTTCGCCAGACTGTACGTCATGTGACGTCCTCTTGGCAAGTTTCCCGGCTGTTTCATTGTTTTCCAAGCAACAAGAGAAGACCTTCACCCCTGCATCGCCTGTCTGCCCTATCGCCCTTGTGTGCGATAGTTCTGGCATGCTCAGCAAATCAACGGCCTGCCTGCGTGTTTAATGGAACTCTGGTACTTTTGCGCGCACCATCGATATCTGGAACACGTCGATGTCACCATTCATGAGTTTAAAAGCGGCGATCGAGGCTTCGTTCTTCAGTTGGCAAAATGACAGTGGCACCGACACGATGTTAAAGCGCTGTTTCTTCATTGTGCAGATACTTGGATGCGTCGTCGAGCCTGTTTCGCCAGACTGTACGTCATGTGACGTCATCTTGGCAAGTTTCCCGGCTGTTTCATTGTTTTCCAAGCAACAAGAGAAGACCTTCACCCCTGCATCGCCTGTCTGCCCTATCGCCCTTGTGTGCGATAGTTCTGGCATGCTCAGCAAATCAACGGCCTGCCTGCGTGTTTAATGGAACTCTGGTACTTTTGCGCGCACCATCGATATCTGGAACACGTCGATGTCACCATTCATGAGTTTAAAAGCGGCGATCGAGGCTTCGTTCTTCAGTCGGCAAAATGACAGTGGCACCGACACGATGTTAAAGCGCTGTTTCTTCATTGTGCAGATACTTGGATGCGTCGTCGAGCCTGTTTCGCCAGACTGTACGTCATGTGACGTCATCTTGGCAAGTTTCCCGGCTGTTTCATTGTTTTCCAAGCAACAAGAGAAGACCTTCACCCCTGCATCGCCTGTCTGCCCTATCGCTCTTGTGTGCGATAGTTCTGGCATGCTCAGCAAATCAACGGCCTGCCTGCGTGTTTCATGGAACTCTGGTACTTTTGCGCGCACCATCAATATCTGGAACACGTTGATGTCACCATTCGTGAGTTTAAAAGCGGCGATCGAGGCTTTGTTCGTCAGTGGGCAAAATGACAGTGGTACCGACACGATGTTAAAGCGCTTTTTCTGCATTGTGCAGGTATGGTATTTCGAAAATTCGCGATGCTTGAAATCCGGCAATCGATCATTGCGGCTGTTTCTTTGCCCACAAAACACGGCTGATTTATGTTTGAATGCCTTGTACTGTATCAGTTGCCTTTTGTTGAATGGAGACGTGGAGCTGAATCCTGCCCCCCCCCCCGCCCAAACTTGTCCCTTCAAGAAAGCTCGATAATTCATCAGAGCGATTCCAGTCCTCTTGAATGCTATACGCCCTTCACAGTGGCCCCTCAAAATTCGGCTACTGCGGCATGTTCGACGAAAAATGCTGATATTGTCACCATGCTTACTGAGATTCTTGAACGAAAAAACAGGTGGCTGAGGACCTTGCCAAAATTAACTCGTTCCAAGTCTCCGTGAACTCGCATTTGGATGCGCTAGAAGCCCACAACAGGGCAAAAGGGTAATTCCGATATTTCCCATCTCCTCCGCTCCGAGATTGAAACGCTAACTGGAACTGTGGCTCAGTTAGTTGCCAAGAATGATGACCTTGATAACCAATCCCGTCGCAACAACATTGTTATACACGGCTTGACAAAAATCTGAATGAAAATGAGAGCATTTTGCTGGATAGGGTTGCACAGATATTTTTTCGTATGCTGCAAATTACGCCCCCACACATTGAGCGTTGCCACAGGATCGGCGGAAAGCGCAGAGAGAACCGCGCCGAGTTATTCTGAAGTTGCGGGATTTTCGGGAAAAATCTACGGTAACGAAAAACGTCTGGAAGCTTAAAGGGTCGCAATATTACATCTCTGAAGATTTTTCAGCCAGCGTTCGGGCAATCAGGGAATAATTTGGGATGCCTCAGCACGTTTTCGAAGCGAAGGCTCTGTAGTCAAGCTACACTATGATCATGCTTTTATCAACAAAGTGCGCTACAATTGAGATGGTGTGTCCAATACCCTTATCAAAGAGCCAAAATTTTTCGTTAACAGAACATTTCGGTCACCACCGCCTGATTCATCCTTTACAGCTAAACTTCTGAGTCATCGCATTCTACTTCTTTTGACTGACTTCCACGTAATTCCAATTGTAACCTTTCCATTTTAAACCTCAATGCAAAGAGCATAACTAACAAGTTTTGGGACTTTTTGTCTTTTATCTCTGCACACTCACCTCATTTGCTTGGTATCACAGAGACTTGGCTGCGTGTTGATATGCTGGACTCAGAGTTTGCTCTTCCTGGCTACTTTGCGGTTCGAGCAGACTGGCGTCACTCTAAAGGCGGCGGCGTTGTGTTGCTTTTTCGGTTGGACCTCAAGTTTTCGAGATTGTCACCACGAGGCGATATAGAATCCCTCTGGTGTAAACTTTATCTAGACAAAGCACATGTCGTGATAGGCGTCGTCCACCATACACCAAGTTCCTCTGTAGATCACGTTGGAACTCTCAGTAACATTATTAACGAGCAGCAACTCAATACGGGTAACCTCATTTGCATGGGTGATTTTAATGCCCCCGGTATTCATTGGCCTAGTTTAACACTAGTGAAGCAGGGTTCCATAAATAGAGAACTAGTTGCATTTTCCCTTTTATTCGACCTTCTCAAGGTTACCAATGAACCTACGCGATTCAACGCTATGCTCGATTTGGTCTTCATTAGTTGTAGCATTGTAACAAAGGGCTACAGAAGCGCCGTCATCGAGGGAATTTCTGACCACCAGGCCGTTCTCGTCTCATTAAATTTCTCGATTACTAAAGACAGTTTTGTTTTCTCTACATTTCCTGATTTTAATCGCACTGATGATGTTTCAATAATAGATACTATATCAGGTGGTTTTGACGAATTTGTTGCACTAAGTTCTACTTGTGATGTTAACGCATTGTTTAGTTATTTAGAATGCTTGGATAAAAATGTATTCAATGTTTCATTTATTTAAAAAAAGAAGAAAAATATTAAAATCCTCTGGATGACGGCAGATATTATTACGATATTATCGAGCGATGCTCAAAAGACCAGCCACCGCGAGAACGACGATGAAGTTGATCCGTGCCCTTGGCGCGAGCGAGTGTCGGCTTGGCTGCCTGGCTCTAGCGTAAATAGCCTGTAAATAGCCTCTTTCGCCTTTCTCTTTCCACACGTAACATTCTGGTGGAGGTTAGCGGTCCCCGTCCTCGCCACGAAACTCCGAAGTGGTCGGCACACCGAGCTTGTCACCATGCCTCCCGGTGACGAGCCCGCCTCTGCAACGGCTTCGGCTTGTCCGACTGCTCCAATCGTCACGGTTGCACCGCATCGCGACCCAGGTGTGTTCTCTGGCCTGGAGGGACGGGATGTTGACGACTGGCTCAAGCTCTATGAACACGCCAGTGCTAATAACAGGTGGGACCCAACGATTATGCTCGCCAATGTCATCTTTTATCTCGGCGGCACTTCATGTGTGTGGCACCAAACGCATGACCACGAGATAACCAGTTGGGACAGTTTCAAAGAGCTACGGGAACTGTTCGGCGACCCCATTGGGCGCAAGGTTGCCGCGGGAAAGGCTCTTGCGTCTCGTGTTCAGTCATGTACAGAGCCGTACGTTTCATACATCCTCGACGTCTTGGCTCTATGCCGCAAAGCTTACGATAATATAATCCGAAGCAGACAAAGTGGCACATGTGCTAAAAGGCATCGTCCACGACGCTTTCAATTTGCTTGTTTTCGGCAACTTCTCGACTATCGACGCCATCATAAAAGAATGCCGTCGCCTTGAACAAGCTAAGAGCCGCCGTATCTCACACCACATTACGCGGCTACCTAACACTGCTGCTACGTCGACATGCGAGGGTAGACCGCGTAAGACCACCACTTCTGGCGACGTCACCCGTATTGTTCGCCGCGAACTCGAGGCCGCCTGTTCGCCAGCTTTCTCCACAACGCCTCCCGATCCGCCAGCAACCACCATGGCGATGATTGAGGCCGTCGTTAGGAATTTCAGGACATGGGTCTGAACTCGTGTGTTCCACGTCTCAACCCCGCGTTCCCCAGTTCTCTAGTGGCCCCCTTCGTCCCCGGCAGTCCTTTTCTGCCACATCTCACTGCAACCCGTCCGAATGGCGTACCCCTGATGACAGGCCGATCTGCTTCCACTGCTGTTGCATCGGCCACTTCACTCGTCACTGCCGCAACCGATGACCACCACTTCCTCGGACATACACCGCCGCTTATACCCGCACTTTTGGACGTTCTGTTCCCTATAACACCCGCCATGAACCCGCTGCCGCTGATGCTCCTGCTCCGAACCTTCGCTACAGCCGCTCGCCCTCATCTCGACGCCATCAGTCTCGTTCGCCCCCAACCCCGTCGCTTCTCTTCACCGCCTATCGCCACCCGGGCCCAGACGGAAAACTAGGCACCGCAACTTCTGGAGGTGAAGCTGCGTTGTCGACCCTGCCCTCAAATCCTCTGCTCACGTTATCTGCGAACAGGAAGCTTCTTGACGTTGACGGTGACGGCTATCCTGTCATGGCGCTCATCGATACAGGAGCACATCTTTCTATTATGAGTGCTGCCTTCCGACGACGACTACACAAGTTCCTCACCCCAGCTTCGGCACGCATCGTCCGCGTTGCGGATGGCGGTACTGTGTCTATCATCGGCATGTGTACGGCCCGTGTACGGCACCGAGCAGTATGCGTATGGTTCCCGGTGGACCAAGCGTTTCACGTTTTCTTCGATATTCATTCGGTAGCCACATTAGGCGCCCAAAGTAGGCATTCCATTGCAGCGAACATACTTTCCGTTGCGTTTTTTCATATCGATGCCCCGGCCCCACAAGAGGAAAAAAATGCATTGTGGCGGCGCAGTGAATTGTGGCATGGTGAAAGTTTGATTTTGTTATTTCTTTTGCGGAAAGTAACGGGCCACGGGACGCTTCAGTTGCTGGACACTCTTATTATATTATTGCGATAGCAATTATATGGACACGCCAGGCGCATTCCTGCCGTCTCCGCCGCCCTCATGTTCCGTATAAAGTCCCAGGGCGATAACATCGTGACCGAGCGCCGCATGCTGTATGTTCGAGTGAAAGCGTGGGGGTTGAATGGGTGAGCGAACGATGGTGACTCCGTCTTGTGTGCGCAAAGGAGAAAAGCGGGGAGCAAGCGCGTCGTGCGCGATACAACGGGGGGAGTGGATAGAATGGGGGCGGGATCTAGGATTCTGTGAATCTGTGATTGTGCAACATCTTTATTTGCCTTGTTTTACGCATTATATACAGTGACTTTTTCTTAGATACGTAGATTTATTGGGGACTTATACGTATATTTAGGTATCTTGTTACCCGCCGTGGTTGCTCAGTGGCTATGGTGTTGGGCTGCTGAGAACGAGGTCGCGGGATCGAATCCCGGCCACGGCGGCGGCATTTCGATGGGGGCGAAAACACCCGTGTACCTAGGTTTAGGTGCAGGTTAAAGAACCCCAGGTGGTCAAAATTTCCGGAGTCTTCCACTACGGCGTGCCTCATAATCAGAAAGTGGTTTTGGCACGTAAAACCCCATTGTTTATTTTTTTAGATCTTGTAGCAAGATTTTGTGTGTACGTGCAGTGAACTTTGTTTGCACTGACACTTCTTTTGCCCTTTATCAAGCTGTATCTTCGCATTTGTATATCCCATTGTATCTTCGCCTTTGTAATGTACGAGGGAGAGTCAAATGAAAGTGAACCTACCCACCTCGCGCAGTAATGGTTCGGTTCATCATCTGCGAGGCTTGCGCGTAGCAGAGAGACATCTCTCATTTACAAATGGACACGCAGGTGTGAGGATAGAGGTTCTTTAATGCGCTCACACACTGGGTTGAGCACGGTTACATAAATGACACTTCAAAAGTTGAACAGCGCGTTGGCGTGAAGTTTTTGACAGCTGAAGATATTTCCCAAAAAGAAATTAGTCGCCATATGGCTGCCGTGTACGTTGAAAATTGCATTTCATTGGCCACTGTCAAGTGTTGGAGCAAACGGTTCAAAGAAGGACGTGAAAGTTGCAAAGACGACACAAGGCCGGGCCAAAGCCATCGTGCAATCAGCCCCAACAAAATTGCTAAGGTTGATGAGCTGATGAGACAAGAACGGAGGATAAGCATCGATGAACTTGCAGAGCGTGTGAACGTCAGTCACGGTTCGGTTCACGCCTTAATTCATGAAGATCTTGATTATCGGCTCTTGTGTGCGCAATGAATGCCCAAGATTTTGAACCACAGCCAGAAGACGGAGAAGTTCGGCGCCGCCTTAACTCATCTAATCCGGTATCACAATGAGGGTGACGACATCTTGTCTGCCATTGTGATCGGGGACGAACCATGGTGCCACTACTAGCCTGACACACAGCGGCAAAGCTTACAGTGGAAACATTCGAATTCACCACTCCCAAAGCAAACAAAGGCCGTGATTTCCACAGGAAAGGTGTTGTTGACTTTTTTTTTCGATCGTCAGGGTCCATTACTGATAGAATTTGCTAACTCTTGTGAGGCTATCAATCGTTTCAGGTATTGTGAAACGCCGGAACGGCTGCGTGTCGCAATCAAGAACAAACGACGTGGAAAATTGAGTAATGGAGTCATCTTGCTCCACGACAATGCCCGTTCCTACGTCGCTGATGTGGTTAACACAAGACTGGCAAACTTCAAGTGGGAAACGCTGAAAAATCCGCCATGCAGCTCAGACCTGTCGCCTTGCGACTTCCACATTTTGGGGCAATCGAAAAAACAGCTCAAGGGAACCAGATTCGTGTGGAACGATGGCGTGAAAGAGTCAGTTGCAAACTTTTTGAAGCAGCAGCACATAAAGCACAAGGAGTTTTATGAGACAGGAATCAGGCTTCTCATTAGTCAATGGGACAAGCGCCTAAATGCTCATGGAGACTACTTTTGAATAAAGTACCCCGTTTGTCATATATTCGCATTGGCTCACTTTCATTTGACTCGCCCTCGTACATTTTGCAGAACTCCTGCTTTTTATACGTGCTCTCTGTTGCGACTATAATTTCGGTGCAATTACTCACGATACACGACCGGTGACAGCTGCTTCTGCGTAATACATTGGAATAAATGACAGCGTCATTGATATTTTTCACTGGCCGTTGCACATGTACAAGAATGTAAACACGGTTCTTGAACGACAATGTTTCATTAACACATTTGTCCTCAACTTATTAATTTCATGGCCTTTACATTTTTCATATCAACGACATGCACTGCTTTGCTAGTGTCGGGCTGATATAGTTCTAAAGTTCGTGTGATGTTTTCTTTACTTGTTAAATATACAAAATACATGGAAGCATTGATATCAGTAATTTAGGGTAAAATATTTGGCACATACGAGTACATTCTTTTATGAAAAAATACAGATTTTACTTATTTTGACAGTGCATAGCGTTCAAGAATTCGTTCGCAGCATATTTGGCAGTGGCAATGCACATCTTATTCATGTATTTGATCCTTCGACAAATTGTTTAAGAGGAAGCTTTAGCTCGGGGCCAACTCCAACGCGGCCTATTCAAATACATGTAAAACGCAGAAAAGCTTTTCTAAGAGAACCCCTGGATCGCTTTTAATAAAATTTGTTGCATTAAGAGAGAAAGTTAAATTCTAGTGTCTCTTGGAAGCGGAATTTCGATTTGGGCCCTCAATTTTGTTTAATATATTTCGAGAAATTCGAAAGTTCCAAAAAATTAGAAGCACCACATTTAGAATCTAATAGCTCTGCACCAAGAAGAGATATCGCGGTTCAATAAACAGCATCTATTATAACAGTCGAAGCGGACAAATTTGTTATGTCAACTTGTATCTTACGTGAATTGGTTACGTTGTGTACAGGGCTCTGCAAAAGCCGTATTTCTATAACACTAAACTTCTTTGAGATTCATGTGTAACACATCAGTTTTGTCCGCTGTAGATGTACTAATAGAGGCAACTCATAGAATTATGATATCATTTTTCATTGTTGAGCTAGAGTTCTAAGCTTGATAGTTTCGTGTTATGAAAATGTGCGATTTTGGCCAATTTGTTATGAAGAATTGACAACGTAAATGGAAAATTCGAAACCAGCCGTCAATAGAATGTAAGTTTTTCTTTTAAATGCAACAAACCTCGAAAATTTGGTGCAGCGGTTGCCGAGAAAAACGAATTCCCCTTCTACACGTATTTAGATCGGAGCACCGAAGCCACGGAGTAAGACATTTAGGAGGGGAAACTCCCGTCAGCGCCAGCGAGCGCGGGCGACCAGATAAGGTCACATTGTTGTATGCGCCGACGGGGCCGTATACAGTGGCGGCGCCATGCGGCGCGTCGGAGAAGCCGCAGCGAAAAAAAAAAGATGCAGCGCCCGGGCAGGCGGCTCCGGCGCGCTCTCAACGGCGGTAACTTCTTTCCAGGCCGCCAGGCGCCGCCAGCACGATAACGGCTCCGCGGGCTTGTGACTTTTTCTGGTCGCCGCAAACAGCGAAGTTTCCACTCCTAAATGATTCTTGCTCCGTGACCGAAGCTAAAGCGTTCTCTTAAGGAGAAGACCAAGTTGCAACCTGAGCTCCCCCACCCGAACAAAATTTCTGGCTACGCCACTGCTCACAGTATACTTACGCCAGGTGCCTTGGACGCCAGGTGCCTTGCCCGGTTTCGGAATAAGGATCGTCTGGGCGAGTTTCCAGGCGTCAGGTAGCTCGCCCCTCCCCCACACGTCATTGATGGCGCCCATGAGGTACACGACTGAAGGGTCGTCCAAGTTTCGCAGGAGCTTGTTGCTTATGCCATCGGGGCCTGGGGCGGAACGGCCGTTGAGTTCGTGGAGAGCCCGGCGTACCTCTTTGACGGAAAATTCGGCGTCGAGGAGGGTGTTGTCGGTACCTGTATAATCGGGATGTTGGGTCGGCGGGCCTGTGGGTATCGGCAGGTACTTATGCACAAGGGTGTTGACGACGTCATCCGGCGAAGCGGTGCCTTTGGCCTGGTGAAGGACTTTGGTGAGCGAGTGGCGCTGGTTCGTGCGCGTGTTGGTGTCATCGAGCAGGTGTTTGAGGAGGTTCCACGTCTTCCCGTTGCGGACCTGTCCGTCGACCGAGTTACACACCTCGTCTCATTGCTGTTTGGATAGGGTGCTGCAGTGTTCCATTATGATCTTGTTCAGTTCTGCAATGCGTTTGCGGAGCCTGCGGTTGAGACGCTGGCTCTTCCATCGTGTCAGTAGAGTCGAGACTGTTTGGCCTCGAGCAAGTTGGCGAAGCGGCTGTCCATCTTCTCGGTTGGCATATCCGTGCTGAATGTTTTCGTGGCTTTACCGACGTCGGCCTTGAGCTGAGCCGTCCACGTCTCGAGGTTCGGGGCTCAGGTTCCAACAGAATTTCCATGCACAGCTCGGTTGCGCATTTTTTTCTGTCTTTGCTTGCATTTTCAGAAACATAAGTGGCGTTTCATTTTTGCTGGGGTTCTAGTTGTGTTACAAAAGCTGGCTGTTTGCCTTTATTTGTATTGTTAGCCGTGTTACGCAGACAACTGCTGAATTTTCCTTGTAAATTGCGACATGGTGCGACTAAGAACATTTGCAAATTTGTTGTAGGTGCAACTTGGTGGCTACTGCCCCTGCCTCCCGGCCCCACCCCGTTCGAACTATGCCAACTAGAGGGTTGGCAGCCTTAGTGATGATGCCAAGCAGGCCGACAGTATACGACATCAAGATGTGGGTAAATACATTTAATACAGCAGCGCTTCTTGAATGTAGCGGCCTATAGCCACTCAGCAATGAAGCAATTAACTTGGAAGCAGTTTGGATTACTCGTCATCGGTGCAGGAATGCTAAAGTCCAGGCATTTTATCTTACCCGCCAAGAGGCTTTGTGGATAAGATGAGCCACGACGCAAATTTCGAGACTAGTGGGATACCACTTACACAATTTCTTTCTTGCTTAACACAAAAACTACTTCGATAAAGCTTTACCAATCTAAGAATAATACAATGTACTCTCATACGAGGTATTTAGAATAACTTTTCAAGGACCGCCCCAATGGTAAGTATGCCGACAAAGATACCCTAAAACGGAGTTCCTTACCAGTTCACGCTCTGAAAATAATATATTTTCTGAAACTATTTCATGCACACAGCACAAGTCCTGAACACTTGGATTACATAAACTACCAGTTTTTGCTGGAAGCCAGTTCTCTGAAAATAAAATTATTAGGCTATTTTCTTATTTTTAACAGCCTGTAATAATTTGACCAACAACTAATAATCAAATAATTCAATTTTTGGTGTAACTATGAGAAAAATTTATTCTGCTCTCATAATGGTGGAACCGGTTTTTGGGCTGTCACTTTTATAATGCATAGCTTAGTGCCTTACAATAAAATTCACATAGTGCTTATGCCAGTAGAAAAAAAAATTTTGCAAGAGGTATTTCGTGAAATGAACAAATTTCCTACATTGAAGGACTTCCAATTTTTCAAAAAGACATTCCAAGTGGTCGAGCGCTAGGTGGGCACAGTTGGCGTGGAATAGCCTACTTACAGAAATGGGGCATACTGAGGGCAAAGTAATGTATACTTGACATTATGTTAAGGCGCAATTATTGATCCACACCAGACAAAATGACAAGCATGCCATCCTATAAGCAGTTCTTCACATTCGTTAACACTTTTTGCACGTTTATTTACCTTGAGTCTGATAACTTGTGTCTGTTTTCATTACCTGCTATGCGTAGACAGTAAGCTTTAGATTTGTTCTATGGTGAAGAATATGTTGGTGCTTATAGATATGGACTTGTTTGTTTCAGGTTGCCTCAGAATTTCACCCGAGCCGTGTCAGAATTTGAGCCAGGCCTCTTGGAAACGACAGATACCCAGGCTCCACGCATCAATGCAAAATGAGTCCGGAGTTCAAGGCAACCTGCTGTGCAACCAGCGTGCAACCTTTGGTAACCCCTTCACATGTTTCACCTACTTTGCAGCTGTACTTCGGCTGCCATCTATCCAAACAACTTGGAGCAAAAATTGCACAAGCTTAGCAGGAGTAAATGACACCAGTGCAGGGAAGTTAAGGACCATGGCAACGACAAGGCAAACAAAAAAAAAACTGCACGAAGCACAGAGATCTAAAAATCGTGCCAGCGCTGCTGGATCATTTCCCACTCAATAGGAGAGCTTAGGTAGTTCCAATCATGTATACTGTCTTTTGTTTTAGCTTACACATTGCTTACTTCGACAAAACGATGCCTCTTGACACTCTCAGTTGTCCACATGAGTTTAAAGGAGTGCTTCACAACCTGGGCTGCGAATGCTCGCAGGAAATGTATCCTATACAGAAGCCATGCAACTTCCCGTAATATATGAAGGACGCACATATAGTATAACACAAGGTTGTGAAGCAGACGAATGCATTTTGAAATGAGCACGACAGCTCACTGCCTACTGGCAAAGGCTTTGCATAATTTTTATAGCAATATTGCATTGTGGTGCCTCAGCACCACTCGGATTAACAAAATTCTACTGTTACTGCAATGAGAAAATACTGTGTTCTAATTGACTTACAGGGAAGTGTTTAGCATCACAGCAGCACTGCATTAAAGCATCAATGTTGTAATCCATTTTCCTCAAATATGTTACGGTACGACTTTCAGTGACTAAGCAGCATTTGTTGTTTAAATGCACCAAGCTGGTTTGCTGCAAGAAGTTTCTTCTCATCCATGTTTTGAGAAAAAAATGTTGCACACTTATTGCTGGTTCATTGGCGTGCAAGTCTTAGAAAAAAAATGGAATTGGAGTGCATCTTACTTAGTAACAGAAACTTAGCAAGCTGACCTACTGGGCCTGGACCTTCGTGGTGACAGATTGACATAGCATTGACATGTACGGTCAAACACCTTTTTAACAAAGCGCCTGAGACCTCCAAAATCTTTCGTTATACAAGTCACTTAGTTGTCAAGATTGTACACCATACCGCTCAGAATTGAGCAGGCTGGACACGTAAAAGAAGAGAAAAGTCGTATTCCTTGAATTAAGGGACGCTTAGTGAAATGGATAACTGTATTTGCTCATAGTTTGTGTGGCTGATTGTACGAGTGCAGCCATCTTGATTGAACGGAGGTTCACAGCACGCTCCGCCAGAGAACTGGCAGCAATACCAGGTAGAGTTGCAGAATGGTAAAAGCAACTATGTCTCTTTTGTCGTCAAAATTCTTTGTCCACTTACAGGCTCTTCATAATGGTTGCCTTGGTGGACATTCATGTGTTGTTTCACCCTAGAGAAGGCTTTCAATGTGTCTTTGGTTATCAGTTACGATAACGCTATCACGTCGCCGTGAACTGCGACATGTTCGTCAGCCGCCGAACCCACCGGTGTGTTACAACACGCAGCATTCGGATTGAGCGATTCCTGTAAAGGAGAACTGCAAGACTACTGACATCAGTGCGCTCATGGGGTGCGTCACTGGTGCTGCTGATAGCGCAGCTTAGTGACGTCAGCCAAGGGCAGATAATGTGGCATTCATTGTAAAGCAATAAATTCGCCGTCAGGGAGCCTAAGTCTCGTGCACTGTGTAAGCAAATTGGTTGTAGTGCTTTTTGTTAAGAGGCATTCACAGTGCACATGAAAAATAGAAATTTGGCCAGCACATAATCAGTCCTTCGTGACATGTCATTTCGTTGTTGAGGAATTTGTTGTAAAACCGTTCGACTGTACTACAAAAGTGGCAGCCCATGTTTTACTTGCAAACCAGCCAGTGTATTATAGCAACTTGCTAACAAAACATGGTCAATTGCTCTGGAAGCTTATAGTTCTGGTTGTACATATTGTTGTGCCCGGCGGCCCTTCAGAGCAGGGAATACTACCCCGGCGACATACAGTTGTCACGCCTCATGCTACGATTCTTCGCATTCGTCAGCAGCCCAAATCGGCCTGTCCACGCTGGAGCGGAGGTCCGTCCAAGGCTATGCTTCTTCACACCTGTCAGCCGCATAAATTGGCACGACCATGCTGGAATCGGAGTTAGCGGACGTCCCCCCTCTTTCCCTGTTTGTTCCAAGTGAGGTGCCTGCTTTCCCGACCAAGCTCCCTTCAGAGAACAAGGGCAACCTACCTCCTGACGTCATCGGTGGCCCGACGCACTCGGTGTCCCGATGCCATCGGTCTCCCGACGCCGAGATTGATCTCCTGACGCGATCTGTCTCCTGACGTCGATTGGGGAAGGCGACTGGGCAGTGACGACGCAAGGCATAAAAGTGGATCTATACGGCTGAGAAGAGGAGAACGCTTAGAAACAGTGTGACACTCGGACATGCTAAGACGCTACCGTAGTGTGCTCCGATAGTTCGAGCCGTTTTGTAACTCTCAACCATGTACTTTTTTTAATATAATCCCTTTTTTCATTCGCTTAAACATTGCTCAAAACCCTTTCTCCCGGCACCTGGCACGGCACCATCGATGGAAACTTCGTCGGCCGCACTGACCTCCGACTTTTTAAGTGCTAGGCAGTGGTGAGATTAACCTCTGAGAAATTGGGATGTGCTGATTTTGCGACAATATGTTGCCTGAAACTCACCTTGCTGATGGCTTGGCACGGAGATAGTGGCAGTTTTTATTAATTGGCAGGGGCAAGCGAGGTAGGTGCAGCTGCCAATTATCTTATTTAGCAAGTTTGAGTCGATACAGTCCCATGTTTAGTGAAATGTGCTGCAAACGAAGGAGTACTAAGCGCACAACTTATTGCTATAAGTGACTAAAATAGCCCTCAGTGCCCAAGTTACTTTCACCAGACCGGTCAAATGATATTTCACATGGTTTACATTGATTTATTCACCAAAAATTTGTTGCCACTTGTACAGTGCGACGCACAACACATGCTAGCAGTAAATAATATGTGGAAAATAGGTGATTTGTTCTAACAGTCATTGCTACTGTGAGGCAAGAAATGCAACAAACGAGACTGCAGACTTGTGCGATTCCTTAGCTTCTCCCCTCGTTTAAATTCTGGTGTTTTACGTGCGAAAACCATGACATGATTGGGAGGCATCGTAATGGGAATTTGGAATTAATGGGCACCCAAGCACAGTACACAAGCATTTTTGTATTCCACACGTATCAACCAATATGCGCATCATTTACTCCAAAAGCAGAATTCCTGCACAATAAACACCAGCATCTTATTTTCACTTACACGGTTTTTCTTCAAATATGTGCGCTCATTCAGTAGGAAAGAATAGACAAGAAGCTAGCTGTTGTAGGGCTGTTGCTTGGGGTGTGAGAGGCTATAAAATATTGTAATAATTGATTTCAAAGCAATGCGTAGTTATTCCAGCATGATAACCATAAACTCTGTTATGCTATATAAGGAAAAGTCTGCCTATCTTCTTTGTGATGTACGAAACTCCTTTTCTGTATGCCAAAGTGTTTCAGTTTGTGGAATCTGAAACATGTGTAGTCCACTGTTAAAGGGGACACTAAAGAGAATGTGCAGCTATCATTCTGGTGGTGCTGTGGCTGCAAACGACTGCTGAAGCTACGTCAATGCACAGGTGTGGTGCCAGCCACAAGTCCTCTACTGCCAAGACGGGGAATTCCAGACTTGCCAGAGGGAAAAATTTTCCTGTGGTCTGCACTTGTGTGTTCCTTTTAACAGCAGACCACACTGTACATGGTCATGCTTTAGGGATCTCGGACTCCCTTGGTATAAGCAGGCCATGTTTATTTAGTAAAAATTTATAGCTTTACGGAATCTTCTGTTCGCAGGTGTTTGGCCAAAGGCTTCTGCTAACTTCTTTTCTTCAAGGGAGCACAAAATTTGTGTATATATGAATCCGACAAAGTTGATGCAACATGTTGACTTTTCGTCCTGTTGTGTTATAAACGTGAGGTTGTCTTGTGGTCAGTGTAAGAAGTTTTGAAAAGTTGCATAGAAGTAATATTTTCAATTTTCATCATTCAGTAGGACAATGTCCAAGCACACCTACTCCTGTAACGTCCCAGCAGCCAGGCAGTTGAGATTATATTTAAAATAATGTTTCCTTACACCAGCCTAAAATTCAGTGTTTGCGTAGATAATCACAAGCCACTGTTCATGAAGTGGCTGGTATGTTAAAGGCTTCGTGCTTTCCAAACTACTTGGGTCATTTCGAAGATCCGTTTAAGTATGAATCAGCGCGGAAGTTGTAACTCGCTGCAACTATATTGGGCTCTTGGCAGATGTGAATCCTGTAAGCTGCTACATAAAACACTATGTAGTGTTATCGTTGCACTATTGTTGTTGGAATTGTCACTGTTGATCTGTTCAACGTTTTCTGCCAAATGCCTCTGTCTTTTTTTCATGCAGAAATGTGGGCCTGCAAAAGAGATGGTTTTGTCTTGAATGAAAGTGCCCGGCAGTTGAGATAAGCAGACAATTCATATGCACAGTGGGTCAAGGGCCACTATTTTGATACAATAATTATTCATGGGACATGTTTTCCTAAAATCGTTGATTGAGTTTTTTTACTTCATGTCAAATAAGTACATGATGTCAGAAAAACCATTAAAGGTCACAGTACATAAAAAGAACTTAGAAATTGCCCAAAAGTTGTATTACATGAGACAGAACAAAACACTGTCTTGGATGATGCTGATGAGCAGGCTTCTAAGTTTCAAAGAATTGTTTAGACTAAAAATGTTTATTGCAATCATTTGTCTAAATTGAGCAGAGAAATGTCCCATGAGCGACATAGCAAATACACGAGCACTTTCCTTATTAGTCATAGCATAACATCTATAACTAGGAATACCTTTCAACGGAGAGTTAACGTTAAGTCTCCAGCAGGAGAAAAATAACAGCAGCAAACGCAATATTTCAAGACATTGTAAGCCCCAGAGCAAAAAAAAAATCTTCTTACCAACTCGGACAGAGCAGAATGTTTTCAGCATGTGGTTCTACAAAGTTGTGCACATAGATGTGATAGATGACGGTTCTATGACATGTGAGTTGCGTTGAATGTACCTGGTTTGTTAACATTGTGAAAACAAACAAGACTTGTTTTTCTTGAACAATATGAAATTGTTGTGGTATCATAATAGTAATTGCTGAGGGTCATGTTTCATATGGTTAATGGCCAGCTCATATGTAGTGTGGCATTATACTAAGAGTGTGTCATCCGAATATTGGCATGTGGAGCAAAGCTTAAGGGCTCACTGAGGTTACTCACATATAGATTAAAAACATGAGGCACCAAAATTGATCCTTGGTGGAACTCCACATTCCAGACCAATTGTTTTGCTGTTTAGTAAACCAAGGAAAACTACCCGTGTCTGTTTAGTTAAGCAACGTGTTAATGGACACTAAAGCTGTCGTCTAAATCCATAATTATATAGGCTCAAGGATAATACAAGTTCGTCAAGTGAATCCTATACCATTGAACCATCTACAAAAAGAGCCCCAACAACTTCATTATTGTCAATGGTAAAGGAAGCTCGACTTCTGACAAAGCTATATTGATTTATACAGATCAGACTGTGACTGTTCAAGGATGCAATAGTCACCAATAAAAGGTGCTTTTCAAGCATTACTGCAATTGTCTGAACTTATAGAAGTAGCGGAATAGATAAGCACAATGTTTCTGCCCCCCTTTTATAGAGGAGAAGCACAAGAGCCAGTTTCAAGCCGCCTGATACAAGTTGTGTATTAGGAAAAATTGGATGCGCTTTGTGGATGATCGATGAAGACAGCGAAAATTGGTGAAGACAGCGGTCGTCATCAGCTTAAAGAAATGGGTGGACGGACAGACATGGGAAACCAGCACTTAAGTGGTGTCGGAGCAAAGCTGGAGCTTATGCAGCCAAGTAACTCAAAGGGCCGTGGCGCACACGATAGATGCGAGCGGATATAATATACTACAAGTCATCAAGCAGTATCTGCAACATCATGTCAGCGCATACTGCCTGTATAGATCTCCCACCGAGCTCCCACCGAGCTCCTACATCTATACGAATACACAGCTACAAAATGCGTGCTCACATGCAGGATCCGTCAAGTAAACCGAACAAATATTTGTTTCAAAAACTAAACTTAGGATGCACATTTCATAGTAGTTCCATCATGCTTTTGGAGATTAATAATACACAAAATACTGTAAGGTACTAATGTTTCCAGCAAACTTTGGTGCCTACCTCACTTTGAGCCATGATGCTACCTTGAGGTGTGTGGCCCACATGATGACTAGTGCAGTGAATTTACTGTGTTAGTGCGAGTAGTGTAACCAGTTATCATCTGACGTGCTAATCTTGAGTATTTTTTACCATGTGCCAGCACGCGACTTCGGAATATTTACTGTGAGGCAATTCGCTTAGTCACAGGCAATTGTGAAGTTACAAGTTGAAATTGCATTAGGAGCACACCAATGTCTTCTATAACCGGCTATGCAGGCCTCAGTAAGTATAAATATTTGTGCTCATAGCAAAACACTTCAACATTTATTAATAAGGTGTTGTCTACTGCTTCCACATAAATTGCAAAGGTCATGAAACGTGCAAGCATTTTTGGCAACACCAAGAAAAATGAAGCACGCAGATGTAAACGAGATCCACAATCTATCACACCAAAAAAATGTATGTGCATGCATGTAGATGAGTTTGAACTGTTTCTGTACACCAGGTGTTTTTTTTATGCCAACAAAATTTTTAAACATCTCCCATGGCATATAGCATACAGCTACTCACTGATCTGAATGACACAGAGTCAGACGTTACTTACATCGGAAATTGAAGTGTCTAATTGACTAAGTAACAAAATTTCTCAAATAAACTTTTAGTAAATACTTTAGTGCATATATTGCAATATAGAAATTGATGCCAGTGATAACAGAGGGCAGATCCACTAGGAATGAATTTCGCAAACTAGCACCACTTTAGAGATAAATGCTGTTAATATTACGGTAAAACTGCATTGTTGTAACACCTGCTTTTTTGACAAAAATACCTTTTTATGCACTGAAGCTAAAAATTACTTCGGGGCCAATGCATTTCTTTACAAACGTTGGAAACACGTGTCTGGAAACTGATGTCATCTCCATTATTCATTTCAAGTGAATATTACTCTCAATGTCACTGGCTAAATTTGTAAATTGTGATGTTACACAAGCTAATTAATGAGACTGTTAATTATTTATATTCATTTTGGTTTCTTGTGCAAGTAATGTCTGCCTTTGAGAGCCTTCTGGCTCAAGAAGCAGAACTATGCTCGAGTAAAAAACAAAGAACCTTCTATATTTAGTTCAGTAGAATTCAATAACAGAAGAGAGTGATGTGTACGAAAAAGAATAGTTTTATTTCAAATAACGCAAGACAGGGTGCATTTATCCACATCAATGAATACATGGAATGTTAAATGCATTAATGGGCTGTGCTTTGATCTGCATCAAGTGATAACTGTGATAGTACAGTGTTCTTTTGAGCAGCATTATGATATAATTCTAGGAAATAGACATAGATGCAAAAGCTTGAGGTGCCAATTAACATCATACCTGCCAACTTCCCCAATCTGCCCGGGGCACTCCTGAATTCTGACCGATTTTCCCGATTGTACAAACATGGTCATAAATTTCCATAGAATCTGCCCCGAACCCAGTGCGATAGGGTGCATCTGCAGCACAGCCGTGTCATCATTGCCAGTGCGCACTAGAAAGCTAGCTAGCTGAAGTGACATTTAAATTGAAGCCATTTGTGTGTAGGCAGTGTAGGCTAACTAGCCAAACTTGTTTCAGATGGAGACATGCATTGAAGAGCGTGTGTGTGAGACAAAGGTCTAATATCATAAGAAGCCAACAAACACTGACATCAAGGACAACATAGGGGAAATTACTTGTGCTTAATAAATTAAATAAAGAAACGACAAATTAATGGAAATGAAAGTGGATGAGAAAACAACTTGCCGCAGGTGGGGAACGATCCCACAACCTTCGCATTTCGCATGCGATGCTCTACCAATTGAGATACCGCGGTGCCGTTTCCGCATCCACTTTATTGGGTATTTATGTTTCCTAGTAGAACCCTGGGATAAACCAGCGCCACCGCTCACAGACCATGGAGGCGGATGTGGAACATCCTTTCTGCCTCAGGCGTCACGAGAACGCGATCTTTCTGGGTGAATGCAACCGATAAATAAACCCACACATGCTACCTGAAGGCATCAATGTTGCCGGATTCGAGACCCTCGTTATGGAATAAACGAGACGAAAGGGGGTTAACCAAGGGACCCGCTTTTTGTTACTCATATCATAAGAAGCCAACAAACACCGACACCGAGGACAAAATAGGGGAAATTACTTGTGCTTAATAAACGAAATAAAGAAACTATAAATTAATGGAAATGAAAGTGGATGAAAAAACTACTTGCTGCAGGTTGGAAACGACCCCACAACCTTCGCATGCCTACGCACGCCAGCTATAGAAAGGATGTTCCACATCCGCGGCCAAGGTCTGTGAGTCGTGGCGCTGGCTAACACTTCCAGGGTTGTACTAGGAAACATAAATACACAAAAAAGTGGATGGAGCACGGCGCCGCGGTAGCTCAATTGCATGCAAAGTGCGAAGGTTGTGGGATTGTTCTTCACCAGCGGCAAGTAGTTTTTGATACACTTTCATTTCCCTTAATTTATCGTTTATTTCATTTATTAAGCACAAGTAATTTCTCCTATGTGGTCCTTGGTGTCAGGGTTTGTTGTCTTCGTATTATATGACTAATAAAAATCGGGCACCTCGGTTAACCCCCTTTCTTTTCTTTTATTACATAACGAGGGTGTCGAATGCGGCAACGTTGATGCCTTCAGTTAGCATGTGTGGGTTTATTGACCGGTTGCCTTCACACAAAAAGGTCACGTTCTCGTGACGATTGCGACAGAAAGGATGTTCCACATTCGCCGCCAAGGTATGTGAGTGGTGGCGCTGGCTAACACTCCCAGGGTTCTATTAGGAAACATAAATACCCAAGAAAGTGGATGGGGAAACGTCGCCGCGGTAGCTCAATTGGTAGAGCATCGCACGCGAAATGCGAAGGTTGTGCGATTGTTCCCCACCTGCGGCAAGTAGTTTTTTCATCCACTTTCATTTCCAATAATTTATAGTTTCTTTATTTCATTTATTAAGCACAAGTAATTTCCCCTATGTCGTCCTTGGTGTTAAGTGTTTGTTGGCTTATGATATGACTAATAAAATCTGGCCCCTTGGTTAACCCCCTTTCTAAAGGTCTAAGAGGAGGTACATAACAGCCGGATCTTTTATGACCGCTTTGCAGCAGCTGATAGCATACACACATGATGGTAAAGCATTTAAAGAGTCAAAAGAGGCGACTGTCACGGGACCTAGTATGCAGTCCTTAAATATACACGCGCGCACGCGGAGTCTCCGGTCACAGTACAAGCACTGAGACGTCTAATACCTGTACTGGCAGCCATTCAGAGTGGTGTCTGACGTTGCTGTAACTCAAGAAAAAAAAAGATTGGTCGTACTATTTTATTGTCACCGCCCCTTGCTCCCCCCCCCCTTATCTTGGTTGGCGAATCTCTCAGTTTCAAGGCCCCAAAGTTGGTAGGTTTGATTAACATGGATGTTGACAGAAAAAAAGAGAACAATGCAACCGGATATGTCCCCTGGCTTATTCATAGCGTTAACAGAACTTTGCATTTGCACAGGTATGAAAGCTTACTGACTGACAAGTAAGCATTTTTTGTCACTTGGTTTTACATCTTAGGTCGATACCCCTGAGAAGGCTTCCTTGCAAGCTCGTGCAGCTAGACTTGCGTCTAAGCAGCAAAGGTCAAGAAAGGAGATGAAAAGCCTGCATCAGTCAAGGTGGCATCTTCAAAAAGAGAATGCTGAACTGAAATCTGTTCTCAAAACACAAAGCACACACAGTATATTTTATTCAGAGAGCAGGTTTGTGTGCTTGGTAGTCTTGGTGCTGCGAATCGGTTGTTTTTGTAACGATGGATAGGAAAGTTAGACAAGAGAACAAACAGTAATGGAGTGCTTGCCTGAGCCGAGATATTTTGCTCTTACTATAAGCTTTACTCTTAAAAGGCATACAGGTACATCAGAAAAGTATTTGATGCATGTTTGCCACATCCTTGACCTTTAGGTAATGGGACAATAGCGTTAATGGAAAAGCAGGATTTTCCATGGAGCGTGTAAGTGCACTTCAGTTGAAATGCTCAGAGAATAGCAAGCAAGACCATCAAAACATGTGGAGCGTTGTAGTGGACAAGATGTTCATTAGACAGCAGGTACTGTGGCAAAAAGGACATTTTGGAAGCTACATGCACATGTGAACAGGCGCCAAAGGTGACTGCTTGCCACAGGCGAAAGCTGCCTTCGTAAGAATGGCTTTATGTATGAGCCACCGTAATTGTTCACCGGCGTTTGGTCACATGACCTCAACTTACCACTCTGACGTGTCTACTCAGTGTTTTTCACACCAAGCATAAAAAGCACGGCCGCATACAGGTTGCACGGTGTATTGCACATCTCAAAGGATAGTCATGCAAGTAATGCAGCTACGTCGTACCTACCTTGAGTAGGTGCGTGGATCACCTCTAGGGCTCACTATCATCTGTTAGAGAAAAACTGCAAAACTGAAATACGAAACGGTACCAGGTATCACTGTTCTTTCCTTCTTTCTTCACCATGCTATGCATTTCATTCGGTGGAACTTTAGCAGAACGGGCTTTCGTACAAACTGCCCATTATAAATCTTTACACAAGTTTGTCAAATGGACGGTGTAGAGCAGCATATACACAGATTGCCACATATAGCTGCTGGGCAAGGCAAATAGCATAACATTGGCCTGAAAGTGAATTCTTTTTGCCTTGAGAATGGTTATGGGTGTGTTCTCAAGTTTCACCAGACTTGTCCAATGTGCATATTTAATTTTGATGATAAAACATATTTTTGTACCTCATGACCGAGAAAAATTGCATAAATAATAGTTTTATATAAACACAGAAAGTTTGACGTAGTAGTTCTGCGGAAACGCGCAAGGTGGAGAGAAGCAATGAATAAAGGGAAAATGAGACATCCACCCGTTCGTAGCAATTGCTACAAAGGAAACCCATACGGGTTCCTCGAAAGGAAAGCCTCATAGTTGAAGAAAAATTCGTCCTGGTCCGGGACTCGAACCCGGGACCACCGCCTTTCCGGGCCAGCCGCTCTACCATCTGAGCTAACCAGGCGGCTAGTAGATGGCAGGGCGAAGTCGAATTTGTCGACAACACCAAGCAAAGGCAAGAGTTTGACGTAGTAGTTCTGCGGAAACCCGCAAGGTGGAGAGAAGCAATGGATAAAGGGAAAATGAGACATTCATCCGTTCGTAGCAATTGCTACAAAGGAAACCCATACGGGTTCATCGAAAGAAAAGCCTCATAGTTGAAGAAAAATTCGTCCTGGTCCCGGACCAGGACGAATTTTTCTTCAAGTATGAGGCTTTTCTTTCGAGGAACCCGTATGGGTTTCCTTTGTAGCAATTGCTACGAACGGGTGGATGTCTCATTTTCCCTTTATTCAAACACAGAAAGGTTTTCACAAAAAAGAAAAAAAGAGGGCAGAAGCGAAGCAGAAGTCCCATCAAAACAAACTGCAGTATTCCCAGCATTTCCAAGGCTGAGCTGTTAGTAAAGTTCGTCTACTGCAGAAGCAAAGTTGGAAAGTACCTTGTCAGATGCTTCCATTGCAGCTGGGTTCAGTCTTCCCTTCAAATGGCCTTGGAATGGAGGCCTGACTCAGAAATCCCTATAGCAGAAAGTAGGTCATTAAGCACTGCTAGTACATTTTTTGTACTTCGGACATTACGTGCCGTGGGAATGTTTATCTAAGATGGGTTGCATTTTGCTGTCTCCAGCAGATGCGATGAGCTCCATTCTGTTTACAAATAGCCCGATTGGTCACATACCAGGCTCTTTCATCGCAATGCTGAAATCTTTTTTATCCCTGGAGATCGAAACACTACCTCCGCCCTACCGTGACTTAGATTCTAAAGCAGTTTGTTCACAACAAAGATGTCAATGACTACGTATATTGAGAGCCTCCACAGCTTGCACTCGGTGGCTGAGACGGACGATAAACCAGTAAGTTTTCTGTCCACCTTTTGCTAGAGCGGCTCGCAGTCATCCTTGCTGAGGAATGTTCCATCAATTATTCGTCACTGTTCCCGGCTGCCACTTCCAATGCACTTGGCATCACCGACTTTCCTGACATCACTGAACCGTCTGCCATCTGGTCTGCCGATTCACCTTCCGACAGCATGCAGTTGCCTCATGTTATCACCATCAGCGAAATGAAGAAGTCCGCTTTGTTCTGAAACTCGAAAAAAATGTCAATAAATACAAGCATGTGTCCAGGCATGGTGGTTTATGCTAAACCTTATTTTCACAGTACCTCCACATGAATAAGAGCTAGCAAAAGCTTTCTGATCTTCGATAATTCAGCGTAAGTAAACTTATGACCACAGCCAAGAATTTGTCTAACCTGTTTGTGCCCTCACTGACACTGAATGACAGTTGCACATTCTCGTAGCTTCGGTAGGCGATAGACGAAGCCTTGGAGTTGGCAAATTAGAAGCAAAGAACTGTATACAGTCTTTAAAAATAGCTGAAAGTAGTTCACGTATAGGTAGGTCTCAGAGCCCACCAGACGAATTAGGTGGTTGACTGGTGGCATTTGTCTCTCTAACGAAGCCCCGATCCCGCCTTAAACCCAGTGGACCAGTCTACCATCATACAGAACAATGCCGGGCGGGTGGTGACGTCACCCGCGTCGCATTCCTTCTTGTCAGGCTTGAACAAGTACTTGAAGGAACGCGGGTCACTTGTGCTGGACACTGACCAGGCCCATTACATTGTTTTGCATGGGGCAGGGTACCTCTGAGGAATGCAGGGAAGTGCACATCACCGCGCTGAGGCTTCAGTAGTAAGTGCGGCACAACAATATTTATGACGTGAGTTTCACTGTGCAGTAGCACTACATTGCACTTTCTGAACAGCTAGTGAAGCACAGTGCTTGTTGAACTAGTTAAAGGGTACCACCGGAGAAGCCACAGAATACGGCGCATTGTGCAAGAACGAGCATCTGCAACCTGTGAGATTCAGAGAAGAAAGTGTGAGTAAGTGTGCCCGAGAAAATCGGGTGCTCTGGCTTCCTGCCCACCAGTAGCCAGAACCTAGCAAGAGTTGGAAAATTAAAGAGGCCATTAGCTACATTAAAAACACAATATGCAGAAGCACAATGATGTTGCATGCGCCTCCATTAGGTTGTAGTGCACTAGTACTTGTCACAATGGTGACAAGTACACAGTGGAATCGGCAGAATCGGGCTCCCGCCTGATTTAGGGAGCTCGATCGGCTAAAAATTTAATTTGTAGACAGCAGGCAGCATCGTCTGTCTGGCTTTTCTTCACCCACGTAATGGTGACTCCAGACTTGGCGTCATCGCTCTCAGCTCCGGGTGCATCAGCCGCTTCGCTGGGTCTGCCGCCACAAAGTGCTTGAGCCCTGCTGTCTTTGCACTGCACCTCCTATCCCGTCAGCCATGGCCTCGGATTCTCTCGATTAAGTACTGCCGTCAACGCCACTACCCCGCGATTCCGGGGTCTCCGCACTCAAGCTCCTGGAGTTCTGTTCGTTGGACTAAGAACTTTCGTTCCTTAACATCGAATCGTTGTTCCGTCGCCTCAGTTCACAGTTGACCATGTTCGACCACGTCGTTGGAACGCTTCCACGTATTACTGCTGTGATTGTTCGCGATGTTCTACGCTCCCCGCCCACCGACCGCCCCTGTGATCACCTTAAAGCGACGCTCATCCAGTGCATTACTGAAACGGAGCGGCATCGATTACAGCAACTTCTTAAATTGGAGGCGCTCGGTGATCGCAAACCTACCGACTTACTGCGTCGCATGCAAGCCTTCGCTGGAGACCTGGCTCCTTCAACCTACAGCGTATTTCTCCAGGAACTTTTCCTACAGCGCCTTCCATCGCATGATACTAGTCCTGACCACGTCTTCATTCTTGACGCTGGAATCTCTGGCGCAGTTGGCCGACAAGATTATGGGTGTCGGCATTTCCTTCGCGGTCACAGTTTATTGCCCTCATGACCCTCCATCCTACGGTACAAGCGCTGGCAACAGCTATGCGTGTCTCCTCGAAGCTAACGAGGAGCGAGCTTGTAAGGCTAGTGCGAATAACATCCGAGGTCGCTGCCATCCGAACACACCGGCCGCGTTCATCACCACGACTGGCCCTGCCGTGTTTGCTCGGGCTTGTCGCCTCGCGCCTGATCGTCTAGCTGTCACCAAAAAGGAGTTTGAACGCATGCTTGACCTTGGCTTCATTCGTCCTTCATCCAGTCCATGGGATATGGTGCCTAAAAATGCCGGTGACTGGCGCACCTGCGGCGCCATAAAGTGACTTCTCACTGTCCCGCACCGATACCCAATACCTTACATTCAGGATTTGACGTCGGCACTGCACGGCTGCACCATATTTAGCGAGGTAGACCTGGTGAATGCCTACCACCAGATTCTTGTGAAACCTTCAGATATTCCGAAGACCACGTTTATAATACCCTTTGGCTTGTTTGAAGACCTTTCAGCGTTTCGTTGACCAGGTGTTACGTGGTTTGACGTGCTGCTTTGCGTATCTTTACGACATCTTTCGTCTATAGCACCACCGCCGAAGCTCATTAGCTCCATCTTCGTCAAGTAGTCGCAAGACTCAGCAAGTTTGGTCTTGTCGTTAACCGTCCGATGAGCGAGTTCGGCGTTACGGAGTTGGATTTCTTCGGCCATCGCGTCAACACACACGGCATTCGTCCACTCCCGACCCGCATCACAGCCCTCCGTGAGTTTCCTCAGCCATCCATTACCAGGCAACTGTGCAAATTTCATGGCCTCGCCAATTATTACCGCCGCTTCATTCCTCGCTGCACCAATTTACTGCAGCCTCTACACGACCTTCCCTGGGGTCTCAAGACACCGAGTACCTCCGTGGCCTGGCATGACACCGCTAACCGCGCGTTTAGAGGCATCAAAGAAGCCATTGCCAGAGCGACACTCCTTGTCCTCCCCAAATCCCCAATAAGCAGTTGTTAAAACGTCAAATATTGAGGCAGGGGCATTTTAATGCACCCTCCTTTTAAAAAAACTCTTGAACATCTCACGTAATTCGGATATCCATCATCAAATATCAAAGGTATGCATGGCATATATGGCATGACGAGAATGACAGAGAAGAGCTTCGATAATGGTACGGAGAGGACGCAACGACGACTTCCCTGGAGGAAGCTTCTCGACGGCTCTGAACTGTTTCAAGCATAATTGGAACATTAGATTTTTTAAATTTCGCTCAACATTAGTATTCGTTCTAAGAGTTCGTAGAATGGACTCTACTTCTTAATGAAATCCCCTGCAAACTCGGTTAGTGCATGCTACATTTGTTTTGTATTTTGTATCTTATGCCTTTATCTCCATAGTACAAAAAGTTGTATGTGCTACGGATGTGCATCTGTCTGGCCTGACTCCCTCTACGGAAGTAAGGTGACAGCTGGTGGGTCGCTACAGTCAAGACCTAGTTTAGTTTCCTGAGTGCCTAGGGCCCGCCAAAAGATTGTAATGCCTGTGCCGCTAATCTATGTTCCGGCGGTGCAGGCAAACGTTCGCTAAAATGTAGCTCGTCATGCACATGCACGCTCTCGTTGCCTGAATCCTGCTCGGTGCACTTTTCGGTTGATGTCAACAATTGTAAATTTAATTTTTGCCTATTGTCCAAAACTGCTTGCTTACTGCAAGCTATCAATTCCCTTTCAATCTGACATCCCTGCTTTTCAACCTCTGGCGCCGTACAAAGTGCGATCTCCACGTTCTCGGAAACGTTCCTAACACATCTAACCCCTTTTCCCTATTGCCTCGGGATCCCTGCACCACATTTCTGCAGTACGTCAAACACTTCACCCTCAATACCGTTATGATCCCTTCCTATATTGCATCCCACACGTGTTCCTAAGCCTTCGCTGCCACTGCCCCGACCTGTCGGCCTGGAAGCGCGCTAATCTTGACTTGTTCGTCTGCACCTATTCGCTATTCTGTCACGCGTGCAACTGTGTGCATGTTGGAACACCTCACAACGTGAACTCCCCTCCTCGTTGCCTGAAGTTGTAGCTGAGGCCAAAAGCCCCCCCACCCCTTCCCTGTCTCAGCATCAACCTTCGTTTTGTTCGCGGTTGCCGGTGCCGGCACTTCAATGGTAACCCCTTCGTGAATATCACTGACGTATCCGTGAGGGCCTTCTTGCATGGCTTGTAGAATAAAATACAGTTGTCTACTTCTAACTCACAAAATAAGAAAGAAACGGAAGAGCTTGAAGAAAAAGCAGAGTGGCCGTGTAACTTAAGACGTCTAAATACCAAATATACAAAGAAGCAACTCAAAGGCGTAGCACTGGCGCACTGCTCCAGCTCCGCTGGGAAGATACGTCCATTTCCGTCGACGCCACTAGAGATGGTGATGAGGGCAGCGCACCATCTAGCTGCAGCATGTGTTCAAGGAACCAAAGGACACACTAATACCTCGTCGTGCGCAAACGTGCTATGCTTTCATTTCTTTCTGCTATAAAATGGGCAAACATAAATGTAGCAACACATATTTTACCATACTAAAAGACTACTCCGACTCTTAATGCACCATGTATGAGTGTTTTCAACGGTTGCTGCAACTATAAACGCTTCACGAAGAGGTTTATCTAAAGTAGATATCGGGGGATATAGAAAAAACACAGATCAGTTGAGTCCCGTATGTGATCTCATAGATGACTGTTGCCATTAGAGAAATTGCCACGAATGGTTAGTGTGCCATGGGTTCGATCTATCCGTGCTCCGATGAGTGCGATGGTCGGCCGCATGGCTGACAACGTGACGTGTTGTATTTTATTGTCTTTTTTTGAGGTTTGATTGGGTTCTTAGTAACGGACTTCACTGGACGTCTGAGGCTGCGTAGAATAGGGCGAATTCTATTTGCGCAGTGAGTCGACTGATAACTGAGTCGGAGCTATGCAACCAGTGAACCTCTAGGTCCTGTGCTGTTTGTGTCCATCATATGCTGCACATCCATGCGACCGGTTCTTTCATGTAAGACATACTTGGAGGCAACCAAAGCACAGCTTTCTCGAACAGGTGCAACATCAGTTTATTCGACCGTAGTAATAAATTACATGAATTACGATACAGCTCTCAGCGACAGAGATTTGTATTTATGGGGTGGTGGGCATTCGGTCGAGTCACGACGCGCGACGTATGCGTATAGGTATGTGGTGCAACATCGCGGCTTGTTTGTCGTGAAGGGTTGTCCAGTCTACGTCCTAAAATCCAGCCACGAACATGCCTCCGAGGTATCCATGCTTGGCGAGGCAATGTTCACCTCCGGTGGTCAGCAGGTCGAGGTAAACGCCGGCGGCCGCAGGGTTTGCCAGCTGAGCGGCATCCGGGTCCGGTCGACGAAGCTGCTCAGCTTTCATCTGGCTCTGCCGCTTCCACTTGGTCCTGTGCACAAACAACGTAAAAACTGTCCGAAGTCGTACTCAGTACAAATGCTTCTCGGCAGCCAGCACAAGGGAGTGCAGCGCAGTATAGTTTGGTCAACACATGTTGTTTGGTTAGAAAGATTATCATGGCCGCAAACGTTGGGGTGCGCCAAAGAACACGAGGAAAACGCAAGGACAATTCACCTTCTGATAGTCGTGGTGACCTTGTTAGTCCCTCATGTTCTCTGGCACCGTTTGCGAATATATTGATTGCATGTACACCTATTAAAACATGTGGTTTCTTGTACAATACTAGGGCAGGCCGAGATTTCAAAGTGTGCTGATGTTTTAGTCGTCATGAACCACAATAGGTATTAAAAATGAGCATAGTTAAATCGGTGTGAAGCAAAGCTTTCGCTGCTTGTGCAAGCATGGGTTGTGCAAAAGTCATGTTAATAAAGAAAATGATTGTTCTGAAAGTGAACGTTCGATTGGTGTTATGTCACGGAATCTTTCATTCTGGCAGTGGTGACAGCGGCAGAAGGACTTGCCCAATTCTTCGGGTATTTCTACTTTTTTGAGGCTGGTGAAAACTGTTTTGCTGTTTGCCGAGTAGCACTCGCTAGCCTTTTTTTTAATTGCTGCCAGTGTGCTGCTAGTACGTCTTTTCTTTTTGGTGTTGACTTGTCAAATTTGACTTGTCGAAAGTGGCTGTTTATTATGCCCTCTGAAAAGAATGATGTGTGCCTGGCCTGCAACGAAGCGCTCCCAGTGACCCTCTTATGAACCCAAAATGTTCTTCTCCAAATCAAAAAGGAAGTGCTCGAGATAGTATCCCAACATGGGGCACATATCCTCTTGACCCTTGACATAAAAGGCGCTTTTGACAATGTTAGACATCAGGCGGGTTCGCTGAACTCAAGTGCGGCCATCGAACCTACGAATACGTCAAGACCCTCCTTACCAATGGCACTGTGACGATAGGGCAGGGCACATTTCGATCTTCGTCACTAAGCGTCCCCAACAAAGGAACCCCGCAGGGGTTCCTCGCTGCATTTCTCCCCGCTGCATTTCAATGTAGTTACGATAAGCTTCGCACGCAAACTCCAACAAATTGAGGGCGTCTAGCATGCGCTTTTTGCCGATGACATCTTGCTATGGGCCACAGAAGGCTCCCTCGGAGAAAAGAGACCAAGCTCCAACAAGCTGCCACCTACGTGGAGGACTATGTACGTGAATGTGGCCTGGCCTGCTCCACAGAAAAGTCGGAGCTCATCCACATCTGGCACGGAAAGAGCAATGAACCCAACACCCAAGATCCCGGCAATCGAGTACGCATTATAGTGGCCGGCTAAGAAGCCGCGCAGAAGACTTTCCTACGCATTCTGAGCATGTGGGTGCAGTCGAACCGCCAGAATAACCACACCCTCACCACCTTTCGCACCACCACTCTACAGGTCGCTCGTATGACTGCGCGTCACCACCCGTCGCCACGGCATGCGAGAGGAGGATACACTGAAACTTGTCCGCAGCCTCGTCGTCAGCAGAGTAACCTACAGCCTCCGCTATCAGCTTCTCACAAAAGGGGAGCAAGGCCACGTAGACGCCCTGCTACGACGGGCGTACAAGGCGGTCCTAAAGCTCCCTCTCGGAAACCTCAACAACAAACTCTTAAGCTTTGGCGTCCCTAAACCGTTTGAAGAGTTAAGGTAAGCACAACTAGCCTCTCAACTCTCCCGACTCACACAGACTACCACTGGGAGAGACCTGCTACAACGCCTTGGGCATGTGGGCTCCCTTCGAGACATGGCCAAACAATAATATATTCTGCCCAACCTCCGGACCAACTAAAGGGTAGCCCCCATACCCTGTAATATGGACCCGCAACTTCATCACAGGCGACGGGAGGCTCAAGTAGAAGCTCTTCGTAAAAACTACTCAAACAGGATCAATACAACATATGTGGATGCAGAGCTGTATACTGGTAATCGCAATAGAGCTGTAGGCACAGTGGTCGATCATCATCTTCGCGAAATCAGCAACGCATCCATTCGCTGCACCTCCATCACGGAGGCTGAAGAAGCAGCCATCGCATTAGCCATTCCACGGCAACAACCAGAGACAGTCGCTCAGCATCCTTATGGATTCTCAGGCGGCCCGCCGAAATTTCCTGCATGGGCGAGTTGGCCGAGCCGCAACGAGTATTCCCTTGGCGCACCAGATCCTACCGACCCCCTAGATACAAGAAATCCCCCCATCCGGCATACTATAATACGGACGTCGGGTCAAATGGGAGTGGAACGGAACCGGGAGGCAGACACGGTTGCTCGAGGATACACAACAGACTGAGCACTCCGCGATCCTGCCCCGCAGGAGCCTACCTCAGTACCGTGCGACATCGCGGCCGTGTTAAGTTACTACAAAGGACTCAGGCGGATCTACTTCCCTCCGCATAAAAAACTAAAGGAGGAGGCTGTCCGCTGGCGCTTAATGCAGAATGGCACATACCCCAACTTACACATTCTTAATAAAATGCACCCAATGGTCTACCCCGCGCGTTGCCCATGGTGCTCTGAAAAGTCAACACTTTTACACACCATCTGGACTTGCCGGGCCATCCTCGGACTGTCCCCTATAGACCAAGCGAGTGTGGAGCCGTGGGAGGAGCTGCGGACCAGCGAGAGCCTTGACGATGAACTCAGTTTGATCGACAGGGCACGCAGAGCGGCCACTGCCTGCGGCGCCCTGGACTGAGGGCAGCCACCTCCGCTTGAATGGGACTCATGAAACAAGTGGGCCCCACACCACAAACCCCATTTATTCCTTCAAATAAATGTTCCTTGCTCTCTCTTTTCGAGTGAGCGGGTTCGTGAAATACACGGTATTTGATTTTGCCGTTGAGTGAGGTAGTTCGCTGACGTTGAGGTGGACTTTGAGAACGGAAGGTTTATTTACGTTATGTACAGGATTATGAACAGGTAAAATAACAGTAAACGTTCATCGACGTCGTCGGGGCCACGTCACTTTGTGCGTTAGGGCCACGTCACTTTCCGCCAATCGTCGAGGCCGTGCAGGTGTCCTCGTTTTCCTCCACTTGTAGGGCCCGTGCTAGCAGCGTCATATTCCGATGCTGAGAAATGGTTCGGATCTAACAACGGGTTGTAATCATAGTTAGCGCACAGGCAAATGCTCTGACATGACAAAGACGATGTTAAAATCAAAGAAAGATTCGTTAAACGATTCATGGAAGTGCTCTACTTGCAACACAGAAGGATACGTGGAGGCAACGCTAAGAAATCAAGATGGGTAAACCACTTTTGCCAACATTATCACTAACTTGACAAACAGCGAAACCCAGCCTTCGAATACGCGAACACAAAAGCAGAGAAAAAACAACCAGACATGCTGGGTCAGAGGTTGCCTTTAGAATGTGTCATTCACCGATGTTCTTTGTTTTTTATGTTCTTTTTGTGACTGCCTGGTTTTCTATGTCGCAAGAGCGTGGTGATTTTCTTTTCGACCCCAAGTGTTTCATTAAACTCTGTTGCTAGACCCGGCGTGTGTGGTTGTTTTTTCTTTCCTATCGTGTACGCGTCTTCGAAGGCTGGTTTCGTTGTTTGTCAAACTAAGTACCAACAGGCCCAAGACCAGGCTCTTCTATATTTTAACGAAGCTTGAGTCACTTGGGTCCTTTCAGAGACAGTTGGCAACATTAAATCTTCTATTGTCATGATGTCTTCTAAATAGGACGAAATTCTTACACTTATGAAGAGGCAAGACCAGGATCATAAGCAGCTCCACAGATGAGTTGAACAAATTGAAAGGAAGAACGATACCTCAGTTATTGCTGAGATTCGTGCAGCTGTTGACAAGCTGGAAAGGCGAGGAAGATGCCTGAAGCTTCAATTCATGGACGTCCCAAAACAGATGAGGAACTATTAAGTAAGGTTATTGAAGTTTCCAAGGCGATTAGTGTGCTTAGTCGTATAGGAGCACTGCACAGGTTTCCCACGAAGAAAGGCAAGGAGGTGAGTATTATAATCCATTTCCTGACTCAGAGAGTGATAACTGGCTTTCCAAAAGAAAGACACTCGCGGCGAAGAATTCATCCTTGTTCATGGCTGAGAACTTGTCTAATGAAACCAGGAAACTAATCTTTGCAACAAAACAGTGGGCAAAGCCAAATGGATATTAGTACGCTGGTGCAGAAATGGGAAGGTTTTCTTACGTCAAACAGATGGGTGCTCTGTTCCTGTGATCAAGCTAGTGGACGACCTTGGAAGTCTGGTACAGCTATTTATTGGTTGGTGCTCGTAGATTTTTTTATTCTTCACAGCCATTTATAATTTTTCTCTTTCTCCGCCTGATTATATTATTCTGCGCGCAGGATGCCTTCTGTTGGCTCCTACATTTCTCCACTTCAATATGCAGTCGGCGCAAAACAAATACGATGAGTTGTGTTTTCTGAATCGAATGAATATTGCATTCATCGCTATTATGTTGACAGAAGTATGGTTTGAAAATGATAATGCGTTTCATCCTGAGGGGCACTGCGGTATTTTTTTCTAATAGGGAAACAAAAAGAGCTGGTGTTGTTTCCTTATATTTGACTCAAAAGAATTAGGAATACATCGACGAGTCTTCTCGGTCTGCGCCTGAAGCAGTTTTGTGAAATCGGGAAGCATTATGCGTGTTGTTCTGTACAGAACCGCTGATGGTTGCGACCGCTGATGGTTGTAAAGCGTAGAAGACGCCACACTTGTAGAAAATGATCGACGAAAAGAATAAACTGTACAGCACATTACTGAAAAATGGAAGTCTGGGTGCATTACAGGGATTTAATAATAGAGAAATCTTCTAAACAAAACACTTCGAAACGCTAAACGTGAAGACTTGTCTGACATGCTTGATAGTATGAAGGATAGCGAACATTTATGGCAGCAGCTTTCTTGAGTAATCTTTTCTCGGAATTCGACAACTCATTTGAAAACAAAATTTTAAACGAGAAAAATGCTAGGAAATGTTTTTCAAGACAATTTCACCTCTCTTCCTCAATGTTCCCGCAATCCTCGTAAGACTATTTGATGCCTCCTTCCAGGTCACCAATTTTTTTTAACTCCAACAGGCAATAGCGAATATTTAACACATTCACGGCTCCTAAACAAACCAGATGTAAAGACACTGATCGTATAAAAATCCGACCAGTAATAATATTCCTTTACATTATCATGCCTTGAATAATCCCTGTTTATAATCTTGTTTAAAGTACCAGTATACTTACTCAGAAAAATAAGATAGCGAAATCAATAGTCGTGTTTAAAAGCGGAGTTATAAATAATCCTGGAAAGAAAGGACCCATAACTATTTTGCCGCTGTTTTCTAAGCCAGTAGAAAAGATGATTCACTCAGGACTCTGCTTTCTCTATAAAAATTCACTTAAGATTTCAACATACTTGTCGATGTCAATTTTCCCTTCTTCTACCCATGGAATTCCGCAGAACAAATTTGCTGTATTCATTGTCCTATTGTTTCCAGTAGTCGATAATTCACTCTCGTGCTGCGATCTGCTTCATCCTAATTACCTCCATGTTGGACCCATTGCCCCTGAAAAGCTTTGATCCCGGCTTCAAATCTCGGACCAGGATAAGTTTTCCCTCAAATACGAAGCTTTGTTCCAGAGAAACCCGTGTGGGTTTTGTAGCTTCGTGCTACATACGTGGCGATGTCAATTTACCCTTTTATGAGCCTTCCTCTACCTATGGGATTACGCAGAACAGATTTGCCGTTTTCATTATTTGTCTTCACGCTGCGATCTGCTACCCTTCTGTTTAGCTCACACGTTGGAGCAACCGCCACTGAAAGGCTTTGGTACCGGGTTCAAA
This sequence comes from Dermacentor variabilis, assembly GCF_050947875.1. Taxonomy (NCBI): domain Eukaryota; kingdom Metazoa; phylum Arthropoda; class Arachnida; order Ixodida; family Ixodidae; genus Dermacentor; species Dermacentor variabilis. The sequence goes on from NW_027460291.1 coordinate 40,742,348, forward strand.
TCTCAGACCCGGATACACTTTTACTCGAATACGAAGCTTTGTTGCAAAGAAACCTGTGAAGATTTCCTTTATAGCTTCGTGATACACACGTCTCGATGTCATTTTTTTCATTCATGCCCCTTCCTCTACCTTGTGGTATTCCGAAGAGATTTGCTGTATTCATTGTCCTGGTGTTTCCAATTCTCAATTGTTCGCCGTGGCGCTGCTATCTGCTTCTCTCCTAATTACCTCACATGTTGGAGCGACCGCCCCTGAAAGGCTTTGATCCCGGGTTTGAATCTGGGACCAGATAAACTTTTCCTCAAATATGAAGCTTTGTTCCAGAGAAGGCCTTGTGGGTTTCCTTCGTAGCGTCGTGCAACAGGGTAGATGTCAATTTTTCTTTCATGACCCTTCCGCTACCTCCTGCTCTTCCGCAGAACACATCTGCCGTATTCATTGTCCTTGTCATTCGCGTTGTCGATTATGCGCCCTCGCGCTACAATCTGCTTGCCACTTGTTTGGCTCCCATGTTGGAGCGGCCACCCCTGAAAGGCTTTGATTTCGGGTTCGAATCTCGGACAGGTAAATTTTTCTTGAAATACGATGCTTTCATTTCATTTTATTTATTATCACCTTAAGGGCTCGAAGTCATTTCACAAGGGGGGCCAATAGAAACACGTGTAAGAGTGGTTATGTACAAAAGAAACCTGTGTGTTCAAAAGAAACCCGTGAGAGATTCCTTCGCAGCGTCGTGCGACAGGGTAGATGTCAATTTTTATTTCGTGACCGTTCCTGTATCGTGTGTAGATTTGCCATAATTAATATCCTTGTTTTCCTAGTGGTCGATTATTCGCCCTCGCACTGCCATCTGTTAGCCTCTTGTTTAGCAGCATGTTGGAGCGACCGCCCCTTAAAGGCTTTGGTCCGGAGTTCGAATCTCGGACAAGGATAAATTTCTCCTCAAATACTATGCTTTGTTCCTGAGAAACCCGTGTATGCTTTCTCTGTAGCTTCGTGCTAGATATGGGACGATATCAATTTTTCCTTCTATGAGTCTTCCTCGGCCCATGGAATTCTGCAGAACTGATTTGCCGCATTCATTGTCCTTCTATTTCGAGATGTTGATTATTTGCCCTCGCGCTGCTATGTGCTTGCCTCCTGATTAGCTCACATGTTGGAACGAATGCCCCTGAAAAGCTTTGGTCCCGGGTTAGAATCTCGGGCCAGGGTAAATTTTTCCCATAATACGATGACTTGTTCCAGAGAAACACATCAGGGTTTCCTTCGTAGCATCGTGGTACATACGTGTCGATGTCTACGTTTCTTTCATGAGCCTTCCTCTACTCATGAAATTCCGCAGAACAGATTTGCCATAATCAGTGTGCTTGTGCTTGGAATTGTCGATTGCTCGCCCTCGCGCTGCGATCTCTTACCCTCTTGTTCAGCTACCATGTTGGAGCGACCGCCCTTGAGAGACATGATCCCGGGATTGAATCTCGGATCAGGATAAATTTTTCCTGAAATGCGAAGCTTTGTTCCTGAAAATCCGTGTAGCTTTCCTTTGTAGCTTCGTGCTACATATGTGTCGCAGTCTATATTTCTTTCATGAACCTTTCTCAACCTTGTGGTATTCCGTAGAACTGATTTGCCGTATTCGTTGTCCTCGTGTTTGGATTTGTCGATTACTCACCCTCGCGCTGCGATCTCCTAGCCTCGTCTTTAGATACAATGTTGGAGCGATTGGCCCTGAAAGGCTCTGGTCCCATGTTCGAATCCCGGACAGGGATAAATTTTTCCCCAAATAAATTTTCCCCAAAGCTTTGTTCCTGAGAAGGCCATGTAGGTTGCCTTTATAGCTTCTTGCTACATACGTGTCCATGTCGATTTTTATTTCATGAGTCTTCCTCTACCTATGGGATTCTGCAGAAGCGATTTGCCATATTCGATGTCCTTGTGTTTGGAGTTGTCGATTACTCGCCCTCACGTTGCGATCTCCTAGCCTCCTGTTTAACTTTCATGTTGGAGCGACCGCCTCTGAAAGGCTTGATCCCGGGTTTGAATCTTTGACAAGGATAATCTTTCCTTAAATACGAAGCTCTGTTCCTCAGAAACCCGTGTAGGTTTCCTTAGAAACTTCGTGCAACATACGCGTCCATGTCAATTTTTCTTTCATGAGCTTTCCTCAACCCATGGAATGCCACAGCACTTATTTTCCATATTCAACCTCCTTGTGTTTAGAGTTGTTGATTACTCGCCCTCGCGCTGCGATCTCCTTGCTTTTTATTTAGCTACCGTGTTGGAGCGACTGCCCCTGAAAGGCTTTGGTTCCGGGTTGGAATCTCGGGCCAGGATAAATTTTTTTATTAACTTGAAATTTTCTTTCTAAAAACCCATGTGGGTTTCCTTTGTGGCGTCGTGCTACCTACGTGTAGATGTCAGTTTTTATTTTCATCAGCCTTCCTCTGCATTGTCGTACTCGGCGGAAATGATTTGCCATGTTCATTGTTGTTGTGTTGCGAGTTATCTATTAATTCTGGCTTGCGCTGCGATCTGCTAGTCTCCTGTTTGGTTCAGATGGTGGAGCGACCGGCCCTGAAAGGCGCTGGTGCCAGGAATTGAGCCTAGCAGCAGGATAAAGTTTTTCTCAACTATCAAGCTTTGTTTCTCAGAAGCCCCTGTGGGTTTCCTTTCTAGTTTCATGCTACACAGGTGTCGATGTCATTTTTAACAGCGGAGCTGTTAAGGGGCTCGCCATGTCCGTTGGGCGCGGTTGTTAACGCTCGTTTGTCACGCCTGGACAAGGTTCCCGCTAGGCCGATAGATGGTGCCACTACCACAGCGACTGTGCGCGAAAGGGCGCGCTGCTCAGAACCAGCCTAAAGTCCCTTGATAATTTGAAAGTACCGCCATTCTTTAAACTCTGCCACCGCCACGCGACTACCTCGCCTTTTGCGCGTCCCCCCGCGGCAACCAGTTTTGCCACCGTTTTTCTGCCCTACGATTGCTCTCCCTGCCATTGCCTTTGGAAGCGCGCGGATCTTGCGTTTTCCTTGTGTTTTTCTTTTTCGTTCGAGCCATTTTTCTCCTCAAACTGGCTGGCTTGGTGCTTTAGCTCGGCGTAGTGAACGTTGTACGCTGTTTCCTGCTCTATGTGTTAGCGCTGTGCCGTGCTGTTGCGTATATAACTGCAGCAAAAAGCCTGAAGATGGTTGTGCCGTTTTTTATGATACCGCAAGGAAAGCGTGACGGCTTGTGCAGGAAGCAGTGGCTGCATAACATTGGCCGAAAGAATTTTGTTCCGACAAAGAACAGCGTTGTTTGCGAGGTGAGGCGTCTTTCTTATTGCTCGTAGCAAAGCATACCGTAATGCAGCATTTTCTTCATTCTTTCGGCCTGCTCACCAGCATTTTTGCTGCGGCAGTTTGTACGTTACATAAAAAATTACCGACGATTACGTTACTTCCTAATGCGAAATTTGAGCGCAGCAAATAAGCTGTTTCACCTTTTCCATAGATTGAGGCAAAGAAATCGAGCAACACATGTATGCGCTATCACAGAATTTTTTTTTTATTTTTCACACGTATTCCTTTAACAAAAAGCGGCAATTTCGGCTCGGGCGGTGCACATATACAGATCCGCCGCCACCGATCTGGCTCTCTGATTGCCACCGCACAGGGGTTGCATTGGAGGAGGAGCGAAGAAAGGAATTAAGTTCGAGCCGGCGCTTTGACAACCGGAGACTCGCAGGAAGAGGGGGGAGGGGGGCGGCGTGTACACCCAGCGGCAAACGATGGGGACAGAAGCGCGCGCAGCAAGCGGACAACACGATAAAGGGAAGAGGGAAGAGATAGCAGCGACTGACTGATGCCGCTGACGCCGATAGTGAGTCAACCCCAGCTGCGGAGTTGGTTTCAGGGACAACGCCGCCGATGCCGACACAAACAATATGATACCCTCGCTTCCGCAGCGCTAAGAACCAGGTCTAGCCGTGGGAAGGTGGTCACGTATTCGTCGACGTGCCGGGGCCTACGTGAAATAACCGGCGCGTCGGCAACTGAAGAGCACCCTATCCGCCACACAAGAACAGGGGGGGGACCCTTTCCTCCTCTTTCTGCATGGCGGCGACGGTGTTCTATGCAGTCACGTTATCTTGACTCTCTAGCGGCGTCAGCGGCATCCAGCGGTATCAGTCGGTCGCTGCTAGCGCTGGGGGGATGAAAGGGGGGCGGAGCTGGTTACGAGGCCGACGACAACGCCGACGACGACGCGAAACCCAGGAACGGACGCCAAAGAGCTGCGCTCTAAAATGCGATTGTCCTCAGTATACTTAATATTCTGTGGCGGCTCCATAACGTCGCACGTCGCCAACTGTTATTCAGCCAGAAACGCAGCACTATAGATTCTGATTTACGCTGTGTGCATTATGTGCGAAGATACAGCCTCTCGATTGCACTTTTCGCGATTGTTAGGATCCGCTGCCTGCTTTACTGAAAATTGAAATAGCCGCTTGTAGAGGAGCTATTATTTCGAGCTTACGTCGACCTGTGCGTCAGTCAGATACATTGAATTCGAGCCCTGAAAAAATTAGTGGCAAGTATAGCCGTGAGTACCCGGGGTATTGCAGGTGATGAGCGCCAGCGAGTCCACATTGCGTTTTTTCAAGTTTTAAGGCGACAACCTTTAGATCTCAATGTTTCAAGGCGGCGTTGTGAACCGAAAATATCACATGACCTAAGGAAAGCGAGTAGAGGCGACCCAAAGCATTTCCACCTCTGTATAAGGGAATGATTAGCCAAGTTAACTAATGATTCATTAGGGATTTAATAAGGGTGAATTAGGGGTGATTAAGGTGGATTAGCGTGTATTAAGGATGATTAAGCTTGATTAGAGTGTATTAAGGTATATTAAGGTGCATGAATAAGGATTAAGATGTATGAGAGAGGATTAAGGTGAATTAGGCTTGATTAAGGAGTATTAAGAGCGATTAGGGTGGATTAGGGTGTATTAGGGAGGATTAAAGTGAATGAACAAGGGTTAAGGAGGATTAGGGTGGATTAAGGTTGATGAAAGAGTATTAAGGTTGTAAAGCATACTGCAATAAACCGTAATCCATGCTAATCCTTCATCCACCTCAATCGGCCTTAATCCTCTTTAATGTACCTTAATCTACCCTAATTCACCATAATCAACCTTCATCCTCCTTCATCGACCTTAGTCCACCCTAACCCTCTTTCATTCACTTAAGCCACGATAATTATCCTTAATGCACCCTAATTCAACTTCATCGACTTTAATCCACCCTAATCTCCCTCAATGCGCCTTAATCCTCCTTAATCCAGCCTAATCCTCTTTCATTCACTTTATTCCGCCCTAGTCCACCCTAACAATCCTTAATGCACCTTGATCCACCTTCATCGACCTTAATCCACCATAATCCTTCTTAATGTACCTTAATCCTCCTTAATCCACCCGAATCCTCCTCTATTCACCTTAATCCACGATAATTCTCCTTAATGCGCCATAATCCACCTTCATCGACTTTCATCCACCCTAAGCCTCCTTCATTCACTTCAATCCACTATAGTCCGCCATAACCCTCCTTAATTCACCCTAATCCACCTTCATCGACCTTAATTCACCCTAATCCTCCTTATTCCACCCTAGCGTTCATTGACTTAATCACTCTAATCCCCCATAGTCCTCCCTAATACACCTTCATTCACCTTAATTCACCTTCATCGACATTAATCTACCTTAATACTCATTATTACACCTTAATTCATCTTTATCGAATCACTATTACATCATTACTTTGCTAATCAGTAATCATCCCTTATACACGGCTGCACATGCTCTGGTTCGCTTCCGGCCTTCCTTCTGTCATGTGATCTTTTTTGTAGCTTGGAACGCGACCTTGAAACAGAGATCTAAGGCTTTCACTTAATAAGCCACACACAAATGGATGTGCCACAAGCAATACTAGATCAGACGCACAAAGTAAAGCATGTCATCATGTGGCAGAAAAATTGTCTGGAGTATAGAACTCGCCTCAAAGCTCCTTCTACATCAGTATAGCCCGTTCATACGGCTTTAATAAAATACCAACCTCCTCACAAACGTTGCCTTCAGCATTATCGATGCTGTTATCCGCATTTTTCGATATTTTCAACACCACTGGGGCACGCAAATTGGCCCAAAATAACACGCCTCCATAGAATGCTGCGGCCTGTCCGCTGGAGCCCAGGAGAAAAAGCGTGCCGTGCGCAGCCGACGGGCGAGGAAAACCGAGGAGGAAAGCGCCGCGAGGAGGAGAGTGTCGCTAGTTTCAAATTATCAAGGAGCTTTAAGCGAGCCACAGCGCGCGGCACGTGGTGGGAGAGGAGGAGGGGCGATGAAAGGGGTATATAAGAGATGGCGCGCCCATCAGAGGGCCTTCCGCGCCGTGGACACCAAATGGTTAGTAGGTCACAGTGCACTCACCCGGTAAACTCTAGCCCGTACCCGCTCCGGAAACAACGGACGCTGAATGGACAAGAACGGCACCGAGAGCGGCGCTGCTGCGCCGGCGTTGAGAGCGCCTCATGCGAAGCAAAATTCTATTAGCGGGTGGTACCCCTCTCCCACCTCTCGTTCGCACCGCCTTGATTGCCTCCTGCACTGCGCGTGTTTGGGCACGTTTCGTGCCGCGCGCGGTGTGTGCCTACGTGTGTGTGCGTGGACATTTCATTCGAAGGGCGATGTACAAGCTGTTTCACATTTAGGGGGAAACTCAGAGCGCATTGCATCGCGATGCGGCGAGAGCTTGAGTCAGGCGGCGGCAGCAGCTCGCGCAGGTGCTCGAGGGGCGGGATCTTGAACGGCGTCGTCTGCTACGGCGGCGCGCACTGGTCGCATTGTCGGGAATCGTTCTAGTGTCAGTTACAGAGCGCCGATCTCATCGTTACTGCGTGAAATGAGCCGGTATTCTTTACTAAGCGTTGTGCAACGCCCACTGATACGCCTCGAAGGTAAGTTCATCGCTGCAGGGCAGTCATAGACGACATACTGATTCCATACATTCTTGACGGACAGTTTCTGGAAGGCGACCATATATTCTAACGCGATAGGTCACCGATCCGCACTGCTCGTGTTGTGCAAGATCTGCTGGAAGAGCGCGCAGTCACTCTCTTGGAGTGGCCGCCTCAATCTCTGGGCGCCAATATCATATAAAATGCCTGGGGCTCGTTGAAAGTATCGCTGCCGCACCATCCCCTCTATCAGTCGCCCAAGGATAGGCTTCGATCCACCATCGTCAGCGAGTGAGACGTGCTGCGAATGAACACATCCCTGATCAAGTCATTCTACACTTCTCTGCCTTCCAGGATGAGCGCTGTCATCGCTGCCGCTGGGGACATGGAGAGATACTAACTGAAGTCCCGAGCGTGACGTGTCCAATTCCCCGCCGGTGGGCAGGGTCTGTCTGGTGTAGTGAACGATTGTCGAGAAAAATCACTTCCAGCTCATTGTCTTAACCTAAAACATTCCTTTAATCGTATCCGTTTGTTTCATCGTGTTCGACTCCCATAGTTATCATTGTTGAGTGATTTGTTTTCTTTTCGTGTCAAACAAAGGCTGAGCACGTTGCGCGCACATCTTGGTGCATCTTGTCGCTGTTTATTACGGTAGCACACACAGTGAAGAAATATACGTGCACGCGCTCAGTACCCCGGCCTTTCGAAAGAACAAACGAAGCATGGTGTCAAAAGAAGTTTGTGGAACTCCATTATCGCCAACGAAGGCTCAGAGTTTGGCGACGCACAATGTTTAGTAAAGAATATCAGCTGAGTTCCCGCAGTACCGATGAAATCGGTGCACTGCCCCTGACAGCAGCACGCTTCCCGACAATGCGGACAGCGCGCGCCGCCGCAGCAGACGACGCAGATCACGACACCGCCCCTCGAGCGTCGGCGCCTGCTTGAGCTGCTGCCGCCGCACGACTCCATTGCTTGCCGCATCGCGATGCAATACGTTCCGAGTTTTCCCCTAAGTGTGAAACAGACTGTATACGCTTCTATTTGCCTTTAAGAAGATCGGTACACTTGACGATTGTTTTCATGGCTGCAATGCGGCGAAAGGGCTGCGTCTGCTTAACCATGTAAGTGACGCTGAGCAGGTAATTGGAAACGACATCGTATGTACCGCCGGAAAAATCGTCAGCACATACGATGCGGCACATACATACGGCACATACGAGCTAAAGTCATTTTTGCAGATTCTCACAATATGTTTGCTACAAATCCGTGCTGTCGCTGATGGAGACAACGGCCTTCCATCGACACTGTGCGGAAATAAACAAAATATATCGCTGCATAGCACATTTACGATATGCGCACACAACTTTACCTAGTACGTCCCCTACAATATGGAATAGAGGCAGCAATGTAGACAGCTTGGCCATTTTTTAACAGTGCTCAAGAGATGGAAGTTGAAAGTATTAGTAATCATTCCTGCTTCTGCAATGCCGGCGCGACCAAGACACGGGCGTCTATCGTCCAATAACTCAATCGATCGGTGCAGTGGTGAAGCGGGAATGAACTCCGGTCATGTTCAATGCATCGTGCACATATTCAATTTCTCGGCACGCGTGAACTTCAGCCACTGCTAGCGCATACAACAGAAGTGGTTTCCATTCTTGGGCAGCGCACACACAAACGAAGCACGAGAAACAAGACAGGACAAGCGCTCGTCGAACGCTTCGTTTGCCAGTTGCTTACTTCGCTCGGCGCACCGCAGTAATCCATGTCTGTCGTCTGCTTTTTTTCGTGCCATTTTCTTGTGAATTGGCAGAATATATCACTGGTGGCATCAACCCTTTCGTGTTTACATTGCGGTCGTGACAGTTAACAACACAATAATTTCCGGTCATCCGAAGAGGCGCCGTCGCAAAGAAGAGACGTTGCGCGCGCAGCGCGAACTGAACGCGGGCGCTCCCGCCAAGGGAAGCGGCGGCGGAAACCTACACCCGTTGGAGATGAAATCGTTCCGCCAGGGGAGAAACGAGCGCTGGAGTCTAGGATGAAACTTGGCGTGCGGTCGTCCATGGCTAGAACGTCAGTGCAAGCTCGCTTTTTGCGCTCTTTCTTTCATCCTTTCTTTCTTCGGTTCTTTCATTCAGTTATGTTCTGCCAGGAGTCACAATTGAGTTCGCTGGCTTAGGGCTACAGTGAAGACCTGGTTGTAGGCACGTGCGCTTGAACGATTGTGAGTTAGGCGCGGCGATTAGACAGAGCAGAACACTCAAATCTAGACAAAGAATCCAAGCGCGTTTTGCCCGCTTTGTAATGTTTAGTTGTGCCCCATTTGACAAATTTTGGAACCGAGGTGAAACAGCTTATTTTTTTTTTGTACAAATGGTGCCAACAGCAAGATACGCCTGTGAGATTTATTATTTAGTGGAAATCTTTTGTTTCAAGCACTGCTTAGTAGAATTCGTGAGTAATAGTAATTACAAGACACTGCATGGCACTACTAATGTGCAAGACTCGTTGGGAATTACTGTGTACATAAAAAAGAATGTCGATTTGCACGGACCTGGCCAGCAGGAAAATCAGCCTAACTCGCTTGTAGATTCTTTAGTAAACATGAAACAATTTTCTCTGCTTAGAATCGGAAAGAAGGGCTTATTGCTCTACTATTGAAAATTTCAGAGTTGCAGTTCGAATTGTTATGCCCCTTCATCGGTAACGCTTGACCAGGTATAGCCATAAATTGTCAATTTGAAGTTATAATAACTCATAAACTGTTCTTCAGAATACAAAAAAAACTTTGCATAGATGATAAACGCCTAGAAAACCAATAAGTATTTTTGCTCTACGTTGAAAAGGAAAAAAATTGCCATTAATAAACTTTTATTGTATTGCCCATTGTTCTGGAGCCTGCATAAATTTCCAATTTACACGCGATCTCTCTTTGAAACGTTGTATGATATTTCATTTAAATGCCCAAGAAAGTTCATTTTGTTATGTTGAATATTTTTGCCGGAAACGCCGTACAACGGAGGCTAGCAATAATGCCGTTTTTTGCTCACACTGTTTTGATTGTGTGGGGTAACGCTTCAAGTACGCAATAATACTAGGCTTCATTGGAAAGCAGAGAAAGTAGGCTTTTTAATACAACATAGTTCATACCCATCCAATTAGCGCTGAAAGCACAGTGCATCCGCAAACAATAACTAAAATGCGGAGCGCGTGCAGCCAGACTGGGCCGCCACCTTAAGGGCATGCTGGCCACCTTGACGTAATTAGCGAAAGATAGATCGGCCATTGTGGGACAATGACGCTTTCTATAGCCCTCAACAATATATAGCTTATTTTCGGTCTTTAAGGGCAAGCTCGCCACACTGGCCACCTTGTAGCAGTTAGCAAAAGAAAGGTCGGCCGCTGTGGCGCAATTAAGCTGGTGTTGACTGAATATTAGTGGAACAACTTTTTGATGCTTTCTGTAGCCCCCAAGAATATTTGCCGCTTGTACGTGTTTATCTTCGTCCGGTGACCACTTTTCACGGCCTAAAAATGTTATCTTTCAATGCAAGACGCGCCGCGAATATTTGGAACTTGCTCGAACGTTATAGTTGATTTTATCGGTTGTGTATCTTCTCGCCGAACGTTTTGTAATCAAATTGCACGCGCTACACGAATTTTGTAGAACTTTCTGGAAGGCACCCAGGCACCAGCGATTACGCGGGTACCTTGGAAGGGTCATGTATAAAAGCCGACACTCTTGGCGCGCAGATCAAATTTTCGGCGATCGCCGACATTTCTGGCTGCTATCGTTGTGCTTGGTGCTACTTGTTTTGCTGGACACAAGTTCGTCCAACAATGAGTTAGTTTCGTAATTCACAATCGTAGGTACTGTTTTCTTCACCGTTACTACAACGTGACATCTGGTGGAAGTGCTTTGCGTTTAAGAACTGGACGCCCCCGCAAAGCTGTGAAACAAGCCCGAACAGCGAAGACAACACCAACGTCGTCCGCGACCATCGAGCTAGCCTCAGTCTTTGAAACCTGCCCCCGGAGTGGGGGCTTCTTCCCGAGAAGACCAATAAGTGCACGGCCACGACAGCAGCCACGATGACAGCTCCAGTGCCACCTACACCGATCGCGTTGCAGCAGCCCACGGAACCCCCAACCTTCCAGCGATTTTCATTCAAAGACGTGGAAAGCTGGTTGGAAATGCACAAAAGGGTCGCTACGTTCAACAACCGGAACTAAGACAAGCTGCACCACGGCTACTTTTCCTTGGAGAAGGCCGCTTGAGCGTGGTTGGATACTTGAGTCAACGTTGACATGGGGCCTTTTTTTCAGCACCTTTTTGAACACATTTATGAGCGCCCTGCGAAAAGAAAGTAGCGAAGCTGTGCTAGAAGCCCGAGTGCAACTACTCAATGAGAACATCGCTACTTTCACGGAGATGAGTCACCTGTTCAGACACGCCGAGCCCGACATGTCAGAAGAGAAGAAAGTCCGCTTCGTGATGCGGGGTGTGAAGCAAGAGTTAATGCGGGATTGATACGCAACCCGCCTAAGATATAGAAGACATTATTGTATCATCAGTGCAGAAGACAACTAAGTTCATCAGTGCACCTACATCCAGAACGGCGATTGATATTGAATATGAACGGCTCCGAGCGATCCGTCGGAGAGCGGAAAGGAGGGTTAGGAGAACTCAATCGTCAGTAGACCTTGCTTTATGTCGACGAGCTCAACGAAAAATACGGCGTCACCTTCAAAAAATGGGAAAACAACGGTGGAGGACCTTCTGTTCGTCTCTAGATCCTCGAAAGCCACTTTCTAGGATCTGGCAGATAGTACGAAGCCTTCGTGCCCCTCCTCAGCAAAAACATCCTTTCCATGCTCTAGCACTTCACCAATCTCTGACGGAAGTGCAGGTTGCCGAAGACTTCTGTAAAAGAGTCACCCGTACCGATGCTTCAGCATGTCCAACATTGGATCGACCCGTGCTACCTCCTAAAGATGATCGTCTTGACCTTCCTTTCACGATGCCGGAATTGGAAGCTGCACTTGCTGCGTCGAGACGATCTTCTGCCCCTGGACCTGACGGTATTTCGTATACTGCTTTGTGCCACCTTGGGATGGACGGTCGGAAAGTCCTGCTGTCGTACTATAACGCCACGTGGTCATCCAGTACAGTCCCGAAGCAGTGGAAAACCAGCCGTTTGGTCGCCCTCCTAAAGTCAGGAAAATCGCCTTACGAAATGTCATCTTACCGGCCAGTAGCTTTAGCTAGCTGTGTCGGTAAGGTGATGGAACGGATGGTGCTCACTAGATTAGAATGGTTCATGGAAAAGAATGAGCTTTATCCTGAAATGATGACCGGATTTAGACGTGGCCGGTCTGCAATAGATGGGGTCATTGATCTCGTGTCCACGATCGAACACGAAAAGAAGCGACACCGCCTTGTAGGAGCAGTTTTCTTAGACATAAAAGGAGCCTATGACAATGTACTGCACGAAGCCATTCTTGATGCCCTCAGTAATTTAGGCATCGGCGGCCGTCTCTACATGTGGATTGATAATTACCTAAATGGTCGTACAGTCTTCATGTCCACGAATGATGGCGAAACGACAAGACACGCTGTGGTCCGTGGAGTGCCTCAAGGAGGAGTTCTCAGCCCGACTCTTTTCAGTGTTGCCCTTATTGGCCTTGCGGAAATAATTCCTGATACAGTACACATCAGTACATACGCAGACGACATATGCATATGGGCATCCGCAGTCACGCGACCGCAAATTCGTGCCAGATTGCAGCGTGCTGTTTCTTTAACGTCTCAGTACCTGCAGTGCCAAGGACTGCAACTGGCCCCAGACAAGTGCGCTGCGATAGCGTTCACACGGAAGCTTATGTGTTGGTATCCAATTATGATCACTGGAAATGCCATCCCATATGTCACCCACCACAAGTACCTCGGCGTTGTCATTGACCGCGGTGTTTCATGGTCGAAACATGTGGCAATGTTAAAGAAAAAATTAACTGGGCTTGCTCAAGTTTTTCGCTTTCTGGCCGGTATGAAGTGGGGTCCATCTGAGCGTTCGCTCCTCCGGCTGTACCAGACTCTCTACGTCGGATACATTAGGTATAGCCTGCCAGTTTTATCAGGTATGAGCCCGTCATGTTTACGCACGCTGGAAAGTGCCCAGGCACAGATACTGAAAACATGTCTCGGTGTTCCACGTTGCACTTCAACCCACGGAACAATCGAGGAGGCTCGCGTCACCCCTTTACCTGTCTATCTACGATGCGAACCGCTGCGAGTATTCCTGCGACTGCTTTGTCGTCATGGACACCATCCCTTATCGACATTACCCGATATACGGCCGGACTCCACTTTTTCAAGAGCCGTTAAATGGCAAGAATCTGCCATACCAGCATACTTTGCCCCCGCTGACCTTCCACATATGCCCCCATGGGTAATGTCCAAAATGCCGGTGCGTCTATCTATTCCGGGAATTTCTAAAAAATCGCGAATACCTACCGTCGGCCTCAGACATTTAACACTTGAATATATATCGAAAGAATATGACTCCTCGGTGAGCGTGTATACAGACGGATCGGTATCGTCGTATGCGTCTGGTGCGGCTTTCGTCATGCCTGCGCATCAAGTCATTCGACGGTTTCGTCTCCATAACAAGACGACTTCAACATCTACGGAACTAGTGGCAATCAGAGAGGCCGTTCAATATATTTCGCGACAGCCTCCTCAAATATGGACAGTCTTCAGCGACGCAAAATCGGCTCTTCAACTACTTAGAGTGGTGTTGAAAGAAAGCGCTTACAGAGTGTTGGCTCTTCAAACTGCCGAGCTCTACACTTTAGCACAAGAAAACGGCCACCACATCACATTTCAGTGGATTCCCAGTCACTGTGGTATACAGGGCAACGAACTGGCCGACGCCGAAGCGAAGAAAGCGCTCGAAGAACGAGAGTCACTGCTTTCAATTCCTTTTTCAAGAGCGGACGCCAACTGTCTCCTCTCCAGTGTCATCCGAAAATTGACAGCACAGCACTGGGACAATCCGGATAATCGCCACAGACGACTCCAGAGATTGGACCCTGCCATGACTTTTAGGCTACCACCGCAACTTCAACGAAGCTGTGCCAGTCTTCTGCACAGACTAAGGCTGGGGGTAGCGTTTACGCGCGGATACGTGCACCTCATGCGACGCACCGAGTCTCCACACTGTGAGGTGTGCAATGTGACTGAGACTATAGGTCATGTGCTTTGTGACTGCCCTAAGTACGTGGAAGAGCGTGAAAGGTTGGATAACGACCTTACGTGTCTCGACAGCGCACCGTTGTCGGAGGACGTTATTTTAGGCCGTTGGCCAGATACTCAATCGAGTTTCAAGGCCATTCAGGCATTACTGAACTTTTTACAAACAACGGGCTTGGATTGTAGACTTTGAGCATGCCAAATTGCTTGCAATGTGTTCTACTCCTTCCTTCTATCGTCATCGTCACCCATCATGCACCTCTTCCCTCTTTCTTTCCCTCTTCCCCTTCCCCAATGCCGAGTAGCTGGCTAGAGGAATATACCTCAGGCCGACCTCTCAGCATTTCATATCATTAAACTTCTCTCTCTCTCTCTCTCCCTCTCTCTCTCTCCCTCTCTCTCTCTCTCTTAATTCTGAAGCCAGAACTATTGAGAAGGCGCTCGATATGAGGACAAGGCAATGTAACCGCCAAACGTGGACCGCAAACACCGATGTTCAAGCATTCGGCACTGAAGAGTTGCGCGAGACCATCAGAGTGGTCGTTCGCGAACAACTGCAGAAGCTCTTTCTAATGTCGCTGTCTCAGGTGGCCTCAATCGCTAAGATCTCGAAGGAAGAAGTTCAGCGATTTGTAGGAGTTCCTGAGGGTCGGTCGGAATTGCCGCAGCCACAGCCAGTAAAAAACACCTACGCCACCGTCACCTACCGCCCGGGTACTGCTCTGCGCCCGTTCTAGGGTATCGCAGCACTGAAAGTCCGTCGTCCGTCGCCGCCCACAGCACGACCATTCGTAGGCCAGCGCAGCTACTCTAGGAAGACAGACGTATACCGCCCTCTGGACCACCACCCGCTCTGCTATCACTGCGGAAAAGCGGGCCACGTCTACCACCAATGCCCGCACCGCGAAATGGGACTTTACCGCGTGGCGACCACAGCTTGGCAAACGTCCGCCTTACATCGCCGACTTCCTCACAGCAGCACTGTGGGCAACCCGACGACCCTCCCGGTCGCCGTCAGCAGATCGCCACATCTCGCGGCAGCACCACCTGTGCACTGGCCCAACCCGAGACCGGTCCATCAGCCCTAATCCGGAAAACAGAACGCAGCAACTGTTGGAGGTGCGGCTGCTGTTCGTCGAGATGCCGAACACCTTCTGCCGCCGCCGACAACGTTGAAAGAGTCACCTCGACGACGATGCAACAAAACGCCGTCCAAACAAGACTTGACGACACGACGAAACACATGTGGGACAACGTGATGCAGCCGTGATCCGACGCCACGACCCAATTGCAACGCAAGAAGAACCATGGACCTCGACGTGCTTCTCGACAGCCACACCGTCAACGCTCTAGTAAACACAGGAGCCGGCTACTCCTTCACTGGTGGATTTATCGCCGCCAAGTTGAAGAAAAGCGAGATTACATGGGACAGCCGTTATATCCATACAGCTGGAGGACACCTTATAACGCCGACTGGAATCTGAACAGCAAGAGTTACAGTGCATGACCGAACTTATACTGCGACCTTCCCCATCCTGTAACAGTGCTCACGTGACGCAATTCTCGGCATGGACTTTCTGAATCAAGACATTGCAGTCATTGACCTAAAGTCGAAGTTCATAACAATGTCCACCGACGAAGAGATACCGCTGGAGAGGACTGAATGTTACTGGAGCAAGTTTGTGACGTTTTCTGTAGCCCCTAACAGTATATAGCTTATTTTGGGATTTTTAGGGCATGCTACCCGGACTGTTCGCTTCGACGCAGTGAGCGAAAGAGAGGTCAGTCGCTGTGGCGTACTTAGGTGGCGTTGACTGAACCTTACTGGAACGTGTTTGTGACGGTTTCTTGGCCCCCTACCATATGCAGCTTATTGCGGTAATTTTAGGACACGCTGCCCGCACCGACCACTTCGACGCAGTGAGCGTCAAAGTGGCCGGTGCGCATTAGTAGGTAGGTGGCTAGCTAGTGGCATTAGTAGCTAGGTGTTCACTGAATCTTACTGGAACACCTTTGTAGCGCTTTGTACGGCCCTCAGCAATATGTAGCTCATTTCGGGACTTTTGGGGTACGTTGGCTGCACCGGCTGCTTTGACGCAGTGAGCGGAAGACACGTCGCTCGTTGTTAATTGGTAGAAACCACGCATGGAAACCAAAGCATTTAAAGTTATTATGTCTCTGCTAATATTGTCTGACTGTGCTTGCTATTTCTTGTTTTTAACTATGCTACGCCTTTCGTGAGCGTAGCATCCAGAGGTCAATGTGGGCGTAGTGAATCTGCCCGAGCTATTGCAACTGTAAAAGAACGCTTAATGAATGCGCGATGGAAAATAGTAAGTGACTATGGTATACGCGGCGGAAAAGCAAGAAATATAAAGAATACATCTTATGGCAATAACTTTCAGGATATATGATTTCTTAACAAAAACTGTGACTCCTAAAGACTGCAAATTGGCACAGACGAAAGGTAAAATGTGTACACCATCGCGCTATAAAAGGGGACGCTCATAATATCGATCCGTAAAGCCGAGGATGAGTTTCGAGTTTCATTTGTTTGAGGTTATGGGGTTACGCTGGTCCATGCGGTGTTTGCTGAAGTTAAAATTCGTAGTAGCGGCCAAGCAATGTATTTTCGAGATGGGGAAGAGAAGTGTGAGTAGCATTCGCTTGTGGAAGGTGCACCTTCTGAGGGTTAAGTGAAAAAGCGGCTTTCCTTCCTCCTTTGACCTCTAAGGACCTAGCTACTGGTCTCTACAAGCCGCCTGGTGGATTAGCGCCTATGGTGTTGCGCTGCTAAGGACACGGTCGCGGGATCAAATCTCGGCCACGGTGGCCACATTATGAAGGGGGCGAAATGCAATAACGCCCATGTCGCGTGCATTGGGGGCACGGTAATGATCCCCTGGTTGTCAAAATTAATCAACACACCCCCACTACGTACGCCTCCTAATGAAATCGTTGTTTTGGCACGCAGAACCCCAGAATTCAATTCACTGGCATCTGCTGTAACGATCCTTCGGCTTCTTACTGCTGGGTTTGCTGGTCTTTTTTCAAATTTATACGTGGACTACTTCACTATTCGGCCTCACGCTATCTTTAATAAAAAGAAGACGGCGTCAGCACCTCTCACTAAAGATCAGAGGAAGCGGATCGCTGTAAAAGAACAAGGCTAATGAAGATGAAGGAGATGCGCTCAGTTGTTGTCATTACATGTAGAAAGAAAAAAAATTGGAGGACGCTTAAGCTTCGCCTTCAAGAGTGGAATGCGACAGCGTTCCCGTCGACCCGCCAAGGGGTGGAAGACAATGGGCTACGGCGCAGCGACTACGCGCCCCGCATCGGACGCGGTGAGCGTCGAGCAACGCAGCGTTCGGCGCGACAACGAAATGTGCGCCTGAGCAAGCGACGCACGCCTGAGCCTTAGAAACAGCTCGTTTCTAAGGCAACACCGCGTTCACTAGAGGCGCTTTTGTACCGCTTTGAAGCATCGAACTCGTGGCTCAGTGGTAACGTCTCCGTCTCACACTCCGGCGACCCTGGTTCGATTCCCACCCAGCCCATCTTGGAAGTTGCTTTTTATTTATGAAGTGCCTGCCGTGATTTATCGCTCACGGCCAACGCCGCGGACGCCGACGCCGACACCGACGCCGACGACACCGGCTTTTCTGCGACACGAGCTCCTTAACGCTATCGCGTTAAAATAATTTAGGACCGCCTCCGCAGCTCGTGAGGCGAGTGCTAGAATACAAAGACGGCGCCAGCTTTCTCAGGTACACAAATGTTGAGCGGGCGTTAGCGAATTGTGGCCATCGCTGCGGCGATCGCGCTCTCCGAGATAAGCATTCTCCACTGCTTTAGCATTAGTAGAGTGGCTGGTAGAGCATGGTAGAGTCGCCGCGAAATGAGAATTCTTTTCGCTGAATGCATTCCGGCATCCGAAAGCTCAGCAGCTCATGACAACGAGAAGCATGGGAAAGGCGATGCTGTTCTGGTAATAAAATTTGAATTTACGGCGTTTCTACACAAACTTCTGTGATATGGTCGTTTTCTTGGATTGGCAAGGTGACTGTGATGCTCCTTTGCGTGGTGCGTTCTGCGCACGCTTCTCATTTTTTATACATGCTGTCTGATTCCAATGAGATTTATGACGCATTCAATTGGCACAACAGAAGCAGAGGCCCTAATGAATAGTTCAGTGAGGTACAACTGCCTCCTTCCCCATTGAAACCATCCGAGAGAAGGTGGGAGGGTGAAAGCCTATCATGTGACAAGATAGTGTACTTTTCCGCGCTGATTATCACACGAACTTGGCGTATCAGCTGTAATTGCTGCCGAACACAGAACGGAAACGACTGAAACTCCACTACTATAAAGGGATATGATGCGTTTGCTTCACGGGACTTCCTTCTCGCTGCGCGTTTCGCGCGGGAGCAGCTCGAAGTGTTCTCAACTGGTCTCGGCGTCGCAAACTACAACTGCTCAGCCATTGGATCACCGCGTTGAGGTCCTCTTCTCCCTATGGGATGCACTATTAGTTGTGAGTAAGCGCTTGTGTGCCTTTTTTCATTCTTTTTCGATGTGCGCACTTGAGAAAATGGCAAGCTCTTGTTCTTAGCAAGCCCCTCTTTATTCTGGCGCAGTATTTTTTTTACGCTGTGATTTTGCTAGCATTACCACTGTCTCTGTAAAAGAAAAATGTGTGAAGACCTATGAGAGGATGAGTAGAAAACGTTTCTGTGGAAGTGTTTCTTTTATGCAGCGCATTTTTACGGTGACAATTGACTCCGCTGCTGCGACCTTCTAGTGTGTTGGCAGGAAAGGCGTACCTCCTGTTCTGGTACCAAGTCTTCACCTGCGTCTCGGTGAGCCTGAGTGCCTCGGCCACCGAACCGCGGTCGGAGACGCTCAGGTACTTCTGGTAGCGGAACTTGGCCTCGAGGAAAGCGAGCTGCGCCTGGGTGAACGCCGTGCGCCGCCGTCGCGGCTTCTTGCTGTCCGCCGCCTTCTTGGCTGATTCGCCGCTCTTGGCGCTGCACGACCTCCGGGCCTTGCTCTGAGAAGAGTCTGCGAAAGTGAAATGTCCTCGGCGGCTTTACTGGGTCCGGCTGGTGCTCACCTGGCAAGTTTCGTTGCGCACCCGCCTCGCTTGGCTACATCAACTTGAGAGTGAAAGGTCAAGTTACGCAACGCGGAAAAAAATTAAATGGGAACGGTGCCCAACTGAATCTTTAAGCGGAAACCGTGCTCGAATAATAATTTCAGCTGCTAGTTAGCCTGAACCGCTATTCTTGCAACCTTTTTCGAGTCACGCTGTGCCTCCATACTGGAAAATGTTTAAGTTTCACCTCAGACAAAACATACAGCTTAGGCTGTGTACTAGAACACTGGAAAGTACGTGGAAGCAACGCTGGGGACATCTACTTTCTGTTCGTTTAACTAAATTTGTGCAAACAGCAGCCTTATACCTGTAACCTACAGCACGATATTTGTCACGAAGGTGCCGTAAAGGCAAGATTTCACAGCTTGTGCCCCAAGATGGCGGCCCTCAGTGCTGATATACTCACTCCCTTACTGTATGAAAAAGCTCACTAATATAAGGGGAAGTCATAATCTCCTTTCTAATATATCGGAACGAAGAAACCGTTTTGGTCGCAATCCACAGCACAGAATTTGATGACACTTGTTGCACTTGCAAGAAAAAGTTAAAGTTACATAGTAGCGTGTATAATGTTTCTTTAGGCCCCCAATTTGCATTTTAAAAAATTGTGGAAAGCAGCAGAAGTTAAGAAAGCTGAAGCATCGAAATTACAAATACGCCTAAAAACTGATACTTTATAATCTTATGAAGTGGGCATTTTGAGACGCCTAAAGCAGATTTGCGTGTAGAACAAAGCAATCGCAAACTTGCAACAATTTCACGTCAGCTGTTGAGTCAAATTTATCCCCTGCAAATGGTCTAGCAGGTGCATGTGCAACGTACTTTCTTTTCTGTATAAATTTATGGATCGATAAACTTTTGCGATTTAGTTCTTGTTTAGCTCTACCAATATTTTCAAATGGTAGATATACTGAGCATCTAAATAAAAATTCTGTTTGCACACACGGTAGAATTGACCTTTAGATGCCGCGAATTTAATTTATTTTTGTTCGGTGGTTGGTAATTTATTTGGTTCAGTGAGAGCGTTTCTGCGTTTTTTTTAAATTTTTGTCACCATTAATGTAAATTAAACACGGCTTATACCGCAGGGACTACAGTTAGGCCCACTGCTTTCTCTCGCTTATATAAATGATATAGTAAATATAGCACATTACCCAGACGTAATAATCTAAGCAGACGATACCAAATTCTTTCTGCGTCAAATAATATCAGTGAATTAAAATACAGGTAAATAATTCTTTAATATGTCTTTCGGGAAGGTTCAAGGAGAAAAAAACCTAGAATAACTTATTTAATTTTCGGCCGACTGTCAAGTGAATGGAAACACAGCCACGAATCAGTTTCGAAGGAGCTACAGTGAATAGTTCTTAGGTGTTTGGTTCAGCGAGTAAACTTGGAAGCGCCACATTAATCACTTGTGTAATTAATGGTCCCAAGTCGTAAAGGTCGTCGACAAGATATCACCTACGGCATGACTTTCGGTATAAATACAGCTTTAATGGGCTTTTTTATGCTAGACTGCTATGGAGCAACAGGGTAAGGAACGGCAAATAGGTATAATACATATGAGTTGTGATGTTACACAAAAAAAATATCTGTCTCTAAACTAACTATCAAGGCCGGTTGACAGGTCTAGCAACTATACCTGTCGTAAATGCATTTTTTACGTTGTGTGCGTATAAGATGCACTATTTAAAGATATTATATATATGCGAGGTCTGTCCCGGATGTTCGTGCAGAACATTTAGAAAGATTTCATTTCAGAAGCTGTCAGACACATCAATGTGGTCACCTTCGTACAACTCCCGCTTACACGGAATACCTACAGCAGCTAGCATATGGGGAGCGAAACAATCAACAGTCGCAAGCGGGTAAACCTCCCAAGCAGGGAGAGCGTTCCAGCACAGTGATGAATTTGTGTGCCAAATTCTCGGACTAATATTACAGAGTGCAGGTGCATTACCAATGACGACAATGATGATTTATGCCATGTCCTCTGAAACGAACCAGTGACAGATAGCCACCAAGCCTGCTTGAGTTAAATCGATTT
The DNA here is from genome assembly GCF_050947875.1 of Dermacentor variabilis. Taxonomy (NCBI): domain Eukaryota; kingdom Metazoa; phylum Arthropoda; class Arachnida; order Ixodida; family Ixodidae; genus Dermacentor; species Dermacentor variabilis. The sequence goes on from NW_027460291.1 coordinate 40,763,806, forward strand.
TTATTCCAGCATTTTTTATACATCTCCCTAATATCTTTTCTCTTCCTGAAAACTTGTACATCTACCTTGTACCGCTACCTGTGTCTGTAATGTATCCGGTCGTACGAGTCTCTTCCCTGCTTTTTACACTAGTACTCCAAACGTATCTTGCGTATCTCGACCGCTGACCAATTTATCCTTCCATCCACTTTTATCCAAGCGCTTCTAGAAGGCGTACGTTACCTACTGATATCACTGGGCGTCCGCCCGGTGATATCATCATTCATATTCTATCATCATATTCTATCAGGATGTGCTGAGTTGTCTCCGGATTTTCGCTGGAGCAGACACAGGTCCCATATTGTTGCGAATATTTGCTCCGTTATGTTTTTGCATTTAGACAACCAGCACGAACCCCATACAGCAAGGCGTGTTACCGTACAGATATCCCCTTGACATTTTTTTCGTTCCATTCCTGGAAATCTCCATGGCCTTTTTGTTTCCATTCTTTGCATTCAATTTGCTGCCACTCTCACTTTCTTTTAGATGTCTCCTGGTTGTCTATATACACTTCTTTCAACTTTCTTCGTCCATTTTGTACCTACGCCTTGGGGATACGTGTGCACTTTAGCTGCCCATTTATTTTCATCCTTGTCGTCGAGTCTTTGTTGAAAACGAATTTTGCTTTGAGTTTCTATGGCTTCAGAAGAGGCCCAATCCATGTAACCCTGCGCTGCCTCATTTGGGGTTTTACCGTGGACTCCCAAAGCCAATCGCTCTAGCGATCTTTGGTTAGCATCTAAGTTTGACAAGGTATTTCATTTTAAGCACGGATTGGAATTTGCGAACGCTAGCGCCGGCACCATTACACAGTTTCCACATTCAACGCAGCACATCATATTTATTGTGGCTCCAAAGCGCCCTATGTTTAATTATTGCTCCATTCAGCTTCCCGTTCATTTTTGTGGTATCCTGGTGGGTGTTTGAGTTAGTCTTTACGTTGTTTATGTATAGGTCCAGGTATTTAAATTGTTTGACTATGGGTATGACGTGCTGTTCATGTGATACCAGGTAATTACTCGTCTCTACATGATTCCCGATTTCCATGTGCTGAACTTAAGTCCTAGATTTGCGCTGCCATACATATTGGCAAGTCTCTAGCTCTTGCAGTGTTCGCTAGTGGCACTATGTCGTCTGCATGCATCAGCCCAGGAACGTTCTATTGCAGTCTTTGCCTATTACGAATGCAAGATAAATGAAACCCTAATTCAATGCTTTGCAATCGTATTTCTACGCCCCTAACATAAAGCGTGAATAACAACGGAGACAAAGGATATCTTTGCTTGAGTATTCGGTGTATTTCCACCACTTCATTGCATTTACGGCCTTCCTATACAATTTGTACTGAGTTCCCTATACAGCGAGTCCAAGCTATCTTTGAGGCAGTGTTTAAAAATATGCCGATGCGCTCTAAGGCAACGTGACCAAATGCATTTTGCTGACTATTGTATGGAGTAAGTCACACTTTTTTGAATTCTGCTTAATTGCATAAATAGTCAGGATTAATGAATCAACTTCTGAAGAAATGAAGTTAGGCGAAAAATTCCAATGACAAAGTTGTAGATCGCTTTGTAAAACGTCCGATTAAACAGTTTGTAACTCTCTATCTTTTAGGTATAAGTGTTTTTTTTACGCCTAATGCAGATGCCCGCCAAATATAAAAGACTACCACATGGCATGCCCGCTGGCGCGTCGTCATTGCAGCGCTCTCAAACATTTCTCGTACAAACGAACATAGCATCTAGCGGGATGTGCTCCCAATTAAAAGGCGACAGGACAGTGACGCAGGCGTTGGCTGTGCCATTTGCGCCACCGATGTGCTTCCTTCGCAGCGGTTCATCATAGCGACAAACAGACGCAGCAGTAGGACACTTGGCGAAATGCTATCTTCGTTTGTACGCCGAGCGTTTGGGAGCGCTGAAATCACGGCGCGAGCGGACATGTCACGTGGTATTTTTTTTAATTTCTGGGACATCTGCAGTAAGCAGAAAAACACCAATGCGTAATAGCTGGAAAGTAGAAACCGTTTAATCGGACGTTTTGCAAAGCGCTCTACAACTTTCTAATTGGAATTTTTTGCCTAACTTCGTTGCTTTCGGAGTTGGTTAATTAATATTGTCTAATTATGCAAATAAACAGAACACAAAAAACAGTGTGAGTTACTCCATACAATAGTCAGCATCATGCATTTGGTCGTGTCGTCTTAGAGCGCATCGGCATATTTTTGAACTCTGTCTAAAATTAGCTGGGACACTATGCATAACTACCTGAGCAGCCCCAGAAAATCGTCATCTATGCCGTCATAGTTGACAACGTCCAATAACAATTCACTACATTGTAGTTGGCTCCCTTAATATCTCGAAATGCCATCCATAAAGGTCTATTCTGAGCAACTTAAATATCTGTGCACTGAGTTAGTTCTAACATATTATTCTCTAAGCGTCTGCCTGCTCTGAACCCAGTTTCCCCAGATAATCATTTTTCTCCACCCACTACGACAGTTCTAATTTGATTGCTTGTACTGAATTGAATTGAATTAGGGGGTGTTACGTGCCTCAAGCAGAGGGCACGGCGGCATTCGCGGAAGCACGTCAGCTAGCTTTGCTTGGTCGACGGTGCAGGCTCTGCTGTTTCTTCAGCCCCTCGAGGACCTGTCTTACCCGGCAGCTCGTGAAAACGCACCATGGAAATTCAACTCACCTATCGCATCGCGCATCGCAGTCGGAGCAAAAGATACGGCAGCGTACTACCCGTGTGCTGACGGACTACCTTCTTGGCTTTCCTTGCGGGTGACGTCACCAACCCCGGCTATAAAAGCAGTGGCCGATGGTAACCTGGCCAGAGGGCACGGCGGCATTCGCGGAAGCATGTCAGCTAACTTTGCTTGGTTGACGGTGCAGGTCAGTTTTCAGTTTTTATTCTGGTACTCGTACCAGTTATTACGCACTGGTTATGCTACCGTGCCCTGGACGATGCTTATGTATTATTACTGATTGCTGGTCTGTAATACTCTTCGCTGTATGCGGTGACCAAGAGACTAACCCCGTCCTGATCAGGATGTGTTGAACACTATCCTCTCTGAACTTAAGGATAGAAAAGCGTCTGAATAAAAGCGCGATGACATGCTTTCTAAAATGAACGCTAAGGTTTCGAAACTCGACGAAGTACTAAGATTATCGAAAGCAAACTAAGAAAAGATATAAGCTTTTGAAGAATCCGTACGGCGTCTGGACAAGACCGTAACATTACAAGAAAGGAAGGTGCGTGATTGCGAAGACAGAGCACGCAGAAATAATTTAGTAATCTTTGGTATTCCTGAACCCCTCAACGAAACTAGAGAAATGTTGGAAGAAACGGTGGTACGCAATGTCTGCAAGGATAACCGTGGCTTAAACATTAATTCCGCTGGACGCATTCATAGAATTGGCAGAAGCCGCAGTAACAAGCTGAGGCCGGTTATTATGAAACTACAACTACAATGAAAAATTTCCATTTTGAAGAACTGCTTCACGTTGAAAGATACTGGCGTATTTGTATCGCATGACATGACAAGGAAGAAGCTATGGCATTCCGTAAATTCCGATAGACATCCAGGCGAAAAGGTCAAACTTATGATAATCTGTATGAAAAACTTTTCATATACAATACAATCTACACATGCGGTGATGCGACGGACAGCAGAATCACATTAGAAAGGACAGATAGCATAAAAAAAAGTTGCGAGATTAAGAAATAAATCTGCCACATCAAAATGCTGACGTCCGCACTCCAAACATAAACAAACGGTAAAAGTTTTCCGTCTCCTCTGTTTGAATGCGCAAAGTCTGTGTAATAAACAGAAGCAGCTAAACTGTGTATTCCTTTCATACGACCCCCACGTCACTGTTATCTCAGAAACTTGGCTTTGTCCTGATATACACAATAATTTCTTTTTGCCGCCTTAATACACATGTTGTAGTAAAGACCGTGCTACACGGGTGGCGGAATAGCAGTTCTTATCAAAAAGACGTTGCCGTCGGTACCGTTACCTCCTGTGAACTCGGACCATGAAAGCGTTTTCTGTAAAGTTATTTTATCAGGTAATCAGATCGTTGTGGCGGCAATGTACAGGCCACCTGGGGCTAATTCCAATTTTTCGTTAAATCTATGCGATCATCTGGACAAATACCGTAATCAGAAGCTAATTATTGCTGGAGATTTCAATGTTCCTAATATTGACTGGCGTTGGTTGACGTCTGGCCTCACTGGTGTGAGCAGTTTTCAAACTTTATTGGACATTATGCTGGCGTATAACCTACGTCAAACAGTTTTACATCCAACACGTGTAACTCGAACATCATCTTCAATCTCAGACCTAATCCTCTGCTCGACTGGCTTAGGCGAGTGCACAACTGAAATCCACGAGAGGATTTCTGGCCATAGCTTAACGTACCTCACCTGTGTTCTTCCATGCAATTCCCATTAATGCAACCCCAAATCAATAAGCGTTAAAAACCACGAAGCGGCAGATGACCCGAACATTATACTTCGATTGGAAGAAACCATTCTTTCTTTTCGTGATAACGCCAACATAATGTGGACAGCATTTCAAGATGCTGCGAGCACTGTATTTACACCTTCATTTCTAATAAATTGAAACGGATAGGTCGCGATAACCCGTGGATAACCCGAGAAGTTATTCAACTAAAACACAGAATCAAACGTTATAGAAAGAAAAACATGGTAAGATCCTTATATCGAATTTAGTTCTCCATCTAAAGTTAACGCTACAGAAATCAAGAGAGCGCAATTTTTCTGTTAAGCTTCGCCGCTTTGTGACGGAAAGTCCTGCCAAATTTTGGCAATTTTTGTCTCAAAGGAACTCTCGCAAAATAAATAAATTTCTATTGAATCATGGTGTACTTACGTATAAAAAAGAAATATATGAATCATTCAACACATTCTTCTCAAAGTTTTCTTTCGAGGCCATGTTCGATGTCAAATTTATCTGCCGAAAAACTCCAACATAATGAACACAATAGCGTTAGTATATCTGCTAAAGGCGTTACTGAGCTTATCTTGCGCTTAGACATTAAAAAAGTGCCAGGACCGGACAACATTCCAAGTTCGTTCCTCAAAAGATATTCATTACAAGTGGCTGGCCTTTTAGCAAACATTTTATAGACGTCTATCGATAGAACCACGATTCCTGATTACTAGTGTACAGCAAACGTTATCCCTGTATTTAAGAAACACTCCTCATGGCAGAGAGATAATGATCGTCCCATATCTGCAACTTCTTATTCCTGTAAAATGCTTGAGCATACATTAGCAAAATACATCAATGACTTTTTATCGCAAAAATACACATCATCATCATCAGCCTGGTTACGCCCACTGCAGGGCAAAGGCCTCTCCCATACTTCTCCAACTACCCCTGTTATGCACTAATTGTGGCCATGTTGTCCCTGCAAACTTAATCTCATCCGCCCACCTAACTTTCTGCCGCCCCCTGCTACGCTTCCCTTCCCTTGGAATCCAGTCCGTAACCCTTAATGACAACCGGTTATCTTCCCTCCTCAATACATGCCCTGCCCATACCCATTTCTTTATCTTGATTTCAACTAAGATGTCATTAACTCGCGTTTGTTCCCTCACCCAATCTGCTCTTTTCTTATCCCTGAACGTTACACCTATCATTCTTCTTTCCATAGGTCGTTGCGTCGTCCTCAATTTAAGTAGAACCCTTTTCGTAAATCTCCAGGTTTCTGCCCCGTACCCGAGTACTGGTAAGACACAGCTGTTATACACTTTTCGCTTGAGGGATAATGGCAACCTGCTGTTCATGATCTGAGAATGCCTGCCAAACGCACCCCAGCCCATTCTTATTCTTCTGATTATTTCCGTCTCATGATCCGAATCCGTGGCCACTACCTGTCCTAAGTAGATGTATTCCCTTACCACTTCCAGTGCCTCGTTACCTATCGTAAACTGCTGTTCTCTTACGAGACTATTAAGTATTCCTTTAGTTTTCTGCAAATTAATTTTTAGACCCACCCTTCTTCTTTGCCTCTCCGGGTCAGTGAGCATGCATTGCAATTGGTTTCCTGAGTTACTAAGCAAGGCAATATCCCAGCGAATCGCAAGTTACTAAGGCATTCTCCATTAATTCTTATTCCCAATTCTTCCCAATCCAGGTGTCTGAATACCTCCTGTAAACACGCTGTCAATAGCATTGGAGAGATCTTACCTCCCAGCCTGACGCCTTTCTTTATTGCGATTTTGTTGGTTTCTTTATGGAGGACAACGGTGGTTGTGGAGCCGCTATAGATATCTTTCCGTATTTTTACATACGGCTCGTCTACACCCTGATTCCGTAATGCCTCCATGACTGCTGAGTTTTCGACTGAATCGAACACTTTCTCGTAATCAATGAAAGCTATATATATGGGGTTGGTTATATTTCGCACATTTCTCTATCACCTGATTGATAGTGTGAATATGGTCTATTGTCGAGTAGCCTTTGCGGAATACTGCCTGGTCCTTTGGTTGACGGAAGTCTAAGGTGTTCCTAATTCTATTTGCAATTACCTTAGTAAATACTTTGTAGACGGGGACAGTAAGCTGATCGGTCTATAATTTTTCAAGTCTTTGGCGTCCCCTTTCTTATGGATTAGGATTATGTTAGCGTTCTTCCAAGATTCCGGTACGCTCGAAGTCATGAGGCATTGCGTATGCAGGGTGGCCAGTTTTTCTTGAATAATCTACCCACCATACTTCAACGAATCTGCTGCTACCTGATCCTCCACAGCTGATTTCCCCCTTTGCATAGCTCCCAAGGCTTTCTTTACTTCTTCCGGCGTTAATTGTGGGGTTTCAAATTCCTCTAGACTATTCTCTGTTCCATTATCGTCGTGGGTGCCACTGGTACTGTATAAATTTCTATAGAACTTCCCAGCCACTTCAACGATCTCATCCATATTAGTAATGATATTGCTGGCTTTGTCTCTTGACGCATACATATGATTCTTGCCTATTCCTAGTTTCTTCTTCACTGCTTTTAGGCTTCCTCGGTTCCAAAGAGCATGTTCAATTCTATCCATATTATACTTCCTTATGTCAACACTCTTACGCTTGTTAACTTTGAAAGTTCTGCCAGTTCTATTCTAGCTGTAGGGTTAGAGGCTTTCATACATTGACGTTTCTTGATCAGATCTTTCGTCTCCTGCGATAGCTTACTGGCATCCTGTCTAACGGAGTTACCACCGACTTCTATTGCACATTCCTTATTGATGTCCATAAGATTGTCGTTCATATCTTCAACACTACGGTCCTCTTCCTGAGTTAAGGCCGAATACCTATTCTGTAGCTTGATCCAGAATTCCTCTATTTTCCCTCTTACCGCTAACTCATTGATCGGCTTCTTATGTACCAGTTTCTTTCGTTCCCTCCTCAAGTCTAGGCTAATTCGAGTTCTTACCATCCTATGGTCACTGCAGCGCACCTTGCCGAGCACGTCCACATCTTGTATGATGCCAGGGTTAGCGCAGAGTATAAAGTCTATTTCATTTCTAGTCTCGCCATTCGGGCTCCTCCACGTCCACTTTCGGCTATCCCGCTTGCGGAAGAAGGTATTCATTGTCCGCATATTATTCTGTTCTGCAAACTCTACTAATAACTCTCCCCTGCTATTCTTAAAGCCTATGCCATATTCCCCCACTGCCTTGTCTCCAGCCTGCTTCTTGCCTACCCTGGCGTTGAAGTCGCCCATTAATATAGTCTATTTTGTTTTACTTTAGCCATCGCCCATTCCACGTCTTCATAGAAGCTTTCGACTTCCTGGTCATCATGACTGGAGGTGGGGGCGTAGACCTGTACGACCTTCAATTTGTACCTCTTATTAAGTTTTACAACAAGACCTGCTACCCTCTCGTTAATGCTATTATAGCATTCCTGTATGTTACGAGCTATATCCTTATTAATCAGGAATCCGACTCCTAGTTCTCGTCTCTCCGCTAAGCCCCGGTAGCACAGGACGTGCCCGCTTTTTAGCACTGTATATGCTTCTTTTGGGCTCATAACTTCACTGAGCCCTATTATATCCCATTTACTGCCCTCTAATTCCTCCAGTACCACTGCTAGACTCGCCTCACTAGATAACGTGCTAGCGTTAAACGTTGCCAGGTTCCGATTCTAATGGCGCCCTGTCCAGAAGCAGGGATTCTTAGCACCCTCTGCTTCGTCGCAGGTCTGACCGCGGCCGTGGTCAGTTGCTTCGCAGCTGCTGGGGACTGAGGGCCGGGGTTTGATTGTTGTGTTCATATAGGAGGTTGTGGCCAAGTACTGCACCAGGGTGGCCAACCCTGCTCTGGTGAGGGAGTGCGTTACCGGTTCTGGTCACCGGGATCAGGCCACACTCCAGGCCTGTTTATGCAATTTTTATGAGCACGCGGATATTTCTTTTTTTTAATCCCGTGGAGAATTGCGCGGCACCGAGATTCGAACCACGGTCTTCTTGCACGCGAGGCGGATGTTCTAGCTCTACGCCACCGCTGCACCTAACATAACTAAAGCATAACATAAACAAAATATAAACATAACACAAAAACATAACAAAACATAACATAAAAACATTACACGGTTGCAAAACGCGGTTTCCGGCATGGATACTCTGCCGTAATTCAACTAATCACAACAGTTATGAGTTTTCAAGGTTCTTTACGTAGGCGGCCAGATTGATATTAAACCACTAGACTTCCCGAAGGCATTTGATAGGATTGTGCATTCAAAGTTAATATTGAAAATGAAAGAAATTGCTTTGCCCTCGCATATTGTTCACTGGGTTAAAGCGTATCTATCCAACGGTAATAGGTATATTAGCGTTGACGGATCCTGTTAAAGGTTTTTAGATGTATGCTCAGGCGTTTCGTAGGGGTCTGTTTTGGGACCACTCCTGTTTATTACTTATATTAATGATATTGTGGACGTGGCGGACTCGTCTGTACCTTTCAATGCTTGCTATTTACCACTTTCAATTCTTTCTCTCACCAAATCGCCTTGAATAACACTAAATAAATTGGTAGAATGGTGTGTTTAATGCGAAATGGTAATTAACCATCAGAAAACTGTGCACATGTGCATCCACTAATAAACTCATCAAACTTCCTTTTGCCTACCATATAAAAAACAGCCCCGTGTAAAGGTTCAGGAATGCAAATATTAAGGACTGACATTAACGTCTACTCTTAACAGGTCTACCCATATGAACAACATATGCTCTACAGCCCGAAAGAAATTAGCCATTTTGAAACATAAGTAGGGCGAATCTTCCCCCTGCCTAAGATTGATTATATATAAAACTATCATCAGACCCTCTTTGGAATACGGCAGTGTTGTTTGGGACACTTTTACTCAGGCAAACACAGAAAAACCTGAAAAATGTCTAAGATTAGCCGTTCGCTACGTTTACAAACGTTTCAAAAGTCTTGACTCGCCTTTGGCCAAACTTGAACCACTTGTAGAAGAGAGAAAAACAGCGCGCTCGAATTTCTTAGCTTCCCTTTATTTTGGTAATCTAGGAATAAAACCGTAAGACTACTTGGAGAAACACACTGGTCGAGCCTCACATCATAAACAGTCATCGCATCAAACCTGTATTTGCTAGGACTAACTCGTATAAATATTCATGCTTCCCGCGTAAAATTGCAGAGTGGAATTCATTACCGTCAACTGCACCCTTCCTACGGAATACTTTGTGATTTGTTGCCATGGATGTCTTCTTTTTTTGTTTGTTTGCACCCTCTCCTGCTTGGGCTATTGTCCGCAGTATTCTAAAAGAAATAAAGCACGATTTGCTTTTGAGGAACGACCTAGTGGGGGGGGCTCCTGATTAATTTCGACCTCCAGATGATCTTTAACGTTCCCCCAACGCACGGCACAAGGGCACTTTTGCATTTCCCTCCCACCGAAAGGCGGCCGCCGCAGCAGAGATTTGACCCGGCGTCCTCTTGCTCAGCAGTGCACCCCAATAGCCGAGGCGGCGAGCGGCTTACGTCAACATTCTATATATCACCGGCCTTACTGTAATTCACCTGTACGAGCTCGTCTTGTCCTTATCGCCTTTGCCGTTGCAGATGAGGTTCATTTTGCTTTCACGCCATCCAGCCAGAAATTCCTTCGTTTTATTACGTGCTCTATGGCATTGATCAGCGGTTCCTTGGTCGTTGGACCCAGCTGTTTGATTAGCTTTAATGGGATTTCATCGGTGTCTGCTGCCGTGTTATTACGGCCGGTTTCGTGGCGAAGAGGACGCTTTATGTCTGTGAACGTACAATTGTCACTGCCTAAACCGCGATAGTATGTGAGGAGGGGGGGTGCATTTTAACATTTAAAGAAATTGTGAAGTCCTTTCAATCTTTCCACGTGTCACACCAGACTATGAAATCATCATCATCATCATCATCATCATCATCATCATCATCATCATCAGCCTAGTTACGCCCACTGCAGGGCAAAGGCCTCTCCCATACTTTTCCAACTACCCCGGTCATGTACTAATTGTGGCCATGTTGTCCCTGCAAACGTCTTAATGTCATCCGCCCACCTAACTTTCTGCCGCCCCCTGCTACGCATCCCTTCCCTTGGAATCCAGTCCGTAACCCTTAGTGACCATCGGTTATCTTCCCTCCTCATTACATGTCCGGCCCATGCCCATTTCTTTTTCTTGATTTCAACTAAGATGTCGTTCACCCGCGTTTGTTGCCTCACCCAATCTGCTCTTTTCTTATCCCTGAACGTTACACCCATCATTCTTGTTTCCATAGCTCGTTGCGTCGTCCTCAATTTAAGTAGAACCCTTTTCGTAAATCTCCAGGTTTCTGCCCCGTACCCGAGTACTGGTAAGACACAGCTGTTATACACTTTTCGCTTGAGGGATAATGGCAACCTGCTGTTCATGATCTGAGAATGCCTGCCAAACGCACCCCAGCCCATTCTTATTCTTCTGATTATTTCCGTCTCATGATCCGAATCCGTGGCCACTACCTGTCCTAAGTAGATGTATTCCCTTACCACTTCCAGTGCCTCGTTACCTATCGTAAACTGCTGTTCTCTTACGAGACTATTAAGTATTCCTTTAGTTTTCTGCAAATTAATTTTTAGACCCACCCTTCTTCTTTGCCTCTCCGGGTCAGTGAGCATGCATTGCAATTGGTTTCCTGAGTTACTAAGCAAGGCAATATCCCAGCGAATCGCAAGTTACTAAGGCATTCTCCATTAATTCTTATCCCCAATTCTTCCCAATCCAGGTGTCTGAATACCTCCTGTAAACACGCTGTCAATAGCATTGGAGAGATCTTACCTCCCAGCCTGACGCCTTTCTTTATTGCGATTTTGTTGGTTTCTTTATGGAGGACAACGGTGGTTGTGGAGCCGCTATAGATATCTTTCCGTATTTTTACATACGGCTCGTCTACACCCTGATTCCGTAATGCCTCCATGACTGCTGAGTTTTCGACTGAATCGAACACTTTCTCGTAATCAATGAAAGCTATATATATGGGGTTGGTTATATTTCGCACATTTCTCTATCACCTGATTGATAGTGTGAATATGGTCTATTGTCGAGTAGCCTTTGCGGAATACTGCCTGGTCCTTTGGTTGACGGAAGTCTAAGGTGTTCCTAATTCTATTTGCAATTACCTTAGTAAATACTTTGTAGACGGGGACAGTAAGCTGATCGGTCTATAATTTTTCAAGTCTTTGGCGTCCCCTTTCTTATGGATTAGGATTATGTTAGCGTTCTTCCAAGATTCCGGTACGCTCGAAGTCATGAGGCATTGCGTATGCAGGGTGGCCAGTTTTTCTTGAATAATCTACCCACCATACTTCAACGAATCTGCTGCTACCTGATCCTCCACAGCTGATTTCCCCCTTTGCATAGCTCCCAAGGCTTTCTTTACTTCTTCCGGCGTTAATTGTGGGGTTTCAAATTCCTCTAGACTATTCTCTGTTCCATTATCGTCGTGGGTGCCACTGGTACTGTATAAATTTCTATAGAACTTCCCAGCCACTTCAACGATCTCATCCATATTAGTAATGATATTGCTGGCTTTGTCTCTTGACGCATACATATGATTCTTGCCTATTCCTAGTTTCTTCTTCACTGCTTTTAGGCTTCCTCGGTTCCAAAGAGCATGTTCAATTCTATCCATATTATACTTCCTTATGTCAACACTCTTACGCTTGTTAACTTTGAAAGTTCTGCCAGTTCTATTCTAGCTGTAGGGTTAGAGGCTTTCATACATTGACGTTTCTTGATCAGATCTTTCGTCTCCTGCGATAGCTTACTGGCATCCTGTCTAACGGAGTTACCACCGACTTCTATTGCACATTCCTTATTGATGTCCATAAGATTGTCGTTCATATCTTCAACACTACGGTCCTCTTCCTGAGTTAAGGCCGAATACCTATTCTGTAGCTTGATCCAGAATTCCTCTATTTTCCCTCTTACCGCTAACTCATTGATCGGCTTCTTATGTACCAGTTTCTTTCGTTCCCTCCTCAAGTCTAGGCTAATTCGAGTTCTTACCATCCTATGGTCACTGCAGCGCACCTTGCCGAGCACGTCCACATCTTGTATGATGCCAGGGTTAGCGCAGAGTATAAAGTCTATTTCATTTCTAGTCTCGCCATTCGGGCTCCTCCACGTCCACTTTCGGCTATCCCGCTTGCGGAAGAAGGTATTCATTGTCCGCATATTATTCTGTTCTGCAAACTCTACTAATAACTCTCCCCTGCTATTCTTAAAGCCTATGCCATATTCCCCCACTGCCTTGTCTCCAGCCTGCTTCTTGCCTACCCTGGCGTTGAAGTCGCCCATTAATATAGTCTATTTTGTTTTACTTTAGCCATCGCCCATTCCACGTCTTCATAGAAGCTTTCGACTTCCTGGTCATCATGACTGGAGGTGGGGGCGTAGACCTGTACGACCTTCAATTTGTACCTCTTATTAAGTTTTACAACAAGACCTGCTACCCTCTCGTTAATGCTATTATAGCATTCCTGTATGTTACGAGCTATATCCTTATTAATCAGGAATCCGACTCCTAGTTCTCGTCTCTCCGCTAAGCCCCGGTAGCACAGGACGTGCCCGCTTTTTAGCACTGTATATGCTTCTTTTGGGCTCATAACTTCACTGAGCCCTATTATATCCCATTTACTGCCCTCTAATTCCTCCAGTACCACTGCTAGACTCGCCTCACTAGATAACGTGCTAGCGTTAAACGTTGCCAGGTTCCGATTCTAATGGCGCCCTGTCCAGAAGCAGGGATTCTTAGCACCCTCTGCTTCGTCGCAGGTCTGACCGCGGCCGTGGTCAGTTGCTTCGCAGCTGCTGGGGACTGAGGGCCGGGGTTTGATTGTTGTGTTCATATAGGAGGTTGTGGCCAAGTACTGCACCAGGGTGGCCAACCCTGCTCTGGTGAGGGAGTGCGTTACCGGTTCTGGTCACCGGGATCAGGCCACACTCCAGGCCTGTTTATGCAATTTTTATGAGCACGCGGATATTTCTTTTTTTTAATCCCGTGGAGAATTGCGCGGCACCGAGATTCGAACCACGGTCTTCTTGCACGCGAGGCGGATGTTCTAGCTCTACGCCACCGCTGCACCTAACATAACTAAAGCATAACATAAACAAAATATAAACATAACACAAAAACATAACAAAACATAACATAAAAACATTACACGGTTGCAAAACGCGGTTTCCGGCATGGATACTCTGCCGTAATTCAACTAATCACAACAGTTATGAGTTTTCAAGGTTCTTTACGTAGGCGGCCAGATTGATATTAAACCACTAGACTTCCCGAAGGCATTTGATAGGATTGTGCATTCAAAGTTAATATTGAAAATGAAAGAAATTGCTTTGCCCTCGCATATTGTTCACTGGGTTAAAGCGTATCTATCCAACGGTAATAGGTATATTAGCGTTGACGGATCCTGTTAAAGGTTTTTAGATGTATGCTCAGGCGTTTCGTAGGGGTCTGTTTTGGGACCACTCCTGTTTATTACTTATATTAATGATATTGTGGACGTGGCGGACTCGTCTGTACCTTTCAATGCTTGCTATTTACCACTTTCAATTCTTTCTCTCACCAAATCGCCTTGAATAACACTAAATAAATTGGTAGAATGGTGTGTTTAATGCGAAATGGTAATTAACCATCAGAAAACTGTGCACATGTGCATCCACTAATAAACTCATCAAACTTCCTTTTGCCTACCATATAAAAAACAGCCCCGTGTAAAGGTTCAGGAATGCAAATATTAAGGACTGACATTAACGTCTACTCTTAACAGGTCTACCCATATGAACAACATATGCTCTACAGCCCGAAAGAAATTAGCCATTTTGAAACATAAGTAGGGCGAATCTTCCCCCTGCCTAAGATTGATTATATATAAAACTATCATCAGACCCTCTTTGGAATACGGCAGTGTTGTTTGGGACACTTTTACTCAGGCAAACACAGAAAAACCTGAAAAATGTCTAAGATTAGCCGTTCGCTACGTTTACAAACGTTTCAAAAGTCTTGACTCGCCTTTGGCCAAACTTGAACCACTTGTAGAAGAGAGAAAAACAGCGCGCTCGAATTTCTTAGCTTCCCTTTATTTTGGTAATCTAGGAATAAAACCGTAAGACTACTTGGAGAAACACACTGGTCGAGCCTCACATCATAAACAGTCATCGCATCAAACCTGTATTTGCTAGGACTAACTCGTATAAATATTCATGCTTCCCGCGTAAAATTGCAGAGTGGAATTCATTACCGTCAACTGCACCCTTCCTACGGAATACTTTGTGATTTGTTGCCATGGATGTCTTCTTTTTTTGTTTGTTTGCACCCTCTCCTGCTTGGGCTATTGTCCGCAGTATTCTAAAAGAAATAAAGCACGATTTGCTTTTGAGGAACGACCTAGTGGGGGGGGGCTCCTGATTAATTTCGACCTCCAGATGATCTTTAACGTTCCCCCAACGCACGGCACAAGGGCACTTTTGCATTTCCCTCCCACCGAAAGGCGGCCGCCGCAGCCGAGATTTGACCCGGCGTCCTCTTGCTCAGCAGTGCACCCCAATAGCCGAGGCGGCGAGCGGCTTACGTCAACATTCTATATATCACCGGCCTTACTGTAATTCACCTGTACGAGCTCGTCTTGTCCTTATCGCCTTTGCCGTTGCAGATGAGGTTCATTTTGCTTTCACGCCATCCAGCCAGAAATTCCTTCGTTTTATTACGTGCTCTATGGCATTGATCAGCGGTTCCTTGGTCGTTGGACCCAGCTGTTTGATTAGCTTTAATGGGATTTCATCGGTGTCTGCTGCCGTGTTATTACGGCCGGTTTCGTGGCGAAGAGGACGCTTTATGTCTGTGAACGTACAATTGTCACTGCCTAAACCGCGATAGTATGTGAGGAGGGGGGGTGCATTTTAACATTTAAAGAAATTGTGAAGTCCTTTCAATCTTTCCACGTGTCACACCAGACTATGAAATCATCATCATCATCATCATCATCATCATCATCATCATCATCATCATCATCATCATCATCAGCCTAGTTACGCCCACTGCAGGGCAAAGGCCTCTCCCATACTTTTCCAACTACCCCGGTCATGTACTAATTGTGGCCATGTTGTCCCTGCAAACGTCTTAATGTCATCCGCCCACCTAACTTTCTGCCGCCCCCTGCTACGCATCCCTTCCCTTGGAATCCAGTCCGTAACCCTTAGTGACCATCGGTTATCTTCCCTCCTCATTACATGTCCGGCCCATGCCCATTTCTTTTTCTTGATTTCAACTAAGATGTCGTTCACCCGCGTTTGTTGCCTCACCCAATTTGCTCTTTTCTTATCCCTTAACGTCACACCCATCATTCTTGTTTCCATAGCTCGTTGCGTCGTCCTCAATTTCAGCAGAACCCTTTTCGTAAGTCTCCAGGTTTCTGCCCCATATGTGAGTACTGGTAACACACAGCTGTTATACACTTTCCTTTTGAGGGATAGTGGCAACCTGCTGTTCATGATTTGAGAATGCCTGCCAAACGCACCCCAGCCCATTCTTATTCTTCTGGTTATTTCAGTCTCATGATCCGGATCCGTGGTCACTACCTGCCCTAAGTAGATGTAGTCCCTTACCCCTTCCAGTGCTTCGCTACCTATCGTAAACTGCTGTTCTCTTCCGAGCCTGTTAAACATTACTTTAGTTTTCTGCAGATTAATTTTCAGACCCACCCTTCTGCTTTGCCTCTCCAGGTCAGTGAGCATGCATTGCAATTGGTCTCCTGAGTTACTAAGCAAGGCAATATCATCAGCGAATCGCAAGTTGCTAAGGTATTCTCCGTCAACATTTATCCCCAATTCTTCCCACTCCAGGCCTCTGAATACCTCCTGTAAACATGCTGTGAATAGCATTGGAGATATCGTATCTCCCTGTCTGACGCCTTTCTTTATAGGGATTTTGTTGCTTTCTTTGTGGAGGACTACGGTGGCTGTGGAGCCGCTATAGATATCTTCCAGTATCTTTACATATGGCTCATCTACACCCTGATTCCGTAATGCCTCCATGACTGCTGAGGTTTCGACTGAATCAAACGCTTTCTCGTAATCAATGAAAGCTATATATAACGGTTGGTTATATTCTGCACATTTCTCTATCACTTGATTGATAGTGTGAATATGGTCTATTGTTGAGTAGCCTTTACGGAATCCTGCCTGGTCCTTTGGTTGACAGAAGTCTAAGGTGTTCCTGATTCTATTTGCGATTACCTTAGTAAATACTTTGTAGGCAACGGACAGTAAGCTGATCGGTCTATAATTTTTCAAGTCTTTGGCGTCCCCTTTCTTATGGATTAGGATTATGTTAGCGTTCTTCCAAGATTCCGGTGCGCTCGAGGTTATGAGGCATTGCGTATACAGGGTGGCCAGTTTCTCTAGAACAATCTGACCACCATCCTTCAACAAATCTGCTGTTACCTGATCCTCCCCGGCTGCCTTCCCCCTTTGCATAGCTCCTAAGGCTTTCTTTACTTCTTCTGGCGTTACCTGTGGGATTTCGAATTCCTCTAGGCTATTCTCTCTTCCACTATCGTCGTGGGTGCCACTGGTACTGTATAAATCTCTATAGAACTCCTCAGCCACTTGAACTATCTCATCCATATTAGTAACGATATTGCCGGCTTTGTCTCTTAACGCACACATCTGATTCTTGCCTATTCCTAGTTTCTTCTTCACTGTTTTTAGGCTTCCTCCGTTCCTGAGAGCCTGTTCGATTCTATCCATATTATAGTTCCTGATGTCCGCTGTCTTACGCTTGTTGATTAACTTAGAAAGTTCTGCCAGTTCTATTCTAGCTGTAGGGTTAGAGGCTTTCATACATTGGCGTTTCTTGATCAGATCTTTCGTCTCCTGCGATAGCTTACTGGTTTCTTGTCTAACGGAGTTACCACCGACTTCTATTGCGCACTCCTTAATGGTTCCCATGAGATAGTCGTTCATTGCTTCAACACTAAGGTCCTCTTCCTGAGTTAAAGCCGAATACCTGTTCTGTAGCTTGATCCGGAATTCCTCTAGTTTCCCTCTTACCGCTAATTCATTGATTGGCTTCTTGTGTACCAGTTTCTTCCGTTCCCTCCTCATGTCTAGGCTAATTCGAGTTCTTACCATCCTATGGTCACTGCAGCGTACCTTGCCGAGTACGTCTACATCTTGTATGATGCCAGGGTTCGCGCAGAGTATGAAGTCGATTTCATTTCTAGTCTCACCATTCGGGCTCCTCCACGTCCACTTTCGACTAACCCGCTTGCGGAAAAAGGTGTTCATTATCCGCATATTATTCTGTTCTGCAAACTCTACTAATAATTCTCCTCTGCTATTCCTAGAGCCTATGCCATATTCCCCCACTGACTTGTCTCCAGCCTGCTTCTTGCCTACCCTGGCATTGAAGTCGCCCATCAGTATAGTGTATTTTGTTTTGACTTTACCCATCGCCGATTCCACGTCTTCATAAAAGCTTTCGACTTCCTGATCATCATGACTGCATGTAGGGGCATAGACTTGTACTACCTTCAATTTGTACCTCTTATTAAGTTTCACAACAAGACCTGCCACCCTCTCGTTAATGCTATAGAAATCCTGTATGTTACCAGCTATTTCCTTATTAATCAGGAATCCGACTCCTAGTTCTCGCCTCTCCGCTAAGCCCCGGTAACACAGTACATGCCCGCTTTTTAGCACTGTATATGCTTCTTTTGTCCTCCTAACCTCACTGAGCCCTATTATATCCCATTTACTACCCTCTAATTCCTCCAATAATACTGCTAGACTCGCCTCACTAGATAGCGTTCTAACGTTAAACGTTGCCAGGTTCAGATTCCAAAGGCGGCCTGTCCGGAGCCAGGTATTCTTAGCACCCTCTGCAGCGTTACAGATCTGACCGCCGCCGTGGTCAGTTGCTTCGCGGCTGCTGGGGACTAAGGGCCGGGGTTTGATTGTTGTATTCATATAGGAGGTTGTGGCCAAGTACTGCACCAGGGTGGCCAATCCTGCTCTGGTGAGAGAGTGCGTTACCGGTTCTGGTCACCGGGATCAGGCCCCACTCCAGGCCTGTTTGTGCAATTTCTCAACACACGGTTTTTTTTCTGTTTTTTTTTCTTTTTGTATTTCCCGGAGGAGAATTGCGCGGCACCGGGATTTGAATCACGGTCCTCTTGCACTGGAGACGGATACTCTACCGTCCCCGCAGGAGCTAAATTAAAAATTGAATTATGGTGTTTTGCGTGACAAAAACCACTTTCTGATTATGCACGCCGTAGTGGAGGACTCCGAAAATTTCGACCACCTGGGGTTCTTTAACGTGCACCTAATTCTAAGTACACGGGTGTTTTCGCATTTCGCCCCCATCGAAATGCGGCCGCCGTGGCCGGGGTCCGATCCCGCGACCTCGTGCTCAGATGTCTAACACCATGACCACTGAGCAACCACGGCGGGTCCCGCAGGAGTTGTACGCCTCATTTAACCTACAGTGGCGCCCTATTTGATCAGTCAAGGTGGACCAATCTGAGCTCGGTTATACCGCATGGATGGCACTCGGCTAGAGAACCTGGTATTTATGACCTGCACATGTGTGGCCACACATAATTGAGGATATATAATTTTTTTTGTTTTTTTTTTATGAGGGTTTCCGTACAGTGATAAAAGGAAGAAAAATACCTTTAAAAAAAAAGGAACATAACATGTGATTTGAACTCGTGATCCTTCAATGTTGCCCGGAAAGGTAGCTCAGTCGGTTGGTTCGTCAAGCCAGCGGTTACTTTCAAGCGCCATAGCTCCTGCTCCGAGCCTCATACTTATGTGGAAAGGGGCTGGTGTTGTCCGCGACAGTCGGAAGGCATGATTTCTTGGAAAAATGGCCGCCAGAGGAGCAGCGTGAACTCGAGCGGCTTTAGAGACTAGGACAACTGCCTTAAAGTATTTAGAATTGAGGGGTAGTTTCGTTAACAAACTATAACACGGCAATCAGCACTCGAATATAATTATAACCCTAATAATAATTGTAAATATTCGTCTCATCTATAGTATCTAAAGCGCGCGCTGTTTCTTGCCTCTGCGTGTAGTAGTTAAGAGAGTCAGTTTAAGGGCGGAGAAGAGGGAAGGAAAGGAAAGCAAACTTGCAGCGCCGTGGTTTTTAAAGCGCAACCGTGGTAGAGAAACGGAAAGGCGATATAAGCATGCGTGGCCATGATACGCACACGACAAACTGCCTTACAATATTTAGAATTGAGGGGTAGTTTCGTTAACAAACTATAACACGGCAATGAGCACTCGAATACGACGAGAGAAATAATTGAGACGTGGAAAATTCCCTTGAAATAAATCTGGTTTGCGAGACAAATGCTTGTATGTATTGAATCTCTTAAAAGATGAGGGGGGAAATATGCGCTCACCGAGAGGGCATCGTCCGCACGAGACCACCAGCAGGCTCCTTACGGGGATGTGGAGAGCTTCGCGGCCGGAACGAAGCCCCCCCTCTCCGCCGGCCAGGCGTGGAAAACGCGCTTTCCGATCGCTCAAGGTTGCGTAAGAATAGTATAGTTCTAGCGTCTAGGAAAAGTTTTAACAGGTGCGAGGACGGCACGCATAGCGTGGGAAGCTAGCCGCCGGAATAGCTATCTTCGAGGGCTATTCTATATTATATTATATTATACTTCGAGAGCTATGACTGATGCTTTTCTATATATATGTATTCATCTCATCTATGCGATCGCATGCGCGTGCTGTTTCTTTGTCTCTGCGTGTAGTAGTTAAGAGAGTCAGTTTAAGGGCGGAGAAGAGGGAAGGAAAGGAAAGCAAACTTGCAGCGCCGTGGTTTTTAAAGCGCAACCGTGGTAGAGAAACGGAAAGGCGATATAAGCATGCGTGGCCATGATACGCACACGACAAACTGCCTTACAATATTTAGAATTGAGGGGTAGTTTCGTTAACAAACTATAACACGGCAATCAGCACTCGAATATAATTATAACCCTAATAATAATTGTAAATATTCGTCTCATCTATAGTATCTAAAGCGCGCGCTGTTTCTTGCCTCTGCGTGTAGTAGTTAAGAGAGTCAGTTTAAGGGCGGAGAAGAGGGAAGGAAAGGAAAGCAAACTTGCAGCGCCGTGGTTTTTAAAGCGCAACCGTGGTAGAGAAACGGAAAGGCGATATAAGCATGCGTGGCCATGATACGCACACGACAAACTGCCTTACAATATTTAGAATTGAGGGGTAGTTTCGTTAACAAACTATAACACGGCAATGAGCACTCGAATACGACGAGAGAAATAATTGAGACGTGGAAAATTCGCTTGAAATAAATCTGGTTTGCGAGACAAATGCTTGTATGTATTGAATCTCTTAAAAGATGAGTTTGTTAACGAAACTACCCCTCAATTCTAAATATTGTAAGGCAGTTTGTCGTGTGCGTATCATGGCCACGCATGCTTATATCGCCTTTCCGTTTCTCTACCACGGTTGCGCTTTAAAAACCACGGCGCTGCAAGTTTGCTTTCCTTTCCTTCCCTCTTCTCCGCCCTTAAACTGACTCTCTTAACTACTACACGCAGAGACAAAGAAACAGCACGCGCATGCGATCGCATAGATGAGATGAATACATATATATAGAAAAGCATCAGTCATAGCTCTCGAAGTATAATATAATATAATATAGAATAGCCCTCGAAGATAGCTATTCCGGCGGCTAGCTTCCCACGCTATGCGTGCCGTCCTCGCACCTGTTAAAACTTTTCCTAGACGCTAGAACTATACTATTCTTACGCAACCTTGAGCGATCGGAAAGCGCGTTTTCCACGCCTGGCCGGCGGAGAGGGGGGGCTTCGTTCCGGCCGCGAAGCTCTCCACATCCCCGTAAGGAGCCTGCTGGTGGTCTCGTGCGGACGATGCCCTCTCGGTGAGCGCATATTTCCCCCCTCATCTTTTAAGAGATTCAATACATACAAGCATTTGTCTCGCAAACCAGATTTATTTCAAGGGAATTTTCCACGTCTCAATTATTTCTCTCGTCGTATTCGAGTGCTCATTGCCGTGTTATAGTTTGTTAACGAAACTACCCCTCAATTCTAAATATTGTAAGGCAGTTTGTCGTGTGCGTATCATGGCCACGCATGCTTATATCGCCTTTCCGTTTCTCTACCACGGTTGCGCTTTAAAAACCACGGCGCTGCAAGTTTGCTTTCCTTTCCTTCCCTCTTCTCCGCCCTTAAACTGACTCTCTTAACTACTACACGCAGAGGCAAGAAACAGCGCGCGCTTTAGATACTATAGATGAGACGAATATTTACAATTATTATTAGGGTTATAATTATATTCGAGTGCTGATTGCCGTGTTATAGTTTGTTAACGAAACTACCCCTCAATTCTAAATATTGTAAGTCAGTTTGTCGTGTGCGTATCATGGCCACGCATGCTTATATCGCCTTTCCGTTTCTCTACCACGGTTGCGCTTTAAAAACCACGGCGCTGCAAGTTTGCTTTCCTTTCCTTCCCTCTTCTCCGCCCTTAAACTGACTCTCTTAACTACTACACGCAGAGACAAAGAAACAGCACGCGCATGCGATCGCATAGATGAGATGAATACATATATATAGAAAAGCATCAGTCATAGCTCTCGAAGTATAATATAATATAGTATAGAATAGCCCTCGAAGATAGCTATTCCGGCGGCTAGCTTCCCACGCTATGCGTGCCGTCCTCGCACCTGTTAAAACTTTTCCTAGACGCTAGAACTATACTATTCTTACGCAACCTTGAGCGATCGGAAAGCGCGTTTTCCACGCCTGGCCGGCGGAGAGGGGGGGCTTCGTTCCGGCCGCGAAGCTCTCCACATCCCCGTAAGGAGCCTGCTGGTGGTTTCGTGCGAACGATGCCCTCTCGGTGAGCGCATATTTCCCCCCTCATCTTTTTTTTAAGACTATGTAATGATCACCCTAAAATCTCATTCATTTGTATGTTGTGTTTGTTACCGCCCAACGTTTGCAAAGCACTTCTGCAATTTATTCATGACCGTAAGTATGCAGTTACAATAGGAGAAGATTTGAAGATTATTCTATGTGCTGCTAGTGCTATAAAGCTTGATTTCTAGACATTAATGAATCGCAATGTAATAAATGTACTGACAACTGTAACAGAAGACAAAGCTACAATATTGGATATTTCCATAGCGAACTATGTCAGATGTCCCATAAAAGCTGTTGTCATTAACTATCCGATAAGTGATTTTTTTCCCCTTTTCATGTCACTGCCCCAAACTAGCCCTTTTAAAAAGCAAAACAATCTTACGTGTACCGGGATGTAAATTCTGTCACGCTGCGAAAATTCTGGGAATGTTTGTCTATTGTAAACTTATACGACGTTTTAAATGAAAACGACCCTGACGCAGCCTACCAGAAATTTCTTTACAAACTCGTTTGGGTGTTTGACTATTCTTTTCTTTAAGCCAGTGCAGGTAAGATAGAACACAGTGGATTAAAAATTATGAACTGCTCAGCAAAATAAGAGAATGTAACCAGCTTCACAGAGTATTTGTTCAAGTAAGACCTACCGACGCACTGAAAACATATATAGCACTTAAAAACCACGTGAACAAGGATATTCGTTTTAGAAAGAAATTATTACGCCAATCTACTCAGCTCTTCTCAATGAAGACATGAAGATCTCTGAAAAAAAAGGAAGATAAGTAATTCGTCATATACAAGAAGCGCTTACTGAAGTAATGAAGGATGCGGCGGAGGTAAAAGGTCGACTCTGTAATGCATTTAATAATTTTTGTGTCTCTTTCACGCACTTGTCCATGAATAACAACCTACGGACACTCAAATTTCACAATGATATGATTTTCTTAGACTCCTTTAGTGAAAGTAAAGTAGTTTCGTCTTTTATCAAACTCAATAACAGCAAGTATATCCACGCGTTAGGAATACAAATAACACCACTTTAATATTGTATTCACATCGTCACGCACTGTTTAGTTCATATTTTATTATATGCCTAACGGAAGTATTTCCATGTGAAATGGAATGTGCGAGAGGTGCCGCAATATATCATTAAAGTGACATAAGCGACCTTTCCAATTATCGTCCTATTTGTACCTTGGCACTTTTTCGAAAAGGACTAGAGAAAGTTATACTTAAACGTTTCACACGCTTCGTTGATCTTTAGAAAATTTTAAACCCAGTACCATATGGCGCAACTGTGAAAGGCCGTCGGAATGCTTGTATTGCTTGCCTAGCCGAGTTCACGGCCGCCTGCGCACGCGAGAATTCCGAAACTACGAGGCCAGAACCGCTTAGAAATCGTTCTATATTCAGTCACCTTTCGCGATCAAGAAAACACATCTATCGCGTATAAATCAAAGAAGTTTTTAGGAACGTAGGGCCCTCTTGGCTGTACTTGTCGGCGATAAGGTAGCCCTGCTGCAGACGGGATTACCTGACTGAGTGATGATGAATGCTCGGCTGCCATAGTCTGAAGTTCTAATCCTTCTATGAGCGTTTTTTTGACGATGCTGAGCTTGAAATTCACCTCTTCCAGTGCACTACATCTGCAGGCTTGCAGTGACGCCTGACACCGGCAAAAGATGCCGAGAGCGTGTGGGGTTATACTAATCCAGGTAAAACCAAATTAGGAAGGCCCACTAAGCTTCAACAAGGTCACTTCCTCACCAGAACAGGAATTCGCCTCCCTGGTGTAGTATTTGGCTACTACCTCCCAAATGATTCCTCCAATTAACCCATGGCCCTCAGTCCCCAGCAGCTGCGGAGCACCTGACCAAGGCGGCGGTCAGACTTGTAACGCAGCAGAGGGTGCCAAGAATCCCTGGGTCCGGACCCATGGAAACTGACCCTGTCAACCTTTAATTGCCGAAGTCTGTCGAGTGAGGCTAGCTTAGCAGGACTCTTTGAAGAAATATCAGACATGGTTTGGGATATCATCGGCTTTAGTGAGGTTAGAAGAACTGGTGAGGCTGCATAACGGCCATTTACTCTGCTATAGAGGTCTCCCATATAAGAAGCAATACGGGGTAGGATTGCTGATCCATAAGGACATAGCGGGCAGCATTGACAGATTCTACAGCAATAATGAGAGGGCAGTTGTAGTCGTAATCAAACTTAATCAGATGTATAAATTAAAAGTAGTACAACGCTACGCTTCAAAATTCAGCCATGATGATGAGGAAGTACATCAGTTTTATGAAGGTGTTGAATTAGCGATGAGAAAAGTGCAAACTCAGCATACTGTAGTAATGGGCGACTTCAATGCAAAAGTAGGGAAAAAGCAGGCTGGTGAACAAACAATTGGGAATTACGGCGTCGATTCTAGGAACGCTAGAGTACAGATGCTTTTAGAATTCGCAGAAAGGAATAAGCTTCAAATAATGAGCACCTTTTTCAGGAAGCGTAGCAACAGAAAGTAAACCTGCAAAAGCCCTAATGGGGAAACAAGAAATGAAATTGATTTCATATTTCCTGCTGATCCCAGCTTAGTGTAGGACGTAGAAGTGATAGGTAGGCTTAAGTGCAGAGAGCATAGGCTCGTGAGGACTAGTATTAACATCAATTTGAAGAGAGAAAGAGTAAAATTGGTCAATAAGAAACAGGTAAACCTAGAGGCAGTAAGGGTAAAAGCAGACAAATTCAGGCTGGTACTTGCAAACAAATATGCAGCCTTAGAACAGAGCGATGAAGATGACATAGAGATAATGAATGAAACCGTAACAAGGCTGGCTTCAGAAGCAGCAATTGAAGTGGGAGGGAAGGCACCAAAGCAACGAGTAGGCAAGCTCTCTCAAGCGACAAAGGACCTAATAAAGAAACGACAAAGAATGAAAGTGTCCAACTCACGAGATAAGATGGAATTCGCGGAACTGTCAAAACTGATCAACAATGCGAAAATAAGTGATATTCGAAACTATAATGTGAGAAAGACTGAAAAAGCCGTAAAAAGTGCCTGAAAACAGTGAGAAAGAAACTTGGCATAGGACAAACCAAGATGTATGCACTGAAAGATAAGCAGTGTAATATCATCAGCAATCCCGAAGGTATAAGAAAAGCAGCGGAAGAATTCTTTACTGCGGCTGTACAGTACCCAGAGGAGTCAGGATACCTCCATTAGAAACAGTAATGAAGAGGATACAGAAACTCTCACTATAACTAGCGATGAGGTCAGAAGGGTCTCGCAAGACATGAAAAAAGGAAGAGCGCCAGGAGAATATAGAATAACAGCCGATTTAATCAAAGATGGACGAGACATACTGGTTGGAAAGCTAGTGGCTCTGTGAAGTGTCTTTCGACTGCAAGGGTTCCAGAAAACTGGAAGAACGCAAGCATTATAATAATCCTCTAAAAGGGAGACGTTAAAGAATTGAAAAATTATAGGCCCATTAGCTCACTCCCAGTGTTATATAAAATATTTATCAAAATAATCCCCATTAGAATAAGGGCAACACTGGACTTTTGTCAACCAAGGAACCGGCTGGCTTCAGGAAGGAATACTCTACAATGGATCACATCCGTGTGATTAATCAGGTTATCGAGAAATCCGCAGAGTACAATAAGCCTCTCTATAAGGCTTTTATAGATTATCAAGAAAGCATTTGATTCAGTAAAGATACCAGCAGTCATAGAGGCATTACGTAATCAAGGAGTACAGAATGCCTACGTAAATACCTTGGAAAATATATACAGAAGTTCCACAGCTACCTTAGTTCCACGCACAAAAAAGCAGTGAGATACCTATAAAGAAAAGGGTGAGACAGGGAGACACGATCTGTTCAATGCTATTCACTGCGTGCTTGGAAGAAGTACTCAAGCTAGTAAACTGGTGCCCGCCGGGGTGGCTCAGTGGCTATGGTGTTGGGCTGCTGAGCAAGCGATGGCGGGCTCGAATCCCGGCCATGATGGCTGCATTTTGAGGGGGGCGAAATGCGAAAACACCCGCGTATTTAGATTTAAGTGCACGTTATAGACCTCCAGGCAGTCAAAATTTACGGAGTCCTCCACAACGGCGTGCCTCATAATCAGAAAGTAGTTTTTGGCACGTAGAACCCCATAATTTTTTTTATTAAACTGGGAAGGCTTAGGAGTAAGGATCGACGGTGAATATCTCGGCAACCTTCGGTTTTTTTATGACATTGTTCTATTCAGTAACAATGCAGACGAGTTACAACAAATGATTGAGGACCTTAACAGAGAGAGTGCAAGAGTGGGGTTCAAGATTAATATGAACATGACAAAGATAATGATGAACAGCCGGGCAAGGGAACAATAGTTCAGGATCGCCAGTCAGCGTCTGGAGTCTGTAAAGGAGTACGTTTACCTAGGTCAACTAATCACGGGGAACCCTTATCTCGAAAAGGAAATTCATAGAAGGATAAAAAATGGGTTGGATCCCATACAGCAGACATTGTGAGTTTCTGACTGGAACCTTACCATTATCATTGAAAAGGAAGGCTTACAATCAGTGCATTTTACCAGTGCTGACATATGGGGCAGAGACTTGGAGACTGACAAAGAAGCTTCAGAACAATTTAAGGACCGCGCAAAGAGCGATGGAAAGAAGATTGCTAGGCATACTGTTAAGAGACAGAAAGAAAGCGGTTTGGATCACAGAGCAAACGGATATAGACGATATTCCAATTGACATCAAGGGAAAAAATGGCGCTGGGCCGGTCATGTAATGCGCGGTTAGATAACCGTTGGACCGTTAAGGTTACAGAATGCGTACCAAGAGAAGGGAAACGCAGTCGAGGACGAGGGAAGACTAGGTGGAGCGATGAAATTAGGAAATTCGCGGGCGCTAGTTGGAATCGGTTGGTGCACGACAGGGGTATTTCGAGATCGCAGGGAGAGGCCTTCGTTCTGCAGTGGACATAAAACAGACTGATGATGATGATGATGATGATGCATATATTTTTTAAAAAGAAATGAATCAGCCGAGCTTGCCCTTCTTGCACAGGCAGAATATATACTAGAAAATTTTGAAAATAATAAACAGACTTTAGGTTTGTTTCTCGACTTCTCAAAAGCTTTCGATAGCTTTAGTCATCAGGGTCTCTTCCAAAAGCTTCATCACTGCGATATAAGTGGTAACGCCCACTCTTCCATATAATCGTACCTACGGAATTGTTCACAGTATGTAGATATTAACTGGTTTCCATCTTTCTTCAAGCCGGTTAACATCTAGGAGTGCCTTAGGGAAGTATTTAAGGCCAATTTTGATTTTTTGCATATTAGACAGTTTTAGTATTGCGTACGTAGCGTACGCAACGGCGTCGCGTAAGTAAAATCGCTACGTTCTGCAAAGTGCGCATGTGCAGAACGCAACACGAACGGTACGTGATGCGTACGCGGCCGCTGCGTACGCACGCATCCCATTCTTGCGTGCGTACGTAGGGAGCCTTGCGTGCTGCTCTCGTGGTTCTCGTTTGTTCGGGAGAGCGCGAGAGAAAAGAGTTTCCCAAAATGGCAGCGTCAAAGGCGACCAGCGGAAGGCTGTAGTTTTCAATGGCCTACGATTTGGCTTGGCTGCGTGAAGTGAACGCGCAGAAGACATTCCCAGATCCTGCGCTGTAGGAATGCATAGCAAAATAGGAACATTGTTTTTTAGAAAGTGTTCAGTGTGTGCTGTTTGCGCAAAAGGCTCGACCTGCTTTTGGCGCATTCGTCGCAAATGACCGTGCCAGCCTCAGAAAGCAAGTACTCGGTTTTTATTTTTCTCGTCTCGATATGATTCGTGCATTTCCTCCATAATAAAGGTAGAGTCTCTTAAAGACCTAAATATAGTTCGACGAAGCGAGAACGCGCCCACACGTTACATCACGTTAGCGAGATCAACAGCGTCTAGTTCGACCGAAGGTTCGACGTACTGGCGGACGCGGCCAATGCGCTCCGACGCGCCCGGCGTCTAACGCTCGCCCTCTTACGTACGTAGGCATTTCGCAGTACTAAAAGCCCGAACGCGAGACGTTCCGCAAAGAACTTGCGTGCTGCGTATGCCTCGTCGGCTTCTACGCACCCAATTTTTATCAATGGGATATCGACTGAATACATTCAGCCCTTCAAACCTTTAGGCATTTATTTTGCTGCATTAGGCCGTTGGATGCACGTGTTGACTTTTCGATTGGTAAGCTTTCACTCACTATTGATTTCAAGCAGCGAAACTGTGCAGAGAAAAAGAAACCTTATTATTATGAATTTAAGAGATACTTGGTAAAATAGTTCGCAGATTAATGTGCGAAGAATGTGTGCCTGGAGTCAACTGAATGCACCTAGGCATACAGCTGCGTTGAAAGTCTACGCAGAGTAAAGCTGAAGATAGTCGAAAAAACCTGTCGTCTACCTTACCGTCAAAATTCTTGGTTCGTTCACAGCATATTCATCAAAGTTGCTTTCGTTGACATTTGCGCAAAAGCGAGGGAAAAAAAAGAGAAGGCGGGTCCCGTGACATATGCGTCACGCGATCCTCGAGCTACGGTATCAGAGAACGCAACGAAGAAATTTCTCTTGCGGAGGCTCGATGGGGCGAGTGAAGAGAGTGTCTCTCGTAGCAGTGGCACTCGCCTCCGTAAATCACGGATGCGCTGCATTCAAAATACTTCTATCTCGTATATTAGTGAACTCATTTGAAAAATTCTTGCGGCACAACGCTTCTTAGAGCACCCGTAATAACATCCACCGTATAACCGAAATTTGCTATGTGTTCGGGTGAGGGGGGTCCTTAAGCTACACTAAACGCGTCTCCGATCAGTCAGACATGGTTTGTACACTTCGCACAGGGAACGGTGCAATCAAATATTACCAGAACAAGCCATGTGACACATCTAGGTCCGACCCAACGGACGTGACGTATGTGAATTGGTAGAACAAAGCTGTAACTAATTTATGCTAGAAAGCAGTGCTAGGCTAATCGACTGCGACTTATCGCGTTAGGTAGGTCGCTATTTGTTACACATTTCATTGCCTTTTCCCACGTGGAGAAGCGCTAGAGAGAGAAGAAATAGAATTATTATCCAAGAGGGACAAAAGAAGCGGAGAGAAAAGATTTACGAATGATTCTAACATCGTAGTTGCGAGCGGCGCGTAAGCAGGCGACCTTGAAAACGGCTAGGTGCCCTAGACATTTCAACAAGTTTGAACAGCGCTTGAACGAGAACAAAAAAAAAAAATATTGGCACTGGCTTAGCACGGCTATTCCAGGATATTGACACGTGAACTCGTACTTTTACCGTCCACGAAATGTTATCGCTCAGCGCAGGACGCCTCGACATGTATCGGAAGTTTCTGGAATGTTATCGATGCTTCTATCCGCTGTCTGTCGTCGCCGAACCTTGTGTAATCTGATTGTATGCATGCGCGACGCGTATGTCGTAGAACTTTGTGCAAGGCATGCGGGTGCCAGCGGTTACTCTGGAACATTCGACGACTGATCTATAAGAGCCGACGCGCTTGACCCGCTGATCAGATTTTCAACGATCGCCGACTGTGTTCGCCGTTTTCGTTGAGCATTAATTGCAGCCTGTTTTTGTGGGCAGAGGTTCGCCCAATAAAAGTTAGTTTTGTCTTTCACAGTATTGCTGCTGTGCTCTTCAACGTCACCACCACGTGACAATATACGTAACGAAAGCTAAGGCATATCATGGTTAGCCTTGGTTAACCTTGATTCCAAGTCCAGGTTAGTCTGGTTCTCTATCTATGTTGCGGTGTTTAGTCAGTCGTTCGGCGCGCTGTTCGTCTGCTTCCTGGGCGATTTGTTTCCTCTTCATCTCGTTCCGATGTCGATTCCAGGCCTCCTCCTGCTTATCAGAATTGTCGCCGTCCATACTGCCACCTCAACTGCGGTTGCGAGGCCCAGACATATTAAATGATGTTGGCGCCCGGGGATTGAGGCGGCCACTCCAAGAGAGTGACGGCGCGCTCTTCCAGCAGTTCTTGCACAACACGAGCAGAATATACATAGAATGTATAGACGCCTTCCAGGAACGGGCCGTCTAGAACGTATGGAATCAGTACGTCGTCTATGACTGCCCTGCACCTTCAGCGATGAACTTACCTTCGAGGCGTATCAGTGGGCGTTGCACAACGCATAGTAAAGAAAAGATGTGTCAACACTGATGTTAAAGGCTCGTTCTAATACTGACTGTCTCTAGTTGCGTAAACTAATTTTCAGCATATATACGCATCACTACAATAATTATTCTAAAACGCATGTTATGAGTTATGTCGAGCAAAGTGTCTGCTGTTTTACCGAGTAGAAGGTGCTTCATGAACTCATTTTTTAAATGAGTTGAACGATACAATTGAAGATACCAAATGATACCACAGCAATCAGTAATTCGGTGAAAAGCTTATGTGCAAAAGTGTAATTGTATATGAAAATGTTTTTGCTTTACTTTGGACGACCGGTCTGAAAATACCTGATATTAGTATTTCAATTGCAGCTGTTGCACCAGTGAAGAATGTCTGTGTGCCGGTTTGCGCTCAGTTTCTCAGCCATGGGGGCCTGCTTGCAATACCAGTGTGCCACAACCGTCTGTCGAGTGGTGCTCTTTGTTGTGGTGAGCTGTGCCATTATATTGTATAACTGTCTTTCATATGCAGTCATGGACAGTGACTGCAAATGTTGGTGGAATGACGAGGCTTATGCAAGTAGAGTGATTTTTGCAGATGCATTCAAAAGATAATTGATGATTTGTTTTCCTGCGTCAGCAAATTGGTTCAGCATGAGCACGTCGACTTGAACATGATATTGTCTCATACCTGACTTGGGTGCACATATGAGTGGTGTTTGAAGAACACTAATAGTGCCAGAATTCAGGATTTGAGGCAACAGATAAAACATGCACCAATAAAACAATTGTTTGTCTAGTGTTGCCGTAATGAGTAGGCAGAAACACTGCACACTGATCACTAACACTGTCATGCATGGACTCCATGGCAAGTTTAGCGACTAGTAAGTTCACTGTGAGCTAGTGTTGAACTAACTATAATAGGTGAATATGCGGCGCCGTAATTAAGCGCGACATTGGAAGGTAACGTAATAATCTAACATTATAGCCTGAGCTCGCAGCTGCGTCGCGTGGTCAGGCGACCAAAATATGTGAATATTTAAAAGGGAATGAACAGTTCTACTGCCAGTACGAAGTGACGGCAGCAGACACAGCAACATATTCCCCTTTTTACTGTCTGTAGCCCTGTTCAGTTTACTTCTAAACATGTACCAAGCAGCCAAATTCAGAACGCTCCTGCAGTTTGATCTGAACACTTCAATTTGCCAAGCAGGTTAAGTGATGACACGCTAGCATAGTGGGAATTATTCTGCAAGTTGCGTACGCTTTGAAAATGTGTCATGAAGACACTTCACTGCTAAAGATTTGGTGTACAACTGCCCAAAGCAGCATCAATAGCTATGGTGGTCCCCCATGTTGTGTCCAAGGTCTGTGCATGTTTCGCAAGATAATCTTTGAGTTGTAGGCTGGTTTGTCCTATGTAATTGCTGCTGCTGGACAGTGGGATGTTGTAAACAGCACCAACCGTGCTTCCTATGAACTCCAGCACATACTTTTTGATGCAAAATTCAAATCATGGCCTGTCCAGTTAACGTTTTGTATCTGCCCAGATTGCTTAGCGCTGAAAATAAAAAAGGTACTTCCAACTCTCCGAGCAATTTACTTGGTTTAATGGTTTCCTTTGTGTACAGATTGCATATCTGTCGTAGGCCTTGGCTTCCTCGAAGTTGTCTGACCTGAGACGTCAGCTACGTTCAATTCCATTAAAGGCTTCTTGGCGATACATGCCGAAAGGCAGTGCGAATGAACTGTTAAAAGCAAACATTGTACTTGGGTATGGAAGCTCCCCTCCACTTCGGGGTGGTACCAAGCGTTAAAAGTACTCTATGGTGTTCCTATAGCAACAGCATGCTTCATTGTTCAAGCACACCAATAGGAAAGGTAAAAACGCCTTAGAGTGTGGGGAATAGTTCCAGCTCCGATGATCACCACAGAAAATCTTCAGGCCCAGATAGCGGAGCTTGCCTTTTAGTAGCAGCTTTGCTTACTTGAACATGTGTGGCACTTTGTAGGAGACATTAAAAACTTGCTAAACCCATTTGTTAGCGACTTTTCACTGCCGAGAACACTGTCAACTAGTCGTAAAACACTAGCAGCTGTGAGGACCAGCATAGTAAACGTATTCTGCTTCATTGGAAACTTTCTACCGTATATGACGTGAAGTAAGGCTACTAAATCGGTACAGTGATTTCTTTTCTGTCTCCTATACAGTGCTAGATGAGTTCATGGTTCACCTTTCAAAACATGAAGCACCAACAGAGACAGCTCACTAAGAAAGAACAAAACGCATAGACACTGGCGCTTGAACTGTTGGAGGCCAACCAGATTAAGAATAGAGGGGGCGCCTGTGTCGGCAACCCGTTTCTGAATATCTACACAAATGCATGCATGTTTTTAGATAAGTTTTAGATTTTGGTTAATCTTGTGATCCCCTTCATGTACAGCTTCTGTGTTCTCGCACGTGCGTATTCACATAATCAGTGCTTCTTTTTTTTTCGCCTCTCCCCATGGCTATATATTCAGCCTCTTTCGACCTCAATAAACAGTTGCAGGTAGCACCTTGTCCTGTCTTTGTTCTTTCTTAGTGTGATGTCTCTGTTGGCGCTTTATCTTCAGAAAGCTCTGAACCAAGTAGCCCCACAAAGTGTTCTACTGGAAAATTACCACTATACAGTGATCTTCCATTTCTGGACCTGAGTAATTTCTTTGGGGAGTGTCATGCGCACTGGATCTGTGCTCCATTTTTTAAGGAGGGACTTGTGCCTTTCGCATCAGCGCACTCCTTGGCTGTGAAGTTCTGTCAAAGGAGCACGAAATAGCTTCCTCAACAAGTCGAGGCATCACCAAGGGGAGGAGAACTTCTAGACCTAGGTCTGATATTGGCCTACAGTGGGGTGACCACTGTTAGATCACATTCACAAAGTCAGCCATAGTCTCAAAAAGACTGTTGGGAGAGCTAGAATTTTATTTGCCACCTCAAGCAATCTGGCTTCGAAAAGGTGAATCAGACCAGGCCCTGTTGCGAAGTGTAGCAAGAGGCACATGCAGCAGTTCAACTGTGTGGTTGTTGTTTACAACAATCCGCTGTCCTGTAGATGTATATATAGGCAGGACAAATAGGCCTAATATTTATGTGTGTGTGTGTGTGTGTGTGTGTGTGTGTGTGTGTGTGTGTGTGCATTTAAACAAAGTATTAGCCTGTGCTCATGTTGTTTAGCCTTCTCCCGTCTTTTCGTGCTTACCAAAAGTAATCGGTAGGTATCACATTCTTACAGAATTCGCAGTTGAGAGATTCATGCTTTCGAACATGATCAGAAGCTACCAAATGGATGACATAATCCATCTACATGTGTTAGTCTAGATAAAAGTGATTATGCAGTAGGGATGGGGCCTCATATGTGCTTGTTTAGCACTTATGCACTTTTGTTTCCAAAGCTTGTGACACAGTTATTCAAGCTATGTCTGTGAAAACCGTGGTGCAGGTTGCAAGGAAATGTTACAACACTTCTCGGCAAATGATTACAAAGGCGGCGCCGAGTAAAACAACACACGAAGAAGGGGGACACGAGACAGCACCTTCTTCGTGTGTTGGCAACAACTTCTTCGTGTGTTGTTTTATTCGGCGCCGCCTTTGTAATCATGCTTAACCAACTAGCCCACCAACACATGCTCAGTTCTCGGCAAAGCTCGGTGTTGTGAGAGGTTATAGAAACTTGCTTCGACTTGCTTTCTGCAAGTTTCTACAGAATTTTTTATAAGATGCTTCTTTAACTCCCGCGTGCATCGTATTCATGACTCATTATGAAACTCTCAACAAGTATATCCTTATGCCATCCGTTTCTAAAGATGACATGAATATAATTAAGGAGACACGCTCCTTGAGACAATTTCTCGAAACAACATTGCAGAATACCACCTGAGGGTGTCCATCTTTTAGATTTGCTGTTTTGCATAGCACAGGCCCCATTTTGTTTTATCACACTTCTTTGTGTTTTCTCCTCCCCCTGCTCCTTGTCTTATTTCAACAACTTCTATCTGCAGGCCATCACAAAATTGCTTCAGCAATGTTGACTGATTCCAATATTTTTTCTAACCATTCTCTCGTGTGATCTAAAGAAAATTGACTTCATTAGTCTGACATGAAGATGAATTCGAAGTAATTAATTTATTGTACTTGCTTGGTAGCATACTTGCTGATACCTCTCCTGGCCCACGTGATACTGTTTGCAAAAATCTAGCGGTCATCCCATACATTCACGCTACTTCACATAAACTAAGGAAGATAGGCCAAAGGGCGGGAGTTTCAGTCATTTTTTTCCGCGCCCCACAAGTTATCTCTGTTATGCACCAAAACCAGCCCTGTCAGCAGACAATGAAAATCATGCAACATTGCACACAGAAAGGGTTTCGTCGAATGCTTAGGAGGAGTAGTGTATAGCATACCTCTTTCCTGCGGGCAGTGTTACATGTGACAAACGGGAAGGTGCCTAAACGGGAGACTACAGGAACATTAGCACAAAGTACAAAAAGGGAGAGAGGGTTTCCTTGGAATCCATTGCTCCCCATGCAAATGTCATCCACTGTTTGAAAAAACAAATAATAGCAAGCAACGTGCGAGAAAACATTAGACCCATCAATGAGGCAGCAGCTATCGCAGAAGGCAACTGCTTTAGCAAGCTATCCCTATAGCATTGACTGTTAAAGAATTTGCATACCTGGGGTCTGTATGTGGGAGGCAGTCTTAGGCCTTGGTACGCTCTTGTTTATTTGTGTGACCATGTTGACTTGCACGATTGTAACTGATTATGATCAAGTGCGCGAGAGTATATATACATACCTTTTTGTAATAAACACCAGTTGGAAGTTCGCTCTTCTCATTGTCGCCTTTTAAGTGTCCCGTGTTCACTTGCGCTAGTCACTTTAGCATGGAATACCAACTAGCCCGGTCTCGCACCCTGCTCTAGTGTCTAGTCATGCAGGTTTTTTTCTCAGTAAAGCAGAATAAACACAGGTTTGTTCAGATTTAATTGGCTCAATTGCTGTTTCTCGGACACGAATTTGCATGTATGCTATGCACATGCCATGTGCAGAGCGCAAATGCAACATGACAACACTGACACGAAAAATAAGCGGTGTAGAAGACAATGACACTAGGAGGATACGTGCAAACACAGCACGTCCAGTGTGGTGCATGTCCTGTGTGCTATGATTTCGGCCCCGTTTCCAGCTATATCTTAAACGTTGCGAGTTATCCCCGTGGTAATGTACGACTTGGGTGGTTCATCGCCCAAAATAACTTATTCCAGTGAACGAAGCAATTTGGCTGGAGATTATGGGTTTCTCACCCGTGCTCTTGGGATACACCACCATTAGCATTTACAAAATATAGAAATTTTGCAAACAGCATTTGCACCTGTCAGTACGAAGCAACATAAGGTTGAGCAAGTTCATATGGATTTATGGTATGGAAATGCAAGCATAGAAAACATGGACACAAGAAGAATGAAAAGAATCGTGTTTCCGTTTTTATTTTTGATCTTTTTGTGTATTTTATGAGCGTGCCTTTCTTTGCCATGGTCTGTCCGCTTTTCAAGTCCCCGTCTTTTCATTACCAAAGTACGGGCATGTACTGTAATCACAAGTACGGGGCTCAATTTAGAATATTTCCGTTTTACGGAACTCACCGTTTTTCTTATTTGCAAAATACGGGTAATTCTGTGGTCACGACTACGGAGCTCAAGTTTTTCCATTTAACGGAAATTATTTTTGCGGGCTGTCCGTTTTACAGGAACCCCGTTTTTCATTTATGCAGAAGTGTCCGGCAAAGTTTTACCTTTAACTTTGACCGCAAACAGAATAATTTTTTTACAGTGTACTAAACGCATCTCTGGGCCAAATACATACATGGTGTTCAGACTGGCAGATGACCATTAACAAAAAGAACACGGTGTAATGTCTGTTACTTAAAAAAGTACCCCACATATTTCCCATACAGCATTCATAATAATTCCTTAGCAGTTGTAACCAAGTATAAGTATTTGGGAGTCGTCATTTCTAACGATCTTAGATGGAACA
The DNA here is from genome assembly GCF_050947875.1 of Dermacentor variabilis. Taxonomy (NCBI): domain Eukaryota; kingdom Metazoa; phylum Arthropoda; class Arachnida; order Ixodida; family Ixodidae; genus Dermacentor; species Dermacentor variabilis. Next base: position 40,800,576 of record NW_027460291.1, read on the forward strand.
TTTACTATATCCAAAAGAAGACGATAAAGAAGCTCGGATACTTAAGGGGGTATTTGGGTAAGTCAACATAGAAATTAAGCTTCAAGAGCACAAACACTTCATTCAGCCACTACAATATTCCGCAGCTGTATGGGATCCATAGACAAAAAGAAACGTTTTGATATTGGAAACAATACTGTTAAGAACGGCCAGCTGCAGTGCAAAGTTTTGCCAACCAGTTGCGACTGTGGAGGCAACATCCCGGGAGCATCGCCGCCAACCTCCAGCCACGGCGTGACTGAGTCGACTTTGTGTCGATATCAATACGCGCATCCTCCACTCTCGGTCGCTTCAGCTAGGATGCGTTGTGACTGAAGGAGTTCGACGAATCAGGCTTTGTGCGCAACACGACAAAGCGGACCTGATCTCCTACGGGCGGGGGAGCTGCCGCGGGAACGCCGACGGACACTCCTTCCCACGCACCGGCCAAGACGGAAGACAACGCGCTACCCGGAACGGCTCCGAGTTCTATGAAATTCGTGTGGTGTCGATTTCGGACCATGAACACGTGTGTGTGTGCATGTGTGTGTGTAAACCGTCCTGCGGAAAGGCGGCTAGTTTGCGATGACTAAACGAACGTTCGCTTCGCGTTGTATCGCGGGAGGACCGAGTGTTTAAAAACTGCTGTTGTGCAGATGCTCGACACACTTTTCTTAAGCAGTCATGTTGGACTGAGACTCTCTCTCAAGCAGTCACGTTAGACTGATATAAATACTGTGAATAAACCCATATTCCTCGTTCTCGATGAGAAGCAGTTCTTCCCTTCATCAACGTCCTCAGCGTGGATAAGTTGGACGACGGCATGGGCCAGCTACCTTCGAATTCATGCCGGACTCCAATCTTGACAACGGATCACGAGCGATGGGATTGAGCCCCCAATCCTGACAATACGCAGCGAATCGGTTCGGTTTGTTTATAACAAATGCAGTTGGCAGGCATTACCTACAGTTCTCTTACAAAACGTTAAGCTAGAAAAGGTAGAAATTAGGCGATACCGCGAGAGACTGAATTTTTTCTACTTTATTACCGCGGACAATTAGGTACTAAAACAAGTACATATCTAAGTTACGCAAACCGACGGCCCACTCGCTCCTATCATACTAAGTAACTGAGCTTTCACGTAACATCAATTTGTTCCGACATTTCTTTTTCCCGAGAATTATAACCAATTAGAATTCGCTTCCAGCAGTTGTAGTCGAATGCCCGACGGTGTCATCTTATTTACATGCTTTCGATTATAAAGGCCCAACCACACGCTGCACGGGATACGCGTCGCGATACACGTACACGTAAGCGAACGCGTCTGCGAGCGCGAGCGCGGGTGATGAAGGGAAGGGCGGCCAGCCACAGGATACGCGCACACGTGCGCGCTTCGCTGCGCGTAGCACAGGGCTGACAGACCACCGGACCCGCGATGGCGGAAACGTTCGTCTTTGGCTTTGAGAAAAGTTTATCCTTAATTTCATTAACGCTAGCCTTTCTTTATTTATCAATGTTAGAGCTGGTACCATTGTTTTTAAGTTGAGAAATGCACGCCGTTTGTGTCTACGCATCCTTATGGCAAGAAAAGCTACATTATGATCAACATCACGCGCAATAGCGTCTGCTTGCCCACGACTGCAGCTGACATCTGCGCGCGATCACACACGACGTTGCTGTCGAGCTTTTGCTTAGCCGCTGCCTTCGCCGGCATCAGCGTTCTCTTCCCGCAATGTACCACATGAGAAAGAAGCTTTTGCTGCTGCTGCTCTTGCAAAGGCGGCGGGAGCGCAGAAAACATCTGCGGCGACGTTGGTGGGTCCGGCAGTCTTTGAACGGCGTAAAGAAGAAGGACTTTACGGCTGTGAGTAACTTCCTTCCTTTCGATGATCTACAGCGGTAGAACTAGGAGCCAGTGTTTGGACATGGGGTCTTATCTTCATGAGGACAGCAATTACTTATCAGCGTTTTTAGCTGCGCGCATATAGGAGACATAAGTGAAAGGGTTAAAGTAGTAATGTGGGGATGGTACTCGCAGCGCGCGAATGCCCAGTTCGCAGAACAGCATCGCGTCGTCGGCACAAGGTTCGTCCAGGTTGACCGCACCGATCGAAGCACTAACGTGACGTACGCGAACGGAGGGAAGGACAAGAGCAGGGTGTAGTTCGGAAAGCGCGAAAGCATAGGCGAAGATCGGGCTGATTAGCCGCCGGAAGCACACAGATCGTATATTGGATACGTGGTGACGACACCTCACGACATTTCAATAGCTGTCGGTCTAACCCGTGTATGCAGTACAATATACCGTCACTAATTCTTCAGCTTCAGATGGGGAAGAAGCATTTCATTCTATTTAACAGACGATCTGTAATACTAATTTCGAGCTTCCTTCATTATTAACATTAGACCATACTGTTTATACAGAGCTTGTGTAGCACCCTCTTGCACAAAATTTATAAGGATCAAGTGTTGTAATACATTTTCTGCTATTCGATAATTTGTTCGATATCTAGCTTATTTTTTCTTCATTTGATACGATATTCGATTCTAAATCTACTTTTCGTTATTAGCACACCCCTACAAAAAGTTAAGCACTGCTAGTTATATTTGTGCCATTAGTATAGCACATTAGTATAGTAGAACACGTTTTTACAGGTGTTGGTTGTCATATATGAAACTTGTGGATGAGATACGATTTCCTATATTTTCTGTCTCTCAGAAGTGTGACTGTAGAATATGAAGTGTAATGTAATTAAATTGTGACCTGGCAGGTTAAAATGCTGTGCGACTAATTTCGGAAGTTGCTTGGCAGTGGCCGCATGATTTTAGTTTAATATACCGTTGACTGGCTCTCCTGTTTTGCCAACACACTGTTTGTATTGAAACATATAAACAAAGCAGGGGGTAAAGTTAATCATGGCTAGTGGCTATGCGTGTGTGTCAGTGAAAAGTGTACAGCTCCTGATACCTGCGCGTATATGTGGACAGGGCATGGTCTTGCTGCTAGATAATAATGCGCCATTCTTTTTAGATGCAACGGATAAGTCAGGATGCCCACGGATTTTTCTACAAGTTCTTTCGAAAGACGGCGCAGCTCTTTGACAAGCTATTAACTTTGTCGCAGAGGACTTCACACGGCAGCACCACATTCGAGAAACCCCTGGAGCCTGGAGAAAGACTTGCTGTAGCATTGACGTTTTTAAAGGATAGTTGCCCTTAGAATAATAATGTGCGATGATAGGAATACAGAAGAACACCGCTTCTTTGTCATTTAATGTATCATTTATTTTATTTTATTTACATAGTACTGTCCGCCGCCTTTTGGCAGCCAAATCAGGAAGGAGTCACAAAACATTGAAGCAAAACAAAAGAAAGAATGAAACGACTGACAATGAGCGCGCATAAAAAATACTAATACATAACCTAGTTCATTATACACAATTAAATATTTATTAACTCATCAACAAATAAAAAATGGAACACAAAATGCTGATACAAAACAAGAGAAATAGTAATGAAGGTACTGGCAATGCGCGTGAAAAGAAATACCAGAAAAAAATTATCACATGATCACAGAGACTCAATGTTTCCACTTAGTGCACCACCAGTGTAGCAGTTATGGCTAACTTAATAAAAAAAAACTGCCATTGAATGGCATCGCCCAAAAGCTACCTCAGTGCTTTTGACCTTGCGCAACTTGCAAAACATGCACTGAGGAATGCTTGCACATGTAGTATTAAACAAAGGTGGCAGCTAACTTACACAAATGAATTTTGATCACATGTCGCCCAAAAAGGGCCCCCACAGTCATGGAGATCATTGTCATGAAAAGTCATCAACATTAATATGCGAACAATTGAGACATGGTTACTATTTTTTTTTCAACTTGCATTCAAGCTACTTGGCATCCGGGCAAGACATAAAAGACGTTGCCTTGGCTTACTATGTGGGGATTGAGGCGGCTAGACTCTGCAATGGTGTGTAAGTCGTATTGTGGCGATCGTGCCTGCAAAGTATTAAACAACTGCGGAACAGCACTACAGCAGTAGGAATTCCTTACATTTTTTCAGCTTAAGAATTTTTTAACGCTCACATACTGTTCACGGCTCCCGTCAGGGAGCCCTGCTTCCTGCCAGAGAAGCAGGGTCATACGTATAAGTGTCTCATTTCCGCACTACCTTCAATGTCACTGATTACGTACAAAGACTTTGGCTAAATATCCCAATGCAGAACATGCAAAACCAACTCTGGAACTGAGCCACGCTACACAAAGCAGAAAGCAAGGAATGTGGCTCGTGGACGACAGCCGTGGGAGACGTAGAGGTTGTCTATGTTGGCAGTGAACCTCGCCTCCTGGCTAGGTGGTGGCAAGACTTTTCCTTTTCTGCTATCTGTTCTAATAATAATAAAACAATTTGAAAAATGCTTGCACTGCTAGGACGCCCCGACACGCTTTACAACTTGCAGCATATAACCGAAATTTTCAATGGGGACTGGTTGAAGGTCCATTACATTTATTTTTCTTTACAGACATGTACAGGCATCCGTAGATGCATGCGCAAACTCTACATGCACAGGTGGCGAACTTAAAAAGGTTCATTGCTGCAAGACAGGCTTAATGAGTAAGGGTAGATGAAAGCGACATCTGTCTTGCAACAACAAATATTTCGTTGCAAGTCAGTGCTTGTTTCTCTATCATAGGTGTGTTGCTAGAACATGCCAACGAACTATTTGGGTGTAGAACTTGATTCTAACCTTAAATTTCATCAACACAACCAACGTTAGGCAGAGGGCAACATATAGAATAAGGACACTTTTAAAAGCTCGGTATTTATTTACCCAGGAAACACTACTCTCTTTATACTACTCATTTAACCATTCGCATATAAACTGTTGCATTGCATGCTGGGGCAATACCTATCGTACCCACTTACAATCATTACAAGTATTACAAAACCAGGCTGTTAGAATAACTACATTTAGTCCTAACCATTTCAATTCCAAACAGTTAATATATAACTAATATTCTTACTGTGGACGAACTTACGAAGTTTAGTCTTGGTACGTTTTTATACCAACAACTAGATAACGCTCACCGCAACAGTCTAATACCTCAATCTTGTCTAATGAATACTAATCTTACGCGATTAGCACTAAACAATAACTTTATTCTTCCCAAGGTATAATGGTAAGCAGAGTATCCACTTTTCGTCAGTTTCCTACTGGAACACACTACCTCTTACTATTAAGTCATGTAAATGATTTCAATACAAACGATAACTAAAAGACCACATTTTATCATCTGCAACCACTTAGTTAAGTCTTTTTTTTTCCTTTTCTCCCTTCGAAATGTACATTTGCTTACGCGACACAAATAAAGGTTCATTTGGTTATGTCTCATTTAACATTTACTTTCATAATGGCGTTATAGTCCTGCAATTAGTCGAATGTAATAAAAATTATTATACTTTTTACTAGCATGTCTGCAGCTGATTTGTATTAGTACTGCCAAACCTAAACCAATACTAAGTTTGCTATTTTTTAAAAATATTTTACACTATTTGTTGCAACTGTTGTGTATATTTTTACTTATGCGCTGTACAGGAGGTTCCATTACAGTCTTTGACCTCGGGAGCTGCTCCTGAATATTATTCCCTTATACTGCATCTTGTCTATTAATAATAAAACCTCATTCATCTCTACAGCAGCAATGGGCAACCAACCCGGCCCACAGATATCAACTTTATGAAATTCTTGAATAATAACGCAGAAAAATACGAATACACCGCAATGTAAAATGAACAAAAAAGAAGAGCTGAGGGACTTTGATATGACAACAGACAAGGAAACATAGTGAAGTATAAAGGAAAATAACTCGTTTTATTTGTAATGTCGACGTCACAAGCAGAAGGGAAATGAAAGTGGACAAAATATAACTTGCTACTGATGGGAGATAAACCCAAAACCAATTCAGCTACAGTGGAGGCTATTCCACCATAAATTTCCTAGAATGTTTATGTGTACTAGATTAGGCTCTGTGAGTGTTCTTGCACGAGTCACACTGGCTAACACTACCAGGGTGAGATCTAGTACATGCACATACATGCTCAAGAATGTTTGCAGAGGGATAGCCATTGCTGCAGCTCTACTGGTAAAGCAATGTAAGCATAATGCAAAGGTTGTGGGTTCGTGTCCCATCAATGGGAAGTTACCTTTTCATATACATTTGTTTTGCTCCTTATTTCTCCATTTCAATATAAAGTAATTAAATTCATCAATGATTTCTTTTTGTTTCATTGTCTCTTGGCTTTTATTATACACAAGATATACATTTAAAAACATTATTATTTGAATTACATTACTATTTGCATCAATTTAATTTTCATATCGATATGCTTATCCTCACTGACCTCTCTCGTGTGTTTGAGCAGAGAGACGGCAAAAATTGGAGGTCGTCCTGTGGTTTGCATCTTTTGATGGCACTTGAAACATTGCCTAATTCCTGTAATATTAACTGACTCTCATCTTTCTTTTTCCTTTTCCTCCCTCTTGACGTTGTCACTTCAGAAGCAATGCTTCCCAACCTATCCAGCCTGCGACTGCCTGCTGAAGCCAGCGATGCTTGTGACTGCAGCCTGCTGTGGTGTGCCCCAGAAGCCTCAGGAACCAGAACTTCTTGAAGCATCGGTGATTCAAGAGATTTCGAAATGTCCAGAGACTCCACAAACTCGTGCGACGCCGAAGACAGTGTCGGTGCTGGCGCTTGTGACTCTTCACCTGACGGCGATGGCACTTCAAGTATTGCTAGATCGGAAAACTGGCACATTTTTTGTTAAGATGTCCGCAGCGCTTCCCTCCTCACTCGATGGGGGCACTGGTGGAAGGTTGGCGGACGTCCTGCATGTGAGCGTAATAAGAGTTGCACATATTGTCAATGTGTAAATAATGTGCCACTCTGAATGCAAAAGTATATGAAGGCTCAAGTCCGTCCACATTTGTTTTAATGTGTCATTTTATTAGAGAACGCCGAAGCTCTGAGTCAGTTTTGTAGGGACAGAAGTTACTTGCCTACAAAACCAGAATGAACAGTTTCTACTTGCGCTTAAGTGTAGCTTTTGTATTTTATTTATGTTTTTGCTTCTGATGCATTTAAGCAGTTCTTATTAGATCTCCATGCCTAAAGCCAAGTGGTACCTTGTACTTGAAACAGTGCATGATATCTGGAATGTTTCAGTTTCGAAATGATTAGCACCAAGCATTCCACTACATTTAATCAGTACAACCACTTAATAAATTTTATGTTGAAAGACCTACGCTTGTACTTTCTAAACATAAAGTAGTAGTATTGTGATGTCTTGCTTTAACATGAGGCTCTTTCCTGCTACAGTTTTTGTACTTGAAATGCTCTTGGCTTGTAACTTTGTTTTCCATTCATTTGTTTTTAAACTTCATGTCATTCTAAACTGTTTTCTTTAATTGAATGTATGTCTACACACAGTGTGAAGCTGTGTTGCGTAGCAGTCAGTGTATTTGCTGTTTGTATTTAGGAAGTTATGTATAATCATGTTTTTCATCTTGCCATCTGCCGTGTAAAGGGCGTTTTGGCCCAGTGAAGCTGATTTTAGCGCGCAAACCCTTCCAGAAGGTTTCTTAAAGCTAAGCTTTTTTTGCCTATTCTTTGGACTTTCCCACCGCTGCTGCTGCTTTCTTGCCAAATAGCTCTTACTGAATGCCTCGTACTGATATTAATGTAGTCGCTGAACCGTTGTGATCCCAGGTGACTGCTGGCTACTGTCTTGCACGAGTGACCAGTACCAGATATAGTGCAAATACCGGATATAATAATGTAACTAGATCGCGGTTTTCGCATGTGAAATTCCAGTAATCATTTTATGCACAGCGAAAATGTGTCTAACTGGACTGTCTAGTCTTTCCTTGGAAATTTTGCTAAGCAGGAAGAGAGTTCTCCACAAACATCGTGAAAGCTTCACTTAAACCAGTAACCACAGCGCTTGGTATCTGCAGAATAACCGCAAGCAGATGATTAGGCAAGGACACTGCTGAGCAGACACAAAAACAAGCATTATCAATTACACAGCTGATAATGTCGTTGGTACTACGGTGCATTTATTCCTACAGCTCGAGGGCCCTGAATGAATCCTTGAGCAAGCTAGGTAAAATTTGAGGGTCTGTGGTGAAGCACAGATTTACAAACTGCTGGCAAGCAACAAAATGCAAAATTAAAGCTGTTCATTACAGTGCCCAAGACACCACGTGAATATAGCAACATTCAATACTCGGCTAAATACTGCCCTTTGACTTGCATGCTGCCTTTTAGGATCAGTGCACAGAATCAAAGGAAACCACTTGCATCTTTTGTGTTTTGTTTTTGTGTGTGCATCATGCAAGTCCTTTTCGTTTTATTCATACTGTAGTTTGTATGTGATATTCTCTGTACTTCTGTCTTATGCTTTATTATGTTAGGTTATTATGTGCTATTTTACTTGTTATTTTGTACAGGTATTTCTGATTTCTCTGCTCCCCACTGCAAATCCAAACTGGCTTTGTTGGTACCTACATAAATAAATAAATATACAAAGCTATCCTTGTACTGCTTATATGTCCCCTTACCGGATCACATTTAACGAAATATGCGATGATCGGAGTAGCGATGCCGCACAAATATTTTATCGCCCATTAGACAAAGCTGAATATAATGCACACTGCGCGTCGATTTACTTGTGTAAGCGCAATTTTGAGTCGATCCCCTTGGATGCGGCACATTTCCCGCTATAATAGAAACATAAGGCATCGCCGGTCGACGTCGTAAAGGGAAAGCACTAGAATCCCGTGTTTCATTTTTAACACGCCAGCTAACATGGAAACTTCAAAATCACTTACGGTCTACACTCCTTTGTGTAGCGCAGGAACATCAACTGGTCGAAAAACAGCCAGTTGACGTAGTCCCTAACGTCGTCTGGCACGGCGCGGCTCTTCCCTTTCTGAAGCGTCTTCCAAGGTGCCGAAATTTATTCCCTAAGGATTTCCATTACTTCTGCAGCGCTGTGATAACGTTATCTGCACAGATGAAACGCGTTTTCGACATCTGCGAGCCGGCTGATGAGAGAGGCAGCTTTACCTGTTCCACACAGGCTTTCGATCGTGATCGAGCGCGCGATCAAATTTCTCGATCACGATCGATTCTACGCAGATTGCGCAGTACAGGCATCGTGATCACAAAATCCGATCCCGATCGGGCTCGATCGCGATTGAAACTGTTCCGGTATGACGCCCGTATAAAGTTCCGAGCACTCACCTGTTAGGCAGCGTTGGGCATGACGATCCACGAACACCTCGCCATGTGGTTGTTCTTGTGGCGCTTTTGTTTTGCCTGCCACCAAAGCGTAGGTCGAGCCTCAACGCAGGCGATCAGCGCTTCGTTGTTGATCGCCTCCATAGCCTCTGTGCTCTAGCGACACGAAACCAGCAGCGACTCCCGGCGTCTCCATACGATTCTGAAACTTCAACAACCTTTCCGAACCGCCGGAAGTGTACATGCGGGCTACGTGACGTCGGTGTACAAGCTGTCACTCCCGTCGCGTACGCTCAACATGACGCCCAAGATCAAGACCTCCTTGACGCGCGCGATTCCTGCGCGTCTCTAGACGCGTAGGACAGGCGCGCACGGCCTCACAGACGCGTGACACGTAGCCAAGCGCGCACGATTAACCGCGTGTGGTCAGGCCTTAATATAACTCTGATGTACGTGTGCCCTGACGTCAATATTTAGCGCCTCTCTGTACACAAATGATTTTTTTATCATCATACCGTGTTGGTATGATGACACCAACTCGCCCAACTTTCTACATTACTGAACTTTTTTTTAGCTTCACCAAATTTTTTAAATATTGCCTATGGGAGATAGCACAACTCTAACCCTTGATCTAAATTACTCGATGAGGCGGCCATTATTTCTACAAGAAATCAAAATGTCCAATTGAATAAGTATGGTTGCGCTAATTCAATCCTAATTAATTACGTTACGGCATATATTTCAATCTACGAATTATAGCCACTGAGTTCGCAGGGCGTATCCACACGGAACCAATTCTCTGGAGAGCACCACTTCCGAGATATTAGTTTTCAAAGTGTCCGACAATATGCTTTGGCGCTACAGTTATCTTTTTCTGAAGAAACCGATGTTTTATGCATTGAAGCACATGAAGAGTGAGTGAGTGAGTGAATAAACTTTATTGTAGGTCCGGCGAGGACGCGAAATCGTCGCGCACCCGGCTAGTCCCACGTCGGGACCGGCAGGTCTAGCCCACCGGCCCGGTCGCAGGCACGCTGGACGGCCAGGATTTGCTTTTCTAGAGCGGGGCTACGCAAAAGCGAGTCCCACTCCTCCTTGATGAACTTGGGGTATGTCGACCCACACTCCCACAGCATGTGGACACGCCGGCTGACCCACGGCTGTGTCTCCGGCCGTGTGCACAGCACCCCTGTATTCTCAATTCTGCGCCCTCGCCGCTAACAACCTAAAAAAAGAGCTTTTATTACGGTCGTTTTCTCAGTCTCGACATTAAACTTTGTAAATCAATCGACCATTCGTTTATTTCGATTCATTTACCATTTTTCTTGGACAACACAGCCAACCGGGTGTTACCCCAATTAAGCTCCCATTTCTACATTGCTGAATAATTATGTTAAAAAAGCTACTTACACGTTAGTCAAGCCAACTCCCACGTTTGAGATCTCATTCTCTAGAAAAAAGAAATATATTTTGAATTGTGCGTGCCCGCTATCTTCCTTTACCCGATTCTATGTTCTTAGCGTATGTATCCACGGTTTGACAATACGGAGCTTAAAAAATCAGACCCCGCACGTAAAGGGCCTTCAAGGATAAACTATATCAGTTAATTTTTTTAAGGGCTGTGCTGGCTGCAGAAATGCTGCTTGCACAGATTATTATGAGACTTGCGAACGCCTCTTCCACGACCAACTACAGTATATAAGTACAAAATTACCATTACCAGCATTTTCTTCAATAACTTCTTCAATATTGTGACTACTAAATGTTTCTATTAGAAACTTGAAGGTTCTCTTGTCCGAAGACAGCTTAGTTTATATATATATATATATATATATATATATATGTGTATATACTTCAAGAGCACTACTGTTCTGAAATTCACAGGCGGCAGCTGTTATAAGCCGGGCGGGGCTTATCTCAACTGTGCACCTGCTCACGGCTGGCAAAAGCAAGAGTGGTTTCACCCTTTCCCCAGCAAATACATGCACCACATCAGACTACCTCCTCTGAGTACAAAATCAGCGCACCGAGTGTCAGTTTCCTTCTAATATGATTGTCCTCGTGCTTCTATTACAAACACGCCATAATGGCGATACTTTAAACGTCAATTAGTAAATTTTGCTTAAATATTAATTTGGCTTTGCATAAGCGCGAAAATCCTGGCTGCGAAAGCGAATAAGCACCTGCGCAAGCAGCATTTACGCAGCAAGCATATGTTTTTTATTATAATTACAGATACATTTCATTTTTCTTGATATCCCATGGCCACCGCTGACCCCGATCTGTTGCTCCACTAAGCTGCCCTGTGTATTTTCTAACACTCTGTAATTCCACCGGCGTTATAAAAGAAGCATAGAAGCAAAAAGAACTAGTACCAGTTCGTAATTGAGACAAAATCCCGGAATACATGGAGCGAACTTTCGTGGCGAACTTGGTCCGGCAAAAATAGACGCGGCGGGACGACTCCGATATATATTTCGCCGGCATCCGCGAAAAAGAGACGGACGCCGCCGCGCGCTCGCCGCGTATCTGTCAGTGTTGCCAGACTCTGGGAATGTATTTTTGGATAAGAAAAAAATATAAAGTAGACTTTTTATTGTATATTTGTTGTTACTCACTAAACAACTTGGAAAAAGAAGTTTCGTAGAGGCGCTTACAAATTATTTCAACACATTTCATCGAGCTGTAAACATTTTAGCGGGCTGGCTTTGCGCCGTCTGGCTACGTTGAGCGGTGGCACCACGGCACCCTAACCACGGAGCGCAGGCACTGCAGAAGGTTTTGTGGTTCTCCAACAGCGACGTTAGTTAACGTTGTGTAAAAACACATTGTGGTTATTCATGTTTACTTCAGTTTCGGTTCCTGTTTTAAAGACTCTTCCAACAACAAGCGTTTAGTACTGCAGCGGGAGACAATTGAATTATCGATATTTGGCGTGAAATGGCCCTGTCAGCGACTCGTTCTCGAGGCCCTAGGCATTTCGTGCGCTGCATGGGCCCACACAGACGCAAGCAGCCATAAGACTAGGAATGGTCGGCTTCTAACCATAATCTGTCGTCGCCCTTTTCCCTCAAGGCACTCGAGCAGACAGGACTTATCTTGTGGTAGAGCAGGGGTGACTTCTGACCAAAGAATTTCATAACCAAACTTCACGAGCACGCGTGCAGACAGCGAATATGAAAAGACAGAAAAGAAACAGCTTCCGGCGCCGCCATGAAAACCCGTTTTGTCCCCTATATCCGAACCCGTATGGGTGCCACCACACACACAAAAAAGGCAACAATAAGAAAAGCAATACAATGCACACATTATTTTGCGCCACGGAACCCATCTATAGGTTTGCTAAAAAATTGCACCGTACTTATAAATATTGTCTATTTCGTGAGCACATCACTTAAGTTTGTAGACGAAAAATAAGTTTGAACAAATTTGTACTTTATATTCATGCTCTCAAACATTCAATATTCGGCTGTAACGATCAGCGGAGTCCCTTTCACGTTCACAGTGCCCGAAAGTGCGCGGCCAAACTAGCCCCAGCGCCCGCATTGTGTCGCTTCAGCGCGGCCGCGCGACGGACGCTCCGATGGAAGAGGGAAAATACGCAAAAACCAAACTGCCAAAAGTCGGAGCGAGATCGATCGTCGCAGCGCCTGGTGAGCGCGCGAGGCGCTCTCGCCACTTCCGACTTTTGCCGGGCGGAGTTTCTCCGAACGGCGGGAGTCAAATTTTTGGACGCTGAGGGGCGTGCGTTCGCCACCGGGCGAATTTCGTGGCTTGTACGCCGGTTTTCCGCTCCATGTAGCCAGGGCTTAATGGCTTATTTTTCAACCAGAAAGATGCCGACGTCTACAATTGATATATCTGCGACAGCGCATACGCATTTGAAGAACCAATTCGTTTGCGCGGTGCAAGAAGGACAATCGGAAGTGGACAGAAATTATTAGCGTATTTAAAGGTGTGAGGACATGGCTAGGCTGAACACCGTACTCAAGGGATGCGGCGTATTTCCCAGCCCTGGCATGTTTATTTTTCTTTCCTGTTATTGTTTTTTTAGACGCAGACAGGACCCCGCATATTGCTTATTTAAAACAGATGATTTAGCGAGCCGCAAGAAAAATAATCTCAGTATCTCCAAGTGGCAGCAAACAGTATTACCTTGGTTCAGTCCAGCTATGTGACATTTGCATATTCTTAATGTTTGGATGAAATTACGTGTGACACCCTGTATACAGCACACCGCATTGCGGCCCCGTGTATCCTGTTCAGGAGTCAGCATAGTGCGTGGCGTAGATTGCTTTCTAAAGTATACACATAAAGCCGTCCTCGCCTTTCGTCTCTTTATGTTTTGATTTGCCTCCGATAGGACCTCATTTATTCTTTTTAGCTGACTCCGCCCTTTACTTGTCGAACTCGTGTCGTTGCTTCCTACCCTACATTTTTTTCTCACTGTTAAGTTGAAAGGAGTAACCACCACCGTTGTAAGGTGAATAAATGTCTTTTGTTGTTATTCGCACCAGTACAACACAGTAAATTTAAAACAGTTCGCTACCATTCTTAGGTAAAGTAAATTATGAAATACAAGAACGAGTTATGAATATGCATACCCCATGTTCTTATTTGTATGTTTCGTAATTTATTAACATGAAAAAATTCAAGCGGTCCTTAGTTATCCCTACGCAGATGAATGCGAAGGCATTGCGACCACAGCGCGATGCTTAGACATTATGCCACAACGCAAGGTTGTGGGTTCGGCTCCCAACAAAGGTCGTGGGTTCGATTGCCTTAATAAACTCTATCCGAATTACCTCTGCCTTAATTCACTTCGCCCTAACACCAAAGGTCGAGGTTACGACTTCCATCAATGGTCGTGAGTTCGAGTGTCTTAATTAACTCTAGTAAATTAACTGTGCCTTAATTGACATCGCAGGTCGTGGGCTCGACTCCCACCAAATGTTGAGGTTTCGATAACTTTGGTCACGCCAACGCCGTCAACTAAGCCGGATTTTCCGCCTCAAGAGATATATAATAGTTTCGCATTAATAACATGACACTTGTACCATAATAACACAATGAGGTCTATTTTACTCGCAACTAACTTTAAATATTTTTGCGGGCCCGTAATAGTATCTCGAATAGAAGCACTCACGAAACACATATACCCTATTTCAATTTTCCCGCGGCGCCGCACAGTCCGTCGACTCATTCAGAGAGGGAGCTACGAGTGCTCACTGGAGTCCCACACTGAAGAAAAACGGTGCCTGATCTTTTTTTCTTTTTTCTTTTTTGTCAGGCGAATGCAGCCTTCTTTACACCATGTGAGACATAAGACAGTATAGTACTTTACCCTGAAGGCACTTAGATATCTAAAAACACAGTGCTGCAGTAGCGACTCAAATGTGAAAAAATGGCCTATTTTTCAGAGAGTGCTCGTAGGCCCCATGATTTATATACAGTTCATCGCTCACTTCGAGCTATTGCGACCACGGGGCTGCAACTCCGCCACAATAAAGTTTGATTAGTGTTCTACTTGTAGGCAAGAAAGCAATTAGAAAACCACAAAGGGACCTGAGTTATTCTTTTTTCCACTCCCATAGAGTGACACGGAGCGCTGCCGCGAACTAGCGAGAGAGGGCACGACCATTACATGACATGAGTCGGAAGGCTGGGGTCGATGTCACCAAAAATTATGCCTCTTAAGAGCACGGAATTCTCTACGAATTAGGGAAAATCTTATTTGAAGTGGGTGGTAAGCCCGCCGTATTTTGTGAGAACTACGCTTATACGGAGGAGGTGTAAAGTAGCTGGAATTGTTCGGCAAGCCGTCTGAGCCTCCGGTGATGTCTCGCCACTTGAACCAGGGACAGGAATGTTGACCCACTTGTTTCTATTCAGACTGTTTAAGCAATCAGAACTTCCTGAAACGTGTCGCTGTGGGAAAGTTTTTAACAGCTTCGCATAGGCGAAGGCGGATAATTAGCTGCCATGGAGTCTCGCGCACGTGTCTACGGGAACGTGAAACGCCAGCCGTCATCTACGCCGCTAAATAAGCGTATTTAGCTGAGCGTTGACGGTCTGCTCAGACCGATGTATTTTACACCTTACCCTCTTTACCCGGACACTCTCAACTGTCATTGAGCAGATGGCACTTGATGTCAATGGCAGTTTACGGAGTTTACACGGAAACTGCAAGTGTAATCGACATCACAACGATTTCAACAAGGTGGCTGGCGGGACCTCTGTCACGTCAAAGCAGCTACGCCACAAGACAGAACATTTGGGGCAACAGTACAGGTAAAGCGATAATTTGCACGTGCACGGATGTTTGTCGCCCTAGACTTTCTTATGCACTGTATACGCCCTGCGCGCAAGAATCTTCGTTCAACGGTAGGCCTCGGCGTTCGCGATATGTTGGCTACGCGCCGTAGTCGTCAAATTGTCGCATTATCGAAGCAGCATATTTCGAATGCATGTTGTAGAGAATACCACGGTCGTTCTACAATATTCGCGCAGTGCGCTTTGTGGTAGCCGGGCTGATTAGCTTGTGCCGTCAATACAACAGAACGACATTACCGCCACAGTTTACACAACGAACATAAAAATTTTTCGGTTGAAATTTTGGAAGACCAGCGCTTAGAAGGGATACGCAAAGAATAACGATACATACATTGCGCCGTTCTTCTCATTCTTCTCTATGTATGTCGTCTAAGCGCTGGTCTTCCATAATTCGAACTATGCTACCCCAACCGGCCCAAGTTTCGACCCTACTAATTTTGCATCGCCGCGCACAAAAACATCGTATGAATAAAATGAACTTTTCAGGACGCTAGATTCTTGAGAAACGCTGTGGAAATTGAACCTTATAATTTGCTGACCCTTGTTACGTAAAACACGTGAAGGGCCTAGTGGTATGCATTCTCTTTGAAAGCTCCAGTTTTAGATGTAAGTGCAGGGAAGGACAACAGTAACAGTAATCAAATATTAAATTTTCGCAAGCAATACGTACAGACTACGTTTTTCTACTGCTGAACTCGTCAATTGTTATTCAGGGTAATAAAATGAGAAAGCTGCGCGAGAACTTCCGAATTCTGAGCTGTGTTTGGCACATGACATCTGTGCTTTTTCGTTTTTTTTTCACACAAAAGGGCAAGACGGCCACTGGGTCAGCACCCGTTAGCTGGCCTTATTACAGCCGCCTGCGTAGATTTCCTTGCAACTAGCCTGCACGTGACCTCAGCCTCGTAGAAGACAGCGTGCAGGTGAGACAATTATATGATGTAAGAAGCATTGGAGTTATTCCTATGTGTCATGATAAAATCATGATGCTGTAAGAATAAGTAGTCATCTAAGGCAATGTGTGCACATTATAGATGCACTTTTTATATTATTGATGAATGTATTCATACAGCTCAGAGATAACCAGAACATGAAGTTGGTTGGTGTAAGAGCGCCGGTGAGATTAAAAATATTGCAGACAAAAATTACTTTTTTTACTAGACGTCACTAAACCGAATGAATCAATACACGCTAGAGCGCAGCGCCCACGAAAAAAAGAAAGCAAAAAACCCCCCAAAAAGTCACACCAAGCCTTTGTGACAGTGCAACGGTAACCAAATTTAAAAAAAGGACAATTCACTGTTTAGTAAAATAATTGTTAGCCGTCCTTCAATAACTTTGCCATGCCTGAAAGAAAACAAGTTCTTTATGTCAATCATAATATTCCATAGCGAAGGGCTGAAAATGTGCAAATCGGGCTAGTGCTTCTCTTCGTAAAACAAAGAGCAGCGAGTCGCGGCTGCAAGTGACAGCCTCACATAATAAAGCTTCGTTTCTAAGTGCAAAAAGCTAATAAACTGCAACATAATGAGCAACAAGTGAATGTGGCAGTGCTGGGAATATATTTTTGCTGAATAAGTATGACATATTTTATCTCTTCCTTTCAGGTGGACATTGTCACAGAAGCCGATGATGGGGCTGCAGTGATAGCCTGTTGGTAGGGAGCACTGCCTGACACACCCCATAGTTTTGCTACGGAAGATGGTTCGGAAGGCTTGTCGGCAAGGCCTCAAGCACCTCCTGAACTACGAATGCGTGCAACTTCGGAAAAAGGAACGCGTGGCAATGTGCCACAGAAAGCAGTCCCGCGCATCTGCCATTGACCGCGTGGCTCTACCCATCGAAGTTGAGTCTAAACGGGCCAATACAATGGCAAAGAAGGAACTAAGGCTTGCAAATAAGGTGGTGCAGCTGCTGGAGGAGTCAAATGACCTGCAAAGAAATTTGGTGTCCATTCCTGGAAATCATTATGGTAAGCTGCCATAAATAAAGAACACGAAAGTGGTTTTTGAAAAGTTTCCTGTCTAACAAAGTTTACTGCTTGTGCACATGGAACTACATCGTGCACACAAGGAATGAAGTTTTCTTTGACTCTGAGAGCATGTGTCTGCGTGTGCATAGAGCTTAATAGATTGGCGGCGCTTTAATTTTCATCAGCTGAAAACTGCCCTTGTTATAGGAGCCTCATCTTTAACCATAAAGGCTATAAGCCACACACGGTAACCTATTTTGCGGTGCTGAACGCTGTTGTAATCCATCAGTGGCACACACCATGCAAAAAATGTATAAACCCATGTTGCTACTCTTGCATTATTAACCAACAATGCGATATGGCAAAATTTCAGTGCGCTGTATTGAACAGTGCCATTCCAGAGAGAGCTAAGCATTTTCTGCCGTTTGAATGCTGACAGCGCTGCAGCAAAGTAATTATAGGTTACCACATTATCAACTGCATACAAGAATACAACACAAGCGAAATTTAGAATTGGCACTCGATTCACATGGGGGCGTAATCAGTCACTTGGCACATTGGCAGCCAACAATGCTCGACATGCCCTCTTTCCATGTTCAGCTGCAGTGTATAGTCAGATCGACTAAATAGAGTCGTGGCCTTGAATGCACAATCAATACCAAACTTTAGTCGCCTAGGTTTCCTGCTGGCTCTCGACAGGGTGGCAAACTCTGGACCCGACAGAAAGATGTTTTGCTAGGCCGAAACGCTCTCTTTCCCCTTACACAGTGGCAGCGTTGCTTACGCAGAATGGCTCGGACAGCAGATTTCATCATCGTTCCACTCCATATCGCAATGGTCACGCATGTCTTCACAAATGTTGTGCAGCGCGCAGCACGTGCGCATAATACGGGCTGCGTTGGTAATATAACACACGAGTCCTTTCAGGATTTGACACCTTGCCTTTTGTCGCCTAAAGACATCCTCAACGACACGTCTTGCCTTTGACAACATATAGTTGTACACTTGTAAAGCTGGATCAATAATATGGCGCTGCGAGTACGGCTTCATCAAGTTTGGCTTTAAAGGAAAGGGCTGGTCGCACAGTATTATGACAGCAACTTCAACTCCTTCAATAACTTTTTTAAGCTTGGAGAAAAGATAACAATCTATTATCCTACGCAAGCTTTAGGGGTTGTACATTCTTGAGTCTGAGTTTCGGCCCGGTCAGCCAACATTTGTGAAAAGAAATCTATAATTGTGGTGTACCAGAGCCAAAACAACAATAATATACCACCCGTTATAGTTGTAATAATCTTGAGCGTTTAGAGGTGACACATTTATGTGGAAGAGTCTGGTGCTGCGTCTGTTGGTACATAGCCAGACAAACCACTAAACCCAGCCTTCGAAGAGGTGTACAAAAGATGAGAGAAAGCACAACCACACATGCCGGGGCTAGCAATATAGTTTAATGAAACACTTGGGTCGAAAAGAAAACCAACTCGCGCATGCGCCATACAAATGCAGGTTGACATAAAAAACATTGGTTTATGACACATTCAAACGACGGCATTTTTCCATAAATGCCGCTTCTTTACATGACAGCGATAAGGAGGGTACGCTCACGCACTCACTCTAAGAAAAAAAGAGACACCCTTGCTCCATTAAGGAAGAAGCGACGATGTCCCCTTTGTTCGTCTTTAAACGGAGCAACTTTCCTCCCTCATGCAGGGGAGCAAGGGTTTCTCCCTCTCCAAAAGCAACATGGCCGACTCCAGACAAGCGAAGCGAAGGATGCGACTAGGTCTATGAGCTGTGCTAGTTCGCAGCTGGAAAACAACGTACGCGTCATATGCATAGTGTACGTAACTGATATTTGAAAAAGAAACACAATCTCACTAAGCTTTCTCTGGTGCATACAAGGAATCAGGTGCAAATACGACACGATTTTATAGCGATGCTTTCTGCTCGACTGCCACTCTTATCGCCCACCGTTCCCGGCTGACTGATCATGTTGATAACGTGGACGGAGCGTCGCGTTAACCACTGTCGAGGCGCGGAAAGCAATGACATTGGAAAGGGCATCGATAGAACATCGGAGCGCTCAACTTACGTAAACATGTGGATATCCATACATCGATCCGTCGCATACAAACACAAACACGCACACACAAACACGCGCTTTTGTGGATGGATGGATTTTTGAGCGCTCCCTTTGGAACGGGACGGTGGGTTGCGCCACCAAGCTCTTGCTATTATACTGCTTAATGTCCTACCTAGGTTGAAAAAGAAAAAAAAGAAAAAGAAAGTCAATAAGAGCTCCCACAACCAAATTTTCTGACCCCCTATTGCGAACTCTGCTTTTCTACGTCTCCGTTTTATGTCGCTTCCCTACTTTTCTTCCACCAATCTTCCAATCGTCTCTTACTAATCTCTCTTGTGGACATATTTACTTTTCCTCTGCTCTCGCTGAACCCAAGGGCTTCAAGGAGGCCAGTGGTGCCTAAATCGACCGCTGGGAATATGTCTTCACATTCTAATAAAACATGCTCCATCTTTTCCCTAGCTTTACCGCAGCAAGCACATGCTTCTTCTTCCTTCTTATATCTCGCTGTATAGGCCGCGTGCACCGCCTATAGAGGCGCCACTGATGGCCACCTAGCGGGCGCTTCCAACATACGCGCGTGAGCAGTAGCAGACGACAACGCTTTGCAGCAAGGGTGACTGAAGTTCGCGGCTGCGATTTGTCCTTTCTTCGGGCGCCAGACTGCTTCTTCTGCGGTGACAGCTGTAGGGAAGACGCAGACCTCTGTGGGAGCGGGTATGAACAAGATGTTACCGGTGTTTGGGGCAACATGGGCCACATACGCGCCAGGTGCGTCCCGCAGACAAACGCCATGAAGACCATTTACATGAAGTGGAGCTCATGTAAACTAGCCGACAAATTTTGTTGACTAATGCGATGTCTCGACCGTGCTTTTTTTTAATTCTACCCTTGTCGTAATGCTACTTCTGCACCTCAATAATAAGCACCCGTCGTTAGTGCATACTTGGATAACAAATCCGCACGGTGCGATGTCTGCATATGCCGTTGTGATTTTTCTGCCGATGAATACATGTGAAGCCGCCGAATAAGTGTAGTGAAAGTCGCCTGAAGAAGAATAATTGCGAATTTATTGATAGAAACGCGTACACTATAGTCAACGAAGCCACCAAACGCACGGGTTAATAAAAGCGCGTGTTAGCGCTGTACCGCTTATGAACTGCCGTTCGCGCTGCAGTTTTTGCAATTTTAAATTCCCTAAGGGAGCTGCTTGGAAACGTACAAAGCTATAGTCTGACTAACTTTGCAGTACTTTTTTTAAATGTTACTAGAGAGAGGTGCCACATGATATATTTAAAGGCAGAGCAGCGCCAGTCAAATTAGATCCAGTGCTGGCGGCAAGGCCGGGTTTAGTCCTATGCGGCGTAAGCATAATAATAAATAATTCAGTGAGTACAAAATTCACTTGCAAGAAGCGACTACGTTGTGAAACAAACAAATCACTCGGCGTGTTAAGTCTGCTCAGACAGCATCAAGGTGTGATGACTTACCAAACGTGACGCGAACTATTCAGCGAAAAATGGATCAGCGAAAAATGGACTAAAAATACCATATGCAGCAACTATTACCAATTCTCGCCCTGAGCTACCTATTTTCTAAACACATTTCCCAAAAAACCACAATATCTAAGATGCCCTCGGGAGAAATGAATAAAGCTGTTAAAGAAGCACTTGCTTGGTGTCATTCCGATAAGACACAGCGTGATTTATACCCTTTACAAACGAGGCAGGGTGAAAACATCGCAACTCAAAAGAATCAAGAGTTATGCATGAAGCAACTAGCAACAGTTAAACATGTGCGAAACCAAGCATAAAATAGATGTAAAAACATGAAGTGCGCGACAGCTGGTGCGAGGATTCGCATTGTGTTTTACGGTAAAGCTACAGAAGTTTGCAAGAACTGAAATTGTTAGTTTTATGTGGCCCGGTATGCGAGGATTCGCATTGTGTTTTATGGTAAAGCTACAGAAGTTTGCAAGAACTGAAATTGTTAGTTTTATGTGGCCCGGAATACCGGGCCACATAAAACTAACAATTTCAGTTCTTGCAAACTTCTGTAGCTTTACCATAAAACACAATGCGCTCATGCAGTCGTGCTGCCTAGCTAGCCGAACGCGGTAAAGAAGCGGAAAACAAGTAAGCGGCAAACGGCATTCAGAACTTTAGCGAAATGCCTTTAAACCGCATGTTGCACTGCAGACGAACTTCGTCGCTTACGCGACTAACTACAATCGAGTAAATAAATAATAATAAAAAAGGAAAAACACCGAAACGACAAAGGAAAGGATGAGAACAAGAAATTTCGCGCCGAAGCGACGATCCATTGCCACCGTTGCTCCTGCTGATGAGGCTTTGCGGGGAATAATTAGAACCGTATCGCCGGCACGTTTTCGCCGGTATTTGAGCCCCCCACCCTGCAACAATTCTTCTTCGACATTCTTCGGAAGCTTTGGCCATCCCACACATGCGAAGGGTGTTGCCTATTTTGCTCTGAAAACACAAATAAGACGGAGAAGCACTATCAGCGACGCAACAAACTACGGCGTGCTACGGCGCGCGGCTCGCTCCTCTCCCATGCGTTCTGCGCAAGGTCGCCACCAGTGGCGCGGCCATCGGCGTGCACGCCGCGTATAGGTGCGTGTTCTAAGGCAGCCTGATCTCGCTTCGTATAGTAATGAGCTTCCCTTTGAGTTGCCATAAATTGTTTCTTTCCTGATTTCGCTTTTTCCTCTTAACTCATGGCAGGTTTCTTTTCCATTGCCGCCACCCATGAAATAATTTCAGCCTCTCTGACTTTTCCCTTGACGTTATTTATTGCTGTCCAGCAATAAACACGTGTTTATTGGGTGGTCAATACGTGTTACTCACCCTACAGGCCGCATATTTGCTGGTAGGCTTCCTAGTTCTTTTCCTCAACTGTGAATCAATGTTTTTCCTGTACAGATACCCCAACACTCTCCCAGCCCATTTAATTTCTTCCGTATTTCGCAGTCACTCTCCGTAATCAATTCAATAATCAATAATCCTAATCAATAGTCAATGTAAACAACGCGCTTAGCGTCACCTGGAGTAGCTTGAAACTACTAAACCGTATAGTTACTGCTCGGCCTGATAGATGGCGCTAACAGCGGCCGAAAAATGGTAAAGTAAACAGGTCCGCAATAGACATCAGTAAGAGGCGATTGGAGGATTGGTGGAAGAAAAGTAGGGAAACGACAAAAGACGGAGACGTACAAAAGCACAGTTCGCAATAGGGTATCGGAAAATTTGGACGTGGTAGTCCATAGTGTCTTTTTTTTTGTTTCTCATTGGTTAACCTAGGTAGGATATTAGGCAGCATAGTAGCAAGAGCTTGGTGGCGCAGGCCACCGCCCCGTTCCAAAGGGGACGCTCATAACATCCATCCATCCATCCAAATAAAGCGTACGTTTAATTTTGCACTTTCAGTACGGCAAAATCACGTCAGAGAAACGCATAACACTTCCAAACACACAGTATGTACTATAGAGCAATACCACAGAGCACTTTATCTTGAGAAGCCAACAAAGACGCCAAGGACAACACAGGTGAAATTACTTGTACACACTAATTGAATTAAAGAAATGTGAAATAAATGGCAATGAGTGTGTATGAAAAAACAACTTGCCGCAGGTGGGAAACGATCCCACGTCTTTGCAATACGCGTGCGATGCTCTAACCAATTGAGCAACCACGGCGCCGTTTCCCCGTCCACTTTCTTGGTTATATATGTTTTACTACTACAAGTAACCGTGGGATGGATGGAAACAACTTTATTTTGAATCCGGCAAATTTGACGATCCGGGCTCAGGTCTCCCATGAGGGGACTTCGAGGCCTTGCCTCGTCGCCGCCTCTCGGACTTGCTGGACAGCCCACTTTTGTATCTTGAGGTTGGAGCTGCGCAGAGCGGCGGCCCACTTCGACGCAAGAGCCTCCGGAGCTATTGCCATTGTAGCTGATGTAACCCGACACTCCCACAACATGTGTGACAACGTCGCTCTAGTTTCCTGACATAATTTGCAAAGAGCAGTCGGGTATTGCGCGGGGAAAATGTGCTGCAATCGCACCGGACTGGGGAATGTTTGTGTTTGCAATTGTCGCCAGATGACTGCCTGGCGACGTTTCAGCATGGGGTGAGGTGGGGGCAGCAACCGCCTGCCTAGCTGGTAGTGCTTGGTGATGTCATTGTACCTGACCAGGCGTTCCCGCGTGTTTTGAACCAGGAGTTCCGAACTCGAAGAGGCGGTCTCCGATTCTGCGCGGCGGGTCAGTTCTCGCGCAGAGCGGTGTGCTACCTCGTTCAAGTTAATGAGGCCCTCATCGGTGGGGGTGGCGACATGCGCTGGAAACCATATGATCGCGGTGTTATCGAAGTGCTGTCGACCAGCTTTTCTTAGAATCTGGAGAGCTTCGGAGGAAATGCGCCCCCGCGCGTAGTTGCGAACTACGGATTGTGAGTCGCTAAAAACTACCTCGCAGAGGGGGTCGGTAAGCGCAAGCGCAATCGCTACCTCTTCTGCTGTTTCGGGGTATTCCGTTGCGACACTACACGCGTGCGTAAGCCGGGGGCTAACGTCTACGACTACCGCCGTGAACCGGTGTTCTCGTGTGTATTCTGCGGCGTCTACAAAGCGCGTAGTCCTCTTTCCACACAAGGGGCACAGCAGTGCCTTGGCACGGGCCTGGCGTCGGCCCCGATTAAATTCGGGGTGCATGTTTCGGGGTATAGGGGCGACAATCAGCGTGTCGCTGAGGTCGGGTGGAATGACCTGTTTCTGACTGTGTTGGACGTGGTAGTTGAAGCCGAGTTTATGCAGGAAGTACCGGCCCGTGGCTGTCAGAGACATGCGTTCGAGTTGAGAGGTTCTTTGCGCATCGACGATTTCCTCAAGCGTGTTGTACACCCCCAGCTGTAGCAGACGAGCAGTGCTTGTGGACTCCGGTAGGCCAAGGGCGATCTTGTAAGTCTTGCGTATGAGGGTGTTGATTTTCTCCCTTTCAGTGACTTGGTTAGTGTTAGCCAGCGCCACCACTCACAAACCCTTGGCGGCGGATGTGGAACATCCTATCTGCCGCAGGCGTCACGAGTACGTGATCTTTTTGAGTGAAGGCAACTGGCCAATAAACCCAGGCATGCAACCTCAAGGCATCAATGTTGCCGGATTGGAGACACTCGTTATGTAATGAACGAGAAGGGGGGTTAACCGAGCGGCCCGATATTTTATTAGTCATATCAATGATACAAATAATAGAAGACGAACGAGAAGAAGGGGGGTTAACCGAGGGGCCCGATTTTTTATTAATCATATCAATGATATTTTTTGGTTACAGTCACTTTTGATAGGCACGGTAAGTCCACACAGACATGGTAATATAAAACCGCACTATATTTAATGATTTTGACTAGCAACATTCAGTTATCAACACGGTGGCGACGGCGCTCTAAGCATTCTACAGTTACGTCTACAGTTATCAAGAAATAAAAGCTATTTCTTGGTTAGGAACACAGATGGTGCGCTTACACACTGATCGCATGCGTGAGCATGCAAATCTAATACCCACAGGCACAGGAGGTAATCTTCCGCTGCATTGTAAGGAGTGCGGTTGTAATCCTATCTTCACTGACGTTTCAATCTTGGCGAAGGCTAAGACTCAGCAGGAAAGAGAGCTGATTGAAGCCTATCGTATCTATAAACTTGGCCCCGAGAAGTGTGTAAGCGCACCATCTGTGTTCCTAACCAAGAAAGAGCTTTTATTTCTTGATAACTGTAGACGGTGTATAGATAAGGTGTTGACCGTGTTTTTGTTTGGTTGTGCCTGCGCATGTTCAGTACGGACATGGGGGACGTCGTTTTCATGAATGAAGTTCAGTTGTTAGTCCAGCCACCTTCCTGTCTCTTTGTCTATGTCTACCTCTTGATTTTTTTCTACTCTCAAGTTTGCTGGCATTCTAGTATAACTACAGTGGCTACAGCGATGCAGCGTAAATATAGTGGCTGAAGCGTAACCGTCGCGACAAGTGACTGGGAAGGTTAGCTCCGACTATGGAGTATGCCGTCTATCTCCGAGCGCCCCTACTGCAAAGCCGCTTCGGCGGCGTGCTATCCGTTATTCCTGCTAGAGTGAGGGTGGCTTCACTTCGTACGGACGTTCAATTTCGACAGCGCCCTGCAGCTTTCTAGAATCCCGGCACTCGACACAGTGCACAACGGTGCCGTCACCATGTGTGCCCCATTATCTTGATCTCCCGTTCACACCTGGGCATATCCGTTTGCCCCGTGGCCTTGTGCCTTTCATTAGGCTTTTCTTACCTTGTAGTTTCAATTTTCCCTCTACATGTTATCCTCGAGAGTCTCTCCTTTCCTCCACAGACGCCGACAGCCGCATGTGCGAATCCGCAACGCGGAAGCCAGCAATTTGTAAAATCTTTGTTCAAATTTATTTTCTGGATACTTTTTGTTTGTACGTTTGCATGTACCCCGCCTTTTAGGAAATACATCTTGTTGGTCAGTGCTTCCTGTCTCTGTAGTGTCGCGCGCTACAAGATGCATCATGGAGAAGGCGCCCCTGGCGGGCAAAGACGCAGATGAACCGACACGCAAGTGACGCTGGATATATATATATATATATATATATATATATATATATATATATATATATATATATATATATATATATAGCTGTGTATCTTGTTACATGGTGCGCTCAAGCGCCTCCTTGCCCTGGCGCTAGGGTTTGTGTGCCATCTATGGATTTGGAGGCGTCGCTTGCGGCGGTGATGCGCTCGCACCGGCCAGCTTGCTTGCCGACAGCGCCAGGAAAGGTGTTTTGCTTTCGCTTCGAAGCCGTCGCCAATGGCGCTTCAAAACGACCACCAATGCATACATTTGATATAGCTTAACCTTCTCCTCATCCTAATTTCACGCACCAAAACGAGGAAGCCTGGCTGATATCTGCGGCGTCTATCGGCTGAGGTGCCTGAGTATACGGGCTCGTCTCGCTGTGCGTCAGCAGCCGGACGCTGCTTTCGAGTTCAACTATTCTAGTATCGCAGCTCCCGTTCGACCTAGAGGTAGGACACTGGTGGTCGCTTGTCATGAAATGCTTAGACCTCGGGTTATACTACTTAGCAGTACTTTCCGTCGAAAAGAAGTTATTGTAGTCAATGTTCGGGTCACCGGCGGCGTCGACGCAAGATACGCACGCAAGGGAGAAACATTCCTCCCCTTTTGTTTGCAGAAAGAGGGCGCGACATCTGAAGTGCGTGTGAAGGACAAATTCAACGGGCTGAAGAAGGAAAACGGCTGGTTTCTCCTTTCTCGCTGCCTTTCAGCGCGATAGCTTTAAGGGCCCCGCGTCGAAGAAAATCCACCGTCGGTGTCCAGTGTCGGGCATCGTTTTGACAAAAAGAATTTTGAACCACGCATGGCCAGAGCCTCCATGTGGCGCAAGGAAGCTATTGAAGTAATTGAATTTCTCAAGCTGAAATACATAAAATTCAGAAAGTACGACTTACACACAACCTACAGACATGATGGCATCGGATTGTAATTTGAATATACGAGAAAACATAATTCTGTTACGTGAAAACTCAAACAAACCCCCTTTTCAGCGTTTCTAGCATCCATAGAACGGCCACGGTGTCCGCCATATGCGCGCGAAAAATCTTGCAGGCCGCGGAGCGACCGGTTCCTTGCAACACCTTCAGATGGCGCTCGCCTGCACCGCATCGCGGCCCACGCAATAGGCAGCGTTGCTACCAGAAAGCCCACCTTCGTGCATAGCGTTTGCCGCCAGCGTTTCCCGGTAAATATTACAGCTACATACGATACAGTTGCCGGGAGGTGTGAGAAGTGAGGGATCTTTGAATGCTATCGCGTTCCACTCTTAAAGGCGAAGCTCAACCATCCTTCAAATTGTTTTTTAACACTGCTGATTGTGAGCGTGTTTTTTGGATTTGGTATGCTTAAATGGCCTCTCTCTCTCGTGCATATCGTGGCAAGGATAACTTCGGCAGTGAGCAGGCAAGGTTGTGATTTCCGGTGGAGGGGCAAACTTGCTTGCTCATTGCCGAAGTTGCCCTTGACATCCTGTTGATGAAGATACCCAAATTATTCGTAGGGCAGTCAGGAAATGCGAGAGAGACGTCATTGTAGCATACTAAATGCAAAAACACGGTCACAATCAGTGCGTGAGCGTACCCTCCTTAGCACTATCATGCAAAGAAGCGGCTTTTTGGATAGATGCCGCCTTTAGAATGTATCATACATCCATGTTTTTTTATGTCTATTTCTGTATGGGCATGCGCGTGTTGGTTTTCTTTCCAACCCAAGTGTTTCATTAAAATCTATTGCCAGTCCCAGGGTGTGTGGTTGTGTTTTTCTCCCCTCTTGTGTACGCGTCTTCGAAGACTGGGTTTCGTCGTTTGTCAAACTTTGTGTGGCACTCATCAAATCCCTTCGGGAATCCCAACACCGCCGAGAACTGTCGAATGTGGTCCTCCACGGCGTCAACTGTAGGCATCCACCACAAACCGTGATTCCACACTGTCCACGATAACAGAGCAGGACTCCTGAAATATGTTCACGCACGCAGCACTTATACGCCAAAAAGATTCGCGACTGTCCTTATTCAGCTGAAGTTGCTTCCCTGTACAGCGGCTCTGCCATACGTTTATTCAGAGGGATGGTGTTCCGTATGTTGGTGTCTGCCCTTTCCAGTCACTGACACTTGCACACAATGTAAGAAAAAGTTGACGGGGTCACCCGGACCTTTTCTTTAAAGTCATTGACATGCAGTCAGGTTCGGCACTATGGTCTCGTACCACGAAAGAGTACGGAAGTGGCTCCATATCGTCTTTTGTCCAATGGCGAATGCCACACAGTCCTATAGCGAATGCCGCTAGCAGTGCACAACGGCTCTCCGCTGCTTTCTTTTCTGTTTTTAACAGCTTCCTTTGCAGTTCTAGGGCCTTTAGCTGTCTGTTATTTGCTGCCGACTGAGCCTGGTGCGTCGAGACAAGAAGAAGGCTGTCATCGCGATTATCACCACTGATTCGCCGACTCAACATTTCGTTGAAAGTTCGCTTGCCACACCACTTGAGATCCTCGCACCTCGCACTGGAAATCAGTACAGAAAAACCAACTGAAGTAGAAACGTATGGCGTGAGCATAAGTACCGATGACGCGAGTGCGGTGGCTACACGTGCCTCGCCAACTGAAAATCCAACAACTGCGATGGGATCGCCTTGGATTCGCGTGTAAAGGGACCCTGAAACGATTTTGTACAAACGTACTGAGTCGTTAGAGTAGGTACTTCTGATCATTAATTGGCGCATCTAAGTGCTCCGCGTAAAGCGTGTAATTTATTATAAGATTTAAAAAAATGTACATCGCTGCCGATCGCAGCACACGGTTCGGCGGAAGCTTCAGCCGCCCCTACCCATATGACGTAAATCACCCAATTGACGTCAGTAGGGCGAGCTATCCGATTGGCTGCCCAGGCAGCGTTATCGATAACTTTTCCACATTTAGGGTGAATAAATGGTGTTCGTAATAGTTAAAATGGTAGTTAATTTATTTCTATAAAAAGAAAGTAAGAGAAAGAGAATGCACAAGAACAATTTATCACTACACTCAAGCCCTTCCGGCACACAGCAAGCGTCGTCTGCTTGTGTTACAACGTACTCCTGGCGGTCAGTGTCGGTCTGTCTTTTCGTGAGCACAATGAATCGCCTTTTTTGCGTTGTGGGCTGCAAGCGTAGCGACTGGCAATATGTCAAGCTGCGACATCGTATCCGTTTGCAAGGCAGCAGACGAGCGGAGTGGCTGCAGCGCATCGGACTGCCGCTATCCGATCGGCGCCAGAAATTGCGCGTTTGTGGCCGTCCCTTTACCACCGGAGGATTACTACCACAATAGCGTTTCGCGAGTCTGGTATTCGGGTAAACGCAAGCGAGGGGACAGAGCCTGGCCGCTTGACCTTGCCGTTTCGAGGGATGAGCAGAAGCGCAAACGTGAATTATCTGCACGGTGCAACCACCTGGTGGCACAGAGCTCAACCAGACACAGTAGCAGTAACGAAGTGTATTCTTCTTTGCTCCTGGTGGAAATTTTTCGCAGCAGGGTAATCGTTAACATGCTGTTTTTTTTAAATGCTTAGAATGCTTTAGACTTCGTTAGAGCAATATTAGCTCTTTGGCGCGAACAGGTGGATGGACCATGCAGATCAATCAGGCCGCTCACGTACGTCTACGCTAAAGCTGCTTCATAAGCTTGAGTTTATGCCGTCACCCATCCGTCAAAAGGCCCAGCCCGCCTGTGGTTACCGGAATACCAGACACGTTCGGCGCTGCGACAGAATGCTCGCAACGCACGCTGCTTCTATAGCTCTCGCTTGGGGCCGACTGCCAAGCAGCTGCCGGAGAGGTTTCACGCGCTGGCTCTTAGAGAACCGGAAGTAGACGACACGATGTGCCATCATGACGCAGGCCAGTGAAGGCGGAGCTTAGCTCCGATCACTCGGCGAACGAGTTGAGGGGAAAGTGCATGGCTATGGAGGAGGGCAGCTTATAATCGTCCGTAGCTCTCTTAAGATGAGACGCTTGACACAAATTGTCGCGCGAATGATTAACTTCAGCTGTACCTTACGCGTCTGCAAAATTTGTCCGAACCTTTTCAGGGGCTCTTTAAGTGTTTTTTGCCTCTAGGTATGTATGCTTTGTAGTTAAAAAAAAGAGAAATGTTACCGCGCAAAACTAAATAAAACAGGTTTGAAAGATAACCATGCAAAAGTAGCAAGGAAACATGCAGTAATCTATACAGAATATTGCTCTCGATTCAGCGCGCACACGTGATAGCGAAATTGAACCAGAACGGCCGTGCAAGTGCCGTTAACAGTTATTCATTTCAATGCCAGTTCGGAAATTCAACTATCGCTGGTTTCAATGGCCGTTCAGGGCGACCGTGTAAAGGGTTTTAAACCGACGCTCACCGAAGACATCCGTGCGTAAGCACGCAACGCTCACACAGGCACGTAGCAAGCTCCACGACAGAGAACGATTGAGCATAGTGCGCAATCTGTCATTTTGTAGCCAAAGTGACAGCGCGTCGCTCGCATGTTTGGGCGCCCACATTAAACATGCGATATCAACGCCGAGCCACATACAATATAGTCGCTCGCCGGTGATGCCATCCGTTCTGTTCTATGCCGGTCTTATCACGCACCGCTCTCGGTCGGCTGATGCTGTTCATAACGCTGGCAGATTGTCACTATGATCACTGACCAAGTGCGAA
This sequence comes from Dermacentor variabilis, assembly GCF_050947875.1. Classification (NCBI taxonomy): domain Eukaryota; kingdom Metazoa; phylum Arthropoda; class Arachnida; order Ixodida; family Ixodidae; genus Dermacentor; species Dermacentor variabilis. The sequence goes on from NW_027460291.1 coordinate 40,831,607, forward strand.
AATGCATTGGAGAAAGCATTGTTCCATAACCGCGGCCCACAGTGCCTAGGAGCTTGAAATGTCAACGGAGAAGCACCGAAAGCGGCGCTCAGCTACTCCGGCCTGCGAATGGCCGTACACGTGGGTTTCACCCACCTGGTTGCGGCGGCGCTTCTTCGCGTGGCAGCGAGTCCCCACGGAGGATGTCCTCGATGAAGAACGATTTGGCGCCCATGACGGGAACACTGCGCGCCCGATTGGCCCGAGCGACTCTGGACGCCGTGCGAGTTGTCGGTCTCCGAACACCTCGTGCATGGGCGTGGCTGGAGGCGGTCCGCTCTTTGCCGCTCGCCAATCGCCGGGCCGTTTGGTTGAAGCCCCCCCCCCCTCCCCGCCCTCCCGAGCGCCTCCCTCCACGAGCCCGCTTTCACCCCACAAGTCCCAGACGGAGTGGCTTGCGCCCATCCTTCGGTCCCACGTGGTCACGAACACACCCACGCGTACAGAAACACAAAACTTGTCGTTTAGTTTTTAGGTAGACAGATGTCTCGTAGGATTTTTATCATCGCGAATTTCCCCGCTGACGAGAGAAGCAAGAATGAAGAAACCGCCGCACACGGTTGATACAACTGTCGCATGCTTTTTTTTTTCGTTAGATGAGTTGAACAGTTTCAGCATGTCGGTTCTTCGGCGGCCATTTTCTATTTAGCATCTGTGGAAATAACTTGTTAAGGGAAGTGGGCCCTTCATGAATATTTAGTTCTTGAAACAAAATAAATTGTCAACTGATTGTTTCTGTTTAATTTGTTACATTCTGCTTTCTAATTTTAGGGGTGTTAAAATGGTGGAATTTTCAAATTGAATTAAGTACGAATATTCGAGGGAGCAACCACCGAAGTTGAATCAAAAAGCAAATATTTTATGTCTGGGGACGCATTCTGCAAGAGTCCACCTAGTGGACACGTCCGTTTCCTCTGCTGTTGAAGTTCTGATTGGCTGGGCTGGGCCGTGTGTCTGCAGCAACCAGGTGCCACAGCCAATCAGCACTTCAGCAGCAGACGAAATGGACATGTCAACTAGGTGGAGTCTTACAGAATACCTCTCCTGATCCCAGTGATAAATATGTTTGCGGGGCATCCTCTTCGTATAGCCAAGGTACCCAATAACATTACACACATATCTTATGTGCAGGCGTATTTAAATTCATGCTGTGCCAATCACCCATCACTGTATAGTGCAGTGGATTTCGCGTTGCCCTGCTGAGCTGGGCTTCGATCCCGGCTTTTCGACGGTGGGGAAAATGCGACAACGCTCGTGTTCTCAGGCGCGCGTTAAAGAAACCTAGGTGGTCAAAATATTGCAGAATACCCCACTGCTGCGTGATTTATAATCTGAACATGAACTAAAAGCCCCGGAATATAACTAGACCTTTTTCTGGCACCCGAGCGAAGGAGTGGGGAGGGGTCTGAGAAAGCACCAACGTCCACGCAAGCGTTAAAATGTGTGTGCAACCGAGACGGGCGTCGCACTTTCGCTTCCTTCTTGCGCACTACGAGCGCCTGTCGTACAGTAATAATTGAGGCAATTCTGGCAAGCTGGTGCATTTTACCGCCTAATAGAAACAAGAACGTATTCTTTATTTTTTACTTGCGACGGCCTCTCCCCTACCTTCCTGTGATCCCGCGGGCCACTGTTTCTGTCTTTTTTTTACTGCTGAGGTGGGAATGTTCTACATATTGTCGCCAAGGGAGTATAGCGCGGGCCCCTTTTCATTCTTTTCGCGAATGTTGTGCGTTCGTCGATGCGGGGGGAAGCCTTGGCGCGGGATTGACCGCGATGGCGCCTCGGGCGTCATGTGCTCCCGCCCGGCCGACGCCGCCGTACCTGACCGGTACTTCCTACACGTCCCGCTCGCTGTTGTCACGCTCGGCTGTATCGGGGGCAGGAACTGATTAGTTATAGAAGTTTGATTGTGTGTGCGGGGTGTTTCGGCGACTATTTTTGGCCTCTTAAACTCTGGCCTTCATTGGATCCTGTTGGAGTAGGCCATTGGTGAAGCCTGCGCCTCCCGCCGGTCCGCGGGTGCCTTGAATGCTGGAGAAACTCATTTAAGGAAGGGTCACGCCGCATTCACGTACGTACCTTACCGCTTGGCTTCTCTCCCCTATTCCCACCGTCCTCTCTCCCCTACTCTTTTTATCCCTTTCCCCCACCCTTACAGTGCTGTGGAGGTGCCCTCGCACGAGATGCAGTAACGGCGCTGTACTTTTCTCTTCCCTTTCTTCCAGTAAAAAATCACTCACACAGTAGTTTTGAGGAGAGCAAGAAGACAGCAGCACACGGCGCCACTTCACCACGGGAGACCAGGCCGGTCAGGCAGGCCGTCGATGACGGGTATGACATCGTTGTGTACGTAAATATGTGTACAGCAGGCACGTAACCAGGATTTTTTTTCGGGGGGGGGGGCAACCCCCAGTGTAACTTTTCTATGCAAATGAGGGGCGGGGGTGTGCTTTTACTAGTACAAAAGTCAATAATTCCCACCATTCGCTATAAAGGCGCGTAAACCTGCGAAAGAGAAATGGATAAGTTGTATATCACAAGTACGCCGGTGATATAGACCTCTGCTCTACTTGGCAAACCAGGAACCACATCAAATGGACTCGCGCAGGAAAGAAACGCAGGAAGGACACAGCCAAGAACAAGTAAACAAAAGAAAGCGCAAAATGAAGATTTCCGGTAGTGTTTTTCTGATTAGCTCTGGAAGAATTATCGAGAAAGTTATATTCGCTGAATAATCACAGTACTTTTGTATCCCTCTTTATTGCACTGCCAAGTGAGGGGCCAAAACCGACTCGTATTGCTATTTGGGAAGCTGCGTAATGAAGCGTGGCCGCCTGTCCCGTACAACCGTGTAGTGCGCAGGACGCTGCGGTTATAACGTACTGCGCCTCCGCGGAAGGTTAAAAAAACATCCACATAAGCATAGCAGAGAAGTGGCTACGTCAGGCGCGCCTCGAATGATAACTGTAGAAGCGTCATTCAAAATACAGCGAACCATTCTCCACTTCCGGCGGCGTTTTGCCTACTTTCTTTTTTAATAAAAGTATTTTCGTGCATAAACATTTTCACAAAAAACGGTTAAATTTGTTAATTTCTGCTTTTTACTTCCTGTTTGGCCGTTCCCTCGGCTCTCTCCCTTAGTAGATCGCTTAATAAGTTCTTGCGACTTTTTTCTCCCATTGCCAATGTTGCACGAAAAGTGCTGGACAACAGAGAGTTTTAGATTAGGGGACGAAACCGGCTTGCGTACGCAAGAACTAGGGGCGACGTTACTGCGCATGCGCAGACAGCTACGTCTACTTGCGTCCTTGGGTTGTTGGGGCGGCCGAAAACATCGCTGCCCCTAAGAGGTCACGTTACCCACGTGACTCTCGCGGTGTACGAGAACTTACGAGGAGCGAGACCAGCCGAGTCAAGCCGTGCTCCATGCGCATCTTTCCAGAGAGACGGAGAACATGGCTGCGCCAACTGCGCCGGCGGGGACGGGTGCGCGTGTGCACTTCACGGCAGACGTGGACGTCCAAGTTCTGCGCGAAGTCAGGGCGATCAACCAATTCGAGGAGGTGTAGCGGTGGGCGGGGATCGCCAATAACCTCCTGTTGGCGATTCGAAAGAATTTATCAGCCCGGAGCCTGCGGGACCGCATAGACCTGCTTCTCGCGCAGTTCGCCGCACGTGACCGAGCGAACCTAAGTAAGTAAGTGTGCTTTTCGCTCCGCTGCTTCCAGCAATTGTTCTCCGAGTTTGTGTTGCGAAGTTGCAACCTTACCCGTGGAACGTTCTTTTAGGCCCGGAACCGAGGAGGACAGTGACGAGAATGAACAACTTCTGGCGGAGGTCTATGAACTCGCACAAGAGAGTAGGTACAAGCTCTAGCACTCCGCTGTGCGCAAAGCTGCGGCGACACGGCGGCAACAGCAACAGCAGGGACAGTCCCGGCGGCCGGCCACGGATAAAAGCATAGCGTCGGCTGTCCGGGACCTTGCTGCCTCGGAAGTACGCAACGAGTCTGATGATGGCGCCACCTCTTGTGACGACGACAACCTTTGTAAGTCCCTCGTTAATCACCAAGAAATAATGCTTATATTAGTAGCCCTAGTATTTCTAGTATAGTATCTAATGGTTCTTTAGCTTATATGCTGGCAGTTAAAGGCCTGTATTTGTTAAGGTTAAAATATCGTGATGAAACGGCTGTGCTGTGCACAAGTGTCGTGGTACTACATACACTTTCAACGTATTAGTCTACCTTTCCGTCGTGCTACACGGAAAACTAAGATTGTGCTGCCAATATTGCAGCGGTCTTTTCCTGTTCCTTAATTAGTGAACAAGGTAGAACCACTGTTTTCGCCTGATTATAGAGCTAGTGGCAGCTCAGCCTCCATGCTCCCACTGACGAAAAAGAAAAGATTGTGGTAAAGGCTTCATAGGGTCAGTATGGATGGAAGCTTGGGCTAGTTGGTTTGCCATTGGAAACGATTAAGTAGCGCAAAAAATAAACGAAGGTATATGTGCATACACATTTCCTGCTTGTGTCTGTAGGTTACATTTTATATCTGTTTGATTTGCTGTACACCCTATTCATTACATATACATGTACCGTCTCTTTCAGAGTCTACAAATGGCAATGACGTAGCAGTGGTGTCCGAGGCAGAGTCCCTTCACGGTGACTACGAGATGCTGGCTATAGCTCCAGAGCTACATGCAAGTACTTCGGTAAGTATGTCGCCGGGAGAGCAACCTCTTTTTAATCCATCCGAGGCCCCACCACTAGCCCCATACTGGGCACTACCCCTGGATCCACACCTGACGCTATCCCTGGACCCAGCCCAGGCCCTATCCATAACCCCGGATAGGGTTATGGAGAGGGCCTGGGCTGGTCCACATTGATGTTTTCGGACACGGACAAGTGTACATAATTGATATTAGAGCGGCAAATGAGAGTAACACAAGAAAGGACACAGGATGAGCGCTGTGTGTCCTCTTTGGGTTGCCATCATGTTCTGCGCTGATTTCCGCTATGCACCCATTCAAAGTAGTGGTATGGAGAGCAGCGCACATGGCCTCACAATGTAAATCTTCAGCGCTTTGCAGGCTTGAACATGAAAGGTGAAAGGTGAAGTAAGGTTGAAGAGCTCATTCATTGCTGGTGCGCTTCATTGCCAAGCACATGGGCACCCATCTGTTACTTCGTTGGTCCAGTCGAGTCATTGTATTTGCTTGTGTACAATTACATGCTGTTTCATATGTGCACAACTGTGATGTAAGCATCTAGTGCAAAGTTCTGTTAGCCTTCGCCATGAGTTGTTGCTTCTGGATTACTTCGTGGCTGAATGGAGATCAAACACAATCAAATTAATGAGCCCCATCTGTCTTATAGTAAACCGACAAAGAAATGGACAGTAGTAAGAAACGGACAAAAGATACACAAGCGCTGTGTTGCGTGTTGGACACGTTCAGCAAGCTAGTAAATAGGCATGAATTTCTACAAGAAAGTCTGAGACGGCCAAGCGGCATGTCTGGGACATTTCACATGCAATGACTAACATATACGTCCCACTTGTAAAGGCCATATCTCGTATCCAGTCACAAGGCAAGCAAGAAACTATTTTCGGTCACATTCACACAGGCTGTGCAGCTCATTTGATGAGTGCAAGTGGTGGTGATGATCTTGTGTAGAGAGGTTTTGCGGCCCCCACTCTTGGTGACTGCTGATGTGCAGAATATTTTCATTGCCCCTCTTGGCATGTGACCATAATCTACATATCTGTTTTGTTTACATGAAAACGGCATGGAGACCCTCATTTGGAGTTTTTTGAAAAAGGCTGCAGATGGAGAAAAAGACCTTGAGAGGAGTCGCCTTGCTCTTGAAGATAGGCGTATTGTTCTTGAAAAAGACAGGCTCTCCTTTGAAAAAGAGCAGTTTCTACAGAAGAAGCGTGAGTGGGAGGAGGCACAAGAAGAGAAAAAAGAAGAGCGTCTCCAGCAGCTGAAAGAAAGGAGGGAGGAGCGAGAGTTCTTTCTCAGTCAACACCAAGCTCTGTTGAAAATGATAAAATCATGGTCACAAAATTTAAAGCAAACTTCTGGTTGATCAGCAAAAGTTGAATGAGAGATGCCTCTGGAGCCAGTGTTTCAACAAGGGGACTTGTCTTTACCGGGGAAACAATTGCTTTACTTGAGAGCGTTTATGTTCTTTCCTCTCGAACAACCCCTATGGGGGAGAATAAAAAGGGACCCATAGAGAAGAGTAAGGCACTTTGTAATTTTTCGATGCGCTTTACGCTACTCTGTGCACCTCTCTTTATTTTTCTCCCCCGTAAGGGGTGTTAAAGAGAAAGGTACATAAACACTGTCAAAGAAAGCATTTGTTTCCCTGGCAAGGACAAGTCTCTTTGTTGAAACACTGGCTCCCGAGACGTCCCTTGTTCAACCTCTGTTGACCACTTCGTCCACGGCTTCCAACGGTTCTGCCACTCTACCAGTTCAGCAGCCTCGGTCTGGCAAGCAACACAAAACGGTCCTTATCAGGACCACCTTCATATCTGCTTCGGCCATGAGGTCACATGAGACTCCGCACTCTACCGGTACCCTCTTTGCATGCTCGGCAGAGCTTTATATTAGACATATTTTTATGAGAATAAAGTAAGTTGTGAGAGACTCCCTATCCTACTGTTGGTTTCTTCTTCCTCTGATGCTTTTGGTACCCTCTTGGTCTGTCTGTATGCCTGTGCGTGGTGAACTGGCTGCTTTAGAGGCCCCCCCGAGGTGGTACCTATACTCTATCTCAATAGTTCTTTCAGCACTGTGGAAAGTACACGAATTCTTAACCAACAGGAAGGCCGAATGCCCCTCGAGACGTGCTCATCTGCTACGCATCGTCTGCTCAGCGTCCGCTTGCCATCCTGTCTATACAGGGATGGTTGGTTGGTTGACGAAAAAATGTTTTGTCACCATAAGCATAACCTCCGTCTACATGGATGTAAAAGAAGGGCGCTTCACTTCAGCTGTACGCTTTCCTTGCAGTTACTTTGTAGCCTCCTTAACAAGTAATGAGGGCGAACACCCTCATAAATGTTCACCTGCGGCACGGCGTCTACTTGGCGTTTCCTCGCCACTGTCATCACATACCATGCTAGAGCGGGATAGTAAATTAATGATGCAGTGAACAGTTTGGTCGTTATACCATTCCACATCATCAACATATCACTAGTGTTAATGGTATGGCACCATCTGCTAACTAGAAATCAAACCAGTTTTACGGCCCGACACCGTGTCTGTAGTCTTAGCAGCGCGAAAATAAACTGCGGATCTCAACAACTATGAAAAACATAACTAATGCTTTGACCTCAGCTTGAGATCAGACAGCAATGACGGCTTTCACCTCTTGTTTCTTGCTGACAGGACGGAGAGCCAGTAACAAGTGCGAATTCAGATCGAAGCGGGTAGTCGGTGCTGTAAGGGCGCAGCCATGTTGCTTTAGTTGATAACGGTTAGGGTGGCTACTACGGTTAGCAGGGTTAACTGCCACAGTAATTCTCTGTATACGACAGGTATGCACAAAGGCCATGACATAAGGTGACGTAAAGCATATTCTTCTGCAACAGAAGAATACGCTTTCAGGCAACGTCATAATTTTCAGGTTGGAAAACCTTGCGTTCAGATTCACGAGTTCAACTCAACTAATTACCATCTGCTGTGATGGCAGAGCGCCAATGGCCTTCTGTTGGTTCAGTGCAAAAACATGCGAATGCAAAGGCATTATTTTATGCTACATGCCTGTTTCAGTGTTATTTAATAAGCCTACAATATCAGACTTGGGTAGCAAATGGCACGAGACACCATTGTGATGTTCTATCCTTGCATAACATTACTTGTAACTAAAATTCGGATAATTACAACTCAAAGGGGAAAATTCAGGCTATAAGAGGTTTAAAGGGACACTAAAGGTTAGCAGAAAGTCAAGGTAAAGTGATAAAGCAATACTTTAGAACGTCTAAGGCGTCAAAATATTCGCGGACAGAGCTTTAGTAACCGAGAAATTCAGGTAAATGCACGACACGATTTGAGACCCCCCAGCGACATGCCGGTACTAGCCGGATGACGAAAGCACTCCTCATCATAATTTATGTCACTAGTACTCAACTACTCGTATTAAAAAGATAATTTCATTAGATTATAAGATGGAAGAAAATGCTACTTGTCTAATTCTATTCGATTGAAAGAAAAAAATAGCATTTTGACGTTACCCTTGAGTAGTATGGGTGATCGAAAGGTTTCGTTTTCGCTCGACTCTGCGCACTCGACTTTGCGCCGCGCGCGCTTTGGAATTTCAGTTGTTTCTTTATTTCGTCGTGCTGTGGTAGTCCTGCTGGCTCGCGAAACTTGCATTTGGAACAAGCAGCGAGAATGCCACGTCCATGTGATATCGTGGGATGCGCGAACGGTCCACGGAACTTGGCCAAGGGCAGTTGCAGCGGCGAATCCAACGTGACTTATCACTGTGTGCCAACGAGTGAACCTCTCCGTTCTAAGTGGTTAAGTGCGGTACCTCTGCAACAGCGCGCTGGCAAAGAGCCGAAAAATCACGTAGTGTGCTCGCTCGACTTTCGTCCAGAGAATTACGAGTTCAACGCCGATTTACTGAAGTCACTTGAAGTGCCTTTCAAAGCAGGCTGTCGTCGTAGTAGTACGCAACGACGCCGGCAGCGCGAGCCCTCAACAGCAGCTCACGTTCATCAGTGCTTAAATCGCTGAACTCGAGCCCAGCATCGCGAGCTGTGTCGTTCTCAGGGTCATCCATTGCAACGGGCGTCGAAGTTGGCGTCACAAAATAAAGAACCAGCTTATCGTCGTGCGCTAGCCACCATAGTTCCGCTTTCGCGCTGCTGCCGGTTCTGTCTTGGCTCTGTTTCTGGCCGCGCGTTTGCGTTTTGTGCAGAAAAGCCGTAGCGCCGTCTGCGGGAGCCGTTTTACTCACCGACGGCGCAATGTCACTATGGGACCATGACGTCAATACTCCTCGATCGGAGGGCGGGTGATTTGAACTGCGCTAGAGGTACGCGGACGCTTCAGAACGCATTTTCTCTTAAAATAAGTCTCTTCTTCGCACGAAATAAGCGTTTTGAGGTTTCTGGGATGGTATTTCAACAGTCCACGTTGACTTAATATTAACCTTTAGTGTCCGTTTAAGGAAAAGTGACAGATAGCAAGGCTCCAAACTAAGCTAGCTCACAATACTTCATATTTGACAAGTAGAGATGACAGAAACAAACTAACAATTGTTGATTCTTGCACATCTGCTTTTTCTTGATGACACAAGAGCAAACGTAGCGCTTCTTTATCTATGCATGTGAGCAATCTCCCACTCTGTTTATGCAGTGGCGCGATAGTGAACGTATATATTTTCATAAGCCCGCCTGATGGTGTGGATATCTGAAGTTTTGAAAACGAACGGAAATATCACAAACTGATCGTATTTGCAAATTCACGATTTGCTACTTTTGAAATTAATGAAATATTTTGCAACCAACACCTCTTAAAGTCTGGTTACTGCTTTCCATATGCTAAACGAAATATTACAAATTATCAGAAGTGAAGCAAGAAAAAATTTTCAGAGCAATGCAAAAAGAAAGAGTAATGCAACCTTTGTTTATGCTTTTGTAGTGGAAGCCTATATCACATTCTGACTTTCACTTGCAATCTGTCATCCAGTGTTTTTGGCAGTCTAGTCAGAGGCAGATTTATCTTTTAAGTTACAACAAAGCATGTTTTTCTTGCAATGGGCCCTCTTACCTGTCACTATGGCAAACAAGTCCTTCAGTAGTTTTTTTGCTCGTTTTGTAGAACTTCCCGTTTTTTTCCAATAGTTCAGTGTTCTTGGGAAAGTACTCATACAGAAGCAATGCGTTGTTGGAAGGTTTGTGTGCCATCAGGCCCCAAAATGTTGCGAATGACCAGTGCGATGAATTATGTAAGCAGGGGGTACAATGTACGGTGGGTAAGGAGCTGTAAAAAATTAACGGAAGAGAGAGAGGGTGGTGACCTGTTGACGGAAAGAAAGCGTTGCCAAGCCAGATTCCGCTTGCAACGATGAAATGCATATATATCAATATGAAGAGTGAATAAATCTAGTAGCACGACTTTTTAGCGACTCGAGTGCATTCATGATATAAACTTGATGCGGGCTCCAGATGGGAGAAGCATACTCAAGTTTTGATCTTACAAATGATTCATAGGCTAACATTTTTTGCTTGTCGTGGAGTATCACGTAGATGTCTCCTAAGAAATCGCAGTGATTTAGTAGCAGCTCAGATGATGTTAGTGGTGTGCAAGCGCCAGTACAGATCACAAGATAGAGTGACACCGAGGTATTTGAATGATTCGGCTGATTCTATTGGAACATTTGCAATGGAATAGGTAAATCTATAGGGCGCCCGCCGAGGTTACGGCCAAGAGTTTTTGCCTCTCGGCGGCTTTCCCGGCCCGCTGGACTTCCCAGAGTTGTTCTTCCAGGTTCGAGCTGAGCAGCGTGGCCTGCCATCACGCGCGGAGGCTGTTGATGGGGGCTTCGCTCTCATTGTGCTGTATTAGTGCCTAGCATTCCCGTAGCATATGTTCTAGCGTGGCTCTGGTGCTACACACTTTGCATCTATCTGTTGTGTATATGTCTGGATAAATAGCGTGCATTAGTATTGGACTCTTCTATCATTTGGTTTGTAATTGTCGCCACTGGACAGCTTGCAAGCTACTGAGTTGTGGGTAGGGTGGTGGATGAGTGCATCTTTGCATCTTGTAATAGTTCGTGATGTCGTTGAACCTGGTTATTCTGTCTTCCCATTCCCATACTTCGGAGGGCCCTGTCGAGGGGTCTATGTTCGTCGCAGCTCGGAAAGTGAGTCCTCGAACTACGTTGTGTGCTGCCGCATTAAGATTGTCCTCACCCGGTGAGTCGGTGGTGTGGGCTGGTATCCGTAGGATTTGGACGCATCTGTCTTCCCTTGTTGTTTTGCCTTTTCTCGGTATGTTTAGCGCCTCAGCTGAGATCCGGCCATTCGCGAAGTTGCGTACTGCCGTCTGGGAATCGCTGATTATATAGTATGTGCTGGTTTCTGCTATGGCTAATGCTATAGCCGCTTCCTCCGCTGTTTCGATGCGTGTTGTGTTTATAGTCAAGCTTGTGTAGCATTGTATGTTGTGGTTCAGTACTGCTGCGACAAAGCTGCGTTTGTGTTTGTAACGTGCAGCGTCTACAAAGACCGCATCCTCGTTTCTTCCGTAGTTCTTCGCCATGTTCTTTGCCCTGATTTTTCTCCTGCCCTCGTGGCATATTCTTGGGCAAGGTGGGTACCGTGAGTTTGGCCCTTATTTCCGTGGGTGCGTCCCGTTTGTCTCCATGTTGCTTGTGGTAGCGGATCCCTAATTTATCAAGGATGTGTCTGCCCGCCGTCGTTTCGGAGAGGCGTTCGTATTGCACTATACATTGCGCTTCTATTAGCTCCTCTAGCGTGTTGTGCAGTCCCAGCTCTAGGAGTTTCGCCGTACTCGTGCTTAGCATCAGTCCAATCGCTTGTTTATATATCTTCCTAATCAGGCCGTCTAGTTTCGGCTTTTCTGCGGCGCACCATCTGTGGTATACCGCCACATACATGATCTGACTTATGACGAACACCTGGATGATTCTCATGATGCTTGCTTCTTTCATTCCCTCGTGCCTGTTGGTGATTCTCTTGATCAGTCGCATCGTCTGAGAAACATGGGCTTCAATTTTTCGAGTGGTTTCCCCATTGGTGCCTTTGGCTTCTATGATTAATCCCAACACCCTTATCTTCTTGACTTTGGGCATGGGTCGCCCATCTTGGGTCATGAGTTGTATGTGTTTGTAGGTTTGTGTGCTGCGGTTCTTGGGAGGTCTCCCCTTTAGCGTTGGTCTGTACAGCAACAGCTCAAAATTTTTGGCCGAGCATGTTAGACGGGTGCCTTCTAGGTATTTCTCGACTGTTTCAACTGCTTCTTGTAGTTTCTGTTCAATCGATCCATCACTGCCATCACTAATCCCATAGCGTCATGTCATCTGCATAGATTGTGTGGTTAAGTCCTTTGATACTTTGTAATTTGCTAGGAAGACCAATCAGAGCCACGTTAAACAGTATAGGTGATATAACCGATCCCTGCGGTGTGCCTGCATTGCCAATATGCACTTTCTCGGACATCAGATCTCCTATCGTGATTTTTGCTTCTCTATCCGTTAAGAAGTTTCGTATATAGTTGTACGTCCGCTCGTCCAAGCCAAGGTTGCTGATTTGGTGTGCCACATTGTCGAATGCCTTCTTGAGATCTAGCCCGAGGATCGCTCGAGTCGATCTCCCTGGTTCGTCTATTACTTGGTGCTTCAGTTGCAGCATGGCGACTTGCGTAGACAGGTTTCTTAGGAATCCTATGATCATTTTCGGGAATAAGTCATTGTCGTCTATGTAGTTGGTGAGCCTCGCGGGGAAGGCATGCTCCATTAGTGTGCCCGCGCAGGAAGTTAAATATATGGGCCTTAGATTCCCGAGTTGTAGATGTTTGCTAGGCCTTGGTATTAAGCTGAGTTGTGCTGTCTTCCACTGCTGCAGTATCTTTCCTTGTTTCCAGCACCCGTTGATGTATTCTGTTAGTTTGCCAGTGGACGCGTCGTCCAGGTTTCGGAGTGTCTTGTTTGTAAGGGTGTCTGGGCACGGTGCCGCTTTGGTGTTGAGTTTGTGCAGGACTGCTGTTATTTCTGCATCGCTAAACTCTTCATCAAGGTCGGAATTCTGTTCCCCCTCGTATTCGGAATGAATACATAGCGATGCCTGTGATATGTATGCGAGTTCGACCTCTCAAGAATTTTTTCTCTGTTCCGTTATACGCGTATAGGATCTTGTGCATGTTTTGCCTGTGCACCGTTTTTGTTTCGTCTGGGTTAAGGATATATTTGAGTAACCTCCACGTCTTGCTCGTGCGCTCATGCTAAGTTGCTGATCCATCTCCGTACATAGTTCCACCCATTGTCGTTATTGGAGCTGTTGTACATATTGTTCTATTTCTTTGTTTAGTAAGGCTGGCTTCTTCCTGAATCTTGCGTTTCTATGTTTTCCATTGCTGCAGCCCTTTTTTGGCCTCCCAGATGGGAGGGGAGCCGGCTGTCTATCGCTTCTAGCTGAGCCTCTTGTGGGATCACCTGCGTTGATTTGGAGACATCTTTCTTTAGGTTGGCTGTCCACTGATCAATGTCTGTAATGGTTTCTATATTCATCTATTCCCTTATTTTCCTGAGTTTCACCCAATCAACTACTTTGAGTTGATTATCCTTGATGGTATAATTTCAATTAGTATATTGTCTATATCTGTGACTCGTGTATCATGTACAACCGCATGGTCTCTTCTGACTAGGGTCGTAAGGACCTTGGTTCCTCCTACGGCATTGCCTATGGATGGGTACTCTGATAGTTTGTTGAGACCATTCGTTTCTTGTGGAATTATGTCTGGCTTGTATTTCATTTTTAGATGTTGATAGAGATTCGATTTTTTATTTCGGTAACTTAAATTATGGGGTTTTACGTGCCAAAACCACTTTCTGATTATGAGGCACGCCGTAGTGGAGGACTCCGGAAATTTTGACCACCTGGGGTTCTTTAACGTGCACCTAAATCTAAGCAGACGGGTGTTTTCGTATTTCGCCCCCATCTACTTCGGTAACTTCTGCAATTCCATTGCCATATGGTATATCTACGTTTTCTTTGCCTGGCCATGATTATGCTGTGATTTTAGAGGTTGTCAGATCTAGTATCGACGACTTGAGCAGTAAAGAAGACTTGAGAGTTGCCTGGAATGTTTCTATTTCCTTTGCGGGGTCTACACCGTCTATTCTTCCTTCTAAACTCCTTACTCTTATCTTTATATTCCCAAGATGTTGGTGTACGGGTTGTAGTTGTTGTGTGACTATGCTGACCATGGCCGCCTCAATTGATTCTTCCATCTGGCACGTGTGCTCTTCTATCTTTTTGTCAAGTCTGTGGTTCAAATTCTTCTAGACGTTCCTTTGTTATGCTTGCGGTTTTAGTTTTCTTGGGTTTGGTCCCTCTGTCCTCAATAATCTTTGCGGTCTTGCGTTTAAGTTGTGGAGTATCGCCGTTTTCTTCCATGTTCTCATTCTTGCTCTCCATTGTGTTTGTTGTACGTTCGCTCTGTTTTCGTTTTTCAACTTGGTGTTTGTAGACTTCTTTTAATCTCGTGTTCTTTTTACTCAATCCTGCCATTTGTTGTTTCATTGCTGCAACAACTTGTTTTAGCTGTGCCAGATCTTCCTCTAATTTCTGATTAACTACAGCCTCCGCGCGCTTCCCCTTAGCCGCACTTGCCAAGATCACCGTTGGAGTCGGCGGGGAGTTACGTCTGTTATAATAATGGTTATTAACGAAGACAAACTGAGAGCGGTTATTCAAGAATGTTTCAATCCACCATACCACATCAGGACGTAAATTTTACTGAGACAGTTTTAGGAGCACACATTTATGAAGAACCGTGTCAAATGCTTTAGCGAAATACAGGAATATGGCATCAGTCTGAAGGTTAGGGTCAAGATTAACATGCAGGTCGTGAAGGAAAATGGCCAGATGATGTCCTGTGGTAAATGTATGTGTTTGCATTTGAATAAATGTACTATATATTCGATAAATAGTATTCGAAAAGTTGGTATTCGCCCATTTCAACAATAACACAATATTGTTGGAGTGCATGCGAATGCTTAGAAGGAAGCTTGTACACAAAAATACAGCAGCCAAACACAAAACATCACTAGTTTATTGATGAAAAGAACAAGCATGCTATTGGAGAACTCTTTGAAGGCCACTTCAAGCTTGGACATGAGCGCAGTGTATCACAGGCAAGGTACTTTTGATGTTAACATGAATTTTTCACATGAATGTAAAAGGTGTCAGCTACACCCTGGGGCATCAAATGAATAGATATACAGAAAAATATTGCACGGCACTGCAAACTGACATGCAGAGTTCAGATTGTGAAAGCATGTACACACAACATATTTTACACTACTTTGCACTAGAACAACAGCAGCAGCTTAATAGTTATTTCCTCACATCACATGGTGAGACAAGTTCGTACTGAAAATGAAGACATGCCAATGATCTGCTCATTTTCTCCCAACACGCGCAATGTCGTAAAAATAGGGGGACAAATACTGAGAATTAAATGTTGTCATGCTGATATTGAATGTGTTGCCCGTAAATTCATGTAAGGCAGATTCTACATAATGTCGATAAGTAGACACAAACAACATATCTCGACTACTGACACTGAACATTTCTGCGGCTGATTCCACAGGCATCATATTGAAAATAGCTACAAATGTTCGTGTGCACCTACACTTAGGCTACATTTTTGAGTGCTTTGTAATGGAGCATTTGCTAATAGCACTCTTCTTTTATGGCGAAGCAGACACAGCGAGTTAACCAGCAATGGAAGAACCAGCGCGTGTCTTGCACTGTCAAAATGTCTTCTTTTGCATAAGCAGCGCCCTCTGCTTCTACAAGTAGCACCGGTGTTCATTACATTCACTTCCCGTCCAGAAAAGAGCCATCCTGGTGACTTAGGGGCTCGACACGACTGTAGGGCCATAGTAAGGCTTTGGCCAGTCTATATACACAATCTCACGCCATCACCGTCGTTGAAGGCTTCGAGACATCTCGATTGTGTTTTTTGCTCTCCCCGCAGCACTAGTCGTCGTGTTTACTCTTTCTGGTTAGCATTCGGTTTTGAGGAAATGGCGTCCAGCTCAGCGGCCTCAACCACCTCTCCCATGTGCATTTTTTCGAAGGTTCGTACATGGAAGTTGTCACGACATGCCAGCAAGTAATTGCAAATGTGTAAGCCCACACCAGGAAGCGTTTACCGGAGAAACACGTCCGGGAAGTACCTTGTTGTTAGTGAGGACACTAGAGTATCTCCCCACACTGTCATCAAATCCAAGGCGGAGCGTCTGTGTGGGCCTTTGGCATCTGCAAAGAAGACCTCACAACATGAAGATTTCAAGCTCGCGAACCATCAAGCTTGACAGCTTCTCAGTCCATGTCATCTATCTGAAAGTGCACAGCATGTACATGAAGAGGGAGGAGCAAAAGGCTGTCAACGAAGACAACGATCTGCCGTACTTCAACAATACGATGGACATCGGAATGAGGGGCGATCGAACAATCTGAGAGGAGCGCTTTCAGTGCAGTTGGCACGGTACATTGGTGTTTCGGAGAGTGGCGTGTCATAGAGCTATGGACGCAGCCTGTTGTAGCTTAATACCAGGCACGGGTTAGAAGATACTTTATTATCGAGGCGCTGATGGCAGCCTCAAGTCAACAAGAATAGAACACAACGATACTCTGGCTCCTAATAAGCACATGTCATCTCTTGGCGCATGCGCAGCCAGCAGTAACTTGCGAGCACACAAATATGCCATGCAAATGATTGATGACGTTACAACATTTCCTTCACGCACAATTTTAGAAATGATAAGTTAGGCAATCAGGTGGGCGCGAATTCCTTGCGCTCCATCGTATACGGGTACCGGCTGCTCATGACTGCCGGAATGTAATGGAGTCGCTGCTGGCGATGGTTACTCCTGGCTTTGGTCTGTCGTCGGTGCAGTATCAGTGATGTCAGGTGCATGTGGCAGTCCTACTTCAACCAGTGGGTCACGTATCGTCGGATCTATGTTCAATGGTGGCAGGTGGTCCGCGTGCACGAACCGCACTTTCTTTCGCACATTCACAAGATATGTTGAAGACCACTTCTCCGCGCACAGAAAGCACTAGTACACGATCACCTACAGCAAACACTCGCGACGGATCTCTGCGCATATCAGCAGACGTTGTTATTTTGGCAGTCTTAGCGCTCATTGCACCTTTTATGTCTAGGTGTAGCAGCGACAACCGGGTCCGCAGCTTCCTTCGTACAATTCAGCAGGTGTTCTTCCTGTGTGAAGGTGTGATGCATTGTTCGATAGCAGAATACTATGTTATCTATTCTGTGTTGAAGTGTTATATTAGTGCCCTTTAATGTTTCTTCTAGCACTTGTTTGAGCAGTGGTTTTTTAGTTGTGTGAACTGCGCGCTCCGCCGCGCCGTTATGCTGCGGGTGGTGCAGTGGCATCAGTGTGTGCATCACACAATTAGCTTGCAGGAAATCTTTGAACTCAGCGGCTCAAAACTGTGGCCCGCTGTCCGTCACTACCTCCAGAGGAAGGCCATGCGCTGCGAACCAAGAGTGCACCACTGTCTTCAACTGTCTTCGAGGTGGTTGTTCTGTTCATGATATTAATTTCCAAGAAGTTGGAATACGTGTCAATAGCCACAAGAAATGTCTTTCCTTTTTCTTGGGTGAAATCTAAACGCACTCGTTCCCACGGAGTTTGACACACTTGCCACGGCGATAAAGGTACGGGTGGCGCTACAAGGAGTACAGTCAGGCATATTTCACATTTGTGCACAATGTTTTTGAGGGCCTTGTCCAGTCCAGGCCACCATACTATTGACCTTGCTAATACTTTCATTTGGGTTATTTCCAAGTGATGTTCATGCAGCAATTGCAGAAGACCAATTGCAGGTCCAACTGGCATATTCAGAATGACTTTCGCTCCCCGGACAGTGCTTTGGGCCATCCATGCCAAATCATGTCACGCGCAGCTCTCAGCATTTCATTGCGCCCCGTTTCCGGGCTGGCATCCTTTGATGTTAACGGCAAGTCACTTAGGGCCGAAAAGTAAGATTTCCTCAGGGTTGCTGCCTGTGTTGGGTAGGGGTAAGTGGGACAATGCGTCGGTAATCTGGATAGCCAGTCCTGGCTTGAGTTCGATTCTATAGCTGTACGGCCAAAAATGTCAGCCAGCGATGCCCTCTTGCAGTAGCCACTGTACTGCCCGGCTGTTTAGGATCAAACAAAATTGTCAAGGGCTGGTGATTGGTAATTGGTGATTGGTAACAGGTGCTGCCTCGCCAGCACCTGTTCGCCGACGCCCATACCGGGTGTCGCCTTCTGAGCGACCAGTTATTCAGAGCGAGGTTGACAAGATGCTTGCCAAAGATTTATTGAACACTCTTCCAGCCCGTGGGCATCTCCTGTTGTTCTCGGCAAAAAGAAGGATAACAGCTGGCGATTCTGCGTTGACTATCGTCATCTAAACACGATCACCAAGAAAGATGTATATCCACTTCCCCGCATTGACGATGCTCTGGATTGTCTCCACGGTGCCACTTATTTTTCATCTATAGACCTTCGTTCTGGATATTGGCAAATTGCTGTGGATGAAATGGACCGTGAAAAGACCGCGTTCGTCACACCAGACGGCCTATATCAGTTACGGGTAAGGCCTTTTGGCTTGTGCAATGCCCCGGCGACCTTTGAACGGATGATGGACATGCTCTTACGTGGTTTGAAATGGTCCATCTGTATGTGCTACTTGGATGACGTCATCGTATTCTCTTCAACTTTTGCGACGCATCTTGAAAGACTTTCATCTGTTCTGTTTTTCGCACCGCTGGCTTACAGCTCAACTCGTCCAAGTGCCACTTCGGTCACTGCCAAATAACCATGCTCGGACACCTCGTCAATTCGTCAGGAATTCGCCCCGACCCAGCTGAAGTTCATGCTGTGCAGAATTTCTCCGTACCAACTTGTGCTAAAGATGTTCGCAGCTTTATTGGCCTTTGCTCTTACTTCCGCAGGTTCGTGGAAAATTTCGCCCATGTTGCCCATCCCCTTACTGACCTCCTGAAGAAAGACGTTCCTTTTTGTTGGGGCTCTGAACAAGCGTCTGCTTTCTCGCAACTCATCACGCTGCTTACCACACCTCCTGTTCTCGCCCATTTTTACCCCTCCGCTCCAACAGAAATCCGCACTGACGCCAGTGGCTACGGCATCGGCGCAGTTTTAGCTCAACGCCAATATGGGCACGAGCGCGTCATCGCCTACGCCAGTCGCCTCCTCTCTCCTGCCGAGCGCAATTACTCGATTACTGAGCGCGAGTGCCTCGCCCTAATTTGGGCGGTGGGCAAGTTCCGACCCTACATATATGGTCGACCATTTACAGTTATAACCGACCACCACGCCCTTTGTTGGCTTTCCTCCTCAAGGATCCCACCGGACGCCTCGGTCGCTGGGCCCTACGGCTGCAATAATACACATACACTGTGGTCTACAAGTCGGGTCACCTACATCAGGACGCCGACTGCCTGTCTCGTCATCCCGTCGATGTACCGGACGGTTTAGTGGATGTCGCACCGATCTGCGTTCTTTCGCTCTCTGCCTTGCCTTTCGCTCTCTGCGCTGAACAACGACGCGATGAGTCGTTACGCCCTATTATCGAACGCCTGCTCTCTGATCCGTCTTACCCATCCCTTCACATGTTCGTACTACAATATGGCATCCTCTATCACCGCAATATGCACCCCGACGGGCCCGAGCTCCTAACCGTCATTCCATCTTATCTGCGACAGATTGTACTGCAGCAACTGCACGACGTTCCCACCACTGGACACCTTGGCGTCACGCGGACGTATGACCGAATTCGGCAAAGGTTTTTCTGGCCCCGCTCAACCGCTCCGTCCGGCGCTATGTTGCCGCGTGTGGGTCGTGTCAACGCCGGAAAAGACCAGCTGTGCCTCTCGCCGGACTGCTGCAGCCTTTGGATATACCGGCCGACCCCTTTTTCCGCGTTGGCGTTGATCTTCTCTTACCATTCCCTATATCAAATGACGGAAATAGGTGGATTGCCGTCGCTACGGACTATACAACTTGTTATGCCATTACTAGAGCCCTACCGACCAGCTATGCCACAGACGTCGCTGATTTCTTGCTTCATGACGTTATCTTACACCACGGTGCACCTCGTCAACTTCTCACCGATCGCGGCAGAAACTTTCTTGCCAAAGTCATAGACGACCTAGTTCGATCATGTGCTACTAAACACAAACTTACTACCACTTACCATCCTCAAACTAACGGTCTTACCGAACGCTTGAACCGCACATTAACTGACATGTTTGCAATGTATGTTTCCTCCGATCATCGCGACTGGAACATTGCTCTACCATTTGTCACGTTCGCCTACAATTCCTCGCATCACGACACAGCTGGATATTTACCCTTCTATCTCCTCTTCGGCCGTGAGCCGACTTTGCCTTTCGAGACTCTCCTTTCGACCACACTCGACTCGCCGACAGAGTACACTGGGGATGTCATAGCCACAGCGACCCAAGCACGTCAGATTGCATGCATTCGTCTTTCTGCTTCACAGACACGACAGAAGTGCCGTTACGACCAGCGCCATCACGACGTGCACAACGAACCAGGTGCTCTTGTGCTTGGTATCCAACTCGGCATGTTGGTCTTTCGGAGAAATTCCTCTCGCGGTACTATGGCTCTTACCGCATCCCTCGCCAGGTGACCCCTGTCACATATGAAGTGTCTCCGCTCGATGCCACGGTGCCTTCACCTCTCTCTGACATCATCCACGTCAGCCGCCTCAAACCCTACCTTTCTCAGACCGATGAGCCGCACCAATAAGGTGCTTTTTCCGACGGGGGTGATGTCACAGTCGGTAATGTGGGAAAAGGAGGACGATGATGGTGGCCTTGGAGACGACGAACAAGAGTGTAGCATTATCGCTGCTCTACGCTTGCTGGCTTAGCCATAAAAGCCATATGTAAATAGACGCACGCTTCTTCCTTCCTGTAACAATATCAAAAGACCGTCCGTGCAGGTACTTGTGAATTTTTTTTACAGCAAACACGATACTAAGCGCTTCTTTTTCAATTTGCCCGTAGTTACGTTCGGACACAGACACTGACCGTGAAGCAAAAGCAACTGGCTTTTCCTCCCCGTTCACCAGGTGCGATAGCACAGTACGTAACCCATAATCGGATGCATCGCATGTGATCGAATTTTTTTTCACATCATAGAGTTGCAGTCAGTCAGTCAGTCAGTCAGCCCTTATCAGTCAACATTTCTTTGCATCTGCCGAATGCCTCATCACATTCACGTGGCCAGTGCCATTTGGTTTCTTTTTGAAGCAAGTAGTGCAATGGTTCCAAGACCGAGGCCAAATTTGGCAAAAATTTCCCATAGTAGTTAACCAAACCCAAAATAGCCTTCAGCTGGGTCACGCTAGTGGGCCTTCGTAATTTTCTAATGGCTCCTACCTTTTCCGCCGTCGGGTGCAAGCCATTCTTGTCGATCTTGTGCCCCAAAGATGTGACGCGCTGCTGGAAGAGACTGCATTTCTTAGCGTTCGCTTTTATGCTGTGCTCACTTAGGCGTTGAAGCACTTGCTGCGCTCTGTGGTAGCACTCCTTGCAATTGTCACCTGCGATGACTACATCTAAGTAGCAGGCATTTCTCGGCATATTGCGCTGTATCTGCTCCACCACTGCTTGCAAGCGGCGTTGCCCAAGTACTGTGTCTGACCTTGTATATGACACCAGCTGTTTCTAGCTTGACCAATTTTTCTCAACTCCCTCGCGCAAAGCATGTGGCACTGGTCGTGCTTTCATGAATACAGGGCACACTTCACCCTTCAATTTAATGTTGCATTCAGCCCCTTAATGGTACCAAAACCCGCATCAAAGACTTTGCGAAATTTCTCAGCAAGCGACGTCTCCTTATCGAAAGCCTTTACAGACAAGACTTTAAGCCAATTTATTTTGATTTTAGAAAGCCACACACTGTAGGCATTCTTCACCCTGCGCTTCTTTCACTATGACCAGTGGCAATTCGAAGCACTGCTCTTTGTATTGCACCTTTACATCCATGTCGCCTAGCGTGGGGACTGCCGTGCCATTGCACATGGCTAATTTGACATTTGCTTGTCTGCAAGAGGCATTTGGAAAGTGTTTCGCACACTCTACTTCTGTCATTATTGACATTGCTGCGCCCGTGGCAAGTTCCATGCGTATAACTTTATCATTAGAACCTCGAGCAAAATGGCGGGAATACCTTCCTTTTGGTTCATGTGACACAAAGCGAGTTCATTGTCGCACTCTTCACTCTCTGCATTGCGGACAAGCTTAGTTTTGCACATTTTGGAAACATGGTTCTTTTTCGTAGGCTTGTAGCAGATGCTGTAGCTGACGGCAGGTGGCAACACAAGTTTATGGTCACGCCGTCATGGCAGCTGCACTTTTTTCTTAAGAATCAGGAAATTAACTATGAGAAGTGTTACACTGAACACTGTAGACTCAAAAATGCGGTCCTTTTGGAAAATATTAGGAAGAACAGTGCAGCAGTAGCACAAATCTTTTTTCGAACCCGCTAAGTGAAATATGCAGGACCCTGTCTGCTAATCAGCCCCAAACCACTCTAAACAATTTACTGTTAGGGCTATTGCACAACCATTTTGGTTTACTTTCCCAGGAGATCTATGTGGCATACTATCATGACGCAAAGGGTGGTGGTGGTTAAATTGGTGCAGGCCATTGTGAAATTGTTGCATTTTCTTCAACTTGCGATCAGGGGGTTTGTTATGCTGCCACACTGAGCTGCGCAATGAAGAGCAGCAGCATAGCAGATGACCGAGCAAGCTGCAGTGTGTGCCAAACTGTCAAGATGCTCTGTTGCCACGTCACCACCCTTCATATCGGGATGTCGTGCCACATACATCTCCTCGGATACGGAGCTGCTGAAGAAAATAATTAGGTTACTCCGAGGCTTCTTAATATATTTTGTGAGGTTTCGAGCTCAAGTGCCTTCATTTAAAGAAAACGATGAACAGTCTAATATCCTCTTGGTACTCCTTTAGACACCTAATATTCGTGCTGTTGAGGTGCACGGATACCGAAAAAACATGCCAGTCTGACTTCCATGGATAGATGTGTGGCAATTCGCAAGCAGAGTTCCGGCAGGGTACATTTGCCCAAGGTTTTGCAGCAGCAGCTTCAGATTTTTTTTGAAATCAAGGAATGAAAACTCAGCCACAGTCTTGCCGAATCCCCATTCCAATGCTTGACGAACTATGCTCATTTGCTTGTTGAAGAGCTCTTGCTGGCGAGTGAGGGCAGCACCGGCAGAAGGCCTCATCAGGAGAGGGCGCAAAGGATACGCAGGGTCACCATAGATGCAGTAAGAGTTGCCCTGCACTAGCCACTCCAACTTCTCGTAGAGGCCACTGTCGCGCAGGATGCCTGTGTAAAAAAAGGAATAAATGCTTTTAAACATGGTCATGAAGTTGTGTATCTTCACTGCAGGGTTGCTCTAGCTCTGAGACTGTTTCAGGCAGTGCTTCGATAGGTTGTGATGGCCCGTACCACAGAACAATTCGTAGCAGATGGTTGTAGCTCCACATTTCGGACAATAAAATTAATTATGGGGGGTTATCTTTTCCAAATTACAACCTGTATGTGTGTTTAATGCATTTCCACCTCAGTGTAAGTGGCATGGTAAACAACATGCAGTAGCAATGCGGCAATGAGGCAAAAGCAGTGGTTTCATATTACATTTCTGTGAAACTCTCATTGAAATAAACATGAAAAATTGTTTACAGATGGTTAAAATGAGGAGAAAGGTGTAGGCAATGTGTAGGAATTATTCTAAGTGTGTGGGCATCTAGTTGGCTTAGAGAAGTTGGTTCTAGATAAGGGGGACACAAGTGGCTCCCATGTGCAACATCTAAACTCTGCTGGGGTCTCGCTTGAACCCAAGAAGTTCGCACACACAATTCGTTTGTGTCTGCAAATGTAAACGTTTGTATTAAGGGCAGCGTTATAGCTGACGTTGAATAAGAGAAAGACACCATACGACAGACAAAGCACTGACTTTAAACTAGCAGATTTCATTAGGTAAATGTTTATATATGACACAGCAAAGTGCACAACTCATTATAGTAGGAAGCAAGAATGCAAAAAAAGCAAGGAAAAGGACACAAATGACTGGGATAACAGCATGCACTGCAGTACCTGTAGAGCAATAACGCCCGTGTTCTTGCATTTTCATGAAAGATCTTAAGGTATTTCACGGACATATGTAAACATTTACCCAATAAAATGAGTCAATTGAAAGTCGGTGCTTTATCCGTGGTATTGTGTCTTATTTTGGCTCTGGGTCAACTACAGTGCTTGCAACGCCCTAACAAACATTCTATACAGTTGATCTAGCTGTAATTGTTTTACAAACTCTACATTAAACAAATAAACACTGACCAGCGTCATGCCTGTGCCCTTCATAAGGCCCATCAAGTTGGCACACAATCCCGTTGGCACACATCACTGCTTGATACTTCAGTGCGTGGTGCCTCTTATGCCCAGAAAAATACAGGCGCTGGTTCACTCAAGGGCGGCAAATGGGCCTTGCCGTACCATCCACAAAACCCCAACAATTGCGCAGGGGAGCACCTCTGTCATACACAGCCTGTAAAGACAAACAAAAGCTCCTCAGTCAAAACTGCATATACACGCCCAATTTTAGCGGTAACGCTGAGCTGAGTGTCACAATATCTTTTAGCTAGGAGTATACATTTGCTGCTGAAGCAGTTACTTAATTTACTGGCAATCGGATGGCGGCAGCAATGAGCAGCCATAGCATGCCGCACGCAAAACTGGAGAAAAAATTTTAATACTTGATACCTCGTATCAAGTAAACATTTACCGGTTGCACAAAAACAAAAACACAAAAAAGGGTGCAGTACAAGAACATAAGTGTGCGAAAGAAAATCACACCAATTTTCGCCCACTTTGGAAAAATCCTCCAGATCACTAGGACTCAGCCAGCTGTGGTTATTCAAGTCGTCCAGCAGATGCCCGAAGGAGCTGTCAATATGATTGAACAGTATGCTGACGACGCCTGACATTGCGGACGCGTGACGGCCGAACAAGGGCTCTAAATCCCACCATCTATTGGGGTATGCAAGTCTGCTCAGACCTATCAAAAGAGCTTCCTCTGCCGACAAAGTGACTCCCTGGTTGCTCCGGATTTCCGGTATGCGCAAGGCATCCTTGAGCATGTGGAGGTCATCCTTCTCAAATCGGAACAGCCTCCGAAAAGTCTGGTCGTCCATAGCCGCAGCGTCCACGAAACCGGTGGACGACATCCTCTTCCTTTCCGTGGGCGCGTGGCGGGCGAGGAACAAATCTTCTATATCTGTCCACGACAGATGAAGGTGAAGAAGCTGGTCGCAGAGCACACGGGCACGCTGTCGCCGCAAAGGCGTCATGCCAAAATTTGCAGGAGGCTCTAAGTAAACAAAACACAGACCACGACGGATTACGATGTACGAGAAGCCTAACAGTTTACCAAGCGTATGTTTGGGTGGCTTCGGCTCGGCCTCAGTCGTAACGCAAGCGCGTAGATAATCTTATAAACCTGTTGTCTAGTGTCGACAGACATCGTTTTTCATGTATATTACCTGCTTTTAATAAAAAGAGTTTAATGTACCTTATTTCATATCCTGGATTTCATATTTTATAAAATTATAATGCAGCAACGATCAGACGTTGGTGGTACTGCGAGCTCAGGCGACCTCATTGCGGCTTGCGTTTGGGGCCGCTAACCATTAACATGTTTCTGCTTGCGTACGCAAACACAAACGCACCCTAGCGCTGGAAGCCCCAACGCCTTGCGTCCCCTAAACTAAAACTCTCTATTTCAGGAAAAAAACCAGACGAGGTAACGGGTGACATTCATATTGCTTATGAGTTTAACGGTTATTGCAGGGTTTGATTGAAATATTGACTTTTGGGTGGATGGCCGTGAAACGTATATATAGATCGTTGAAAAGATATCAGCGGGGCCTTTACAGCGGTAGCATTTAAATTTGGAAACAAACATCGAAATAATGAGAAAGGGGAAAACATTCCGCCATCTTTTAGCTGGGAGAATATCAAGCTGTTTCACGCCCTCACGTCAGTGGCCTTTCCCTCGACCTGATCAGCGATCGCTTCGATGCCTCGGCTGTAATAGACAGGTTTAGAATAGCGTTTGTCGCCTTAAGTACGTTAAACGTAATCACCTTTGCGGAAAGTTACGGAGCGTGTCCTTTCAAGACTGTTAGTTTACCGTATACTGGAACGCAAGCGCAAGGAACACAAGGAAGACGTTATAAAACAGGGCGCCGTCCATTGCCTTGTGCCTAACGTATCCAAGCCAAGACAATCCATTCGCAACCATCCTGCTGTTGCTATGGCGACGTGCCTCGTAGGCCTAGGGGTGCCGGAATCGCCGAACTATCTAAGAAATTGGACGCGCTATGCGCTCCTAACATTTCATGTTAGTTAATTTAGAGAAAGCAAAAGCTCATTTCAATGTTTTGCGCCGATAAACGCGAGTCAGAGTGCAGCCGCCACGAGAATTCACGCTGAAGCGGGAGCCATGGATGCCGCCCCATGTTCGACAACGCTATTTCTTAGCATTCGAACGTTAAACTCGCCAAATAACGTACGTTATCATGGCGGGCGTAAACCGCAGAAACCGATTTCCTAGGTATACTTTGTGGCGCAAAATACATTTCTTGAAAAGACACAGAAGAAAGGAAGACAGTGAAGCGCCAAACTACGAACTGTTTAATGACAGCCTTAACAAACGTATCGCAGAAAAGACAACTTCCGCTCACGCGCAGGGAGCCAAGGTGTGAAAGAACAACATGGTCATGATAACATACTTTGGATAGAGCCCATTTCTGCGGAATATAATACGATAGATGTATCGCTTACACAATCAGACCCTTTCTTTTTACTAGAAAACGCTTCCAACAACTCCCTTGCAGTTCGGTCCCTACTTTTGCCAAGAATCGAAACTTGTTCAAAGCATGGCGTACAACGACAGGCTTTACAGTGCGCAGGAAGATGCGCCTTGTCCCATTTACCGATACTATTAGCGTGCTCCCTCAGTCTGTCATTAATACAACGTCCCGTTTGTCCAACGTATGACTTGCCGCAATCAAGGGGTATCTCGTACACTGTAAAAAAAATTTGCCTTACTTTGCAGAAAATCTGCTGGTAATTTGTGACCGAACACTTTTCCGGAAATAAAGAACGGTCATTTCCGTAGAACGGACAACGGTAAAAGAGAGACGGTTATACAAGATATGAGTGCTTCTGTATCTAGAAAACGGAAAATTCTGTATTCTGAATTTGTACTATAACCGTTAAGGTACAGTGCTTCTCGTATTCAGAAAACGGAACACACTGGTATGCTGAATCTGTATTATAACCGTTAAAATACAGGTGCTTGCCGTATTCAGAAAACGAAAGACTCCGTATGATAAAACTGTACTATATCCGTTAAGTACAGGTGCTTCCCGTAGTTCGTCTTGCAGAGCACATCCATTGTTCGGAGAACGTACCATCGGGGACAAAATTGCCCAGGACGCGCGAGAGTCGACCGATTTTTATTGGTGCACTATTTGCTGGGATCAGCCGTGCTAACATCTGCGTTCGGAATGTGCATACGTGACCCGCTGTTTTCAACGGTCTTGAACAGAAATGCAATTTGGTCGATGCTCACACTTCCAGGGTACTTTTGTCCACGATAGTACATCTCCTTTAATGCAAATGTCATGAAGGCAGCTCACAGTCGAAGCAGCAGGTAACCATTGATGAAATTGTCTTGCCAACACACTGACATGGCTGCAGAGATAAAACACTTTGCACTTTGTGATACGAATGCATTGCATATCATTTATACAATAAGGTGCAAAATTTCAGTACTCAAGTTCTTAGATCACAGAAGCAACTTTATTTTCTTCAATCACTTGTCTTGCACTTTTTCCTGGTGAAAGTTGTTCTGGACCCCAAACGCCTTGCAAGGATAAACTTGCTGCTGTTAGGAGAAACAAATATTATTCATAAATTTCCATCTAAAGAAAGCGGCAAAAAAGTATAATCACAGAACACAACAAAGCAGTAACTTCTGCGTTAGAAAAACATGTAAGTAGACCAACATTGTTGGAACAAGGGATGTTGCTGTAGCCAACATTTCGACATAGGTGCTTGTCATCAGCGTAGCAAATGTTTTCCTTGGCTGTGTTGTTTTGGATTGTGCATAGCTCACTGGCCCCTAGCCTTATTGGGGGAGAAGAAGCTGGTGCATATAATAGGTCAAGAAAGCCCAAAGTGTTAAAATAAAGGCAGGAAGGGTGCGCTTAGCAGTGGTGATTGTGATGGAGCGGGTATGAGCACTGCTGTCTGTTCTTGCTAAGATTATGGGTGACCAAAACAGAAAACGATGTACACATGTAAGCAGTCATTCATCGAGTAGACCTAATCTTACCATAACTCAAAATAGGTATCAAGATAAACAGTTTGCAAATTTGGAAAAAGGAAACGAAGCATTAAGGACAATACATTTTCTATCAAGATGCATCTGTTTAAGATCAGTGTAAATTGTAAATGAAGGCATAATATGAATACACATTTTGTTGAAAGCCGATGAAGAAAAGATATATTGACCAAATATTAAAAAATAGGGACATTACCATTAAACTCGGTATGACCACAAAACAGTAAAGAACAGCCTGTGGAAAAAAATGGGATGGCCAATATAATAACGAGGTGCAAGATTGCAAAACTTCAAGCGCTGTTTATATTCATGCTGCTGTTGACGGCTTCAAGTTTCTGTCTTCCTGTGGAACCTTTGTCTTACTTCAACAAGGAAATGGGTCATTTTGAAAAAGTTTAAGTTCAAATGCTGTTCAAAGCTTCAGCGTTATTATAATGAAAGAAAATATCATGGGCAGTTATCATGGGTGGACTTTCATTCACCAGTAATTTCCATAGGTGTAAGCTCAAAATTTAGTGGTGTAAATGGACCTTAGCTCCTAGCAAACCATTAGCTGGTCTTTTTTTTCAACACAGATGCCTGCCCATTATATGTGTTGGCAGGAGCACTAGCGAACTACATTGTACTTGTTGCCACAACCAAAGTGAAACTTGGTAACAGTGAGTGAAAAAAAACCAGCATTCCACAATACTGATTAAAGTCATCTGGAAAAGTTGCTTAAGTTATTGTACACCCCCACCCCACCATAGACACAATTATACACCACACTGACTCTCATGGTGTCAACCATGCTATTATAACCCTAGGCATCAAGTGAGGAGAATTAGGGGATAAGAGGGCACAATTATTTTTGTTAGAACATCAAATATGCTTCACATTATTGCTACAGTCCAGCTAACAAAGGAGCAGCCGGTTTGTGAGATATTGACCAATGCATACGAAAGCTCATGACATTTTGTGCAGCAGAATGTTGCCGATGAGGTGTTATGCCCACAAGTGCGCTCTTTCACACAAAATGACATCCTGCAGTCAAACCTTGTGCCAACATTAGAGTTTGAAAAACACCACACTGGAAGGCAAAGAGTGCTAAATTTGTTGAAAATTACTAAAAGTTATTCGATCATTCATTATACATACTGTTCGTTAAAGATTCACAGACTGTTCTCTACGGGTGCTGTAAACAGGCACCCTGCTTTTACAGTAGTAGCAACAATGATCTGTGGCACAGAGAAGGAGAAACGCTTATTA
Organism: Dermacentor variabilis; assembly: GCF_050947875.1. Taxonomy (NCBI): domain Eukaryota; kingdom Metazoa; phylum Arthropoda; class Arachnida; order Ixodida; family Ixodidae; genus Dermacentor; species Dermacentor variabilis. The sequence continues at coordinate 40,861,187 of NW_027460291.1, forward strand.
AGTTTATGCAAGAGTACAAATTACACCCCATTTCACATTCCAATGTGGTATAAGAGGAAGACGAAAAACACTATTTTCTGGTCGAGGATGCATACCCCAGAGCAGAAGAGACAAGTGTACCCTAATCATTGCTGTTGCCGATGCCTGTGCACTAGCAGTTACATATAATATGGCAGTTACAATTGTTTTTCCACAAGCACTGCAAGCTGCTGCCAGTTTACCAGCACACAGCTGTAATACATTTAGGGCAAGTTGAAGCTCTCTAATACATTTATCTCATATGACACAATTGGATGTAATATTCTGCAAATAAGTGACGCGCGATGTGCCATCCCATACAATGAAACACCTTTGAAGAATCTGAATCACCACCTGGGCCGTGACGAGGTAAAGAGTGTGTTCTGTGTAAAGTAGTGCACCTGTATAGCCTAAAGCTGTGGATAATACATTTAGTATCAGCTGTGAAGGTTTCTAATTTTAATTGCACACAGTAAAAACCTCCATGCAGTTTTGCAAAACGCAAACCCCCTACCTTTTTGCTGTTTAAAGTTAATGACACGTAGGGCCATAACATGTACATTATGGGCTTCGTTCCCAAACAATCAAAGTGAATAGCACCACCCTAAGTCTTATGTGCCTTCTGTCTCACATTTGCTGTCAAAAATTGTTAGTGTCGGATGCTGCGATCGGCAGAGAAACTGATTTCTGGAGGAATATAATGTATTAAGTACTGTGATCTCAGTTCTTTCACTGCTGTTCAAGCATTATCGGGTCTTAAAGTAAAAAAAAATGAGGAATAAATACAACATGTATATTTCACGTCACAACCCTCATGAGGTATTTAGTAGTCTGGATTATAAAGGATTCCATATTTACAAAGGACATATTTTATTCCACTGAAAGAATGGCACCATGCCAATGATTCTTGCATTTGGTGCTATATTTATTTGTATTTAGTTCAGTTGGAATGTGTGTGCATTGTCAGCGATATCGCTTGACATGTTTATATTGACTGTTTTCCCAATTTAGGCAAATTCGTATTCACAAATAACCTTGTATGACACCAAGAACTTACTTAGCAGGAGTATTTCTAACATTTGCAAGATATGAGGCTCTTGAATGCATAACTAAGCCTGGGGTGCATGCTGCGCTCTAATCTCATCAGCAAGTTTCTGGAACTCATCTACAAAGTTTCTTATGATGAATCTAAAGTTGCTTGAACGGGAGAAACAGGGAATTTAAACAGGTGAAATATGCAGCATAAGAATGATGTCAGCAAGAAGCAAGCATCAAGAAGCACTGTCACTCGATGTGCATAAACTATCAAACACAAGAATTATTTGGGATGATTTAAAATTCTGGCACTGGAACGAAATGTCTTTTAATCTATATATAAACTATGATTATTCACTCTGCTACCACTACCTTCACCAGAAACGTTCATAATCATTATCCTATCTATGCCACATCATCCTGGCCAATATTCAAGCCTTCATAAGCTGCTTTCTTTTGCTGCTAATTCTCTGCAGGAAAGAGGTGTCCGTATGGAGACCATATCATATACATACTACCCGTTTTTTTTATAACTGATAAGGGAAAAACTTCTCACCAAATATGCATTGAGCTTGAGCAAGTTCTATGTTTGAAGCTGTTAATTCTTTTTCCCTTTGCCATCTTTGACCCACCTGGTTAGCTAAGTATACAGAAAAGCTGCAGGAGAAAGGTGGGCGTGCCAAATTAGACTTGTGCCCCAGGGGACCTTTTCACGGTCACTGGAGGAAGTGCCTGTGGCCTCGGCATCTTCCATGAGGGCCATGGCCATTCTAATGAACCTTGTCTCACAGGCTGCAAAAGAAGGATTATTTTCTGAGCTAAGTCGTTTTTCTTAAAAGAACCCATTTAGTTTGTATTCGTGGCTTTGCACCACAAAATTGCCACTAGACTGGCTACTCAAGACACTTGTATTCGCAGGCTTATTCCTTGGAAAAACACTTTTATGTAGCACGCAATGAGTAACAGAAAAGTGTATCGGGAGGTTTTCATATTGCTCTACAACTTTTCATTGACACTTTTCATTTAATTGCTTGAGATATTTATTAACTAACTAAGAATTATTAAGTAATTAGGCAGAATGCAAAAAATAATCCGAGTATCTCCAAGCGATGGCAAACAACATTACCTTCGTTCTGTTTTGTTACATCGCATTTACATATTTCTAAATCTTGGTGCACGATAGTTAGGACACCCTGTAGATCAAAAAAACAATATTACAATTTTCATTATCATCTCCTGCGTGTTATTGGTGGCTATGTCTGCTTCACGTTATTCTTTCAGTAAGGTACAAGCAGTTTTGAAGAAAACTGTTTTGCATCAAGGGCGTGTAATCTAGAAAATCAAGCAAAATCAAGTTGTGTTCACTATTCATATGTTTAACTAAGAAGCTGCAGGAAAAGGAAACAGGACACAACACCTAATAAACAATGCAAATTTTAAAATCTCAACTGAATAAGAAACCAATTTTTGAAAATGCAGAAAAAAGCCACCAGCTTACGTCGAGTACACCCTTGCTATGTACTCCAAGTGAAGTTACCGCAATGCTTGGGCACCATATGAACGTAACAATCAACAACTTTGAGCAGAATATTAACACCACTAAATGAACTGGCCTTTGAAGATTCTTGAACTGAAATCCTCAACAACTTGTTCTGGCGTTTAATCTGTCGAGCTCAGTCTGCATTCTCAAAAACTGGCTCTCGGCCATAATTTCTCTAAACGCAACATCAGCTTCAGACTCAAGATAGGGTTGACCTGTAGATAAAGTGGATGATGCATGGCAAACATCATGAACACTCTTACATGTTAACCAGAGGGTTCACTTATGCAGCCATGAAATTATCTGATGCAGGCACATGATATATTGAAGCTGGTTTTGTGAAGTGTTTGATGCTTCCAAGGCTTCTTCTCCAGTTGTCAAAGCTGTCTCCACGAGCTAAATAAGCGATGAGAATAAAAAGAACTTCACCATGCTAACAATACGTTGGCCATTTTCATGTAACCAGCAGTCTTTTTGGGCTCCCAGGTTGCCTGGTGCAAATCTACTATGCCACAGTACTTGCGTTACCCAGTACCAGCCACTTTAAAATGCAATGTGTGCAGGGCCTTTTCCCTCTGTTTTTCTGCTTTGGAAACAGTTTGCCATGTGTTCAGTAGGCGTCGAGAAAGGGGACAGAAAACATTGTGCACCACTGATTTCTAATATGTTTTGCTGGATGCAGCACACCGTACCGGATGCAGGTGAAGCCAGTGGAAAAGCGATGTCATGCAGTCGCTTGTCCTGGAAGCAGGGCGTATGGTGGACTAACTAGTGCGTGCAATCAGATAATATTGCTGCCGTAAAAAATTTTCTTTGCGGTTTTTCACATTTTAGGAGGTGTCTCTACATGTCTGGTAAGCGTTTTTATGACAATCTGAACCCGTATACGATGGTGTTCTCCCACATCATTTTTTTTCTCATTTACCAGTGTTTCCATTGCATGCCACTTATGTTAGCGACACTGTGGACACTGCAATGGAAAAATTCTGAACACCTCGAAACACTGCTTGTCTAGTTTATGGCACATCAGGCATGCATGTTAGGGGAAGAAATGCCACACACCCGTGCAGACGAAGTGCTGCTGCAAAGTTGTGAAGCGCCAACTTCCGGGACAAGGTTGGCTTCAGTCGAGGGCGCTCGATGTGCTGTCCATCTCCTGTAGTAGAGATCAGTCGAGTGGACCCTTTTATACTGGCTTTCTTTTCTGGTCGGAACCTTGGCAACAGCTTCTACCATACTTTTTTGAACCTGCAACATGTGCAGAGAGTCACATCACTGTGCGTTGATTGTATGGCTTTATTTTTCTGCACATTCTATCAAATCATTAAAAATACAGTTCGTACATTTTACTACTCTATATAGACAGCCTAGTTGCTAGACATGCAAAACGTTACCATCTCTCTGACAGAATGCAACAATAGAAGCATACACTGGAAAGCTACACTAAAATTTAAATTTTTGTGACACCGTATGAGCATACAGTATGCTTACTGTATGCTCTAGCCCTGTGTCAAGTAAAAGTTAATTGTCAATCGTTTATGGTGTATTTACACTTATTCTGAGTCATCAAACTGTACAATCAATGTTGCAAGTTAACACATTGTTGGCTTTTGATTGCCTATGTTATCCGTTTCCTGCTTACACATGCAGTAATCCCACTGTAATAAGGAGATGAATTAGAAAAAGAAGTGCCGTGAGAATCTTCCACATTTACTGAGGGCAGGAGAAATGGCCAATAACATAAATATTCAGTTTTCGCACAGCTTAATTGTTCAGCAAGTAATAAAGGGGTACGCTGTGCGCCTCTGCATGACCAATAAATAATATCTGACTACTTGACACTGCACTAAGGCTGCTGCTTGGTACTGTTCGGCAGTTCGGCTTTGGTTTTCTGATATACAGAACTGTTTAGGTAGCAGTAGTTTACTTTGCGATAAATTGGAACTTGGAGCACTGGTCATTTGCACATAAATAATGCAACAGCAAATATAAGACAAGGATAGGAATACGGGTCTCTTACCAAAGTACATACACATTAGGATTATAATGTGATGTGATGCCACAATGAAACAGAAAGCAACGCATAGAAGTGGACGGCACTTCCATGCCACCAAGGTTATTGGACAGACAGTACTTCAGAAGTGCCCGCAACACAGTCAAACAAGGCAAAGCCGCATTTAGCGAAATGCGTTGGCGGGCTAGCTGGTGCGAATCCATAATTTGCTTAGCGCAAAACAACGGACCCAAGAAAGACGACCCCCCCCCAGCACAAGGCGCTACTCTCAACTGACATCACTTTATTGCTTCACTCCTTTATAGATAGCAAAATCTAGAAGAACATGCGCAGCGAGCACGATGTGCGGCAACCACCAACATCCGATCACAAGAGGGCACTCACGCGACGGAATCCAAAAAACCATGTCGAGCACTGCACAAGGTTAAAGAAGGCATACTATAATGTACTGTGACCCCAATGACTGTATGAAGAAAGCTTCCGATAACTGTCGGGCAGTGGTATCACATCACTTTTTCAAAATCGTAGTATCACGACACATGGCTTTGCACTTCCATATTTTACAATGTTCAGCCAAATGGGAACCTGTGCCTGTTGGTATGGATCGCTCATGCTCCCCATGTTTCGTGATGCTACGATTTTGAAAAGAGCCGTGATACCACCGCCCGAGAGTTATCGGAAGCTTTCGTCATACAGTCATTGGGGTCACAGTGCATTAGTGTGCCTTCTTTAACCTTGTACAGTGCTCAATATGGTTTTTTGGATTCTGTCGCATGAGTGCGCTCCTGTGATCGGATGTCGGTGGTTCCTGCACATGGTGCTCACAGCGCATGTTCTTCTAGATTCTGCTGTCTATAAAGGAGTGACGCAATAAAATGATGACAGTTGGGAGTAGTGCCTTGTCCTGTCGTCTGTTTTGTGTCCGTTGCTTTGCGCTAAAAAGTAATTATGTATTTCTTGTGTGTGTTTGAAGACAGCTCCACACGCTGTAGCGATTCCAGTATTGCTGCCCAGTGTTTTAGCTCGCCGCAGTTTGAAGTGCCACAAATATAAGGAGAGAAAACTGCATTACAATCTTGTTGCAAACAAGAATATAACGTGAAGTGCATTCTGAGGCCAGAAACTATCGAAAAAAAGTTTCATGACGCACCCACTGTGCAGGGTTTTATAGCAAAGTCAAATAAATTTAGTGCAAATATCACATTATGATGGTACACAATGATGGTAATCTGTAATAATATAAAAGGTGCCTTAATGTTAGAACATAAGTTGACATTAATTAATAATAGCCCTGTAAATATTATCATGCAGGGGCCCCACTTGGTTAAACAATAGTGATGTAATGTCTATGTGTACGAGTATTGCCCATGCATTTCTGCCATTGTCCAAATGGCAGAAATGAATGGGTAATACTTGTATACATAGATATTACATCACTATTGTTTAACCAAGTGGTTAAACTATGTCTGCCTCATACAAGATTAGAACTAAAGTATAAATTATATATAGTCACCCTAACAGTAACACCTCATTTGTGCTTCACAGTAAGTAGACGTCTGCTGATGCCAGCCTCCCCCAATGCTAAACCGTGCTGCATGCTTTACAGAGAAATTATAGTGGTATCACTTAACTCTCAAGCTATTCAGTACTGCAGCGTTGTAGAAGATATCTACAAATGTCCAATTTCATGTATAACAGCCTGAATTGCTTGCACATCTTACCAAGTGCTAATTAGGATTACTTCTCCTTGTTTAGCATTTTTGCCTGCTAGACCACAATCCAATGACATCAATATATTAACATATTAACTCAAAGAACCTAATTTGGCTAATAGATTAACACGTTCGTATACTGCCACAGCTGCACTCTGTCATATGCGTTGCAATAATAAAGGAGTGCTTGTCCACCAGCACTCCAGTGTCACTAAGAGTGATCACCTACACAGCTAAGTACATGGTCATGATTCAGGTAGCAAATAGCTAAGACAAACAAAAATCCACTCACTTTGAGAGCTACAATACTGCGATAACTTGAGAGAGATGGGCCCATTGCAGGCAGCAGACCTCTTCTCAGCTCCATCAGAACAACAGCAACTTGCCTTTCAGTCCTGTGTGAACGACTTTAACTGGAACGCCTTTTGTGCGTGTGTCTCCATGTGTGCGCGTGCGTTTTTTTTTCTTTTTTTTTGCGTTTTCCTCTCTGTCATCTTTCTAACCCCTATCCCCCATCCCCAGTGTAGGGTAGCAAACCGGAGACTCATATCTGGTTAACCTCCCTGCCTTTCCTCTTCATTCTCTCTCTCTCTCTCTCTGCCTTTCAGTAAAAGAAAAGGATTAATTAGTAATGATAAGTTACTTTGTTTTTTCTGAGTATCAATACAATCTGACTTTCATGCATATCCACTCTCCGCTTTAGTAAAACAACTGAATTATTCGTAAAATAGAGTCTATGATGGTACCATTCGCTTCTCGTATATGTCAAAATTCTTTCACACTGACACACCATTTACTGCTTGCTAACTGACACGAATGCCTTGACTGCCCAGACATCATTCGAAGCAACACGTCTTGCTGCACCGCAAAAAGTTGCACCAAGGAAACACAGCAGAGCAGCCGGAACGAAGAACTTTTTTTCTGGTCACGATTAAAACGTGCACCCAAGCAAGAAAGTAACGATCACAGGTAGTGAGCCACTGCTATTGCCTCGAACGTTTATTTCCGTATTCTAACAGAAGTTCTTGTATCGGATACAGTATCCTCTCAAGCCAATACAAGCGTCAATACATTAAGTGCGCAACTGAACGCAGTTTTATTCCACGCTTTTAACGCGAGTGAGCAAGAGGTTAGAAGTGCCACACGGAAATTGCGATCGATTCGATCGCGCTACTCTGGAATCGATCTGAAAAGATAGGGTGATCCTTTTCCCTATTCATGCGTCATTTTTGCCCTAAGACGTTGCATGGTCGTCTTTTGAAACAATATTTCTGTTCACGACACCGGCTTACCACGCAACATTTTAACACTAACGTTATGCAAACCAAATAAGATTAAAATGGGCTTACCTCATGAGCAAGTCACGAGCACGCGTAGACTGTGGAAAACCCATTGAGAGCACGCAGGCTATCGCGTGTCCAAGCGCATACGTGCACCCAAACACAGGACAACTTCTTCGATTACGCAACGTGCAGTTTTGTACACGAGGTGAAAGACGTTGAGCGCAAATATCCCCGCGCGATGACAGCAAATGACGAGCGCACAAGCATACACCACACGGCGACAAATTCGGAACTTTGCCAATTCGAACGTGCCGAGACCCAAGCAGCGTAACCATCCATCGTTTCTGTTCTTCGCTCCCGATGCGTCAACCTCTCTTCCTTGGGGTCTTGCTCCACTTTTGAGTACAAATCAAAATATATTTACGGCAAATTAACAGCTTTTACAACACGACACGATAAATGCCGGCTGACTACACATCTGCAGGTTCGTCCACCACTCCTAACGGAAGCGCAGCGCGTGCTGCTCCCTGGTGCCGCACTCTGTGACCGCGGAGAACAGAACATCAACGGTTTCGTTTTCGCATTTGTCCTTTAGTTACTGGAACTGCAAAATAATTGCTTGACAAATAATTGAATTCTAAAAGAGGAGAATGCTTTCTCTCTCACAAGTTAGTGCGTTTTATACAAAGGGAGAGAGAAGGAAAGAAGTAAGGCAGGGAGGTCAACCAAACCGTTCGCTACTGGGGATAGCAAACCCCTGTGCTATAATGAAGTGCAAAGCAGTGCACTGCGATGCGTCAATAAGCTCTAGCATAGCGATAATTTGGGCTGGTTGGTGCACGTAATGAACGGGTAAATAATGAGTTGTGTCATAACATTTACCCATGTATAAAGCACATGGAACTAACGGTGTTGCCTTCTGGGTCAAAAAGAAATAAAGCTTGGATCGTTACATCTCGGCACTGGGCATTCTTTCTTTCCGTCTTTCTTTTCCTCCTTCTTTTTGACAGTAAACACAGTACTAGCACGGTACTAGGTCCTTCATCTTCAGTCACCATCCAGTAGTTTGCACACATGTCGGCGCATGTTCGCGATTTTCATTATGCCGTACAAGAACGAGCGCACTTACCGGTCTTGTTTCAAGATGAAGCGCCAAATGTTTGCGATTACATCTTACCGCAAGAATTAACACATGAACAGTGAAGATTATGCGTAATCGCTTTTGTCTCAGTGAATGGGCAGTTATTGACAGAGACGAGATATTTTGTAAATGTTATGTTATGGGAATGAGTTAAACCAACTACATTGCAGTTCAGCAAAGCCCTTTCACACTTGGGTTAATTGCTTGCCGTATTCGAAAATTTCATCCGACCGTTGTACTTGGATCTATAGGCGGCCAGTCCCCTTCGAGACAATTTGCTGCTAAATGTAAACGCAGTTATGGTCATTATACCACTTCCTGCGTTTCGGTACTGATTTATAGTGCGCACAATTTTTGGCGTACAGCACCAATGTCATTCCCAGTGCACCAGCACCTGAGTGCCGCAAGTTTATTTACGTATGCACGTATGCCCATGGCTCTTTGTTCACTTAAACATATATGCTGTATAATTAACCACAAAGCGCTTAATTTGAGAACATTGCAGGAACACGCATATATTTGCGCATATGATCAACGTTACAAGACCCGTATGCGCGGCAAACTGCGACCGGAATAGAAGATGCGTATATATTGTTACGTGTAGCTGAAGCCCAATGCTATATACAATTTATTTACAGGGAAGATAACGGAAGGCCAAATGCCGATGCTATAAAAATGCCGATGCTATATGCCGATGCCAAAATGCCAAAATATATATGCCAAAATGCCGATGCTATATGCGATATAGCGATATATGCGATATGCCAAAATGCCGATGCTATATCAAGCCGGCCCACGTCTTCTTCTTCCTTCTCAGTGCTGCCACACTGTGGCGGAAGTTCCGTAGCAATATATACGATCTGTTATCGAAGCTTTTGGTAGAAGGCTAGCTCTCACATTTTGTACGTATCTTCATAATGCGTAAAGTTTGCATGTTCAATAAAATATTGTAAGCTGAAACTTTGTGAGTACGAGCGCTCATTCAGACAGCTTAAATTTTCTCACAATAATACGGCTGTTCGCACAACAAAAATACGGAATTCTGTCTGTTTCGTCCGAAACAGTGTATACCCGCTATATGATTACGGTGAAATGTTCGTAAAGCTTAAAACGGAGAGCCTTTCGTATATTAACGGCAGATCTTGGGGTATTTTTGAAATATGACATACTTTCCGCATTTTTACTTGCAATTCTCTGTATAATGATGGAAATCCTCCGTATAATGACGGAAATTTTGTACAGTGATATAGACCACCCCTTCAACACAGCCCCTGAAATGTTTGGAGTGCTCCTTTTGGCAGCCTCGCGGCCCCTCGCCTGTGAACCGGGGGCACAATTGAGCTAACTTGCTGGGAGCCGAAAAGACAACCGCAATGTCATATCTGGTAGCTACCTTCTTGACGTTATGGCTCACACGTGCACATAAGGTACTACTTCTGGTTTTACTCGCTCCCTTTCCTTCGAGTGCGTTTTCCCACTCGCAGCGGTAGTTTTTAGCTTCTGTAGGAGAGACTCGACCACGGCATTTAAGACAGACTGAGGGTAGCCTGCTTTTAGAAGACTCTCAAGTTGATGGCAGAAACTCGCCTGCATCACATGCACACATGACTTGTGCAGAGCCGATTCCAGGCAAAGTAAGGCGATTCCACGCTTCACAGTCTTAGAGTGCGCTGAGTCATATTGTAGCAATTCTTTTTTACCTCGAGGGAGGTATGCACAGCAAACGTGATCACTCTTAAGTGTTAGGTTAAGGTCTAAAAATAGCAACGTACTGTCCTTCGGAAGCTCGCTAGTGAAAGTAAGTCCTTTTGCGTTTGCTCTAAAAACATCTAAAAACTGCTCAACCATTTCATGGCATGCCAAGGGGCATCTATTGTCAATAACAACTAAATATCATCAACTTATCTAAAAACTTTAAAAACATTAGGATGAGATGAAGTGAAAACACATTGTTGAGCGTGGTCAAAGTAGTTTAAAAAGATGTCACGTAAAATTGGTGCTACACGTGAACCAATGCAGATGCCCTCTTTCTGCAAGAACATGCCATGCTCAAAAGTTGCAAAGGTGCGGTTGAGATAAGCTTCCATGAGGGAAACAAAATTCGAAGCCGACATCTCCATTTTAGACACAAAATTAGCTTCGCCACTTTCATCAATGCATTCTTTAATGGCTTTTAGAAGCTCAGGATGCGCAACCGAATAAACAAGGTCATTTATATCAACTGAGAACACATAGCCAATTTCTTGGCTGCCACGGAAATATCCAATAAGCTCATCCGAGTTTCTAGTCAAGAAAGGGTCATTGTGTTGGAGAAGCTGCAGGGATTTTAGTAAAAAACTACTGACTTGATATTACCACGTGTCCCATTCACTAATAATCGTTCGAAACGGGATATCAACCTTATGGGTCTTGGCACTGAAGAAAGCTGTAAGAGAATCTTTTTTACTCTTTTTGATCTGTTTAGCGAGTCTTTCACAGCCAATTTCTTCACAGAACGAAGTCATGGTTTTCTTAATTTTTGATACGCTGACTTTTACAGGCTTAAAATTCTTTTTGATTGCCTCTAATGCTTTTTCGTTAAAGGCTTGCCTAGGAAGAGCTACAACAGCGCCTTCCTTATCGGACTGCATTAGACAGAGTTCATTTTCTTTGAAAAAAGACACCACACGTTGCAACATTCGCAACTGGCGACCAGTTCCGGCCTTGGGAGCAGCTCTCTGTAGGATGTCTACACCATGCAGCAGGCAACGCTCGCGCTGTTCCTGGGGTGCTCTTCTTGCGACTTGCCGATTCCATGCCAGAAGCTCTTGTGCCGAACCTGGAGCTCAAGTCCGTGGCCTGATCCCGGTGACCAGAGCCGGTAACGCACTCCCTCACTAGAGCAGGATTGGCCACCCTGGTGCAGTACTTGGCCACAACCTCCTATATGAACACAAAAATCAAACCCCGGCCGTCAGTCCCCAGCAGCTGCGAAGCAACTGACCACGGCGGCGGTCATACCTGCGACGGAGCAGAGGGTGCTAAGAATCCCTGGCTCCGGACAGGCCGCCATTGGAATATGAACCTGGCAACGTTTAACCCTAGAACGTTATCTAGTGAGGCGAGTCTAGCAGTGCTATTGGAGGAAGTAGAGGGCATTAAATGTGATATAATAGGATTCAGTGAAGTTAGGAGGCCAAAATAAGCACATAGATTGCTAAAAAGCGGGCACGTCCTGTGCTAACGGGGCTTAGCACAGAGACAAGAACTAGGAGTCGGATTCCTGATTATTAAGAATATAGCTGGTAACATACAGGAATTCTATAGCATTAACGAGAGGGTGGCAGGTCTTGTTGTGAAACTTAATAAGAGGTACAAAATGAAGGTTGTACAGGTCTACGTCCCTACATCCAGTCATGATGACCAGGAAGTCGAAAGCTTCTATGAAGACGTGGAATCGCCGATGGCTAGAGTGAAAACAAAATACACTATACTAATGGGCGACTTTAATGCCAAGGTAGGCAAGAAGCAGGCTGGAGACAAGGCAGTGGGGGAATATGGCATAGGCACTAGGAATAGCAGGGGAGAGTTATTAGTAGAGTTTGCGGAACAGAATAATATGCGGATAATGAATACCTTCTTCCGCAAGCGGTATAGCCGAAAGTGGACGTGGAGGAGCCTGAACGGCGAGACTAGAAGTGAAACAGACTTCATACTCTGCGCTAACCCTGGCATCATACAAGATGTGGACGTGCTCAGCAAGGTGCGCTGCAGTGACCATAGGATGGTAAAAAGTCAAATTAACCTAGACCTGAGGAGGGAACGGAAGAAACTGGCACATAAGAAGCCGATCAATGAGTTAGCGGTAAGAGGGAAAATAGAGGAGTACCAGATCAAGCTGCAGAACAGGTATTCGCCTTTAACTCACGAAGAGGACCTTACTGTTGAAGCAATGAACGACAATCTTGTGGGCATCATTAAGGAGTGTGCAATGGAAGTCGGCGGTAACTCCGTTAGGCAGGATACCAGTAAAATATCGCAGGAGACGAAAGATCTGATCAAGAAACGCCAATGTATGAAAGCCTCTAAGCCTACAGCTAGAATAGAACTGGCCGAGCTTTCGAAGTTAATCAACAAGCGTAAGACAGCTGACATAAGGAAGTATCATATGACAAGAATTGAACTTGCTCTCAGGAACGGAGGAAGCCTAAAAGCAGTGAAGAAGAAACTAGGAATTGGCAAGAATCAGATGTATGCGTTAAGAGACAAAGCCGGCAATACCATTACTAGTATGGATGAGATAGTTCAAGTGGCTGAGGAGTTCGATAGAGATTTATACAGTACCAGTGGCACCCACGACGATAATGGAGGAGAAAATAGTCTAGAGGAATTCGAAATCCCACAGGTAACGCCGGAAGAAGTAAAGAAAGCCTTGGGAGATATGCAAAGGGGGAAGGCAGCTGGGGAGGATCAGGTAACAGCAGATTTGTTGAAGGATGGTGGGCAGATTGTTCTAGAGAAACTGGCCACCCTGTATATGCAATGCCTCATGACCTCGAGCGTACGGGAAGCTTGGAAGAACGCTAACATAATCCTAATACATAAGAAAGGCAACACCAAAGAATTGAAAAATTATAGACCGATCAGCTTACTGTAAGTTGCCTACAAAATATTTACTAAGGTAATCGAAAATAGAATCAGGAACGCCTTGGACTTCTGTCAAGCAAAGGACCAGGCAGGATTCTGTAAAGGCTACTCTACAATAGACCATATTCACACTATCAATCAGGTGTTAGAGAAATGTGCGGAATATAACAAACCCTTATATATAGCTTTCATTGATTACGAGAAAGCGTTTGATTCTGTCGAAACGTCAGCAGTCATGGAGGCATTACGGAATCAGGGTGTAGACGAGCCGTATGTAAAAATACTGAAAGATATATATAGCGGCTCCACAGCCACCGTAGTCCTCCATAAGGAAAGCAACAAAATCCCAATAAAGAAAGGCGTCAGGCAGGGAGATACGATCTCTCCAATGCTATTCACAGCGTGTTTACAGTAGGTATTCAGAGACCTGAATTGGGAAGAATTGGGGATAAAAGTTAATGGAGAATACCATAGTAACTTGCGATTCGCTGATGATATTGCCTTGCTTAGTAACTCAGGGGACCAATTGCAATGCATGCTCACTGACCTGGAGAGGCAAAGCGGAAGAGTGGGTCTAAAAATTAATCTGCCGAAAACTAAAGTAATGTTTAACAGTCTCGGAAGAGAACAGCAGTTTACGATAGGTAACGAGACACTGGAAGTGGTAAGGGAATACATCTACTTAGGGCAGGTAGTGAGGCGGATCGGGATCATGAGACGGAAATAATCAGAAGAATAAGAATGGGCTGGGGTGTGTTTGGCAGGCATTCTCAGATCGTGAATAGCAGGTTGCCATTATCCCTCAAGAGAAAAGTGTATAATAGCTGTGTCTTACCAGTACTCACCTACGGGGCAGAAACCTGGAGCCTTACGAAAAGGGTTCTACTCAAATTGACGAGAACGCGACGAACTATGGAAAGAAGAATGATGGGTGTAACGTTAAGGGATAAGAAAAGAGCAGATTGGATGAGGGAACAAACGCGAGTTAATGACATCTTCGTTGAACTCAATAAAAAGAAATGCGCATGGGCAGGACATGTAATGAGGAGGGAAGATAACCGATGGTCATTAAGGGTTACGGACTTGATTCCAAGGGAAGGGGAGCGTAGCAGGGTGCGGCAGAAAGTTAGGTGGGTGGATGAGATTAAGAAGTTTGCAGGGACGACATGGCCACAATTAGTACATGACCGGGGTTGTTGGAGAAGTATGGGAGAGGCCTTTTTCCCTGCAGTAGACGTAACAAGGCTGATGATGATGATGATATTCTTGCAGAAAGAGGGCATCTGTATTGGTTCACGTGTAGCACCCATTTTATGTGACATCTTTTTGTGCTACTTTGACCACGCACAACAATGTGTTTTCACTTCATCTCATCCTAATGTTTTTAAAATTTTTATATGAGTTGATGATTTTTAGTTGTTATTCGCAATAGATGCCCCTTGTCATGCCATGGAATGGTTGAGCAGTTTTTGATGTTTTTAGAGCAAACGCGAAAGGACTTACTTTTACTAACAAGCTTCCGAAGTTCGCTGCTGTTTTTAGACCTTAACCTAACACTTAAGAGTGATCACGTATGCTGTGCAGACCTCCCTCGAGGTAAGAAGTATTGCTACAATATGACTCAGCGCACTCTAAGACTGTGTAGTGTGGAATCGCCTTACTTTGCCTGGAATCGGCTCTGCGCAAGTCATGTGTGCATGTGATGCAGGCGAGTTTCTGCCATCAACTTGAGAGTCTTCTAAAAGCAGGCTACCCTCAGTCTGTCTTAAATGCCGTGGTCGAGTCTCTCCTACAGAAGCTAAAAACTACCGCTGCGAGTGGAAAAACGCACTCGAAGGAAAGGGAGCGAGTAAAACCAGAAGTAGTACCTTATGTGCACGTGTGAGCCATAACGTCAAGAAGGTAGCTACCAGATATGACATTCCGGTTGTCTTTTCGGCTCCCAGCAAGTTAGCTCAATTGTGCCCCCGGATCACAGGCGTGGGGCCGCGGGGCTGCCAGAAGCAGCGCGCCAAACATTTCAGGGGCTGTGTTGAAGGGGTGGTCTACGAGATACCCCTAGATTGCGGCAAGTCATACATCGGACAAACGGGACGTTGTAATAATGACAGACTGAGGGAGCACGCTAATAGTATCGGTAAGTGTGAGAAGGTGCATCATGCTGCGCACTGTAAAGCCTGTCGTTGTACGGTATGCTCTAACAAGTTTTGATTCTTGGCAAAAGTAGGGACCAAACTGCAAGGGAGTTGTTGGAAGCGTTTTATATTAAAAAGAGAGAGTCTGATTGTGTAAGCGATACATCTATCGTATTATATTCCACAGAAATGTGCTTTATCCAAAGTATGTTATCATTACCATGGTGTTCTGTCACACCTTGGCTCCCTGCGCATGAGTGGAAGTTGTCTTTTGTTCGATACGTTTGTTTAGGCTGTCATCAAACAGTTGGTAGTTTGGTGCTTCACTGTCTTCCTTTCTTTTGTGCCTTTTCATGAAATGTATTTTGCGCCACAAAGTATACCTAGGAAATCTAAGCACCAACTTGCCCAAGAAGTCCTTTTGGAATATATTTCTCGCAGAAACCGAATAACGTTCAGAGCATGCACAGTGATGACAACGCTGTTTCTTTATGTACGTAATGCGTTTACGTTTCATTGCAAACGCTAAACTAAACATGTCTGATAATTCTCGAAGAGCAGTCCAGTGTTGGCGGCCGAATAGCTGTCAAGTCTCGAGATTGATTTCGCGGCGCTTTAGGAATATGGTTGAGGAGTGGTGGCGTGGGCGTGGGGAGGGGGGCTATGCCGCCTAATTTTGGGGGGCGGGGCTGGGTACCCCCGCCCCCCCTGAGTACGTGCCTGGTGTACAGTGTAAGCTTAAAGTAAACGCCAAGTGAATAAACCTAGTTCTTTCAAATGATGCCTCTCGTCGTCTTCGTACCTGCGGATCTGCACTTGCCCCTGCCGGAGCTCATCCCCCTTCATCGTCGTCTCCCTGGTGAGCTGATGCGCCAGAACACTAACAGTTGCGTGACTTCGCTACAAAGTGGTGGGGGTTGCTGGGTGGCAAAGTCCATGTTCTAATATCATGGGCCGTGGCAACAAACGTCAGGAACCTAGCTCTAACAGCTCGACTATGACCGAACCCCCTACTGTTCTCGCTACCATGTCCACCCCTCAAGCTAAACTTTTCGTCGGACCGCCAGTATTTAGAGGCACGTCAGAAGAATCAATCTCCGAGAGGTTGCTTTGCTACGCACACGTAGCCTCCCTCAACAACTGGGATGAAGGGACGAAAGTAAATTCTTTTTATTTCGCATTGGATGGGAACGCAAAAAAGTGTCACACAACTAAAATCTTAGACGTGCTTAGGCAGCATGAAGTTGATGTTGGTGCAGTGCAAGAGACAAAGATATCGTCTGCTGGTGATGTCAACCTTGCGCTGCAAACTTTTCAACCGGATTACGAGGTGTGTATTAGCCAAGCATGTGGTGCTTCCGCTGGATGCTTTTTGTTAGTCAGAAAGCAGTTAAATCATTCTTCATTGTCGCTGCGTGTTGATGGGGAAGGCCGCCTTATATGCTGTGACCTCTCTTTTCATTCCCGTAATTGGCGATTTATTTGCGTTTATGCTGCCTCAAAAGTGAGTGACAGGAAGGCTTTCTTCCTCTCACTTGCTCCGCTCCTAGATACTGACAGAGATTTGGTACTGTTGGGAGACTTCAACTGTGTTTGTCATTCCAGAGACCACTCATACCTAACTAATCGTTATGATGCAAGTGCTGCTTTCCTGCATCAGTTAACGGAAGATCACAATCTAATAGACGTGGGCGCCTACACACCACCTTGGGTGCGGTTCACGCACTTTCAAGGCGTCTCCCATGCTCGACTCGATCGTGTGTATGTTTCGACGAGTCTCTGGTCTAACATTCACAACTACGCCGTGAAGCCTGTATTTTTCACAGACCCCTGTTTAGTAGCTGTTTCATGGGGTCCCCGAAAATTCCGCAGGTTTGCTCCAAACTGGGAACTGTGGAAACTTAATACACAACTTTTGCGAGAGGAAAGTTTTGTAAACAAAGTGAAAGAATTATGGCTAGAAATATCACAATGTCAACAGCTTCCTTTGTTTGCTCGATGGGAAATGTTCAAAAATAGAATAAAAAATGCGGCGATTGCCATCTCATGTGAGCTGTCTCAAAGAAAAAAAGCTGAAAAGCATTACCTTCATGATCTACTTCACAAGCTGCACGCTTTCGAAAGCCAGGAACCAGGGTTGTATAGCGATGAAATAAACACAGTTCGCGCACAAATACAGAAATATGAGACGGAAGTGTACAAAGGAGCGATGGTTCGTTCACGCACAACTCGCTTCACAGAGGAACAGCCCACAAAAAGGGCTCTCGGTGATGAGAAGCGATACGCGCTTTCCAAGCAAATATTAGAAATTGAGTCTGGTGGATCTATATACGCAGACACGTCCCAAATAATAGGCCTATTTGAAGCTCACTATAAAGATCTTTTCGCTGCAGTTAAGCCTCAGAATGGTTACGAAGAAAACGCTGATCAGTTTATTTCGATTATGCCACACTTAGAAGAAGATGATCGACTCAGCGTTGATGGGCCAATAACCCGAGAAGAAATTAATTTTGCCGTCGAAACGCTGCAGAAGAACAAGACGCCTGGTCCTGATGGCCTTAGTGCTGAATTTTATATAAAATTTCAGGAATTCCTGTGTCCTTTTCTGCAGCAGCTTTTCGAGGCCGCCTATCAATATGGTGAGCTTCCTCCATCTTTCTATCAGGGCCACACAACCTTAATACCAAAAAGCACTGATGATGAAACAATAAAGAGAGTAAACGGATATAGGCCGATATCATTATGTAACGTGGATTACAAAATATTTGCAAAAATACTGACAAATAGATTGCAGACAGTCATTACTAAATTAGTAGGTGATCATCAAACATGCGGAATTCGAGGCCGCTCTATACAGACAAATGTTCATATCGCACGTTCAGTCCTTGAGTGCATAGAGGGTAGTACGGATCAAGTAGCTCTTCTCCAGATTGACCTCGCCAAAGCCTTTGATAAGGTTCAACACGAATTTTTATTCCAACTACTGCGACATCTTCGGTTAGGGGATGTATTATACAATGGTATAACACTTTGTTATAAACACTGCACTACAAAGTTAATTGTGAACCGTACCCTCTCAGATATAATACAAGTACAGTCATCCGTTCGTCAAGGTTGTCCGCTCTCGCCTTTACTCTTCACCATATACTTAGAACCGCTTTGCTTAAGCGTGCTTTGCGACTCGAGCATTAAAGGATATATGTATGCCGATGAGGAAATTAAAGTGCTAGCTTATGCAGATGACATTGCCTTCTTTTGCGTCGATAAGCCAAGC
This sequence comes from Dermacentor variabilis, assembly GCF_050947875.1. NCBI lineage: Eukaryota > Metazoa > Arthropoda > Arachnida > Ixodida > Ixodidae > Dermacentor > Dermacentor variabilis. Next base: position 40,879,965 of record NW_027460291.1, read on the forward strand.
ATTACCAAGGCAATTAACGCTACCCTGCGTTTCTGTGAGACTGCAGGAGCTACTGTAGATTTTGATAAAAGTAGAGGCTTCTGGCTAGGCATGTGGGCGCTCACTCCCTCTGCATTCGCGAATATTCATTGGAATCAGTCTCCGTTGCGATATCTTGGAGTACCTCTCGATAACTTCCGTAATAGTGGACCCCATTGGGCGTCCACGATAACCACTATCCGTCGAAAGGTGACAACCTGGCAAGGACGTGATCTCTCCATTTTTGCGAGAGCTAAGGCATGCAATACATTTCTCGCTTCTAAGCTTCTTTATGTTCTGCAGGTCTTGCACTGCTCACGTGTCCATGTCCAGGCATTTCATAGAATATTTGCATGTTTTATTTGGCATTCATCATGGGAAGCCATGAGAAGCGACAACCTTTTTCTCCCGCTTGAAAAGGGAGGCCTGGGTCTTGTGCATTTGTTTGTGCGACAATTGGTCATGCGCTTATTTTACCTTAAAAATGTCCGTCATCCATTCATTCTCGCAGTTAATCGAGCACGTCTTGCGTCACACGTCCCTTTTCTTTTTGTCACGACAAACTTTGCTCAAGAACTACCGTTATGGGGCTTCTTAAAGGAACTTGTCGACACTATTTCATTCTTAAAAGCCAGATTCAACCTTGAATATTTGTTTACCGTTAATCGCACGTCGCTAAATGCAGCACTTATAGATAACCTTTTCCCTAAACCTCTGTACCGAAAGCCGTATCTGTCTCTATTTGGTCAAGATGTTCTTTGCCGTGTCCGTAGAATGTGCATTGCGCCAGCAGCGAAAACGTTTTTCTTTAAGCTGCACACCTCCACACTGCCAGTTAAAACGTGGCTTCAGGAAAAAGGACTGTATGTACCCTGGAATATAAATTGTAGGCTTTGCAATCAACCCGAGACAATAGAACATTGCTTTATACTTTGTCGTGACGCATTTCTTTTTTAGGACATTTTACAAAGAACTATCAAAAAAGACTTTCCTCTCACATGTTATGGTATCCGGTTCCTTCCTTTCAAAAAGACAGCCAGTAATACACCATATGATTTGTTTATGTTATTAGGACTTTATTCATTATGGAGAAGTCGAATGATCGACAGACATGCCGAGCCACCTCGCTCGACAAGGTCGACAATGGATTTCGCGTCTGGACGCTTGTGTTTGTTTACCAGAATTTTGAACTGTCATTGGACTGTATACTTTCTGTGAATTTGTTTCTCTTGTATGATCATATGTAATGTAACTGCATCGGTTTGACAGTAACGATAATTCCATGCAATAAAGAAAAAAAAAGAGCCCCCGTAGCCCAATGGACAAGACATCGGTATTCTAAACCGAGGATTGCGGGTTCGAGTCCCGCCGAGGTTGCACTTATTTTGCGTTCGGGCTTCTCGTTTTTTTTTTAACTTTAATCGTCATCTTCGCCACTTAAAATTTTCAGTGAAGCAAAGCACGAGTGGAGCACATGCCGTCTCTTAGTTTTGCTACAGTCGAAATGTTGATGAAGCCTTGTACATGGCTTCTTCGATTCTTATCTGTTCTTTGTTCAGGAAGTCACAGATTCTAAAGCTTATTTTTGTACACAATTTTATCATCTGCGTCGCCATGTATATTGTTGAGAGGGGTAAAGTAAGCAGCATTCGCATTTTTATGAGACAACACAGTCAATGATTGAACTGTCTCGTAAAGAAACTTCTATGTAGTTCGCCTTCGGGGAGCCAGTTTTGACCTCAAACATAGATGACGATTCCCGCTTCTTAAAATCTCAGAACCACTCCTCCTGTTCGCCGATTCTTGTTGTTGTCGTCGTTGACCTGAGTTTTTGTAGCCCATATCCAAAGCTGACGATTGGCGATGAGAGAGAGAGAGAAGTTTAATGATACGAAATGCTGAGAGGTCGGCCTGAGGTATATTCCTCTAGCCAGCTACTCGGCATTGGGGGAAGGGGAAGAGGGAAAGAAAGAGCGAAGAAAGAGGTGCATGGGTGACGATGACGATAGAAGGAAGATGTAGAACATATGGCAAGCAATTTGGCATGCTCAAAGTCTGCAATCCAGGCGCGTAATTTTTAAAAAGTTCAGTAATGCCTGGATGGCTGTATTTCGGTGTATAAACACTACGGAAATAATGATTTGAACATCGCAACTTTAGAAATTACATTTCTATGAAAGCAAAAAGAGAGCTGCGAAACACAACGCAGGCATAGCTTTTTTCATTTTCTTTTTTTCTGAATACATGTTCGATGTGCACCCCGAAAAGAATCGATATGAGGCCTGTCGAAAACGCGCTGTGGAAGTTATTTGCAAAGAAAAAGCCCTGAAATTCACCTCACTATATACTTAGGCTGCAGAAGAATGCGCTGTTCGTAAATACATCTTTGTTAGCCTTTTGTAGTTTTTTGACATTCTTTTTCCCCGGCATTTCGGCGTGTTTAAGCAACTCTTCAAACAATATATTCACCGGCGGTGGACTAGTCGCAATACTAGACGGTGATTACCCACACTGGCTGCTCAACACCAATAGTCCTCTGAATGGCTGCTCAGTATCAATGTAAATCTTGATGCATTTTCATTGTTACGTACATCAACTATGACGCTCAAATCAACAGTCCTGATTGATCGCTTCCCGTAAAACATTCCCTATAATGGAAGCGAGAAAGAGAGCGCGTTATCAAATAATGTAAACGACAAATCTACGCTATGGTCGAGTCACCTACACTACATGCAGCCGGTTCACTCTACGAAACGCGCTCACCTAATCATGAGCTATTGACGGAAAACATCCTTGCTGAAACTTAACGTTGAGTGTAGTTGTCGTGTAGTTGACGTGTGACAGACACCAAGGTACGGGGAGACACCGCACACCGCAGAAACAAGCGTTACGTGCCTGGCGCTGCCGTTGAGAATTGAAAATGACGTGGAAACATGGCGCGCCGCCGTTGCGTGGCACTAAAATCTCGCAAGCTGCCACCCAGGGTGACGAGGGTGCGAGTGCCATTTTCCGAAAAGTCCGAGTGCCCTTTTCCTTTTCATTACAGGGGCTCTCTCTCTCTCTCTGCGCGCCATGAGCGCGAAATGGGTTGCTTTTCTTTTCCATTTTTTCTGTTTATTTTTCATGGATAAAGGAAAGGCATTGCTGCGTTGTATTACAAACGCTGTGGGCTATCGTATGGAAATGAAACGCACACTTTGATGAGTTCAGTGTTTCCCAAAGCCGTTACAAGGCCCGTCAGTGGCTTGCGTCATTGCCAACGACGATGAGTAATACAATGCATTTCTGGCATATCTTCCAGCGTACTGCCAAGTGGGATACCTGCACACATGTTGGTGCAAGTTTTCTGTTCCAATCATAGCTCAAATAAACCTATACAGTAATTGCGTACGCTTATGCTCGGCCCACAGGAATACCTCCTGCGAAGCACTGGGTGGGTTCAGATGATTTGGCACTTAATTAAATGAGTGAGAAACTGATGACATTATTTAGCCGGATATCAGTCTACGAAAAACCACCCGATATTGCTGACGCAGCAGAGATATGAGGGCAACGTGAAAAGTATCTGAGTATCGGAAGACACACAAGGCGCACAGGACATGTGCGACATCGGTTCATCGCACACTCACAAAGTCTGTGTTGTCAGCTACAAACATTACGAGTCTCTGTGCTGTTAGCTTGATGCCTGTTTGCAATTCGCTTGTAGCTAGAATTGGTGTTCATAACATGCGTTACAAGGATTGGATCGGCGTTTTGTTTTCTTTATTCTACTGCCGCAAAGGTCATGCTTTGACAACTGTGAAGACTGTCTTGGGATTGCCGAGAGCGACTACGTGGCTCATGTCATATGATCAATAAATGCGGAGATATGCACAATGTGTATGCTAAAATCTACGCATAGGCTCAAAAGCAATCTCACCAGTATACAACTCCAGTGGCTAATATCTACCGTATCTCCGTATTATCCACCGGTATGTGCGCTTGTCTACAGCGTACACGGGTTGTGCCGCCGATGAACGACTTTTGTCTGTAGTGAATCTATAGACGGCATGTAAACCTAAAGCAATAGGACTTTTAAACTATCGGCTATCTTCTTGTTCATCTCACGCCTTACCACCGTTGGTATATGGGATGTTCGCTCATGTTGAGTAAAACCTTTGGTGACGTGCCGCTCTATGGCCTTCATCGGTGGTGATATAGGAAACCGTGGAGAATAATTCGGATTGCAAAGAAGTATGCAGGGTGCTTCACCTAAATTGAGCCGAACATTAAAATATACAGACGCTACGTAGCTGGAGAGAACAAAGGTAATGTTTGCCGTCGGTTTCAAGCACTCAGTTTATTTCTTGCTTTCCCCTAATTAGGTCATTTGTCTTAATTGAAAAGTCAGAAGGAGAAAATTATAGAGCAATGCGAGAGACTCCCGCTCTTTGTGGCTCAAAATGTGCTACATAAAAGTGTTTTTCTGGGCGTAAAACAAGCTCGCGAATAGGCGCAATGTGCGTGCTCGAGCGGCAGTCCCGTGGCAATATATATACATGCAGTGTGTTTCATGGAATACTTTGAAATTCTTTTTATTTTGTAAAGGTCTGTTCTTGTTGAGGAGCTGGTCTACTCGCAGGGGCGGATACCACTTGCACTAAAATCTGAAACACAAAATCGACTAATTATCAAGAATCCGGTACTAAACTTTTTAGCTAACTATCTTATGGCCCATATTGCAATTTACAAATTCAAGCAGTGGATTTCGCAAGGCGGATCCACTTGGAACGCATTCTCAGGATGACACCAGTTTCGAAATGTAAAATCCCGAACTTTGCGAAAAAATGCATTGGCGTTCCAGTTACCCCTGTGCTTGAGTGCATGTAATGACGTTTTGTTAACAATTAAATGGTAGTCCTACGTAAAGTGCGGGAGTTTATATATCGAAACTTGTGTCAGCTTGAAAATTCGTTCCAAGTGGTTCCGCCTTGCGAAATCTACTGTTTGCATTTGTAAATTGCAATATGGGCAATCAGATATTTAGCCTAGCCTTAGGAGCTCCACGGCTGGAATTTGCAAATTGCAATATGTGCCATAATGTAAATACATAAAAACTTAATACGTAATTTCTTATTCGTTATTCGATCTTGAATCTCAATTTTTGGCGCAAGTATTGTCCGCCGCTTCGAGTAGACCAGCTCATGAACTAGGATTGTGATATCTGCAACAGGCAGCTTTTAAACATATTCGAAAGTCTTCGCTGACACACCATGTATGTGGTGTGTGGCGGCGGCGGCGAACAAAGCACGTTGGCTGCGTTGGTGCAGCACAAGAGAATAAACAGCACCTAAGTGAAAACATGTTCTTTCTTAGTGTCAAACTGCTCGGCTGATGTACCGTGTTTTCCCGTACGTCGAGTTCATTTCTCTGTGCTATATTGATATATATATATATATATATATATATATATATATATATATATATATATATATATATATATATATATGTATATATGTATATATATATATATATGTCTATGTGCGTGTGTGTGTGTGTGTGTGTGTGCACGCGAACAAGGTATAGACTCGGGATGGACAAAAAATATACACCTTATCGACTCTTGTCCATAGACACTCTATAGACTAAGAAACAATAAGGAAAAACCGAAACTGCATCGAATTTTTTCTTCAGGTAATCAGTGGGGCGGAGGCATACAAAAGGAAAAAGGATGACAACAATTTTTTCGCTAGGCTGGCTTTAGACTGGGAGTAGACAGAAATGGAAAGCTTATGAACGTTCGTCTATAGACAATTTATAAGCTTGGAGAAGTGAAAAATATTCCAGACAGTCTGTAGACAAATAATGGAAACAATAAAGACGGTGTCAACATTTGTACATAGGGAGTCTATAGAGCAGTACCGGACAAATAGAACAAACAGCTTATCAACGTTCGTCTATAGACAATTTATAAGCTTGGAGGAGTGAAAAATATTCGAGACAGTCTACATAGAAACATTGGAAAGAATAACTAAATACTGCTTCAACATTTGCCCTAAGGGAGTCTATAGAGCATCATCATCATCATCATCATCATCCTAGTTATGCCCACTGCAGGGCAAAGGCCTCTCCCATACTTCTCCAACTACCCCGGTCATGTACTAATTGTGGCCATGTTGTCCCTGCAAACTTCATTTTATCCGCCCACCTAACTTTCTGCCCCTCTCTGCTACGATTCCCTTCCCTTGGGATCCATTCCGTAACTCTTCATGACCATCGGTTATCTTCCCTCCTCATTACGTGTCCTGCCCATGCCCCCATTTCTTTTTCTTGATTTCAACTAAGATATCATTAACTCGCGTTTGTTCCCTCACCCTATCTGCTCTTTTCTTATCCCTTAACGTTAAACCTATCATTCTTCTTTCCAAAGCTCGTTGCGTCGCCCTCAATTTAAGTAGAACCCTTTTCGTAAGCATCCAGGTTGCTGCCCCGTACGTGAGTACTGGTAAGACACAGCTCTTATAAACTTTTCTCTTGAGGGATAATGGCAACCTGGTGTTCAAGATCTGAGAATGCCTGCCAAACGCACCCCAGCCCATTCTTATTCTTCTGATTATTTCAGTCTCATGACCCGGATCCGCAGTCACTACCTGTCCTACGTAGATGTATTCCCTTACCACTTCCTGTGCCTGACTACCTATTGTAAACTGCAATAAGTAGTCTATAGAGCAGAAGCGGACAAATAGAACAAACTGCTTATGAACTTTGGCTATATGCGATCCATAAAGCGGGAGTAGGTAAAAAGAAAAAGAAAGCTTATCGACTTAAGCCTACAGTCTACGAACACAGAATTGCCAAAAATATAGACTGTATCGACATTCGTCCATGGGATATCTATAGAGCCGAAGTAGACAAAAAGAAACAAACACCTAAGCGACTGTTTCTACAGACCCTCTACAGTGGAGGGGGCAATGCAGCAGCAGCAGCTTGAACATATTACCTAAACGCTTCTTCTTGTTTGCACAGCTTCTGGATTTCTCGGCTGGCCATGCCGTTCGTCACAGGCGCATGGCGTGCCCTGCACCGCTCGAACATGTGGTGATTACCGTCAATTCTTCATGGTTCAGCCCTATGGTCCAGGCGTATGGTGGGCGTGAATTTCCTGCGCACGTTCTTCCTTCTCTGATGATTCTGCGCACTCCCGTGGATGCTCCTAGCCCGGCAACTATTAAAGCAACTCCTAGCGCGGCAACAGTATTAAAGCTCCGTCGTTCCAGCGCCGCGGCAGTGGGCAATGCAGCAGCAGCAGCAGCTTCAGCATGTTGCTCGAACGCTTCTTCTTGCTTGCACAGGTACATTACGTGAACGACTAGTTCTGTATCCGATCCGATAATCGATTCCTGCTGATGCTTTGTTGCCAAGAGAGTTATTTGCGTAGTAGACTATAGACTGTAAGCAGTGGTGTGACAGCTTTGTAACCTTTCAAAACGAATCTTCTGGCATGTGCCGTTATTGAGTAGGGGTTGTCGCAGCTTTTATCTGTCCAAAGTAACATAAGTGCCTGTATCAATTATGTACTGTCTAAACGGAGTACATTTGAAACAGATATCGCTTATTTAAAAGAGCGCATGCTCATCTTCGAAACTCAACCGAGTACTTTAATGTTATTGCAAAGTGATGTAACTAATCTCAAGAAAGCAGCAACCGATTTGGAATATACGTCTCCGTTTTGGTATGTAAGGCAGATGAAATAGTAAACAGAGGTAGAAGAAACGATGAGATCGTGTACGGCCCAAATGAAGAAGGCGGGGGAATAAACGACAGTCTCTTGAATGTGATCAAGAAAAGGTGTTTTCAAGGAAACACATGGACTTACTATCAATAATATGGAAAGATGTCAACGGCTAGGAAAGAAAAATAAAAGCACGCCCCGTGGTCTTAAGGTTCTCGGACTATCGCGACAAAAGTTCAATGCTGAAAGAGCACAAGAAAGCTGGGAGAACACTTTACATAACAGAGGACATTTCTTTCAAAGTTCGTGAGATAAGAAAAAAATTATGGCAATGCTCACAAGAAGGATGTGATGAAGGCTCCAAAGTTAAAATAGTTTTCTATAAATGCAGCATAGATGGTGAAATGTTTGTCAGTGTTATCTGGAAAACGCAAATGCTGTAAGCTGAAACGATGGAGCAAAGAATGTGATAACCGTTGCCAATCGCCATTCACCATCTTAATCCTTAACTGCTGCAGCGTTGTCAACAAAGTCGAACAGCTTGAAGTTATCCTTCGCTCGCTGGACCCCGATATTTCAGTGTTGACTGAAACCTGGTTATATTATGATATGTATGATAGCCAATTTGTCCCGATAAACTACAGAATATTGGGCAAAGACTAAATATTGCGCAAAGGAGGAGGCGTAGCCATTCTTTTTAAACATGCCCTTCAAATGTTAAGAATGCCCGACACTTCGGGAGTAAAACGCTTTTTCTGCAACTTTTGTATTAACAATGTCAAATACATTCTTGGTGCCGTATACAGGCCCCTAACTCGTCGGTTAGGTACATGTACCCTCACTAAAAAAAGCAGATGGATAAAGCAATGTTAACCCGTGATAGTAACCTGCCGAATGTCGACTGGAGCACATTCCTGTAACGCTCCACCACAAATATTCTTCGTGAAATCATTGATATTGCTATAGTTTTTGGTGGATTACAGGTAGGTAAGCATTTCACTAGAAGCGACAAAGATTCCTATGCAGTTATCTGTCCATTTATTGTAGGTGCAAATATACAAGATGACGTCTCATGTATGGTCACAGACGGCATTTAAGTTCAACAAGCAGTAGTATTGTCGTTGGAATGTTCCCCTCGCAGTAAAAATGATAAGATTCAGTGTTACCCGAATTTTTCGCCTGCAGATGACGCGTCTGTAATTGATACGCGAGCATTTCATCTGGATAACTTTAAATAAAACACTGCCAGCATGTACGATGTGTTGCTTTTATTTAAAGGCATTATATTCAACTGTCTGCCACAGTTTGTTCTAAAGGTTGTGAAGATTGTGGCAGGTCGGAATCCCTGGAACTCTCGCGAGGCGTTGCTCAAGCAACCCAAGCTTAAGCGGATTCAAACTTGCGCAAACCTGAAAACTTGAACAAATAATGAAAGGGTCATTGAGGAAGCGTCAAATAATTTAAAAGAAGTGATAATAAATGACAAACGGAATTGCTTTATTGGACATCTTCCTAGTTTTATGAAAACGTCTCCATGGAGTTTCTGGAGGACGATGACTCATGCTTCTTCCCTTTCCGATATGTCCATAATAGGCGGTAATAAGGTCCACGATGAGCAGGTTGTATGTGCTGCATTTAACAATCATTTTAGTTTTCTATTCACAAAGGATGAAGGTTGTCTGCCTTGTTTTTACATGGATGGGCCTTCAATTCCTGATTGTTATTTCTGAGCATGGTATATGTCACTTGCTGTTAAAAATTGCCAAAAAGAAAACCCCTGTTCAGGTGGTATGCCAAATGCGTTCTTAAAACGCTTGGCCAAGCGATATCCTTGAAAATATTGTTTAGTAAATTGCTTCAGGATGGCACGCTTCCGGATGACTCGAAAACAGCACTAATAAAACTCTTACATAAATAAGGAAACAAGAATTGCATAAAAAATATCGACCAATTTCTCTGACTTGGACAACATACAATATTTTTGAACACCTAATCTATAAGCATGTAATCGTTTTTTTTTTTGATGAGCATTGCGTCTTGACGAACGCTCAACATGAATTTCTGCAGGGCTTTACCACAGACACTCAATTACTAGAATATATTCAAGATTTTGCAAAACAATAAATAGTACAAAAGAAAGCGACGCTATGTTCATGGATTTAAGTAAAGTATTCGACAATGTAACCCACTGCTAATTACCTTACAAATTAAGTTTTTTACTCACAAAAATAAGCTACTAAAATGAATACAAGCATGCCCAACCAACAGCTCTCCATAAGTTAGGATAAACGACACTTCCTCCAACTTATTACCTGTCGCTTGTGGCGTTCCCCAGGGATCCGTGCTGGGTCCTCTGTTATTCTTGCTTTATATAAATGATATTGGCAGTAATGTATCTGGCAAAATTAAAGTTTACATGGGTGACTGCACACTATACGATGAAATTGCCTTACCGGAAGATCAAGTCATGCTAAATAGCGACTTTGGCAAAATAATTCGAAGGTGCCATCAATGGTAAATGTCTGTTAACTATGAAAAGACCGTCTGTGTGATAATAACACGAACGGAAAAGCCCCTTCTCTTTTACTATTTTCCCCGGAACACTTATATTTCTGAGGTATCTCACTATACATATCTCGGCCATACACATATCTCACAATCTCCCCTGCTGAAAGCATATCATACAATAGTTCGTCCTACTTTAAAATATGCAATGATCATTCGGGACACCTACACAAAAATAAATATAGGAAAATTAGAAAGAATTCAAATGAAAGCTTTCCGATTTATCTACAATTCTTACGGTCCAATTTGTATAACAGTTCTCCTTAAACGTTGTGCCTTCTCTTCGATTAGAGAACGAATCGTGCTTCCCGATTAAAATTCTTTCTTCAGCTAATGAGTGGCCACTATTATACTGATACCTCGCACATCTTAACACCCTTAACTGGTTAAGCTACTCGTCATAAACAGTCTCGAACAGGAAACCCATTAACACTGCATAGCAATTGCTTCAAATGTTCTTATCTTACAAGAACAATAGTTGATTGAAATAAACGTCCTGATGAAGTCATTACACTAAATTCTTTATCCAGTTTTCAGGCGCACAAACATTCTTGGCTCAATCGCACATCTTTTTTTTGTTCCTTTTTTCATGCAATCTGTCCTTTTTGCATGTTGAATTGAAGCATCGGCATCATTGCTTGAATAGTATGTTTGTATGAATGTACTTGCATTTTCCCACCCTGCTAAGATCTTGTAAAAGATCCCAGTATCTATGAATAAATTGTCTGAAGAAATAAATAAGATGGGAGGAGGCAAAAAGAAATAGAAACCTATCGACTCGCGTCTATAGACAGACTCTAGACTATGTATCAACAGAAGAACAAATCTATAGAAAGGCAGAGTCGTCTATAGAGAGACTCTAGACTTTGTGTTAATAGAAGAACAAATCTATAGAAAGGCAGAGTCGTCTATAAGAAGTGTGTTGATTTCTATAGAGAGAACTCTTTTTTTTAAGGGATGGTAGTAACGGGAGTAAGGATTTTTTTACGGCACGCCGGCCCCTTCTGTAGTGCTGCAACAACATTGAAATCAGTTGATAGGCTGCTTCTTTTATGCGAAAGGCTGGGGACGTCCCTTCACGCGTCGAAAGCTGCCGTCTGCGTGGCAGCTTGCGAAACAGTAATCTTTACCGGGAAACGTATGCGGGGGGCTCTACGTGCTTGGTATTGTTGTCAGGAGTGCCTTATACTCAATTAAGTGGTTCGGATGATGTTTGTATACTTGTTCTTTATTGAAACGTTCGCTGTTTGATTTGTTGTGTGCTTGATTTCAAATTATGCATTTACGGTTCGTTTTACTTAGCTGACTAATTAAAGATTCTGCCTTAAGGGGGCACGAAGCATTGCTCCCGGCCCTACACCGCCGCCGCGATCGGCCAACATTTTTGCTGCCGGATGCGGACACAGAAAATGCAGACGAATTAGAGTTTACCAGATTCGCTGTAATTATGTACGACGATTACGATATTCTCTAATGCGAAATTTGAGCTCAGCAGTATACGAGTTTTCGATTCGCGATATGCTGAGACAAAGAACTTGAGACCGAAATCACCTCACCAAGTGACAGTGGGCCAGCGCCGTCAGCGCCTTCGCAGAGGGAGGGGCAGTATGGGAACGGTGCCATGACGAGCCGCATCGGAATCAGCTGCGGAAGAAGACGACGAAGGAGGCAGCAGTGGCACGAGCACGTTCACGCGGTTGCGCCGAGGGGCGGCGACGCTCTGGCCAGGATTGGCCAACTAAGTGCTGCAGGCTCAGCGTGAGAGCCGCCGTAGCCCAATGGACAAGGCATCGGTATTCTAAACCGAGGATTGCGGGTTCGAGTCCCGCCGGCGTTGCACTTCTTTTGCGTTCGGGCTTCTCGTTTTTTTTCATCTTTAATCGTCATCTGCGCCACTTAAAATTTTTAGTGAAGCAAAGCACAAATAAGAGCAGATGCCGTCTCTTACTTTTGCTACAGCCGAAATGTTGATGAAGCCTTCTACATGGCTCCTTCGGTTCTTATGTGTCCTTTGTACTGGAAGTCTCACATTTTAAAGCTTATTTTTGTACTGAATTTTTGTCATCTGCGTCGCCATGCATATTGTTGAGAGGGATAAAGTAAGCAGCATTCGCATTTTTATGAGACAACAGAGTCAATGATTGAACTGTCTCGTAAAGAAACTTCTATGTAGTTCGCCTTCGGGGAGCTAGCTTTGTTCACCTCAAACATACATGACGATTCCCGCTTCTTGCAATCTCAGAACCACTCATCTTGTTCGCCGATTCTTGTTGTCGTCGTCGTAGACCTGTGTTTTTGTAGCCCATATCCAAAGCTGAAGATTGGCGATGAATTGCGTGTTTAATTTGGGTGTATAAAAACTAGGGAAATAATAATTTGAACATCGCTACTTTTCTGAAACATTTCTCTGAAAGCGAAAAGAGAGTTGCGAAACACAACGCAGGCATAGCTTTTTTTCATTCTCATTTTTTTCTGAATACATGTTCGATGTGCACCCCGAAAAGAAACGAGATGAGGCCTGTCGGAAATGCGCTGTGGAAGTTATTTGCAAAGAAAAAGCCCTGAAATTCACCTCACTATATAATTAGGCTGCAGACGAATGCGCTGTTCGTAAATGCTTTTTTGTTAGCCTTTTGTAGTTTTGTGACATTCTTTTTCCCCGGCATTTCGGCGTGTTTAAGGAACTCTTCAAACAAAATATTCACCGGCGGTGGACTAGTTGCAATACTAGACGGTGATTACCCACACTGGCTGCTCAACACCAATAGTCCTCTTTATGGCTGCTCAGTATCAACGTAAATCATGGTGCATTTTCATTGTTACCTACATCAACTATGACGCTAAAATCAACAGTCCTGATTGATCGCTTCCCGTAAAACATTCCCTATAGTGGAAGCGATAAAGAGAGCGCGTTATCAAATCATGTAAACGACAAATCTAGACTATGCCCGAGTCGCCTACACTACATGCAGCCGGTTCGCTCTACGAAACGCGCTCACCTAATCATGAGCTATTGACGGAAAACATCCTTGCTAAAACTTAACGTTCAGTGTAGTTGTCGTGTAGTTGACGTGTGACAGACACCAAGGTAGGGGGAGACACCGCACACCGCAGAAACAAGCGTTACCCACCTGGCGCTGCCGTTGAGAATTGAAAATGACGTGGAAACATGGCGCGCCGCCGTTGCTTGCCACTAAAATCCCGCAAGCTGCCACCCAGGGCGACGAGGGTGCGAGTGCCATTTTCCGAAAAGTCCGAGTAGCCCTTTCCCCTTTCATTACTGGGTCTCTCTCTCTCTCTCTCTCTCTCTGCGCGCCATGAGCGCGAAACGGGTTGCTTTTCTTTTCCATTTTTCTGTTTATTTTTCATGGATAAAGGAAAGGCATTGCTGCGTTGTATTACAAACAATGTGGGCTATCGTATGGAAATGAAACGCACACTTTGATGAGTTCAGTGTTTCCCAAAGCCGTTACAAGGCCCGTCAGGCGCTTGCGTCATTGCCAACGACGATGAGTAATACAATGCATTTCTGGCATATCTTCCAGCGTACTGCCAAGTGGGATACCTGCACACATGTTGGTGCAAGTTTTCTGTTCCAATCATAGGTCAAATAAACCTATACAGTAATTGCGTACGCATATGCCCGGCCCACAGGAATACCTCCTGCGAAGCACTGGGTGGGTTCAGATGATTTGGCACTTAATTAAGTGAGTGAGAAACTTTGGTGAAAATCCTTAACCTTAATCCTTAACCTTAACTGCTGCAGCGTTGTCAACAAAGTCGAACAGCTTGAAGGTATCCTTCGCTCGCTGGACCCCGATATTTCAGTGTTGACTGAAACCTGGTTATATGATGATATGTATGATAGCCAATTTGTCCTGATGAACTACAGAATATTGCGCAAAGACTGTGACAGAAAAGGAGTAGGTGTAGCCATTCTTTTCAAACATTCCCTTCAAATGTTAAGAATGCCGGCACCTCGGGAGTACAAAGCTTTTTCTGCAACTTTTTTATTAACAATGTCAAATACATTCTAGGTGCCGCATACAGGCCCCTAACTCGTCGGTTGCAGACTTGGTATACTTAAGAAAAAACATGTACACTCACTAAAAAAAGCAGATGGATAAAGAAATCTTAATCCGTGATTATAACCTGCCGAATGTCGACTGGAGCACATTCCTGTCCCGCTCCACCACAAATATTCGTAGTGAAATCGTTGATATTGCTTTTATTTTATGCGCATTACTGGTAGGTAAGCATTTCACTAGAAGCGAGAAAGATTCGAATGGAGTTATCTATCCATTTTTTGTAGGTGCAAATATACAAGATGACGTCTCCTGTATGGTTACAGACGGCATTTCAGATCACCAAGCAGTAGTATTGTCGCTGTGATGTTCCCCTCGCAGTAAAAATGATAAATTTCAGCGTTAGCCGGATTTTTCTCCTAGAGATGACGCGTCTGTAATTGGTACGTGAGCATTTCATCTGGATAACCTTAAAAATAATACTGCTAGCATGTACGATGTGTTGCTTTTGTTTAAAGGCATTATATTCAACTGTCTACCACCGTTTGTTCTAAAGGTTGTGAAGAATGCTGCCAGTCGGAATCCCTGGATCTCTCGCGACTCGTTGCTCAAGCAACGCAAGCTTAAATGGCTTAAAAGTTGCGCAAACCTGAAAATTTGAAGAAATAATGAAAGGGTCATTGAGGAAGAGTCAAATAATTTAAAAGAAGTGATAATAAATGAGAAACGGAATTACTTTAATGTACATACTTCTAGTTTTATGAAAACATTTCCACGAAGATTCTCGAGGACGATGACTCATTCTTCTTCCCTTTCCGATATGTCCATAATAGGCGGTAGTAAGATCCCTAATGAGCAGGTTGCATGTTGTGCATTTACCAATTTAACAAACGCGTTCACCACGCACAGTTTTCACGAACACCCGGTCCCCCACCACGAAGCTGCGCTCCTGCTCACGAAACAAATCGCGCTGCTCTGTTAGTTTTTCCTCTTTGTCTCGCATGGATTTTGCAAAATCAGGTTTGAGCAGTGAAAGCTTTATGCGTGGCTGGCGCCGCAAAAATAATTCTCCTGGTGACTTGCTTGTCACACTGCTCGGTGTGTTCCGGAAGGCCATGAGAAAACTATCAATATTTTCCTGTACTGTCGGCTGCTTACCCGAGGGCTCACGCTCGAGCCCCTGTTTCAGTAAGGCTTTTTTCACGGTTTGTACTGTTCCTTCTGCAGCACCATTGGACGCTACGTGATAAGGAGGAATACGAACGCGCTTTACACCGTTGGTGCTCATAAATTCTGTAAACTCCTCTGAGGTGAACTGTGGCCCGTTGTCACTCACCAATATTTCGTGCAAGCCATAAGCGGCAAAAGCACCCCAAAGTTTTTCCAATGTTTTTTGTGCAGAGGTTGACGACATCGGCCATACTTCTATCGATTTCGAGAATGAGTCGACCAATACCAGAAACACGTTCGTACCCTTCTCTGCAAAATCTACATGGACGCGTGACCAACACTGGACGGGGTATTGCCAAGGGTGAAGAGGAACCGGCCGAGAAGCTGGCTGAAGTGCTTGGCAAATTTTGCACCTCTAAACGTACTGTTCAATGGCCAAATCGATTCCTGGCCACCATACAAAACTCCTCGCTAGCATTTTCATATGGCGGGTGCCAGGGTGCTCCTCGTGCAGCATGTTTTGCACGCGGTCCCTCAGCAGCTCCGCAATTACGACTCTTACGCCCCACGTCACGCAGCCCTGCTCTAGTGACAGCTGATCGCGGCGAACATAGATTTCAATTCATCTGCCTGCTGTCTAGGCCACCCGTTTAGCGTATATTGTGCCACGTGGCATAGAGTTAAGCTTCGCTTCGAGACCCTTGCAATCTCCTCAGCTGTCAGCGGGAGACACTGAAAGACTGAAATGCAATTTGATGTCTCGTCGTTCACCGGTCCTGGTTCGGGCAGCCTAGAAAACGCGTCTGCGACTTCAACATTTTCTCCTTTCCTAAATTTCAGCCGGTACCTGTAAGCTGCGAGGCTTAAAGCCCAGCGTTGCATACACGCGGCAGCGGTAGTCGGGATACGCTTATCGATCCCTAGTATAACGAGCAGTGGCTGGTTGTCTGCATATATAGTGAATTCTCGGCCGTACAGGCACCGCTGAAATTTCTTTAGGCCAAAGATTTACGCCAGGGCCTCGCGTTCGCACTGCGCGCATTTTTTTTCTGCTTCCGACAGTGCACGCGAAGCAAGAGCAATTGGCTTTTCTTCACCTTCAGCAGTTTTGTGAAAGATAACGGCTCCTAAGCCATATGACGATGCATCGCAAGGCATTGCGAGCGGTTTCTTGACGTCATAGATTGCGAGCACCTTGCTGCTTGTTAGCAAGTGCTTCGTATTTTTAAACGCGGTGCTGCACTCTTTTGTCCAGGACCATTTTTGTTCTTTTCTAAGTAGCCGCTAAAGCGGCTATGCTACTGTCGAAGCGTTCTTGAGAAGCTGACTAAAAATTCCACATTCCCAAGTACGCCTTAAGCTCTGTAACTGTAGTGGGCTCGGGAGCTTGTAAGATTGCGCTCTTCTTTGTGTCGGTAGGGTAAATGCCTTGCTCAGTCACTGTGTGACCCCAAATATGTAACCGCTTTTCTGAAAAAGCGGCATTTATCCAGGTTAAGCATGATGTTCTATTCACTGAGGCGTTGCAAGACACGTTCTAGTGTCTCCTGGCAGTCACCGATATCTGTCTCTGTGACGATAACGTCGTCAATATAACACCCTACGTGTGGGATGCCATGAACTACCTCGTCCATCATTGTCTGAAAGACAGCGGGTGCAGTTGCCACCCCGTAAGCAAGGCGCCGAAATTCGAACAACCCAAGACTAGTGTTTACTGTCAAAAATGGTCGTGACTCCGGAGTGATTGGCAGCTACTTGTACGCCGAAGAAAGGTCTAGTACACTGAAGAACTTTCCTCCTGCTAAGGCAGTGTACAAGTACTCTGGTCTGGGTAGGGGGTAATGATCTGTTTTGAGAGAGGGGTTTACTGTAGTCTTGTAATCCCCGCATAACCGGACACTGCCGTTTTCCTTCACAACTGTGACAAGTGGCGTAGCCCAGTCACTTCGCATTACAGGACGCAGCACGCCCGTTTCCACATGTTCTCGCAGCTGCCGCTCAACTTTTTCCTCCAACGTAAAAGGAACTGGTCTAGCGCGGCAAAATACAGGAACTGTACCCGGTTTCATAACAATCTTTGCTTCAAAGTTTTGAATTGTACCAAGCTTTTTATAAAACACGGATGGGTACTTCTGTTTTAGCACCGATGCTGTTTTCAACTGCAATCTGGCATATTTCTACCCAGTCAAGCTTCAAACGTTGTCGCCCGTTGTCTTTTACAACAATCACTGGTAGAGTCATGCACTGATTGTTGTACTTAACCACCACGTCACACTGGCCTTTTAGCGGTATTTGCTCCCCAGTATACGTGCGAAGCGACATTTTGCATGGTTCACATTTGACGTGCGGAAATTCACACAGGTACACTTGCTCCGGGACAATTGTGACAGCCGCTCCCATGTCACTTTGCATATTCAGTGTACGCCCTTCTATTTCCACACTTACTCCATAAGATGATTGGTTGGTGTTCATGACATGGTACAGTTCCTGCTCCGAGTCCTCGTCAGAACACTCGAGCGCATGCATGTTTTTCGGCTTCGCTCTAGCAACTGGGCACATGCTTTTCAAATGACCTACAGCCGAACACTTGCGACAAATAAAGTTTTTGTGCCAACATTCTTCCGACGAGTGTCCCCTGCCGCATCTTGAGTATTTTTCCTTTTTGAGGGCTTCAATATGCTTAGGATTAGGTGGTATCTGATACTGATGTCGTCGGCTTTTCACGACCAGCACGGGTGCCTCTCGTTCTCTTGACCGCAGTTGTTCAGTGTCTCGCGCCGCTAGTTCTTTATCCAGGGCGATTTTGCAAGCGCCAACAAATGTCAGCTCTCCTTCAGCAAACAGAGCACGCTGGGTCTCTTCGTTCCGTATGCCAGCAACCAGCCTATCTCGGAGGGCGCCTTGCAAAAAGTCACCGTAGTCACACTTCCTGACTAAATGTTTAAGGTCCACGATGAACCCCTCCGCGCTTTCGCCCTGCTGTTGTACGCGCCGGTCGAACTTGCATCGTTCTGCTATTACGGAACTCCTGGGGCTGTAGTGCTCCTTCAGGAGGCGTTTAACTTCTGCGTACGATTCTTCTCCCGGGGCTGCCGACACAACCAGACTTCTCAGTACTTCGTAAGCCTCTGGTCCTGTGACTGTCAAAAAGACGAGAAGGCGCTTTGCGTACGTCGACGATATCATTAGCCGTTAAGAAATGTTCAAAACGCTCTAAGTACGACTCGAAGTTTTGCGTTTTCGGGTCGAACTCGGACATCTTTCCCAGTGGCGGCATTTCGACAGAAGTAGATATATCCGTTACTCATCAGTTTGGCGTTCACTTGCTTGGACGTGCTGCCAGCTCCAAGCCCCGTTGTCGTTCCTTGTGGCCCAGTACTTCCTCAGCAGGGGTGTTCGGTGGGCGGTGCCGTACTTCGGGAGCACGTGCAGCGCCTTGAAGCTGGACGAAAACTCTGCTCGCTTGCTTCCGTTCGTGTCTGTCCACCCGTGTAGGCCCAAGGCCGTCGCTTACGTGGGTATTGCAAGATCCTTGTTGTCAGTTGTTTTAACGTCATCACGCAGCCAAACGGGGGATGCAATCAAATTATTCAGTGCCGGCGTACACATGCATATATAAATATATTGTCACAGTCGGTAATGTGGAAAGAAGACAACGCTGATGGTGGTCTTAGAGACGACGAAGAAGCGTTTAGCAGTATCGATGCTCTACGTTTGTTGGCTCAGCCATTAAAAGCCACTTGCAAACAGACGAACGCTTCTTCCTTCCCGTAACATCATTGGTGGATGTGCGGGGTAATCACTTGACCAAGACGGAGCTCCGCAGCGGACGTAACCTGGCCGCCATGTCATCCGAAGGAGAGAGTTCAACCGCGGCCCCGGCGTCGCCACCGACGGTCATCCTGGCCCAGCCTCGCGACCCTGGCATGTTTTCCGGGATTGACAACGTTGACGTCAACGACTGGTTACAGAATTATGAACGGGTCAGCGCACACAACAGGTGGGATAACACACTTATGCTGGCTAATATAATATTCTACCTCAAGAAAACAGCACGGGTCTGGTTCGAAACACATGAAGAAGAGATTACGAGTTGGGACCAGTGTAAACAGAAGCTTAGAGATTGGTTAGGCAAACCCGTTGGCCGCCAACGTGCTGCGAAGAAGGACCTTGGGACCCGTGTACAGACGTCCACTGAATCTTATGTGGCGTATATCCAGGACTGTGGTTTACACTGTGGTCTACAAGTTGGGTCGCCTACATCAGGACGCCTACAGCCTGTCTCGTCATCCCGTCGATGTACCGGACGGTTTAGTGGATGTCGCACCGATCTGCGTTCTTTCGCTCTCAGCCTTGCAAGACATTGGCGCTGAACAACGACGAGATGAGTCGTTACGCCCCATTATCGAACGCCTGTTCTCTGCTCCGTCTGACCCATCCCTTCACATGTTCGTACTACAATATGGCATCCTGTATCGCCGCAACATATACCCCGACGGGCCCGAGCTCCTAACCGTCATTCCGTCTCATCTGCAACAGATTATACTGCAGTAACTGCACGACGTTCTCACCGCTGGACACCGTAGCGTCACGCGGACCTATGACCGAATTCAGCGACGGTTTTTCTGGCCCCGTCTCAACCGCTCCGTCCGGCGCTATGTTGCCGCGTGTGAGTCATGTCAATACCGAAAAAGACCAGCTGTGCCTCCTGCCGGACTGCTGGATCCCTTGGGTATACCGGCCGACCCTCTTTTCGCGTTGGCCTTGATCTCCTCGGACCATTCCCTATATCCAAGGACGGAAATAGATGGATTGCCGTCGCTACGGACTATACAACTCGCTATGCCATTACTAGAGCCCTACCGACCAGCTGCGCTACAGACGTCGCTGATTTCTTGCTTCACAACGTTATCTTGCACCACGGTGGACCTCGTCAACTTCTCACCAATCGTGGCAGATACTTTCTTGCCAAAGTCATAGATGGCCTACTTCGATCTTGTGCTACTAAACACAAACTTACTACCGCTTACCATCCTCAAACTAACGGTCTTACCGAACGCCTGAACCGCACAATAACTGAGATGCTAGCTATGTATGTTTGCTCCGATCATCGCGACTGGGACATTGCTCTACCATTTGTCACGTTCGCCTACAATTCCTCGCGCCACGACACAGCTGGCTATTCCCCCTTCTATCTTCTCTTCGGCCGTGAGCCAACTTTGCCTTTCGAGACACTCCTCTCGACCACGCTCGATTCGCCGACAGAGTACACTCGGCATGTCATAACCACAGCGACACAAGCACGCCAGATTGCCCGCATTCGTCTTTCTGCTTCACAGACACGCCAGAAGTGCCGTTACGACCAGCGCCATCACGACGTGCATTATGAACCAGGTGCTCTTGTGCTAGTCTGGTATCCAACTCGGCGTGTTGGTCTTTCGGAGAAATTCCTCTCGCGATACTATGGCCCTTTCCGCATCCTTCGCCAGGTGACCCCTGTCACATATGAAGTGTCTCCGCTGGATGCCACGGTGCCTTCACCTCTCTCTGACATCATCCACGTCAGCCGTCTCAAACCTTACCTTTCTCGGACAGATGAGCCGCACCAATCAGGTGCTTTTTCCGACGGGGGTGATGTCACAGTCGGTAATGTGGAAAGAAGACGACGCTGATGGAGGTCTTAGAGACGACGAAGAAGTGTTAAGCAGTATCGATGCTCTACGCTTGCTGGCTCAGCCATTAAAAGCCACTTGTAAATAGACGAACGCTTCTTCTTTCCCGTAACAATACATATATGTATATATCGCTATGTGACGTCACATGGATCATGGCAGTTAGCCCGCCCAGTGCACATGCGGCATGACGTGCTGCGCAATCACACTGAGGCAAAGACCTTCAGACAGAAATCACCTCACCAACTGACAGTGGGCCAGCGCCGTCAGCGCATTCACAGACGGACGGGCAGTATGGGATCGCTGGCATGACGAGCCGCATTGGAACCAGCTGTGGACGAAGACGACGACGAAGGCAGCGGTGGCACGAGTGCGTTCACGCGGTTGCGCCGAGGGTCGGCGACACTCCGGCCAGGATTTCCCAATTAAGAGCTGCGGTCTGAGCGTGAGAGCCCCCTTAGACTAATACGCGTATATATAACATACTTTCAATGAAATATTCATGTGCTGGGGCCTGAACAATGCTCTCATGTCTAATATCCATACGCGTTCGCCACACACTGTGCATGCACAGAAGCATTAACAGATCGACAGGCACTCCCTCAGGTTCCGCGCATGGCAGGAAGCGTATTCCAAAAGCACATAACGGCAATTCCTTTTTAAGGCTACGTTTTAGAATATACCACAAAAACACTGCGTCATGACAGTCCAAAAAGATATGCTCAATCGTCTCCGGTTTTTTGCATATAAAGCAATTCACAGACCATGGTACAAAAATGCCTTTGCTTTGCAGCCACGGTTTCACTGGGAGAGTGCCTGTATGTAGTTGAAAAATGAAAAATTTTTCTGTGCACAGAGTGATCCTCCTGATTGGCTAAGGGCTTTGGACAAAGTGACCAGCCTACATCGTTCTTATCACACCACACTCATCCGGCATTGACTAGTTGTTTTTATGGTCATGTAATACTCACATTGTATTTTCTTTTGCCAAGCCGGTAATAAAAAAAGAAGGCCCCGTAGCCTCATGGACAAGGCATCGGTATTCTAAACCGAGGATTGCGGGTTCGAGTCCCGCAGGGGTTGCACAAATTTTGTGCTTCTTGTTATTTTTTCTTTAATCATCATCTACGCCAGTTAAAATTTTCAGTTAAGCAAAGCACGAATAGAGCACATGCCGTCTCTTACTTTTGCTACAGCTGATATGTTGATGAAGCCTTGTACATGGCTTCTTCGGTTCTTATCTGTTCTTTGTGCAGGAGGTCTCAGATTCTAAAGCTTATTGTTGTACACAACTTTTTTTCATCTGCGTCGCCATTCATATTGTTGAGAGAGTTAAAGTCTACAGCATTCGTATTTTAATGAGACAACGCAGTCAATGATTGAACTGTCTCGTAAAGAAAGTTTAATGTAGCTCGCATTCGGGGAGCTAGCTTTGTTCACCTTAAATATAAATGACAATTCCCGCTTCTTCGAAGCTCAGAACCAGTCATCTTTTTCGCTGATTCTTGTCCTTGTTGTCATTGACCTGAGTTTTTGTAGCTAATAACCAAAGTTGACGATTGGCGATGAATCTCGTGTTTAATTTGGGTGTATAGACTAGGGAAATAATAATTTGAACACTGACGCTTTAGAAATTACATTTCTCTGAAAGCGAAAACGATATTGCGTAACATAACGCAGGCATAGCTTTTCGTTTGCTTTTTGTCTGGGAAAATGTTCCATGGTGCACCCCGAAAATAAACGAGATCAGACCAGTCGGCCACGCGCTGTGGAAGTTATTTACACAGAAAAACCCCTCAAATTCACCTGAGTGTATACTTAGGCTGCGGACGAATGCGCTGTTCGGAAATACTTTTTTGTTAGTCTTTTGTAGTTTTTTTACATTACACAGCTTTAGTATAGCGTAACGCAGCAAACGCAAAGAGTTCACGCTAGCGTTAGCGTTGCGTGAACCACACTGCGCATGCGCTGTACGTAAACGCTGCTGGAGCTCTTAGGTACGTACGCTATTTTCAGGATTTAGCGGTGAACGCTAACGCACGCAAAGGGAGCCTTACGTACGGCAACGTGGCGGTGCCAGTCGAAGTGAGAGCGGCCCGCTTCGGATCTATCGAGTCGTCGGCCTGCACTGTTCGGCTCATTCATTCCCAACTAATTCTCGTGTTCGCTTTAGATTTGTGCGAAGATGATTCGACAGCGGCGTACAGGTGACAAATGGACGCTGTTTACGATAAACGCTCTCGTTTACCGACGCAGTAGGCTAAAGGGTAGGTTTGCTCATGTTGCTTATGTTTGCTGTATCCGCCTCGAGATGGCGCCCAATTATATTGCGTTCGTTCGCTAGTTGTAAAGCCGCATGTAAGGCCGATGCATGTCACATTTTCCGCGGCAAAACAAAGTAGTGTGGTCGGTGCAGTGGTCACAATGCGTGCGCGCTTTACTAACGACGACGACATGAACCTCCAGAACGAGGTTTTCGCCTTGAACCCATTCGGACAGACGTCAAGATGGGCGTCTGTTGCAAAAAAAGTGCAAAGACGTGGGAAATCCACTATCCGGAAGCGAAATTGCGGGCGAAACGTCCCCACCGGCAGACACCTCGATATTGAGCAGGCCGCCTCTTGAGAACACGTACAACCTGCGCGGTCGTTCTCGTTCCCGAAGCATGAGGGCGTCTATGTCATCCCAACTTAGAAAGTACAGGCAATATGGGTCCCACAGAACACTCGATCGCGGCATGCTAACAATAATCGGTGTGTTTCGCGACTCTCTACAAAACAACACTGAAACCAAACACCTACATGCGTAATTAACGCAGCGACTGTGGCTTTGGACAAGCTTGACTTAGGGACACACTTGCGGATTCGGCATTGGATAAGCTCGACATTTCTTGTGGATTCGACTTGCCAGTATTTCGTGTTTTCACATCTAGATGCCGTATATGTTTGCGTTAACGTTAACGCTTTTCTCTGTTCCGCTATTCTAAAACACTACCTTGTGCCGCGCAGTGCAGCCTTTCTTTGCGTTTGCGTTGCCTCGCACGCTAACGCTAACGCAAGCGTTTTACGCTGTACTAAAACTGTCTATTCTTTTTCCCCGGCATGTCGGCATGTTTAGGTGGCTCTTCAAACAATATATTCAACTGAAGCCTTCGAAACGCATTAAGGTACGCTATAGTATCAAAAGCAGGTTTCTGATTGTGACATTATGGATGTCGACTAATTTGCCAGCTGTTCTTGTCGTTGACACGAGTGTGTCTTCCTGGTGCATTCGAAGAAAAAGCATGTTTTTTGCGACGTCATGGCGATCGCGTTTTCTTAGCCTGTGTTATAGTTCCGTGCACTTAACAACGGTAGCGCCCGAAAACGAAATCGATGAAGTGATTGGTAACAATTTGACTGCTCGAGATACTTCAGAGCGTTGACGATCTTGAAATACAATTGCTATAGAAGTGTCTTTCTGCATATTTCTGTTAGCAGAATTTGTCACAAAAATAAGAACATTCCTGCACAGTGAGAAACATTTATTTCCGTTAGCTCGAGGCATCTTACTCCTAGGGTGAAGTGCCTAGTTCAGCGCCCCATTGGGTCACCCTGCTCCTGCTGGATAACTCGTCGCTGCTTCTGCGCCTCTGACGTGGCCAACGCAGCCTAAAAGGAGGAATGTGAAATTAGAGGGGGGGAGGGGAGTTATGCGGATGGTGTGGGCATTCACAGGATAAAAGATACACTGCGGGTTTGCAGCACCAAAGCGACTATATGAAAAAATAAATTGTCTAGTCTAGAAGATTGGAAGGGCAAACGGGTAGCGTAATCAGTTAGTTTGTACCCGTCGCTGAGCGTATGTGCTTAGAGCATATGCGCTTTGAGCTCATCGGCCCTTGCAGTGCTTCGGGAAACATTGACGACGCCTGGAGGATTGTTACTCTAGCCACTGCCATACTCCGTCACATTGTAAAAGTTCCAATTTTCTTTTCTATCAGGCGCACAGACTATCTAGCTCGTTTGTAGGAGGTGTTACGTTTCGCCTACGACGCGCGGTAAAGCCGGCGCGGATGCAACGGACGCCGGGGCTTCGTTCAAAGCGGCAGACATTTTGGCCCGTTCGGCGCCGCCGATACGCCTCCCCGCCAAGCGCGTCCAGGCATGTTCCAATGCCACATGTCTTCCTGTGCGTGTGTGTGTGTATGTGCATGTTGGTGCCCACGCTTGTCGAAGCGCGGCAGCCTGGGAGAGGAACTCCCAACAACTGTGAAGCCAGGGGGTCTGACAGGCGCCGACACGACGTATGCGCCAGCTTCTCTTCCCATTGTGCCCGAACGGCGCCGGCACGATGGCTGCGCCACCTTATCCCATTGTGGCCGAGCGGCACAGTCACGTGCTCGTCTATAGAGGGGTTCCTTCTTGCCCTCAACTGCGAGAGTATAAAAGCAGCTGCCCCCGGACGCCAAGGAGAGGCTCCGATTTCTTCTGTTGAGTAACGTGCACTCCCGTCTCTCTACTTCGGTCGACCTGACCGCCAACTCTTTGCGATGTTAGAATAAACAAGTTGTTTTGTTGTTACCAGTCGACTCATGCTTTGCCGGGACCTTCGGATGCTTCCAGTTGTGCCCCAGGCCGCCAGGCCAACGCTACCCTTGGGGCTTGCGACCCAGGTGCAACAACGGGCGTCAGCGCCGAGTTCCCAACAACTCGTGCCAGCGGTGCGATTACAACAACTGGTGGCAGCGGTGGGATCGCGACAACGGAGGCCAGCAGCGAAGATATGCAGTCGACTGTATGCTGAGCAGCTCAACGACGATCCGGGAGCAGTGCAACGAGCCCTGTGTGATGACTGGTTGCCTGCAGCGGAACGACTGCGCGGAATTCTTGGCTGCGAGGTTTGGTGAGTGCGGGACGTTCTTCTTCTGAGCTTTGCCAGGCTTTTGTTAGTGTCAGAAACTGAGCTGGTAATTGTGGTTGTCGTTGCTGCCGGGTTAGTTTGCGGCAAGACAATAGTAGGCAGTAGAGAAAGCAGCATTCAGAGCAGCCATGGATTTGAAGTCGTTGCGCAAACCGAAATTGTTGGAGCTTGCAAGAGAGTTGGGTCTGGATGTCTCGGACAAACTCAGAAAACCAGAACTGCTAAAGGCTATTCTTGAGTTAGAGGCTGAGGATGACGAGCTGTCGGAATGCCTTGAGACTATTGAGGAGAGGTCAAAAAGACAGGAGCGCGAACTTAAAGAGCAAAAAGAGAAACAGGAGCGCGAACTTAAAGAACAGAAAGAGAAAGAAGAGCGTGAACGTAAAGAAGAGAAAGAAAAAGAAGAGCGTCAACACGCTTTGGAAATGAAGCGTCTCGAGGTAGAGATGGAACGCGCTCGTAATGGAAGTCAGGCACACGGTGCAGGAGAACGCGTATTGTTCAAAATGACTGACCTGATGCGGCCGTTTAAGCTTGGAGAGGACATTGGTTTGTTCCTGGTTAACTTTGAGCGAAAGTGCGAGAAGCAGGGGTTATCTCGGGAAACGTGGCCACAGCGCTTGCTCACTTTGTTACCCGGCGAGGCGGCCGACGTAGTCGCTCGCTTGGATAGAGAGGAGGCAGAGGATTTCGACAAAGTGAAATCGAGTCTGCTAAAAAAGTACAGGCTGTCAGCGGAGGCGTTCCGTCGGAAGTTTCGGGAAGATGAGAAAGGCAGAAGTGAGTCATACACAGAGTTTGCGTACAGGCTTATGTCAAACATGCAGGAGTGGCTCAAAGAAGAGAAAGCGTTTGGTGACCACGAGAAAGTTCTGCAGTTTTTCGGGCTAGAACAGTTTTATAGTCGGTTACCTGAGAACGCGTGGTACTGGGTCTTGGATAGGCCAGACGTTTGTACGGTGGCTAAAGCCGCTGAGCTAGCCGAAGAGTTTGTGACGCGTCGGGCTCGCGGAGCTAAGGACGGTCAGAAGGGTGAATTTGGCTCGAAGTTTGAGAGGCCGAAGTTCACGCCCATGAGATTAAAGGGGGACACACGTAGTGCGGATGCGAGTGAAAGCAGTCCGACAAAACGTAAGGAGACGGCGGCAGCCGAAGCCAAACGCAGAAAGCGGTTCGAGATGAGGCAAGCGCGCTTGTGTTATACGTGCCAGAAGCCGGGTCACTTTTCGGCGCAGTGTCCGGAAACAAAACCAAAAGTTGTGTTTTTGTCAATATGCAGCACTGACGAGAACATGAAGCTTCTCGAGCCTTACATGCGAGACCTCTTCGTGAACGGGAAAGAGTGCCGAGTGCTTCGCGATTCCGCAGCTACGATGGATGTAGTTCACCCCTCCTACGTAGAACCCGATATGTTCACAGGCGAGTGCGCACGGATCAAGCAAGCCGTGGAAGCTCATAGCGTGTGTCTGCCCGTAGCGAAAGTGCTTATTGAAGGACCATTCGGAGCGCTTGAGACGGAGGCCGCAGTGTCATCTATGCTGCCCCCCCAGTACCCGTACCTATTTTCGAACAGGTCCGATCACCTCCTGCGCGAGAAGGGGCTTTTGTTTGGTGAGGCTAGCGTTCAGGCCTTAACCAGATCGAAGGTTCGGGAGCTCGCTGCAAAGGCGGTAGTTGCGGCGCCGACGTTGTCAAACAATGAAAAAGGGTCAGAGGCGCAGCAAGCTGATATTCAGAGCACGCCTGAACTGAATAAAATTGAGTCTGTAACGTTAAAGGCACCAGATACTGGAGAGGAAAATCCCGATACGGGAAAGTTAGAAGAGCTATCTGCAGATTTGCTCATCGCGCCTACGTCAGACGGACTTAATAGGTTGCTAAAAGTCAGCCGGTCGGCTTTGATAGCCGAGCAAAAGAAGGATGGCAGCCTAGAAAACGTGCGCTGCATTGTCAAGGAAGGTATCGCCAAGAAAAATGCACGTTTTGTGGAAAGAGGTGGAGTCCTGTACCGGAAGTATCTAGACCGCAGGGGAGTGGAGTTCGATCAGCTGATCGTGCCTCAGTGCTACCGTCAGGACCTATTGCGCTGGTCGCACGGGGGTTCGTGGTCCGGACACCTAGGAGTTAAGAAAACTAAGGACCGTCTCTTGCAAGAGTACTATTGGCCAGGGTGTTTTCGGGACGCAGACCATTTCGTGAGGACATGTGACACCTGTCAGCGGGTGGGCAAACCAGGGGACAAATCGAGGGCGCCGTTGAAGTTGGTACCTATCATTACGGAGCCTTTTAGACGGCTCGTTATTGATACAGTGGGACCTCTGCCGGTAACAGCCACGAGGTACAGACACATTTTGACTGTGATCTGCCCAGCGACAAAGTTCCCTGAAGCAGTGCCGCTTAAAGAACTCAGCTCAGTTGAGATAGTCAATGCACTACTGTCCATATTTGCGCGAGTTGGTTTTCCTGCGGAAATCCAATCAGATCAGGGCACAGTGTTTACTAGCGCTTTGACGACAACTTTTCTCGAAAGGTGTGGGGTAAAGCTGTTACACAGCTCAGTGTACCACCCACAATCGAATTCCGTTGAGAAGCTCCACTCCGTCATGAAGCGCGTGTTGAGAGCATTATGTTTTGAACATCAAACTGACTGGGAGCTGTGTCTGCCTGGGGTGATGTTTGCATTACGGACCGCGCCGCATGCGGCTACGGGGTTTTCGCCAGCTGAGCTGGTGTTCTGGTGTTCAGCTGGTGTTCGCCAGCTGATACTGGGATTCCAGTCGTTAGTCGACTGGAATCCCAGTATCTATAAATAAAATTGTCTGAAAAAATAAATAAGACTCAGATCAAAAAGAAATAGAAACCTTATCGACTCTCGTCTATAGACAGACTCTAGACTTTGTATCAACAAAAGAACAAATCTATAGAAAGGCAAAGTCGTCTATAAGAAGTCTGTAGATTTCTATAGATAGTATCAACTTTCTTAAGGTATGGTAGTAACGGGCGTAATCCTATTTTACAGCACGCCGGCGCCTTTAATAGTACTGCAACAACATTGAAATCAGTTGGTAGGCTGCTTCTCTTATACGAAAGGCTGGGGACATCCCTCCACACGTCGAAAGCTGCCGTCTGCGTGGCAGCTTGCGAAACAGTAATCTTTACGCGGAAACGTATGTGGGGAGCTCTACGTGCTTGGTATTGTTGTCAGGAGTGCCTTATAGTCAATTAAGTGGTTCGGATGATGTTTGTATACTTGTTCTTTATTGAAACGTGCGCTGTTCGGTATGTCGTGTGCTTGATTCCAAAGAATGCATGTACGGTTCCTTTTACTTAGCTGACTAATTAAATATTCTACCTTAAGGGGGCACGAAGCACTGCTCCTGGCCCTACACCGCCGCCGCGATCGGCCAACATTTTTGCTGCCGGATGCGGGCGCAGAAAATGCAGTCGAAATAGAGGCGACCAGATTCGCTGTAATTATGTACGACGATTACGATATTCTCGAATGCGAAATTTGAGTTCAGCTGTAAACGAGTTTTCGATTCGCGATATGCTCAGACAAAGAACTTGCAACCGAAATCACCTCACCAAGTGACAGTGGGTCCGCGCCGTCAGCGCCTTCGCAGACGGAGGGGCAGTATGGGAACGCTGCCATGACGAGCCGCATCGGAATGAGCTGCGGAAGAAGACGACGACGACGACGAAGGAGGCAGCAGTGGCACAAGCGCGTTCACGCGGTTGGGCCGACGGTCGCCGACTCCCTGGCCAGGATTGGCCAACTAAGAGCTGCAGTCTCAGCCTGAGAAGAAGAAGAAGCCGTGTGGAACGGCTGTGCTCTAAAATGTTCTCTGCTGGAAACAGCGTATCGGCCCCAGGCCGAGGATCGTCGACCCCGTTTTTGAACGAAGATGCAAGCTACAATGTTGTCCTCCCGCGTCTACCAACCGGTAACGATGTTTTGAATTCTTTTTTCCTTCATGCGGACTTGAGTGGCAGACCATACCGTGCTCCCGACTTCCGAGACGCTCTTCTTGAGGTAGTGAATACTTCAGATATTGTAGGCGTCGGACAGTATCAAATGAGCCATGTATGGATGGTTACTTGCGCTAGTAGTGCGGCAAAACAGACTCTCGTCGCCTGTGGTGAGCTCCGTGTCAAAGGGCTGAAGTGCATGGTGATAGATCCGGAGACTAAAAACATCAAGCTTAAATTCCTATGGCTTCCACCTCACCTTGAACCACGACGCGTTGAAGAGGCGTTCCAGGCCTATGGTCAGGTGAAGTCGGTGGAGAGAGAAGCATGGAGATGCACTGGCATGGAAAAGTGGGTGACAACAAACCGGGAGGTTTCCTTGGTGCTCAAGGACACTATCACCGTAACTTCAATACCGCACATTATGTCCATTTATGGACACCAGTGCCTCGTACTTATCCCCGGTAGGCCTCCTCTGTGCCTTCGGTGCAAGCGCGTGGGACACGTTCGACGACAATGCAGAACACCGAGATGGTTACAGTGCCATCGATTTGGTCACTCAGCGGACGCCTGCGTGTCCACCTACGCCCATAAGCTTCGTTCTGGGCAATATAGCGCAGACGAGCCACAACTGGACCACCTCATGGATTCTACAGAGGTAGTAGATGCCACTGGAGAAACTACAGGTGGCATTAGGGACGAGGACCAAGAGTCCTTGAAGCCAATGCCAACCAGTCATAACAGCTCAAGTAATACTAGCGAAGCTTCCGGCGAGGATGACTCAGTTTGCCTACCTGGCCTAGCAAGCCTTAAAGAAAAGCCCCCTGATGACAACGAAGAAGAGGAAGAGGCGATGGACATCAGTAAGGCCAGGAAACGTCCGGCACCATGCAACGACGAAGCAACAGAATGTGCACTACAGGCGCCTGAGAAAGTATCTCCTAGTGCTCAGTAAACTCCCTCTCCTGGTGATAATGTGCCCCACCGGTTATATCAGCGTAGTCAGGAGAGTGGCACAAAGAAGTCCAAAGGGAGCAAGACCACAGATTTACCTGTGGCCAAGGGCAATGAAATACAAAAGCTTTAGGTGAGCAAAATGGCTACCGCCTTCACCCTCCCCTTATGTGTAGCGACACTCAACGTACGTGGGCTGAGGAATATAAGTCGTCAGCAGCAGTTACTACACGTGCTTAGGCAGCATGAAGTTGATGTTGGTGCAGTGCAAGAGACAAAGATATCGTCTGCTGGTGATGTCAACCTTGCGCTGCAAACTTTTCAACCTGATTACGAGGTGTGTATTAGCAAAGCATGTGGTGCTTCCGCTGATGCTTTTTGTTAGTCAGAAAGCAGTTAAATCATTCTTCATTGTCGCTGCGTGTTGATGGGGAAGGCCGCCTTATATGCTGTGACCTCTCTTTTCATTCCCGTAATTGGCGATTTATTTGCGTTTATGCTCCCTCAAAAGTGAGTGACAGGAAGGCTTTCTTCCTCTCACTTGCTCCGCTCCTAGATACTGACAGAGATTTGGTACTGTTGGGAGATTTCAACTGTGTTTGTCATTCCAGAGACCACTCATACCTAACTAATCGTTATGATGCAAGTGCTGCTTTCCTGCATCAGTTAACGGAAGATCACAATCTAATAGACGTGGGCGCCTACACACCACCTTGGGTGCGGTTCACGCACTTTCAAGGCGTCTCCCATGCTCGACTCGATCGTGTGTATGTTTCGACGAGTCTCTGGTCTAACATTCACAACTACGCCGTGAAGCCTGTATTTTTCACAGACCACTGTTTAGTAGCTGTTTCATGGGGTCCCCGAAAATTCCGCAGGTTTGCTCCAAACTGGGAACTGTGGAAACTTAATACACAACTTTTGCGAGAGGAAAGTTTTGTAAACAAAGTGAAAGAATTATGGCTAGAAATATCACAATGTCAACAGCTTCCTTTGTTTGCTCGATGGGAAATGTTCAAAAATAGAATAAAAAATGCGGCGATTGCCATCTCATGTGAGCTGTCTCAAAGAAAAAAAGCTGAAAAGCATTACCTTCATGATCTACTTCACAAGCTGCACGCTTTCGAAAGCCAGGAACCAGGGTTGTATAGCGATGAAATAAACACAGTTCGCGCACAAATACAGAAATACGAGACGGAAGTGTACAAAGGAGCGATGGTTCGTTCACGCACAACTCGCTTCACAGAGGAACAGCCCACAAAAAGGGCTCTCGGTGATGAGAAGCGATACGCGCTTTCCAAGCAAATATTAGAAATTGAGTCTGGTGGGTCTATATACGCAGACACGTCCCAAATAATAAGCCTATTTGAAGCTCACTATAAAGATCTTTTCGCTGCAGTTAAGCCTCAGAATGGTTACGAAGAAAACGCTGATCAGTTTATTTCGCTTATGCCACACTTAGAAGAAGATGATCGACTCAGCGTTGATGGGCCAATAACCCGAGAAGAAATTAATTTTGCCGTCGAAACGCTTCAGAAGAACAAGACGCCTGGTCCTGATGGCCTTAGTGCTGAATTTTATATAAAATTTCAGGAATTCCTGTGTCCGTTTCTGCAGCAGCTTTTCGAGGCCGCCTATCAATATGGTGAGCTTCCTCCATCTTTCTATCAGGGCCACACAACCTTAATACCAAAAAGCACTGATGATGAAACAATAAAGAGAGTAAACGGAGATAGGCCGATATCATTATGTAACGTGGATTACAAAATATTTGCAAAAATACTGACAAATAGATTGCAGACAGTCATTACTAAATTAGTAGGTGATCATCAAACATGCGGAATTCGAGGCCGCTCTATACAGACAAATGTTCATATCGCACGTTCAGTCCTTGAGTGCATAGAGGGTAGTACGGATCAAGTAGCTCTTCTCCAGATTGACCTCGCCAAAGCCTTTGATAAGGTTCAACACAAATTTTTATTCCAACTACTGCGACATCTTCGGTTAGGGGATGTATTATACAATGGTATAACACTTTGTTATAAACACTGCACTACAAAGTTAATTGTGGACCGTACCCTCTCAGATATAATACAAGTACAGTCATCCGTTCGTCAAGGTTGTCCGCTCTCGCCTTTACTCTTCACCATATACTTAGAACCGCTTTGCTTAAGCGTGCTTTGCGACTCGAGCATTAAAGGATATATGTATGCCGATGAGGAAATTAAAGTGCTAGCTTATGCAGATGACATTGCCTTCTTTTGCGTCGATAAGCCAAGCATTACCAAGGCAATTAACGCTACCCTGCGTTTCTGTGAGACTGCAGGAGCTACTGTAGATTTTGATAAAGGTAGAGGCTTCTGGCTAGGCATGTGGGCGCTCACTCGCTCTGCATTCGCGAATATTCATTGGAATCAGTCTCCGTTGCGATATCTTGGAGTACCTCTCGATAACTTCCGTAATAGTGGACCCCATTGGGCGTCCACGATAACCACTATCCGTCGAAAGGTGACAACCTGGCAAGGACGTGATCTCTCCATTTTTGCGAGAGCTAAGGCATGCAATACATTTCTCGCTTCTAAGCTTCTTTATGTTCTGCAGGTCTTGCACTGCTCACGCGTCCATGTCCAGGCATTTCATAGAATATTTGCATGTTTTATTTGGCATTCATCATGGGAAGCCATGAGAAGCGACAACCTTTTTCTCCCGCTTGAAAAGGGAGGCCTGGGTCTTGTGCATTTGTTTGTGCGACAATTGGTCATGCGCTTATTTTACCTTAAAAATGTCCGTCATCCATTCCTTCTCGCAGTTAATCGAGCACGTCTTGCGTCACACGTCCCTTTTCTTTTTGTCACGACAAACTTTGCTCAAGAACTACCGTTATGGGGCTTCTTAAAGGAACTTGTCGACACTATTTTATTCTTAAAAGCCAGATTCAACCTTGAATATTTGTTTACCGTTAATCGCACGTCGCTAAATGTAGCACTTATAGATAACCTTTTCCCTGAACCTCTGTACCGAAAGCCGTATCTGTCTCTATTTGGTCAAGATGTTCTTTGCCGTGTCCATAGAATGTGCATTGCGCCAGCAGCGAAAACGTTTTTCTTTAGGCTGCACACCTCCACACTGCCAGTTAAAACGTGGCTTCAGGAAAAAGGACTGTATGTACCCTGGAATACAAATTGTAGGCTTTGCAATCAACCCGAGACAATAGAACATTGCTTTATACTTTGTCGTGACGCATTTCTTTTTTAGGACATTTTACGAAGAACTATCAAAAAAGACTTTCCTCTCACATGTTATGGTATCCGGTTCCTTCCTTTCAAAAAGACAGCCAGTAATACACCATATGATTTGTTTATGTGATTAGGACTTTATTCATTATGGAGAAGTCGAATGATCGACAGACATGCCGAGCCACCTCGCTCGACAAGGTCGACAATGGATTTCGCGTCTGGACGCTTGTGTTTGTTTACCAGAATTTTGAACTGTCATTGGACTGTATACTTTCTGTGAATTTGTTTCTCTTGTATGATCATATGTAATGTAACTGCATCGGTTTGACAGTAACGATAATTCCATGTAATAAAGAAAAAAAAGAGCCCCCGTAGCCCAATGGACAAGACATCGGTATTCTAAACCGAGGATTGCGGGTTCGAGTCCCGCCGAGGTTGCACTTATTTTGCGTTCGGGCTTCTCGTTTTTTTTATCTTTAATCGTCATCTGCGCCACTTAAAATTTTCAGTGAAGCAAAGCACGAGTGGAGCACATGCCGTCTCTTAGTTTTGCTACAGTCGAAATGTTGATGAAGCCTTGTACATGGCTTCTTCGATTCTTATCTGTTCTTTGTTCAGGAAGTCACAGATTCTAAAGCTTATTTTTGTACACAATTTTATCATCTGCGTCGCCATGTATATTGTTGAGAGGGGTAAAGTAAGCAGCATTCGCATTTTTATGAGACAACACAGTCAATGATTGAACTGTCTCGTAAAGAAACTTCTATGTAGTTCGCCTTCGGGGAGCCAGTTTTGACCTCAAACATAGATGACGATTCCCGCTTCTTGCAATCTCAGAACCACTCCTCCTGTTCGCCGATTCTTGTTGTTGTCGTCGTTGACCTGAGTTTTTGTAGCCCATATCCAAAGCTGACGATTGGCGATGTGAGAGAGAGAGAAGTTTAATGATACGAAATGCTGAGAGGTCGGCCTGAGGTATATTCCTCTAGCCAGCTACTCGGCATTGGGGGAAGGGGAAGAGGGAAAGAAAGAGCGAAGAAAGAGGTGCATGGGTGACGATGACGATAGAAGGAAGATGTAGAACATATGGCAAGCAATTTGGCATGCTCAAAGTCTGCAATCCAGGCGCGTAATTTTTAAAAAGTTCAGTAATGCCTGGATGGCTGTATTTGGGTGTATAAACACTACGGAAATAATGATTTGAACATCGCAACTTTAGAAATTACATTTCTATGAAAGCAAAAAGAGAGCTGCGAAACACAACGCAGGCATAGCTTTTTTCATTTTCTTTTTTTCTGAATACATGTTCGATGTGCACCCCGAAAAGAATCGATATGAGGCCTGTCGAAAACGCGCTGTGGAAGTTATTTGCAAAGAAAAAGCCCTGAAATTCACCTCACTATATACTTAGGCTGCAGAAGAATGCGCTGTTCGTAAATACATCTTTGTTAGCCTTTTGTAGTTTTTTGACATTCTTTTTCCCCGGCATTTCGGCGTGTTTAAGCAACTCTTCAAACAATATATTCACCGGCGGTGGACTAGTCGCAATACTAGACGGTGATTACCCACACTGGCTGCTCAACACCAATAGTCCTCTGAATGGCTGCTCAGTATCAATGTAAATCTTGATGCATTTTCATTGTTACGTACATCAACTATGACGCTCAAATCAACAGTCCTGATTGATCGCTTCCCGTAAAACATTCCCGATAGTGGAAGCGAGAAAGAGAGCGCGTTATCAAATAATGTAAACGACAAATCTACGCTATGGTCGAGTCACCTACACTACATGCAGCCGGTTCACTCTACGAAACGCGCTCACCTAATCATGAGCTATTGACGGAAAACATCCTTGCTGAAACTTAACGTTGAGTGTAGTTGTCGTGTAGTTGACGTGTGACAGACACCAAGGTACGGGGAGACACCGCACACCGCAGAAACAAGCGTTACGTGCCTGGCGCTGCCGTTGAGAATTGAAAATGACGTGGAAACATGGCGCGCCGCCGTTGCGTGGCACTAAAATCTCGCAAGCTGCCACCCAGGGTGACGAGGGTGCGAGTGCCATTTTCCGAAATGTCCGAGTGCCCTTTTCCTTTTCATTACAGGGGCTCTCTCTCTCTCTGCGCGCCATGAGCGCGAAATGGGTTGCTTTTCTTTTCCATTTTTTCTGTTTATTTTTCATGGATAAAGGAAAGGCATTGCTGCGTTGTATTACAAACGCTGTGGGCTATCGTATGGAAATGAAACGCACACTTTGATGAGTTCAGTGTTTCCCAAAGCCGTTACAAGGCCCGTCA
The DNA here is from genome assembly GCF_050947875.1 of Dermacentor variabilis. Classification (NCBI taxonomy): domain Eukaryota; kingdom Metazoa; phylum Arthropoda; class Arachnida; order Ixodida; family Ixodidae; genus Dermacentor; species Dermacentor variabilis. The sequence goes on from NW_027460291.1 coordinate 40,916,484, forward strand.
GTGGCTTGCGTCATTGCCAACGACGATGAGTAATACAATGCATTTCTGGCATATCTTCCAGCGTACTGCCAAGTGGGATACCTGCAAACATGTTGGTGCAAGTTTTCTGTTCCAATCATAGCTCAAATAAACCTATACAGTAATTGCGTACGCTTATGCTCGGCCCACAGGAATACCTCCTGCGAAGCACTGGGTGGGTTCAGATGATTTGGCACTTAATTAAATGAGTGAGAAACTGATGATATTATTTAGCCGGATATCAGTCTTCGAAAAACCACCCGATATTGCTGACGCAGCAGAGATATGAGGGCAACGTGAAAAGTATCTGAGTATCGGAAGACACACAAGGCGCACAGGACATGTGCGACATCGGTTCATCGCACACTCACAAAGTCTGTGTTGTCAGCTACAAACATTACGAGTCTCTGTGCTGTTAGCTTGATGCCTGTTTCCAATTCGCTTGTAGCTAGAATTGGTGTTCATAACATGTGTTAGCAGGATTGGATCGGCGTTTTGTTGTCATCGGCGTTTTGTTTTCTTTATTCTACTGCCGCAAAGGTCATGCTTTGACAACTGTGAAGACTGTCTTGGGATTGCCGAGAGCGACAACGTAGCTCATGTCATATGATCAATAAATGCGGAGATATGCACAATGTGTATGCTAATATCTACGCATAGGCTCAAGAGCAATCTCACCAGTATACAACTCCAGTGGCTAATATCTACCGTATCTTCGTATTATCCACCGGTATGTGCGCTTGTCTACAGCGTACACGGGTTGTGCCGCCGATGAACGACTTTTGTCTGTAGTGAATCTATAGACGGCATGTAAACCTAAAGCAATAGGACTTTTAAACTATCGGCTATCTTCTTGTTCATCTCACGCCTTACCACCGTTGGCATATGGGATGTTCGCTCATGTTGAGTAAAACCTTTGGTGACGTGCCGCTCTATGGCCTTCATCGGTGGTGATATAGGAAACCGTGGAGAATAATTCGAATTGCAAAGCAGTATGCAGGGTGCTTCACCTAAATTGAGCCGAACATTAAAATATACAGACGCTACGTAGCTGGAGAGAATAAAGGTAATGTTTGCCGTCGGTTTCAAGCACTCAGTTTATTTCTTGCTTTCCCCTAATTAGGTCGTTTGTCTTAATTGAAAAGTCACAAGGAGAAAATTATAGAGCAATGCGAGAGACTCCCGCTCTTTGTGGCTCAAAATGTGCTACATAAAAGTGTTTTTCTGGGCGTAAAACAAGCTCGCGAATAGGCGCAATGTACGTGCTCGAGCGGCAGTCCCGTGGCAATATATATACATGCAGTGTGTTTCATGGAATACTTTGAAATTCTTTTTATTTTGTAAAGGTCTGTTCTTGTTGACGAGCTGGTCTACTCGCAGGGGCGGATACCACTTGCACTAAAATGTGAAACACAAAATCGACTAATTAACAAGAATCCGGTACTAAACTTTTTAGCTAACTATCTTATGGCCCATATTGCAATTTACAAATTCAAGCAGTGGATTTCGCAAGGCGGATCCACTTGGAACGCATTCTCAGGATGACACCAGTTTCGAAATGTAAATTCCCGAACTTTGCGAAAAAATGCATTGGCGTTCCAGTTACCCCTGTGCTTGAGTGCATGTAATGACGTTTTGTTAACAATTAAATGGTAGTCCTACGTAAAGTGCGGGAGTTTATATATCGAAACTTGTGTCAGCTTGAAAATTCGTTCCAAGTGGTTCCGCCTTGCGAAATCTACTGTTTGCATTTGTAAATTGCAATATGGGCAATCAGATATTTAGCCTAGCCTTAGGAGCTCCACGGCTGGAATTTGCAAATTGCAATATGTGCCATAATGTAAATACATAAAAACCTAATACGTAATTTCTTATTCGTTAGTCGATCTTGAATCTCAATTTTTTGCGCAAGTATTGTCCGCCGCTTCGAGTAGACCAGCTCATGAACTAGGATTGTGATATCTGCAACAGGCAGCTTTTAAACATATTCGAAAGTCTTCGCTGACACACCATGTATGTGGTGTGTGGCGGCGGCGGCGAACAAAGCACGTTGGCTGCATTGGTGCAGCACAAGAGAATAAACAGCACCTAAGTGAAAACATGTTCTTTCTTAGTGTCAAACTGCTCGGCTGATGTACCGTGTTTTCACGTACGTCGAGTTCATTTCTCTGTGCTATATTGATATATATATATATATATATATATATATATATATATATATATATATATATATATATATATATATATATATATATATATATGTCTGTGTGCGTGTGTGTGTGTGCACGCGAACAAGGTATAGACTCGGGATGGACAAAAAATATACACCTTATCGACTCTTGTCCATAGACACTCTATAGACTAAGAAACAATAAGGAAAAACCGAAACTGCATCGAATTTTTTCTTCAGGTAATCAGTGGGGCGGAGGCATACAAAAGGAAAAAGGATGACAACAATTTTTTCGCTAGGCTGGCTTTAGAATGGGAGTAGACAGAAATGGAAAGCTTATGAACGTTCGTCTATAGACAATTTATAAGCTTGGAGAAGTGAAAAATATTCCAGACAGTCTGTAGACAAATAATGGAAACAATAAAGACGGTGTCAACATTTGTACATAGGGAGTCTGTAGAGCAGTACCGGACAAATAGAACAAACAGCTTATCAACGTTCGTCTATAGACAATTTATAAGCTTGGAGGAGTGAAAAATATTCGAGACAGTCTACATAGAAACATTGGAAACAATAACTAAATACTGCTTCAACATTTGCCCTAAGGGAGTCTATAGAGCATCATCATCATCATCATCCTAGTTATGCCCACTGCAGGGTAAAGGCCTCTCCCATACTTCTCCAACTACCCCGGTCATGTACTAATTGTGGCCATGTTGTCCCTGCAAACTTCATTTTATCCGCCCACCTAACTTTCTGCCCCTCTCTGCTACGATTCCCTTCCCTTGGGATCCATTCCGTAACTCTTCATGACCATCGGTTATCTTCCCTCCTCATTACGTGTCCTGCCCATGCCCCCATTTCTTTTTCTTGATTTCAACTAAGATATCATTAACTCGCGTTTGTTCGCTCACCCTATCTGCTCTTTTCTTATCCCTTAACGTTAAACCTATCATTCTTCTTTCCATAGCTCGTTGCGTCGCCCTCAATTTAAGTAGAACCCTTTTCGTAAGCATCCAGGTTGCTGCCCCGTACGTGAGTACTGGTAAGACACAGCTCTTATAAACTTTTCTCTTGAGGGATAATGGCAACCTGGTGTTCAAGATCTGAGAATGCCTGCCAAACGCACCCCAGCCCATTCTTATTCTTCTGATTATTTCAGTCTCATGATCCGGATCCGCAGTCACTACCTGTCCTACGTATATGTATTCCCTTACCACTTCCTGTGCCTGACTACCTATTGTAAACTGCAATAAGTAGTCTATAGAGCAGAAGCGGACAAATAGAACAAACTGCGTATGAACTTTGGCTATATGCGATCCATAAAGCGGGAGTAGGTAAAAAGAAAAAGAAAGCTTATCGACTTAAGCCTACAGTCTACGAACACAGAATTGCCAAAAATATAGACTGTATCGACATTCGTCCATGGGATATCTATAGAGCCGAAGTAGACAAAAAGAAACAAACACCTAAGCGACTGTTTCTACAGACCCTCTACAGTGGAGGGGGCAATGCAGCAGCAGCAGCTTGAGCGTATTACCTAAACGCTTCTTCTTGTTTGCACAGCTTCTGGATTTCTCGGCTGGCTATGCCGTTCGTCACAGGCGCATGGCGTGCCCTGCACCGCTCGAACATGTGGTGATTACCGTCAATTCTTCATGGTTCAGCCCTATGGTCCAGGCGTATGGTGGGCGTGAATTTCCTGCGCACGTTCTTCCTTCTCCGATGATTCTGCGCACTCCCGTGGATGCTCCTAGCCCGGCAACTATTAAAGCAACTCCTAGCGCGGCAACAGTATTAAAGCTCCGTCGTTCCAGCGCCGCGGCAGTGGGCAATGCAGCAGCAGCAGCAGCTTCAGCATGTTGCTCGAACGCTTCTTCTTGCTTGCACAGGTACATTACGTGAACGACTAGTTCTGTATCCGATCCGATAATCGATTCCTGCTGATGCTTTGTTGCCAAGAGAGTTATTTGCGTAGTAGACTATAGACTGTAAGCAGTGGTGTGACGGCTTTGTAATCTTTCAAAACGAATCTTCTGGCATGTGCCGTTATTGAGTAGGGGTTGTCGCAGCTTTTATCTGTCCAAAGTAACATAAGTGCCTGTATCAATTATGTACTGTCTAAACGGAGTACATTTGAAACAGATATCGCTTATTTAAAAGAGCGCATGCTCATCTTCGAAACTCAACCGAGTACTTTAATGTTATTGCAAAGTGATGTAACTAATCTCAAGAAAGCAGCAACCGATTTGGAATATACGTCTCCGTTTTGGTATGTAAGGCAGATGAAATAGTAAACAGAGGTAGAAGAAACGATGAGATCGTGTACGGCCCAAATTGAGAAGGCGGGGGAATAAACGACAGTCTCTTGAATGTGATCAAGAAAAGGTGTTTTCAAGGAAACACATGGACTTACTATCAATAATATGGAAAGATGTCAACGGCTAGGAAAGAAAAATAAAAGCACGCCCCGTGCTCTTAAGGTTCTCGGACTATCGCGACAAAAGTTCAATGCTGAAAGAGCACAAGAAAGCTGGGTGAACACTTTACATAACAGAGGACATTTCTTTCAAAGTTCGTGAGATAAGAAAAAAATTATGGCAATGCTCACAAGAAGGATGTGATGAAGGCTCCAAAGTTAAAATAGTTTTCTATAAATGCAGCATAGATGGTGAAATGTTTGTCAGTGTTATCTGGAAAACGCAAATGCTGTAAGCTGAAACGATGGAGCAAAGAATGTGATAACCGTTGCCAATCGCCATTCACCATCTTAATCCTTAACTGCTGCAGCGTTGTCAACAAAGTCGAACAGCTTGAAGTTATCCTTCGCTCGCTGGACCCCGATATTTCAGTGTTGACTGAAACCTGGTTATATTATGATATGTATGATAGCCAATTTGTCCCGATAAACTACAGAATATTGGGCAAAGACTAAATATTGCGCAAAGGAGGAGGCGTAGCCATTCTTTTTAAACATGCCCTTCAAATGTTAAGAATGCCCGACACTTCGGGAGTAAAACGCTTTTTCTGCAACTTTTGTATTAACAATGTCAAATACATTCTTGGTGCCGTATACAGGCCCCTAACTCGTCGGTTAGGTACATGTACCCTCACTAAAAAAAGCAGATGGATAAAGCAATGTTAACCCGTGATAGTAACCTGCCGAATGTCGACTGGAGCACATTCCTGTAACGCTCCACCACAAATATTCGTCGTGAAATCATTGATATTGCTATAGTTTTTGGTGGATTACAGGTAGGTAAGCATTTCACTAGAAGCGACAAAGATTCCTATGCAGTTATCTGTCCATTTATTGTAGGTGCAAATATACAAGATGACGTCTCATGTATGGTCACAGACGGCATTTAAGTTCAACAAGCAGTAGTATTGTCGTTGGAATGTTCCCCTCGCAGTAAAAATGATAAGATTCAGTGTTACCCGAATTTTTCGCCTGCAGATGACGCGTCTGTAATTGATACGCGAGCATTTCATCTGGATAACTTTAAATAAAACACTGCCAGCATGTACGATGTGTTGCTTTTATTTAAAGGCATTATATTCAACTGTCTGACACAGTTTGTTCTAAAGGTTGTGAAGATTGTGGCAGGTCGGAATCCCTGGAACTCTCGCGAGGCGTTGCTCAAGCAACCCAAGCTTAAGCGGATTCAAACTTGCGCAAACCTGAAAACTTGAACAAATAATGAAAGGGTCATTGAGGAAGCGTCAAATAATTTAAAAGAAGTGATAATAAATGACAAACGGAATTGCTTTAATGGACATCTTCCTAGTTTTATGAAAACGTCTCCATGGAGTTTCTGGAGGACGATGACTCATTCTTCTTCCCTTTCCGATATGTCCATAATAGGCGGTAATAAGGTCCACGATGAGCAGGTTGTATGTGCTGCATTTAACAATCATTTTAGTTTTCTATTCACAAAGGATGAAGGTTGTCTGCCTTGTTTTTACATGGATGGGCCTTCAATTCCTGATTGTTATTTCTGAGCATGGTATATGTCACTTGCTGTTAAAAATTGCCAAAAAGAAAACCCCTGTTCAGGTGGTATGCCAAATGCGTTCTTAAAACGCTTGGCCAAGCGATATCCTTGAAAATATTGTTTAGTAAATCGCTTCAGGATGGCACGCTTCCGGATGACTCGAAAACAGCACTAATAAAACTCTTACATAAATAAGGAAACAAGAATTGCATAAAAAATATCGACCAATTTCTCTGACTTGGACAACATACAATATTTTCGAACACCTAATCTATAAGCATGTAATCGTTTTTTTTTTGATGAGCATTGCGTCTTGACGAACGCTCAACATGAATTTCTGCAGGGCTTTACCACAGACACTCAATTACTAGAATATATTCAAGATTTTGCAAAACAATAAATAGTACAAAAGAAAGCGACGCTATGTTCATGGATTTAAGTAAAGCATTCGACAATGTAACCCACTGCTAATTACCTTACAAATTAAGTTTTTTACTCACAAAAATAAGCTACTAAAATGAATACAAGCATGCCCAACCAACAGCTCTCCATAAGTTAGGATAAACGACACTTCCTCCAACTTATTACCTGTCGCTTGTGGCGTTCCCCAGGGATCCGTGCTGGGTCCTCTGTTATTCTTGCTTTATATAAATGATATTGGCAGTAATGTATCTGGCAAAATTAAAGTTTACATGGGTGACTGCACACTATACGATTGCCTTACCGGAAGATCAAGTCATGCTAAATAGGGACTTTGGCAAAATAATTCGAAGGTGCCATCAATGGTAAATGTCTGTTAACTATGAAAAGACCGTCTGTGTGATAATAACACGAACGGAAAAGCCCCTTCTCTTTTACTATTTTCCCCGGAACACTTATATTTCTGAGGTATCTCACTATACATATCTCGGCCATACACATATCTCACAATCTCCCCTGCTGAAAGCATATCATACAATAGTTCGTCCTACTTTAAAATATGCAATGATCATTCGGGACCCCTACACAAAAATAAATATAGAAAAATTAGAAAGAATTCAAATGAAAGCTTTCCGATTTATCTACAATTCTTACGGTCCAATTTGTATAACAGTTCTCCTTAAACGTTGTGCCTTCTCTTCGATTAGAGAACGAATCGTGCTTCCCGATTAAAATTCTTTCTTCAGCTAATGAGTGGCCACTATTATACTGATACCTCGCACATCTTAACACCCTTAACTGGTTAAGCTACTCGTCATAAACAGTCTCGAACAGGATACCCATTAACACTGCATAGCAATTGCTTTAAATGTTCTTATCTTACAAGAACAATAGTTGATTGAAATAAACGTCCTGATGAAGTCATTACACTAAATTCTTTATCCAGTTTTCAGGCGCACAAACATTCTTGGCTCAATCGCACATCTTTTCTTTGTTCCTTTTTTCATGCAATCTGTCCTTTTTGCATGTTGAATTGAAGCATCGGCATCATTGCTTGAATAGTATGTTTGTATGAATGTACTTGCATTTTCCCACCCTGCTAAGATCTTGTAAAAGATCCCAGTTTCTGTGAATAAATTGTCTGAAGAAATAAATAAGATGGGAGGAGGCAAAAAGAAATAGAAACCTATCGACTCGCGTCTATAGACAGACTCTAGACTATGTATCAACAGAAGAACAAATCTATAGAAAGGCAGAGTCGTCTATAGAGAGACTCTAGACTTTGTGTTAATAGAAGAACAAATCTATAGAAAGGCAGAGTCGTCTATAAGAAGTGTGTTGATTTCTATAGAGAGAACTCTTTTTTTTTAAGGGATGGTAGTAACGGGAGTAAGGATTTTTTTACGGCACGCCGGCCCCTTCTGTAGTGCTGCAACAACATTGAAATCAGTTGATAGGCTGCTTCTTTTATGCGAAAGGCTGGGGACGTCCCTTCACGCGTCGAAAGCTGCCGTCTGCGTGGCAGCTTGCGAAACAGTAATCTTTACCGGGAAACGTATGCGGGGGGCTCTACGTGCTTGGTATTGTTGTCAGGAGTGCCTTATACTCAATTAAGTGGTTCGGATGATGTTTGTATACTTGTTCTTTATTGAAACGTTCGCTGTTTGATTTGTTGTGTGCTTGATTTCAAATTATGCATGTACGGTTCGTTTTACTTAGCTGACTAATTAAAGATTCTGCCTTAAGGGGGCACGAAGCATTGCTCCCGGCCCTACACCGCCGCCGCGATCGGCCAACATTTTTGCTGCCGGATGCGGACACAGAAAATGCAGACGAATTAGAGTTTACCAGATTCGCTGTAATTATGTACGACGATTACGATATTCTCTAATGCGAAATTTGAGCTCAGCAGTATACGAGTTTTCGATTCGCGATATGCTGAGACAAAGAACTTGAGACCGAAATCACCTCACCAAGTGACAGTGGGCCAGCGCCGTCAGCGCCTTCGCAGAGGGAGGGGCAGTATGGGAACGGTGCCATGACGAGCCGCATCGGAATCAGCTGCGGAAGAAGACGACGAAGGAGGCAGCAGTGGCACGAGCACGTTCACGCGGTCGCGCCGAGGGGCGGCGACGCTCTGGCCAGGATTGGCCAACTAAGTGCTGCAGTCTCAGCGTGAGAGCCGCCGTAGCCCAATGGACAAGGCATCGGTATTCTAAACCGAGGATTGCGGGTTCGAGTCCCGCCGGCGTTGCACTTATTTTGCGTTCGGGCTTCTCGTTTTTTTTCATCTTTAATCGTCATCTGCGCCACTTAAAATTTTTAGTGAAGGAAAGCACAAATAAGAGCAGATGCCGTCTCTTACTTTTGCTACAGCCGAAATGTTGATGAAGCCTTCTACATGGCTCCTTCGGTTCTTATGTGTCCTTTGTACTGGAAGTCTCACATTTTAAAGCTTATTTTTGTACTGAATTTTTGTCATCTGCGTCGCCATGCATATTGTTGAGAGGGATAAAGTAAGCAGCATTCGCATTTTTATGAGACAACAGAGTCAATGATTGAACTGTCTCGTAAAGAAACTTCTATGTAGTTCGCCTTCGGGGAGCTAGCTTTGTTCACCTCAAACATACATGACGATTCCCGCTTCTTGCAATCTCAGAACCACTCATCTTGTTCGCCGATTCTTGTTGTCGTCGTCGTAGACCTGAGTTTTTGTAGCCCATATCCAAAGCTGAAGATTGGCGATGAATTGCGTGTTTAATTTGGGTGTATAAAAACTAGGGAAATAATAATTTGAACATCGCTACTTTTCTGAAACATTTCTCTGAAAGCGAAAAGAGAGTTGCGAAACACAGCGCAGGCATAGCTTTTTTTCATTCTCATTTTTTTCTGAATACATGTTCGATGTGCACCCCGAAAAGAAACGAGATGAGGCCTGTCGGAAATGCGCTGTGGAAGTTATTTGCAAAGAAAAAGCCCTGAAATTCACCTCACTATATAATTAGGCTGCAGACGAATGCGCTGTTCGTAAATGCTTTTTTGTTAGCCTTTTGTAGTTTTGTGACATTTTTTTCCCCGGCATTTTGGCGTGTTTAAGCAACTCTTCAAACAAAATATTCACCGGCGGTGGACTAGTTGCAATACTAGACGGTGATTACCCACACTGGCTGCTCAACACCAATAGTCCTCTTTATGGCTGCTCAGTATCAACGTAAATCATGGTGCATTTTCATTGTTACCTACATCAACTATGACGCTAAAATCAACAGTCCTGATTGATCGCTTCCCGTAAAACATTCCCTATAGTGGAAGCGATAAAGAGAGCGCGTTATCAAATCATGTAAACGACAAATCTAGACTATGCCCGAGTCGCCTACACTACATGCAGCCGGTTCGCTCTACGAAACGCGCTCACCTAATCATGAGCTATTGACGGAAAACATCCTTGCTAAAACTTAACGTTCAGTGTAGTTGTCGTGTAGTTGACGTGTGACAGACACCAAGGTAGGGGGAGACACCGCACACCGCAGAAACAAGCGTTACGTGCCTGACGCTGCCGTTGAGAATTGAAAATGACGTGGAAACATGGCGCGCCGCCGTTGCGTGGTACTAAAATCTCGCAAGCTGCCACCCAGGGTGACGAGGGTGCGAGTGCCATTTTCCGAAAAGTCCGAGTGCCCTTTTCCTTTTCATTACAGGGGCTCTCTCTCTCTCTGCGCGCCATGAGCGCGATATGGGTTGCTTTTCTTTTCCATTTTTTTCTGTTTATTTTTCATGGATAAAGGAAAGGCATTGCTGCGTTGTATTACAAACGCTGTGGGCTATCGTATGGAAATGAAACGCACACTTTGATGAGTTCAGTGTTTCCCAAAGCCGTTACAAGGCCCGTCAGTGGCTTGCGTCATTGCCAACGACGATGAGTAATACAATGCATTTCTGGCATATCTTCCAGCGTACTGCCAAGTGGGATACCTGCACACATGTTGGTGCAAGTTTTCTGTTCCAATCATAGCTCAAATAAACCTATACAGTAATTGCGTACGCTTATGCTCGGCCCACAGGAATACCTCCTGCGAAGCACTGGGTGGGTTCAGATGATTTGGCACTTAATTAAATGAGTGAGAAACTGATGACATTATTTAGCCGGATATCAGTCTACGAAAAACCACCCGATATTGCTGACGCAGCAGAGATATGAGGGCAACGTAAAAAGTATCTGAGTATCGGAAGACACACAAGGCGCACAGGACATGTGCGACATCGGTTCATCGCACACTCACAAAGTCTGTGTTGTCAGCTACAAATATTACGAGTCTCTGTGCTGTTAGCTTGATGCCTGTTTCCAATTCGCTTGTAGCTAGAATTGGTGTTCATAACATGCGTTAGAAGGATTGGATCGGCGTTTTGTTTTCTTTATTCTACTGCCGCAAAGGTCATGCTTTGACAACTGTGAAGACTGTCTTGGGATTGCCGAGAGCGACTACGTGGCTCATGTCATATGATCAATAAATGCGGAGATATGCACAATGTGTATGCTAAAATCTACGCATAGGCTCAAAAGCAATCTCACCAGTATACAACTCCAGTGGCTAATATCTACCGTATCTCCGTATTATCCACCGGTATGTGCGCTTGTCTACAGCGTACACGGGTTGTGCCGCCGATGAACGACTTTTGTCTGTAGTGAATCTATAGACGGCATGTAAACCTAAAGCAATAGGACTTTTACACTATCGGCTATCTTCTTGTTCATCTCACGCCTTACCACCGTTGGTATATGGGATGTTCGCTCATGTTGAGTAAAACCTTTGGTGACGTGCCGCTCTATGGCCTTCATCGGTGGTGATATAGGAAACCGTGGAGAATAATTCGAATTGCAAAGCAGTATGCAGGGTGCTTCACCTAAATTGAGCCGAACATTAAAATATACAGACGCTACGTAGCTGGAGAGAACAAAGGTAATGTTTGCCGTCGGTTTCAAGCACTCAGTTTATTTCTTGCTTTCCCCTAATTAGGTCATTTGTCTTAATTGAAAAGTCACAAGGAGAAAATTATAGAGCAATGCGAGAGACTCCCGCTCTTTGTGGCTCAAAATGTGCTACATAAAAGTGTTTTTCTGGGCGTAAAACAAGCTCGCGAATAGGCGCAATGTACGTGCTCGAGCGGCAGTCCCGTGGCAATATATATACATGCAGTGTGTTTCATGGAATACTTTGAAATTCTTTTTATTTTGTAAAGGTCTGTTCTTGTTGACGAGCTGGTCTACTCGCAGGGGCGGATACCACTTGCACTAAAATCTGAAACACAAAATCGACTAATTAACAAGAATCCGGTACTAAACTTTTTAGCTAACTATCTTATGGCCCATATTGCAATTTACAAATTCAAGCAGTGGATTTCGCAAGGCGGATCCACTTGGAACGCATTATCAGGATGACACCAGTTTCGAAATGTAAATTCCCGAACTTTGCGAAAAAATGCATTGGCGTTCCAGTTACCCCTGTGCTTGAGTGCATGTAATGACGTTTTGTTAACAATTAAATGGTAGTCCTACGTAAAGTGCGGGAGTTTATATATCGAAACTTGTGTCAGCTAGAAAATTCGTTCCAAGTGGTTCCCCCTTGCGAAATCTACTGTTTGCATTTGTAAATTGCAATATGGGCAATCAGATATTTAGCCTAGCCTTAGGAGCTCCACGGCTGGAATTTGCAAATTGCAATATGTGCCATAATGTAAATACATAAAAACTTAATACGTAATTTCTTATTCGTTAGTCGATCTTGAATCTCAATTTTTTGCGCAAGTATTGTCCGCCGCTTCGAGTAGACCAGCTCATGAACTAGGATTGTGATATCTGCAACAGGCAGCTTTTAAACATATTCGAAAGTCTTCGCTGACACACCATGTATGTGGTGTGTGGCGGCGGCGGCGAACAAAGCACGTTGGCTGCGTTGGTGCAGCACAAGAGAATAAACAGCACCTAAGTGAAAACATGTTCTTTCTTAGTGTCAAACTGCTCGGCTGATGTACCGTGTTTTCACGTACGTCGAGTTCATTTCTCTGTGCTATATTGATATATATATATATATATATATATATATATATATATATATATATATATATATATATATATATATATATATATATATATATATATATATATATATATATATATATATATATATGTCTGTGTGCGTGTGTGTGTGTGTGCACGCGAACAAGGTATAGACTCGGGATGGACAAAAAATATACACCTTATCGACTCTTGTCCATAGACACTCTATAGACTAAGAAACAATAAGGAAAAACCGAAACTGCATCGAATTTTTTCTTCAGGTAATCAGTGGGGCGGAGGCATACAAAAGGAAAAAGGATGACAACAATTTTTTCGCTAGGCTGGCTTTAGAATGGGAGTAGACAGAAATGGAAAGCTTATGAACGTTCGTCTATAGACAATTTATAAGCTTGGAGAAGTGAAAAATATTCCAGACAGTCTGTAGACAAATAATGGAAACAATAAAGACGGTGTCAACATTTGTACATAGGGAGTCTATAGAGCAGTACCGGACAAATAGAACAAACAGCTTATCAACGTTCGTCTATAGACAATTTATAAGCTTGGAGGAGTGAAAAATATTCGAGACAGTCTACATAGAAACATTGGAAACAATAACTAAATACTGCTTCAACATTTGCCCTAAGGGAGTCTATAGAGCATCATCATCATCATCATCATCATCCTAGTTATGCCCACTGCAGGGCAAAGGCCTCTCCCATATTTCTCCAACTACCCCGGTCATGTACTAATTGTGGCCATGTTGTCCCTGCAAACTTCATTTTATCCGCCCACCTAACTTTCTGCCCCTCTCTGCTACGATTCCCTTCCCTTGGGATCCATTCCGTAACTCTTCATGACCATCGGTTATCTTCCCTCCTCATTACGTGTCCTGCCCATGCCCCCATTTCTTTTTCTTGATTTCAACTAAGATATCATTAACTCGCGTTTGTTCCCTCACCCTATCTGCTCTTTTCTTATCCCTTAACGTTAAACCTATCATTCTTCTTTCCATAGCTCGTTGTGTCGCCCTCAATTTAAGTAGAACCCTTTTCGTAAGCATCCAGGTTGCTGCCCCGTACGTGAGTACTGGTAAGACACAGCTCTTATAAACTTTTCTCTTGAGGGATAATGGCAACCTGGTGTTCAAGATCTGAGAATGCCTGCCAAACGCACCCCAGCCCATTCTTATTCTTCTGATTATTTCAGTCTCATGATCCGGATCCGCAGTCACTACCTGTCCTACGTAGATGTATTCCCTTACCACTTCCTGTGCCTGACTACCTATTGTAAACTGCAATAGGTAGTCTATAGAGCAGAAGCGGACAAATAGAACAAACTGCTTATGAACTTTGGCTATATGCGATCCATAAAGCGGGAGTAGGTAAAAAGAAAAAGAAAGCTTATCGACTTAAGCCTACAGTCTACGAACACAGAATTGCCAAAAATATAGACTGTATCGACATTCGTCCATGGGATATCTATAGAGCCGAAGTAGACAAAAAGAAACAAACACCTAAGCGACTGTTTCTACAGACCCTCTACAGTGGAGGGGGCAATGCAGCAGCAGCAGCTTGAACATATTACCTAAACGCTTCTTCTTGTTTGCACAGCTTCTGGATTTCTCGGCTGGCCATGCCGTTCGTCACAGGCGCATGGCGTGCCCTGGACCGCTCGAACATGTGGTGATTACCGTCAATTCTTCATGGTTCAGCCCTATGGTCCAGGCGTATGGTGGGCGTGAATTTCCTGCGCACGTTCTTCCTTCTCTGATGATTCTGCGCACTCCCGTGGATGCTCCTAGCCCGGCAACTATTAAAGCAACTCCTAGCGCGGCAACAGTATTAAAGCTCCGTCGTTCCAGCGCCGCGGCAGTGGGCAATGCAGCAGCAGCAGCAGCTTCAGCATGTTGCTCGAACGCTTCTTCTTGCTTGCACAGGTACATTACGTGAACGACTAGTTCTGTATCCGATCCGATAATCGGTTCCTGCTGATGCTTTGTTGCCAAGAGAGTTATTTGCGTAGTAGACTATAGACTGTAAGCAGTGGTGTGACGGCTTTGTAATCTTTCAAAACGAATCTTCTGGCATGTGCCGTTATTGAGTAGGGGTTGTCGCAGCTTTTATCTGTCCAAAGTAACATAAGTGCCTGTATCAATTATGTACTGTCTAAACGGAGTACATTTGAAACAGATATCGCTTATTTAAAAGAGCGCATGCTCATCTTCGAAACTCAACCGAGTACTTTAATGTTATTGCAAAGTGATGTAACTAATCTCAAGAAAGCAGCAACCGATTTGGAATATACGTCTCCGTTTTGGTATGTAAGGCAGATGAAATAGTAAACAGAGGTAGAAGAAACGATGAGATCGTGTACGGCCCAAATTGAGAAGGCGGGGGAATAAACGACAGTCTCTTGAATGTGATCAAGAAAAGGTGTTTTCAAGGAAACACATGGACTTACTATCAATAATATGGAAAGATGTCAACGGCTAGGAAAGAAAAATAAAAGCACGCCCCGTGCTCTTAAGGTTCTCGGACTATCGCGACAAAAGTTCAATGCTGAAAGAGCACAAGAAAGCTGGGAGAACACTTTACATAACAGAGGACATTTCTTTCAAAGTTCGTGAGATAAGAAAAAAATTATGGCAATGCTCACAAGAAGGATGTGATGAAGGCTCCAAAGTTAAAATAGTTTTCTATAAATGCAGCATAGATGGTGAAATGTTTGTCAGTGTTATCTGGAAAACGCAAATGCTGTAAGCTGAAACGATGGAGCAAAGAATGTGATAACCGTTGCCAATCGCCATTCACCATCTTAATCCTTAACTGCTGCAGCGTTGTCAACAAAGTCGAACAGCTTGAAGTTATCCTTCGCTCGCTGGACCCCGATATTTCAGTGTTGACTGAAACCTGGTTATATTATGATATGTATGATAGCCAATTTGTCCCGATAAACTACAGAATATTGGGCAAAGACTAAATATTGCGCAAAGGAGGAGGCGTAGCCATTCTTTTTAAACATGCCCTTCAAATGTTAAGAATGCCCGACACTTCGGGAGTAAAACGCTTTTTCTGCAACTTTTGTATTAACAATGTCAAATACATTCTTGGTGCCGTATACAGGCCCCTAACTCGTCGGTTAGGTACATGTACCCTCACTAAAAAAAGCAGATGGATAAAGCAATGTTAACCCGTGATAGTAACCTGCCGAATGTCGACTGGAGCACATTCCTGTAACGCTCCACCACAAATATTCGTCGTGAAATCATTGATATTGCTATAGTTTTTGGTGGATTACAGGTAGGTAAGCATTTCACTAGAAGCGACAAAGATTCCTATGCAGTTATCTCTCCATTTATTGTAGGTGCAAATATACAAGATGACGTCTCATGTATGGTCACAGACGGCATTTAAGTTCAACAAGCAGTAGTATTGTCGTTGGAATGTTCCCCTCGCAGTAAAAATGATAAGATTCAGTGTTACCCGAATTTTTCGCCTGCAGATGACGCGTCTGTAATTGATACGCGAGCATTTCATCTGGATAACATTAAATAAAACACTGCCAGCATGTACGATGTGTTGCTTTTATTTAAAGGCATTATATTCAACTGTCTGCCACAGTTTGTTCTAAAGGTTGTGAAGATTGTGGCAGGTCGGAATCCCTGGAACTCTCGCGAGGCCTTGCTCAAGCAACCCAAGCTTAAGCGGATTCAAACTTGCGCAAACCTGAAAACTTGAACAAATAATGAAAGGGTCATTGAGGAAGCGTCAAATAATTTAAAAGAAGTGATAATAAATGACAAACGGAATTGCTTTAATGGACATCTTCCTAGTTTTATGAAAACGTCTCCATGGAGTTTCTGGAGGACGATGACTCATTCTTCTTCCCTTTCCGATATGTCCATAATAGGCGGTAATAAGGTCCACGATGAGCAGGTTGTATGTGCTGCATTTAACAATCATTTTAGTTTTCTATTCACA
Organism: Dermacentor variabilis; assembly: GCF_050947875.1. Lineage (NCBI taxonomy): Eukaryota > Metazoa > Arthropoda > Arachnida > Ixodida > Ixodidae > Dermacentor > Dermacentor variabilis. Next base: position 40,933,125 of record NW_027460291.1, read on the forward strand.
AAGGATGAAGGTTGTCTGCCTTGTTTTTACATGGATGGGCCTTCAATTCCTGATTGTTATTTCTGAGCATGGTATATGTCACTTGCTGTTAAAAATTGCCAAAAAGAAAACCCCTGTTCAGGTGGTATGCCAAATGCCTTCTTAAAACGCTTGGCCAAGCGATATCCTTGAAAATATTGTTTAGTAAATCGCTTCAGGATGGCACGCTTCCGGATGACTCGAAAACAGCACTAATAAAACTCTTACATAAATAAGGAAACAAGAATTGCATAAAAAATATCGACCAATTTCTCTGACTTGGACAACATACAATATTTTCGAACACCTAATCTATAAGCATGTAATCGTTTTTTTTTTGATGAGCATTGCGTCTTGACGAACGCTCAACATGAATTTCTGCAGGGCTTTACCACAGACACTCAATTACTAGAATATATTCAAGATTTTGCAAAACAATAAATAGTACAAAAGAAAGCGACGCTATGTTCATGGATTTAAGTAAAGCATTCGACAATGTAACCCACTGCTAATTACCTTACAAATTAAGTTTTTTACTCACAAAAATAAGCTACTAAAATGAATACAAGCATGCCCAACCAACAGCTCCCCATAAGTTAGGATAAACGACACTTCCTCCAACTTATTACCTGTCGCTTGTGGCGTTCCCCAGGGATCCGTGCTGGGTCCTCTGTTATTCTTGCTTTATATAAATGATATTGGCAGTAATGTATCTGGCAAAATTAAAGTTTACATGGGTGACTGCACACTATACGATGAAATTGCCTTACCGGAAGATCAAGTCATGCTAAATAGCGACTTTGGCAAAATAATTCGAAGATGCCATCAATGGTAAATGTCTGTTAACTATGAAAAGACCGTCTGTGTGATAATAACACGAAGGGAAAAGCCCCTTCTCTTTTACTATTTTCCCCGGAACACTTATATTTCTGAGGTATCTCAGTATACATATCTCGGCCATACACATATCTCACAATCTCCCCTGCTGAAAGCATATCATACAATAGTTCGTCCTACTTTAAAATATGCAATGATCATTCGGGACCCCTACACAAAAATAAATATAGAAAAATTAGAAAGAATTCAAATGAAAGCTTTCCGATTTATCTACAATTCTTATGGTCCAATTTGTATAACAGTTCTCCTTAAACGTTGTGCCTTCTCTTCGATTAGAGAACGAATCGTGCTTCCCGATTAAAATTCTTTCTTCAGCTAATGAGTGGCCACTATTATACTGATACCTCGCACATCTTAACACCCTTAACTGGTTAAGCTACTCGTCATAAACAGTCTCGAACAGGAAACCCATTAACACTGCGTAGCAATTGCTTCAAATGTTCTTATCTTACAAGAACAATAGTTGATTGAAATAAACGTCCTGATGAAGTCATTACACTAAATTCTTTATTTAGTTTTCAGGCGCACAAACATTCTTGGCTCAATCGCACATCTTTTCTTTGTTCCTTTTTTCATGCAATCTGTCCTTTTTGCATGTTGAATTGAAGCATCGGCATCATTGCTTGAATAGTATGTTTGTATGAATGTACTTGCATTTTCCCACCCTGCTAAGATCTTGTAAAAGATCCCAGTATCTGTGAATAAATTGTCTGAAGAAATAAATAAGATGGGAGGAGGCAAAAAGAAATAGAAACCTATCGACTCGCGTCTATAGACAGACTCTAGACTGTGTATCAACAGAAGAACAAATCTATAGAAAGGCAGAGTCGTCTATAGAGAGACTCTAGACTTTGTGTTAATAGAAGAACAAATCTATAGAAAGGCAGAGTCGTCTATAAGAAGTGTGTTGATTTCTATAGAGAGAACTCTTTCTTTTAAGGGATGGTAGTAACGGGAGTAAGGATTTTTTTACGGCACGCCGGCCCCTTCTATAGTGCTGCAACAACATTGAAATCAGTTGATAGGCTGCTTCTTTTATGCGAAAGGCTGGGGACGTCCCTCCACACGTCGAAAGCTGCCGTCTGCGTGGCAGCTTGCGAAACAGTAATCTTTACCGGGAAACGTATGCGGGGGGCTCTACGTGCTTGGTATTGTTGTCAGGAGTGCCTTATACTCAATTAAGTGGTTCGGATGATGTTTGTATACTTGTTCTTTATTGAAACGTTCGCTGTTTGATTTGTTGTGTGCTTGATTTCAAATTATGCATGTACGGTTCGTTTTACTTAGCTGACTAATTAAAGATTCTGCCTTAAGGGGGCACGAAGCATTGCTCCCGGCCCTACAACGCCGCCGCGATCGGCCAACATTTTTGCTGCCGGATGCGGACACAGAAAATGCAGACGAATTAGAGTTTACCAGATTCGCTGTAATTATGTACGACGATTACGATATTCTCTAATGCGAAATTTGAGCTCAGCAGTATACGAGTTTTCGATTCGCGATATGCTGAGACAAAGAACTTGAGACCGAAATCACCTCACCAAGTGACAGTGGGCCAGCGCCGTCAGCGCCTTCGCAGAGGGAGGGGCAGTATGGGAACGGTGCCATGACGAGCCGCATCGGAATCAGCTGCGGAAGAAGACGACGAAGGAGGCAGCAGTGGCACGAGCACGTTCACGCGGTTGCGCCGAGGGGCGGCGACGCTCTGGCCAGGATTGGCCAACTAAGTGCTGCAGTCAAAGCGTGAGAGCCGCCGTAGCCCAATGGACAAGGCATCGGTATTCTAAACCGAGGATTGCGGGTTCGAGTCCCGCCGGCGTTGCACTTATTTTGCGTTCGGGCTTCTCGTTTTTTTTCATCTTTAATCGTCATCTGCGCCACTTAAAATTTTTAGTGAAGCAAGGCACAAATAAGAGCAGATGCCGTCTCTTACTTTTGCTACAGCCGAAATGTTGATGAAGCCTTCTACATGGCTCCTTCGGTTCTTATGTGTCCTTTGTACTGGAAGTCTCACATTTTAAAGCTTATTTTTGTACTGAATTTTTGTCATCTGCGTCGCCATGCATATTGTTGAGAGGGATAAAGTAAGCAGCATTCGCATTTTTATGAGACAACAGAGTCAATGATTGAACTGTCTCGTAAAGAAACTTCTATGTAGTTCGCCTTCGGGGAGCTAGCTTTGTTCACCTCAAACATACATGACGATTCCCGCTTCTTGCAATCTCAGAACCACTCATCTTGTTCGCCGATTCTTGTTGTCGTCGTCGTAGCCCTGAGTTTTTGTAGCCCATATCCAAAGCTGAAGATTGGCGATGAATTGCGTGTTTAATTTGGGTGTATAAAAACTAGGGAAATAATAATTTGAACATCGCTACTTTTCTGAAACATTTCTCTGAAAGCGTAAAGAGAGTTGCGAAACACAGCGCAGGCATAGCTTTTTTTCATTCTCATTTTTTTCTGAATACATGTTCGATGTGCACCCCGAAAAGAAACGAGATGAGGCCTGTCGGAAATGCGCTGTGGAAGTTATTTGCAAAGAAAAAGCCCTGAAATTCACCTCACTATATAATTAGGCTGCAGACGAATGCGCTGTTCGTAAATGCTTTTTTGTTAGCCTTTTGTAGTTTTGTGACATTTTTTTCCCCGGCATTTTGGCGTGTTTAAGCAACTCTTCAAACAAAATATTCACCGGCGGTGGACTAGTTGCAATACTAGACGGTGATTACCCACACTGGCTGCTCAACACCAATAGTCCTCTTTATGGCTGCTCAGTATCAACGTAAATCATGGTGCATTTTCATTGTTACCTACATCAACTATGACGCTAAAATCAACAGTCCTGATTGATCGCTTCCCGTAAAACATTCCCTATAGTGGAAGCGATAAAGAGAGCGCGTTATCAAATCATGTAAACGACAAATCTAGACTATGCCCGAGTCGCCTACACTACATGCAGCCGGTTCGCTCTACGAAACGCGCTCACCTAATCATGAGCTATTGACGGAAAACATCCTTGCTAAAACTTAACGTTCAGTGTAGTTGTCGTGTAGTTGACGTGTGACAGACACCAAGGTAGGGGGAGACACCGCACACCGCAGAAACAAGCGTTACGTGCCTGGCGCTGCCGTTGAAAATTGAAAATGACGTGGAAACATGGCGCGCCGCCGTTGCGTGGCACTAAAATCTCGCAAGCTGCCACCCAGGGTGACGAGGGTGCGAGTGCCATTTTCCGAAAAGTCCGAGTGCCCTTTTCCTTTTCATTACAGGGGCTCTCTCTCTCTCTGCGCGCCATGAGCGCGAAATGGGTTGCTTTTCTTTTCCATTTTTTCTGTTTATTTTTCATGGATAAAGGAAAGGCATTGCTGCGTTGTATTACAAACGCTGTGGGCTATCGTATGGAAATGAAACGCACACTTTGATGAGTTCAGTGTTTCCCAAAGCCGTTACAAGGCCCGTCAGTGGCTTGCGTCATTGCCAACGACGATGAGTAATACAATGCATTTCTGGCATATCTTCCAGCGTACTGCCAAGTGGGATACCTGCACACATGTTGGTGCAAGTTTTCTGTTCCAATCATAGCTCAAATAAACCTATACAGTAATTGCGTACGCTTATGCTCGGCCCACAGGAATACCTCCTGCGAAGCACTGGGTGGGTTCAGATGATTTGGCACTTAATTAAATGAGTGAGAAACTGATGACATTATTTAGCCGGATATCAGTCTACGAAAAACCACCCGATATTGCTGACGCAGCAGAGATATGAGGGCAACGTGAAAAGTATCTGAGTATCGGAAGACACACAAGGCGCACAGGACATGTGCGACATCGGTTCATCGCACACTCACAAAGTCTGTGTTGTCAGCTACAAACATTACGAGTCTCTGTGCTGTTAGCTTGATGCCTGTTTCCAATTCGCTTGTAGCTAGAATTGGTGTTCATAACATGCGTTACAAGGATTGGATCGGCGTTTTGTTTTCTTTATTCTACTGCCGCAAAGGTCATGCTTTGACAACTGTGAAGACTGTCTTGGGATTGCCGAGAGCGACTACGTGGCTCATGTCATATGATCAATAAATGCGGAGATATGCACAATGTGTATGCTAAAATCTACGCATAGGCTCAAAAGCAATCTCACCAGTATACAACTCCAGTGGCTAATATCTACCGTATCTCCGTATTATCCACCGGTATGTGCGCTTGTCTACAGCGTACACGGGTTGTGCCGCCGATGAACGACTTTTGTCTGTAGTGAATCTATAGACGGCATGTAAACCTAAAGCAATAGGACTTTTACACTATCGGCTATCTTCTTGTTCATCTCACGCCTTACCACCGTTGGTATATGGGATGTTCGCTCATGTTGAGTAAAACCTTTGGTGACGTGCCGCTCTATGGCCTTCATCGGTGGTGATATAGGAAACCGTGGAGAATAATTCGAATTGCAAAGCAGTATGCAGGGTGCTTCACCTAAATTGAGCCGAACATTAAAATATACAGACGCTACGTAGCTGGAGAGAACAAAGGTAATGTTTGCCGTCGGTTTCAAGCACTCAGTTTATTTCTTGCTTTCCCCTAATTAGGTCATTTGTCTTAATTGAAAAGTCACAAGGAGAAAATTATAGAGCAATGCGAGAGACTCCCGCTCTTTGTGGCTCAAAATGTGCTACATAAAAGTGTTTTTCTGGGCGTAAAACAAGCTCGCGAATAGGCGCAATGTACGTGCTCGAGCGGCAGTCCCGTGGCAATATATATACATGCAGTGTGTTTCATGGAATACTTTGAAATTCTTTTTATTTTGTAAAGGTCTGTTCTTGTTGACGAGCTGGTCTACTCGCAGGGGCGGATACCACTTGCACTAAAATCTGAAACACAAAATCGACTAATTAACATGGATCCGGTACTAAACTTTTTAGCTAACTATCTTATGGCCCATATTGCAATTTACAAATTCAAGCAGTGGATTTCGCAAGGCGGATCCACTTGGAACGCATTCTCAGGATGACACCAGTTTCGAAATGTAAATTCCCGAACTTTGCGAAAAAATGCATTGGCGTTCCAGTTACCCCTGTGCTTGAGTGCATGTAATGACGTTTTGTTAACAATTAAATGGTAGTCCTACGTAAAGTGCGGGAGTTTATATATCGAAACTTGTGTCAGCTTGAAAATTCGTTCCAAGTGGTTCCGCCTTGCGAAATCTACTGTTTGCATTTGTAAATTGCAATATGGGCAATCAGATATTTAGCCTAGCCTTAGGAGCTCCACGGCTGGAATTTGCAAATTGCAATATGTGCCATAATGTAAATACATAAAAACTTAATACGTAATTTCTTATTCGTTAGTCGATCTTGAATCTCAATTTTTTGCGCAAGTATTGTCCGCCGCTTCGAGTAGACCAGCTCATGAACTAGGATTGTGATATCTGCAACAGGCAGCTTTTAAACATATTCGAAAGTCTTCGCTGACACACCATGTATGTGGTGTGTGGCGGCGGCGGCGAACAAAGCACGTTGGCTGCGTTGGTGCAGCACAAGAGAATAAACAGCACCTAAGTGAAAACATGTTCTTTCTTAGTGTCAAACTGCTCGGCTGATGTACCGTGTTTTCACGTACGTCGAGTTCATTTCTCTGTGCTATATTGATATATATATATATATATATATATGTCTGTGTGCGTGTGTGTGTGTGTGCACGCGAACAAGGTATAGACTCGGGATGGACAAAAAATATACACCTTATCGACTCTTGTCCATAGACACCCTATAGACTAAGAAACAATAAGGAAAAACCGAAACTGCATCGAATTTTTTCTTCAGGTAATCAGTGGGGCGGAGGCATACAAAAGGAAAAAGGATGACAACAATTTTTTCGCTAGGCTGGCTTTAGAATGGGAGTAGACAGAAATGGAAAGCTTATGAACGTTCGTCTATAGACAATTTATAAGCTTGGAGAAGTGAAAAATATTCCAGACAGTCTGTAGACAAATAATGGAAACAATAAAGACGGTGTCAACATTTGTACATAGGGAGTCTATACAGCAGTACCGGACAAATAGAACAAACAGCTTATCAACGTTCGTCTATAGACAATTTATAAGCTTGGAGGAGTGAAAAATATTCGAGACAGTCTACATAGAAACATTGGAAACAATAACTAAATACTGCTTCAACATTTGCCCTAAGGGAGTCTATAGAGCATCATCATCATCATCATCCTAGTTATGCCCACTGCAGGGCAAAGGCCTCTCCCATACTTCTCCAACTACCCCGGTCATGTACTAATTGTGGCCATGTTGTACCTGCAAACTTCATTTTATCCGCCCACCTAACTTTCTGCCCCTCTCTGCTACGATTCCCTTCCCTTGGGATCCATTCCGTAACTCTTCATGACCATCGGTTATCTTCCCTCCTCATTACGTGTCCTGCCCATGCCCCCATTTCTTTTTCTTGATTTCAACTAAGATATCATTAACTCGCGTTTGTTCCCTCACCCTATCTGCTCTTTTCTTATCCCTTAACGTTAAACCTATCATTCTTCTTTCCAAAGCTCGTTGCGTCGCCCTCAATTTAAGTAGAACCCTTTTCGTAAGCATCCAGGTTGCTGCCCCGTACGTGAGTACTGATAAGACACAGCTCTTATAAACTTTTCTCTTGATGGATAACGGCAACCTGGTGTTCAAGATCTGAGAATGCCTGCCAAACGCACCCCAGCCCATTCTTATTCTTCTGATTATTTCAGTCTCATGATCCGGATCCGCAGTCACTACCTGTCCTACGTAGATGTATTCCCTTACCACTTCCTGTGCCTGACTACCTATTGTAAACTGCAATAAGTAGTCTATAGAGCAGAAGCGGACAAATAGAACAAACTGCTTATGAACTTTGGCTATATGCGATCCATAAAGCGGGAGTAGGTAAAAAGAAAAAGAAAGCTTATCGACTTAAGCCTACAGTCTACGAACACAGAATTGCCAAAAATATAGACTGTATCGACATTCGTCCATGGGATATCTATAGAGCCGAAGTAGACAAAAAGAAACAAACACCTACGCGACTGTTTCTACAGACCCTCTACAGTGGAGGGGGCGATGCAGCAGCAGGAGCTTGAACATATTACCTAAACGCTTCTTCTTGTTTGCCCAGCTTCTGGATTTCTTAGCTGGCCATGCCGTTCGTCACAGGCGCATGGCGTGCCCTGCACCGCTCGAACATGTGGTGATTACCGTCAATTCTTCATGGTTCAGCCCTATGGTCCAGGCGTATGGTGGGCGTGAATTTCCTGCGCACGTTCTTCCTTCTCTGATGATTCTGCGCACTCCCGTGGATGCTCCTAGCCCGGCAACTATTAAAGCAACTCCTAGCGCGGCAACAGTATTAAAGCTCCGTCGTTCCAGCGCCGCGGCAGTGGGCAATGCAGCAGCAGCAGCAGCTTCAGCATGTTGCTCGAACGCTTCTTCTTGCTTGCACAGGTACATTACGTGAACGACTAGTTCTGTATCCGATTCGATAATCGATTCCTGCTGATGCTTTGTTGCCAAGAGAGTTATTTGCGTAGTAGACTATAGACTGTAAGCAGTGGTGTGACAGCTTTGTAACCTTTCAAAACGAATCTTCTGGCATGTGCCGTTATTGAGTAGGGGTTGTCGCAGCTTTTATCTGTCCAAAGTAACATAAGTGCCTGTATCAATTATGTACTGTCTAAACGGAGTACATTTGAAACAGATATCGCTTATTTAAAAGAGCGCATGCTCATCTTCGAAACTCAACCGAGTACTTTAATGTTTTTGCAAAGTGATGTAACTAATCTCAAGAAAGCAGCAACCGATTTGGAATATACGTCTCCGTTTTGGTATGTAAGGCAGATGAAATAGTAAACAGAGGTAGAAGAAACGATGAGATCGTGTACGGCCCAAATTGAGAAGGCGGGGGAATAAACGACAGTCTCTTGAATGTGATCAAGAAAAGGTGTTTTCAAGGAAACACATGGACTTACTATCAATAATATGGAAAGATGTCAACGGCTAGGAAAGAAAAATAAAAGCACGCCCCGTGCTCTTAAGGTTCTCGGACTATCGCGACAAAAGTTCAATGCTGAAAGAGCACAAGAAAGCTGGGAGAACACTTTACATAACAGAGGACATTTCTTTCAAAGTTCGTGAGATAAGAAAAAAATTATGGTAATGCTCACAAGAAGGATGTGATGAAGGCTCCAAAGTTAAAATAGTTTTCTATAAATGCAGCATAGATGGTGAAATGTTTGTCAGTGTTATCTGGAAAACGCAAATGCTGTAAGCTGAAACGATGGAGCAAAGAATGTGATAACCGTTGCCAATCGCCATTCACCATCTTAATCCTTAACTGCTGCAGCGTTGTCAACAAAGTCGAACAGCTTGAAGTTATCCTTCGCTCGCTGGACCCCGATATTTGAGTGTTGACTGAAACCTGGTTATATTATGATATGTATGATAGCCAATTTGTCCCGATAAACTACAGAATATTGGGCAAAGACTAAATATTGCGCAAAGGAGGAGGCGTAGCCATTCTTTTTAAACATGCCCTTCAAATGCTAAGAATGCCCGACACTTCGGGAGTAAAACGCTTTTTCTGCAACTTTTGTATTAACAATGTCAAATACATTCTTGGTGCCGTATACAGGCCCCTAACTCGTCGGTTAGGTACATGTACCCTCACTAAAAAAAGCAGATGGATAAAGCAATGTTAACCCGTGATAGTAACCTGCCGAATGTCGACTGGAGCACATTCCTGTAACGCTCCACCACAAATATTCTTCGTGAAATCATTGATATTGCTATAGTTTTTGGTGGATTACAGGTAGGTAAGCATTTCACTAGAAGCGACAAAGATTCCTATGCAGTTATCTGTCCATTTATTGTAGGTGCAAATATACAAGATGACGTCTCATGTATGGTCACAGACGGCATTTAAGTTCAACAAGCAGTAGTATTGTCGTTGGAATGTTCCCCTCGCAGTAAAAATGATAAGATTCAGTGTTACCCGAATTTTTCGCCTGCAGATGACGCGTCTGTAATTGATACGCGAGCATTTCATCTGGATAACTTTAAATAAAACACTGCCAGCATGTACGATGTGTTGCTTTTATTTAAAGGCATTATATTCAACTGTCTGCCACAGTTTGTTCTAAAGGTTGTGAAGATTGTGGCAGGTCGGAATCCCTGGAACTCTCGCGAGGCGTTGCTCAAGCAACCCAAGCTTAAGCGGATTCAAACTTGCGCAAACCTGAAAACTTGAACAAATAATGAAAGGGTCATTGAGGAAGCGTCAAATAATTTAAAAGAAGTGATAATAAATGACAAACGGAATTGCTTTATTGGACATCTTCCTAGTTTTATGAAAACGTCTCCATGGAGTTTCTGGAGGACGATGACTCATTCTTCTTCCCTTTCCGATATGTCCATAATAGGCGGTAATAAGGTCCACGATGAGCAGGTTGTATGTGCTGCATTTAACAATCATTTTAGTTTTCTATTCACAAAGGATGAAGGTTGTCTGCCTTGTTTTTACATGGATGGGCCTTCAATTCCTGATTGTTATTTCTGAGCATGGTATATGTCACTTGCTGTTAAAAATTGCCAAAAAGAAAACCCCTGTTCAGGTGGTATGCCAAATGCCTTCTTAAAACGCTTGGCCAAGCGATATCCTTGAAAATATTGTTTAGTAAATCGCTTCAGGATGGCACGCTTCCGGATGACTCGAAAACAGCACTAATAAAACTCTTACATAAATAAGGAAACAAGAATTGCATAAAAAATATCGACCAATTTCTCTGACTTGGACAACATACAATATTTTCGAACACCTAATCTATAAGCATGTAATCGTTTTTTTTTTGATGAGCATTGCGTCTTGACGAACGCTCAACATGAATTTCTGCAGGGCTTTACCACAGACACTCAATTACTAGAATATATTCAAGATTTTGCAAAACAATAAATAGTACAAAAGAAAGCGACGCTATGTTCATGGATTTAAGTAAAGCATTCGACAATGTAACCCACTGTTAATTACCTTACAAATTAAGTTTTTTACTCACAAAAATAAGCTACTAAAATGAATACAAGCATGCCCAACCAACAGCTCCCCATAAGTTAGGATAAACGACACTTCCTCCAACTTATTACCTGTCGCTTGTGGCGTTCCCCAGGGATCCGTGCTGGGTCCTCTGTTATTCTTGCTTTATATAAATGATATTGGCAGTAATGTATCTGGCAAAATTAAAGTTTACATGGGTGACTGCACACTATACGATGAAATTGCCTTACCGGAAGATCAAGTCATGCTAAATAGCGACTTTGGCAAAATAATTCGAAGGTGCCATCAATGGTAAATGTCTGTTAACTATGAAAAGACCGTCTGTGTGATAATAACACGAACGGAAAAGCCCCTTCTCTTTTACTATTTTCCCCGGAACACTTATATTTCTGAGGTATCTCACTATACATATCTCGGCCATACACATATCTCACAATCTCCCCTGCTGAAAGCATATCATACAATAGTTCGTCCTACTTTAAAATATGCTATGATCATTCGGGACCCCTACACAAAAATAAATATAGAAAAATTAGAAAGAATTCAAATGAAAGCTTTCCGATTTATCTACAATTCTTACGGTCCAATTTGTATAACAGTTCTCCTTAAACGTTGTGCCTTCTCTTCGATTAGAGAACGAATCGTGCTTCCCGATTAAAATTCTTTCTTCAGCTAATGAGTGGCCACTATTATACTGATACCTCGCACATCTTAACACCCTTAACTGGTTAAGCTACTCGTCATAAACAGTCTCGAACAGGAAACCCATTAACACTGCATAGCAATTGCTTCAAATGTTCTTATCTTACAAGAACAATAGTTGATTGAAATAAACGTCCTGATGAAGTCATTACACTAAATTCTTTATCCAGTTTTCAGGCGCACAAACATTCTTGGCTCAATCGCACATCTTTTCTTTGTTCCTTTTTTCATGCAATCTGTCCTTTTTGCATGTTGAATTGAAGCATCGGCATCATTGGTTGAATAGTATGTTTGTATGAATGTACTTGCATTTTCCCACCCTGCTAAGATCTTGTAAAAGATCCCAGTATCTATGAATAAATTGTCTGAAGAAATAAATAAGATGGGAGGAGGCAAAAAGAAATAGAAACCTATCGACTCGCGTCTATAGACAGACTCTAGACTATGTATCAACAGAAGAACAAATCTATAGAAAGGCAGAGTCGTCTATAGAGAGACTCTAGACTTTGTGTTAATAGAAGAACAAATCTATAGAAAGGCAGAGTCGTCTATAAGAAGTGTGTTGATTTCTATAGAGAGAACTCTTTTTTTTAAGGGATGGTAGTAACGGGAGTAAGGATTTTTTTACGGCACGCCGGCCCCTTCTGTAGTGCTGCAACAACATTGAAATCAGTTGATAGGCTGCTTCTTTTATGCGAAAGGCTGGGGACGTCCCTTCACGTGTCGAAAGCTGCCGTCTGCGTGGCAGCTTGCGAAACAGTAATCTTTACCGGGAAACGTATGCGGGGGGCTCTACGTGCTTGGTATTGTTGTCAGGAGTGCCTTATACTCAATTAAGTGGTTCGGATGATGTTTGTATACTTGTTCTTTATTGAAACGTTCGCTGTTTGATTTGTTGTGTGCTTGATTTCAAATTTTGCATGTACGGTTCGTTTTACTTAGCTGACTAATTAAAGATTCTGTCTTAAGGGGGCACGAAGCATTGCTCCTGGCCCTACACCGCCGCCGCGATCGGCCAACATTTTTGCTGCCGGATGCGGACACAGAAAATGCAGACGAATTAGAGTTTACCAGATTCGCTGTAATTATGTACGACGATTACGATATTCTCTAATGCGAAATTTGAGCTCAGCAGTATACGAGTTTTCGATTCGCGATATGCTGAGACAAAGAACTTGAGACCGAAATCACCTCACCAAGTGACAGTGGGCCAGCGCCGTCAGCGCCTTCGCAGAGGGAGGGGCAGTATGGGAACGGTGCCATGACGAGCCGCATCGGAATCAGCTGCGGAAGAAGACGACGAAGGAGGCAGCAGTGGCACGAGCACGTTCACGCGGTTGCGCCGAGGGGCGGCGACGCTCTGGCCAGGATTGGCCAACTTAGTGCTGCAGTCTCAGCGTGAGAGCCGCCGTAGCCCAATGGACAAGGCATCGGTATTCTAAACCGAGGATTGCGGGTTCGAGTCCCGCCGGCGTTGCACTTATTTTGCGTTCGGGCTTCTCGTTTTTTTTCATCTTTAATCGTCATCTGCGCCACTTAAAATTTTTAGTGAAGCAAGGCACAAATAAGAGCAGATGCCGTCTCTTACTTTTGCTACAGCCGAAATGTTGATGAAGCCTTCTACATGGCTCCTTCGGTTCTTATGTGTCCTTTGTACTGGAAGTCTCACATTTTAAAGCTTATTTTTGTACTGAATTTTTGTCATCTGCGTCGCCATGCATATTGTTGAGAGGGATAAAGTAAGCAGCATTCGCATTTTTATGAGACAACAGAGTCAATGATTGAACTGTCTCGTAAAGAAACTTCTATGTAGTTCGCCTTCGGGGAGCTAGCTTTGTTCACCTCAAACATACATGACGATTCCCGCTTCTTGCAATCTCAGAACCACTCATCTTGTTCGCCGATTCTTGTTGTCGTCGTCGTAGCCCTGAGTTTTTGTAGCCCATATCCAAAGCTGAAGATTGGCGATGAATTGCGTGTTTAATTTGCGTGTATAAAAACTAGGGAAATAATAATTTGAACATCGCTACTTTTCTGAAACATTTCTCTGAAAGCGTAAAGAGAGTTGCGAAACACAGCGCAGGCATAGCTTTTTTTCATTCTCATTTTTTTCTGAATACATGTCCGATGTGCACCCCGAAAAGAAACGAGATGAGGCCTGTCGGAAATGCGCTGTGGAAGTTATTTGCAAAGAAAAAGCCCTGAAATTCACCTCACTATATAATTAGGCTGCAGACGAATGCGCTGTTCGTAAATGCTTTTTTGTTAGCCTTTTGTAGTTTTGTGACATTTTTTTCCCCGGCATTTTGGCGTGTTTAAGCAACTCTTCAAACAAAATATTCACCGGCGGTGGACTAGTTGCAATACTAGACGGTGATTACCCACACTGGCTGCTCAACACCAATAGTCCTCTTTATGGCTGCTCAGTATCAACGTAAATCATGGTGCATTTTCATTGTTACCTACATCAACTATGACGCTAAAATCAACAGTCCTGATTGATCGCTTCCCGTAAAACATTCCCTATAGTGGAAGCGATAAAGAGAGCGCGTTATCAAATCATGTAAACGACAAATCTAGACTATGCCCGAGTCGCCTACACTACATGCAGCCGGTTCGCTCTACGAAACGCGCTCACCTAATCATGAGCTATTGACGGAAAACATCCTTGCTAAAACTTAACGTTCAGTGTAGTTGTCGTGTAGTTGACGTGTGACAGACACCAAGGTAGGGGGAGACACCGCACACCGCAGAAACAAGCGTTACGCACCTGGCGCTGCCGTTGAGAATTGAAAATGACGTGGAAACATGGCGCGCCGCCGTTGCTTGCCACTAAAATCCCGCAAGCTGCCACCCAGGGCGACGAGGGTGCGAGTGCCATTTTCCGAAAAGTCCGAGTAGCCCTTTCCCCTTTCATTACTGGGTCTCTCTCTCTCTCTCTCTCTGCGCGCCATGAGCGCGAAACGGGTTGCTTTTCTTTTCCATTTTTCTGTTTATTTTTCATGGATAAAGGAAAGGCATTGCTGCGTTGTATTACAAACAATGTGGGCTATCGTATGGAAATGAAACGCACACTTTGATGAGTTCAGTGTTTCCCAAAGCCGTTACAAGGCCCGTCAGGCGCTTGCGTCATTGCCAACGACGATGAGTAATACAATGCATTTCTGGCATATCTTCCAGCGTACTGCCAAGTGGGATACCTGCACACATGTTGGTGCAAGTTTTCTGTTCCAATCATAGGTCAAATAAACCTATACAGTAATTGCGTACGAATATGCCCGGCCCACAGGAATACCTCCTGGGAAGCACTGGGTGGGTTCAGATGATTTGGCACTTAATTAAGTGAGTGAGAAACTTTGGTGAAAATCCTTAACCTTAATCCTTAACCTTAACTGCTGCAGCGTTGTCAACAAAGTCGAACAGCTTGAAGGTATCCTTCGCTCGCTGGACCCCGATATTTCAGTGTTGACTGAAACCTGGTTATATGATGATATGTATGATAGCCAATTTGTCCTGATGAACTACAGAATATTGCGCAAAGACTGTGACAGAAAAGGAGTAGGTGTAGCCATTCTTTTCAAACATTCCCTTCAAATGTTAAGAATGCCGGCACCTCGGGAGTACAAAGCTTTTTCTGCAACTTTTTTATTAACAATGTCAAATACATTCTAGGTGCCGCATACAGGCCCCTAACTCGTCGGTTGCAGACTTGGAATGCTTAAGAAAAAACATGTACACTCACTAAAAAAAGCAGACGGATAAAGAAATCTTAACCCGTGATTATAACCTGCCGAATGTCGACTGGAGCACATTCCTGTCCCGCTCCACCACAAATATTCGTAGTGAAATCGTTGATATTGCTTTTATTTTATGCGCATTACTGGTAGGTAAGCATTTCACTAGAAGCGAGAAAGATTCGAATGGAGTTATCTATCCATTTTTTGTAGGTGCAAATATACAAGATGACGTCTCATGTATGGTCACAGACGGCATTTCAGATCACCAAGCAGTAGTATTGTCGCTGTGATGTTCCCCTCGCAGTAAAAATGATAAATTTCAGCGTTAGCCGGATTTTTCTCCTAGAGATGACGCGTCTGTAATTGGTACGTGAGCATTTCATCTGGATAACCTCAAAAATAATACTGCTAGCATGTACGATGTGTTGCTTTTGTTTAAAGGCATTATATTCAACTGTCTACCACAGTTTGTTCTAAAGGTTGTGAAGAATGCTGCCAGTCGGAATCCCTGGATCTCTCGCGACTCGTTGCTCAAGCAACGCAAGCTTAAATGGCTTAAAAGTTGCGCAAACCTGAAAATTTGAAGAAATAATGAAAGGGTCATTGAGGAAGAGTCAAATAATTTAAAAGAAGTGATAATAAATGAGAAACGGAATTACTTTAATGTACATACTTCTAGTTTTATGAAAACATTTCCACGAAGATTCTCGAGGACGATGACTCATTCTTCTTCCCTTTCCGATATGTCCATAATAGGCGGTAGTAAGATCCCTAATGAGCAGGTTGTATGTTGTGCATTTAACAATTTAACAAACGCGTTCACCACGCACAGTTTTCACCAACACCCGGTACCCCACCCCGAAGCTGCGCTCCTGCTCACGAAACAAATCGCGCTGCTCTGTTAGTTTTTCCTCTTTGTCTCGCATGGATTTTGCAAAATCAGGTTTGAGCAGTGAAAGCTTTATGCGTGGCTGGCGCCGCAAAAATAATTCTCCTGGTGACTTGCTTGTCACACTGCTCGGTGTGTTCCGGAAGGCCATGAGAAAACTATCAATATTTTCCTGTACTGTCGGCTGCTTACCCGAGGGCTCACGCTCGAGCCCCTGTTTCAGTAAGGC
Organism: Dermacentor variabilis; assembly: GCF_050947875.1. NCBI lineage: Eukaryota > Metazoa > Arthropoda > Arachnida > Ixodida > Ixodidae > Dermacentor > Dermacentor variabilis. Next base: position 40,949,666 of record NW_027460291.1, read on the forward strand.
TTTTTTCACGGTTTGTACTGTTCCTTCTGCAGCACCATTGGACGCTACGTGATAAGGAGGAATACGAACGCGCTTTACACCGTTGGTGCTCATAAATTCTGTAAACTCCTCTGAGGTGAACTGTGGCCCGTTGTCACTCACCAATATTTCGTGCAAGCCATAAGCGGCAAAAGCACCCCAAAGTTTTTCCAATGTTTTTTGTGCAGAGGTTGACGACATCGGCCATACTTCTATCGATTTCGAGAATGAGTCGACCAATACCAGAAACACGTTCGTACCCTTCTCTGCAAAATCTACATGGACGCGTGACCAACGCTGGACGGGGTATTGCCAAGGGTGAAGAGGAACCGGCCGAGAAGCTGGCTGAAGTGCTTGGCAAATTTTGCACCTCTAAACGTACTGTTCAATGGCCAAATCGATTCCTGGCCACCATACAAAACTCCTCGCTAGCATTTTCATATGGCGGGTGCCAGGGTGCTCCTCGTGCAGCATGTTTTGCACGCGGTCCCTCAGCAGCTCCGCAATTACGACTCTTACGCCCCACGTCACGCAGCCCTGCTCTAGTGACAGCTGATCGCGGCGAACATAGATTTCAATTCATCTGCCTGCTGTCTAGGCCACCCGTTTAGCGTATATTGTGCCACGTGGCATAGAGTTAAGCTTCGCTTCGAGACCCTTGCAATCTCCTCAGCTGTCAGCGGGAGACACTGAAAGACTGAAATGCAATTTGATGTCTCGTCGTTCACCGGTCCTGGTTCGGGCAGCCTAGAAAACGCGTCTGCGACTTCAACATTTTCTCCTTTCCTAAATTTCAGCCGGTACCTGTAAGCTGCGAGGCTTAAAGCCCAGCGTTGCATACACGCGGCAGCGGTAGTCGGGATACGCTTATCGATCCCTAGTATAACGAGCAGTGGCTGGTTGTCTGCATATATAGTGAATTCTCGGCCGTACAGGCACCGCTGAAATTTCTTTAGGCCAAAGATTTACGCCAGGGCCTCGCGTTCGCACTGCGCGCATTTTTTTTCTGCTTCCGACAGTGCACGCGAAGCAAGAGCAATTGGCTTTTCTTCACCTTCAGCAGTTTTGTGAAAGATAACGGCTCCTAAGCCATATGACGATGCATCGCAAGGCATTGCGAGCGGTTTCTTGACGTCATAGATTGCGAGCACCTTGCTGCTTGTTAGCAAGTGCTTCGTATTTTTAAACGCGGTGCTGCACTCTTTTGTCCAGGACCATTTTTGTTCTTTTCTAAGTAGCCGCTGTTTGGATCTGACTGCTGGTACGATCTGTTGGGAACTCGGCGCTGACGCCCGTGGTTGTACCTGGGTCGCAAGCCCCAAGGGTAGCGTTGGCCTGGCGGCCTGGGGTACAACTGGAAGCATCCGAAGGTCCCGGCAAAGCATGAGTCGACTGGTAACAACGAAACAACTTGTTTATTTTAACATCGCAAAGAGTTGGCGGTCAGGTTTGACCGAAGTAGAGAGACGGGAGAGCACTTCACTCAACTGAAGAAATCGGAGCCCTCCTTTTGGCGTCCGGGGGCAGCTGTTTTTATACTCTCGCAGTTGAGGGCAAGAAGGAACCCCTCAAAAGACGAGCACGTGAATGTACAATGGGCTAATGGTGACGCACACTGTCGTGGCGCTGCGCACGATCTCGTAGCACCCTGTCGTGGCGCTGCGCACGATCTCGTAGCACCCTGTCGTGGCGCTGCGCACGATCTCGCAGCACTCTGTCGTGGCGCTGCGCACGATCTCGTAGCACTCTGTCGTGGCGCTGCGCACGATCTCGTAGCACCCTGTCGTGGCGCTGCCGGTCGGACACAATGACTGTAATGAGAGGCTGGTCCCTGCTTTGGCATCGCCTGTTTCGGGCACAATGACTGGAACGAGATCCCTGCTTTGGCATCGCCTGTTTCGGGCCCAATAACTGGAATGAGATCCCTGCTTTGGCATCGCCTGTTTCGGGCACAATGACTGGAACGAGATCCCTGCTTTGGCATCGCCTGTTTCGGGCCCAATAACTGGAATGCGAGGAGGATCCCTAGGCGGTCGCATCGCCGCAGACGCGCCTGGAAACACCTGGCGATGAGTGTTGCGGCGACGACGATCGGGCCAAAATGTCTGCCGCCCGCCGCAGTCGCGCCGGCAAAACCACGTGTCGCAGGCGAAACGCAACAGACCGCCCCGCCGGGGGAAGGAGATCCCGATGGACAGGGGACTGCATCCGCTGTCCGGAGGGATGTCGCTCGATGATGCTCATAACCGAAGTCGGGCGTCCCTTGACGTTTCTTGAGCGCAGCGCACAGAGAAGGCCTCGTTCTCTCGTTCAGGTTCGCACGGGTCACTGCAAAGTGACTTCGGGAGAGTTCACATTTTTGTTCTCGTTCCCGGCAAGCGTTAGAACTACGCTGAAACTCAACCGCTCAGTCAGCAAGCACGGCACAACCCTCACTAAGCCCTGCCAGGCTCTTTCCCCTTTTTATACCACTGCCTAGTTCCTTACAGTAGTCTAGCATCACTCAGAACGCGTCCACAAATTGAAAAATTGCACTAGAAAGCATATCATCACTTTGAAACACTAAACAAAAGCAATATGTTAAAAAAAATCCTGCCTCAGGAAGAAAAACATCAGTAACAAACAATTTTGAGGCTGATTCCTACGTTAGGGGCTTCGACTTAAGCCATCGGCGTTACCGTTGAGACTCCCCTTTTTGTAACGCACCTCAAAGGAATATTGTTGTAAAGCGAGGCTCCAGCGCAGGAGGCGGCCATTTTTGGGAGAGATGGTCTGCAGCCATTGGAGAGGGCAGTGATCCGTCTCAATGATAAACCTCGAGCCGGCTAGATAGCATGACAATTTCTGAATGGCCCACACGAGACACGCACACTCTTTCTCGGTGGCGCTATACGCCTGCTCACGACTGGACAGCTTACGACTAGCATACAGGACGGGGTGTTCTACTTCTCCATTTTCCCGTTGGCACAGTACAACGCCCATGCCTCGCTCACTAGCATCGCACTGAACAATGAACCCTTTTGTATAGTCTGGCGATCGTAGCACAGGCTGGCTTGTTAGGGCACTCTTTAGGGCGCTAAAAGCTCTTTCCTTGGTCTCGTCCCAGACGACTGTTTGAGGCTCTGTCTTTCTTAGAGCATCCGTCAGGGGAGCCGCGATATCAGAGTACCTAGGGATGTACCTCTGATAGTAGCCGGCGACACCTAAGAACGACCGAATATCGGTCTTTGTGCGCGGTTGCGGAAAGTCTCGCACAGCGGCCACTTTTATTTCAGAGGGGCGGCGACGACCCTGACCAATCACGTGACCGAGGTAGACAACCTCGGCCTGTGCTATCTGGCACTTAGGAGCCTTGACTGTCAAGCCCGCTTCGCGCAGGCGGGTTAGCACTGCCCGCAAGTGTGTCATATGCTCCGACCAGGATGCGGAGAATATCGCTACGTCGTCTAGATACGGTAAAGCGAATTCTTGCTGTCCCCGCAACACTTTATCCATGAGGCTTGAAAAACAGTATGGCGCGTTCTTCAAACCAAAACTCAACACTTTAGGACGGAATGTTCCCATTGGTGAAATGAACGCCGCATACCTACTAGCCTCTTCTGTAAGTGGAACCTGCCAATAACCCCTGACAAGATCTAGGGTGGAAATAAACTGAGCGCTACTAACTTTCTCAAGGCGCTCCTCGATGTTAGGGATCGGATAAATTTGATCCTTAGTGATGGAATTAAGCCTGCGGTAGTCGACGCAAGGACGAGGTTCCTTGCCCGGTACCTCAACTAAAATCAAAGGGGAGGTATAATCACTCTCACCTGCCTCAATAACACCGAGCTGTAGCATTTTCTTTACCTCAGCCTCCATAATATCGCTCTGGCGGGGTGACACCCGATACGCCTTCGATCGTACTGGCTCTGGGGAGGTAAGTTCTATATCATGAGTAAGTACCGAAGTCCTACCAGGCCTCTCAGAGAACAGACCTTGAAACTCTTGTAATAGCTGGTGTAGTTCGGTTTTCTGCTCAGGCGACAGCGGTGCTTTACTGATAAGGTCACTAATGACTTGACCGGTGTCTTCCTTGTTCGTCACTGAGCCTAGTCCCGGAAGCTCGACCGGAAGCTCTTCAGGAACGTTTACCATCATGCACACCACTGCTTCCCATTGTCTATAAGGTTTGAGCAGATTACAGTGGTAAACTTGCTGTGCTTTCCGCTTTCCTGGCAGACTTACCACGTAGTTAACGTCCGACAGTTTCTGAACAATTCGTGCTGGGCCCTCCCACTGCACGTCTAGTTTGTTGTTTAGCGATGTGCGCAATATCATGACCTCATCGCCAACCTCAAAACGACGGGCCCTGGCTGTCCGATCATAATAAACCTTGGCCCTCTGCTGGGCCTTTGTCATTGCTTCACCTGACAACTCCTGTGCCCTTCTTAAGCGTTCGAGGAGCTTAAGTACGTACTCCACCACGACTGGGTCGTCGCCCCTACCTTCCCATGATTCTCGAAGCATGCGAAGCGGAGATCGAAGCGAGCGACCGTACACCAGTTCAGCTGGCGAAAACCCCGTAGCCGCATGCGGCGCGGTCCTTAAAGCAAACATCACCCCAGGCAGACACAGCTCCCAGTCAGTTCGATGTTCAAAACACAAGGCTCTCAACACGCGCTTCATGACGGAGTGGAGCTTCTCAACGGAATTCGACTGTGGGTGGTACACTGAGCTGTGTAACAGCTTTACCCCACACCTTTCGAGAAAAGTTGTCGTCAAAGCGCTAGTAAACACTGTGCCCTGATCTGATTGAATTTCTGCAGGAAAACCAACTCGCGCAAATATGGACAGTAGTGCATTAACTATCTCAACTGAGCTGAGTTCTTTAAGCGGCACTGCTTCAGGGAACTTTGTCGCTGGGCAGATCACAGTCAAAATGTGTCTGTACCCCGTGGCTGTTACCGGCAGAGGTCCCACAGTATCAATAACGAGCCGTCTAAAAGGCTCCGTAATGATAGGTACCAATTTCAACGGCGCCCTTGATTTGTCCCCTGGTTTGCCCACCCGCTGACAAGTGTCACATGTCCTCACGAAATGGTCTGCGTCCCGAAAACACCCTGGCCAATAGTACTCTCGCAAGAGACGGTCCTTAGTTTTCTTAACTCCTAGGTGTCCGGACCACGAACCCCCGTGTGACAAGCGCAACAGATCCTGACGATAGCATTGAGGCACGACCAGCTGATCGAACTCCACTCCTCTTCGGTCTAGATACTTCCGGTACAGGACTCCACCTCTTTCCACAAAACGCGCAGTTTTCCTGGCGATACCTTCTTTGACATTGCAGCGCACGTTTTCCAGGCTGCCATCCTTTTTTTGCTCGGCTATCAAAGCCGTCCGGCTGACTTTTAGCAACCTATCAAGTCCGTCTGACGTAGGCGCGATGAGCAAATCAGTAGATAGCTCTTCTAACTTTCCCGCGTCGGGCGTTTCCTCTCCAGTATCTGGCGCCTTTAACGTTACAGACTCAAGTTTATTCAGTTCGGGCGTGCTCTGAATATCAGCTTGCTGCGCCTCTGACCCTTTTTCGTTGTTTGATAACGTCGGCCCCGCAACTACCGCCTTTGCAGCGAGCTCCCGAACCTTCGATCTGGTTAAGGCCTGAACACTAGCTTCACCAAACAAAAGCCCCTTCTCGCGCAGGAGGTGATCGGACCTGTTTGAAAATAGGTACGGGTACTGGGGTGGCAGCATAGATGACACTGCCGCCTCTGTCTCAAGCGCTCCGAAAGGTCCTTCAATAAGCACTTTTGCTACCGGCAGACACACGCTATGAGCTTCCACGGCTTGCTTGATCCATGCGCACTCGCCCGTGAACATATGGGGTTCTACGTAAGACGGGTGAACTACATCCATCGTTGCTGCGGAATCGCGAAGCACTCGGCACTCTTTCCCGTTCACGAGGAGGTCTCGCATGTAAGGCTCGTGAAGCTTCATGTTCTCGTCAGTGCTGCCTATTGAAAAAAACACAACTTTTGGTGTTGTTTCCGGACACTGCGCCGAAAAGTGACCCGGCTTCTGGCACGTATAACACAAGCGCGCTCGCCTCATCTCGAACCGCTTTCTGCGTTTGGCTGCCGCCGTCTCTTTACGTTTGGTCGGACTGCTTTCACTCGCATCCTCACTACGCGTGTCCCCCTTTAATCTCATGGGTGTGAACTTCGGCCTCTCAAACTTCGAGCCAAATTCACCCTTTTGACCGTCCTTAGCTCCGCGAGCCCGACGCGTCACAAACTCTTCGGCTAGCTCAGCGGCTTTAGCCACCGTACAAACGTCTGGCCTATCCAAGACCCAGTATCGCACGTTCTCAGGTAACCGACTATAAAACTGTTCTAGCCCGAAACACTGCAGAACTTTATCGTGGTCACCAAACGCTTTCTCTTCTTTGAGCCACTCCTGCATGTTCGACATAAGCCTATACGCAAACTCTGTATATGACTCACTTCTGCCTTTCTCATTTTCCCGAAACTTCCGACGGAACGCCTCCGCAGACAGCCGGTACTTTTTTAGAAGACTCGATTTCACTGTGTCGAAATCCTCTGCCTCCTCTCTATCCAAGCGAGCGACTACGTCGGCCGCCTCGCCGGGTAACAAAGTGAGCAAGCGCTGTGGCCACGTTTCCCGAGAGAACCCCTGCTTCTCGCACGTTCGCTCAAAGTTAACCAGGAACAAACCAATGTCCTCTCCAAGCTTAAACGGCCGCATCAGGTCCGTCATTTTGAACAATACGCGTTCTCCTGCACCGTGTGCCTGACTTCCATTACGAGCACGTTCCATCTCTACCTCAAGACGCTTCATTTCCAAAGCGTGTTGACGGTCACGCTCTTGTTGCTCTCGCTCTTTCTGTTCTTTACGTTCACGCTCTTCTTTTTCTTTTGCAGTCTCCCTCTCTTCAATAGTCTCAAGGCATTCCGACAGCTCGTCATCCTCAGCCTCTAACTCAAGAATAGCCTTTAGCAGTTCTGGTTTTCTGAGTTTGTCTGAGACATCCAGACCCAACTCTCTTGCAAGCTCCAACAATTTCGGTTTGCGCAACGACTTCAAATCCATGGCTGCTCTGAATGCTGCTTTCTCTACTGCTTACTATTGTCTTGCCGCAAACTAACCCGGCAGCAACGACAACCACAATTACCAGCTCTGTTTCTGACACTAACAAAAAGCCTGGCAAAGCTCAGAAGAAGAAAGTCCCGCACTCACCAAACCTCGCAGGCAGGAATTCCGCGCAGTCGTTCCGCTGCAGGCAACCAGTCGTCACACAGGGCTCGTTGCACTGCTCCCGGATCGTCGTTGAGCTGCTCAGCATACAGTCAACTGCATCTCTTCGCTGCTGGCCTCCGTTGTCGCGATCTCACCGCTGGCAGACAGTTGTCTGAAGTCGGAGGCGATCTCACCGCTGCCAACCAGATGTTTGGATCCGCAGCGATGGCGCGATCTGATGGGAACTCGGCGCTGACGCCCGTGGTTGTACCTGGGTCGCAAGCCCCAAGGGTAGCGTTGGCCTGGCGGCCTGGGGTACAACTGGAAGCATCCGAAGGTCCCGGCAAAGCATGAGTCGACTGGTAACAACGAAACAACTTGTTTATTTTAACATCGCAAAGAGTTGGCGGTCAGGTTTGACCGAAGTAGAGAGACGGGAGAGCACTTCACTCAACTGAAGAAATCGGAGCCCTCCTTTTGGCGTCCGGGGGCAGCTGTTTTTATACTCTCGCAGTTGAGGGCAAGAAGGAACCCCTCAAAAGACGAGCACGTGAATGTACAATGGGCTAATGGTGACGCACACTGTCGTGGCGCTGCGCACGATCTCGTAGCACCCTGTCGTGGCGCTGCGCACGATCTCGTAGCACCCTGTCGTGGCGCTGCGCACGATCTCGCAGCACTCTGTCGTGGCGCTGCGCACGATCTCGTAGCACTCTGTCGTGGCGCTGCGCACGATCTCGTAGCACCCTGTCGTGGCGCTGCCGGTCGGACACAATGACTGTAATGAGAGGCTGGTCCCTGCTTTGGCATCGCCTGTTTCGGGCACAATGACTGGAACGAGATCCCTGCTTTGGCATCGCCTGTTTCGGGCCCAATAACTGGAATGAGATCCCTGCTTTGGCATCGCCTGTTTCGGGCACAATGACTGGAACGAGATCCCTGCTTTGGCATCGCCTGTTTCGGGCCCAATAACTGGAATGCGAGGAGGATCCCTAGGCGGTCGCATCGCCGCAGACGCGCCTGGAAACACCTGGCGATGAGTGTTGCGGCGACGACGATCGGGCCAAAATGTCTGCCGCCCGCCGCAGTCGCGCCGGCAAAACCACGTGTCGCAGGCGAAACGCAACACCGCTAAAGCGGCTATGCTACTGTCGAAGCGTTCTTGAGAAGCTGACTAAAAATTCCACATTCCCAAGTACGCCTTAAGCTCTGAAACTGTAGTGGGCTCGGGAGCTTGTAAGATTGCGCTCTTCTTTGTGTCGGTAGGGTAAATGCCTTGCTCAGTCACTGTGTGACCCCAAATATGTAACCGATTTTCGGAAAAAGCGGCATTTATCCAGGTTAAGCGTGATGTTCTATTCACTGAGGCGTTGCAAGACACGTTCTAGTGTCTCCTGGCAGTCACCGATATCTGTCTCTGTGACGATAATGTCGTCAATATAACACCCTCCGTGTGGGATGCCATGAACTACCTCGTCCATCATTGTCTGAAAGACAGCGGGTGCAGTTGCCACCCCGTAAGCAAGGCGCCGAAATTCGAACAACCCAAGACTAGTGTTTACTGTCAAAAATGGTCGTGACTCCGGAGTGATTGGCAGCTACTTGTACGCCGAAGAAAGGTCTAGTACACTGAAGAACTTTCCTCCTGCTAAGGCAGTGTACAAGTACTCTGGTCTGGGTAGGGGGTAATGATCTGTTTTGAGAGAGGGGTTTACTGTAGTCTTGTAATCCCCGCATAACCGGACACTGCCGTTTTCCTTCACAACTGTGACAAGTGGCGTAGCCCAGTCACTTCGCATTACAGGACGCAGCACGCCCGTTTCCACATGTTCTCGCAGCTGCCGCTCAACTTTTTCCTCCAACGTAAAAGGAACTGGTCTAGCGCGGCAAAATACAGGAACTGTACCCGGTTTCATAACAATCTTTGCTTCAAAGTTTTGAATTGTACCAAGCTTTTTATAAAACACGGATGGGTACTTCTGTTTTAGCACCGATGCTGTTTTCAACTGCAATCTGGCATATTTCTACCCAGTCAAGCTTCAAACGTTGTCGCCCGTTGTCTTTTACAACAATCACTGGTAGAGTCATGCACTGATTGTTGTACTTAACCACCACGTCACACTGGCCTTTTAGCGGTATTTGCTCCCCAGTATACGTGCGAAGCGACATTTTGCATGGTTCACATTTGACGTGCGGAAATTCACACAGGTACACTTGCTCCGGGACACTTGTGACAGCCGCTCCCATGTCACTTTGCATATTCAGTGTACGCCCTTCTATTTCCACACTTACTCCATAAGATGATTGGTTGGTGTTCATGACATGGTACAGTTCCTGCTCCGAGTCCTCGTCAGAACACTCGAGCGCATGCATGTTTTTCGGCTTCGCTCTAGCAACTGGGCACATGCTTTTCAAATGACCTACAGCCGAACACTTGCGACAAATAAAGTTTTTGTGCCAACATTCTTCCGACGAGTGTCCCCTGCCGCATCTTGAGTATTTTTCCTTTTTGAGGGCTTCAATATGCTTAGGATTAGGTGGTATCTGATACTGATGTCGTCGGCTTTTCACGACCAGCACGGGTGCCTCTCGTTCTCTTGACCGCAGTTGTTCAGTGTCTCGCGCCGCTAGTTCTCTATCCAGGGCGATTTTGCAAGCGCCAACAAATGTCAGCTCTCCTTCAGCAAACAGAGCACGCTGGGTCTCTTCGTTCCGTATGCCAGCAACCAGCCTATCTCGGAGGGCGCCTTGCAAAAAGTCACCGTAGTCACACTTCCTGACTAAATGTTTAAGGTCCACGATGAACCCCTCCGCGCTTTCGCCCTGCTGTTGTACGCGCCGGTCGAACTTGCATCGTTCTGCTATTACGGAACTCCTGGGGCTGTAGTGCTCCTTCAGGAGGCGTTTAACTTCTGCGTACGATTCTTCTCCCGGGGCTGCCGACACAACCAGACTTCTCAGTACTTCGTAAGCCTCTGGTCCTTTGACTGTCAAAAAGACGAGAAGGCGCTTTGCGTACGTCGACGATATCATTAGCCGTTAAGAAATGTTCAAAACGCTCTAAGTACGACTCGAAGTTTTGCGTTTTCGGGTCGAACTCGGACATCTTTCCCAGTGGCGGCATTTCGACAGAAGTAGATATATCCGTTACTCATCAGTTTGGCGTTCACTTGCTTGGACGTGCTGCCAGCTCCAAGCCCCGTTGTCGTTCCTTGTGGCCCAGTACTTCCTCAGCAGGGGTGTTCGGTGGGCGGTGCCGTACTTCGGGAGCACGTGCAGCGCCTTGAAGCTGGACGAAAACTCTGCTCGCTTGCTTCCGTTCGTGTCTGTCCACCCGTGTAGGCCCAAGGCCGTCGCTTACGTGGGTATTGCAAGATCCTTGTTGTCAGTTGTTTTAACGTCATCACGCAGCCAAACGGGGTATGCAATCAAATTATTCAGTGCCGGCGTACACATGCATATATAAATATATTGTCACAGTCGGTAATGTGGAAAGAAGACAACGCTGATGGTGGTCTTAGAGACGACGAAGAAGCGTTTAGCAGTATCGATGCTCTACGTTTGTTGGCTCAGCCATTAAAAGCCACTTGCAAACAGACGAACGCTTCTTCCTTCCCGTAACATCATTGGTGGATGTGCGGGGTAATCACTTGACCAAGACGGAGCTCCGCAGCGGACGTAACCTGGCCGCCATGTCATCCGAAGGAGAGAGTTCAACCGCGGCCCCGGCGTCGCCACCGACGGTCATCCTGGCCCAGCCTCGCGACCCTGGCATGTTTTCCGGGATTGACAACGTTGACGTCAACGACTGGTTACAGAATTATGAACGGGTCAGCGCACACAACAGGTGGGATAACACACTTATGCTGGCTAATATAATATTCTACCTCAAGAAAACAGCACGGGTCTGGTTCGAAACACATGAAGAAGAGATTACGAGTTGGGACCAGTGTAAACAGAAGCTTAGAGATTGGTTAGGCAAACCCGTTGGCCGCCAACGTGCTGCGAAGAAGGACCTTGGGACCCGTGTACAGACGTCCACTGAATCTTATGTGGCGTATATCCAGGACTGTGGTTTACACTGTGGTCTACAAGTTGGGTCGCCTACATCAGGACGCCTACAGCCTGTCTCGTCATCCCGTCGATGTACCGGATGGTTTAGTGGATGTCGCACCGATCTGCGTTCTTTCGCTCTCAGCCTTGCAAGACATTGGCGCTGAACAACGACGAGATGAGTCGTTACGCCCCATTATCGAACGCCTGTTCTCTGCTCCGTCTGACCCATCCCTTCACATGTTCGTACTACAATATGGCATCCTGTATCGCCGCAACATACACCCCGACGGGCCCGAGCTCCTAACCGTCATTCCGTCTCATCTGCAACAGATTGTACTGCAGTAACTGCACGACGTTCTCACCGCTGGACACCGTAGCGTCACGCGGACCTATGACCGAATTCAGCGACGGTTTTTCTGGCCCCGTCTCAACCGCTCCGTCCGGCGCTATGTTGCCGCGTGTGAGTCATGTCAATACCGAAAAAGACCAGCTGTGCCTCCTGCCGGACTGCTGGATCCCTTGGGTACACCGGCCGACCCTCTTTTCGCGTTGGCCTTGATCTCCTCGGACCAGTCCCTATATCCAAGGACGGAAATAGATGGATTGCCGTCGCTACGGACTATACAACTCGCTATGCCATTACTAGAGCCCTACCGACCAGCTGCGCTACAGACGTCGCTGATTTCTTGCTTCACAACGTTATCTTGCACCACGGTGGACCTCGTCAACTTCTCACCAATCGTGGCAGATACTTTCTTGCCAAAGTCATAGATGGCCTACTTCGATCTTGTGCTACTAAACACAAACTTACTACCGCTTACCATCCTCAAACTAACGGTCTTACCGAACGCCTGAACCGCACAATAACTGAGATGCTAGCTATGTATGTTTGCTCCGATCATCGCGACTGGGACATTGCTCTACCATTTGTCACGTTCGCCTAGAATTCCTCGCGCCACGACACAGCTGGCTATTCCCCCTTCTATCTTCTCTTCGGCCGTGAGCCAACTTTGCCTTTCGAGACACTCCTCTCGACCACGCTCGATTCGCCGACAGAGTACACTCGGCATGTCATAACCACAGCGACACAAGCACGCCAGATTGCCCGCATTCGTCTTTCTGCTTCACAGACACGCCAGAAGTGCCGTTACGACCAGCGCCATCACGACGTGCATTATGAACCAGGTGCTCTTGTGCTAGTCTGGTATCCAACTCGGCGTGTTGGTCTTTCGGAGAAATTCCTCTCGCGATACTATGGCCCTTACCGCATCCTTCGCCAGGTGACCCCTGTCACATATGAAGTGTCTCCGCTGGATGCCACGGTGCCTTCACCTCTCTCTGACATCATCCACGTCAGCCGTCTCAAACCTTACCTTTCTCGGACAGATGAGCCGCACCAATCAGGTGCTTTTTCCGACGGGGGTGATGTCACAGTCGGTAATGTGGAAAGAAGACGACGCTGATGGAGGTCTTAGAGACGACGAAGAAGTGTTAAGCAGTATCGATGCTCTACGCTTGCTGGCTCAGCCATTAAAAGCCACTTGTAAATAGACGAACGCTTCTTCTTTCCCGTAACAATACATATATGTATATATCGCTATGTGACGTCACATGAATCATGGCAGTTAGCCCGCCCAGTGCACATGCGGCATGACGTGCTGCGCTATCACACTGAGGCAAAGACCTTCACACAGAAATCACCTCACCAACTGACAGTGGGCCAGCGCCGTCAGCGCATTCACAGACGGACGGGCAGTATGGGATCGCTGGCATGACGAGCCGCATTGGAACCAGCTGTGGACGAAGACGATGACGAAGGCAGCGGTGGCACGAGTGCGTTCACGCGGTTGCGCCGAGGGTCGGCGACACTCCGGCCAGGATTTGCCAATTAAGACCTGCGGTCTGAGCGTGAGAGCCCCCGTAGCCTAATACGCGTATATATAACACACTTTCAATGAAATATTCATGTGCTGGGGCCTGAACAATGCTCTCATGTCTAATATCCATACGCGTTCGCCACACACTGTGCATGCACAGAAGCATTAACAGATCGACAGGCACTCCCTCAGGTTCCGCGCATGTCAGGAAGCGTATTCCAAAAGCACATAACGGCAATTCCTTTTTAAGGCTACGTTTTAGAATATACCACAAAAACACTGCGTCATGACAGTCCAAAAAGATATGCTCAATCGTCTCCGGTTTTTTGCATATAAAGCAATTCACAGACCATGGTACAAAAATGCCTTTGCTTTGCAGCCACGGTTTGCCTGTATATAGTTGAAAAATGAAAAATTTTTCTGTGCACAGAGTGATCCTCCTGATTGGCTAAGGGCTTTGGACAAAGTGACCAGCCTACATCGTTCTTATCACACCACACTCATCCGGCATTGACTAGTTGTTTTTATGGTCATGTAATACTCACATTGTATTTTCTTTTGCCAAGCCGGTAATAAAAAAAGAAGGCCCCGTAGCCTCATGGACAAGGCATCGGTATTCTAAACCGAGGATTGCGGGTTCGAGTCCCGCAGGGGTTGCACAAATTTTGTGCTTCTTGTTATTTTTTCTTTAATCATCATCTACGCCAGTTAAAATTTTCAGTTAAGCAAAGCACGAATAGAGCACATGCCGTCTCTTACTTTTGCTACAGCTGATATGTTGATGAAGCCTTGTACATGGCTTCTTCGGTTCTTATCTGTTCTTTGTGCAGGAGGTCTCAGATTCTAAAGCTTATTGTTGTACACAACTTTTTTTCATCTGCGTCGCCATTCATATTGTTGAGAGAGTTAAAGTCTACAGCATTCGTATTTTAATGAGACAACGCAGTCAATGATTGAACTGTCTCGTAAAGAAAGTTTAATGTAGCTCGCATTCGGGGAGCTAGCTTTGTTCACCTTAAATATAAATGACAATTCCCGCTTCTTCGAAGCTCAGAACCAGTCATCTTTTTCGCTGATTCTTGTCCTTGTTGTCATTGACCTGAGTTTTTGTAGCTAATAACCAAAGTTGACGATTGGCGATGAATCTCGTGTTTAATTTGGGTGTATAGACTAGGGAAATAATAATTTGAACACTGACGCTTTAGAAATTACATTTCTCTGAAAGCGAAAACGATATTGCGTAACATAACGCAGGCATAGCTTTTCGTTTGCTTTTTGTCTGGGAAAATGTTCCATGGTGCACCCCGAAAATAAACGAGATCAGACCAGTCGGCCACGCGCTGTGGAAGTTATTTACACAGAAAAACCCCTCAAATTCACCTGAGTGTATACTTAGGCTGCGGACGAATGCGCTGTTCGGAAATACTTTTTTGTTAGTCTTTTGTAGTTTTTTTACATTACACAGCTTTAGTATAGCGTAACGCAGCAAACGCAAAGAGTTCACGCTAGCGTTAGCGTTGCGTGAACCACACTGCGCATGCGCTGTACGTAAACGCTGCTGGAGCTCTTAGGTACGTACGCTATTTTCAGGATTTAGCGGTGAACGCTAACGCACGCAAAGGGAGCCTTACGTACGGCAACGTGGCGGTGCCAGTCGAAGTGAGAGCGGCCCGCTTCGGATCTATCGAGTCGTCGGCCTGCACTGTTCGGCTCATTCATTCCCAACTAATTCTCGTGTTCGCTTTAGATTTGTGCGAAGATGATTCGACAGCGGCGTACAGGTGACAAATGGACGCTGTTTACGATAAACGCTCTCGTTTACCGACGCAGTAGGCTAAAGGGTAGGTTTGCTCATGTTGCTTATGTTTGCTGTATCCGCCTCGAGATGGCGCCCAATTATATTGCGTTCGTTCGCTAGTTGTAAAGCCGCATGTAAGGCCGATGCATGTCACATTTTCCGCGGCAAAACAAAGTAGTGTGGTCGGTGCAGTGGTCACAATGCGTGCGCGCTTTACTAACGACGACGACATGAACCTCCAGAACGAGGTTTTCGCCTTGAACCCATTCGGACAGACGTCAAGATGGGCGTCTGTTGCAAAAAAAGTGCAAAACCGTGGGAAATCCGCTATCCGGAAGCGAAATTGCGGGCGAAACGTCCCCACCGGCAGACACCTCGATATTGAGCAGGCCGCCTCTTGAGAACACGTACAACCTGCGCGGTCGTTCTCGTTCCCGAAGCATGAGGGCGTCTATGTCATCCCAACTTAGAAAGTACAGGCAATATGGGTCCCACAGAACACTCGATCGCGGCATGCTAACAATAATCGGTGTGTTTCGCGACTCTCTACAAAACAACACTGAAACCAAACACCTACATGCGTAATTAACGCAGCGACTGTGGCTTTGGACAAGCTTGACTTAGGGACACACTTGCGGATTCGGCATTGGATAAGCTCGACATTTCTTGTGGATTCGACTTGCCAGTATTTCGTGTTTTCACATCTAGATGCCGTATATGTTTGCGTTAACGTTAACGCTTTTCTCTGTTCCGCTATTCTAAAACACTACCTTGTGCCGCGCAGTGCAGCCTTTCTTTGCGTTTGCGTTGCCTCGCACGCTAACGCTAACGCAAGCGTTTTACGCTGTACTAAAACTGTCTATTCTTTTTCCCCGGCATGTCGGCATGTTTAGGTGGCTCTTCAAACAATATATTCAACTGAAGCCTTCGAAACGCATTAAGGTACGCTATAGTATCAAAAGCAGGTTTCTGATTGTGACATTATGGATGTCGACTAATTTGCCAGCTGTTCTTGTCGTTGACACGAGTGTGTCTTCCTGGTGCATTCGAAGAAAAAGCATGTTTTTTGCGACGTCATGGCGATCGCGTTTTCTTAGCCTGTGTTATAGTTCCGTGCACTTAACAACGGTAGCGCCCGAAAACGAAATCGATGAAGTGATTGGTAACAATTTGACTGCTCGAGATACTTCAGAGCGTTGACGATCTTGAAATACAATTGCTATAGAGGTGTCTTTCTGCATATTTCTGTTAGCAGAATTTGTCACAAAAATAAGAACATTCCTGCACAGTGAGAAACATTTATTTCCGTTAGCTCGAGGCATCTTACTCCTAGGGTGAAGTGCCTAGTTCAGCGCCCCATTGGGTCACCCTGCTCCTGCTGGATAACTCGTCGCTGCTTCTGCGCCTCTGACGTGGCCAACGCAGCCTAAAAGGAGGAATGTGAAATTAGAGGGGGGGAGGGGAGTTATGCGGATGGTGTGGGCATTCACAGGATAAAAGATACACTGCGGGTTTGCAGCACCAAAGCGACTATATGAAAAAATAAATTGTCTAGTCTAGAAGATTGGAAGGGCAAACGGGTAGCGTAATCAGTTAGTTTGTACCCGTCGCTGAGCGTATGTGCTTAGAGCATATGCGCTTTGAGCTCATCGGCCCTTGCAGTGCTTCGGGAAACATTGACGACGCCTGGAGGATTGTTACTCTAGCCACTGCCATACTCCGTCACATTGTAAAAGTTCCAATTTTCTTTTCTATCAGGCGCACAGACTATCTAGCTCGTTTGTAGGAGGTGTTACGTTTCGCCTACGACGCGCGGTAAAGCCGGCGCGGATGCAACGGACGCCGGGGCTTCGTTCAAAGCGGCAGACATTTTGGCCCGTTCGGCGCCGCCGATACGCCTCCCCGCCAAGCGCGTCCAGGCATGTTCCAATGCCACGTGTCTTCCTGTGCGTGTGTGTGTGTATGTGCATGTTGGTGCCCACGCTTGTCGAAGCGCGGCAGCCTGGGAGAGGAACTCCCAACAACTGTGAAGCGAGGGGGTCTGACAGGCGCCGACACGACGTATGCGCCACCTTCTCTTCCCATTGTGCCCGAACGGCGCCGGCACGACGGCTGCGCCACCTTATCCCATTGTGCCCGAGCGGCACAGTCACGTGCTCGTCTATAGAGGGGTTCCTTCTTGCCCTCAACTGCGAGAGTATAAAAGCAGCTGCCCCCGGACGCCAAGGAGAGGCTCCGATTTCTTCTGTTGAGTAACGTGCACTCCCGTCTCTCTACTTCGGTCGACCTGACCGCCAACTCTTTGCGATGTTACAATAAACAAGTTGTTTTGTTGTTACCAGTCGACTCATGCTTTGCCGGGACCTTCGGATGCTTCCAGTTGTGCCCCAGGTCGCCAGGCCAACGCTACCCTTGGGGCTTGCGACCCAGGTGCAACAACGGGCGTCAGCGCCGAGTTCCCAACAACTCGTGCCAGCGGTGCGATTACAACAACTGGTGGCAGCGGTGGGATCGCGACAACGGAGGCCAGCAGCGAAGATATGCAGTCGACTGTATGCTGAGCAGCTCAACGACGATCCGGGAGCAGTGCAACGAGCCCTGTGTGATGACTGGTTGCCTGCAGCGGAACGACTGCGCGGAATTCTTGGCTGCGAGGTTTGGTGAGTGCGGGACTTTCTTCTTCTGAGCTTTGCCAGGCTTTTGTTAGTGTCAGAAACAGAGCTGGTAATTGTGGTTGTCGTTGCTGCCGGGTTAGTTTGCGGCAAGACAATAGTAGGCAGTAGAGAAAGCAGCATTCAGAGCAGCCATGGATTTGAAGTCGTTGCGCAAACCGAAATTGTTGGAGCTTGCAAGATAGTTGGGTCTGGATGTCTCGGACAAACTCAGAAAACCAGAACTGCTAAAGGCTATTCTTGAGTTAGAGGCTGAGGATGACGAGCTGTCGGAATGCCTTGAGACTATTGAGGAGAGGTCAAAAAGACAGGAGCGCGAACTTAAAGAGCAAAAAGAGTAACAGGAGCGCGAACTTAAAGAACAGAAAGAGAAAGAAGAGCGTGAACGTAAAGAAGAGAAAGAAAAAGAAGAGCGTCAACACGCTTTGGAAATGAAGCGTCTCGAGGTAGAGATGGAACGCGCTCGTAATGGAAGTCAGGCACACGGTGCAGGAGAACGCGTATTGTTCAAAATGACTGACCTGATGCGGCCGTTTAAGCTTGGAGAGGACATTGGTTTGTTCCTGGTTAACTTTGAGCGAAAGTGCGAGAAGCAGGGGTTCTCTCGGGAAACGTGGCCACAGCGCTTGCTCACTTTGTTGCCCGGCGAGGCGGCCGACGTAGTCGCTCGCTTGGATAGAGAGGAGGCAGAGGATTTCGACAAAGTGAAATCGAGTCTGCTAAAAAAGTACAGGCTGTCAGCGGAGGCGTTCCGTCGGAAGTTTCGGGAAGATGAGAAAGGCAGAAGTGAGTCATACACAGAGTTTGCGTACAGGCTTATGTCAAACATGCAGGAGTGGCTCAAAGAAGAGAAAGCGTTTGGTGACCACGAGAAAGTTCTGCAGTGTTTCGGGCTAGAACAGTTTTATAGTCGGTTACCTGAGAACGCGTGGTACTGGGTCTTGGATAGGCCAGACGTTTGTACGGTGGCTAAAGCCGCTGAGCTAGCCGAAGAGTTTGTGACGCGTCGGGCTCGCGGAGCTAAGGACGGTCAGAAGGGTGAATTTGGCTCGAAGTTTGAGAGGCCGAAGTTCACGCCCATGAGATTAAAGGGGGACACACGTAGTGCGGATGCGAGTGAAAGCAGTCCGACAAAACGTAAGGAGACGGCGGCAGCCGAAGCCAAACGCAGAAAGCGGTTCGAGATGAGGCAAGCGCGCTTGTGTTATACGTGCCAGAAGCCGGGTCACTTTTCGGCGCAGTGTCCGGAAACAAAACCAAAAGTTGTGTTTTTGTCAATATGCAGCACTGACGAGAACATGAAGCTTCTCGAGCCTTACATGCGATACCTCTTCGTGAACGGGAAAGAGTGCCGAGTGCTTCGCGATTCCGCAGCTACGATGGATGTAGTTCACCCCTCCTACGTAGAACCCGATATGATCACAGGCGAGTGCGCACGGATCAAGCAAGCCGTGGAAGCTCATAGCGTGTGTCTGCCCGTAGCAAAAGTGCTTATTGAAGGACCATTCGGAGCGCTTGAGACGGAGGCCGCAGTGTCATCTATGCTGCCCCCCCAGTACCCGTACCTATTTTCGAACAGGTCCGATCACCTCCTGCGCGAGAAGGGGCTTTTGTTTGGTGAGGCTAGCGTTCAGGCCTTAACCAGATCGAAGGTTCGGGAGCTCGCTGCAGAGGCGGTAGTTGCGGCGCCGACGTTGTCAAACAATGAAAAAGGGTCAGAGGCGCAGCAAGCTGATATTCAGAGCACGCCTGAACTGAATAAAATTGAGTCTGTAACGTTAAAGGCACCAGATACTGGAGAGGAAAATCCCGATACGGGAAAGTTAGAAGAGCTATCTGCAGATTTGCTCATCGCGCCTACGTCAGACGGACTTAAGAGGTTGCTAAAAGTCAGCCGGTCGGCTTTGATAGCCGAGCAAAAGAAGGATGGCAGCCTAGAAAACGTGCGCTGCATTGTCAAGGAAGGTATCGCCAAGAAAAATGCACGTTTTGTGGAAAGAGGTGGAGTCCTGTACCGGAAGTATCTAGACCGCAGGGGAGTGGAGTTCGATCAGCTGATCGTGCCTCAGTGCTACCGTCAGGATCTATTGCGCTTGTCGCACGGGGGTTCGTGGTCCGGACACCTAGGAGTTAAGAAAACTAAGGACCGTCTCTTGCAAGAGTACTATTGGCCAGGGTGTTTTCGGGACGCAGACCATTTCGTGAGGACATGTGACACCTGTCAGCGGGTGGGCAAACCAGGGGACAAATCGAGGGCGCCGTTGAAGTTGGTACCTATCATTACGGAGCCTTTTAGACGGCTCGTTATTGATACAGTGGGACCTCTGCCGGTAACAGCCACGGGGTACAGACACATTTTGACTGTGATCTGCCCAGCGACAAAGTTCCCTGAAGCAGTGCCGCTTAAAGAACTCAGCTCAGTTGAGATAGTCAATGCCCTACTGTCCATATTTGCGCGAGTTGGTTTTCCTGCGGAAATCCAATCAGATCAGGGCACAGTGTTTACTAGCGCTTTGACGACAACTTTTCTCGAAAGGTGTGGGGTAAAGCTGTTACACAGCTCAGTGTACCACCCACAATCGAATTCCGTTGAGAAGCTCCACTCCGCCATGAAGCGCGTGTTGAGAGCATTATGTTTTGAACATCAAACTGACTGGGAGCTGTGTCTGCCTGGGGTGATGTTTGCATTACGGACCGCGCCGCATGCGGCTACGGGGTTTTCGCCAGCTGAGCTGGTGTACGGTCGCTCGCTGCGATCTCCGCTTCGCATGCTTCGAGAATCGTGGGAAGGCAGGGGCGACGACCCAGTCGTGGTGGAGTACGTGCTTAAGCTCCTCGAACGCTTAAGAAGGGCACAGGAGTTGTCAGGTGAAGCAATGGCAAAGGCCCAGCAGAGGGCCAAGGTTTATTATGATCGGACAGCCAGGGCCCGTCGTTTTGAGGTGGGCGATGAGGTCATGATATTGCGCACATCGCTAAACAACAAACTAGACGCGCAGTGGGAGGGCCCAGCACGAATTGTTCAGAAACTGTCGGACGTTAACTACGTGGTGAGTCTGCCAGGAAAGCGGAAAGCACAGCAAGTTTACCACTGTAATCTGCTCAAACCTTATAGACAAAGGGAAGCAGTGGTGTGCATGATGGTAAACGTTCCTGCAGAGCTTCCGGTCGAGCTTCCGGGACTAGGCTCAGTGACGAACAGGGAAGACACCAGTCAAGTCATTAGTGACCTTATCAGTAAAGCACCGCTGTCGCCTGAGCAGAAAACTGAACTACACCAGCTCTTAGAAGAGTTTCAAGGTCTGTTCTCTGAGAGGCCTGGTAGGACTTCTGTCCTTACTCATGACATAGAACTTACCTCCCCAGAGCCAGTACGATCCAAGGCGTACCGGGTGTCACCCCGCCAGAGCGATATTATGGAGGCTGAGGTAAAGAAAATGCTATAGCTCGGTGTTATTGAGGCAGGTGAGAGTGATTATACCTCCCCTTTGATTTTAGTTGAGGTACCGGGCAAGGAACCTCGTCCTTGCGTCGACTACCGCAGGCTTAATTCCATCACTAAGGATCAAATTTATCCGATCCCTAACATCGAGGAGCGCCTTGAGAAAGTTAGTAGCGCTCAGTTTATTTCCACCCTAGATCTTGTCAGGGGTTATTGGCAGGTTCCACTTACAGAAGAGGCTAGTAGGTATGCGGCGTTCATTTCACCAATGGGAACATTCCGTCCTAAAGTGTTGAGTGTTGGTTTGAAGAACGCGCCATACTGTTTTTCAAGCCTCATGGATAAAGTGTTGCGGGGACAGCAAGAATTCGCTTTACCGTATCTAGACGACGTAGCGATATTCTCCGCATCCTGGTCTGAGCATATGGCACACTTGCGGGCAGTGCTAACCCGCCTGCGCGAAGCGGGCTTGACAGTCAAGGCTCCTAAGTGCCAGTTAGCACAGGCCGAGGTTGTCTACCTCGGTCACGTGATTGGTCAGGGTCGTCGCCGCCCCTCTGAAATAAAGGTGGCCGCTGTGCGAGACTTCCCGCAACCGCGCACGAAGACCGATATTCGGTCGTTCTTAGGTGTCGCCGGCTACTATCAGAGGTACATCCCCAGGTACTCTGATATCGCGGCTCCCCTGACGGATGCTCTAAGAAAAACAGAGCCCCAAACAGTCGTATGGGACGAGACAAAGGAAAGAGCTTTTAGCGCCCTAAAGAGTGCCCTAACAAGCCAGCCGGTGCTACGATCGCCAGACTATACAAAAGGGTTCGTTGTTCAGTGCGATGCTAGTGAGCGAGGCATGGGCGTTGTACTGTGCCAACGGGAAAATGGAGAAGTAGAACACCCCGTCCTGTATGCTAGTCGTAAGCTGACCAGTCGTGAGCAGGCGTATAGCGCCACCGAGAAATAGTGTGCGTGTCTCGTGTGGGCCGTTCAGAAATTGTCATGCTATCTAGCCGGCTCGAGGTTTATCATTGAGACGGATCACTGCCCTCTCCAATGGCTGCAGACCATCTCTCCCAAAAATGGCCGCCTCCTGCGCTGGAGCCTCGCTTTGCAACAATATTCCTTTGAGGTGCGTTACAAAAAGGGGAGTCTCAACGGTAACGCCGATGGCTTAAGTCGAAGCCCCTAACGTAGGAATCAGCCTCAAAATTCTTTGTTACTGATGTTTTTCTTCCTGAGGCAGGATTTTTAACATATTGTTTTTGTGTAGGTTTTTCAAAGTGATGACATGCTTTCTAGTGCAATTTTCCAATTTGTGGACGCGTTCTGAGTGCTGCTAGACTACTGTAAGGAACTAGGCAGTGGTATAAAAGGGGAAAGAGCCTGGCAGGGCTTAGTGAGGGTTGTGCCGTGCTTGCTGACTGAGCGGTTGAGTTTCAGCGTAGTTCTAACGCTTGCCGGGAACGAGAACAAAAATGTGAACTCTCCCGAAGTCACTTTGCAGTGTCCCGTGCGAACCTGAACGAGAGAACGAGGCCTTCTCTGTGCGCTGCGCTCAAGAAACGTCGAGGGACGCCCGACTTCGGTTATGAGCATCATCGAGCGACATCCCTCCGGACAGCGGATGCAGTCCCCTGACCATCGGGATCTCCTTACCCCGGCGGGGCGGTCTGTTACGTTTCGCCTACGACGCGCGGTAAAGCCGGCGCGGATGCAACGGACGCCGGGGCTTCGTTCAAAGCGGCAGACATTTTGGCCCGTTCGGCGCCGCCGCTACGCCTCCCCGCCAAGCGCGTCCAGGCATGTTCCAATGCCACGTGTCTTCATGTGCGTGTGTGTGTGTATGTGCATGTTGGTGCCCACGCTTGTCGAAGCGCGGCAGCCTGGGAGAGGAACTCCCAACAACTGTGAAGCGAGGGGTCTGACAGGCGCCGACACGACGTATGCGCCACCTTCTCTTCCCATTGTGCCCGAACGGCGCCGGCACGACGGCTGCGCCACCTTATCCCATTGTGCCCGAGCGGCACAGTCACGTGCTCGTCTATAGAGGGGTTCCTTCTTGCCCTCAACTGCGAGAGTATAAAAGCAGCTGCCCCCAGACGCCAAGGAGAGGCTCCGATTTCTTCTGTTGAGTAACGTGCACTTCCGTCTCTCTACTTCGGTCGACCTGACCGCCAACTCTTTGCGATGTTAGAATAAACAAGTTGTTTTGTTGTTACCAGTCGACTCATGCTTTGCCGGGACCTTCGGATGCTTCCAGTTGTGCCCCAGGCCGCCAGGCCAACGCTACTCTTGGGGCTTGCGACCCAGGTGCAACAACGGGCGTCAGCGCCGAGTTCCCAACAACTCGTGCCAGCGGTGCGATTACAACAGAGGCTATAAACGGGAAAATTCAATTATGCAAGCTTCATCGAAGTCCGCTGTCAAATACAGGAAGCTTGCACTGCTTTTTAATAGACTGTGCTTGTCCTTGTATGTTTTTCTTGTTTAGTATAAGCGTCATCCTCTCGTGCGACTTTTGCATGCCTTCACCTACCCGTCCGAGAAAGCGACACGTGCGCTATTGCTTGAACATCTGCGCCAGCGTGTGTCTCTCTTTTTTCGTGTGTAGCAGTGTTAGTTATGTACGTCATCTCAGAATAAATGTCCAAGAAATTCCGTTCCATGAATAGAAACAGTGCGTTTCGATGACGTATATTCTTCGCGGAGCGTTGCGGGAAACGTCACTGGCTCCGCAGACTCCAGCGCACACTGTATGGAAGGCTTGGTCGCACACCGGAAGAAATGAGTAGGTAATCTTTGATTACCGATGACTCGACTCGCATGCTGCGTATTCGTGAAATGGAAATCCAGGCTACATGTGTCAGCTACAATGCACTTTACTAGATAAGGTGTGGCAGGGCCCCTTGTGATTCTAGCTTTGAGCATGAATTAAGGAACAATAATTACGGCACTCTTATTTCCAACGACAAGAAGGGGGCTGACAGATGGAGTATCACACAGCGGTATAAAAGTTTAAACATGGATAAGGTACGCCAGAAAGGCTCTCATTCGTTGGAACAGTAGGACTTATCTTGTCCAAAGGCCTTTCACTGTAACAGGTCGTCCTACTAAAAAGTTATTCTGCCTTTCTTAAGCACCTTATCCCTGTTTGTGACTTTTATACCATCTTTACATACAACCGTGTTTCGTGAAACTAATAATGGAAACACGCCCAAGAACAACATTTACATTGCTTGAGACATCGGAAAGAGCAGCAGCTGATCACATTACCAGCCTCACTGCTCCCCTCTCAAAATTCTGAGCAGAGAAACATTGCTAAGTGAAATCAGACGCTTACGAAGATATGCAACAAGAGACTTCGGTTGTTGCGGCAGGGCGCAGCTACACGAACAGGCCGGCGAGTAGATGCGCTCATGGCCGGTGTTCCGTCATTGCGGGGAGCATATGCAGGCATACTAGGGATTCGTATCTCGTAGCTGCACCACGACGAAGGCTGTATCGGAGGGAAAAACAAGCACCAAGAAAAAAAAAACAGAAGCACTCTGAACTTAAAGCATGCTTGGTTTCGTAGAGAACTGCTGCTATGAGTTATATTCGGAACTGCCAAGTACCATACTTAGATGTTTACGTATATATATATATATATATATATATATATAAGAAGACGCCCCAGATCATGCGCGATGAAGTGGAAGCACAGGGAACATGATCATGGCTAAGCACAAATGCAAACGAAGAAGCACGTGAACAGTGCTTAAAATAACTTCCCTCGTCCGGGAAGCGGGCAGCCTCCGCAGATTAGACATTCTCTAAACGGGTATTGAAGGGCTTCATCCGCGAGACGTGAACAATTTCGGCAATCCGGCGGCGCCGGTCAGTGACGGAGGGTACTGGGCGGACGAGATAGTTCATTGCAGTTGTTTGCTGCACAACGGTGTATGGGCCAATGTGGCGTTGAAGGAACTTCTCACAGAGGAGTGCAATGCGGACTGGAGTCCAAAGCGGGGCTTGGTCTCCAGGGTGAAAACGGATGTCGAGGCGTTTGTTGGCGCAGCGACGTTTGCGCTCAGCTTGGGAAGCTTCGGTACTTTGCCGGGCGATTTGACGGCAATGTCCAACTAGGGAAGAAAAATCTTCTGGAAGGGACGCGATAGGCGAGGAAGGTGCTAAAAAGAATCCTCTGTCAAATATAGTGGAAGGAGATCTTCCATACACAAGGAAGGAAGGGCTGTAGCCGGTAGTCCTTTGAATAGCAGTATTATATGCCAATGTCAGAAAAGGAAGAATTTTATCCCAGTCAATGTGGTCAGGGCGGAAGTACATGGAAATCATGTCAGAAAGCGTACGGTGGAAGCGCTCAGTAAGGCCATTGGTTTGCAAATGATGGGTAGAAGTAGATTTGTGGACGGAATCAGCGGTGCGAAGAACTTGCTCGAGAACTTGGGAAATAAACGCCTTGCCACGGTCACTCAGAAAAACGCGAGGAGCCCCGTTGCGCAGGACGATGGAGCGCAAGAAACAGTCAGCGACCTCAGAAGCGGTACCGGACCACAGAGGGGCAGTCCCGGCATAGCTTGACGTAAGATGACGTAAGAGCAAGATGAACTCTTATGTATGGTCACAGACGACATTTTAGATCACCAAGAAGTAGTATTGTCGATGACGCGTCTGTAATTGTGACGCGAGCATTTCATCTGGATAACTTTAAATAAAACACTGCTAGCATGTAAGATCTGTGGCTTTTCTTGAAAGGCATTATATTGAACTGTCTGCCACAGTTTGTTCTAAAGGTTGTGAAGATTGTGGCGGGTCGGAATCCCTGGATCTCTCGCGAAGCGTTGATCAAGCAAATCAACCTCAAGCGGATTAAAACTTGCGCAAACCTGAAAACTTGAACAAATAATGAAAGGGTCATTGAGGAAGCGTCAAATAATTTAAAAGAAGTGATTATAAATGACAAACGGAATTACATTAATGCACATCTTCCTAGTTTTATGAAAACGTCTCCATGGAGTTTCTGGAGGACGATGACTCATTCTTCTTCCCCTTTCGATATGTCCATAATAGGCGGTAATAATGTCCACGATGAGCAGGTTGCATGTTCTGTATTTAACAATCATTTCAGTCTTCTATTTACATAGGATGACGGTTATCAGCCTTCTATTTTTATAGATTCGCCTTCCTTTCCTGATATTGTTATTTCTGAGCATGGTATATGTTACTTACTGTGAGAAATTGCCAATAAGAAAGCCCCGGTCCAGGTGGTATACCAAATGCCTTCTTAAAAAACTATGCCTATTCGTGTGCGATGTACTAGAAAATTTTGTTCAGTAAATCGCTTTAGGATGGTAAGCTTCCGGATGACTCGAAAACAGCACTAATAAAGCGCTTACATAAATAGGGAAACAAGAATTGCATAAAAACCACGACCAATTTCTCTGACTTCGACAACATGCAAAATTTTCGAACACCGAATCTATAAGCCTGTAATTGGTTTTTTTTTATGAGTGTTGTGTACTGACGAACGCTCAACATGGATTTCGGCAGGGCTTCACCACAAACACTTAGTTACAAGAATATATTCAAGATTTTGCAAAACAATAAATAGTACAAAACAAAGCGACCCTATGTTCGTGGATTTAAGTAAAGCATTCGACAATATAACCCACAGCTAATTACTTAACAAATTAAGTTGTTTACTCACAAAAATAAGCTACTAAAATGAATACAAGCATACCTAACCAACCGCTCCCCATAATTTAGGATAAACGAGAATTCCTCCGACACATTACCTGTTGCGTGTAGCGTTCCCCAGGGATCCGTGCTGGGTCCTCTATTATTCTTGCTTTATATAAATGACATTGGCAGTAATGTATCGGTCAAAATTAAACTTTACATGGATGACTGTATACTATGCGATGGAATTGTCTCACCCGAAGGTCTAGTCATGCTAAATAGCGATTTTGGCAAAATAATTGGAAGGTGCCATCAATGACAAATGTCTGTTAACTATGAAAAGACCGTCTGTATGATAATAACACGAACGGAAAAGCCCCTTCTCTGCCACTATTTTGCACGGAACACTTATATTTCTCAGGTATCGCACTACACATATCTCGGCCATACACATACCTGACAATCTTCCCTGCTGAAAACATACTGACACTGTAACGACTAATTGTCTTCGCTAATTGTTCACCCTCAGAAGGTGTTTAAAATACTCGACACGAGCTGTGCGCCTCCTGGCATATCATACAATAGTTCGTCCTACTTTAATATAACCATGGATCATTTGGGACCCCTACACAAAGATAAATATAGAAAAATTAGAAAGAATTCAAAAGAAAGCTCTCTGATTTATCTACAATTCTTATGGTCCAATTTGTATAACAGATCTCCTTAAACGTTGTGGCTTCTCTTCGATTAGAGAACAAATCGCGCTTCCCGATTAAAATTCTTTCTTCAACTAATGAGCGGCCACTATTATATTGATACCTCGCACATCTGAACACCCTTAACTGGTTAAGCTACTCGTCATATACAGTCTCGAACAGGGAACCCGTTAACACCGCATAGCAATTGCTTAAAATCGTCTTACAATAACAATAGTTGATTGGAATAAACTTCCTGATGAAGTCATTACACTAAATTCTTTATTCTGTTTTCGGGTACACAATCATTCTTGGCTCAATCGCACATAGTTTCTTTGCTCCTTTTTTCGTGCAATCTGCCCTTTTTGCATTTTGAATTCAAGCATCGCCATCATTGCTTAACCTGTATGTTTGTATGAATCTACTTCTACGTTCCCACCCTATTAAGATCTTGCAAAAGATCCCAGTATCTATAAATAAAATTGTCTGAAAAAATAAATAAGATGGAAGCCGGCAAAAAGAAATAGAAACCTTATCGACTCTCGTCTATAGACAGACTCTAGACTTTGTATCAACAAAAGAACAAATCTATAGAAAGGCAAAGTCGTCTATAAGAAGCCTGTAGATTTCTATAGATAGTATAAACTTTTTTAAGGGATGGTAGTAAGGGGAGTAAACATTTTTTTACAGCAGGCCGGCGCCTTCAATAGTGCTCCAACATTAAAATCAGTTGGTAGGCTGCTTCTTTTATACGAAAGCCTGGGGACGTCCCTCCACACGTCGAAAGCTGAAGTCTGCGTGGCAGCTTGCGAAACAGTAATCTTTACGGGGAAACGTATGTGGGGAGCTCTACGTACTTGGTATTGTTGTCAGGAGTGCCTTATAGTCCATTAAGTGGTTCGGATGATGTTTTTACACTTGTTCTTTATTGAAACGTGTGCTGTTCAGTATGTTGTGTGCTTGATTCCAAAGAATGCATGTACGGTTCGTTTTACTTAGCTGACTAATTAAATATTCTACCTTAAGGGGGCAAGAAGCCCTGCTCCTGGCTCTACACCGCCGCCGCGATCGGCCAACATCTTTGCTGACGGATGCGGACAAAGAAAATGCAGACGAATTAGAGGCTACCAGATTCGCTGTAATTATGTACGACGATTACGATATTCTCTAATGCGAAATTTGAGCTCAGCTGTATACGACTTTTCGATTCGCGATATGCTGACGTTTATAACGTCATTACGCAGCCAAACCGGGAATATATATATATATATATATATATATATATATATATATATATATATATATATATATATATATATATATATATATATATATATATATATATATATATATCGCTACGTGGCGTCATATGGATCATGGCAGTTAGCCCGCCCAGTACATATGCGGCATGACGTGCTGCGCTATCACAACTCCTTCCCGCTCAATTAAATACATGGGTTAGCTAACTGGAATTATGAAGATTACGCGCTTTGTAATTAACAATTTAACATTACGACCTGACTACTTAAGACGAAATTACTTAAACTCCTCACATCTAAACCAGTCCGGTTGCCAGCGCACACGAGCACCCCGACATAGTGGTGGCTGTTCCTCCGCGTTGGTGCAGCTGGCGCCGCTGGCACGGGCGACTCCGCCAAGCCTTCCGGTACAGGCTGCTGTGTAGGTGGGGCTACTGATTCGTCGTGCTCTAGTGTTTTTCTGCAATTAGGGTCTGCCGGCGTCCCAGGGGAACTGGGACCATCCTGGTCTGCCTGCGGATGTCTTGGTGTCGGAGTGCGGTTGTCTGCCGGTAGCCCTTCTGGTGGCGTTTGTTTCACACCCACCTCCGCGTGCGGGGGCGTCTCGCCGGGGTCAGCATGTCCAGGACGCAGGTGATCGACGTGTGTGAACCGGAGTTGATCGCGCACTTTTAACATATATGTCACAGCACTGATAATTTGGGTCACAACACCTTCTTCCCACGCAACAGTTTTCACCAACACCCGGTCCCCCACCACGAAGCTGTGCTCCTGCCCACGAAACAAATCGCGCTGCTCTTTTAGTTTTTCCTCTTTGTCTCGCATGGATTTTGCAAAATCAGGTTTCAGCAGTGAAGGCTTTATGCGTGGCTGGAGCCTCAAGAATAATTCAGCTGGTGACTTGCTTGTCACACTGCTCGGTGTGTTCCGGTAGGCCATGAGAAAACTATCAATATTTTCCTGTACAGTCGGCTGCTTACCCGAGGCCTCACGCTCGAGCACCTGTTTCAGTAAGGCCCTTTTCACGGTTTGTACTGTTCGTTCTGCAGCACCATGGGACGCTACATGATAAGGAGGAATACGAACGTGTTTTACACCGTCGGTGCTCATATATTCTTTAAACTCCTCTGAGGTGAACTGTGGCCCGTTGTCACTCACCAATATTTCGGGCAAGCTATAAGCGGCAACAGCACCCCGATGTTTTTCCAATGTTTTTTGTGCAGAGGTTGACGACATCGGTCATACTTCTATCCATTTGGAAAATGAGTCGACCAATACCAGAAACACGTTCGTACCCTTCTGTGCAAAATCTACATGGACGCGTGATCAACACTGGACGGGGTATTGCCAAGGGCGAAGAGGAACCGGCCGAGAAGCTGGCTGAAGTGCTTGGCATATTTTGCACCTCTGAACGTACTGTTCAATGGCCAAATCGATTCCTGGCCACCATGCAAAACTCCTCGCTAGCATTTTCATGCGGTTGGTGCCAGGGTGCTCCTCGTGCAGCATGTTTTGCACGCGGTCCCTCAGCAGCTCCGGAATTACGACTCTTACGCCCCACGTCACGCAGCCCTGCTCTAGTGACAGCTGATCGCGGCGAACATAGATTTCAATTCATCTGCCTGCTGTCTAGGCCACCCGTTTAGCGTATATTGTGCCACGCGGCACAGAGTTAAGCTTCGCTTCGAGACCCTTGCAATCTCCTCTGCTGTCAGCGGGAGACACTGAAAGATTGACATGCAATCTGATGGCTCGTCGTTCAATGGTCCTGGTTTGGGGCAGCCTAGACGAGGTGTCTGCCACTTCAACATTTTTTCCTTTCCTAAATTTCAGCCGGTACCTGTAAGCTGCGAGGGTTAAAGCCCAGCGTTGCATACGCGCGGCAGCGGTAGTCGGGATACGCTTATCGTGCCCTAGTATCCCGAGCAGTGGCTGGTTGTCTCCATATATCGTGAATTCTCGGCCGTACAGGTACCGGTGAAATTTCTTTAGGCCAAAGATTAACGGCAGGGCCTCGCGTTCGCACTGCGCGCATTTTTTTTCTGCTTCCGACAGTGCACGCGAAGCAAAAGCAATTGGCTTTTCTTCACCTTCAGCCATCTCGTGAAAGATAACGGCTCCTAAGCCATATGACGATGCATCGCAAAGCATTGCGAGCGGTTTCTTGACGTCATAGATTGCGAGCACCTTGCTGCTTGTTAGCAAGTGCTGCGTATTTTTAAACGCGGTGCTGCACTCTTTTGTCCTCGACCATTTTTCTTCTTTTCTATGTAGCAGGTAAAGCGGCTATGCTACTGTCGAAGCGTTCTTGAGAAACTTTGACTAAAAATTCCACATTCCTAAGTACGCCTTAAGCTCTGTAACTGTAGTGGGCTCGGGGGCTTGTAAGATTGCGCTCTTCTTTGTGTCGGTAGGGTAAATGCCTTGCTCAGTCACTGTGTGACCCCAAATATGTAACCGCTTTTCTGAAAAAGCGGCATTTATCCAGGTTAAGAGTGATGTTTTATTCACTGAGGCGTTGCAAGACACGTTCTAGTGTCTCCTGGCAGTTGCCGATATCTGTCTCTGTGACGATAACGTCGTCAATATAACACCCTACATGTGGGATGCCATGAACTACCTCGTCCATCATTGCCTGAAAGACAGCGGGTGCACTTGCCACCCCGTAAGCAAGGCGCCGAAATTCGAACAACCCAAGACTAGCGTTTACTGTCAAAAAGGGTCGTGACTCCGGAGTGAGTGGCAGCTGCTGGTACGCCGAAGAAAGGTCTAGTACACTGAACACCTTTCCTCCTGCTAAGGCAGTGTAGAAGTACTCTGGTCTGGGTAGGGGGCAATGATCTCTTTTGAGAGAGGGGTTTACTGTAGTCTTGTAATCCCCGCATAACCGGACACTTCCGTTTTCCTTCACAACTGTGAGAAGTGGCGTAGCGCAGTCACTTCGCATTACAGCAGCATGCCCGTTTCCACATGTTCTGGCAGCTGCCGCTCAACTCTTTCCTGCAACGTAAAAGGAACTGGTCTAGCGCGGCAAAATACAGGAACTGTACCCGGTTTCATAACAATCTTTGCTTCAAAGTTTTGTATTGTACCAAGCTTTTTAGAAAACATGCATGGGTACTTCTGTTTTAGCACCGATACTCTGTCTTCTACTGCAATCTGGCCAATTTCTAGCCAGTCAAGCTTCAAACGTTCTAACCGATTTCGCCCCATTAGTACAGGCGACTTGCTCTCGTTGTCTTTTAAAACAATCACTGGTAGAGTCATGCACTGATTGTTGTACTTAACCACCACGTTACACGGTCCTTTTAGCTGTATTTGCTCCCCAGTATACGTGCGAGGCGAGATTTTGCATGGTTCACATTTGACGGGTGGAAATTCAGAGAGGTACACTTGCTACGGTACAATTGTGACAGCCACTCCCGTGTCAATTTTCATATTCAGTGTACGCCCTTCTATTTCCACACTTACTCCATAAGATGATTGGTTGGTGTTAATGACATGGTAGAGTTCCTGCTCCGAGTCCTCGCCAGAACACTCGAGCGCATGCATGTTTTCGGCTTCGCTCTAGCAACTGGGCACATGCTTTTCAAATGACCTACAGCCGAACACTTGCGACAAATAAAGTTTTTGTGCCAACATTCTTCCGACGAGTATCCCTTGCCACATCTTGCGTATTTTTCCTTCTTGCGGGCTTCAATATGCTTAGGATTAGCTGGTCTCTGACACTGGTGTGGTCGGCTTTTCACGACCAGCACGGGTGCCTCTCGTTCTCTTGACCGCAGTTGTTCAGTGTCTCGCGCCGCTAGTTCTCTATCCAGGGCGATTTTGCAAGCGCCAACAAATGTCAGCTCTCCTTCAGCAAACAGAGCACGCTGGGTCTCTTCGTTCCGTATGCCAGCAACCAGCCTATCTCGGAGGGCGCCTTGCAAAAAGTCACCGTAGTCACACTTCCTGACTAAATGTTTAAGGTCCACGATGAACCCCTCCACTCTTTCGCCCTCCTGTTGTACGCGCCGGTTCAACTTGCATCGTTCTGCTATTACGGAACTCCTGGGGCTGTAGTGCTACTTCAGGAGGCGTTTAACTTCTGCGTACGATTTTTCTCTCGCCGGCACAACCTCCTGCCGGCACAATCAGTCTTCTCAGTACTTCGTAAGCCTCTGGTCCTTTGACTGTCAAAAAGACGGGAAGGCGCTTTGCGTACGTCGACGATATCATTAGCCGTTAAGAAATGTTCAAAACGCTCTAAGTACGACTCGAATTTTTGCGTTTTCGGGTCGAACCGGACATCTTTCCCAGTGGCGGCATTTCGACAGAAGTAGATATATCCGTTACTCATCAGTTTGGCGTTTCCTTGCTTGGACGTGCTGCCAGCTCCAAGCCCCGTTTGTCCTTTCATGTGGCCGAGTACTTCCTCAGCAGGGGTGTTCGGTGGGCGATGCCGAACTTCGGGAGCACGTGCAGCGCCTTGAAGCTGGACGAAAACTCCGCTCGCTTGCTTTCGTTCGTGCCTGTCCACCCGTGCAGGCCCAAAGCCGTCGCTTACGTGTGTATGCAAGACCCTTGTCGCCAGTTGTTATAACATCATCACGCACCCAAACGGGGATGCCATCAAATTATTCAGTGCCGGCGTACACACAAATATATAGATATATTGTCACAGTCGGTAATGTGGAAAGAAGACGACGCTGATGGTGGTCTTAGAGACGACGAAGAAGTGTTTAGCAGTATCGATGCTCTACGCTTGTTGGCTCAGCAATTAAAAGCCACTTGTAAATAGACGAACGCTTCTTCCTTCCCGTAACATCATTGGTGGACGAGCGGGGTAATCACTTGAGCAAGACGGAGCTCCGCAGCGGACGTAACCTGGCCGCCATGTCATCCGAAAGAGAGAGTTCAACCGCGGCCCTGGCGTCGCCACCGACGGTCATCCTGGCCCAGCCTCGCGACCCTGGCATGTTTTCCGGGATTGACAACGTTGAAGTCAACGACTGGTTACAGAATTATGAACGGGTCAGCGCACACAAAAGGTGGGATAACACGCTTATGCTGGGTAATATAATATTCTACCTCAAGAAAACAGCCTGGGTCTGGTTCGAAACACATGAAGAAGAGATTACGAGTTGGGACCAGTGTATACAGATGCTGACAGATTTGTTCGGCAAACCCGTCGGCTGCCAACGTGCTGCGATGAAGGACCTTGGGACCCGTGTATAGACGTCCACTGAATCTTACGTGGCGTATATCCAGGACGTCCTCGCTCTTTGCCGCAAAATAGATTACAATATGCCAGAGGCAGACAAGGTCAGCCACGTCTTAAAGGGCATCGCGGACGACGCGTTTAACCTGCTTGTTTATGAGAACATCACAACGGTCAATGAGATAATTCACGAATGTCGCCGCTTTGAAGACGCGAAGAGTAGCCGCATAGTTCGACAGTTTACTCGTCTACCTAAAACCGCAGCTTCGTCGACGTGCGAAAACATTTGTCCACCGCGTGAGTCCACCTTTTGCGAGAACGTCGTACGTATCGTACGGCGAGAAATCGAAGCAGCGTCTCCTTCCACGCCAGTGACGCAATGCTTTGACGATTCCCGGCCGCTTGTGTCCCTCATTCAGCCGGTCATTCGCCAAGAACTTGCCAATGTAGGTCTTCCATCCATCTGCTCCGCCAGCCGTCCTGACTTTGCTTCGTCTGCTGCCTCTGCCCCTGTTCACCGGAGCCAATACGGTCCATATCCGAGCTATCGCAACCGGGCCGAATGGCGCACCCATGACGATAGACCCATCTGCTTTTACCGTGGACGTGTGGGCCACATCTCTCGCCACTGTCGAAGTTCCTGGCCAGCCCACTCTCGACCAAGCTTTCCCGCCTACCGCAGCTCCCCACTGAATCCTCGCCAGCCATCACTCTCCACCGAGGTTGAAGACGCACCTGACAACGTTCGAGCCACCGCGACCAGCCGATCGCCATCACCACATAGACGCCGCTCCCGTTCGCCCCAGCTGCGTCGCTCTACATTCCCAGCTTACCGTCGCCGCTCTCCGACGGGAAACTAACTGGGGCAGCTCCTGGAGGTGACGCTGCTCTAAAAAACCGGCCTGAAATTTCTCTGCTGACCCTGCCCACTAATCGGAACCTTCTGGACGTGGACGTGGATGGTGTGCCCGTTACAGCACTCATCGACAGTGGAGCCCAAATTTCCATCATGAGTGCGGAGCTTCGAACGCGCTTGAAAAAAGTACTTACCCCTGCTCCGACTCCACTGCTCCAGGTCGCCGATGGTGGAACTCCGGCTGTGCTTGGAATGTGTACTGCTCGTGTCAGTGTCGCCGGTCGCCACACGTCCGTTTTGTTTAGTGTGCTTGAACGTTGCCCTCATAATGTGATCCTCGGACTCGACTTTTTATCCGCCCGTTCTGCTCTGATTGACTGTTCCGCCGGTGTTGTACAACTTGACCTACCCCTACTTGTTCCCATTGACCTTCATGCTCAAGCTCCAGCTAAACTTTGTTCCGCGGATTTTATACGCCTGCCATCTCGTGCAGCAACCTTCATCCCTGTTTTAGCCAGCCCACCTGTACCTGACGGAGACTATGTCCTTACTCCCGCGACGTCGGTCCTGCTTTCTCACAATGTCTCCTTCCCACACACCATCGTTTCTGTTGCGGACAATCAGACATGTCTTCCCATCCTAAATTTCGGACAGTGCCCGCAAGTAGTTCCTCGAGGCATGTCTCTTGCCACGGTGTCACCAACGCACGAGTGCCACATATCTGCTCTATCTATTGCGCCGCCTTCGACCACTGCTCATTCTGCGCCTTCTGCATCAGTCCCGACCGACGACTTTGCAAAGATGATTGCACCGGACCTCTCAACCCAAGAAGCCGCACAACTCCGTGGCCTCCTCGAGTCCTACTCCGACATTTTCGATCTGAACGATCGCCCTTTGCGTCAAACTACTGTTGTGACGCATCGGATAAATACCGGCGATGGAGCACCTGTTCGCAGACGCCCATACCGGGTGTCGCCCTCTGAGCGACAAGTTATCCAGAGCGAGGTTGACAAGATGCTTGCCAAAGGGATTATTGAACACTCTTCCAGACCGTGGGCGTCCCCTGTTGTTCTCGTCAAAAAGAAGGATAACAGCTGGCAATTCTGCGTTGACTATCGCCATCTAAACACGATCACCAAGAAAGATGTATATCCACTTTCCCGCATTGACGATGCTCAGGATTGTCTCCATGGTGCCACTTATTTTTCATCTATAGACCTTCGCTCTGGATATTGGCAAATTGCTGTGGACAAAATGGACCGTGAAAAAACCGCATTCGTCACACCAGACGGCCTATATCAGTTCCGAGTAATGCCATTTGGCTTATGCAATGTCCCGGCGACCTTTGAACGGATGATGGACATGCTCTTGCGTGGTTTGAAATGGTCCATCTGTTTGTGCTACACTGGATGACGTCGTCTTATTCTCTTCAACGTTTGCGACTCATCTTGAAAGACTTTCATTTGTTCTTTCTGTTTTTCGCACCGCTGGCTTGCACCTCAACTCATCCAAGTGCCACTTCGGTCACCGCCAAATAACCATGCTCGGACACCTCGTCGATTCGTCAGGCATTAGCCCCGACCCCGCTAAAGTTCATGCTTCGCAGAATTTCCCCGTACCAACTTGTGCTAAAGATGTTCGCAGCTTTATTGGCCTTTGCTCTTACTTCCGCAGGTTTGTAGAAAATTTCGCCCATGTTGCCCGTCCCCTTACCGACCTCCTGAAGAAAGACGTTCCTTTTTGTTGGGGCTCTGAACAAGCGTCTGCTTTCTCGCAACTCATCACGCTGCTTACCACACCTCCTGTTTTCGCCCATTTTGACCCCTCCGCTCCGACAGAAATCCGCACTGACGCCAGTGGCTACGGCATCGGCGCAGTTTTAGCTCAACGCCAATATGGGCACGAGCGCGTCATCGCCTACGCCAGTCGCCTCCTCTCTCCTGCCGAGCGCAATTACTCGATTACTGAGCGCGAGTGCCTCGCCCTAATTTGGGCGATGGGCAAGTTCCGACCCTACATATATGGTCGACCATTTACAGTTACAACCGACCACCACGCCCTTTGTTGGCTTTCCTCCTCAAGGATCCCACCGGACGCCTCGGTCGCTGGGCCCTACGGCTGCAAGAATACACATACACTGTGGTCTACAAGTCTGGTCGCATACATCAGGACGCCGACTGCCTGTCTCGTCATCCCGTCGATGTACCGGACGGTTTAGTGGATGTCGCACCGATCTGCGTTCTTTCGCTCTCAGCCTTGCAAGACATTGGCGCTGAACAACGACGAGATGAGTCGTTACACCCCATTATCGAACGCCTGTTCTCTGCTCCGTCTGACCCAACCCTTCACATGTTCGTACTACAAAATGGCATCCTGTATCGCCGCAAAATGCACCCCGACGGGCCCGAGCTCCTAACCGTCATTCCGTCTCATCTGCAACAGATTGAACTGCAGCAACTGCACGACGTTCTCACCGCTGGACACCTTGGCGTCACGCGGACCTATGACCGAATTCAGCGACGGTTTTTCTGGCCCCGTCTCAACCGCTCCGTCCGGCGCTATGTTGCCGCGTGTGAGTCATGTCAATGCCGAAAAAGACCAGCTGTGTCTCCTGCCGGACTGCTGAAGCCTTTGGATATACCGGCCGACCCTCTTTTCGCGTTGGCCTTGATCTCCTCGGACCATTCCCTATATCCAAGGACGGTAATAGATGAATTGCCGTCGCTACGGACTATACAACTCGCTATGTCATTACTAGAGCCCTACCGACCAGCTGCGCTACAGACGTCGCTGATTTCTTGCTTCACGACGTTATCTTGCACCACGGTGCACCTCGTCAACTTCTCACCAATCGCGGCAGATGCTTTCTTGCCAAATTCATAGACGACCTACTTCGATCTTGTGTTACTAAACACAAACTTACTACCGCTTACCATCTTCAAACTAACGGTCTTACCGAACGCCTGAACCGCACAATAACTGAGATGCTAGCAATGTATGTTTGCTCCGATCATCGCGACTGGGACATTGCTCTACCATTTGTCACGTTCGCCTACAATTCCTCGCGCCACGACACAGCTGGCTATTCCCCCTTCTATCTCCTCTTCGGCCGTGAGCCAACTTTCCCTTTCGAGACACTCCTCCCGACCATGCTCGATTCGCCGACAGAGTACACTCGGGATGTCATAACCACAGCGACACAAGCACGCCAGATTACCCGCATTCGTCTTTCTGCTTCACAGACACGCCAGAAGTGCCGTTACGACCAGCGCCATCACGACGTGCATTATGAACCAGGCGCTCTTGTGCTAGTCTGGTATCCAACTCGGCCTGTTGGTCTTTCGGATAAATTCCTCTCGCGATACTATGGCCCTTACCGCATCCTTCGCCAGGTGACCCCTGTCACATATGAAGTGTCTCCGCTGGATGCCACGGTGCCTTCACCTCTCTCTGACATCATCCACGTCAGCCGTCTCAAACCTTACCTTTCTCGGGCAGATGAGCCGCACCAATCAGGTGCTTTTTCCGACGGGGTTGATGTCACAGTCGGTAATGGGGAAAGAAGACGACGCTGATGGAGGTCTTATAGACGACGAAGAAGTGTTTAGCAGTATCGATGCTCTACGCTTGTTGGCTCAGCCATTAAAAGCCACTTGTAAATAGACGAACGCTTCTTCTTTCCCGTAACAATATATATATGTATATATCGCTGTGTGACGTCAAATGGATCATGGCAGTTAGCCCGCCCAGTGCACATGCGGCATGAAGTGCTGCGCTATGACACTGAGGCAAAGACCTTCAGACAGAAATCACCTCACCAACTGACAGTGGGCCAGCGCCGTCAGCGCATTCGCAGACGGACGGGCAGTATGGGATCGCTGGCATGACGAGCCGCATTGGAACCAGCTGTGGACGAAGACGACGACGAAGGCAGCGGTGGCACGAGCGCGTTCACGCGGTTGCGCCGAGGGTCGGCGACACTCCGGCCAGGATTTCCCAATTAAGAGCTGCGGTCTGAGCGTGAGAGCCCCCTTAGACTAATACGCGTATATATAACACACTTTCAATGAAATATTCATGTGCTGGGGCCTGAACAATGCTCTCATGTCTAATATCCATACGCGTTGGCCACACACTGTGCATGCACAGAAGCATTAACAGATCGACAGGCACTCCCTCTGGTTCCGCGCATGGCAGGAAGCGTATTCCGAAAGCACTTAACGGCAATTCCTTTTTAAGGCTACGTTTTAGAATATACCACAAAAACACTGCGTCATGGCAGTCCAGTAAGATATGCTCAATCCTCTCCGGTTTTTTGCATATAAAGGAATTCACAGACCAAGGTACAAAAATGCCTTTGCTTTGCAGCCACGGTTTCACTGGGAGAGTGCCTGTATGTAGTTGAAAAAAGAAAAATTTTTCTGTGCACGGAGTGATCCTCCTGATAAGCTAAGGGCTTTGGACAAAGTGACCAGCCTACATCGTTCTTATCACACCACACTCATCCGGCATTGACTAGTTATTTTCATGGCCATGTAATACTCACATTGTATTTTCTTTTGCCTAGCCGGTAATTAAAATAAAAGCCCCTGTAGCCTCATGGACAAGGCAGCGGTATTCTAAACCGAGGATTGCGGGTTCGAGTCCCGCAGGGGTTGCACAAATTTTGTGCTTCTTGTTTTTTTCTCTTTAATCATCATCTACGCCAGTTAAAATTTTCAGTTAAGCAAAGCACGAATAGAGCACATGCCGTCTCTTACTTTTGCTACAGCTGATATGTTGATGAAGCCTTGTACATGGCTTCTTCGGTTCTTATCTGTTCTTTGTGCAGGAGGTCTCAGATTCTAAAGCTTATTGTTGTACACAACTTTTTTTCATCTGCGTCGCCATTCATATTGTTGAGAGAGTTAAAGTCTACAGCATTCGTATTTTAATGAGACAACGCAGTCAATGATTGAACTGTCTCGTAAAGAAACTTTAATGTAGCTCGCATTCGGGGAGCCAGTTTTGTTCACCTTAAATATAAATGACGATTCCCGCTTCTTCGAAGCTCAGAACTAGTCATCTTTTTCGCTGATTTTTGTCCTTGTTGTCATTGACCTGAGTTTTTGTAGCTAATAACCAAAGTTGACGATTGGCGATGAATCTCGTGTTTAAATTGGGTGTATAGACTAGGGAAATAATAATTTGAACACTGACACTTTAGAAATTACATTTCTCTAATAGCGAAAAGGATATTGCGTAACATAACGCAGGCATAGCTTTTCGTTTGCTTTTTGTCTGAGAAAATGTTCCATGGTGCACCCCGAAAATAAACGAGATCAGACCAGTCGGCCACGCGCTGTGGAAGTTATTTGCCCAGAAAAACCCCTCAAATTCACCTGAGTATATACTTAGGCTGCGGACGAATGCGCTGTTTGGAAATACTTTTTTGTTAGTCTTTTGTAGTTTTTTGACATTGCACAGCTTTAGTATAGCGTAAAGCAGTAAACGCAAAGAGTTAACGCTAGCGTTAGCGTTGCGTGAACCACACTGCGCATGCGCTGTACGTAAACGCTGCTGGAGCTCTTACGTACGTAGGCTATTTTCAGGATTTAGCGGTGAACGCTAACGCACGCAAAGGGAGCCTTACGTACGGCAACGTGGCCGTGCCAGTCGAATTGAGAGCGGCCCGCTTCGGATCTATCGAGTCGTCGGCCTGCACTGTTCGGCTCATTCATTCCCAACTAATTCTCGTGTTCGCTTTAGATTTGTGCGAAGATGATTCGACAGCGGCGTACAGGTGACAAATGGACGCTGTTTACGATAAACGCTCTCGTTTAGCGACGCAGTAGGCTTAACGGGTAGGTTTGCTCATGTTGCTCATGTTTGCTGTATCCGCCTCGAGATGGCGCCCAATTATATTGCGTTCGTTCGCTAGTTGTAAAGCCGCATGTAAGGCCGATGCATGTCGCATTTTCCGCGGCAAAATAAAGTAGTGTGGTCGGTGCAGTGGTCACAATGCGTGCGCGCTTTACTAACGACGACGACATGAACCTCCTGAACGAGGTTTTCGCCTTGAACCCATTCGGACAGACGTCAAGATGGGCGTCTGTTGCAAAAAAAGTGCAAAGACGTGGGAAATCCGCTATCCGGAAGCGAAATTGCGGGCGAAACGTCCCCACCGGCACACACCTCGATATTGAGCAGGCCGCCTCTTGAGAACACGTACAACTTGCGTGGTCGCTCTCGTTCCCGAAGCATGAGGGCGTCTATGTCATCCCAACTTAGAAAGTACAGGTGATATGGGCCCCACAGAACACTCGATCGCGGCATGCTAACAATAATCGGTGTGTTTCGCGACTCTCTACAAAACAACACTGAAACCAAACACCTACATGCGTAATTAACGCAGCGACTGTGGCTCTGGACAAGCTTGACTTAGGGACACACTTGCGGCTTCGGCATTGGATTAGCTCGACATTTCTTGTGGATTCGACTTGCCAGTATTTCGTGTTTTTACATCTAGATGCCGTATATGTTTGCGTTAACGTTAACGCTTTTCTCCGTTCCGCTATTCTAAAACACTACCTTGTGCCGCGCAGTGCAGCCTTTCTTTGCGTTTGCGTTACGTCGCACGCTAACGCTAACGCAAGCGTTTTACGCTGTACTAAAGCTGTCTATTCTTCTTCCCCGGCACGACGGCGTGTTTAGGTGGCTCTTCAAACAATATATTCAACTAAAGCCTTCGAAGCATAATAAGGTACGTTATAGTATCAAAAGCTGGTTTGTCATTAAGACATTATGGATGTCGACGAATTCGCCAGTTGTTCTTGTCGTTGACACG
Source organism: Dermacentor variabilis (assembly GCF_050947875.1). Taxonomy (NCBI): domain Eukaryota; kingdom Metazoa; phylum Arthropoda; class Arachnida; order Ixodida; family Ixodidae; genus Dermacentor; species Dermacentor variabilis. Next base: position 40,991,280 of record NW_027460291.1, read on the forward strand.
AGTGTGTCTTCCTGGTGCATTCGAAAAAAAAGCATGTTTTTTGCGACGTCATGGCGACCGCGTTTTCTTGCCCTGGGTTATAGTTCCGTGCACTTAACAACGGTAGCGCCCGAAAACGAAATCGATGCAGTGATTGGTAACAATTTGACTGCTCGAGATACTTCAGAGCGTTGACGAGCTTGAAATACAATTGCTACAGAGGCGTCTTTCTGCATATTTCTGTTAGCAGAATTTGTCACAAAAATAACAACATTCCTGCACAATGAGAAACATTTATTTCCGTTAGGTCGAGGCACCTTGCTCCTAGGGTGAAGTGCCTAGTTCAGCGCCCCATTGGGTCACCCTGCTCCTGCTGGATAACTCGTCGCTGCTTCTGCGCCTCTGACGTGGCCAACGCAGCCTAAAAGGAGGAATGTGAAATTAGAGGGGGGGAGGGGAGTTATGCGGATGGTGTGGGCATTCACAGGATAAAAGATACACTGCGGGTTTGCAGCACCAAAGCGACTATATGAAAAAAAAATTGTCTAGTCTAGAAGATTGGAAGGGCAAACAGGTAGGGCAATGAGCTAGTTTGCAGCCGTCGCTAAGAGCGTATGTGCTTAGAGCATATGCGCTTTGAGCTCATCGGCCCTTGCAGTGCCTTGGGAAACATTGAATACGCCTGGAGGATTGTTACTCTAGCCACTGCCATACTCCGCCACATTGTAAAAGTCCCAATTTTCTTTTCTATCATGCGCACAGACTATCTAGCTCGTTTGTACGAGGCTATAAATGGGAAAATTCAATTATGCAAGCTTCATCGAAGTCCGCTGTCAAATGTAGGAAGCTTGCACTGCTTTTTAATAGACTGTGCTTGTCCTTGTACGTATTTCTTGTTTAGTATAAGCGTCATCCTCTCGTGCGACTTTTGCATGCCTTCACCTACCCGTCCGACAAAGCGACACGTCCGCTATTGCTTGAACATCTGCGCCAGCGTGTGTCTCGCTTTTTTCGTGTGTAGCACTGTTAGTTATGTACGTCATCTCAGAATAAATGTCCAAGAAATTCCGATCCATGAATAGAAACAGTGCGTTTCGATGACGTATATTCTTCGCGGAGCGTTGCGGGAAACGTCACTGGCTCCGCAGACTCCAGCGCACACTGTATGGAAGCCTTGGTCACACCCCGGAAGAAATGAGTAGGTAATCTTTAATTACCGATAACTCGACTCGCATGCTGCGTATTTGTGAAATGGCAATCCAGGCTACGTGTGTCTGCTACAATGCACTTTACTAGATAAGGTGTGGCAGGGCCCCTTGTGAGTGTAGCTTTGAGCATGAATTAAGGAAGAATAATTACGGCACTCTTATTTCCAACGACAAGAAGGGGGCTGACAGATGGAGTATCACACAGCGGTATAAAAGTTTAAACATGGATAAGGTACGCCAGAAAGGCTCTCACTCGTTGGAACAGTAGGACTTATCTTCTCCAAAGGCCTTTCACTATAACAGGTCGTCCTAATTAAAAGTTGTTCTGCCTTTCTTAAGCACCTTATCTCTGTTTGTGACTTTTATACCATCATTACATACAACACTGTTTCGTGAAACAAATAATGGAAACACGCCCAAGAACAACGTCTACATCGCTTGAGACATCGGAAACAGCAGCAGCTGAACACAATACCAGCCTCACCGCTCCCCTCTCAAACTGCTGAGCAGAGAAACATTGCTAAGTGAAATCAGACGCTTACGCAGATATGCAACAAGAGACTTCGTGTTGTTGCGGCACGGCGCAGCTACACGAACAGGCGCGCGAGTAGATGCGCTCATGGCCGGTGTTCCGTCATTGCGGGAAGCATATGCAGGGATACTAGGGATTCGCATCTCGTAGCTGCACCACGCCGAAGGCTATTTCGGAGGGAAAAACAAGCACAAAAACAAACAGAAGCACTCTGAACTGAAAGCATGCTGGGTTTCGTAGAGAACTGCTGCTATGAGTTACATTCGGAACTGCCAAATACCATACTTAGATGTTTACGTGCATGTATATATATACATACATGAATATATATATATATATATATATATATATATATATATATATAAGAAGACGCCCCAGATCATGCGCGATGAAGTGGACGAAAAGGAACATGATGATGGCTAAGCATAAATGAAAACGAAGAAGTACGTGAACAGTGCTTAAAATAACTTCCCTCGTCCGGGAAGCGGGCAGCCTGCGCAAATTATAGATTGTCTAAACGGGTAGTGAAGGGCTTCATCCGCGAGACGTGAACAATTTCGGCAATGCGGCGGCGCCGGTCAGTGACGGAGGGTACTGGGCGGACGAGATAGTTCATTGCAGTAGTTTGCTGCACAACGGTGTATGGGCCAATGTGGCGTTGAAGGAACTTCTCACAGAGGAGCGCAATGCGGACTGGAGTCCAAAGCAGGGCTTGGTCTCCAGGGTGAACACGGAGGTCGAGGCGTTTGTTGTCGCAGCGACGTTGGCGCTCAGCTTGGGAAGCTTCTGTACTTTGCCGGGCGATTTGACGGCAATGTCCAACTAGGGAAGAAAAATCTTCTGAAAGGGACGCGATAGGCGAGGAAGGTGCTAAAAAGAATCCTCTGCCAAATATAGTGGAAGGAGATCTTCCATACACAAGGAAGAAAGGCTGTAGCCGGTAGTCCGTTGAATAGCAGTATTATATGCCAATGTCAGAAAAGGAAGAATTTTATCCCAGTCAATGTGGTCAGGGCGGAAGTACATGGAAATCATGTCAGAAAGCGTACGGTGGAAGCGCTCAGTAAGGCCATTGGTTTGCAAACGATGGGTAGAAGTAGATTTGTGGACGGTATCAGCGGTGCGAAGAACTTGCTCGAGAACTTGGGAAATAAACGCCTTGCCACGGTCACTGAGAAGAACGCGAGGAGCCCCGTGGCGCAGGAAGATGGAGCGCAAGAAACAGTCAGCGACCTCAGAAGCGGTACCGGATCACAGAGGGGCAGTCCCGGCATAGCTTGACGTAAGATGACGTAAGAGCAAGATGGCGTCTTATGTATGGTCACAGACGACATTTCAGATCACCAAGAAGTAGTATTGTCGATGACGCGTTACGCGAGCATTTCATCTGGATAACTTTAAATAAAACACTGCTAGCATGTACGATGTGTTGCTTTTATTTAAAGGCATTATATTCAACTGTCTGCCACAGTTTGTTCTAAAGGTTGTGAAGATTGTGGCGGGTCGGAATCCCTGGATCTCTCGCGAGGCGTTGCTCAAGCAACGCAACCTTAAGCGGATTAAAATTTGCGCAAAGCTGAAAACTTGAACAAATAATGAAAGGGTCATTGAGGAAGCGTCAAATAATTTAAAAGAAGTGATAATAAATGACAAACGGAATTACTTTAATGTGCATCTTCCTAGTTTTATGAAAACATCTCCATGGAGTTTCTGGAGGACGATGACTCATTCTTCTTCCCCTTCCGATATGTCCATAATAGGCGGTAATAATGTCGACGATGAGCAGGTTGCATGTTCTGTTTTTAACAATCACTTCAGTCTTCTATTCACATAGGATGACGGTTATCAGCCTTCTATTTCTATAGATTCGCCTTCCTGTCCTGATATTGTTATTTCTGAGCATGGTATATGTTACTTACTGTCAAAAATTGCCAATAAGAAAGCCCCGGTCCAGGTGGTATGCCAAATGCCTTCTTAAAACGATATGCCGAGTGGTATGCGATATACTAGAAAATTTTGTTTACCAAATCGCTTTAGGATGGCACGCTTCCGGATGACTCGAAAACAGCACTAATAAAACTCTTACATAAATAAGGTAAACAAGAATTGCATAAAAACATCGACCAATTTCTCTGACTTCGACAACATGCAAAATTACCTAATCTATAAGCATGTAACTGTTTTTTTTTGATGAGCGTTGGGTACTGACCAACGCTCAACATGGATTTCGGCAGGGCTTCACCACAAACACTCAGTTACTAGAATATATTCAACATTTTGCAAAACAATAAATAGTACAAAAGAAAGCGACGCTATGTTCATGGATTTAAGTAAAGCATTCGACAATGTAACCCATTGCTAATTAGTTTACAAATTAAGTTTGTTACTAACAAAAATAAGCTATTAAAATGAATACAAGCATACCTAACAAACAGCTCCCCATAAGTTAGGATAAACGAGACTTCCTTCAAGAGATTACGTGTTGCTTGTGGCGTTCCCCAGGGATCCGTGCTGGGTCCTCTATTATTCTTGCTTTATATAAATGACATTGGAAGTAATGTATCGGTCAAAATTAAACTTTACATGGATGACTGTACGCTATGCGATGAAATTGTCACACCCGAAGATCTAGTCATGCAAAATGGCGATTTTGGCAAAATAATTGGAAGGTGCCATCAATGACAAATGTCTGTTAACTATGAAAAGACCGTCTGTATGATAATAACACGAACGGAAAAGCCCCATCTCTGCCGCTATTTTGCACGGAACACTTATATTTCTCAGGTATCGCACTACACATATCTCGGCCATACACATACCTGACAATCTTCCCTGCTGAAAACATACTGACAATGTAACGACTAATTGTCTTCGCTAATTGTTCACCCTCAGAAGGTGGTTAAAATACTCGACACAAGCTGTGCGCCTCCTGGCATATCATACAATAGTTCGTCCTACTTTAAAATAAACATGGATCATTTGGGACCCCTACACAAAGATAAATATAGAAAAATTAGAAAGAATTCAAAAGAAAGCCCTCCGATTTATCTACAATAGTTATGGTCCAATTTCTCTACGAGATCTCCTTAAACGTTGTGGCTTCGCGTCGATTAGAAAACAAACCGTGCTTCCCGATTAAAATTCTTTTTTCAGCTAATGAGTGACCACTATTAAACTGAAACCTCGCAGATCTGAACACCCTTAACTGGTTAAGCTACTCGTCATATACAGTCTCGAACAGGGAACCCGTGAACACCGCATAGAAATTGCTTCAAATCGTCTAACAATAACAATAGTTGATTGGAATATACTTCCTGATGAAGTCATTACACTAAATTCTTAATCTGTTTTTAGGCACACGATCATTCTTGGCTCAATCGCACATAGTTATTTTGCTCCTTTTTCGTGCAACCTGTCCTATTTGCATGTTGAATTCAAGCATCGGCATGGTTGCTTAACCTGTACGTTTGTATGAATGTACTTGTATGTTCCCAACCTATTAAGATCTTCCGAAAGATCCCAGTATCTATAAATAATATTGTCTGAAAAAATAAATAAGATGGGAGCAGGCAAAAAGAAATAGAAACCTTATCGACTCTCGTCTATAGACAGACTCTAGACTTTATATCAACAAAAGAACAAATCTATAGGAAGGCAAAGTCGTCTATAAGAAGTCTGTAGATTTCTATAGATAGTATAAACTTTTTTTGAGGGATGGTAGTAACGGGAGTAATCATATTTTTACAACACGCCGGTGCCTTCAATATTACTGCAACAACATTGAAATCAGTTGGTAGGCTGCTTCTTTTATACGAAAGGCTGGGGACGTCCCTCCACACGTCGAAAGCTGCCGTCTGCGTGACAGCTAGCGAAACAGTAATCTTTACGGGGAAACGTATGTGGGGAGCTCTACGTGCTTGGTATTGTTGTGAGGAGTGACTTATAGTCAATTAAGTGCTTCGGATGATGTTCTTATACTTGTTCTTTATTGAAACGTGCGCTGTTCGGTATGTTGTGTGCTTGATTCCAAAGAATGCATGTACGGTTAGTTTTACTTAGCTGACTAATTAAATATTCTACCTTAAGGGGGCACGAAGCACTGCTCCTGGCCCTACACCGCCGCCGCGATCGGCCAACATTTTTGCTGACGGATGCGGACAAAGAAAATGCAGACGAATTAGTGGCTACCACATTCGCTGTAATTATGTACGACGATTACGATATTCTCTAATGCGAAATTTGAGCTCAGCTGTATACGAGTTTTCGATTCGCGATATGCTGAGACAAAGAACTTGAGACCGAAATCACCTCAACAAGTGACAGTGGGCCAGCGCCGTCAGCGCCTTCGCAGACGGAGAGGCAGTATGGGAACGCTGCCATGACGAGCCGCATCGGAATCAGCTGCGGAAGACGACAACGACGACGAAGGAGGTAGCAGTGGGACGAGTACGTTCACGCGGTTGCGCCGAGGGTCGGCGACGCCCTGGCCAGGATTGGCCAACTAAGTGCTGCAGTCTCAGCGTGAGAGCCCCCGTAGACCAATGGACAAGGAATCGGTATTCTAAACCGAGGATTATGGGTTCGAGTGCCGCCGGGGTTGCACTTATTTTGCGTTCGGGCTTCTCGTTTTTTTTATCTTAAATCGTCATCTGCGCCACTCAAAATTTTCAGTGAAGCAAGACACGAATAGAGCACATGCCGTCTCTTAGTTTTGCTACAGTCGAAATGTTGATGTAGCCTTGTACATGGCTTCTTCGATTCTTATCTGTTCTTTGTTCAGGAAGTCTCAGATTTTAAGCTTATTTTTGTACACAATTTTATCGTCTGCGTCGCCATGCATATTCTTGAGAGGGGTAAAGTTAGTAGCATTCGCATTTTTATGAGACAACACAGTCAATGATTGAACTGCCTCGTAAAGAAACTTCTATGTAGTTCGCCTTCGGGGAGCTAGTTTTGACCTCAAACATAGATGACAATTCCCGCTTCTTCCAATCTCAGAACCACTCATCTTGTTCGCCGATTCTTGTTGTTGTCGTCGTTCACCTGAGTTTTTGTAGCCCATATCCAAAGCTGACGATTGGCAATGAGAGAGAGACAAGTTTAATGATACGAAATGCTGAGAGGTCGACCTGAGGTATATTCCTCTAGCCAGCTACTCGGCATTGGGGGAAGGGGAAGAGGGAAAGAAAGAGGGAAGAAAGAGGTGCATGGGTGGCGATGACGACAGAAGGAAGATGCAGAACATATGGCAAGCAATTTGGCATGCTCAAAGTCTGCAATCCAGGTGCGTAATTTTTAAAAAGTTCAGTAATGCCTGGATGGGTGTATTTGGGTGTATCAATACTACGGAAATAATAATTTGAACATCGCAACTTTAGAAATTACATTTCTCTGAAAGCGAAAAGAGAGTTGCGGAAACAGCGCAGGCATAGCTTTTTTTTTCATTTTCATTTTTTCTGAATACATGTTCGATGTGCACCACGAAAAGAAACGAGATGAGGCCTGTCGGAAACGCGCTGTGGAAGTTATTTGCAAAGAAAAAGCCCTGAAATTCACCTCACTATATACTTAGGCTGCAGACGAATGCGCTGTTCCTAAATGCTTTTTTGTTTGCCTTTTGTAGTTTTTTGACATTCTTTTTCCCCGGCATTTCGGCGTGTTTAAGCAACTCTTCAAACAATATATTCACCGGCGGTGGACTAGTTGCAATACTAGACGGTGATTACCCACACTGTCTGCTCTACACCAATAGTCCTCTTAATGGCTGCTCAGTATCAACGTAGATCATGGTGCATTTTCATTGTTACCTACATCAACTATGACGCTAAAATCAACAGTCCTGATTGATCGCTTCCCGTAAAACATTCCCTATAGTGGAAGCGAGAAAGAGAGCGCGTCATCAAATCATGTGAACGACAATTCTAGACTATGCCCGAGTCGCCTGCACTACATGCAGCAGGTTCGCTCTACGAAATGCGCTCGCCAAATCACGAGCTATTGACGGAAAACATCCTTGCTAAAACTTAACGTTCAGTGTAGTTGTCGTGTAGTTGACGTGTGACAGACACCAAGGTACGGGGAGACACCGCACACCGCTGAAACAAGCGTTACGCGCCTGGCGCTGCCGTTGAGAATTGAAAATGACGTGGAAACATGGCGCGCCGCCGTTGCGTGCCACTAAAATCCCTCAAGCTGCCACCCAGGGCGACGAGGGTGCGTGTGCCATTTTCCGAAAAGTCCGAGTGCCCTTTCCCCTTTCATTACTGGGTCTCTCTCTCTGTCTGCGCGCCATGAGCGCGAAACGGGCTGCTTTTCTTTTCCATTTTTTCTGTTTATTTTTCATGGATAAAGGAAAGAAGGCATTGCTGCGTTGTATTACAAACGCTGTGGGCTATCGTATGGAAATGAAACGCACACTTTGATGAGTTCAGTGTTTCCCAAAGCCGTTACAAGGCCCGTCAGGCGCTTGCGTCATTGCCAACGACGATGAGTAATACAATGCATTTCTGGCATATCTTCCAGCGTACTGCCAAGTGGGATACCTGCACACATGTTGGTGCAAGTTTTCTGTTCCAATCATAGGTCAAATAAACCTATACAGTAATTGCGTACGCATATGCTCGGCCCACAGGAATACCTCCTGCGAAGCACTGGGTGGGTTCAGATGATTTGGCACTTAATTAAGTGAGTGAGAAACTGATGACTTTATTTAGCCGGATATCAGTCTACGAAAAACCACCTGATATTACTGACGCAGCAGAGATATGAGGGCAACGTGAAAAGTATCTGAGTATCGGAAGACACACAGGGCGCAGACGACATGTGCGAGATCGGTTCATCGCACACTCACAAAATCTGCGTTGTCAGCTACAAACATTACGAGTCTCTGTGCTGTTAGCTTGATGCCTGTTTCCAATTCGCTTGTAGCTAAAATTCGTGTTCATAACATGTGTTAGCAGGATTGGATCGGCGTTTTGTTTTCTTTATTCTACTGCCGCAAAGGTCATGCTTTGACAACTGTGAAGACTGTCTTGGGATTGCCGAGAGCGACAACGTAGCTCATGTCATATGATCAATAAATGCGGAGATATGCACAATGTGTATGCTAAAATCTACGCATAGGGTCTAAAGAAATCTCAGCAGTATACAACTCCAGTGGCTAATATCTAACGTATCTCCGTATTATCCACCGGTATGTGCGCTTGCCTACAGCGTACACGGGTTGTGCCGCCGATGAACGACTTTTGTCTCTATAGTCAATCTATAGACGGCATGTAAACCTAAAGCAATAGGACTTTTACAGTATCGCCTATCTTCTTGTTCATCTCACGCCTTACCACCGTCGGTATATGGGATGTTCGCTCATGTTGACATAACCTTTGGTGACGTGCCGGTCTATGGCCTTCATCGGTGGTGATATAGGAAACCGGGGAGAATAATTCGAATTGCAAACAAGTATCCAGGGTGCTTCACCTAAATTGAGCCGAACATTAATATATACAGACGCTACGTAGCTGGAGAGAACAAAGGTAATGTTTGCCGTCGGTTTCAAGCACTCAGTCTATTTTTTGCGTTCCCCTAATTAGGTAATTCAAGTTCAAGTTCAAGTTTATTCATCAACGATGTGAGTTTTACAAAGAATTGTATACTGAATTAGCACTACACAGGGAGTCCCAAAGTAAGAAACGGTCAGGGGGACTCCCACAAATGACTACCATACAGTCTTAATTAAAAATTCACACGAAGGAAATTATAGAGCAATTGCCGACTCCCGCTCTGCGTTGCTCAAAATGTGCTACATAAAAGTGTTTTTCTAGGCGTAAAACAAGCTCACGAATAGGCGCAATGTACGTGTTCGAGCGGCAGTCCCGTGGCAATATATATACATGTAGTGTGTTTCATGGAATGCTTTGAAATTTGTTTTTATGTTGTAAAGGTCGGTTCTTAATTAGGAGTTGGTCTACTCGCAGCGGCGGATACTACTTGGACTAAAATCTGAAACACAAGATCGACTAATTAACAACAATCCGTTACTAAACTTTTTAGCTAATTATCTTATGGCCCATATTGCAATTTACAAATTCAAGCAGTGGATTTCGCTTCACGCAGTGGATTTCGATTTCACTTGGGACGCATTCTCAGGATGACAGCAGTTTCGAAATGTAAATTCCCGAACTTTGTGGAAAAATGCATTGGCGTTCCACTTGCTCCTGTGCTTGAGTGCATGTGATGACGTTTTGTTAACAATTAAATGGTAGTCCTACGTAAAGTGCGGGATTTTATATATCGAAACTTGTGTCAGCTTGAAAATTCGTTCCAAGTGGATCCGCCTTGCGAAATCTACGGTTTGAATTTGTAAATTGCAATATGGGCCATCAGATATTTAGCCTAGCATTAGGAGCTACACGGCTGGAATTTGCAAATAGCAATATGTGCCATAATGTAAATACATAAAAACTTAATACGTAATTTCTTATTCGTTAGTCGATTTTGAATCTCAATTTTTTGCTCAAGTATTGTCCGCCGCTTCGTGTAGACCAGCTCAAGAACTAGGATTGTGATATCTGCCACAGGCAGCTTTTAAAGATATTCGAAAGTCTTCGCTAACACACCATGAATGTGGTCTGTGGCGGCGGCGGCGAACAAAGCACGCTGGCTGCGTTGGTGCAGCACAAGAGAATAAACAGCACGGAAGTGAAAACACGTTCTTTCTTAGTGTCAAACTGCTCGGCTGATCGACTCTTGTCCATAAACAGTCTATAGACTAAGAATCAATAAGGAAAAATCGAAACTGCATCGAATTTTTTCTACAGGTAATCAGTGGGGCGGAGGCCTACAATAGGAAAAAGGATCATAACAATATTTTCGATAGGCTGGCGTTAGAAAGGGAGTAGACAGAAATAGAAACCTTATCAACGTTCGTCTATAGACAATTTATAAGCTTGCAGGAGTGAAAAATATTCGAGACAGTCTACAGACAAATATTGGAAACAATAAATAAATACTGTGTCAACATTTGTCCCAAGGGAGTCTATAGAGCATAAGCGGACAAATAGAACAAACTGCTTATGAACTTTGGCTATATGCAATCTATAAAACGGGAGTAGGTAAAAAGAAATAGAAAGCTTATCGACTTTCGCCTACAGTTTACAAACACAGAATTGGCAAAAATAGAGACTGTATCGACATTCGTCCATGGGCTATCTATAGAACGCAAGTAGACAAAAAGAAACAAACACCTTAGCGACTGTTTCTACAGACCCTCTACAGTGGAGGGGGTAATGCAGCAGCAGCAGCAGCTTGAACACGTTCACTAAACTCTTCTTCTTGTTTGAACAGCTACTGGATTTCTTGGCTGGTCATGCTGTTCGTCACAGGGGCATGGCGCGCCCTGCTCCGTTCGAACATATGGCGATTACCGTCAATTCTTCATGGTCCAGCCCTATGGTCCAGGCGTGTGGTGGGCGTGAATTTCCTGCGCACGTTCTTCCTTCTCTGGTTCTTCCTTCTCTGGTCACGTGTTGGAGTCGCCGCACTCCTAGCGCGGCGACTCCAACACGTGGCGCCATCGGATCGGTGACGTGCTTCAACGTGCCCTTCAAATGTTAAGAATGCCCGACACTTCGGGAGTAAAACGCTTTTTCTGCAACTTTTGTATTAACAATGTCAAATACGTTCTCGGTGCCGCATACAGGCCCCTAACTCGTCGGTTAGGTACATGTACCCTTACTAAAAAAAAGCAGATGGATAAAGTAATGTTAAGCCGTGATAGTAACCTCCCGAATGTCGACTGGAGCACATACCTGTAACGCTCGACCACAAATATTCGTAGTGAAATCATTGATATTGCTTTTATTTTTGGCGGATTACAGGTAGGTAAGCATTTCACTAGAAGCGACAAAGATTCCAATGCAGTTATCTGTCCATTTATTGTAGGTGCAAATATACAAGATGACGTCTCATGTATGGTCACAGACGGCATTTAAGATCACCAAGCAGTAGTATTGTCGTTGCGATGTTCCACTCGCAGTAAAAATGATAAGATTCAGTGTTACCCGAATTTTTCTCCTGCAGATGACACGCCTGTAATTGATACGCGAGCATTTCATCTGGATAACTTCAAAAATAATACTGCTATCATGTACGATGCGTTGCTTTTATTTAAAGGCATTATATTCAACTGTATGCCACAGTTTGTTCTAAAGGTTGTGAAGATTGTGGCGGGTCGGAATCCCTGGATCTCTAGCTAGGCGATGCTCAAGCAACGCAAGCTTAAGCGGATTAAAACTTGCGCAAACCTTAAAACTTGAAGAAATAATGAAAGGGTCATTGAGGAAGAGTCAAATAATTCAAAAGAAGTGATAATAAATGACAAACGGAATTACTTTAATGTACATACTCCTAGTTTATGAAAACGTCTCCACGGAGATTCTGGAGGACGATGACTCATTCTTCTTCCCTTTCCCATATGTCCATAATAGGCGGTAATAAGGTCCATGATGAGCAGGTTGTATGTTCTGCATTTAGCAAATATTTCAGTATTCTATTCACAAAGGATGAAGGTTGTCTGCCTTGTTTTTACATGGACTATGTAAACATATTTCACAATCCTCCCTGCTCAAAACATATTGACACTGTAATGGCTAATTGTCTTCGCTAATTGTTCACCGTCAGAAGGTGTTTAAAATACTAGACACGAGCTGTGCGCCTCCTGGCGTATCATACAATAGTTCTGTCCTATTTTAGAATGTGCAATGATCATTTGGGACCGCTACACAAAAATAAATATAGAAATATTAGAAATAATTCAAAATAAAGCTTTCCGAATTATCTACAATTCTTATGGACCATTTTCTATAACAGATCTCCTTAAACGTTGTGGCTTCTCTTCGATTAAAGAACAAAATCCTGCTTCCCGTATAAAATTATTTTTTCAGCTAATAAATAGCCTCTATTATAGTGATGCCTCGCACATCTGAACACCCTTAACTGGTTAAGCTACTCGTGATAAACACTCTCGAGCAGGGAACCCGTTAACATCGCATAGCGATTGCTTCAAATGTTCTTATCTTAGAAGAACAATAGTTGATTGAAATAAACGTCCTGATGAAGTCATTACACTAAATTCTTTATCCAGTTTTCAGCCGTACAATCATTCTTGGCTCAATCGCACATCGTGTCTTTGCTCCTTTTTTCATGCAATCTGTCCTTTTTGCATGTTGAATTGAAGCATCGGCATGATTGCTTGAATAGTATGTTTGTATGAATGTACTTGCATGTTCCCACCCTGCTAAGATCTTGTAAAAGATCACAGTATCTATAAATAAATTGTCTGAAAAAATAAATAAGATGGGAGGAGGCAAAAAGAAATAGAAACCTTATCGACTCTCGTCTATAGACAGACTCTAGACTATGTATCAACAGAAGAACAAATCTATAGAAAGGCAGAGTCGTCAATAGAGAGACTCTAGACTTTGTGTCAACAGAAGAACAAATCTATAGAAAGGCAGAGTCGTCTATAAGAAGTGTGTAGATTTCTATACTCTTTTTTTAAGGGATGGTAGTAACGGGAGCGAGGATTTTTTTTACAGCACGCCGGCCCCTTCTGTAGTGCTGCAACAACATTGAAATCAGTTGGTAGGCTGCTTCTTTTATGCGAAAGGCTGGGGACGTCCCTCCACACGTCGAAAGCTGCCGCCTGCGTGGCAGCTTGCGAAACAGTAATCTTTACGGGGAAACGTATGTGGGGAGCTCTACGTGCTTGGTATTGTTGTCAGGAGTGCCTTATATTCAATTAAGTGGTTCAGATGATGTTTGTATACTTGTTCTTTATTGAAACGTGCGCAGTTCGGTATGTTGTGTGCTTGATTCCAAATAATGCGTGTACGGTTCGTTTTACTTAGCTGACTAATTAAAGATTCTGCCTTAAGGGGGCACAAAGCACTGCTCCTGGCCCTACACAGCCGCCGCGATCGGCCAACATTTTTGCTGCGGGATGCGAACACAGAAAATGCAGACGAATCAGGGGCTACCACATTCGCTGTAATTATGTAGGACGATTACCATATTCTCTAATGCGAAATTTAAACTCAGCTGCATACGAGTTTTCGATTCGCGATATGCTGAGTGTTATAACGTCATCACGAAGCCAAACCAGGAATATATATATAGATATATATATATATATATATACATATATATATCGCTATGTGACGTCATATGGATCATGGCAGATAGCCCGCCCAGTACACATGCGGCATGACGTGCTGCGCTGTTACAACTCCTTCCCGCTCAATTACATACATGGGTTAGCTAACTGGAATAACACCAAGTAAGATTAGGCGCTGTGTAATTAACAATTTAACATTACTACCTGACTACTTAAGAGGAAATTACTTAAACTCCTCAGAACTAAACCAGTCCGGTTGCCGGCGCACACGAGCACCCCGACGTAGTGGAGGCTGTTCCTCCGCGTTGGTGCAGCTGGCGCCGCTGGCACGGGCAACTCCGCCAAGTCTTTCGGTAGAGGCTCCCGTGTAGGTGGCGGTACTCATTCGTCGTGCCCTAGTGTTGTTCTGCGATTAGGGTCTGCCGGCGTCCCAGGGGAACTGGGACCATCCTGGTCTGCCTGCGGTTGTCTTGGTGTCGGAGAGCGGTCGTCTGCCGGTAGCCCTTCTGGTCGCGTTTATTTCACACCCACCTCCACGCGCGGGGGCGTCTCGCCGGATCAGCATGTGCAGGACGCAGGTGATCGGCGTGTGAACCGGAGTTGACCGCGCACATTTAGCATATATGTCACAACACTGACATTTTGGGTCACAACACCTTCTTCCCACGAAACGGGTACACCATGCACAGTATTCACCAACACCCGGTCCCCCACCACGAAGCTGTGCTCCTGCCCACGAAACAAATCGCGCTGCTCTTTTAGTTTTTCCTCTTTGTCTCGCATGGATTTTGCAAAATCAGGTTTGAGCAGTGAAAGCTTTATGCGTGGCTGGCGCCTCAAAAATAATTCAGCTGGTGACTTGCTTGTCACACTTCTAGGTGTGTTCCGGTAGGCCATGAGAAAACTATCAATATTTTCCTGTACTGTCGGCTGCTTACCCGAGGCCTCACGCCCGAGCACCTGTTTCAGTAAGGCCTTTTTCACGGCTTGTACTGTTCGTTCTGCAGCACCATTGGACGCTACGTGGTAAGGAGGAATACGAAAGTGTTTTACACCGTTGGTGCTCATAAATTCTGTAAACTCCTCTGAGGTGAACTGTGGCCCGTTGTCACTCACCAATATTTCGTGCAAGCCATAAGCGGCAAAAGCACCCCAAAGTTTTTCCAATGTTTTTTGTGCAGAGGTTGACGACATCGGCCATACTTCTATCGATTTCGAGAATGAGTCGACCAATACCAGAAACACGTTCGTACCCTTCTCTGCAAAATCTAGTGCAGTGCTTTGTGCCCCCTTAAGGCAGAATCTTTAATTAGTCAGCTAAGTAAAACGAACCGTACACGCATTATTTGGAATCAAGCACACAACATACCGAACTGCGCACGTTTCAATAAAGAACAAGTATACAAACATCATCTGAACCACTTAATTGAATATAAGGCACTCCTGACAACAATACCAAGCACGTAGAGCTCCCCACATACGTTTCCCCGTAAAGATTACTGTTTCGCAAGCTGCCACGCAGGCGGCAGCTTTCGACGTGTGGAGGGACGTCCCCAGCCTTTCGCATAAAAGAAGCAGCCTACCAACTGATTTCAATGTTGTTGCAGCACTACAGAAGGGGCCAGCGTGCTGTAAAAAAAATCCTCGCTCCCGTTACTACCATCCCTTAAAAAAAGAGTATAGAAATCTACACACTTCTTATAGACGACTCTGCCTTTCTATAGATTTGTTCTTCTGTTGACACAAAGTCTAGAGTCTCTCTATTGACGACTCTGCCTTTCTATAGATTTGTTCTTCTGTTGATACATAGTCTAGAGTCTGTCTATAGACGAGAGTCGATAAGGTTTCTATTTCTTTTTGCCTCCTCCCATCTTATTTTTTTTTTCAGACAATTTATTTATAGATACTGTGATCTTTTACAAGATCTTAGCAGGGTGGGAACATGCAAGTACATTCATACAAACATACTATTCAAGCAATCATGCCGATGCTTCAATTCAACATGCAAAAAGGACAGATTGCATGAAAAAAGGAGCAAAGACACGATGTGCGATTGAGCCAAGAATGATTGTACGGCTGAAAACTGGATAAAGAATTTAGTGTAATGACTTCATCAGGACGTTTATTTCAATCAACTATTGTTCTTCTAAGATAAGAACATTTGAAGCAATTGCTATGCGATGTTAACGGGTTCCCTGCTCGAGAGTGTTTATCACGAGTAACTTAACCAGTTAAGGGTGTTCAGATGTGCGAGGCATCACTATAATAGAGGCTATTTATTAGCTGAAAAAATAATTTTATACGGGAAGCAGGATTTTGTTCTTTAATCGAAGAGAAGCCACAACGTTTAAGGAGATCTGTTATAGAAAATGGTCCATAAGAATTGTAGATAAATCGGAAAGCTTTATTTTGAATTATTTCTAATATTTCTATATTTATTTTTGTGTAGCGGTCCCAAATGATCATTGCACATTCTAAAATAGGACAGAACTATTGTATGATACGCCAGGAGGCGCACAGCTCGTGTCTGGTATTTTAAACACCTTCTGACGGTGAACAATTAGCGAAGACAATTAGCCATTACAGTGTCAATATGTTTTGAGCAGGGAGGATTGTGAAATATGTTTACATAGTCCATGTAAAAACAAGGCAGACAACCTTCATCCTTTGTGAATAGAATACTGAAATATTTGTTAAATGCAGAACATACAACCTGCTCATCATGGACCTTATTACCGCCTATTATGGACATATGGGAAAGGGAAGAAGAATGAGTCATCGTCCTCCAGAATCTCCGTGGAGACGTTTTCATAAACTAGGAGTATGTACATTAAAGTAATTCCGTTTGTCATTTATTATCACTTCTTTTGAATTATTTGACTCTTCCTCAATGACCCTTTCATTATTTCTTCAAGTTTTAAGGTTTGCGCAAGTTTTAATCCGCTTAAGCTTGCGTTGCTTGAGCATCGCCTAGCTAGAGATCCAGGGATTCCGACCCGCCACAATCTTCACAACCTTTAGAACAAACTGTGGCATACAGTTGAATATAATGCCTTTAAATAAAAGCAACGCATCGTACATGATAGCAGTATTATTTTTGAAGTTATCCAGATGAAATGCTCGCGTATCAATTACAGACGTGTCATCTGCAGGAGAAAAATTCGGGTAACACTGAATCTTATCATTTTTACTGCGAGTGGAACATCGCAACGACAATACTACTGCTTGGTGATCTTAAATGCCGTCTGTGACCATACATGAGACGTCATCTTGTATATTTGCACCTACAATAAATGGACAGATAACTGCATTGGAATCTTTGTCGCTTCTAGTGAAATGCTTACCTACCTGTAATCCGCCAAAAATAAAAGCAATAACAATGATTTCACTACGAATATTTGTGGTCGAGCGTTACAGGTATGTGCTCCAGTCGACATTCGGGAGGTTACTATCACGGCTTAACATTACTTTATCCATCTGCTTTTTTTTAGTAAGGGTACATGTACCTAACCGACGAGTTAGGGGCCTGTATGCGGCACCAAGAACGTATTTGACATTGTTAATACAAAAGTTGCAGAAAAAGCGTTTTACTCCCGAAGTGTCGGGCATTCTTAACATTTGAAGGGCACGTTGAAGCACGTCACCGATCCGATGGCGTCACGTGTTGGAGTCGCCGCGCTAGGAGTGCGGCGACTCCAACACGTGACCAGAGAAGGAAGAACCAGAGAAGGAAGAACGTGCGCAGGAAATTCACGCCCACCACACGCCTGGACCATAGGGCTGGACCATGAAGAATTGACGGTAATCGCCATATGTTCGAACGGAGCAGGGCGCGCCATGCCCCTGTGACGAACAGCATGACCAGCCAAGAAATCCAGTAGCTGTTCAAACAAGAAGAAGAGTTTAGTGAACGTGTTCAAGCTGCTGCTGCTGCTGCATTACCCCCTCCACTGTAGAGGGTCTGTAGAAACAGTCGCTAAGGTGTTTGTTTCTTTTTGTCTACTTGCGTTCTATAGATAGCCCGTGGACGAATGTCGATACAGTCTCAATTTTGCCAATTCTGTGTTTGTAAACTGTAGACGAAAGTCGATAAGCTTTCTATTTCTTTTTACCTACTCCCGTTTTATAGATTGCATATAGCCAAAGTTCATAAGCAGTTTGTTCTATTTGTCCGCTTATGCTCTATAGACTCCCTTGGGACAAATGTTGACACAGTATTTATTTATTGTTTCCAATATTTGTCTGTAGACTGTCTCGAATATTTTTCACTCCTGCAAGCTTATAAATTGTCTGTAGACGAACGTTGATAAGCTGTTTGTTCTATTTGTTCGCTTCTACTCTATAGACTACCTATGGACAAATGTTGACACAGTCTTTTTTTATTGTTTCCATTATTTCTCTACAGACTCTCTCGAATATTTTTCACTTCTCCAAGCTTATAAATTGTCTATAGACGAACGTTGATAAGGTTTCTATTTCTGTCTACTCCCTTTCTAACGCCAGCCTATCGAAAATATTGTTATGATCCTTTTTCCTATTGTAGGCCTCCGCCCCACTGATTACCTGTAGAAAAAATTCGATGCAGTTTCGATTTTTCCTTATTGATTCTTAGTCTATAGACTGTTTATGGACAAGAGTCGATCAGCCGAGCAGTTTGACACTAAGAAAGAACGTGTTTTCACTTCCGTGCTGTTTATTCTCTTGTGCTGCACCAACGCAGCCAGCGTGCTTTGTTCGCCGCCGCCGCCACAGACCACATTCATGGTGTGTTAGCGAAGACTTTCGAATATCTTTAAAAGCTGCCTGTGGCAGATATCACAATCCTAGTTCTTGAGCTGGTCTACACGAAGCGGCGGACAATACTTGAGCAAAAAATTGAGATTCAAAATCGACTAACGAATAAGAAATTACGTATTAAGTTTTTATGTATTTACATTATGGCACATATTGCTATTTGCAAATTCCAGCCGTGTAGCTCCTAATGCTAGGCTAAATATCTGATGGCCCATATTGCAATTTACAAATTCAAACCGTAGATTTCGCAAGGCGGATCCACTTGGAACGAATTTTCAAGCTGACACAAGTTTCGATATATAAAATCCCGCACTTTACGTAGGACTACCATTTAATTGTTAACAAAACGTCATCACATGCACTCAAGCACAGGAGCAAGTGGAACGCCAATGCATTTTTCCACAAAGTTCGGGAATTTACATTTCGAAACTGCTGTCATCCTGAGAATGCGTCCCAAGTGAAATCGAAATCCACTGCGTGAAGCGAAATCCACTGCTTGAATTTGTAAATTGCAATATGGGCCATAAGATAATTAGCTAAAAAGTTTAGTAACGGATTGTTGTTAATTAGTCGATCTTGTGTTTCAGATTTTAGTCCAAGTAGTATCCGCCGCTGCGAGTAGACCAACTCCTAATTAAGAACCGACCTTTACAACATAAAAACAAATTTCAAAGCATTCCATGAAACACACTACATGTATATATATTGCCACGGGACTGCCGCTCGAACACGTACATTGCGCCTATTCGTGAGCTTGTTTTACGCCTAGAAAAACACTTTTATGTAGCACATTTTGAGCAACGCAGAGCGGGAGTCGGCAATTGCTCTATAATTTCCTTCGTGTGAATTTTTAATTAAGACTGTATGGTAGTCATTTGTGGGAGTCCCCCTGACCGTTTCTTACTTTGGGACTCCCTGTGTAGTGCTAATTCAGTATACAATTCTTTGTAAAACTCACATCGTTGATGAATAAACTTGAACTTGAACTTGAATTACCTAATTAGGGGAACGCAAAAAATAGACTGAGTGCTTGAAACCGACGGCAAACATTACCTTTGTTCTCTCCAGCTACGTAGCGTCTGTATATATTAATGTTCGGCTCAATTTAGGTGAAGCACCCTGGATACTTGTTTGCAATTCGAATTATTCTCCCCGGTTTCCTATATCACCACCGATGAAGGCCATAGACCGGCACGTCACCAAAGGTTATGTCAACATGAGCGAACATCCCATATACCGACGGTGGTAAGGCGTGAGATGAACAAGAAGATAGGCGATACTGTAAAAGTCCTATTGCTTTAGGTTTACATGCCGTCTATAGATTGACTATAGAGACAAAAGTCGTTCATCGGCGGCACAACCCGTGTACGCTGTAGGCAAGCGCACATACCGGTGGATAATACGGAGATACGTTAGATATTAGCCACTGGAGTTGTATACTGCTGAGATTTCTTTAGAGCCTATGCGTAGATTTTAGCATACACATTGTGCATATCTCCGCATTTATTGATCATATGACATGAGCTACGTTGTCGCTCTCGGCAATCCCAAGACAGTCTTCACAGTTGTCAAAGCATGACCTTTGCGGCAGTAGAATAAAGAAAACAAAACGCCGATCCAATCCTGCTAACACATGTTATGAACACGAATTTTAGCTACAAGCGAATTGGAAACAGGCATCAAGCTAACAGCACAGAGACTCGTAATGTTTGTAGCTGACAACGCAGATTTTGTGAGTGTGCGATGAACCGATCTCGCACATGTCGTCTGCGCCCTGTGTGTCTTCCGATACTCAGATACTTTTCACGTTGCCCTCATATCTCTGCTGCGTCAGTAATATCAGGTGGTTTTTCGTAGACTGATATCCGGCTAAATAAAGTCATCAGTTTCTCACTCACTTAATTAAGTGCCAAATCATCTGAACCCACCCAGTGCTTCGCAGGAGGTATTCCTGTGGGCCGAGCATATGCGTACGCAATTACTGTATAGGTTTATTTGACCTATGATTGGAACAGAAAACTTGCACCAACATGTGTGCAGGTATCCCACTTGGCAGTACGCTGGAAGATATGCCAGAAATGCATTGTATTACTCATCGTCGTTGGCAATGACGCAAACGCCTGACGGGCCTTGTAACGGCTTTGGGAAACACTGAACTCATCAAAGTGTGCGTTTCATTTCCATACGATAGCCCACAGCGTTTGTAATACAACGCAGCAATGCCTTCTTTCCTTTATCCATGAAAAATAAACAGAAAAAATGGAAAAGAAAAGCAGCCCGTTTCGCGCTCATGGCGCGCAGAGAGAGAGAGAGACCCAGTAATGAAAGGGGAAAGGGCACTCGGACTTTTCGGAAAATGGCACACGCACCCTCGTCGCCCTGGGTGGCAGCTTGAGGGATTTTAGTGGCACGCAACGGCGGCGCGCCATGTTTCCACGTCATTTTCAATTCTCAACGGCAGCGCCAGGCGCGTAACGCTTGTTTCAGCGGTGTGCGGTGTCTCCCCGTACCTTGGTGTCTGTCACACGTCAACTACACGACAACTACACTGAACGTTAAGTTTTAGCAAGGATGTTTTCCGTCAATAGCTCGTGATTTGGCGAGCGCATTTCGTAGAGCGAACCTGCTGCATGTAGTGCAGGCGACTCGGGCATAGTCTAGAATTGTCGTTCACATGATTTGATGACGCGCTCTCTTTCTCGCTTCCACTATAGGGAATGTTTTACGGGAAGCGATCAATCAGGACTGTTGATTTTAGCGTCATAGTTGATGTAGGTAACAATGAAAATCCACCATGATCTACGTTGATACTGAGCAGCCATTAAGAGGACTATTGGTGTAGAGCAGACAGTGTGGGTAATCACCGTCTAGTATTGCAACTAGTCCACCGCCGGTGAATATATTGTTTGAAGAGTTGCTTAAACACGCCGAAATGCCGGGGAAAAAGAATGTCAAAAAACTACAAAAGGCAAACAAAAAAGCATTTAGGAACAGCGCATTCGTCTGCAGCCTAAGTATATAGTGAGGTGAATTTCAGGGCTTTTTCTTTGCAAATAACTTCCACAGCGCGTTTCCGACAGGCCTCATCTCGTTTCTTTTCGTGGTGCACATCGAACATGTATTCAGAAAAAATGAAAATGAAAAAAAAAAGCTATGCCTGCGCTGTTTCCGCAACTCTCTTTTCGCTTTCAGAGAAATGTAATTTCTAAAGTTGCGATGTTCAAATTATTATTTCCGTAGTATTGATACACCCAAATACACCCATCCAGGCATTACTGAACTTTTTAAAAATTACGCACCTGGATTGCAGACTTTGAGCATGCCAAATTGCTTGCCATATGTTCTGCATCTTCCTTCTGTCGTCATCGCCACCCATGCACCTCTTTCTTCCCTCTTTCTTTCCCTCTTCCCCTTCCCCCAATGCCGAGTAGCTGGCTAGAGGAATATACCTCAGGTCGACCTCTCAGCATTTCGTATCATTAAACTTGTCTCTCTCTCATTGCCAATCGTCAGCTTTGGATATGGGCTACAAAAACTCAGGTGAACGACGACAACAACAAGAATCGGCGAACAAGATGAGTGGTTCTGAGATTGGAAGAAGCGGGAATTGTCAGCTATGTTTGAGGTCAAAACTAGCTCCCCGAAGGCGAACTACATAGAAGTTTCTTTACGAGGCAGTTCAATCATTGACTGTGTTGTCTCATAAAAATGCGAATGCTACTAACTTTACCCCTCTCAAGAATATGCATGGCGACGCAGACGATAAAATTGTGTACAAAAATAAGCTTAAAATCTGAGACTTCCTGAACAAAGAACAGATAAGAATCGAAGAAGCCATGTACAAGGCTACATCAACATTTCGACTGTAGCAAAACTAAGAGACGGCATGTGCTCTATTCGTGTCTTGCTTCACTGAAAATTTTAAGTGGCGCAGATGACGATTTAAGATAAAAAAAACGAGAAGCCCGAACGCAAAATAAGTGCAACCCCGGCGGCACTCGAACCCATAATCCTCGGTTTATAATACCGATGCCTTGTCCATTGGTCTACGGGGGCTCTCACGCTGAGACTGCAGCACTTAGTTGGCCAATCCTGGCCAGGGCGTCGCCGACCCTCGGCGCAACCGCGTGAACGTACTCGTCCCACTGCTACCTCCTTCGTCGTCGTTGTCGTCTTCCGCAGCTGATTCCGATGCGGCTCGTCATGGCAGCGTTCCCATACTGCCTCTCCGTCTGCGAAGGCGCTGACGGCGCTGGCCCACTGTCACTTGTTGAGGTGATTTCGGTCTCAAGTTCTTTGTCTCAGCATATCGCGAATCGAAAACTCGTATACAGCTGAGCTCAAATTTCGCATTAGAGAATATCGTAATCGTCGTACATAATTACAGCGAATGTGGTAGCCACTAATTCGTCTGCATTTTCTTTGTCCGCATCCGTCAGCAAAAATGTTGGCCGATCGCGGCGGCGGTGTAGGGCCAGGAGCAGTGCTTCGTGCCCCCTTAAGGTAGAATATTTAATTAGTCAGCTAAGTAAAACTAACCGTACATGCATTCTTTGGAATCAAGCACACAACATACCGAACAGCGCACGTCTCAATAAAGAACAAGTATAAGAACATCATCCGAAGCACTTAATTGACTATAAGTCACTCCTCACAACAATACCAAGCACGTAGAGCTCCCCACATACGTTTCCCCGTAAAGATTACTGTTTCGCTAGCTGTCACGCAGACGGCAGCTTTCGACGTGTGGAGGGACGTCCCCAGCCTTTCGTATAAAAGAAGCAGCCTACCAACTGATTTCAATGTTGTTGCAGTAATATTGAAGGCACCGGCGTGTTGTAAAAATATGATTACTCCCGTTACTACCATCCCTCAAAAAAAGTTTATACTATCTATAGAAATCTACAGACTTCTTATAGACGACTTTGCCTTCCTATAGATTTGTTCTTTTGTTGATATAAAGTCTAGAGTCTGTCTATAGACGAGAGTCGATAAGGTTTCTATTTCTTTTTGCCTGCTCCCATCTTATTTATTTTTTCAGACAATATTATTTATAGATACTGGGATCTTTCGGAAGATCTTAATAGGTTGGGAACATACAAGTACATTCATACAAACGTACAGGTTAAGCAACCATGCCGATGCTTGAATTCAACATGCAAATAGGACAGGTTGCACGAAAAAGGAGCAAAATAACTATGTGCGATTGAGCCAAGAATGATCGTGTGCCTAAAAACAGATTAAGAATTTAGTGTAATGACTTCATCAGGAAGTATATTCCAATCAACTATTGTTATTGTTAGACGATTTGAAGCAATTTCTATGCGGTGTTCACGGGTTCCCTGTTCGAGACTGTATATGACGAGTAGCTTAACCAGTTAAGGGTGTTCAGATCTGCGAGGTTTCAGTTTAATAGTGGTCACTCATTAGCTGAAAAAAGAATTTTAATCGGGAAGCACGGTTTGTTTTCTAATCGACGCGAAGCCACAACGTTTAAGGAGATCTCGTAGAGAAATTGGACCATAACTATTGTAGATAAATCGGAGGGCTTTCTTTTGAATTCTTTCTAATTTTTCTATATTTATCTTTGTGTAGGGGTCCCAAATGATCCATGTTTATTTTAAAGTAGGACGAACTATTGTATGATATGCCAGGAGGCGCACAGCTTGTGTCGAGTATTTTAACCACCTTCTGAGGGTGAACAATTAGCGAAGACAATTAGTCGTTACATTGTCAGTATGTTTTCAGCAGGGAAGATTGTCAGGTATGTGTATGGCCGAGATATGTGTAGTGCGATACCTGAGAAATATAAGTGTTCCGTGCAAAATAGCGGCAGAGAAGGGGCTTTTCCGTTCGTGTTATTATCATACAGACGGTCTTTTCATAGTTAACAGACATTTGTCATTGATGGCACCTTCCAATTATTTTGCCAAAATCGCCATTTTGCATGACTAGATCTTCGGGTGTGACAATTTCATCGCATAGCGTACAGTCATCCATGTAAAGTTTAATTTTGACCGATACATTACTTCCAATGTCATTTATATAAAGCAAGAATAATAGAGGACCCAGCACGGATCCCTGGGGAACGCCACAAGCAACACGTAATCTCTTGAAGGAAGTCTCGTTTATCCTAACTTATGGGGAGCGATTTGTTAGGTATGCTTGTATTCTTTTTAATAGCTTATTTTTGTTAGTAACAAACTTAATTTGTAAACTAATTAGCAATGGGTTACATTGTCGAATGCTTTACTTAAATCCATGAACATAGCGTCGCTTTCTTTTGTACTATTTATTGTTTTGCAAAATCTTGAATATATTCTAGTAACTGAGTGTTTGTGGTGAAGCCCTGCCGAAATCCATGTTGAGCGTTGGTCAGTACCCAACGCTCATCAAAAAAAAACAGTTACATGCTTATAGATGAGGTAATTTTGCATGTTGTCGAAGTCAGAGAAATTGGTCGATGTTTTTATGCAATTATTGTTTACCTTATTTATGTAAGAGTTTTATTAGTGCTGTTTTCGAGTCATCCGGAAGCGTGCCATCCTAAAGCGATTTGGTAAACAAAATTTTCTAGTATATCGCATACCACTCGGCATATCGTTTTAAGAAGGCATTTGGCATACCACCTGGACCGGCGCTTTCTTATTGGCAATTTTTGACAGTAAGTAACATATACCATGCTCAGAAATAACAATATCAGGAAAGGAAGGCGAATCTATAGAAATAGAAGGCTGATAACCGTCATCCTATGTGAATAGAAGACTGAAGTGATTGTTAAAAACAGAACATGCAACCTGCTCATCGTCGACATTATTACCGCCTATTATGGACATATCGGAAGGGGAAGAAGAATGAGTCATCGTCCTCCAGAAACTCCATGGAGATGTTTTCATAAAACTAGGAAGATGCACATTAAAGTAATTCCGTTTGTCATTTATTATCACTTCTTTTAAATTATTTGACGCTTCCTCAATGACCCTTTCATTATTTGTTCAAGTTTTCAGCTTTGCGCAAATTTTAATCCGCTTAAGGTTGCGTTGCTTGAGCAACGCCTCGCGAGAGATCCAGGGATTCCGACCCGCCACAATCTTCACAACCTTTAGAACAAACTGTGGCAGACAGTTGAATATAATGCCTTTAAATAAAAGCAACACATCGTACATGCTAGCAGTGTTTTATTTAAAGTTATCCAGATGAAATGCTCGCGTAACGCGTCATCGACAATACTACTTCTTGGTGATCTGAAATGTCGTCTGTGACCATACATAAGACGCCATCTTGCTCTTACGTCATCTTACGTCAAGCTATGCCGGGACTGCCCCTCTGTGATCCGGTACCGCTTCTGAGGTCGCTGACTGTTTCTTGCGCTCCATCTTCCTGCGCCACGGGGCTGCTCGCGTTCTTCTCAGTGACCGTGGCAAGGCGTTTATTTCCCAAGTTCTCGAGCAAGTTCTTCGCACCGCTGATACCGTCCACAAATCTACTTCTACCCATCGTTTGCAAACCAATGGCCTTACTGAGCGCTTCCACCGTACGCTTTCTGACATGATTTCCATGTACTTCCGCCCTGACCACATTGACTGGGATAAAATTCTTCCTTTTCTGACATTGGCATATAATACTGCTATTCAACGGACTACCGGCTACAGCCTTTCTTCCTTGTGTATGGAAGATCTCCTTCCACTATATTTGACAGAGGATTCTTTTTAGCACCTTCCTCGCCTATCGCGTCCCTTTCAGAAGATTTTTCTTCCCTAGTTGGACATTGCCGTCAAATCGCCCGGCAAAGTACAGAAGCTTCCCAAGCTGAGCGCCAACGTCGCTGCGACAACAAACGCCTCGACCTCCGTGTTCACCCTGGAGACCAAGCCCTGCTTTGGACTCCAGTCCGCATTGCGCTCCTCTGTGAGAAGTTCCTTCAACGCCACATTGGCCCATACACCATTGTGCAGCAAACTACTGCAATGAACTATCTCGTCCGCCCAGTACCCTCCGTCACTGACCGGCGCCGCCGCATTGCCGAAATTGTTCACGTCTCGCGGATGAAGCCCTTCACTACCCGTTTAGACAATCTATAATTTGCGCAGGCTGCCCGCTTCCCGGACGAGGGAAGTTATTTTAAGCACTGTTCACGTACTTCTTCGTTTTCATTTATGCTTAGCCATCATCATGTTCCTTTTCGTCCACTTCATCGCGCATGATCTGGGGCGTCTTCTTATATATATATATATATATATATATATATATATATATATATATATATATATATATATATATATATATATATATATATATATATATATATATATATATATATATATATATATATATATATATATATTCATGTATGTATATATATACATGCACGTAAACATCTAAGTATGGTATTTGGCAGTTCCGAATGTAACTCATAGCAGCAGTTCTCTACGAAACCCAGCATGCTTTCAGTTCAGAGTGCTTCTGTTTTTTTTTGTGCTTGTTTTTCCCTCCGATATAGCCTTCGGCGTGGTGCAGCTACGAGATGCGAATCCCTAGTATCCCTGCATATGCTTCCCGCAATGACGGAACACCGGCCATGAGCGCATCTACTCGCGCGCCTATTCGTGTAGCTGCGCCGTGCCGCAACAACACGAAGTCTCTTGTTGCATATCTGCGTAAGCGTCTGATTTCACTTAGCAATGTTTCTCTGCTCAGCAGTTTGAGAGGGGAGCGGTGAGGCTGGTATTGTGATCAGCTGCTGCTCTTTCCGATGTCTCAAGCGATGTAGACGTTGTTCTTGGGCGTGTTTCCATTATTTGTTTCACGAAACAGTGTTGTATGTAATGATGGTATAAAAGTCACAAACAGAGATAAGGTGCTTAAGAAAGGCAGAACAACTTTTAATTAGGACGACCTGTTACAGTGAAAGGCCTTTGGAGAAGATAAGTCCTACTGTTCCAACGAGTGAGAGCCTTTCTGGCGTACCTTATCCATGTTTAAACTTTTATACCGCTGTGTGATACTCCATCTGTCAGCCCCCTTCTTGTCGTTGGAAATAAGAGTGCCGTAATTATTCTTCCTTAATTCATGCTCAAAGCTACACTCACAAGGGGCCCTGCCACACCTTATCTAGTAAAGTGCATTGTAGCAGACACACGTAGCCTGGATTGCCATTTCACAAATACGCAGCATGCGAGTCGAGTTATCGGTAATTAAAGATTACCTACTCATTTCTTCCGGGGTGTGACCAAGCCTTCCATACAGTGTGCGCTGGAGTCTGCGGAGCCAGTGACGTTTCCCGCAACGCTCCGCGAAGAATATACGTCATCGAAACGCACTGTTTCTATTCATGGATCGGAATTTCTTGGACATTTATTCTGAGATGACGTACATAACTAACAGTGCTACACACGAAAAAAGCGAGACACACGCTGGCGCAGATGTTCAAGCAATAGCGGACGTGTCGCTTTGTCGGACGGGTAGGTGAAGGCATGCAAAAGTCGCACGAGAGGATGACGCTTATACTAAACAAGAAATACGTACAAGGACAAGCACAGTCTATTAAAAAGCAGTGCAAGCTTCCTACATTTGACAGCGGACTTCGATGAAGCTTGCATAATTGAATTTTCCCGTTTATAGCCTCGTACAAACCAGCTAGATAGTCTGTGCGCCTGATAGAAAAGAAAATTGGGACTTTTACAATGTGGCGGAGTATGGCAGTGGCTAGAGTAACAATCCTCCAGGCGTATTCAATGTTTCCCAAGGCACTGCAAGGGCCGATGAGCTCAAAGCGCATATGCTCTAAGCACATACGCTCAGCGACGGGTACAAACTAACTGATTACGCTACCCGTTTGCCCTTCCAATCTTCTAGACTAGACAATTTATTTTTTCATATAGTCGCTTTGGTGCTGCAAACCCGCAGTGTATCTTTTATCCTGTGAATGCCCACACCATCCGCATAACTCCCCTCCCCCCCTCTAATTTCACATTCCTCCTTTTAGGCTGCGTTGGCCACGTCAGAGGCGCAGAAGCAGCGACGAGTTATCCAGCAGGAGCAGGGTGACCCAATGGGGCGCTGAACTAGGCACTTCACCCTAGGAGCAAGGTGCCTCGAGCTAACGGAAATAAATGTTTCTCATTGTGCAGGAATGTTGTTATTTTTGTGACAAATTCTGCTAACAGAAATATGCAGAAAGACGCCTCTGTAGCAATTGTATTTCAAGCTCGTCAACGCTCTGAAGTATCTCGAGAAGTCAAATTGTTACCAATCACTGCATCGATTTCGTTTTCGGGCGCTACCGTTGTTAAGTGCACGGAACTATAACCCAGGGCAAGAAAACGCGGTCGCCATGACGTCGCAAAAAACATGCTTTTTTTTCGAATGCACCAGGAAGACACACTCGTGTCAACGACAAGAACAACTGGCGAATTCGTCGACATCCATAATGTCTTAATGACAAACCAGCTTTTGATACTATAACGTACCTTATTATGCTTCGAAGGCTTTAGTTGAATATATTGTTTGAAGAGCCACCTAAACACGCCGTCGTGCCGGGGAAGAAGAATAGACAGTTTTAGTACAGCGTAAAACGCTTGCGTTAGCGTTAGCGTGCGACGTAACGCAAACGCAAAGAAAGGCTGCACTGCGCGGCACAAGGTAGTGTTTTAGAATAGCGGAACGGAGAAAAGCGTTAACGTTAACGCAAACATATACGGCATCTAGATGTAAAAACACGAAATACTGGCAAGTCGAATCCACAAGAAATGTCGAGCTAATCCAATGCCGAAGCCGCAAGTGTGTCCCTAAGTCAAGCTTGTCCAGAGCCACAGTCGCTGCGTTAATTACGCATGTAGGTGTTTGGTTTCAGTGTTGTTTTGTAGAGAGTCGCGAAACACACCGATTATTGTTAGCATGCCGCGATCGAGTGTTCTGTGGGGCCCATATCACCTGTACTTTCTAAGTTGGGATGACATAGACGCCCTCATGCTTCGGGAACGAGAGCGACCACGCAAGTTGTACGTGTTCTCAAGAGGCGGCCTGCTCAATATCGAGGTGTGTGCCGGTGGGGACGTTTCGCCCGCAATTTCGCTTCCGGATAGCGGATTTCCCACGTCTTTGCACTTTTTTTGCAACAGACGCCCATCTTGACGTCTGTCCGAATGGGTTCAAGGCGAAAACCTCGTTCAGGAGGTTCATGTCGTCGTCGTTAGTAAAGCGCGCACGCATTGTGACCACTGCACCGACCACACTACTTTATTTTGCCGCGGAAAATGCGACATGCATCGGCCTTACATGCGGCTTTACAACTAGCGAACGAACGCAATATAATTGGGCGCCATCTCGAGGCGGATACAGCAAACATGAGCAACATGAGCAAACCTACCCGTTAAGCCTACTGCGTCGCTAAACGAGAGCGTTTATCGTAAACAGCGTCCATTTGTCACCTGTACGCCGCTGTCGAATCATCTTCGCACAAATCTAAAGCGAACACGAGAATTAGTTGGGAATGAATGAGCCGAACAGTGCAGGCCGACGACTCGATAGATCCGAAGCGGGCCGCTCTCAATTCGACTGGCACGGCCACGTTGCCGTACGTAAGGCTCCCTTTGCGTGCGTTAGCGTTCACCGCTAAATCCTGAAAATAGCCTACGTACGTAAGAGCTCCAGCAGCGTTTACGTACAGCGCATGCGCAGTGTGGTTCACGCAACGCTAACGCTAGCGTTAACTCTTTGCGTTTACTGCTTTACGCTATACTAAAGCTGTGCAATGTCAAAAAACTACAAAAGACTAACAAAAAAGTATTTCCAAACAGCGCATTCGTCCGCAGCCTAAGTATATACTCAGGTGAATTTGAGGGGTTTTTCTGGGCAAATAACTTCCACAGCGCGTGGCCGACTGGTCTGATCTCGTTTATTTTCGGGGTGCACCATGGAACATTTTCTCAGACAAAAAGCAAACGAAAAGCTATGCCTGCGTTATGTTACGCAATATCCTTTTCGCTATTAGAGAAATGTAATTTCTAAAGTGTCAGTGTTCAAATTATTATTTCCCTAGTCTATACACCCAATTTAAACACGAGATTCATCGCCAATCGTCAACTTTGGTTATTAGCTACAAAAACTCAGGTCAATGACAACAAGGGCAAAAATCAGCGAAAAAGATGACTGGTTCTGAGCTTCGAAGAAGCGGGAATCGTCATTTATATTTAAGGTGAACAAAACTGGCTCCCCGAATGCGAGCTACATTAAAGTTTCTTTACGAGACAGTTCAATCATTGACTGCGTTGTCTCATTAAAATACGAATGCTGTAGACTTTAACTCTCTCAACAATATGAATGGCGACGCAGATGAAAAAAAGTTGTGTACAACAATAAGCTTTAGAATCTGAGACCTCCTGCACAAAGAACAGATAAGAACCGAAGAAGCCATGTACAAGGCTTCATCAACATATCAGCTGTAGCAAAAGTAAGAGACGGCATGTGCTCTATTCGTGCTTTGCTTAACTGAAAATTTTAACTGGCGTAGATGATGATTAAAGAGAAAAAAACAAGAAGCACAAAATTTGTGCAACCCCTGCGGGACTCGAACCCGCAATCCTCGGTTTAGAATACCGCTGCCTTGTCCATGAGGCTACAGGGGCTTTTATTTTAATTACCGGCTAGGCAAAAGAAAATACAATGTGAGTATTACATGGCCATGAAAATAACTAGTCAATGCCGGATGAGTGTGGTGTGATAAGAACGATGTAGGCTGGTCACTTTGTCCAAAGCCCTTAGCTTATCAGGAGGATCACTCCGTGCACAGAAAAATTTTTCTTTTTTCAACTACATACAGGCACTCTCCCAGTGAAACCGTGGCTGCAAAGCAAAGGCATTTTTGTACCTTGGTCTGTGAATTCCTTTATATGCAAAAAACCGGAGAGGATTGAGCATATCTTACTGGACTGCCATGACGCAGTGTTTTTGTGGTATATTCTAAAACGTAGCCTTAAAAAGGAATTGCCGTTAAGTGCTTTCGGAATACGCTTCCTGCCATGCGCGGAACCAGAGGGAGTGCCTGTCGATCTGTTAATGCTTCTGTGCATGCACAGTGTGTGGCCAACGCGTATGGATATTAGACATGAGAGCATTGTTCAGGCCCCAGCACATGAATATTTCATTGAAAGTGTGTTATATATACGCGTATTAGTCTAAGGGGGCTCTCACGCTCAGACCGCAGCTCTTAATTGGGAAATCCTGGCCGGAGTGTCGCCGACCCTCGGCGCAACCGCGTGAACGCGCTCGTGCCACCGCTGCCTTCGTCGTCGTCTTCGTCCACAGCTGGTTCCAATGCGGCTCGTCATGCCAGCGATCCCATACTGCCCGTCCGTCTGCGAATGCGCTGACGGCGCTGGCCCACTGTCAGTTGGTGAGGTGATTTCTGTCTGCAGGTCTTTGCCTCAGTGTGATAGCGCAGCACTTCATGCCGCATGTGCACTGGGCGGGCTAACTGCCATGATCCATTTGACGTCACACAGCGATATATACATATATATATTGTTACGGGAAAGAAGAAGCGTTCGTCTATTTACAAGTGGCTTTTAATGGCTGAGCCAACAAGCGTAGAGCATCGATACTGCTAAACACTTCTTCGTCGTCTCTAAGACCTCCATCAGCGTCGTCTTCTTTCCCCATTACCGACTGTGACATCAACCCCGTCGGAAAAAGCACCTGATTGGTGCGGCTCATCTGCCCGAGAAAGGTAAGGTTTGAGACGGCTGACGTGGATGATGTCAGAGAGAGGTGAAGGCACCGTGGCATCCAGCGGAGACACTTCATATGTGACAGGGGTCACCTGGCGAAGGATGCGGTAAGGGCCATAGTATCGCGAGAGGAATTTATCCGAAAGACCAACACGCCGAGTTGGATACCAGACTAACACAAGAGCGCCTGGTTCATAATGCACGTCGTGATGGCGCTGGTCGTAACGGCACTTCTGGCGTGTCTGTGAAGCAGAAAGACGAATGCGGGTAATCTGGCGTGCTTGTGTCGCTGTGGTTATGACATCCCGAGTGTACTCTGTCGGCGAATCGAGCATGGTCGGGAGGAGTGTCTCGAAAGGGAAAGTTGGCTCACGGCCGAAGAGGAGATAGAAGGGGGAATAGCCAGCTGTGTCGTGGCGCGAGGAATTGTAGGCGAACGTGACAAATGGTAGAGCAATGTCCCAGTCGCGATGATCGGAGCAAACATACATTGCTAGCATCTCAGTTATTGTGCGGTTCAGGCGTTCGGTAAGACCGTTAGTTTGAAGATGGTAAGCGGTAGTAAGTTTGTGTTTAGTAACACAAGATCGAAGTAGGTCGTCTATGAATTTGGCAAGAAAGCATCTGCCGCGATTGGTGAGAAGTTGACGAGGTGCACCGTGGTGCAAGATAACGTCGTGAAGCAAGAAATCAGCGACGTCTGTAGCGCAGCTGGTCGGTAGGGCTCTAGTAATGACATAGCGAGTTGTATAGTCCGTAGCGACGGCAATTCATCTATTACCGTCCTTGGATATAGGGAATGGTCCGAGGAGATCAAGGCCAACGCGAAAAGAGGGTCGGCCGGTATATCCAAAGGCTTCAGCAGTCCGGCAGGAGACACAGCTGGTCTTTTTCGGCATTGACATGACTCACACGCGGCAACATAGCGCCGGACGGAGCGGTTGAGACGGGGCCAGAAAAACCGTCGCTGAATTCGGTCATAGGTCCGCGTGACGCCAAGGTGTCCAGCGGTGAGAACGTCGTGCAGTTGCTGCAGTACAATCTGTTGCAGATGAGACGGAATGACGGTTAGGAGCTCGGGCCCGTCGGGGTGCATTTTGCGGCGATACAGGATGCCATTTTGTAGTACGAACATGTGAAGGGTTGGGTCAGACGGAGCAGAGAACAGGCGTTCGATAATGGGGTGTAACGACTCATCTCGTCGTTGTTCAGCGCCAATGTCTTGCAAGGCTGAGAGCGAAAGAACGCAGATCGGTGCGACATCCACTAAACCGTCCGGTACATCGACGGGATGACGAGACAGGCAGTCGGCGTCCTGATGTATGCGACCAGACTTGTAGACCACAGTGTATGTGTATTCTTGCAGCCGTAGGGCCCAGCGACCGAGGCGTCCGGTGGGATCCTTGAGGAGGAAAGCCAACAAAGGGCGTGGTGGTCGGTTGTAACTGTAAATGGTCGACCATATATGTAGGGTCGGAACTTGCCCATCGCCCAAATTAGGGCGAGGCACTCGCGCTCAGTTATCGAGTAATTGCGCTCAGCAGGAGAGAGGAGGCGACTGGCGTAGGCGATGACGCGCTCGTGCCCATATTGGCGTTGAGCTAAAACTGCGCCGATGCCGTAGCCACTGGCGTCAGTGCGGATTTCTGTCGGAGCGGAGGGGTCAAAATGGGCGAAAACAGGAGGTGTGGTAAGCAGCGTGATGAGTTGCGAGAAAGCAGACGCTTGTTCAGAGCCCCAACAAAAAGGAACATCTTTCTTCAGGAGGTCGGTAAGGGGACGGGCAACATGGGCGAAATTTTCTACAAACCTGCGGAAGTAAGAGCAAAGGCCAATAAAGCTGCGAACATCTTTAGCACAAGTTGGTACGGGGAAATTCTGCGAAGCATGAACTTTAGCGGGGTCGGGGCTAATGCCTGACGAATCGACGAGGTGTCCGAGCATGGTTATTTGGCGGTGACCGAAGTGGCACTTGGATGAGTTGAGGTGCAAGCCAGCGGTGCGAAAAACAGAAAGAACAAATGAAAGTCTTTCAA
This sequence comes from Dermacentor variabilis, assembly GCF_050947875.1. Taxonomy (NCBI): domain Eukaryota; kingdom Metazoa; phylum Arthropoda; class Arachnida; order Ixodida; family Ixodidae; genus Dermacentor; species Dermacentor variabilis. The sequence continues at coordinate 41,025,725 of NW_027460291.1, forward strand.
GATGAGTCGCAAACGTTGAAGAGAATAAGACGACGTCATCCAGTGTAGCACAAACAGATGGACCATTTCAAACCACGCAAGAGCATGTCCATCATCCGTTCAAAGGTCGCCGGGACATTGCATAAGCCAAATGGCATTACTCGGAACTGATATAGGCCGTCTGGTGTGACGAATGCGGTTTTTTCACGGTCCATTTTGTCCACAGCAATTTGCCAATATCCAGAGCGAAGGTCTATAGATGAAAAATAAGTGGCACCATGGAGACAATCCTGAGCATCGTCAATGCGGGAAAGTGGATATACATCTTTCTTGGTGATCGTGTTTAGATGGCGATAGTCAACGCAGAATTGCCAGCTGTTATCCTTCTTTTTGACGAGAACAACAGGGGACGCCCACGGTCTGGAAGAGTGTTCAATAATCCCTTTGGCAAGCATCTTGTCAACCTCGCTCTGGATAACTTGTCGCTCAGAGGGCGACACCCGGTATGGGCGTCTGCGAACAGGTGCTCCATCGCCGGTATTTATCCGATGCGTCACAACAGTAGTTTGACGCAAAGGGCGATCGTTCAGATCGAAAATGTCGGAGTAGGACTCGAGGAGGCCACGGAGTTGTGCGGCTTCTTGGGTTGAGAGGTCCGGTGCAATCATCTTTGCAAAGTCGTCGGTCGGGACTGATGCAGAAGGCGCAGAATGAGCAGTGGTCGAAGGCGGCGCAATAGATAGAGCAGATATGTGGCACTCGTGCGTTGGTGACACCGTGGCAAGAGACATGCCTCGAGGAACTACTTGCGGGCACTGTCCGAAATTTAGGATGGGAAGACATGTCTGATTGTCCGCAACAGAAACGATGGTGTGTGGGAAGGAGACATTGTGAGAAAGCAGGACCGACGTCGCGGGAGTAAGGACATAGTCTCCGTCAGGTACAGGTGGGCTGGCTAAAACAGGGATGAAGGTTGCTGCACGAGATGGCAGGCGTATAAAATCCGCGGAACAAAGTTTAGCTGGAGCTTGAGCATGAAGGTCAATGGGAACAAGTAGGGGTAGGTCAAGTTGTACAACACCGGCGGAACAGTCAATCAGAGCAGAACGGGCGGATAAAAAGTCGAGTCCGAGGATCACATTATGAGGGCAACGTTCAAGCACACTAAACAAAACGGACGTGTGGCGACCGGCGACACTGACACGAGCAGTACACATTCCAAGCACAGCCGGAGTTCCACCATCGGCGACCTGGAGCAGTGGAGTCGGAGCAGGGGTAAGTACTTTTTTCAAGCGCGTTCGAAGCTCCGCACTCATGATGGAAATTTGGGCTCCACTGTCGATGAGTGCTGTAACGGGCACACCATCCACGTCCACGTCCAGAAGGTTCCGATTAGTGGGCAGGGTCAGCAGAGAAATTTCAGGCCGGTTTTTTAGAGCAGCGTCACCTCCAGGAGCTGCCCCAGTTAGTTTCCCGTCGGAGAGCGGCGACGGTAAGCTGGGAATGTAGAGCGACGCAGCTGGGGCGAACGGGAGCGGCGTCTATGTGGTGATGGCGATCGGCTGGTCGCGGTGGCTCGAACGTTGTCAGGTGCGTCTTCAACCTCGGTGGAGAGTGATGGCTGGCGAGGATTCAGTGGGGAGCTGCGGTAGGCGGGAAAGCTTGGTCGAGAGTGGGCTGGCCAGGAACTTCGACAGTGGCGAGAGATGTGGCCCACACGTCCACGGTAAAAGCAGATGGGTCTATCGTCATGGGTGCGCCATTCGGCCCGGTTGCGATAGCTCGGATATGGACCGTATTGGCTCCGGTGAACAGGGGCAGAGGCAGCAGACGAAGCAAAGTCAGGACGGCTGGCGGAGCAGATGGATGGAAGACCTACATTGGCAAGTTCTTGGCGAATGACCGGCTGAATGAGGGACACAAGCGGCCGGGAATCGTCAAAGCATTGCGTCACTGGCGTGGAAGGAGACGCTGCTTCGATTTCTCGCCGTACGATACGTACGACGTTCTCGCAAAAGGTGGACTCACGCGGTGGACAAATGTTTTCGCACGTCGACGAAGCTGCGGTTTTAGGTAGACGAGTAAACTGTCGAACTATGCGGCTACTCTTCGCGTCTTCAAAGCGGCGACATTCGTGAATTATCTCATTGACCGTTGTGATGTTCTCATAAACAAGCAGGTTAAACGCGTCGTCCGCGATGCCCTTTAAGACGTGGCTGACCTTGTCTGCCTCTGGCATATTGTAATCTACTTTGCGGCAAAGAGCGAGGACGTCCTGGATATACGCCACGTAAGATTCAGTGGACGTCATTACACGGGTCCCAAGGTCCTTCATCGCAGCACGTTGGCAGCCGACGGGTTTGCCGAACAAATCTGTCAGCATCTGTATACACTGGTCCCAACTCGTAATCTCTTCTTCATGTGTTTCGAACCAGACCCGGGCTGTTTTCTTGAGGTAGAATATTATATTACCCAGCATAAGCGTGTTATCCCACCTGTTGTGTGCGCTGACCCGTTCATAATTCTGTAACCAGTCGTTGACGTCAACGTTGTCAATCCCGGAAAACATGCCAGGGTCGCGAGGCTGGGCCAGGATGACCGTCGGTGGCGACGCCAGGGCCGCGGTTGAACTCTCTCTTTCGGATGACATGGCGGCCAGGTTACGTCCGCTGCGGAGCTCCGTCTTGCTCAAGTGATTACCCCGCTCGTCCACCAATGATGTTACGGGAAGGAAGAAGCGTTCGTCTATTTACAAGTGGCTTTTAATTGCTGAGCCAACAAGCGTAGAGCATCGATACTGCTAAACACTTCTTCGTCGTCTCTAAGACCACCATCAGCGTCGTCTTCTTTCCACATTACCGACTGTGACAATATATCTATATATTTGTGTGTACGCCGGCACTGAATAATTTGATGGCATCCCCGTTTGGGTGCGTGATGATGTTATAACAACTGGCGACACGGGTCTTGCATACACACGTAAGCGACGGCTTTGGGCCTGCACGGGTGGACAGGCACGAACGAAAGCAAGCGAGCGGAGTTTTCGTCCAGCTTCAAGGCGCTGCACGTGCTCCCGAAGTTCGGCATCGCCCACCGAACACCCCTGCTGAGGAAGTACTCGGCCACATGAAAGGACAAACGGGGCTTGGAGCTGGCAGCACGTCCAAGCAAGGAAACGCCAAACTGATGAGTAACGGATATATCTACTTCTGTCGAAATGCCGCCACTGGGAAAGATGTCCGGTTCGACCCGAAAACGCAAAAATTCGAGTCGTACTTAGAGCGTTTTGAACATTTCTTAACGGCTAATGATATCGTCGACGTACGCAAAGCGCCTTCCCGTCTTTTTGACAGTCAAAGGACCAGAGGCTTACGAAGTACTGAGAAGACTGATTGTGCCGGCGGGAGAAAAATCGTACGCAGAAGTTAAACGCCTCCTGAAGTAGCACTACAGCCCCAGGAGTTCCGTAATAGCAGAACGATGCAAGTTGAACCGGCGCGTACAACAGGAGGGCGAAAGAGTGGAGGGGTTCATCGTGGACCTTAAACATTTAGTCAGGAAGTGTGACTACGGTGACTTTTTGCAAGGCGCCCTCCGAGATAGGCTGGTTGCTGGCATACGGAACGAAGAGACCCAGCGTGCTCTGTTTGCTGAAGGAGAGCTGACATTTGTTGGCGCTTGCAAAATCGCCCTGGATAGAGAACTAGCGGCGCGAGACACTGAACAAATGCGGTCAAGAGAACGAGAGGCACCCGTGCTGGTCGTGAAAAGCCGACCACACCAGTGTCAGAGACCAGCTAATCCTAAGCATATTGAAGCCCGCAAGAAGGAAAAATACGCAAGATGTGGCAAGGGATACTCGTCGGAAGAATGTTGGCACAAAAACTTTATTTGTCGCAAGTGTTCGGCTGTAGGTCATTTGAAAAGCATGTGCCCAGTTGCTAGAGCGAAGCCGAAAAACATGCATGCGCTCGAGTGTTCTGACGAGGACTCGGAGCAGGAACTCTACCATGTCATTAACACCAACCAATCATCTTATGGAGTAAGTGTGGAAATAGAAGGGCGTACACTGAATATGAAAATTGACACGGGAGTGGCTGTCACAATTGTACCGTAGCAAGTGTACCTCTCTGAATTTCCACCCGTCAAATGTGAACCATGCAAAATCTCGCCTCGCACGTATACTGGGGAGCAAATACAGCTAAAAGGGCCGTGTAACGTGGTGGTTAAGTACAACAATCAGTGCATGACTCTACCAGTGATTGTTTTAAAAGACAACGAGAGCAAGTCGCCTGTACTAATGGGGCGAAATCGGTTAGAACGTTTGAAGCTTGACTGGCTAGAAATGGGCCAGATTGCAGTAGAAGACAGAGTATCGGTGCTAAAACAGAAGTACCCATGCATGTTTTCTAAAAAGCTTGGTACAATACAAAACTTTGAAGCAAAGATTGTTATGAAACCGGGTACAGTTCCTGTATTTTGCCGCGCTAGACCAGTTCCTTTTACGTTGCAGGAAAGAGTTGAGCGGCAGCTGCCAGAACATGTGGAAACGGGCATGCTGCTGTAATGCGAAGTGACTGCGCTACGCCACTTCTCACAGTTGTGAAGGAAAACGGAAGTGTCCGGTTATGCGGGGATTACAAGACTACAGTAAACCCCTCTCTCAAAAGAGATCATTGCCCCCTACCCAGACCAGAGTACTTCTACACTGCCTTAGCAGGAGGAAAGGTGTTCAGTGTACTAGACCTTTCTTCGGCGTACCAGCAGCTGCCACTCACTCCGGAGTCACGACCATTTTTGACAGTAAACGCTAGTCTTGGGTTGTTCGAATTTCGGCGCCTTGCTTACGGGGTGGCAAGTGCACCCGCTGTCTTTCAGGCAATGATGGACGAGGTAGTTCATGGCATCCCACATGTAGGGTGTTATATTGACGACGTTATCGTCACAGAGACAGATATCGGCAACTGCCAGGAGACACTAGAACGTGTCTTGCAACGCCTCAGTGAATAAAACATCACTCATAACCTGGATAAATGCCGCTTTTTCAGAAAAGCGGTTACATATTTGGGGTCACACAGTGACTGAGCAAGGCATTTACCCTACCGACACAAAGAAGAGCGCAATCTTACAAGCCCCCGAGCCCACTACAGTTACAGAGCTTAAGGCGTACTTAGGAATGTGGAATTTTTAGTCAAAGTTTCTCAAGAACGCTTCGACAGTAGCATAGCCGCTTTACCGGCTACATAGAAAAGAAGAAAAATGGTCGTGGACAAAAGAGTGCAGCACCGCGTTTAAAAATACGCAGCACTTGCTAACAAGCAGCAAGGTGCTCGGAATTCATGACGTCAAGAAACCGCTCGCAATGCTTTGCGATGCATCGTCATATGGCTTAGGAGCCGTTATCTTTCACGAGATGGCTGAAGGTGAAGAAAAGCCAATTGCTTTTGCTTCGCGTGCACTGTCGGAAGCAGAAAAAAAAATGCGCGCAGTGCGAACGCGAGGCCCTGCCGTTAATCTTTGGCCTAAAGAAATTTCACCGGTACCTGTACGGCCGAGAATTCACGATATATGGAGACAACCAGCCACTGCTCGGGATACTAGGGCACGATAAGCGTATCCCGACTACCGCTGCCGCGCGTATGCAACGCTGGGCTTTAACCCTCGCAGCTTACAGGTACCGGCTGAAATTTAGGAAAGGAAAAAAATGTTGAAGTGGCAGACACCTCGTCTAGGCTGCCCCAAACCAGGACCATTGAACGACGAGCCATCAGATTGCATGTCAATCTTTCAGTGTCTCCCGCTGACAGCAGAGGAGATTGCAAGGGTCTCGAAGCGAAGCTTAACTCTGTGCCGCGTGGCACAATATACGCTAAACGGGTGGCCTAGACAGCAGGCAGATGAATTGAAATCTATGTTCGCCGCGATCAGCTGTCACTAGAGCAGGGCTGCGTGACGTGGGGCGTAAGAGTCGTAATTCCGGAGCTGCTGAGGGACCGCGTGCAAAACATGCTGCACGAGGAGCACCCTGGCACCAACCGCATGAAAATGCTAGCGAGGAGTTTTGCATGGTGGCCAGGAATCGATTTGGCCATTGAACAGTACGTTCAGAGGTGCAAAATATGCCAAGCACTTCAGCCAGCTTCTCTGCCGGTTCCTCTTCGCCCTTGGCAATACCCCGTCCAGTGTTGGTCACGCGTCCATGTAGATTTTGCACAGAAGGGTACGAACGTGTTTCTGGTATTGGTCGACTCATTTTCCAAATGGATAGAAGTATGACCGATGTCGTCAACCTCTGCACAAAAAACATTGGAAAAACATCGGGGTGCTTTTGCCGCTTATAGCTTGCCCGAAATATTGGTGAGTGACAACGGGCCACAGTTCACCTCAGAGGAGTTTACAGAATATATGAGCACCGACGGTGTAAAACACGTTCGTATTCCTCCTTATCACGTAGCATCCAATGGTGCTGCAGAACGAACAGTACAAACCGTGAAAAGGGCCTTACTGAAACAGGTGCTCGAGCGTGAGGCGTCGGGTAAGCAGCCGACAGTACAGGAAAATATTGATAGTTTTCTCATGGCCTACCGGAACACACCGAGCAGTGTGACAAGCAAGTCACCAGCTGAATTATTTTTTGAGGCACCAGCCACGCATAAAGCTTTCACTGCTGAAACCTGATTTTGCAAAATCCATGCGAGACAAAGAGGAAAAACTAAAAGAGCAGCGCGATTTGTTTCGTGGGCAGGAGCGCAGCTTCGTGGTGGGGGACCGGGTGTTGGTGAAAACTGTTGCGTGGGAAGAGGGTGTTGTGACCCAAATTATCAGTGCTGTGACATATATATTAAAAGTGCGCGATCAACTCCGGTTCACACACGCCGATCACCTGCGTCCTGGACATGCTGACCCCGGCGAGACGCCCCCGCACGCGGAGGTGGGTGTGAAACAAACGCCACCAGAAGGGCTACCGGCAGACGACCGCACTCCGACACCAAGACAACCGCAGGCAGACCAGGATGGTCCCAGTTCCCCTGGGATGCCGGCAGACCCTAATTGCAGAAAAACACTAGGGCACGACGAATCAGTAGCCCCACCTACACAGCAGCCTGTACCGGAAGGCTTGGCGGAGTCGCCCGTGCCAGCGGCGCCAGCTGCACCAACGCGGAGGAACAGCCACCACTATGTCGGGGTGCTCGTGTGCGCTGGCAACCGGACTGGTTTAGATGTGAGGAGTTTAAGTAATTTCGTCTTAAGTAGTCAGGTCGTAATGTTAAATTGTTAATTACAAAGCGCGTAATCTTCATAATTCCAGTTAGCTAACCCATGTATTTAATTGAGCGGGAAGGAGTTGTGATAGCGCAGCACGTCATGCCGCATATGTACTGGGCGGGCTAACTGCCATGATCCATATGACGTCACGTAGCGATATATATATATATATATATATGTATTCCCGGTTTGGCTGCGTAATGACGTTATAAACGTCAGCATATCGCGAATCGTAAAGTCGTATACAGCTGAGCTCAAATTTCGCATTAGAGAATATCGTAATCGTCGTACATAATTACAGCGAATCTGGTAGCCTCTAATTCGTCTGCATTTTCTTTGTCCGCATCCGTCAGCAAAGATGTTGGCCGATCGCGGCGGCGGTATAGAGCCAGGAGCAGGGCCTCTTGCCCCCTTAAGGTAGAATCTTTAATTAGTCAGCTAAGTAAAACGAACCGTACATGCATTCTTTGGAATCAAGCACACAACATACTGAACAGCACACGTTTCAATAAAGAACAAGTGTAAAAACATCATCCGAACCACTTAATGGACTATAAGGCACTCTTGACAACAATACCAAGCACGTAGAGCTCCCCACATACGTTTCCCCGTAAAGATTACTGTTTCGCAAGCTGCCACGCAGACTTCAGCTTTCGACGTGTGGAGGGACGTCCCCAGGCTTTCGTATAAAAGAAGCAGCCTACCAACTGATTTTAATGTTGGAGCACTATTGAAGGCGCCGGCCTGCTGTAAAAAAATGTTTACTCCCGTTACTACCATCCCTTAAAAAAGTTTATACTATCTATAGAAATCTACAGGCTTCTTATAGACGACTTTGCCTTTCTATAGATTTGTTCTTTTGTTGATACAAAGTCTAGAGTCTGTCTATAGACGAGAGTCGATAAGGTTTCTATTTCTTATTTATTTTATTTATCTTATTTATTTTTTCAGACAATTTTATTTATAGATACTGGGATCTTTTGCAAGATCTTAATAGGGTGGGAACATACAAGTACATTCATACAAACATGCAGGTTAAGCAATGATGGCGATGCTTGAATTCAAAATGCAAAAAGGGCAGATTGCATGAAAAAAGGAGCAAAGAAACTATGTGCGATTGAGCCAAGAATGATTGTGTACCCGAAAACAGAATAAAGAATTTAGTGTAATGACTTCATCAGGAAGTTTATTCCAATCAACTATTGTTATTGTAAGACGATTTTAAGCAATTGCTATGCGGTGTTAACGGGTTCCCTGTTCGAGACTGTATATGACGAGTAGCTTAACCAGTTAAGGGTGTTCAGATGTGCAAGGTATCAATATAATAGTGGCCGCTCATTAGTTGAAGAAAGAATTTTAATCGGGAAGCACGATTTGTTCTCTAATCGAAGAGAAGCCACAACGTTTAAGGAGATCTGTTATACAAATTGGACCATAAGAATTGTAGATAAATCAGAGAGCTTTCTTTTGAATTCTTTCTAATTTTTCTATATTTATCTTTGTGTAGGGGTCCCAAATGATCCATGGTTATATTAAAGTAGGACGAACTATTGTATGATATGCCAGGAGGCGCACAGCTCGTGTCGAATATTTTAAACACCTTCTGAGGGTGAACAATTAGCGAAGACAATTAGTCGTTACAGTGTCAGTATGTTTTCAGCAGGGAAGATTGTCAGGTATGTGTATGGCCGAGATATGTGTAGTGCGATACCTGAGAAATATAAGTGTTCCGTGCAAAATAGTGGCAGAGAAGGGGCTTTTCCGTTCGTGTTATTATCATACAGACGGTCTTTTCATAGTTAACAGACATTTGTCATTGATGGCACCTTCCAATTATTTTGCCAAAATCGCTATTTAGCATGACTAGACCTTCGGGTGAGAATTCCATCGCATAGTATACAGTCATCCATGTAAAGTTTAATTTTGACCGATACATTACTGCCAATGTCATTTATATAAAGCAAGAATAATAGAGGACCCAGCACGGATCCCTGGGGAACGCCCCACGCAACAGGTAATGTGTCGGAGGAATTCTCGTTTATCCTAAATTATGGGGAGCGGTTGGTTAGGTATGCTTGTATTCATTTTAGTAGCTTATTTTTGTGAGTAAACAACTTAATTTGTTAAGTAATTAGCTGTGGGTTATATTGTCGAATGCTTTACTTAAATCCACGAACATAGGGTCGCTTTGTTTTGTACTATTTATTGTTTTGCAAAATCTTGAATATATTCTTGTAACTAAGTGTTTGTGGTGAAGCCCTGCCGAAATCCATGTTGAGCGTTCGTCAGTACACAACACTCATAAAAAAAAACCAATTACAGGCTTATAGATTCGGTGTTCGAAAATTTTGCATGTTGTCGAAGTCAGAGAAATTGGTCGTGGTTTTTATGCAATTCTTGTTTCCCTATTTATGTAAGCGCTTTATTAGTGCTGTTTTCGAGTCATCCGGAAGCTTACCATCCTAAAGCGATTTACTGAACAAAATTTTCTAGTACATCGCACACGAATAGGCATAGTTTTTTAAGAAGGCATTTGGCATACCACCTAGACCGGGGCTTTCTTATTGGCAATTTCTCACAGTAAGTAACATATACCATGTTCAGAAATAACAATATCAGGAAAGGAAGGCGAATCTATAGAAATAGAAGGCTGATAACCGTCATCCTATGTAAATAGAAGACTGAAATGATTGTTAAATACAGAACATGCAACCTGCTCATCGTGGACATTATTACCGCCTATTATGGACATATGGGAAGGGGAAGAAGAATGAGTCATCGTCCTCCAGAAACTCCATGGAGACGTTTTCATAAAACTAGGAAGATGTGCATTAATGTAATTCCGTTTGTCATTTATAATCACTTCTTTTAAATTATTTGACGCTTCCTCAATGACCCTTTCATTATTTGTTCAAGTTTTCAGGTTTGCGCAAGTTTTAATCCGCTTGAGGTTGATTTGCTTGATCAACGCTTCGCGAGAGATCCAGGGATTCCGACCCGCCACAATCTTCACAACCTTTAGAACAAACTGTGGCAGACAGTTCAATATAATGCCTTTCAATAAAAGCCACAGATCGTACATGCTAGCAGCGTTTTATTTAAAGTTATCCAGATGAAATGCTCGCGTCACAATTACAGACGCGTCATCGACAATACTACTTCTTGGTGATCTAAAATGTCGTCTGTGACCATACATAAGACTTCATCTTGCTCTTACGTCATCTTACGTCAAGCTATGTCGGGACTGCCCCTCTGTGGTCCGGTACCGCTTCTGAGGTCGCTGACTGTTTCTTGCGCTCCATCGTCCTGCGCAACGGGCCTCCTCGCGTTCTTCTGAGTGACCGTGGCAAGGCGTTTATTTCCCAAGTTCTCGAGCAAGTTCTTCGCACCGCTGATACCGTCCACAAATCTACTTCTACCCATCATTTGCAAACCAATGGCCTTACTGAGCGCTTCCACCGTACGCTTTCTGACATGATTTCCATGTACTTCCGCCCTGACCACATTGACTGGGATAAAATTCTTCCTTTTCTGACATTGGCATATAATACTGCTATTCAAAGGACTACCGGCTACAGCCCTTCCTTCCTTGTGTATGGAAGATCTCCTTCCACTATATTTGACAGAGGATTCTTTTTAGCACCTTCCTCGCCTATCGCGTCCCTTCCAGAAGATTTTTCTTCCCTAGTTGGACATTGCCGTCAAATCGCCCGGCAAAGTACCGAAGCTTCCCAAACTGAGCGCAAACGTCGCTGCGCCAACAAACGCCTCGACATCCGTTTTCAGCCTGGAGACCAAGCCCCGCTTTGGACTCCAGTCCGCATTGCACTCCTCTGTGAGAAGTTCCTTCAACGCCACATTGGCCCACACACCGTTGTGCAGCAAACAACTGCAATGAACTATCTCGTCCGCCCAGCACCCTCCGTCACTGACCGGCGCCGCCGGATTGCCGAAATTGTTCACGTCTCGCGGATGAAGCCCTTCAATACCCGTTTAGAGAATCTCTAATCTGCGGAGGCTGCCCGCTTCCCGGACGAGGGAAGTTATTTTAAGCACTGTTCACGTGCTTCTTCGTTTGCATTTGTGCTTAGCCATGATCATGTTCCCTGTGCTTCCACTTCATCGCGCATGATCTGGGGCGTCTTCTTATATATATATATATATATATATATATATATATATATATATATATATATATATATATATATATATATATATATATATATATATACGTAAACATCTAAGTATGGTACTTGGCAGTTCCGAATATAACCCATAGCAGCAGTTCTCTACGAAACCAAGCATGCTTTAAGTTCAGAGTGCTTCTGTTCTTTTTTCTTGGTGCTTGTTTTTCCCTCCGATACAGCCTTCGTCGTGGTGCAGCTACGAGATACGAATCCCTAGTATGCCTGCATATGCTCCCCGCAATGACGGAACACCGGCCATGAGCGCATCTACTCGCCGGCCTGTTCGTGTAGCTGCGCCCTGCCGCAACAACACGAAGTCTCTTGTTGCATATCTTCGTAAGCGTCTGATTTCACTTAGCAATGTTTCTCTGCTCAGAATTTTGAGAGGGGAGCAGTGAGGCTGGTAATGTGATCAGCTGCTGCTCTTTCCGATGTCTCAAGCAATGTAAATGTTGTTCTTGGGCGTGTTTCCATTATTAGTTTCACGAAACACGGTTGTATGTAAAGATGGTATAAAAGTCACAAACAGGGATAAGGTGCTTAAGAAAGGCAGAACAACTTTTTAGTAGGACGACCTGTTACAGTGAAAGGCCTTTGGACAAGATAAGTCCTACTGTTCCAACGAATGAGAGGCTTTCTGGCGTACCTTATCCATGTTTAAACTTTTATACCGCTGTGTGATACTCCATCTGTCAGCCCCCTTCTTGTCGTTGGAAATAAGAGTGCCGTAATTATTGTTCCTTAATTCATGCTCAAAGCTACACTCACAAGGGGCCCTGCCACACCTTATCTAGTAAAGTGCATTGTAGCTGACACATGTAGCCTGGATTTCCATTTCACGAATACGCAGCATGCGAGTCGAGTCATCGGTAATCAAAGATTACCTACTCATTTCTTCCGGTGTGCGACCAAGCCTTCCATACAGTGTGCGCTGGAGTCTGTGGAGGCAGTGACGTTTCCCGCAACGCTCCGCGAAGAATATACGTCATCGAAACGCACTGTTTCTATTCATGGATCGGAATTTCTTGGACATTTATTCTGAGATGACGTACATAACTAACACTGCTACACACGTAAAAAGAGAGACACACGCTGGCGCAGATGTTCAAGCAATAGCGCACTTGTCGCTTTCTCGGACGGGTAGGTGAAGGCATGCAAAAGTCGCACGAGAGGATGACGCTTATACTAAACAAGAAAAACATACAAGGACAAGCACAGTCTATTAAAAAGCAGTGCAAGCTTCCTGTATTTGACAGCGGACTTCGATGAAGCTTGCAGAATTGAATTTTCCCGTTTATAGCCTCTGTTGTAATCCCACCGCTGGCACGAGTTGTTGGGAACTCGGCGCTGACGCCCGTTGTTGCACCTGGGTCGCAAGCCCCAAGGGTAGCGTTGGCCTGGCGGCCTGGGGCACAACTGGAAGCATCCGAAGGTCCCGGCAAAGCATGAGTCGACTGGTAACAGCAAAACAACTTGTTTATTCTAACATCGCAAAGAGTTGGCGGTCAGGTCGACCGAAGTAGAGAGACGGGAGTGCACGTTACTCAACAGAAGAAATCGGAGCCTCTCCTTGGCGTCCGGGGGCAGCTGCTTTTATACTCTCGCAGTTGAGGGCAAGAAGGAACCCCTCTATAGACGAGCACGTGACTGTGCCGCTCGGGCACAATGGGATAAGGTGGCGCAGCCGTCGTGCCGGCGCCGTTCGGGCACAATGGGAAGAGAAGGTGGCGCATACGTCGTGTCGGCGCCTGTCAGACCCCCTCGCTTCACAGTTGTTGGGAGTTCCTCTCCCAGGCTGCCGCGCTTCGACAAGCGTGGGCACCAACATGCACATACACACACACACGCACATGAAGACACGTGGCATTGGAACATGCCTGGACGCGCTTGGCGGGGAGGCGTAGCGGCGGCGCCGAACGGGCCAAAATGTCTGCCGCTTTGAACGAAGCCCCGGCGTCCGTTGCATCCGCGCCGGCTTTACCGCGCGTCGTAGGCGAAACGTAACAGACCGCCCCGCCGGGGTAAGGAGATCCCGATGGTCAGGGGACTGCATCCGCTGTCCGGAGGGATGTCGCTCGATGATGCTCATAACCGAAGTCGGGCGTCCCTCGACGTTTCTTGAGCGCAGCGCACAGAGAAGGCCTCGTTCTCTCGTTCAAGTTCGCACGGGACACTGCAAAGTGACTTCGGGAGAGTTCACATTTTTGTTCTCGTTCCCGGCAAGCGTTAGAACTACGCTGAAACTCAACCGCTCAGTCAGCAAGCACGCACAACCCTCACTAAGCCCTGCCAGGCTCTTTCCCCTTTTATACCACTGCCTAGTTCCTTACAGTAGTCTAGCAGCACTCAGAACGCGTCCACAAATTGGAAAATTGCACTAGAAAGCATGTCATCACTTTGAAAAACTACACAAAAACAATATGTTAAAAATCCTGCCTCAGGAAGAAAAACATCAGTAACAAACAATTTTGAGGCTGATTCCTACGTTAGGGGCTTCGACTTAAGCCATCGGCGTTACCGTTGAGACTCCCCTTTTTGTAACGCACCTCAAAGGAATATTGTTGCAAAGCGAGGCTCCAGCGCAGGAGGCGGCCATTTTTGGGAGAGATGGTCTGCAGCCATTGGAGAGGGCAGTGATCCGTCTCAATGATAAACCTCGAGCCGGCTAGATAGCATGACAATTTCTGAACGGCCCACACGAGACACGCACACTCTTTCTCGGTGGTGCTATACGCCTGCTCACGACTGGTCAGCTTACGACTAGCATACAGGACGGGGTGTTCTACTTCTCCATTTTCCCGTTGGCACAGTACAACGCCCATGCCTCGCTCACTAGCATCGCACTGAACAACGAACCCTTTTGTATAGTCTGGCGATCGTAGCACCGGCTGGCTTGTTAGGGCACTCTTTAGGGCGCTAAAAGCTCTTTCCTTTGTCTCGTCCCATACGACTGTTTGGGGCTCTGTTTTTCTTAGAGCATCCGTCAGGGGAGCCGCGATATCAGAGTACCTGGGGATGTACCTCTGATAGTAGCCGGCGACACCTAAGAACGACCGAATATCGGTCTTCGTGCGCGGTTGCGGGAAGTCTCGCACAGCGGCCACCTTTATTTCAGAAGGGCGGCGACGACCCTGACCAATCACGTGACCGAGGTAGACAACCTCGGCCTGTGCTAACTGGCACTTAGGAGCCTTGACTGTCAAGCCCGCTTCGCGCAGGCGGGTTAGCACTGCCCGCAAGTGTGCCATATGCTCAGACCAGGATCCGGAGAATATCGCTACGTCGTCTAAATACGGTAAAGCGAATTCTTGCTGTCCCCGCAACACTTTATCCATGAGGCTTGAAAAACGGTATGGCGCGTTCTTCAAACCAAAACTTAACACTTTAGGACGGAATGTTCCCATTGGTGAAATGAACGCCGCATACCTACTAGCCTCTTCTGTAAGTGGAACCTGCCAATAACCCCTGACAAGATCTAGGGTGGAAATAAACTGAGCGCTACTAACTTTCTCAAGGCGCTCCTCGATGTTAGGGATCGGATAAATTTGATCCTTAGTGATGGAATTAAGCCTGCGGTAGTCGACGCAAGGACGAGGTTCCTTGCCCGGTACCTCAACTAAAATCAAAGGGGAGGTATAATCACTCTCACCTGCCTCAATAACACCGAGCTGTAGCATTTTCTTTACCTCAGCCTCCATAATATCGCTCTGGCGGGGTGACACCCGGTACGCCTTGGATCGTACTGGCTCTGGGGAGGTAAGTTCTATGTCATGAGTAAGGACAGAAGTCCTACCAGGCCTCTCAGAGAACAGAACTTGAAACTCTTCTAAGAGCTGGTGTAGTTCAGTTTTCTGCTCAGGCGACAGCGGTGCTTTACTGATAAGGTCACTAATGACTTGACCGGTGTCTTCCCTGTTCGTCACTGAGCCTAGTCCCGGAAGCTCGACCGGAAGCTCTGCAGGAACGTTTACCATCATGCACACCACTGCTTCCCTTTCTATAAGGTTTGAGCAGATTACAGTGGAAAACTTGCTGTGCTTTCCGCTTTCCTGGCAGACTCACCACGTAGTTAACGTCCGACAGTTTCTGAACAATTCGTGCTGGGCCCTCCCACTGCACGTCTAGTTTGTTGTTTAGCGATGTGCGCAATATCATGACCTCATCGCCCACCTCAAAACGACGGGCCCTGGCTGTCCGATCATAATAAACCTTGGCCCTCTGCTGGGCCTTTGCCATTGCTTCACCTGACAACTCCTGTGCCCTTCTTAAGCGTTCGAGGAGCTTAAGCACGTACTCCACCACGACTGGGTCGTCGCCCCTGCCTTCCCACGATTCTCGAAGCATGCGAAGCGGAGATCGCAGCGAGCGACCGTACACCAGCTCAGCTGGCGAAAACCCCGTAGCCGCATGCGGCGCGGTCCGTAATGCAAACATCACCCCAGGCAGACACAGCTCCCAGTCAGTTTGATGTTCAAAACATAATGCTCTCAACACGCGCTTCATGACGGAGTGGAGCTTCTCAACGGAATTCGATTGTGGGTGGTACACTGAGCTGTGTAACAGCTTTACCCCACACCTTTCGAGAAAAGTTGTCGTCAAAGCACTAGTAAACACTGTGCCCTGATCTGATTGGATTTCCGCAGGAAAACCAACTCGCGCAAATATGGACAGTAGTGCATTGACTATCTCAACTGAGCTGAGTTCTTTAAGCGGCACTGCTTCAGGGAACTTTGTCGCTGGGCAGATCACAGTCAAAATGTGTCTGTACCCCGTGGCTGTTACCGGCAGAGGTCCCAGTGTATCAATAACGAGCCGTCTAAAAGGCTCCGTAATGATAGGTACCAACTTCAACGGCGCCCTCGATTTGTCCCCTGGTTTGCCCACCCGCTGACAGGTGTCACATGTCCTCACGAAATGGTCTGCGTCCCGAAAACACCCTGGCCAATAGTACTCTTGCAAGAGACGGTCCTTAGTTTTCTTAACTCCTAGGTGTCCGGACCACGAACCCCCGTGCGACAAGCGCAATAGATCCTGACGGTAGCACTGAGGCACGATCAGCTGATCGAACTCCACTCCCCTGCGGTCTAGATACTTCCGGTACAGGACTCCACCTCTTTCCACAAAACGTGCATTTTTCTTGGCGATACCTTCCTTGACAATGCAGCGCACGTTTTCTAGGCTGCCATCCTTCTTTTGCTCGGCTATCAAAGCCGACCGGCTGACTTTTAGCAACCTATTAAGTCCGTCTGACGTAGGCGCGATGAGCAAATCTGCAGATAGCTCTTCTAACTTTCCCGTATCGGGATTTTCCTCTCCAGTATCTGGTGCCTTTAACGTTACAGACTCAATTTTATTCAGTTCAGGCGTGCTCTGAATATCAGCTTGCTGCGCCTCTGACCCTTTTTCATTGTTTGACAACGTCGGCGCCGCCACTACCGCCTTTGCAGCGAGCTCCCGAACCTTCGATCTGGTTAAGGCCTGAACGCTAGCCTCACCAAACAAAAGCCCCTTCTCGCGCAGGAGGTGATCGGACCTGTTCGAAAATAGGTACGGGTACTGGGGGGGGGGGCAGCATAGATGACACTGCGGCCTCCGTCTCAAGCGCTCCGAATGGTCCTTCAATAAGCACTTTTGCTACGGGCAGACACACGCTATGAGCTTCCACGGCTTGCTTGATCCGTGCGCACTCGCCTGTGAACATATCGGGTTCTACGTAGGAGGGGTGAACTACATCCATCGTAGCTGCGGAATCGCGAAGCACTCGGCACTCTTTCCCGTTCACGAAGAGGTCTCGCATGTAAGGCTCGAGAAGCTTCATGTTCTCGTCAGTGCTGCATATTGACAAAAACACAACTTTTGGTTTTCTTTCCGGACACTGCGCCGAAAAGTGACCCGGCTTCTGGCACGTATAACAC
The DNA here is from genome assembly GCF_050947875.1 of Dermacentor variabilis. Classification (NCBI taxonomy): domain Eukaryota; kingdom Metazoa; phylum Arthropoda; class Arachnida; order Ixodida; family Ixodidae; genus Dermacentor; species Dermacentor variabilis. The sequence continues at coordinate 41,043,072 of NW_027460291.1, forward strand.
AAGCGCGCTTGCCTCATCTCGAACCGCTTTCTGCGTTTGGCTTCGGCTGCCGCCGTCTCCTTACGTTTTGTCGGACTGCTTTCACTCGCATCCGCACTACGTGTGTCCCCCTTTAATCTCATGGGCGTGAACTTCGGCCTCTCAAACTTCGAGCCAAATTCACTCTTCTGACCGTCCTTAGCTCCGCGAGCCCGACGCGTCACAAACTCTTCGGCTAGCTCAGCGGCTTTAGCCACCGTACAAACGTCTGGCCTATCCAAGACCCAGTACCACGCGTTCTCAGGTAACCGACTATAAAACTGTTCTAGCCCGAAACACTGCAGAACTTTCTCGTGGTCACCAAACGCTTTCTCTTCTTTGAGCCACTCCTGCATGTTTGACATAAGCCTGTACGCAAACTCTGTGTATGACTCACTTCTGCCTTTCTCATCTTCCCGAAACTTCCGACGGAACGCCTCCGCTGACAGCCTGTACTTTTTTAGCAGACTCGATTTCACTTTGTCGAAATCCTCTGCCTCCTCTCTATCCAAGCGAGCGACTACGTCGGCCGCCTCGCCGGGTAACAAAGTGAGCAAGCGCTGTGGCCACGTTTCCCGAGAGAACCCCTGCTTCTCGCACTTTCGCTCAAAGTTAACCAGGAACAAACCAATGTCCTCTCCAAGCTTAAACGGCCGCATCAGGCCAGTCATTTTGAACAATACGCGTTCTCCTGCACCGTGTGCCTGACTTCCATTACGAGCGCGTTCCATCTCTACCTCGAGACGCTTCATTTCCAAAGCGTGTTGACGCTCTTCTTTTTCTTTCTCTTCTTTACGTTCACGCTCTTCTTTCTCTTTCTGTTCTTTAAGTTCGCGCTCCTGTTTCTCTTTTTGCTCTTTAAGTTCGCGCTCCTGTCTTTTTGACCTCTCCTCAATAGTCTCAAGGCATTCCGACAGCTCGTCATCCTCAGCCTCTAACTCAAGAATAGCCTTTAGCAGTTCTGGTTTTCTGAGTTTGTCCGAGACATCCAGACCCAACTCTCTTGCAAGCTCCAACAATTTCGGTTTGCGCAACGACTTCAAATCCATGGCTGCTCTGAATGCTGCTTTCTCTACTGCCTACTATTGTCTTGCCGCAAACTAACCCGGCAGCAACGACAACCACAATTACCAGCTCTGTTTCTGACACTAACAAAAGCCTGGCAAAGCTCAGAAGAAGAAAGTCCCACACTCACCAAACCTCGCAGCCAAGAATTCCGCGCAGTCGTTCCGCTGCAGGCAACCAGTCATCACACAGGGCTCGTTGCACTGCTCCCGGATCGTCGTTGAGCTGCTCAGCATACAGTCAACTGCATATCTTCGCTGCTGGCCTCCGTTGTCGCGATCCCACCGCTGCCACCAGTTGCTGTAATCGCACCGCTGGCACGAGTTGTTGGGAACTCGGCGCTGACGCCCGTTGTTGCACCTGGGTCGCAAGCCCCAAGGGTAGCGTTGGCCTGGCGGCCTGGGGCACAACTGGAAGCATCCGAAGGTCCCGGCAAAGCATGAGTCGACTGGTAACAGCAAAACAACTTGTTTATTCTAACATCGCAAAGAGTTGGCGGTCAGGTCGACCGAAGTAGAGAGACGGGAGTGCACGTTACTCAACAGAAGAAATCGGAGCCTCTCCTTGGCGTCCGGGGGCAGCTGCTTTTATACTCTCGCAGTTGAGGGCAAGAAGGAACCCCTCTATAGACGAGCACGTGACTGTGCCGCTCGGGCACAATGGGATAAGGTGGCGCAGCCGTCGTGCCGGCGCCATTCGGGCACAATGGGAAGAGAAGGTGGCGCATACGTCGTGTCGGCGCCTGTCAGACCCCCTCGCTTCACAGTTGTTGGGAGTTCCTCTCCCAGGCTGCCGCGCTTCGACAAGCGTGGGCACCAACATGCACATACACACACACACGCACAGGAAGACACGTGGCATTGGAACATGCCTGGACGCGCTTGGCGGGGAGGCGTATCGGCGGCGCCGAACGGGCCAAAATGTCTGCCGCTTTGAACGAAGCCCCGGCGTCCGTTGCATCCGCGCCGGCTTTACCGCGCGTCGTAGGCGAAACGTAACACCTCCTACAAACGAGCTAGATAGTCTGTGCGCCTGATAGAAAAGAAAATTGGAACTTTTACAATGTGACGGAGTATGGCAGTGGCTAGAGTAACAATCCTCCAGGCGTCGTCAATGTTTCCCGAAGCACTGCAAGGGCCGATGAGCTCAAAGCGCATATGCTCTAAGCACATACGCTCAGCGACGGGTACAAACTAACTGATTACGCTACCCGTTTGCCCTTCCAATCTTCTAGACTAGACAATTTATTTTTTCATATAGTCGCTTTGGTGCTGCAAACCCGCAGTGTATCTTTTATCCTGTGAATGCCCACACCATCCGCATAACTCCCCTCCCCCCCTCTAATTTCACATTCCTCCTTTTAGGCTGCGTTGGCCACGTCAGAGGCGCAGAAGCAGCGACGAGTTATCCAGCAGGAGCAGGGTGACCCAATGGGGCGCTGAACTAGGCACTTCACCCTAGGAGTAAGATGCCTCGAGCTAACGGAAATAAATGTTTCTCACTGTGCAGGAATGTTCTTATTTTTGTGACAAATTCTGCTAACAGAAATATGCAGAAAGACACTTCTATAGCAATTGTATTTCAAGATCGTCAACGCTCTGAAGTATCTCGAGCAGTCAAATTGTTACCAATCACTTCATCGATTTCGTTTTCGGGGGCTACCGTTGTTAAGTGCACGGAACTATAACACAGGCTAAGAAAACGCGATCGCCATGACGTCGCAAAAAACATGCTTTTTCTTCGAATGCACCAGGAAGACACACTCGTGTCAACGACAAGAACAGCTGGCAAATTAGCCGACATCCATAATGTCATAATCAGAAACCTGCTTTTGATACTATAGCGTACCTTAATGCGTTTCGAAGGCTTCAGTTGAATATATTGTTTGAAGAGCCACCTAAACATGCCGACATGCCGGGGAAAAAGAATAGACAGTTTTAGTACAGCGTAAAACGCTTGCGTTAGCGTTAGCGTGCGAGGCGACGCAAACGCAAAGAAAGGCTGCACTGCGCGGCACAAGGTAGTGTTTTAGAATAGCGGAACAGAGAAAAGCGTTAACGTTAACGCAAACACATACGGCATCTAGATGTGAAAGCACGAAATACTGGCAAGTCGAATCCACAAGAAATGTCGAGCTTATCCAATGCCGAATCCGCAAGTGTGTCCCTAAGTCAAGCTTGTCCAAAGCCACAGTCGCTGCGTTAATTACGCATGTAGGTGTTTGGTTTCAGTGTTGTTTTGTAGAGAGTCGCGAAACACACCGATTATTGTTAGCATGCCGCGATCGAGTGTTCTGTGGGACCCATATTGCCTGTACTTTCTAAGTTGGGATGACATAGACGCCCTCATGCTTCGGGAACGAGAACGACCGCGCAGGTTGTACGTGTTCTCAAGAGGCGGCCTGCTCAATATCGAGGTGCCTGCCGGTGGGGACGTTTCGCCCGCAATTTCGCTTCCGGATAGCGGATTTCCCACGCCTTTGCACTTTTTTTGCAACAGACGCCCATCTTGACGTCTGTCCGAATGGGTTCAAGGCGAAAACCTCGTTCTGGAGGTTCATGTCGTCGTCGTTAGTAAAGCGCGCACGCATTGTGACCACTGCACCGACCACACTACTTTGTTTTGCCGCGGAAAATGTGACATGCATCGGCCTTACATGCGGCTTTACAACTAGCGAACGAACGCAATATAATTGGGCGCCATGTCGAGGCGGATACAGCAAACATAAGCAACATGAGCAAACCTACCCTTTAGCCTACTGCGTCGGTAAACGAGAGCGTTTATCGTAAACAGCGTCCATTTGTCACCTGTACGCCGCTGTCGAATCATCTTCGCACAAATCTAAAGCGAACACGAGAATTAGTTGGGAATGAAGGAGCCGAACAGTACAGGACGACGACTCGATATATCCGAAGCGGGCCGCTCTCACTTCGACTGGCACCGCCACGTTGCCGTACGTAAGGCTCCCTTTGCGTGCGTTAGCGTTCACCGCTAAATCCTGAAAATAGCGTACGTACCTAAGAGCTCCAGCAGCGTTTACGTACAGCGCATGCGCAGTGTGGTTCACGCAACGCTAACGCTAGCGTGAACTCTTTGCGTTTGCTGCGTTACGCTATACTAAAGCTGTGTAATGTAAAAAAACTACAAAAGACTAACAAAAAAGTATTTCCGAACAGCGCATTCGTCCGCAGCCTAAGTATACACTCAGGTGAATTTGAGGGGTTTTTCTGTGTAAATAACTTCCACAGCGCGTGGCCGACTGGTGTGATCTCGTTTATTTTCGGGGTGCACCATGGAACATTTTCCCAGACAAAAAGCAAACTAAAAGCTATGCCTGCGTTATGTTACGCAATATCCTTTTCGCTTTCAGAGAAATGTAATTTCTAAAGTGTCAGTGTTCAAATTATTATTTCCCTAGTCTATACACCCAAATTAAACACGAGATTCATCGCCAATCGTCAACTTTGGTTATTAGCTACAAAAACTCAGGTCAATGACAACAAGGACAAGAATCAGCGAAAAAGATGACTGGTTCTGAGCTTCGAAGAAGCGGGAATTGTCATTTATATTTAAGGTGAACAAAGCTAGCTCCCCGAATGCGAGCTACATTAAACTTTCTTTACGAGACAGTTCAATCATTGACTGCGTTGTCTCATTAAAGTACGAATGCTGTAGACTTTAACTCTCTCAACAATATGAATGGCGACGCAGATGAAAAAAAGTTGTGTACAAAAATAAGCTTTAGAATCTGAGACCTCAAGCACAAAGAACAGATAAGAACCGAAGAAGCCATGTACAAGGCTTCATCAACATATCAGCTGTAGCAAAAGTAAGAGACGGCATGTGCTCTATTCGTGCTTTGCTTAACTGAAAATTTTAACTGGCGTAGATGATGATTAAAGAAAAAATAACAAGAAGCACAAAATTTGTGCAACCCCTGCGGGACTCGAACCCGCAATCCTCGGTTTAGAATACCGATGCCTTGTCCATGAGGCTACGGGGCCTTCTTTTTTTATTACCGGCTTGGCAAAAGAAAATACAATGTGAGTATTACATGACCATAAAAACAACTAGTCAATGCCGGATGAGTGTGGTGTGATAAGAACGATGTAGGCTGGTCACATTGTCCAAAGCCCTTAGCCAATCAGGAGGATCACTCTGTGCGCAGAAAAATTTTTCATTTTTCAACTACATACAGGCACTCTCCCAGTGAAACCGTGGCTGCAAAGCAAAGGCATTTTTGTACCATGGTCTGTGAATTGCATTATATGGAAAAAACCGGAGACGATTGAGCATATCTTTTTGGACTGTCATGACGCAGTGTTTTTGTGGTATATTCTAAAACGTAGCCTTAAAAAGGAATTGCCGTTATGTGCTTTTGGAATACGCTTCCTGCCATGCGCGGAACCAGAGGGAGTGCCTGTCGATCTGTTAATGCTTCTGTGCATGCACAGTGTGTGGCGAACGCGTATGGATATTAGACATGAGAGCATTGTTCAGGCCCCAGCACATGAATATTTCATTGAAAGTGTGTTATATATACGCGTATTAGGCTACGGGGGCTCCCACGCTCAGACCGCAGCTCTTAATTGGCAAATCCTGGCCGGATTGTCGCCGACCCTCGGCGCAACCGCGTGAACGCACTCGTGCCACCGCTGCCTTCGTCGTCGTCTTCGTCCACAGCTGGTTCCAATGCGGCTCGTCATGCCAGCGATCCCATACTGCCCGTCCGTCTGTGAATGCGCTGACGGCGCTGGCCCACTGTCAGATGGTGAGGTGATTTCTGTGTGAAGGTCTTTGCCTCAGTGTGATAGCGCAGCACGTCATGCCGCATGTGCACTGGGCGGGCTAACTGCCATGATCCATGTGACGTCACATAGCGATATATACATATATGTATTGTTACGGGAAAGAAGAAGCGTTCGTCTATTTACAAGTGGCTTTTAATGGCTGAGCCAGCAAGCGTAGAGCATCGATACTGCTTAACACTTCTTCGTCGTCTCTAAGACCTCCATCAGCGTCGTCTTCTTTCCACATTACCGACTGTGACATCACCCCCGTCGGAAAAAGCACCTGATTGGTGCGGCTCATCTGTCCGAGAAAGGTAAGGTTTGAGACGGCTGACGTGGATGATGTCAGAGAGAGGTGAAGGCACCGTGGCATCCAGCGGAGACACTTCATATGTGACAGGGGTCACCTGGCGAAGGATGCGGTAAGGGCCATAGTATCGCGAGAGGAATTTCTCCGAAAGACCAACACGCCGAGTTGGATACCAGACTAGCACAAGAGCACCTGGTTCATAATGCACGTCGTGATGGCGCTGGTCGTAACGGCACTTCTGGCGTGTCTGTGAAGCAGAAAGACGAATGCGGGCAATCTGGCGTGCTTTTGTCGCTGTGGTTATGACATGCCGAGTGTACTCTGTCGGCGAATCGAGCGTGGTCGAGAGGAGTGTCTCGAAAGGCAAAGTTGGCTCACGGCCGAAGAGAAGATAGAAGGGGGAATAGCCAGCTGTGTCGTGGCGCGAGGAATTGTAGGCGAACGTGACAAATGGTCGAGCAATGTCCCAGTCGCGATGATCGGAGCAAACATACATAGCTAGCATCTCAGTTATTGTGCGGTTCAGGCGTTCGGTAAGACCGTTAGTTTGAGGATGGTAAGCGGTAGTAAGTTTGTGTTTAGTAGCACAAGATCGAAGTAGGCCATCTATGACTTTGGCAAGAAAGTATCTGCCACGATTGGTGAGAAGTTGACGAGGTCCACCGTGGTGCAAGATAACGTTGTGAAGCAAGAAATCAGCGACGTCTGTAGCGCAGCTGGTCGGTAGGGCTCTAGTAATGGCATAGCGAGTTGTATAGTCCGTAGCGACGGCAATCCATCTATTTCCGTCCTTGGATATAGGGAATGGTCCGAGGAGATCAAGGCCAACGCGAAAAGAGGGTCGGCCGGTATACCCAAGGGATTCAGCAGTCCGGCAGGAGGCACAGCTGGTCTTTTTCGGTATTGACATGACTCACACGCGGCAACATAGCGCCGGACGGAGCGGTTGAGACGGGGCCAGAAAAACCGTCGCTGAATTCGTTCATAGGTCCGCGTGACGCTACGGTGTCCAGCGGTGAGAACGTCGTGCAGTTACTGCAGTACAATCTGTTGCAGATGAGACGGAATGACGGTTAGGAGCTCGGGCCCGTCGGGGTGTTTGTTGCGGCGATACAGGATGCCATATTGTAGTACGAACATGTGAAGGGATGGGTCAGACGGAGCAGAGAACAGGCGTTCGATAATGGGGCGTAACGACTCATCTCGTCGTTGTTCAGCGCCAATGTCTTGCAAGGCTGAGAGCGAAAGAACGCAGATCGGTGCGACATCCACTAAACCGTCCGGTACATCGACGGGATGACGAGACAGGCTGTAGGCGTCCTGATGTAGGCGACCCAACTTGTAGACCACAGTGTAAACCACAGTCCTGGATATACGCCACATAAGATTCAGTGGACGTCTGTACACGGGTCCCAAGGTCCTTCTTCGCAGCACGTTGGCGGCCAACGGGTTTGCCTAACCAATCTCTAAGCTTCTGTTTACACTGGTCCCAACTCGTAATCTCTTCTTCATGTGTTTCGAACCAGACCCGTGCTGTTTTCTTGAGGTAGAATATTATATTAGCCAGCATAAGCGTGTTATCCCACCTGTTGTGTGCGCTGACCCGTTCATAATTCTGTAACCAGTCGTTGACGTCAACGTTGTCAATCCCGGAAAACATGCCAGGGTCGCGAGGCTGGGCCAGGATGACCGTCGGTGGCGACGCCGGGGCCGCCGTTGAACTCTCTCCTTCGGATGACATGGCGGCCATGTTACGTCCGCTGCGGAGCTCCGTCTTGGTCAAGTGATTACCCCGCACATCCACCAATGATGTTACGGGAAGGAAGAAGCGTTCGTCTGTTTGCAAGTGGCTTTTAATGGCTGAGCCAACAAACGTAGAGCATCGATACTGCTAAACGCTTCTTCGTCGTCTCTAAGACCACCATCAGCGTTGTCTTCTTTCCACATTACCGACTGTGACAATATATTTATATATGCATGTGTACGCCGGCACTGAATAATTTGATTGCATCCCCCGTTTGGCTGCGTGATGACGTTAAAACAACTGACAACAAGGATCTTGCAATACCCACGTAAGCGACGGCCTTGGGCCTACACGGGTGGACAGACACGAACGGAAGCAAGCGAGCAGAGTTTTCGTCCAGCTTCAAGGCGCTGCACGTGCTCCCGAAGTACGGCACCGCCCACCGAACACCCCTGCTGAGGAAGTACTCGGCCACAAGGAACGACAACGGGGCTTGGAGCTGGCAGCACGTCCAAGCAAGGAAACGCCAAACTGATGAGTAACGGATATATCTACTTCTGTCGAAATGCCGCCACTGGGAAAGATGTCCGAGTTCGACCCGAAAACGCAAAACTTCGAGTCGTACTTAGAGCGTTTTGAACATTTCTTAACGGCTAATGATATCGTCGACGTACGCAAAGCGCCTTCTCGTCTTTTTGACAGTCACAGGACCAGAGGCTTACGAAGTACTGAGAAGTCTGGTTGTGTCGGCAGCCCCGGGAGAAGAATCGTACGCAGAAGTTAAACGCCTCCTGAAGGAGCACTACAGCCCCAGGAGTTCCGTAATAGCAGAACGATGCAAGTTCGACCGGCGCGTACAACAGCAGGGCGAAAGCGCGGAGGGGTTCATCGTGGACCTTAAACATTTAGTCAGGAAGTGTGACTACGGTGACTTTTTGCAAGGCGCCCTCCGAGATAGGCTGGTTGCTGGCATACGGAACGAAGAGACCCAGCGTGCTCTGTTTGCTGAAGGAGAGCTGACATTTGTTGGCGCTTGCAAAATCGCCCTGGATAAAGAACTAGCGGCGCGAGACACTGAACAACTGCGGTCAAGAGAACGAGAGGCACCCGTGCTGGTCGTGAAAAGCCGACGACATCAGTATCAGATACCACCTAATCCTAAGCATATTGAAGCCCTCAAAAAGGAAAAATACTCAAGATGCGGCAGGGGACACTCGTCGGAAGAATGTTGGCACAAAAACTTTATTTGTCGCAAGTGTTCGGCTGTAGGTCATTTGAAAAGCATGTGCCCAGTTGCTAGAGCGAAGCCGAAAAACATGCATGCGCTCGAGTGTTCTGACGAGGACTCGGAGCAGGAACTGTACCATGTCATGAACACCAACCAATCATCTTATGGAGTAAGTGTGGAAATAATAGGGCGTACACTGAATATGCAAAGTGACATGGGAGCGGCTGTCACAATTGTCCCGGAGCAAGTGTACCTGTGTGAATTTCCGCACGTCAAATGTGAACCATGCAAAATGTCGCTTCGCACGTATACTGGGGAGCAAATACCGCTAAAAGGGCAGTGTGACGTGGTGGTTAAGTACAACAATCAGTGCATGACTCTACCAGTGATTGTTGTAAAAGACAATGGGCGACAACGTTTGAAGCTTGACTGGGTAAAAATATGCAAGATTGCAGTTGAAAACAGCATCGGTGCTAAAACAGAAGTACCCATCCGTGTTTTCTAAAAAGCTTGGTACAATTCAAAACTTTGAAGCAAAGATTGTTATGAAACCGGGTACAGTTCCTGTATTTTGCCGCGCTTGACCAGTTCCTTTTACGTTGGAGGAAATGTTGAGCGGCAGCTGCGAGAACATGTGGAAACGGGCGTGCTGCGTCCTGTAATGCGAAGTGACTGGGCTACGCCACTTGTCACAGTTGTGAAGGAAAACGGCAGTGTCCGGTTATGCGGGGATTACAAGACTACAGTAAACCCCTCTCTCAAAACAGATCATTACCCCCTACCCAGACCAGAGTACTTGTACACTGCCTTAGCAGGAGGAAAGTTCTTCAGTGTACTAGACCTTTCTTCGGCGTACAAGTAGCTGCCAATCACTCCGGAGTCACGACCATTTTTGACAGTAAACACTAGTCTTGGGTTGTTCGAATTTCGGCGCCTTGCTTACGGGGTGGCAACTGCACCCGCTGTCTTTCAGACAATGATGGACGAGGTAGTTCATGGCATCCCACACGTAGGGTGTTATATTGACGACGTTATCGTCACAGAGACAGATATCGGTGACTGCCAGGAGACACTAGAACGTGTCTTGCAACGCCTCAGTGAATAGAACATCACGCTTAACCTGGATAAATGCCGCTTTTTCCGAAAATCGGTTACATATTTGGGGTCACACAGTGACTGAGCAAGGCATTTACACTACCGACACAAAGAAGAGCGCAATCTTACAAGCTCCCGAGCCCACTACAGTTACAGAGCTTAAGGCGTACTTGGGAATGTGGAATTTTTAGTCAGCTTCTCAAGAACGCTTCGACAGTAGCATAGCCGCTTTAGCGGCTACTTAGAAAAGAACAAAAATGGTCCTAGACAAAAGAGTGCAGCACCGCGTTTAAAAATACGAAGCACTTGCTAACAAGCAGCAAGGTGCTCGCAATCTATGACGTCAAGAAACCGCTCGCAATGCCTTGCGATGCATCGTCATATGGCTTAGGAGCCGTTATCTTTCACAAAACTGCTGAAGGTGAAGAAAAGCCAATTGCTCTTGCTTCGCGTGCACTGTCGGAAGCAGAAAAAAAATGCGCGCAGTGCGAACGCGTGGCCCTGGCGTAAATCTTTGGCCTAAAGAAATTTCAGCGGTGCCTGTACGGCCGAGAATTCACTATATATGCAGACAACCAGCCACTGCTCGTTATACTAGGGATCGATAAGCGTATCCCGACTACCGCTGCCGCGTGTATGCAACGCTGGGCTTTAAGCCTCGCAGCTTACAGGTACCGGCTGAAATTTAGGAAAGGAGAAAATGTTGAAGTCGCAGACGCGTTTTCTAGGCTGCCCGAACCAGGACCGGTGAACGACGAGACATCAAATTGCATTTCAGTCTTTCAGTGTCTCCCGCTGACAGCTGAGGAGATTGCAAGGGTCTCGAAGCGAAGCTTAACTCTATGCCACGTGGCACAATATACGCTAAACGGGTGGCCTAGACAGCAGGCAGATGAATTGAAATCTATGTTCGCCGCGATCAGCTGTCACTAGAGCAGGGCTGCGTGACGTGGGGCGTAAGAGTCGTAATTGCGGAGCTGCTGAGGGACCGCGTGCAAAACATGCTGCACGAGGAGCACCCTGGCACCCGCCATATGAAAATGCTAGCGAGGAGTTTTGTATGGTGGCCAGGAATCGATTTGGCCATTGAACAGTACGTTTAGAGGTGCAAAATTTGCCAAGCACTTCAGCCAGCTTCTCGGCCGGTTCCTCTTCACCCTTGGCAATACCCCGTCCAGTGTTGGTCACGCGTCCATGTAGATTTTGCAGAGAAGGGTACGAACGTGTTTCTGGTATTGGTCGACTCATTCTCGAAATCGATAGAAGTATGGCCGATGTCGTCAACCTCTGCACAAAAAACATTGGAAAAACTTTGGGGTGCTTTTGCTGCTTATGGCTTGCACGAAATATTGGTGAGTGACAACGGGCCACAGTTCACCTCAGAGGAGTTTACAGAATTTATGAGCACCAACGGTGTAAAGCGCGTTCGTATTCCTCCTTATCACGTAGCGTCCAATGGTGCTGCAGAAGGAACAGTACAAACCGTGAAAAAAGCCTTACTGAAACAGGGGCTCGAGCGTGAGCCCTCGGGTAAGCAGCCGACAGTACAGGAAAATATTGATAGTTTTCTCATGGCCTTCCGGAACACACCGAGCAGTGTGACAAGCAAGTCACCAGGAGAATTATTTTTGCGGCGCCAGCCATGCATAAAGCTTTCACTGCTCAAACCTGATTTTGCAAAATCCATGCGAGACAAAGAGGAAAAACTAACAGAGCAGCGCGATTTGTTTCGTGAGCAGGAGCGCAGCTTCGTGGTGGGGGACCGGGTGTTGGTGAAAACTGAGCGTGGTGAACGCGTTTGTTAAATTGTTAAATGCACAACATGCAACCTGCTCATTAGGGATCTTACTACCGCCTATTATGGACATATCGGAAAGGGAAGAAGAATGAGTCATCGTCCTCGAGAATCTTCGTGGAAATGTTTTCATAAAACTAGAAGTATGTACATTAAAGTAATTCCGTTTCTCATTTATTATCACTTCTTTTAAATTATTTGACTCTTCCTCAATGACCCTTTCATTATTTCTTCAAGTTTTCAGGTTTGCGCAACATTTAAGCCATTTAAGCTTGCGTTCCTTGAGCAACGAGTCGCGAGAGATCCAGGGATTCCGACTCGCAGCATTCTTCACAACCTTTAGAACAAACTGTGGTAGACAGTTGAATATAATGCCTTTAAACAAAAGCAACACATCGTACATGCTAGCAGTATTATTTTTAAGGTTATCCAGATGAAATGCTCACGTACCAATTACAGACGCGTCATCTCTAGGAGAAAAATCCGGCTAACGCTGAAATTTATCATTTTTAGTGCGAGGGAAACATCACAGCGACAATACTACTGCTTGGTGATCTGAAATGCCGTCTGTGACCATACATGAGACGTCATCTTGTATATTTGCACCTACAAAAAATGGATAGATAACTCCATTCGAATCTTTCTCGCTTCTAGTGAAATGCTTACCTACCAGTAATGCGCATAAAATAAAAGCAATATCAACGATTTCACTACGAATATTTGTGGTGGAGCGGGACAGGAATGTGCTCCAGTCGACATTCGGCAGGTTATAATCACGGGTTAAGATTTCTTTATCCATCTGCTTTTTTTAGTGAGTGTACATGTTTTTTCTTAAGTATACCAAGTCTGCAACCGACGAGTTAGGGGCCTGTATGCGGCACCTAGAATGTATTTGACATTGTTAATAAAAAAGTTGCAGAAAAAGCTTTGTACTCCCGAGGTGCCGGCATTCTTAACATTTGAAGGGAATGTTTGAAAAGAATGGCTACACCTACTCCTTTTCTGTCACAGTCTTTGCGCAATATTCTGTAGTTCATCAGGACAAATTGGCTATCATACATATCATCATATAACCAGGTTTCAGTCAACACTGAAATATCGGGGTCCAGCGAGCGAAGGATACCTTCAAGCTGTTCGACTTTGTTTACAACGCTGCAGCAGTTAAGGTTAAGGATTAAGGTTAATGATTTTCACTAAAGTTTCTCACTCACTTAATTAAGTGCCAAATCATCTGAACCCACCCAGTGCTTCGCAGGAGGTATTCCTGTGGGCCGGGCATATGCGTACGCAATTACTGTATAGGTTTATTTGACCTATGATTGGAACAGAAAACTTGCACCAACATGTGTGCAGGTATCCCACTTGGCAGTACGCTGGAAGATATGCCAGAAATGCATTGTATTACTCATCGTCGTTGGCAATGACGCAAGCCACTGACGGGCCTTGTAACGGCTTTGGGAAACACTGAACTCATCAAAGTATGCGTTTCATTTCCATACGATAGCCCACATTGTTTGTAATACAACGCAGCAATGCCTTTCCTTTATCCATGAAAAATAAACAGAAAAATGGAAAAGAAAAGCAACCCGTTTCGCGCTCATGGCGCGCAGAGAGAGAGAGAGAGAGACCCAGTTATGAAAGGGGAAAGGGCTACTCGGACTTTTCGGAAAATGGCACTCGCACCCTCGTCACCCTGGGTGGCAGCTTGCGAGATTTTAGTGCCACGCAACGGCGGCGCGCCATGTTTCCACGTCATTTTCAATTCTCAACGGCAGCGCCAGGCACGTAACGCTTGTTTCTGCGGTGTGCGGTGTCTCCCCCTACCTTGGTGTCTGTCACACGTCAACTACACGACAACTACACTGAACGTTAAGTTTTAGCAAGGATGTTTTCCGTCAATAGCTCATGATTAGGTGAGCGCGTTTCGTAGAGCGAACCGGCTGCATGTAGTGTAGGCGACTCGGGCATAGTCTAGATTTCTCGTTTACATGATTTGATAACGCGCTCTCTTTATCGCTTCCACTATAGGGAATGTTTTACGGGAAGCGATCAATCAGGACTGTTGATTTTAGCGTCATAGTTGATGTAGGTAACAATGAAAATGCACCATGATTTACGTTGATACTGAGCAGCCATAAAGAGGACTATTGGTGTTGAGCAGCCAGTGTGGGTAATCACCGTCTAGTATTGCAACTAGTCCACCGCCAGTGAATATTTTGTTTGAAGAGTTGCTTAAACACGCCGAAATGCCGGGGAAAAAGAATGTCACAAAACTACAAAAGGCTAACAAAAAAGCATTTACGAACAGCGCATTCGTCTGCAGCCTAATTATATAGTGAGGTGAATTTCAGGGCTTTTTCTTTGCAAATAACTTCCACAGCGCATTTCCGACAGGCCTCATCTCGTTTCTTTTCGGGGTGCACATCGAACATGTATTCAGAAAAAAAAATGAGAATGAAAAAAAGCTATGCCTGCGTTGTGTTTCGCAACTCTCTTTTCGCTTTCAGAGAAATGTTTCAGAAAAGTAGCGATGTTCAAATTATTATTTCCCTAGTTTTTATACACCCAAATTAAACACGCAATTCATCGCCAATCTTCAGCTTTGGATATGGGCTACAAAAACTCAGGTCTACGACGACGACAACAAGAATCGGCGAACAAGATGAGTGGTTCTGAGATTGCAAGAAGCGGGAATCGTCATGTATGTTTGAGGTGAACAAAGCTAGCTCCCCGAAGGCGAACTACATAGAAGTTTCTTTACGAGACAGTTCAATCATTGACTCTGTTGTCTCATAAAAATGCGAATGCTGCTTACTTTATCCCTCTCAACAATATGCATGGCGACGCAGATGACAAAAATTCAGTACAAAAATAAGCTTTAAAATGTGAGACTTCCAGTACAAAGGACACATAAGAACCGAAGGAGCCATGTAGAAGGCTTCATCAACATTTCGGCTGTAGCAAAAGTAAGAGACGGCATCTGCTCTTATTTGTGCTTTGCTTCACTAAAAAATTTAAGTGGCGCAGATGACGATTAAAGATGAAAAAAACGAGAAGCCCGAACGCAAAATAAGTGCAACGCCGGCGGGACTCGAACCCGCAATCCTCGGTTTAGAATACCGATGCCTTGTCCATTGGGCTACGGCGGCTCTCACGCTGAGCCTGCAGCACTTAGTTGGCCAATCCTGGCCAGAGCGTCGCCGCCCCTCGGCGCAACCGCGTGAACGTGCTCGTGCCACTGCTGCCTCCTTCGTCGTCTTCTTCCGCAGCTGATTCCGATGCGGCTCGTCATGGCACCGTCCCCATACTGCCCCTCCCTCTGCGAAGGCGCTGACGGCGCTGGCCCACTGTCACTTGGTGAGGTGATTTCGGTCTCAAGTTCTTTGTCTCAGCATATCGCGAATCGAAAACTCGTATAATGCTGAGCTCAAATTTCGCATCAGAGAATATCGTAATCGTCGTACATAATTACAGCGAATCTGGTAAACTCTAATTCGTCTGCATTTTCTGTGTCCGCATCCGTCAGCAAAAATGTTGGCCGATCGCGGCGGCGGTGTAGGCCCAGGAGCAATGCTTCGTGCCCCCTTAAGGCAGAATCTTTAATTAGTCAGCTAAGTAAAACGAACCGTACATGCATAATTTGAAATCAAGCACACAACAAATCAAACAGCGAACGTTTCAATAAAGAACAAGTATACAAACATCATCCGAACCACTTAATTGAGTATAAGGCACTCCTGACAACAATACCAAGCACGTGGAGCCCCCCGCATACGTTTCCCGGTAAAGATTACTGTTTCGCAAGCTGCCACGCAGACGGCAGCTTTCGACGTGTGGAGGGACGTCCCCAGCCTTTCGCATAAAAGAAGCAGCCTATCAACTGATTTCAATGTTGTTGCAGCACTATAGAAGGGGCCGGCGTGCCGTAAAAAAATCCTTACTCCCGTTACTACCATCCCTTAAAAAAAAGAGTTCTCTCTATAGAAATCAACACACTTCTTATAGACGACTCTGCCTTTCTATAGATTTGTTCTTCTATTAACACAAAGTCTAGAGTCTCTCTATAGACGACTCTGCCTTTCTATAGATTTGTTCTTCTGTTGATACATAGTCTAGAGTCTGTCTATAGACGCGAGTCGATAGGTTTCTATTTCTTTTTGCCTCCTCCCATCTTATTTATTTCTTCAGACAATTTATTCACAGATACAGGGATCTTTTACAAGATCTTAGCAGGGTGGGAAAATGCAAGTACATTCATACAAACATACTATTCAAGCAATGATGCCGATGCTTCAATTCAACATGCAAAAAGGACAGATTGCATGAAAAAAGGAACGAAGAAAAGATGTGCGATTGAGCCAAGAATGTTTGTGCGCCTGAAAACTGGATAAGGAATTTAGTGTAATGACTTCATCAGGACGTTTATTTCAATCAACTATTGTTCTTGTAGGATAAGAACATTTGAAGCAATTGCTATGCAGTGTTAATGGGTTTCCTGTTCGAGACTGTTTATGACGAGTAGCTTAACCAGTTAAGGGTGTTAAGATGTGCGAGGTATCAGTATAATAGTGGCCACTCATTAGCTGAAGAAAGAATTTTAATCGGGAAGCACGATTCGTTCTCTAATCGAAGAGAAGGCACAACGTTTAAGGAGAACTGTTATACAAATTGGACCATAAGAATTGTAGATAAATCGGAAAGCTTTCATTTGAATTCTTTCTAATTTTTCTATATTTATTTTTGTGTAGGGGTCCCGAATGATCATTGCATATTTTAAAGTTGGACGAACTATTGTATTATCTGCTTTCAGCAGGGGAGATTGTGAGATATGTGTATGGCCGAGATATGTATAGTGAGATACCTCAGAAATATGAGTGTTCCGGGGTAAATAGTAAAAGAGAAGGGGCTTTTCCGTTCGTGTTATTATCACACAGACGGTCTTTTCATAGTTAACAGACATTTACCATTGATGGCATCTTCGAATTATTTTGCCAAAGTCGCTATTTAGCATGACTTGATCTTCCGGTAAGGCAATTTCATCGTATAGTGTGCAGTCACCCATGTAAACTTTAATTTTGCCAGATACATTACTGCCAATATCATTTATATAAAGCAAGAATAACAGAGGACCCAGCACGGATCCCTGGGGAACGCCACAAGCGACAGGTAATAAGTTGGAGGAAGTGTCGTTTATCCTAACTTATGGGGAGCTGTTGGTTGGGCATGCTTGTATTCATTTTAGTAGCTTATTTTTGTGAGTAAAAAACTTAATTTGTAAGGTAATTAGCAGTGGGTTACATTGTCGAATGCTTTACTTAAATCCATGAACATAGCGTCGCTTTCTTTTGTACTATTTATTGTTTTGCAAAATCTTGAATATATTCTAATAATTGAGTGTCTGTGGTAAAGCCCTGCAGAAATTCATGTTGAGCGTTCGTCAAGACGCAATGCTCATCAAAAAAAAACGATTACATGCTTATAGATTAGGTGTTCGAAAATATTGTATGTTGTCCAAGTCAGAGAAATTGGTCGATATTTTTTATGCAATTCTTGTTTCCTTATTTATGTAAGAGTTTTATTAGTGCTGTTTTCGAGTCATCCGGAAGCGTGCCATCCTGAAGCGATTTACTAAACAATATTTTCAAGGATATCGCTTGGCCAAGCGTTTTAAGAAGGCATTTGGCATACCACCTGAACAGGGGTTTTCTTTTTGGCAATTTTTAACAGCAAGTGACATATACCATGCTTAGAAATAACAATCAGGAATTGAAGGCCCATCCATGTAAAAACAAGGCAGACAACCTTCATCCTTTGTGAATAGAAAACTAAAATGATTGTTAAATGCAGCACATACAACCTGCTCATCGTGGACCTTATTACCGCCTATTATGGACATATCGGAAAGGGAAGAAGAATGAGTCATCGTCCTCCAGAAACTCCATGGAGACGTTTTCATAAAACTAGGAAGATGTCCATTAAAGCAATTCCGTTTGTCATTTATTATCACTTCTTTTAAATTATTTGACGCTTCCTCAATGACCCTTTCATTATTTGTTCAAGTTTTCAGGTTTGCGCAAGTTTGAATCCGCTTAAGCTTGGGTTGCTTGAGCAAGGCCTCGCGAGAGTTCCAGGGATTCCGACCTGCCACAATCTTCACAACCTTTAGAACAAACTGTGGCAGACAGTTGAATATAATGCCTTTAAATAAAAGCAACACATCGTACATGCTGGCAGTGTTTTATTTAATGTTATCCAGATGAAATGCTCGCGTATCAATTACAGACGCGTCATCTGCAGGCGAAAAATGCGGGTAACACTGAATCTTATCATTTTTACTGCGAGGGGAACATTCCAACGACAATACTACTGCTTGTTGAACTTAAATGCCGTCTGTGACCATACATGAGACGTCATCTTGTATATTTGCACCTACAATAAATGGACAGATAACTGCATAGGAATCTTTGTCGCTTCTAGTGAAATGCTTACCTACCTGTAATCCACCAAAAACTATAGCAATATCAATGATTTCACGACGAATATTTGTGGTGGAGCGTTACAGGAATGTGCTCCAGTCGACATTCGGCAGGTTACTATCACGGGTTAACATTGCTTTATCCATCTGCTTTTTTTAGTGAGGGTACATGTACCTAACCGACGAGTTAGGGGCCTGTATACGGCACCAAGAATGTTTTTGACATTGTTAATACAAAAGTTGCAGAAAAAGCGTTTTACTCCCGAAGTGTCGGGCATTCTTAACATTTGAAGGGCATGTTTAAAAAGAATGGCTACGCCTCCTCCTTTGCGCAATATTTAGTCTTTGCCCAATATTCTGTAGTTTATCGGGACAAATTGGCTATCATACATATCATAATATAACCAGGTTTCAGTCAACACTGAAATATCGGGGTCCAGCGAGCGAAGGATAACTTCAAGCTGTTCGACTTTGTTGACAACGCTGCAGCAGTTAAGGATTAAGATGGTGAATGGCGATTGGCAACGGTTATCACATTCTTTGCTCCATCGTTTCAGCTTACAGCATTTGCGTTTTCCAGATAACACTGACAAACATTTCACCATTTATGCTGCATTTATAGAAAACTATTTTAACTTTGGAGCCTTCATCACATCCTTCTTGTGAGCATTGCCATAATTTTTTTCTTATCTCACGAACTTTGAAAGAAATGTCCTCTGTTATGTAAAGTGTTCTCCCAGCTTTATTGTGCTCTTTCAGCATTGAACTTTTGTCGCGATAGTCCGAGAACCTTAAGAGCACGGGGCGTGCTTTTATTTTTCTTTCCTAGCCGTTGACATCTTTCCATATTATTGATAGTAAGTCCATGTGTTTCCTTGAAAACACCTTTTCTTGATCACATTCAAGAGACTGTCGTTATTCCCCCGCCTTCTCAATTTGGGCCGTACACGATCTCATCGTTTCTTCTACCTCTGTTTACTATTTCATCTGCCTTACATACCAAAACGGAGACGTATATTCCAAATCGGTTGCTGCTTTCTTGAGATTTGTTACATCACTTTGCAATAACATTAAAGTACTCGGTTGAGTTTCGAAGATGAGCATGCGCTCTTTTAAATAAGCGATATCTGTTTCAAATGTACTCCGTTTAGACAGTACATAATTGATACAGGCACTTATGTTACTTTGGACAGATAAAAGCTGCGACAACCCCTACTCAATAACGGCACATGCCAGAAGATTCGTTTTGAAAGGTTACAAAGCTGTCACACCACTGCTTACAGTCTATAGTCTACTACGCAAATAACTCTCTTGGCAACAAAGCATCAGCAGGAATCGATTATCGGATCGGATACAGAACTAGTCGTTCACGTAATGTACCTGTGCAAGCAAGAAGAAGCGTTCGAGCAACATGCTGAAGCTGCTGCTGCTGCTGCATTGCCCACTGCCGCGGCGCTGGAACGACGGAGCTTTAATACTGTTGCCGCGCTAGGAGTTGCTTTAATAGTTGCCGGGCTAGGAGCATCCACGGGAGTGCGCAGAATCATCAGAGAAGGAAGAACGTGCGCAGGAAATTCACGCCCACCACACGCCTGGACCATAGGGCTGAACCATGAAGAATTGACGGTAATCACCACATGTTCGAGCGGTGCAGGGCACGCCATGCGCCTGTGACGAACGGCATGGCCAGCCGAGAAATCCAGAAGCTGTGCAAACAAGAAGAAGCGTTTAGGTAATATGTTCAAGCTGCTGCTGCTGCATTGCCCCCTCCACTGTAGAGGGTCTGTAGAAACAGTCGCTTAGGTGTTTGTTTCTTTTTGTCTACTTCCGCTCTATAGATATCCCATGGACGAATGTCGATACAGTCTATATTTTTGGCAATTCTGTGTTCGTAGACTGTAGGCTTAAGTCGATAAGCTTTCTTTTTCTTTTTACCTACTCCCGCTTTATGGATCGCATATAGCCAAAGTTCATAAGCAGTTTGTTCTATTTGTCCGCTTCTGCTCTATAGACTACTTATTGCAGTTTACAATAGGTAGTCAGGCACAGGAAGTGGTAAGGGAATACATCTACGTAGGACAGGTAGTGACTGCGGATCCGGATCATGAGACTGAAATAATCAGAAGAATAAGAATGGGCTGGGGTGCGTTTGGCAGGCATTCTCAGATCTTGAACACCAGGTTGCCATTATCCCTCAAGAGAAAAGTTTATAAGAGCTGTGTCTTACCAGTACTCACGTACGGGGCAGCAACCTGGATGCTTACGAAAAGGGTTCTACTTAAATTGAGGGCGACGCAACGAGCTATGGAAAGAAGAATGATAGGTTTAACGTTAAGGGATAAGAAAAGAGCAGATAGGGTGAGGGAACAAACGCGAGTTAATGATATCTTAGTTGAAATCAAGAAAAAGAAATGGGGGCATGGGCAGGACACGTAATGAGGAGGGAAGATAACCGATGGTCATGAAGAGTTACGGAATGGATCCCAAGGGAAGGGAATCGTAGCAGAGAGGGGCAGAAAGTTAGGTGGGCGGATAAAATGAAGTTTGCAGGGACAACATGGCCACAATTAGTACATGACCGGGGTAGTTGGAGAAGTATGGGAGAGGCCTTTGCCCTGCAGTGGGCATAACTAGGATGATGATGATGATGATGCTCTATAGACTCCCTTAGGGCAAATGTTGAAGCAGTATTTAGTTATTGTTTCCAATGTTTCTATGTAGACTGTCTCGAATATTTTTCACTCCTCCAAGCTTATAAATTGTCTATAGACGAACGTTGATAAGCTGTTTGTTCTATTTGTCCGGTACTGCTGTATAGACTCCCTATGTACAAATGTTGACACCGTCTTTATTGTTTCCATTATTTGTCTACAGACTGTCTGGAATATGTTTCACTTCTCCAAGCTTATAAATTGTCTATAGACGAACGTTCATAAGCTTTCCATTTCTGTCTACTCCCATTCTAAAGCCAGCCTAGCGAAAAAATTGTTGTCATCCTTTTTCCTTTTGTATGCCTCCGCCCCACTGATTACCTGAAGAAAAAATTCGATGCAGTTTCGGTTTTTCCTTATTGTTTCTTAGTCTATAGAGTGTCTATGGACAAGAGTCGATAAGGTGTATATTTTTTGTCCATCCCGAGTCTATACCTTGTTCGCGTGCACACACACACACGCACACAGACATATATATATATATATATATATATATATATATCAATATAGCACAGAGAAATGAACTCGACGTACGTGAAAACACGGTACATCAGCCGAGCAGTTTGACACTAAGAAAGAACATGTTTTCACTTAGGTGCTGTTTATTCTCTTGTGCTGCACCAACGCAGCCAACGTGCTTTGTTCGCCGCCGCCGCCACACACCACATACATGGTGTGTCAGCGAAGACTTTCGAATATGTTTAAAAGCTGCCTGTTGCAGATATCACAATCCTAGTTCATGAGCTGGTCTACTCGAAGCGGCGGACAATACTTGCGCAAAAAATTGAGATTCAAGATCGACTAACGAATAAGAAATTACGTATTAAGTTTTTATGTATTTACATTATGGCACATATTGCAATTTGCAAATTCCAGCCGTGGAGCTCCTAAGGCTAGGCTAAATATCTGATTGCCCATATTGCAATTTACAAATGCAAACAGTAGATTTCGCAAGGCGGAACCACTTGGAACGAATTTTCAAGCTGACACAAGTTTCGATATATAAACTCCCGCACTTTACGTAGGACTACCATTTAATTGTTAACAAAACGTCATTACATGCACTCAAGCACAGGGGTAACTGGAACGCCAATGCATTTTTTCGCAAAGTTCGGGAATTTACATTTCGAAACTGGTGTCATCCTGAGAATGCGTTCCAAGTGGATCCGCCTTGCGAAATCCACTGCTTGAATTTGTAAATTGCAATATGGGCCATAAGATAGTTAGCTAAAAAGTTTAGTACCGGATTCTTGTTAATTAGTCGATTTTGTGTTTCAGATTTTAGTGCAAGTGGTATCCGCCCCTGCGAGTAGACCAGCTCGTCAACAAGAACAGACCTTTACAAAATAAAAAGAATTTCAAAGTATTCCATGAAACACACTGCATGTATTTATATTGCCACGGGACTGCCGCTCGAGCACGTACATTGCGCCTATTCGCGAGCTTGTTTTACGCCCAGAAAAACACTTTTATGTAGCACATTTTGAGCCACAAAGAGCGGGAGTCTCTCGCATTGCTCTATAATTTTCTCCTTGTGACTTTTCAATTAAGACAAATGACCTAATTAGGGGAAAGCAAGAAATAAACTGAGTGCTTGAAACCGACGGCAAACATTACCTTTGTTCTCTCCAGCTACGTAGCGTCTGTATATTTTAATGTTCGGCTCAATTTAGGTGAAGCACCCTGCATACTGCTTTGCAATTCGAATTATTCTCCACGGTTTCCTATATCACCACCGATGAAGGCCATAGAGCGGCACGTCACCAAAGGTTTTACTCAACATGAGCGAACATCCCATATACCAACGGTGGTAAGGCGTGAGATGAACAAGAAGATAGCCGATAGTGTAAAAGTCCTATTGCTTTAGGTTTACATGCCGTCTATAGATTCACTACAGACAAAAGTCGTTCATCGGCGGCACAACCCGTGTACGCTGTAGACAAGCGCACATACCGGTGGATAATACGGAGATACGGTAGATATTAGCCACTGGAGTTGTATACTGGTGAGATTGCTTTTGAGCCTATGCGTAGATTTTAGCATACACATTGTGCATATCTCCGCATTTATTGATCATATGACATGAGCCACGTAGTCGCTCTCGGCAATCCCAAGACAGTCTTCACAGTTGTCAAAGCATGACCTTTGCGGCAGTAGAATAAAGAAAACAAAACGCCGATCCAATCCTTCTAACGCATGTTATGAACACCAATTCTAGCTACAAGCGAATTGGAAACAGGCATCAAGCTAACAGCACAGAGACTCGTAATGTTTGTAGCTGACAACACAGACTTTGTGAGTGTGCGATGAACCGATGTCGCACATGTCCTGTGCGCCTTGTGTGTCTTCCGATACTCAGATACTTTTCACGTTGCCCTCATATCTCTGCTGCGTCAGCAATATCGGGTGGTTTTTCGTAGACTGATATCCGGCTAAATAATGTCATCAGTTTCTCACTCATTTAATTAAGTGCCAAATCATCTGAACCCACCCAGTGCTTCGCAGGAGGTATTCCTGTGGGCCGAGCATAAGCGTACGCAATTACTGTATAGGTTTATTTGAGCTATGATTGGAACAGAAAACTTGCACCAACATGTGTGCAGGTATCCCACTTGGCAGTACGCTGGAAGATATGCCAGAAATGCATTGTATTACTCATCGTCGTTGGCAATGACGCAAGCCACTGACGGGCCTTGTAACGGCTTTGGGAAACACTGAACTCATCAAAGTGTGCGTTTCATTTCCACACGATAGCCCACAGCGTTTGTAATACAACGCAGCAATGCCTTTCCTTTATCCATGAAAAATACACAGAAAAAATGGAAAAGAAAAGCAACCCATTTCGCGCTCATGGCGCGCAGAGAGAGAGAGAGCCCCTGTAATGAAAAGGAAAATGGCACTCGCACCCTCGTCACCCTGGGTGGCAGCTTGCGAGATTTTAGTGCCACGCAACGGCGGCGCGCCATGTTTCCACGTCATTTTCAATTCTCAACGGCAGCGCCAGGCACGTAACGCTTGTTTCTGCGGTGTGCGGTGTCTCCCCCTACCTTGGTGTCTGTCACACATCAACTACACGACAACTACACTGAACGTTAAGTTTTAGCAAGGATGTTTTCCGTCAATAGCTCATGATTAGGTGAGCGCGTTTCGTAGAGCGAACCGGCTGCATGTAGTGTAGGCGACTCGGGCATAGTCTAGATTTGTCGTTTACATGATTTGATAACGCGCTCTCTTTATCGCTTCCACTATAGGGAATGTTTTACGGGAAGCGATCAATCAGGACTGTTGATTTTAGCGTCATAGTTGATGTAGGTAACAATGAAAATGCACCATGATTTACGTTGATACTGAGCAGCCATAAAGAGGACTATTGGTGTTGAGCAGCCAGTGTGGGTAATCACCGTCTAGTATTGCAACTAGTCCACCGCCGGTGAATATTTTGTTTGAAGAGTTGCTTAAACACGCCAAAATGCCGGGGAAAAAAATGTCACAAAACTACAAAAGGCTAACAAAAAAGCATTTACGAACAGCGCATTCGTCTGCAGCCTAATTATATGGTGAGGTGAATTTCAGGGCTTTTTCTTTGCAAATAACTTCCACAGCGCATTTCCGACAGGCCTCATCTCGTTTCTTTTCGGGGTGCACATCGAACATGTATTCAGAAAAAAATGAGAATGAAAAAAAGCTATGCCTGCGCTGTGTTTCGCAACTCTCTTTTCGCTTTCAGAGAAATGTTTCAGAAAAGTAGCGATGTTCAAATTATTATTTCCCTAGTTTTTATACACCCAAATTAAACACGCAATTCATCGCCAATCTTCAGCTTTGGATATGGGCTACAAAAACTCAGGTCTACGACGACGACAACAAGAATCGGCGAACAAGATGAGTGGTTCTGAGATTGCAAGAAGCGGGAATCGTCATGTATGTTTGAGGTGAACAAAGCTAGCTCCCCGAAGGCGAACTACATAGAAGTTTCTTTACGAGACAGTTCAATCATTGACTCTGTTGTCTCATAAAAATGCGAATGCTGCTTACTTTATCCCTCTCAACAATATGCATGGCGACGCAGATGACAAAAATTCAGTACAAAAATAAGCTTTAATATGTGAGACTTCCAGTACAAAGGACACATAAGAACCGAAGGAGCCATGTAGAAGGCTTCATCAACATTTCGGCCGTAGCAAAAGTAAGAGACGGCATCTGCTCTTATTTGTGCTTTGCTTCACTAAAAATTTTAAGTGGCGCAGATGACGATTAAAGATGAAAAAAAACGAGAAGCCCGAACGCAAAATAAGTGCAACGCCGGCGGGACTCGAACCCGCAATCCTCGGTTTAGAATACCGATGCCTTGTCCATTGGGCTACGGCGGCTCTCACGCTGAGCCTGCAGCACTTAGTTGGCCAATCCTGGCCAGAGCGTCGCCGCCCCTCGGCGCAACCGCGTGAACGTGCTCGTGCCACTGCTGCCTCCTTCGTCGTCTTCTTCCGCAGCTGATTCCGATGCGGCTCGTCATGGCACCGTTCCCATACTGCCCCTCCCTCTGCGAAGGCGCTGACGGCGCTGGCCCACTGTCACTTGGTGAGGTGATTTCGGTCTCAAGTTCTTTGTCTCAGCATATCGCGAATCGAAAACTCGTATACTGCTGAGCTCAAATTTCGCATTAGACAATATCGTAACCGTCGTACATAATTACAGCGAATCTGGTAAACTCTAATTCGTCTGCATTTTCTGTGTCCGCATCCGGCAGCAAAAATGTTGGCCGATCGCGGCGGCGGTGTAGGGCCGGGAGCAATGCTTCGTGCCCCCTTAAGGCAGAATCTTTAATTAGTCAGCTAAGTAAAACGAACCGTACATGCATAATTTGAAATCAAGCACACAACAAATCAAACAGCGAACGTTTCAATAAAGAACAAGTATACAAACATCATCCGAACCACTTAATTGAGTATAAGGCACTCCTGACAACAATACCAAGCACGTAGAGCCCCCCGCATACGTTTCCCGGTAAAGATTACTGTTTCGCAAGCTGCCACGCAGACGGCAGCTTTCGACGTGTGGAGGGACGTCCCCAGCCTTTCGCATAAAAGAAGCAGCCTATCAACTGATTTCAATGTTGTTGCAGCACTACAGAAGGGGCCGGCGTGCCGTAAAAAAATCCTTACTCCCGTTACTACCATCCCTTAAAAAAAAGAGTTCTCTCTATAGAAGTGAACACACTTCTTATAGACGACTCTGCCTTTCTATAGATTTGTTCTTCTATTAACACAAAGTCTAGAGTCTCTCTATAGACGACTCTGCCTTTCTATAGATTTGTTCTTCTGTTGATACATAGTCTAGAGTCTGTCTATAGACGCGAGTCGATAGGTTTCTATTTCTTTTTGCCTCCTCCCATCTTATTTATTTCTTCAGACAATTTATTCACAGATACTGGGATCTTTTACAAGATCTTAGCAGGGTGGGAAAATGCAAGTACATTGATACAAACATACTATTCAAGCAATGATGCCGATGCTTCAATTCAGCATGCAAAAAGGACAGATTGCATGAAAAAAGGAACAAAGAAAAGATGTGCGATTGAGCCAAGAATGTTTGTGCGCCTGAAAACTGGATAAAGAATTTAGTGTAATGACTTCATCAGGACGTTTATTTCAATCAACTATTGTTCTTGTAAGATAAGAACATTTGAAGCAATTGCTATGCAGTGTTAATGGGTTTCCGGTTCGAGACTGTTTATGACGAGTAGCTTAACCAGTTAAGGGTGTTAAGATGTGCGAGGTATCAGTATAATAGTGGCCACTCATTAGCTGAAGAAAGAATTTTAATCGGGAAGCACGATTCGTTCTCTAATCGAAGAGAAGGCACAACGTTTAAGGAGAACTGTTATACAAATTGGACCATAAGAATTGTAGATAAATCGGAAAGCTTTCATTTGAATTCTTTCTAATTTTTCTATATTTATTTTTGTGTAGGGGTCCCGAATGATCATTGCATATTTTAAAGTAGGACGAACTATTGTACGATATGCTTTCAGCAGGGGAGATTGTGAGATATGTGTATGGCCGAGATATGTATAGTGAGATACCTCAGAAATATAAGTGTTCCGGGGAAAATAGTAAAAGAGAAGGGGCTTTTCCGTTCGTGTTATTATCACACAGACGGTCTTTTCATAGTTAACAGACATTTGCCATTGATGGCACCTTCGAATTATTTTGCCAAAGTCGCTATTTAGCATGACTTGATCTTCCGGTAAGGCAATTTCATCGTATAGTGTGCAGTCACCCATGTAAACTTTAATTTTGCCAGATACATTACTGCCAATATCATTTATATAAAGCAAGAATAACAGAGGACCCAGCACGGATCCCTGGGGAACGCCACAAGCGACAGGTAATAAGTTGGAGGAAGTGTCGTTTATCCTAACTTATGGGGAGCTGTTGGTTGGGCATGCTTGTATTCATTTTAGTAGCTTATTTTTGTGAGTAAAAAACTTAATTTGTAAGGTAATTAGCAGTTGGTTACATTGTCGAATGCTTTACTTAAATCCATGAACATAGCGTCGCTTTCTTTTGTACTATTTATTGTTTTGCAAAATCTTGAATATATTCTAGTAATTGAGTGTCTGTGGTAAAGCCCTGCAGAAATTCATGTTGAGCGTTCGTCAAGACGCAATGCTCATCAAAAAAAAAACGATTACATGCTTATAGATTAGGTGTTCGAAAATATTGTATGTTGTCCAAGTCAGAGAAATTGGTCGATATTTTTTATGCAATTCTTGTTTCCTTATTTATGTAAGAGTTTTATTAGTGCTGTTTTCGAGTCATCCGGAAGCGTGCCATCCTGAAGCGATTTACTAAACAATATTTTCAAGGATATCGCTTGGCCAAGCGTTTTAAGAAGGCATTTGGCATACCACCTGAACAGGGGTTTTCTTTTTGGCAATTTTTAACAGCAAGTGACATATACCATGCTCAGAAATAACAATCAGGAATTGAAGGCCCATCCATGTAAAAACAAGGCAGACAACCTTCATCCTTTGTGAATAGAAAACTAAAATGATTGTTAAATGCAGCACATACAACCTGCTCATCGTGGACCTTATTACCGCCTATTATGGACATATCGGAAAGGGAAGAAGAATGAGTCATCGTCCTCCAGAAACTCCATGGAGACGTTTTCATAAAACTAGGAAGATGTCCATTAAAGCAATTCCGTTTGTCATTTATTATCACTTCTTTTAAATTATTTGACGCTTCCTCAATGACCCTTTCATTATTTGTTCAAGTTTTCAGGTTTGCGCAAGTTTGAATCCGCTTAAGCTTGGGTTGCTTGAGCAAGGCCTCGCGAGAGTTCCAGGGATTCCGACCTGCCACAATCTTCACAACCTTTAGAACAAACTGTGGCAGACAGTTGAATATAATGCCTTTAAATAAAAGCAACACATCGTACATGCTGGCAGTGTTTTATTTAATGTTATCCAGATGAAATGCTCGCGTATCAATTACAGACGCGTCATCTGCAGGCGAAAAATTCGGGTAACACTGAATCTTATCATTTTTACTGCGAGGGGAACATTCCAACGACAATACTACTGCTTGTTGAACTTAAATGCCGTCTGTGACCATACATGAGACGTCATCTTGTATATTTGCACCTGCAATAAATGGGCAGATAACTGCATAGGAATCTTTGTCGCTTCTAGTGAAATGCTTACCTACCTGTAATGCACCAAAAACTATAGCAATATCAATGATTTCACGACGAATATTTGTGGTGGAGCGTTACAGGAATGTGCTCCAGTCGACATTCGGCAGGTTACTATCACGGGTTAACATTGCTTTATCCATCTGCTTTTTTTAGTGAGGGTACATGTACCTAACCGACGAGTTAGGGGCCTGTATACGGCACCAAGAATGTATTTGACATTGTTAATACAAAAGTTGCAGAAAAAGCGTTTTACTCCCGAAGTGTCGGGCATTCTTAACATTTGAAGGGCATATTTAAAAAGAATGGCTACGCCTCCTCCTTTGCGCAATATTTAGTCTTTGCCCAATATTCTGTAGTTTATCGGGACAAATTGGCTATCATACATATCATAATATAACCAGGTTTCAGTCAACACTGAAATATCGCGGTCCAGCGAGCGAAGGATAACTTCAAGCTGTTCGACTTTGTTGACAACGCTGCTGCAGTTAAGGATTAAGATGGTGAATGGCGATTGGCAACGGTTATCACATTCTTTGCTCCATCGTTTCAGCTTACAGCATTTGCGTTTTCCAGATAACACTGACAAACATTTCACCATCTATGCTGCATTTATAGAAAACTATTTTAACTTTGGAGCCTTCATCACATCCTTCTTGTGAGCATTGCCATAATTTTTTTCTTATCTCACGAACTTTGAAAGAAATGTCCTCTGTTATGTAAAGTGTTCTCCCAGCTTTCTTGTGCTCTTTCAGCATTGAACTTTTGTCGCGATAGTCCGAGAACCTTAAGAGCACGGGGCGTGCTTTTATTTTTCTTTCCTAGCCGTTGACATCTTTCCATATTATTGATAGTAAGTCCATGTGTTTCCTTGAAAACACCTTTTCTTGATCACATTCAAGAGACTGTCGTTTATTCCCCCGCCTTCTCAATTTGGGCCGTACACGATCTCATCGTTTCTTCTACCTCTGTTTACTATTTCATCTGCCTTACATACCAAAACGGAGACGTATATTCCAAATCGGTTGCTGCTTTCTTGAGATTAGTTACATCACTTTGCAATAACATTAAAGTACTCGGTTGAGTTTCGAAGATGAGCATGCGCTCTTTTAAATAAGCGATATCTGTTTCAAATGTACTCCGTTTAGACAGTACATAATTGATACAGGCACTTATGTTACTTTGGACAGATAAAAGCTGCGACAACCCCTACTCAATAACGGCACATGCCAGAAGATTCGTTTTGAAAGGTTACAAAGCCGTCACACCACTGCTTACAGTCTATAGTCTACTATGCAAATAACTCTCTTGGCAACAAAGCATCAGCAGGAATCGATTATCGGATCGGATACAGAACTAGTCGTTCACCTAATGTACCTGTGCAAGCAAGAAGAAGCGTTCGAGCAACATGCTGAAGCTGCTGCTGCTGCTGCATTGCCCACTGCCGCGGCGCTGGAACGACGGAGCTTTAATACTGTTGCCGCGCTAGGATTTGCTTTAATAGTTGCCGGGCTAGGAGCATCCACGGGAGTGCGCAGAATCATCAGAGAAGGAAGAACGTGCGCAGGAAATTCACGCCCACCACACGCCTGGACCATAGGGCTGAACCATGAAGAATTGACGGTAATCACCACATGTTCGAGCGGTGCAGGGCACGCCATGCGCCTGTGACGAACGGCATGGCCAGCCGAGAAATCCAGAAGCTGTGGAAACAAGAAGAAGCGTTTAGGTAATATGTTCAAGCTGCTGCTGCTGCATTGCCCCCTCCACTGTAGAGGGTCTGTAGAAACAGTCGCTTAGGTGTTTGTTTCTTTTTGTCTACTTCGGCTCTATAGATATCCCATGGACGAATGTCGATACAGTCTATATTTTTGGCAATTCTGTGTTCGTAGACTGTAGGCTTAAGTCGATAAGCTTTCTTTTTCTTTTTACCTACTCCCGCTTTATGGATCGCATATAGCCAAAGTTCATAAGCAGTTTGTTCTATTTGTCCGCTTCTGCTCTATAGACTACTTATTGCAGTTTACAATAGGTAGTCAGGCACAGGAAGTGGTAAGGGAATACATCTACGTAGGACAGGTAGTGACTGCGGATCCGGATCATGAGACTGAAATAATCAGAAGAATAAGAATGGGCTGGGGTGCGTTTGGCAGGCATTCTCAGATCTTGAACACCAGGTTGCCATTATCCCTCAAGAGAAAAGTTTATAAGAGCTGTGTCTTACCAGTACTCACGTACGGGGCAGCAACCTGGATGCTTACGAAAAGGGTTCTACTTAAATTGAGGGCGACGCAACGAGCTATGGAAAGAAGAATGATAGGTTTAACGTTAAGGGATAAGAAAAGAGCAGATAGGGTGAGGGAACAAACGCGAGTTAATGATATCTTAGTTGAAATCAAGAAAAAGAAATGGGGGCATGGGCAGGACACGTAATGAGGAGGGAAGATAACCGATGGTCATGAAGAGTTACGGAATGGATCCCAAGGGAAGGGAATCGTAGCAGAGAGGGGCAGAAAGTTAGGTGGGCGGATAAAATGAAGTTTGCAGGGACAACATGGCCACAATTAGTACATGACCGGGGTAGTTGGAGAAGTATGGGAGAGGCCTTTGCCCTGCAGTGGGCATAACTAGGATGATGATGATGATGATGATGATGATGATGCTCTATAGACTCCCTTAGGGCAAATGTTGAAGCAGTATTTAGTTATTGTTTCCAATGTTTCTATGTAGACTGTCTCGAATATTTTTCACTCCTCCAAGCTTATAAATTGTCTATAGACGAACGTTGATAAGCTGTTTGTTCTATTTGTCCGGTACTGCTCTATAGACTCCCTATGTACAAATGTTGACACCGTCTTTATTGTTTCCATTATTTGTCTACAGACTGTCTGGAATATTTTTCACTTCTCCAAGCTTATAAATTGTCTATGGACGAACGTTCATAAGCTTTCCATTTCTGTCTACTCCCATTCTAAAGCCAGCCTAGCGAAAAAATTGTTGTCATCCTTTTTCCTTTTGTATGCCTCCGCCCCACTGATTACCTGAAGAAAAAATTCGATGCAGTTTCGGTTTTTCCTTATTGTTTCTTAGTCTATAGAGTGTCTATGGACAAGAGTCGATAAGGTGTATATTTTTTGTCCATCCCGAGTCTATACCTTGTTCGCGTGCACACACACACACGCACACAGACATATATATATATCAATATATATATATATCTATATATATATATCAATATAGCACAGAGAAATGAACTCGACGTACGTGAAAACACGGTACATCAGCCGAGCAGTTTGACACTTAGAAAGAACATGTTTTCACTTAGGTGCTGTTTATTCTCTTGTGCTGCACCAACGCAGCCAACGTGCTTTGTTCGCCGCCGCCGCCACACACCACATACATGGTGTGTCAGCGAAGACTTTCGAATATGTTTAAAAGCTGCCTGTTGCAGATATCACAATCCTAGTTCATGAGCTGGTCTACTCGAAGCGGCGGACAATACTTGCGCAAAAAATTGAGATTCAAGATCGACTAACGAATAAGAAATTACGTATTAAGTTTTTATGTATTTACATTATGGCACATATTGCAATTTGCAAATTCCAGCCGTGGAGCTCCTAAGGCTAGGCTAAATATCTGATTGCCCATATTGCAATTTACAAATGCAAACAGTAGATTTCGCAAGGCGGAACCACTTGGAACGAATTTTCAAGGTGACACAAGTTTCGATATATAAACTCCCGCACTTTACGTAGGACTACCATTTAATTGTTAACAAAACGTCATTACATGCACTCAAGCACAGGGGTAACTGGAACGCCAATGCATTTTTTCGCAAAGTTCGGGAATTTACATTCCGAAACTGGTGTCATCCTGAGAATGCGTTCCAAGTGGATCCGCCTTGCGAAATCCACTGCTTGAATTTGTAAATTGCAATATGGGCCATAAGATAGTTAGCTAAAAAGTTTAGTACCGGATTCTTGTTAATTAGTCGATTTTGTGTTTCAGATTTTAGTGCAAGTGGTATCCGCCCCTGCGAGTAGACCAGCTCGTCAACAAGAACAGACCTTTACAAAATAAAAAGAATTTCAAAGTATTCCATGAAACACACTGCATGTATATATATTGCCACGGGACTGCCGCTCGAGCACGTACATTGCGCCTATTCGCGAGCTTGTTTTACGCCCAGAAAAACACTTTTATGTAGCACATTTTGAGCCACAAAGAGCGGGAGTCTCTCGCATTGCTCTATAATTTTCTCCTTGTGACTTTTCAATTAAGACAAATGACCTAATTAGGGGAAAGCAAGAAATAAACTGAGTGCTTGAAACCGACGGCAAACATTACCTTTGTTCTCTCCAGCTACGTAGCGTCTGTATATTTTAATGTTCGGCTCAATTTAGGTGAAGCACCCTGCATACTGCTTTGCAATTCGAATTATTCTCCACGGTTTCCTATATCACCACCGATGAAGGCCATAGAGCGGCACGTCACCAAAGGTTTTACTCAACATGAGCGAACATCCCATATACCAACGGTGGTAAGGCGTGAGATGAACAAGAAGAAAGCCGATAGTGTAAAAGTCCTATTGCTTTAGGTTTACATGCCGTCTATAGATTCACTACAGACAAAAGTCGTTCATCGGCGGCACAACCCGTGTACGCTGTAGACAAGCGCACATACCGGTGGATAATACGGAGATACGGTAGATATTAGCCACTGGAGTTGTATACTGGTGAGATTGCTTTTGAGCCTATGCGTAGATTTTAGCATACACATTGTGCATATCTCCGCATTTATTGATCATATGACATGAGCCACGTAGTCGCTCTCGGCAATCCCAAGACAGTCTTCACAGTTGTCAAAGCATGACCTTTGCGGCAGTAGAATAAAGAAAACAAAACGCCCATCCAATCCTTCTAACGCATGTTATGAACACCAATTGTAGCTACAAGCGAATTGGAAACAGGCATCAAGCTAACAGCACAGAGACTCGTAATGTTTGTAGCTGACAACACAGACTTTGTGAGTGTGCGATGAACCGATGTCGCACATGTCCTGTGCGCCTTGTGTGTCTTCCGATACTCAGATACTTTTCACGTTGCCCTCATATCTCTGCTGCGTCAGCAATATCGGGTGGTTTTTCGTAGACTGATATCCGGCTAAATAATGTCATCAGTTTCTCACTCATTTAATTAAGTGCCAAATCATCTGAACCCACCCAGTGCTTCGCAGGAGGTATTCCTGTGGGCCGAGCATAAGCGTACGCAATTACTGTATAGGTTTATTTGAGCTATGATTGGAACAGAAAACTTGCACCAACATGTGTGCAGGTATCCCACTTGGCAGTACGCTGGAAGATATGCCAGAAATGCATTGTATTACTCATCGTCGTTGGCAATGACGCAAGCCACTGACGGGCCTTGTAACGGCTTTGGGAAACACTGAACTCATCAAAGTGTGCGTTTCATTTCCATACGATAGCCCACAGCGTTTGTAATACAACGCAGCAATGCCTTTCCTTTATCCATGAAAAATAAACAGAAAAAATGGAAAAGAAAAGCAACCCATTTCGCGCTCATGGCGCGCAGAGAGAGAGAGAGCCCCTGTAATGAAAAGGAAAAGGGCACTCGGACTTTTCGGAAAATGGCACTCGCACCCTCGTCACCCTGGGTGGCAGCTTGCGAGATTTTAGTGCCACGCAACGGCGGCGCGCCATGTTTCCACGTCATTTTCAATTCTCAACGGCAGCGCCAGGCACGTAACGCTTGTTTCTGCGGTGTGCGGTGTCTCCCCCTACCTTGGTGTCTGTCACACGTCAACTACACGACAACTACACTGAACGTTAAGTTTTAGCAAGGATGTTTTCCGTCAATAGCTCATGATTAGGTGAGCGCGTTTCGTAGAGCGAACCGGCTGCATGTAGTGTAGGCGACTCGGGCATAGTCTAGATTTGTCGTTTACATGATTTGATAACGCGCTCTCTTTATCGCTTCCACTATAGGGAATGTTTTACGGGAAGCAATCAATCAGGACTGTTGATTTTAGCGTCATAGTTGATGTAGGTAACAATGAAAATGCACCATGATTTACGTTGATACTGAGCAGCCATAAAGAGGACTATTGGTGTTGAGCAGCCAGTGTGGGTAATCACCGTCTAGTATTGCAACTAGTCCACCGCCGGTGAATATTTTGTTTGAAGAGTTGCTTAAACACGCCAAAATGCCGGGGAAAAAAATGTCACAAAACTACAGAAGGCTAACAAAAAAGCATTTACGAACAGCGCATTCGTCTGCAGCCTAATTATATAGTGAGGTGAATTTCAGGGCTTTTTCTTTGCAAATAACTTCCACAGCGCATTTCCGACAGGCCTCATCTCGTTTCTTTTCGGGGTGCACATCGAACATGTATTCAGAAAAAAATGAGAATGAAGAAAAGCTATGCCTGCGCTGTGTTTCGCAACTCTCTTTTCGCTTTCAGAGAAATGTTTCAGAAAAGTAGCGATGTTCAAATTATTATTTCCCTAGTTTTTATACACCCAAATTAAACACGCAATTCATCGCCAATCTTCAGCTTTGGATATGGGCTACAAAAACGCAGGTCTACGACGACGACAACAAGAATCGGCGAACAAGATGAGTGGTTCTGAGATTGCAAGAAGCGGGAATCGTCATGTATGTTTGAGGTGAACAAAGCTAGCTCCCCGAAGGCGAACTACATAGAAGTTTCTTTACGAGACAGTTCAATCATTGACTCTGTTGTCTCATAAAAATGCGAATGCTGCTTACTTTATCTCTCTCAACAATATGCATGGCGACGCAGATGACAAAAATTCAGTACAAAAATAAGCTTTAAAATGTGAGATTTCCAGTACAAAGGACACATAAGAACCGAAGGAGCCATGTAGAAGGCTTCATCAACATTTCGGCTGTAGCAAAAGTAAGAGACGGCATCTGCTCTTATTTGTGCTTTGCTTCACTAAAAATTTTAAGTGGCGCAGATGACGATTAAAGATGAAAAAAAACGAGAAGCCCGAACGCAAAATAAGTGCAACGCCGGCGGGACTCGAACCCGCAATCCTCGGTTTAGAATACCGATGCCTTGTCCATTGGGCTACGGCGGCTCTCACGCTGAGCCTGCAGCACTTAGTTGGCCAATCCTGGCCAGAGCGTCGCCGCCCCTCGGCGCAACCGCGTGAACGTGCTCGTGCCACTGCTGCCTCCTTCGTCGTCTTCTTCCGCAGCTGATTCCGATGCGGCTCGTCATGGCACCGTTCCCATACTGCCCCTCCCTCTGCGAAGGCGCTGACGGCGCTGGCCCACTGTCACTTGGTGAGGTGATTTCGGTCTCAAGTTCTTTGTCTCAGCATATCGCGAATCGAAAACTAGTATACTGCTGAGCTCAAATTTCGCATTAGAGAATATCGTAATCGTCGTACATAATTACAGCGAATCTGGTAGCCTCTATTTCGTCTGCATTTTCTGTGTACACATCCGGCAGCAAAAATGTTGGCCGATCGCGGCGGCGGTGTAGGGCCAGGAGCAATGCTTCGTGCCCCCTTAAGGCAGAATCTTTAATTAGTCAGCTAAGTAAAACGAACCGTACATGCATAATTTGAAATCAAGCACACAACAAATCAAACAGCGAACGTTTCAATAAAGAACAAGTATACAAACATCATCCGAACCACTTAATTGAGTATAAGGCACTCCTGACAACAATACCAAGCACGTAGAGCCCCCC
Organism: Dermacentor variabilis; assembly: GCF_050947875.1. Lineage (NCBI taxonomy): Eukaryota > Metazoa > Arthropoda > Arachnida > Ixodida > Ixodidae > Dermacentor > Dermacentor variabilis. The sequence continues at coordinate 41,079,747 of NW_027460291.1, forward strand.
GCATACGTTTCCCGGTAAAGATTACTGTTTCGCAAGCTGCCACGCAGACGGCAGCTTTCGACGTGTGGAGGGACGTCCCCAGCCTTTCGCATAAAAGAAGCAGCCTATCAACTGATTTCAATGTTGTTGCAGCACTACAGAAGGGGCCGGCGTGCCGTAAAAAAATCCTTACTCCCGTTACTACCATCCCTTAAAAAAAAGAGTTCTCTCTATAGAAATCAACACACTTCTTATAGACGACTCTGCCTTTCTATAGATTTGTTCTTCTATTAACACAAAGTCTAGAGTCTCTCTATAGACGACTCTGCCTTTCTATAGATTTGTTCTTCTGTTGATACATAGTCTAGAGTCTGTCTATAGACGCGAGTCGATAGGTTTCTATTTCTTTTTGCCTCCTCCCATCTTATTTATTTCTTCAGACAATTTATTCACAGATACTGGGATCTTTTACAAGATCTTAGCAGGGTGGGAAAATGCAAGTACATTCATACAAACATACTATTCAAGCAATGATGCCGATGCTTCAATTCAGCATGCAAAAAGGACAGATTGCATGAAAAAAGGAACAAAGAAAAGATGTGCGATTGAGCCAAGAATGTTTGTGCGCCTGAAAACTGGATAAAGAATTTAGTGTAATGACTTCATCAGGACGTTTATTTCAATCAACTATTGTTCTTGTAAGATAAGAACATTTGAAGCAATTGCTATGCAGTGTTAATGGGTTTCCTGTTCGAGACTGTTTATGACGAGTAGCTTAACCAGTTAAGGGTGTTAAGATGTGCGAGGTATCAGTATAATAGTGGCCACTCATTAGCTGAAGAAAGAATTTTAATCGGGAAGCACGATTCGTTCTCTAATCGAAGAGAAGGCACAACGTTTAAGGAGAACTGTTATACAAATTGGACCATAAGAATTGTAGATAAATCGGAAAGCTTTCATTTGAATTCTTTCTAATTTTTCTATATTTATTTTTGTGTAGGGGTCCCGAATGATCATTGCATATTTTAAAGTAGGACGAACTATTGTATGATATGCTTTCAGCAGGGGAGATTGTGAGATATGTGTATGGCCGAGATATGTATAGTGAGATACCTCAGAAATATAAGTGTTCCGGGGAAAATAGTAAAAGAGAAGGGGCTTTTCCGTTCGTGTTATTATCACACAGACGGTCTTTTCATAGTTAACAGACATTTGCCATTGATGGCACCTTCGAATTATTTTGCCAAAGTCGCTATTTAGCATGACTTGATCTTCCGGTAAGGCAATTTCATCGTATAGTGTGCAGTCACCCATGTAAACTTTAATTTTGCCAGATACATTACTGCCAATATCATTTATATAAAGCAAGAATAACAGAGGACCCAGCACGGATCCCTGGGGAACGCCACAAGCGACAGGTAATAAGTTGGAGGAAGTGTCGTTTATCCTAACTTATGGGGAGCTGTTGGTTGGGCATGCTTGTATTCATTTTAGTAGCTTATTTTTGTGAGTAAAAAACTTAATTTGTAAGGTAATTAGCAGTGGGTTACATTGTCGAATGCTTTACTTAAATCCATGAACATAGCGTCGCTTTCTTTTGTACTATTTATTGTTTTGCAAAATCTTAAATATATTCTAGTAATTGAGTGTCTGTGGTAAAGCCCTGCAGAAATTCATGTTGAGCGTTCGTCAAGACGCAATGCTCATCAAAAAAAAAAACGATTACATGCTTATAGATTAGGTGTTCGAAAATATTGTATGTTGTCCAAGTCAGAGAAATTGGTCGATATTTTTTATGCAATTCTTGTTTCCTTATTTATGTAAGAGTTTTATTAGTGCTGTTTTCGAGTCATCCGGGAGCGTGCCATCCTGAAGCGATTTACTAAACAATATTTTCAAGGATATCGCTTGGCCGAGCGTTTTAAGAAGGCATTTGGCATACCACCTGAACAGGGGTTTTCTTTTTGGCAATTTTTAACAGCAAGTGACATATACCATGCTCAGAAATAACAATCAGGAATTGAAGGCCCATCCATGTAAAAACAAGGCAGACAACCTTCATCCTTTGTGAATAGAAAACTAAAATGATTGTTAAATGCAGCACATACAACCTGCTCATCGTGGACCTTATTACCGCCTATTATGGACATATCGGAAAGGGAAGAAGAATGAGTCATCGTCCTCCAGAAACTCCATGGAGACGTTTTCATAAAACTAGGAAGATGTCCATTAAAGCAATTCCGTTTGTCATTTATTATCACTTCTTTTAAATTATTTGACGCTTCCTCAATGACCCTTTCATTATTTGTTCAAGTTTTCAGGTTTGCGCAAGTTTGAATCCGCTTAAGCTTGGGTTGCTTGAGCAAGGCCTCGCGAGAGTTCCAGGGATTCCGACCTGCCACAATCTTCACAACCTTTAGAACAAACTGTGGCAGACAGTTGAATATAATGCCTTTAAATAAAAGCAACACATCGTACATGCTGGCAGTGTTTTATTTAAAGTTATCCAGATGAAATGCTCGCGTATCAATTACAGACGCGTCATCTGCAGGCGAAAAATTCGGGTAACACTGAATCTTATCATTTTTACTGCGAGGGGAACATTCCAACGACAATACTACTGCTTGTTGAACTTAAATGCCGTCTGTGACCATACATGAGACGTCATCTTGTATATTTGCACCTACAATAAATGGACAGATAACTGCATAGGAATCTTTGTCGCTTCTAGTGAAATGCTTACCTACCTGTAATCCACCAAAAACTATAGCAATATCAATGATTTCACGACGAATATTTGTGGTGGAGCGTTACAGGAATGTGCTCCAGTCGACATTCGGCAGGTTACTATCACGGGTTAACATTGCTTTATCCATCTGCTTTTTTTAGTGAGGGTACATGTACCTAACCGACGAGTTAGGGGCCTGTATACGGCACCAAGAATGTATTTGACATTGTTAATACAAAAGTTGCAGAAAAAGCGTTTTACTCCCGAAGTGTCGGGCATTCTTAACATTTGAAGGGCATGTTTAAAAAGAATGGCTACGCCTCCTCCTTTGCGCAATATTTAGTCTTTGCCCAATATTCTGTAGTTTATCGGGACAAATTGGCTATCATACATATCATAATATAACCAGGTTTCAGTCAACACTGAAATATCGGGGTCCAGCGAGCGAAGGATAACTTCAAGCTTTTCGACTTTGTTGACAACGCTGCAGCAGTTAAGGATTAAGATGGTGAATGGCGATTGGCAACGGTTATCACATTCTTTGCTCCATCGTTTCAGCTTACAGCATTTGCGTTTTCCAGATAACACTGACAAACATTTCACCATCTATGCTGCATTTATAGAAAACTATTTTAACTTTGGAGCCTTCATCACATCCTTCTTGTGAGCATTGCCATAATTTTTTTCTTATCTCACGAACTTTGAAAGAAATGTCCTCTGTTATGTAAAGTGTTCTCCCAGCTTTCTTGTGCTCTTTCAGCATTGAACTTTTGTCGCGATAGTCCGAGAACCTTAAGAGCACGGGGCGTGCTTTTATTTTTCTTTCCTAGCCGTTGACATCTTTCCATATTATTGATAGTAAGTCCATGTGTTTCCTTGAAAACACCTTTTCTTGATCACATTCAAGAGACTGTCGTTTATTCCCCCGCCTTCTCAATTTGGGCCGTACACGATCTCATCGTTTCTTCTACCTCTGTTTACTATTTCATCTGCCTTACATACCAAAACGGAGACGTATATTCCAAATCGGTTGCTGCTTTCTTGAGATTAGTTACATCACTTTGCAATAACATTAAAGTACTCGGTTGAGTTTCGAAGATGAGCATGCGCTCTTTTAAATAAGCGATATCTGTTTCAAATGTACTCCGTTTAGACAGTACATAATTGATACAGGCACTTATGTTACTTTGGACAGATAAAAGCTGCGACAACCCCTACTCAATAACGGCACATGCCAGAAGATTCGTTTTGAAAGGTTACAAAGCTGTCACACCACTGCTTACAGTCTATAGTCTACTACGCAAATAACTCTCTTGGCAACAAAGCATCAGCAGGAATCGATTATCGGATCGGATACAGAACTAGTCGTTCACGTAATGTACCTGTGCAAGCAAGAAGAAGCGTTCGAGCAACATGCTGAAGCTGCTGCTGCTGCTGCATTGCCCACTGCCGCGGCGCTGGAACGACGGAGCTTTAATACTGTTGCCGCGCTAGGAGTTGCTTTAATAGTTGCCGGGCTAGGAGCATCCACGGGAGTGCGCAGAATCATCAGAGAAGGAAGAACGTGCGCAGGAAATTCACGCCCACCACACGCCTGGACCATAGGGCTGAACCATGAAGAATTGACGGTAATCACCACATGTTCGAGCGGTGCAGGGCACGCCATGCGCCTGTGACGAACGGCATGGCCAGCCGAGAAATCCAGAAGCTGTGCAAACAAGAAGAAGCGTTTAGGTAATATGTTCAAGCTGCTGCTGCTGCATTGCCCCCTCCACTGTAGAGGGTCTGTAGAAACAGTCGCTTAGGTGTTTGTTTCTTTTTGTCTACTTCCGCTCTATAGATATCCCATGGACGAATGTCGATACAGTCTATATTTTTGGCAATTCTGTGTTCGTAGACTGTAGGCTTAAGTCGATAAGCTTTCTTTTTCTTTTTACCTACTCCCGCTTTATGGATCGCATATAGCCAAAGTTCATAAGCAGTTTGTTCTATTTGTCCGCTTCTGCTCTATAGACTACTTATTGCAGTTTACAATAGGTAGTCAGGCACAGGAAGTGGTAAGGGAATACATCTACGTAGGACAGGTAGTGACTGCGGATCCGGATCATGAGACTGAAATAATCAGAAGAATAAGAATGGGCTGGGGTGCGTTTGGCAGGCATTCTCAGATCTTGAACACCAGGTTGCCATTATCCCTCAAGAGAAAAGTTTATAAGAGCTGTGTCTTACCAGTACTCACGTACGGGGCAGCAACCTGGATGCTTACGAAAAGGGTTCTACTTAAATTGAGGGCGACGCAACGAGCTATGGAAAGAAGAATGATAGGTTTAACGTTAAGGGATAAGAAAAGAGCAGATAGGGTGAGGGAACAAACGCGAGTTAATGATATCTTAGTTGAAATCAAGAAAAAGAAATGGGGGCATGGGCAGGACACGTAATGAGGAGGGAAGATAACCGATGGTCATGAAGAGTTACGGAATGGATCCCAAGGGAAGGGAATCGTAGCAGAGAGGGGCAGAAAGTTAGGTGGGCGGATAAAATGAAGTTTGCAGGGACAACATGGCCACAATTAGTACATGACCGGGGTAGTTGGAGAAGTATGGGAGAGGCCTTTGCCCTGCAGTGGGCATAACTAGGATGATGATGTTGATGATGATGATGCTCTATAGACTCCCTTAGGGCAAATGTTGAAGCAGTATTTAGTTATTGTTTCCAATGTTTCTATGTAGACTGTCTCGAATATTTTTCACTCCTCCAAGCTTATAAATTGTCTATAGACGAACGTTGATAAGCTGTTTGTTCTATTTGTCCGGTACTGCTCTATAGACTCCCTATGTACAAATGTTGACACCGTCTTTATTGTTTCCATTATTTGTCTACAGACTGTCTGGAATATTTTTCACTTCTCCAAGCTTATAAATTGTCTATAGACGAACGTTCATAAGCTTTCCATTTCTGTCTACTCCCATTCTAAAGCCAGCCTAGCGAAAAAATTGTTGTCATCCTTTTTCCTTTTGTATGCCTCCGCCCCACTGATTACCTGAAGAAAAAATTCGATGCAGTTTCGGTTTTTCCTTATTGTTTCTTAGTCTATAGAGCGTCTATGGACAAGAGTCGATAAGGTGTATATTTTTTGTCCATCCCGAGTCTATACCTTGTTCGCGTGCACACACACACACGCACACAGACATATATATATATATATATATATATATATATATATATATATATATATAGCACAGAGAAATGAACTCGACGTACGTGAAAACACGGTACATCAGCCGAGCAGTTTGACACTAAGAAAGAACATGTTTTCACTTAGGTGCTGTTTATTCTCTTGTGCTGCACCAACGCAGCCAACGTGCTTTGTTCGCCGCCGCCGCCACACACCACATACATGGTGTGTCAGCGAAGACTTTCGAATATGTTTAAAAGCTGCCTGTTGCAGATATCACAATCCTAGTTCATGAGCTGGTCTACTCGAAGCGGCGGACAATACTTGCGCAAAAAATTGAGATTCAAGATCGACTAACGAATAAGAAATTACGTATTAAGTTTTTATGTATTTACATTATGGCACATATTGCAATTTGCAAATTCCAGCCGTGGAGCTCCTAAGGCTAGGCTAAATATCTGATTGCCCATATTGCAATTTACAAATGCAAACAGTAGATTTCGCAAGGCGGAACCACTTGGAACGAATTTTCAAGCTGACACAAGTTTCGATATATAAACTCCCGCACTTTACGTAGGACTACCATTTAATTGTTAACAAAACGTCATTACATGCACTCAAGCACCGGGGTAACTGGAATGCCAATGCATTTTTTCGCAAAGTTCGGGAATTTACATTTCGAAACTGGTGTCATCCTGAGAATGCGTTCCAAGTGGATCCGCCTTGCGAAACCCACTGCTTGAATTTGTAAATTGCAATATGGGCCATAAGATAGTTAGCTAAAAAGTTTAGTACCGGATTCTTGTTAATTAGTCGATTTTGTGTTTCAGATTTTAGTGCAAGTGGTATCCGCCCCTGCGAGTAGACCAGCTCGTCAACAAGAACAGACCTTTACAAAATAAAAAGAATTTCAAAGTATTCCATGAAACACACTGCATGTATATATATTGCCACGGGACTGCCGCTCGAGCACGTACATTGCGCCTATTCGCGAGCTTGTTTTACGCCCAGAAAAACACTTTTATGTAGCACATTTTGAGCCACAAAGAGCGGGAGTCTCTCGCATTGCTCTATAATTTTCTCCTTGCTACTTTTCAATTAAGACAAATGACCTAATTAGGGGAAAGCAAGAAATAAACTGAGTGCTTGAAACCGACGGCAAACATTACCTTTGTTCTCTCCAGCTACGTAGCGTCTGTATATTTTAATGTTCGGCTCAATTTAGGTGAAGCACCCTGCATACTGCTTTGCAATTCGAATTATTCTCCACGGTTTCCTATATCACCACCGATGAAGGCCATAGAGCGGCACGTCACCAAAGGTTTTACTCAACATGAGCGAACATCCCATATACCAACGGTGGTAAGGCGTGAGATGAACAAGAAGATAGCCGATAGTGTAAAAGTCCTATTGCTTTAGGTTTACATGCCGTCTATAGATTCACTACAGACAAAAGTCGTTCATCGGCGGCACAACCCGTGTACGCTGTAGACAAGCGCACATACCGGTGGATAATACGGAGATACGGTAAATATTAGCCACTGGAGTTGTATACTGGTGAGATTGCTTTTGAGCCTATGCGTAGATTTTAGCATACACATTGTGCATATCTCCGCATTTATTGATCATATGACATGAGCCACGTAGTCGCTCTCGGCAATCCCAAGACAGTCTTCACAGTTGTCAAAGCATGACCTTTGCGGCAGTAGAATAAAGAAAACAAAACGCCGATCCAATCCTTCTAACGCATGTTATGAACACCAATTGTAGCTACAAGCGAATTGGAAACAGGCATCAAGCTAACAGCACAGAGACTCGTAATGTTTGTAGCTGACAACACAGACTTTGTGAGTGTGCGATGAACCGATGTCGCACATGTCCTGTGCGCCTTGTGTGTCTTCCGATACTCAGATACTTTTCACGTTGCCCTCATATCTCTGCTGCGTCAGCAATATCGGGTGGTTTTTCGTAGACTGATATCCGGCTAAATAATGTCATCAGTTTCTCACTCATTTAATTAAGTGCCAAATCATCTGAACCCACCCAGTGCTTCGCAGGAGGTATTCCTGTGGGCCGAGCATAAGCGTACGCAATTACTGTATAGGTTTATTTGAGCTATGATTGGAACAGAAAACTTGCACCAACATGTGTGCAGGTATCCCACTTGGCAGTACGCTGGAAGATATGCCAGAAATGCATTGTATTACTCATCGTCGTTGGCAATGACGCAAGCCACTGACGGGCCTTGTAACGGCTTTGGGAAACACTGAACTCATCAAAGTGTGCGTTTCATTTCCATACGATAGCCCACAGCGTTTGTAATACAACGCAGCAATGCCTTTCCTTTATCCATGAAAAATAAACAGAAAAAATGGAAAAGAAAAGCAACCCATTTCGCGCTCATGGCGCGCAGAGAGAGAGAGAGCCCCTGTAATGAAAAGGAAAAGGGCACTCGGACTTTTCGGAAAATAGCACTCGCACCCTCGTCACCCTGGGTGGCAGCTTGCGAGATTTTAGTGCCACGCAACGGCGGCGCGCCATGTTTCCACGTCATTTTCAATTCTCAACGGCAGCGCCAGGCACGTAACGCTTGTTTCTGCGGTGTGCGGTGTCTCCCCCTACCTTGGTGTCTGTCACACGTCAACTACACGACAACTACACTGAACGTTAAGTTTTAGCAAGGATGTTTTCCGTCAATAGCTCATGATTAGGTGAGCGCGTTTCGTAGAGCGAACCGGCTGCATGTAGTGTAGGCGACTCGGGCATAGTCTAGATTTGTCGTTTACATGATTTGATAACGCGCTCTCTTTATCGCTTACACTATAGGGAATGTTTTACGGGAAGCGATCAATCAGGACTGTTGATTTTAGCGTCATAGTTGATGTAGGTAACAATGAAAATGCACCATGATTTACGTTGATACTGAGCAGCCATAAAGAGGACTATTGGTGTTGAGCAGCCAGTGTGGGTAATCACCGTCTAGTATTGCAACTAGTCCACCGCCGGTGAATATTTTGTTTGAAGAGTTGCTTAAACACGCCAAAATGCCGGGGAAAAAAATGTCACAAAACTACAAAAGGCTAACAAAAAAGCATTTACGAACAACGCATTCGTCTGCAGCCTAATTATATAGTGAGGTGAATTTCAGGGCTTTTTCTTTGCAAATAACTTCCACAGCGCATTTCCGACAGGCCTCATCTCGTTTCTTTTCGGGGTGCACATCGAACATGTATTCAGAAAAAAATGAGAATGAAAAAAAGCTATGCCTGCGCTGTGTTTCGCAACTCTCTTTTCGCTTTCAGAGAAATGTTTCAGAAAAGTAGCGATGTTCAAATTATTATTTCCCTAGTTTTTATACACCCAAATTAAACACGCAATTCATCGCCAATCTTCAGCTTTGGATATGGGCTACAAAAACGCAGGTCTACGACGACGACAACAAGAATCGGCGAACAAGATGAGTGGTTCTGAGATTGCAAGAAGCGGGAATCGTCATGTATGTTTGAGGTGAACAAAGCTAGCTCCCCGAAGGCGAACTACATAGAAGTTTCTTTACGAGACAGTTCAATCATTGACTCTGTTGTCTCATAAAAATGCGAATGCTGCTTACTTTATCCCTCTCAACAATATGCATGGCGACGCAGATGACAAAAATTCAGTACAAAAATAAGCTTTAAAATGTGAGACTTCCAGTACAAAGGACACATAAGAACCGAAGGAGCCATGTAGAAGGCTTCATCAACATTTCGGCTGTAGCAAAAGTAAGAGACGGCATCTGCTCTTATTTGTGCTTTGCTTCACTAAAAATTTTAAGTGGCGCAGATGACGATTAAAGATGAAAAAAAACGAGAAGCCCGAACGCAAAAGAAGTGCAACGCCGGCGGGACTCGAACCCGCAATCCTCGGTTTAGAATACCGATGCCTTGTCCATTGGGCTACGGCGGCTCTCACGCTGAGCCTGCAGCACTTAGTTGGCCAATCCTGGCCAGAGCGTCGCCGCCCCTCGGCGCAACCGCGTGAACGTGCTCGTGCCACTGCTGCCTCCTTCGTCGTCTTCTTCCGCAGCTGATTCCGATGCGGCTCGTCATGGCACCGTTCCCATACTGCCCCTCCCTCTGCGAAGGCGCTGACGGCGCTGGCCCACTGTCACTTGGTGAGGTGATTTCGGTCTCAAGTTCTTTGTCTCAGCATATCGCGAATCGAAAACTCGTATACTGCTGAGCTCAAATTTCGCATTAGAGAATATCGTAATCGTCGTACATAATTACAGCGAATCTGGTAAACTCTAATTCGTCTGCATTTTCTGTGTCCGCATCCGGCAGCAAAAATGTTGGCCGATCGCGGCGGCGGTGTAGGGCCGGGAGCAATGCTTCGTGCCCCCTTAAGGCAGAATCTTTAATTAGTCAGCTAAGTAAAACGAACCGTACATGCATAATTTGAAATCAAGCACACAACAAATCAAACAGCGAACGTTTCAATAAAGAACAAGTATACAAACATCATCCGAACCACTTAATTGAGTATAAGGCACTCCTGACAACAATACCAAGCACGTAGAGCCCCCCGCATACGTTTCCCGGTAAAGATTACTGTTTCGCAAGCTACCACGCAGACGGCAGCTTTCGACGTGTGGAGGGACGTCCCCAGCCTTTCGCATAAAAGAAGCAGCCTATCAACTGATTTCAATGTTGTTGCAGCACTATAGAAGGGGCCGGCGTGCCGTAAAAAAATCCTTACTCCCGTTACTACCATCCCTTAAAAAAAAGAGTTCTCTCTATAGAAATCAACACACTTCTTATAGACGACTCTGCCTTTCTATAGATTTGTTCTTCTATTAACACAAAGTCTAGAGTCTCTCTATAGACGACTCTGCCTTTCTATAGATTTGTTCTTCTGTTGATACATAGTCTAGAGTCTGTCTATAGACGCGAGTCGATAGGTTTCTATTTCTTTTTGCCTCCTCCCATCTTATTTATTTCTTCAGACAATTTATTCACAGATACAGGGATCTTTTACAAGATCTTAGCAGGGTGGGAAAATGCAAGTACATTCATACAAACATACTATTCAAGCAATGATGCCGATGCTTCAATTCAACATGCAAAAAGGACAGATTGCATGAAAAAAGGAACAACGAAAAGATGTGCGATTGAGCCAAGAATGTTTGTGCGCCTGAAAACTGGATAAAGAATTTAGTGTAATGACTTCATCAGGACGTTTATTTCAATCAACTATTGTTCTTGTAAGATAAGAACATTTGAAGCAATTGCTATGCAGTGTTAATGGGTTTCCTGTTCGAGACTGTTTATGACGAGTAGCTTAACCAGTTAAGGGTGTTAAGATGTGCGAGGTATCAGTATAATAGTGGCCACTCATTAGCTGAAGAAAGAATTTTAATCGGGAAGCACGATTCGTTCTCTAATCGAAGAGAAGGCACAACGTTTAAGGAGAACTGTTATACAAATTGGACCATAAGAATTGTAGATAAATCGGAAAGCTTTCATTTGAATTCTTTCTAATTTTTCTATATTTATTTTTGTGTAGGGGTCCCGAATGATCATTGCATATTTTAAAGTAGGACGAACTATTGTATGATATGCTTTCAGCAGGGGAGATTGTGAGATATGTGTATGGCCGAGATATGTATAGTGAGATACCTCAGAAATATAAGTGTTCCGGGGAAAATAGTAAAAGAGAAGGGGCTTTTCCGTTCGTGTTATTATCACACAGACGGTCTTTTCATAGTTAACAGACATTTACCATTGATGGCATCTTCGAATTATTTTGCCAAAGTCGCTAGTTAGCATGACTTGATCTTCCGGTAAGGCAATTTCATCGTATAGTGTGCAGTCACCCATGTAAACTTTAATTTTGCCAGATACATTACTGCCAATATCATTTATATAAAGCAAGAATAACAGAGGACCCAGCACGGATCCCTGGGGAACGCCACAAGCGACAGGTAATAAGTTGGAGGAAGTGTCGTTTATCCTAACTTATGGGGAGCTGTTGGTTGGGCATGCTTGTATTCATTTTAGTAGCTTATTTTTGTGAGTAAAAAACTTAATTTGTAAGGTAATTAGCAGTGGGTTACATTGTCGAATGCTTTACTTAAATCCATGAACATAGCGTCGCTTTCTTTTGTACTATTTATTGTTTTGCAAAATCTTGAATATATTCTAATAATTGAGTGTCTGTGGTAAAGCCCTGCAGAAATTCATGTTGAGCGTTCGTCAAGACGCAATGCTCATCAAAAAAAAAAAACGATTACATGCTTATAGATTAGGTGTTCGAAAATATTGTATGTTGTCCAAGTCAGAGAAATTGGTCGATATTTTTTATGCAATTCTTGTTTCCTTATTTATGTAAGAGTTTTATTAGTGCTGTTTTCGAGTCATCCGGAAGCGTGCCATCCTGAAGCGATTTACTAAACAATATTTTCAAGGATATCGCTTGGCCAAGCGTTTTAAGAAGGCATTTGGCATACCACCTGAACAGGGGTTTTCTTTTTGGCAATTTTTAACAGCAAGTGACATATACCATGCTCAGAAATAACAATCAGGAATTGAAGGCCCATCCATGTAAAAACAAGGCAGACAACCTTCATCCTTTGTGAATAGAAAACTAAAATGATTGTTAAATGCAGCACATACAACCTGCTCATCGTGGACCTTATTACCGCCTATTATGGACATATCGGAAAGGGAAGAAGAATGAGTCATCGTCCTCCAGAAACTCCATGGAGACGTTTTCATAAAACTAGGAAGATGTCGATTAAAGCAATTCCGTTTGTCATTTATTATCACTTCTTTTAAATTATTTGACGCTTCCTCAATGACCCTTTCATTATTTGTTCAAGTTTTCAGGTTTGCGCAAGTTTGAATCCGCTTAAGCTTGGGTTGCTTGAGCAAGGCCTCGCGAGAGTTCCAGGGATTCCGACCTGCCACAATCTTCACAACCTTTAGAACAAACTGTGGCAGACAGTTGAATATAATGCCTTTAAATAAAAGCAACACATCGTACATGCTGGCAGTGTTTTATTTAATGTTATCCAGATGAAATGCTCGCGTATCAATTACAGACGCGTCATCTGCAGGCGAAAAATTCGGGTAACACTGAATCTTATCATTTTTACTGCGAGGGGAACATTCCAACGACAATACTACTGCTTGTTGAACTTAAATGCCGTCTGTGACCATACATGAGACGTCATCTTGTATATTTGCACCTACAATAAATGGACAGATAACTGCATAGGAATCTTTGTCGCTTCTAGTGAAATGCTTACCTACCTGTATTCCACCGAAAACTTTAGCAATATCAATGATTTCACGACGAATATTTGTGGTGGAGCGTTACAGGAATGTGCTCCAGTCGACATTCGGCAGGTTACTATCACGGGTTAACATTGCTTTATCCATCTGCTTTTTTTAGTGAGGGTACATGTACCTAACCGACGAGTTAGGGGCCTGTATACGGCACCAAGAATCTATTTGACATTGTTAATACAAAAGTTGCAGAAAAAGCGTTTTACTCCCGAAGTGTCGGGCATTCTTAACATTTGAAGGGCATGTTTAAAAAGAATGGCTACGCCTCCTCCTTTGCGCAATATTTAGTCTTTGCCCAATATTCTGTAGTTTATCGGGACAAATTGGCTATCATACATATCATAATATAACCAGGTTTCAGTCAACACTGAAATATCGGGGTCCAGCGAGCGAAGGATAACTTCAAGCTGTTCGACTTTGTTGACAACGCTGCAGCAGTTAAGGATTAAGATGGTGAATGGCGATTGGCAACGGTTATCACATTCTTTGCTCCATCGTTTCAGCTTACAGCATTTGCGTTTTCCAGATAACACTGACAAACATTTCACCATCTATGCTGCATTTATAGAAAACTATTTTAACTTTGGAGCCTTCATCACATCCTTCTTGTGAGCATTGCCATAATTTTTTTCTTATCTCACGAACTTTGAAAGAAATGTCCTCTGTTATGTAAAGTGTTCTCCCAGCTTTCTTGTGCTCTTTCAGCATTGAACTTTTGTCGCGATAGTCCGAGAACCTTAAGAGCACGGGGCGTGCTTTTATTTTTCTTTCCTAGCCGTTGACATCTTTCCATATTATTGATAGTAAGTCCATGTGTTTCCTTGAAAACACCTTTTCTTGATCACATTCAAGAGACTGTCGTTTATTCCCCCGCCTTCTCAATTTGGGCCGTACACGATCTCATCGTTTCTTCTACCTCTGTTTACTATTTCATCTGCCTTACATACCAAAACGGAGACGTATATTCCAAATCGGTTGCTGCTTTCTTGAGATTAGTTACATCACTTTGCAATAACATTAAAGTACTCGGTTGAGTTTCGAAGATGAGCATGCGCTCTTTTAAATAAGCGATATCTGTTTCAAATGTACTCCGTTTAGACAGTACATAATTGATACAGGCACTTATGTTACTTTGGACAGATAAAAGCTGCGACAACCCCTACTCAATAACGGCACATGCCAGAAGATTCGTTTTGAAAGGTTACAAAGCCGTCACACCACTGCTTACAGTCTATAGTCTACTACGCAAATAACTCTCTTGGCAACAAAGCATCAGCAGGAATCGATTATCGGATCGGATACAGAACTAGTCGTTCACGTAATGTACCTGTGCAAGCAAGAAGAAGCGTTCGAGCAACATGCTGAAGCTGCTGCTGCTGCTGCATTGCCCACTGCCGCGGCGCTGGAACGACGGAGCTTTAATACTGTTGCCGCGCTAGGAGTTGCTTTAATAGTTGCCGGGCTAGGAGCATCCACGGGAGTGCGCAGAATCATCAGAGAAGGAAGAACGTGCGCAGGAAATTCACGCCCACCACACGCCTGGACCATAGGGCTGAACCATGAAGAATTGACGGTAATCACCACATGTTCGAGCGGTGCAGGGCACGCCATGCGCCTGTGACGAACGGCATGGCCAGCCGAGAAATCCAGAAGCTGTGCAAACAAGAAGAAGCGTTTAGGTAATATGTTCAAGCTGCTGCTGCTGCATTGCCCCCTCCACTGTAGAGGGTCTGTAGAAACAGTCGCTTAGGTGTTTGTTTCTTTTTGTCTACTTCGGCTCTATAGATATCCCATGGACGAATGTCGATACAGTCTATATTTTTGGCAATTCTGTGTTCGTAGACTGTAGGCTTAAGTCGATAAGCTTTCTTTTTCTTTTTACCTACTCCCGCTTTATGGATCGCATATAGCCAAAGTTCATAAGCAGTTTGTTCTATTTGTCCGCTTCTGCTCTATAGACTACTTATTGCAGTTTACAATAGGTAGTCAGGCACAGGAAGTGGTAAGGGAATACATCTACGTAGGACAGGTAGTGACTGCGGATCCGGATCATGAGACTGAAATAATCAGAAGAGTAAGAATGGGCTGGGGTGCGTTTGGCAGGCATTCTCAGATCTTGAACACCAGGTTGCCATTATCCCTCAAGAGAAAAGTTTATAAGAGCTGTGTCTTACCAGTACTCACGTACGGGGCAGCAACCTGGATGCTTACGAAAAGGGTTCTACTTAAATTGAGGGCGACGCAACGAGCTATGGAAAGAAGAATGATAGGTTTAACGTTAAGGGATAAGAAAAGAGCAGATAGGGTGAGGGAACAAACGCGAGTTAATGATATCTTAGTTGAAATCAAGAAAAAGAAATGGGGGCATGGGCAGGACACGTAATGAGGAGGGAAGATAACCGATGGTCATGAAGAGTTACGGAATGGATCCCAAGGGAAGGGAATCGTAGCAGAGAGGGGCAGAAAGTTAGGTGGGCGGATAAAATGAAGTTTGCAGGGACAACATGGCCACAATTAGTACATGACCGGGGTAGTTGGAGAAGTATGGGAGAGGCCTTTGCCCTGCAGTGGGCATAACTAGGATGATGATGATGATGATGCTCTATAGACTCCCTTAGGGCAAATGTTGAAGCAGTATTTAGTTATTGTTTCCAATGTTTCTATGTAGACTGTCTCGAATATTTTTCACTCCTCCAAGCTTATAAATTGTCTATAGACGAACGTTGATAAGCTGTTTGTTCTATTTGTCCGGTACTGCTCTATAGACTCCCTATGTACAAATGTTGACACCGTCTTTATTGTTTCCATTATTTGTCTACAGACTGTCTGGAATATTTTTCACTTCTCCAAGCTTATAAATTGTCTATAGGCGAACGTTCATAAGCTTTCCATTTCTGTCTACTCCCATTCTAAAGCCAGCCTAGCGAAAAAATTGTTGTCATCCTTTTTCCTTTTGTATGCCTCCGCCCCACTGATTACCTGAAGAAAAAATTCGATGCAGTTTCGGTTTTTCCTTATTGTTTCTTAGTCTATAGAGTGTCTATGGACAAGAGTCGATAAGGTGTATATTTTTTGTCCATCCCGAGTCTATACCTTGTTCGCGTGCACACACACACACGCACACAGACATATATATATATATATATATATATATATATATATATATATATATATATATATATATATATATATATATATATATATATATATATATATATATCAATATAGCACAGAGAAATGAACTCGACGTACGTGAAAACACGGTACATCAGCCGAGCAGTTTGACACTAAGAAAGAACATGTTTTCACTTAGGTGCTGTTTATTCTCTTGTGCTGCACCAACGCAGCCAACGTGCTTTGTTCGCCGCCGCCGCCACACACCACATACATGGTGTGTCAGCGAAGACTTTCGAATATGTTTAAAAGCTGCCTGTTGCAGATATCACAATCCTAGTTCATGAGCTGGTCTACTCGAAGCGGCGGACAATACTTGCGCAAAAAATTGAGATTCAAGATCGACTAACGAATAAGAAATTACGTATTAAGTTTTTATGTATTTACATTATGGCACATATTGCAATTTGCAAATTCCAGCCGTGGAGCTCCTAAGGCTAGACTAAATATCTGATTGCCCATATTGCAATTTACAAATGCAAACAGTAGATTTCGCAAGGCGGAACCACTTGGAACGAATTTTCAAGCTGACACAAGTTTCGATATATAAACTCCCGCACTTTACGTAGGACTACCATTTAATTGTTAACAAAACGTCATTACATGCACTCAAGCACAGGGGTAACTGGAACGCCAATGCATTTTTTCGCAAAGTTCGGGAATTTACATTTCGAAACTGGTGTCATCCTGAGAATGCGTTCCAAGTGGATCCGCCTTGCGAAATCCACTGCTTGAATTTGTAAATTGCAATATGGGCCATAAGATAGTTAGCTAAAAAGTTTAGTACCGGATTCTTGTTAATTAGTCGATTTTGTGTTTCAGATTTTAGTGCAAGTGGTATCCGCCCCTGCGAGTAGACCAGCTCGTCAACAAGAACAGACCTTTACAAAATAAAAAGAATTTCAAAGTATTCCATGAAACACACTGCATGTATATATATTGCCACGGGACTGCCGCTCGAGCACGTACATTGCGCCTATTCGCGAGCTTGTTTTACGCCCAGAAAAACACTTTTATGTAGCACATTTTGAGCCACAAAGAGCGGGAGTCTCTCGCATTGCTCTATAATTTTCTCCTTGTGACTTTTCAATTAAGACAAATGACCTAATTAGGGGAAAGCAAGAAATAAACTGAGTGCTTGAAACCGACGGCAAACATTACCTTTGTTCTCTCCAGCTACGTAGCGTCTGTATATTTTAATGTTCGGCTCAATTTAGGTGAAGCACCCTGCATACTGCTTTGCAATTCGAATTATTCTCCACGGTTTCCTATATCACCACCGATGAAGGCCATAGAGCGGCACGTCACCAAAGGTTTTACTCAACATGAGCGAACATCCCATATACCAACGGTGGTAAGGCGTGAGATGAACAAGAAGATAGCCGATAGTGTAAAAGTCCTATTGCTTTAGGTTTACATGCCGTCTATAGATTCACTACAGACAAAAGTCGTTCATCGGCGGCACAACCCGTGTACGCTGTAGACAAGCGCACATACCGGTGGATAATACGGAGATACGGTAGATATTAGCCACTGGAGTTGTATACTGGTGAGATTGCTTTTGAGCCTATGCGTAGATTTTAGCATACACATTGTGCATATCTCCGCATTTATTGATCATATGACATGAGCCACGTAGTCGCTCTCGGCAATCCCAAGACAGTCTTCACAGTTGTCAATGCATGACCTTTGCGGCAGTAGAATAAAGAAAACAAAACGCCGATCCAATCCTTCTAACGCATGTTATGAACACCAATTCTAGCTACAAGCGAATTGGAAACAGGCATCAAGCTAACAGCACAGAGACTCGTAATGTTTGTAGCTGACAACACAGACTTTGTGAGTGTGCGATGAACCGATGTCGCACATGTCCTGTGCGCCTTGTGTGTCTTCCGATACTCAGATACTTTTCACGTTGCCCTCATATCTCTGCTGCGTCAGCAATATCGGGTGGTTTTTCGTAGACTGATATCCGGCTAAATAATGTCATCAGTTTCTCACTCATTTAATTAAGTGCCAAATCATCTGAACCCACCCAGTGCTTCGCAGGAGGTATTCCTGTGGGCCGAGCATAAGCGTACGCAATTACTGTATAGGTTTATTTGACCTATGATTGGAACAGAAAACTTGCACCAACATGTGTGCAGGTATCCCACTTGGCAGTACGCTGGAAGATATGCCAGAAATGCATTGTATTACTCATCGTCGTTGGCAATGACGCAAGCCACTGACGGGCCTTGTAACGGCTTTGGGAAACACTGAACTCATCAAAGTGTGCGTTTCATTTCCATACGATAGCCCACAGCGTTTGTAATACAACGCAGCAATGCCTTTCCTTTATCCATGAAAAATAAACAGAAAAAATGGAAAAGAAAAGCAACCGATTTCGCGCTCATGGCGCGCAGAGAGAGAGAGAGCCCCTGTAATGAAAAGGAAAAGGGCACTCGGACTTTTCGGAAAATGGCACTCGCACCCTCGTCGCCCTGGGTGGCAGCTTGCGGGATTTTAGTGGCAAGCAACGGCGGCGCGCCATGTTTCCACGTCATTTTCAATTCTCAACGGCAGCGCCAGGTGCGTAACGCTTGTTTCTGCGGTGTGCGGTGTCTCCCCCTACCTTGGTGTCTGTCACACGTCAACTACACGACAACTACACTGAACGTTAAGTTTTAGCAAGGATGTTTTCCGTCAATAGCTCATGATTAGGTGAGCGCGTTTCGTAGAGCGAACCGGCTGCATGTAGTGTAGGCGACTCGGGCATAGTCTAGATTTGTCGTTTACATGATTTGATAACGCGCTCTCTTTATCGCTTACACTATAGGGAATGTTTTACGGGAAGCGATCAATCAGGACTGTTGATTTTAGCGTCATAGTTGATGTAGGTAACAATGAAAATGCACCATGATTTACGTTGATACTGAGCAGCCATAAAGAGGACTATTGGTGTTGAGCAGCCAGTGTGGGTAATCACCGTCTAGTATTGCAACTAGTCCACCGCCGGTGAATATTTTGTTTGAAGAGTTGCTTAAACACGCCAAAATGCCGGGGAAAAAAATGCCACAAAACTACAAAAGGCTAACAAAAAAGCATTTACGAACAGCGCATTCGTCTGCAGCCTAATTATATAGTGAGGTGAATTTCAGGGCTTTTTCTTTGCAAATAACTTCCACAGCGCATTTCCGACAGGCCTCATCTCGTTTCTTTTCGGGGTGCACATCGAACATGTATTCAGAAAAAAATGAGAATGAAAAAAAGCTATGCCTGCGCTGTGTTTCGCAACTCTCTTTTCGCTTTCAGAGAAATGTTTCAGAAAAGTAGCGATGTTCAAATTATTATTTCCCTAGTTTTTATACACCCAAATTAAACACGCAATTCATCGCCAATCTTCAGCTTTGGATATGGGCTACAAAAACTCAGGTCTACGACGACGACAACAAGAATCGGCGAACAAGATGAGTGGTTCTGAGATTGCAAGAAGCGGGAATCGTCATGTATGTTTGAGGTGAACAAAGCTAGCTCCCCGAAGGCGAACTACATAGAAGTTTCTTTACGAGACAGTTCAATCATTGACTCTGTTGTCTCATAAAAATGCGAATGCTGCTTACTTTATCCCTCTCAACAATATGCATGGCGACGCAGATGACAAAAATTCAGTACAAAAATAAGCTTTAAAATGTGAGACTTCCAGTACAAAGGACACATAAGAACCGAAGGAGCCATGTAGAAGGCTTCATCAACATTTCGGCTGTAGCAAAAGTAAGAGACGGCATCTGCTCTTATTTGTGCTTTGCTTCACTAAAAATTTTAAGTGGCGCAGATGACGATTAAAGATGAAAAAAAACGAGAAGCCCGAACGCAAAAGAAGTGCAACGCCGGCGGGACTCGAACCCGCAATCCTCGGTTTAGAATACCGATGCCTTGTCCATTGGGCTACGGCGGCTCTCACGCTGAGCCTGCAGCACTTAGTTGGCCAATCCTGGCCAGAGCGTCGCCGCCCCTCGGCGCAACCGCGTGAACGTGCTCGTGCCACTGCTGCCTCCTTCGTCGTCTTCTTCCGCAGCTGATTCCGATGCGGCTCGTCATGGCACCGTTCCCATACTGCCCCTCCCTCTGCGAAGGCGCTGACGGCGCTGGCCCACTGTCACTTGGTGAGGTGATTTCGGTCTCAAGTTCTTTGTCTCAGCATATCGCGAATCGAAAACTCGTATACTGCTGAGCTCAAATTTCGCATTAGAGAATATCGTAATCGTCTTACATAATTACAGCGAATCTGGTAAACTCTAATTCGTCTGCATTTTCTGTGTCCGCATCCGGCAGCAAAAATGTTGGCCGATCGCGGCGGCGGTGTAGGGCCGGGAGCAATGCTTCGTGCCCCCTTAAGGCAGAATCTTTAATTAGTCAGCTAAGTAAAACGAACCGTACATGCATAATTTGAAATCAAGCACACAACAAATCAAACAGCGAACGTTTCAATAAAGAACAAGTATACAAACATCATCCGAACCACTTAATTGAGTATAAGGCACTCCTGACAACAATACCAAGCACGTAGAGCCCCCCGCATACGTTTCCCGGTAAAGATTACTGTTTCGCAAGCTACCACGCAGACGGCAGCTTTCGACGTGTGGAGGGACGTCCCCAGCCTTTCGCATAAAAGAAGCAGCCTATCAACTGATTTCAATGTTGTTGCAGCACTATAGAAGGGGCCGGCGTGCCGTAAAAAAATCCTTACTCCCGTTACTACCATCCCTTAAAAAAAAAGAGTTCTCTCTATAGAAATCAACACACTTCTTATAGACGACTCTGCCTTTCTATAGATTTGTTCTTCTATTAACACAAAGTCTAGAGTCTCTCTATAGACGACTCTGCCTTTCTATAGATTTGTTCTTCTGTTGATACATAGTCTAGAGTCTGTCTATAGACGCGAGTCGATAGGTTTCTATTTCTTTTTGCCTCCTCCCATCTTATTTATTTCTTCAGACAATTTATTCACAGATACTGGGATCTTTTACAAGATCTTAGCAGGGTGGGAAAATGCAAGTACATTCATACAAACATACTATTCAAGCAATGATGCCGATGCTTCAATTCAACATTCAAAAAGGACAGATTGCATGAAAAAAGGAACAACGAAAAGATGTGCGATTGAGCCAAGAATGTTTGTGCGCCTGAAAACTGGATAAAGAATTTAGTGTAATGACTTCATCAGGACGTTTATTTCAATCAACTATTGTTCTTGTAAGATAAGAACATTTGAAGCAATTGCTATGCAGTGTTAATGGGTTTCCTGTTCGAGACTGTTTATGACGAGTAGCTTAACCAGTTAAGGGTGTTAAGATGTGCGAGGTATCAGTATAATAGTGGCCACTCATTAGCTGAAGAAAGAATTTTAATCGGGAAGCACGATTCGTTCTCTAATCGAAGAGAAGGCACAACGTTTAAGGAGAACTGTTATACAAATTGGACCATAAGAATTGTAGATAAATCGGAAAGCTTTCATTTGAATTCTTTCTAATTTTTCTATATTTATTTTTGTGTAGGGGTCCCGAATGATCATTGCATATTTTAAAGTAGGACGAACTATTGTATGATATGCTTTCAGCAGGGGAGATTGTGAGATATGTGTATGGCCGAGATATGTATAGTGAGATACCTCAGAAATATAAGTGTTCCGGGGAAAATAGTAAAAGAGAAGGGGCTTTTCCGTTCGTGTTATTATCACACAGACGGTCTTTTCATAGTTAACAGACATTTACCATTGATGGCATCTTCGAATTATTTTGCCAAAGTCGCTATTTAGCATGACTTGATCTTCCGGTAAGGCAATTTCATCGTATAGTGTGCAGTCACCCATGTAAACTTTAATTTTGCCAGATACATTACTGCCAATATCATTTATATAAAGCAAGAATAACAGAGGACCCAGCACGGATCCCTGGGGAACGCCACAAGCGACAGGTAATAAGTTGGAGGAAGTGTCGTTTATCCTAACTTATGGGGAGCTGTTGGTTGGACATGCTTGTACTCATTTTAGTAGCTTATTTTTGTGAGTAAAAAACTTAATTTGTAAGGTAATTAGCAGTGGGTTACATTGTCGAATGCTTTACTTAAATCCATGAACATAGCGTCGCTTTCTTTTGTACTATTTATTGTTTTGCAAAATCTTGAATATATTCTAGTAATTGAGTGTCTGTGGTAAAGCCCTGCAGAAATTCATGTTGAGCGTTCGTCAAGACGCAATGCTCATCAAAAAAAAAAAACGATTACATGCTTATAGATTAGGTGTTCGAAAATATTGTATGTTGTCCAAGTCAGAGAAATTGGTCGATATTTTTTATGCAATTCTTGTTTCCTTATTTATGTAAGAGTTTTATTAGTGCTGTTTTCGAGTCATCCGGAAGCGTGCCATCCTGAAGCGATTTACTAAACAATATTTTCAAGGATATCGCTTGGCCAAGCGTTTTAAGAAGGCATTTGGCATACCACCTGAACAGGGGTTTTCTTTTTGGCAATTTTTAACAGCAAGTGACATATACCATGCTCAGAAATAACAATCAGGAATTGAAGGCCCATCCATGTAAAAACAAGGCAGACAACCTTCATCCTTTGTGAATAGAAAACTAAAATGATTGTTAAATGCAGCACATACAACCTGCTCATCGTGGACCTTATTACCGCCTATTATGGACATATCGGAAAGGGAAGAAGAATGAGTCATCGTCCTCCAGAAACTCCATGGAGACGTTTTCATAAAACTAGGAAGATGTCCATTAAAGCAATTCCGTTTGTCATTTATTATCACTTCTTTTAAATTATTTGACGCTTCCTCAATGATCCTTTCATTATTTGTTCAAGTTTTCAGGTTTGCGCAAGTTTGAATCCGCTTAAGCTTGGGTTGCTTGAGCAAGGCCTCGCGAGAGTTCCAGGGATTCCGACCTGCCACAATCTTCACAACCTTTAGAACAAACTGTGGCAGACAGTTGAATATAATGCCTTTAAATAAAAGCAACACATCGTACATGCTGGCAGTGTTTTATTTAATGTTATCCAGATGAAATGCTCGCGTATCAATTACAGACGCGTCATCTGCAGGCGAAAAATTCGGGTAACACTGAATCTTACCATTTTTACTGCGAGGGGAACATTCCAACGACAATACTACTGCTTGTTGAACTTAAATGCCGTCTGTGACCATACATGAGACGTCATCTTGTATATTTGCACCTACAATAGATGGACAGATAACTGCATAGGAATCTTTGTCGCTTCTAGTGAAATGCTTACCTACCTGTAATCCACCAAAAGCTATAGCAATATCAATGATTTCACGACGAATATTTGTGGTGGAGCGTTACAGGAATGTGCTCCAGTCGACATTCGGCAGGTTACTATCACGGGTTAACATTGCTTTATCCATCTGCTTTTTTTAGTGAGGGTACATGTACCTAACCGACGAGTTAGGGGCCTGTATACGGCACCAAGAATGTATTTGACATTGTTAATACAAAAGTTGCAGAAAAAGCGTTTTACTTCCGAAGTGTCGGGCATTCTTAACATTTGAAGGGCATGTTTAAAAAGAATGGCTACGCCTCCTCCTTTGCGCAATATTTAGTCTTTGCCCAATATTCTGTAGTTTATCGGGACAAATTGGCTATCATACATATCATAATATAACCAGGTTTCAGTCAACACTGAAATATCGGGGTCCAGCGAGCGAAGGATAACTTCAAGCTGTTCGACTTTGTTGACAACGCTGCAGCAGTTAAGGATTAAGATGGTGAATGGCGATTGGCAACGGTTATCACATTCCTTGCTCCATCGTTTCAGCTTACAGCATTTGCGTTTTCCAGATAACACTGACAAACATTTCACCATCTATGCTGCATTTATAGAAAACTATTTTAACTTTGGAGCCTTCATCACATCCTTCTTGTGAGCATTGCCATAATTTTTTTCTTATCTCACGAACTTTGAAAGAAATGTCCTCTGTTATGTAAAGTGTTCTCCCAGCTTTCTTGTGCTCTTTCAGCATTGAACTTTTGTCGCGATAGTCCGAGAACCTTAAGAGCACGGGGCGTGCTTTTATTTTTCTTTCCTAGCCGTTGACATCTTTCCATATTATTGATAGTAAGTCCATGTGTTTCCTTGAAAACACCTTTTCTTGATCACATTCAAGAGACTGTCGTTTATTCCCCCGCCTTCTCAATTTGGGCCGTACACGATCTCATCGTTTCTTCTACCTCTGTTTACTATTTCATCTGCCTTACATACCAAAACGGAGACGTATATTCCAAATCGGTTGCTGCTTTCTTGAGATTAGTTACATCACTTTGCAATAACATTAAAGTACTCGGTTGAGTTTCGAAGATGAGCATGCGCTCTTTTAAATAAGCGATATCTGTTTCAAATGTACTCCGTTTAGACAGTACATAATTGATACAGGCACTTATGTTACTTTGGACAGATAAAAGCTGCGACAACCCCTACTCAATAACGGCACATGCCAGAAGATTCGTTTTGAAAGGTTACAAAGCCGTCACACCACTGCTTACAGTCTATAGTCTACTCCGCAAATAACTCTCTTGGCAGCAAAGCATCAGCAGGAATCGATTATCGGATCGGATACAGAACTAGTCGTTCACCTAATGTACCTGTGCAAGCAAGAAGAAGCGTTCGAGCAACATGCTGAAGCTGCTGCTGCTGCTGCATTGCCCACTGCCGCGGCGCTGGAACGACGGAGCTTTAATACTGTTGCCGCGCTAGGAGTTGCTTTAATAGTTGCCGGGCTAGGAGCATCCACGGGAGTGCGCAGAATCATCAGAGAAGGAAGAACGTGCGCAGGAAATTCACGCCCACCACACGCCTGGACCATAGGGCTGAACCATGAAGAATTGACGGTAATCACCACATGTTCGAGCGGTGCAGGGCACGCCATGCGCCTGTGACGAACGGCATAGCCAGCCGAGAAATCCAGAAGCTGTGCAAACAAGAAGAAGCGTTTAGGTAATATGCTCAAGCTGCTGCTGCTGCATTGCCCCCTCCACTGTAGAGGGTGTGTAGAAACAGTCGCTTAGGTGTTTGTTTCTTTTTGTCTACTTCGGCTCTATAGATATCCCATGGACGAATGTCGATACAGTCTATATTTTTGGCAATTCTGTGTTCGTAGACTGTAGGCTTAAGTCGATAAGCTTTCTTTTTCTTTTTACCTACTCCCGCTTTATGGATCGCATATAGCCAAAGTTCATAAGCACTTTGTTCTATTTGTCCGCTTCTGCTCTATAGACTACTTATTGCAGTTTACAATAGGTAGTCAGGCACAGGAAGTGGTAAGGGAATACATCTACGTAGGACAGGTAGTGACTGCGGATCCGGATCATGAGACTGAAATAATCAGAAGAGTAAGAATGGGCTGGGGTGCGTTTGGCAGGCATTCTCAGATCTTGAACACCAGGTTGCCATTATCCCTCAAGAGAAAAGTTTATAAGAGCTGTGTCTTACCAGTACTCACGTACGGGGCAGCAACCTGGATGCTTACGAAAAGGGTTCTACTTAAATTGAGGGCGACGCAACGAGCTATGGAAAGAAGAATGATAGGTTTAACGTTAAGGGATAAGAAAAGAGCAGATAGGGTGAGGGAACAAACGCGAGTTAATGATATCTTAGTTGAAATCAAGAAAAAGAAATGGGGGCATGGGCAGGACACGTAATGAGGAGGGAAGATAACCGATGGTCATGAAGAGTTACGGAATGGATCCCAAGGGAAGGGAATCGTAGCAGAGAGGGGCAGAAAGTTAGGTGGGCGGATAAAATGAAGTTTGCAGGGACAACATGGCCACAATTAGTACATGACCGGGGTAGTTTGAGAAGTATGGGAGAGGCCTTTGCCCTGCAGTGGGCATAACTAGGATGATGATGATGATGATGCTCTATAGACTCCCTTAGGGCAAATGTTGAAGCAGTATTTAGTTATTGTTTCCAATGTTTCTATGTAGACTGTCTCGAATATTTTTCACTCCTCCAAGCTTATAAATTGTCTATAGACGAACGTTGATAAGCTGTTTGTTCTATTTGTCCGGTACTGCTCTATAGACTCCCTATGTACAAATGTTGACACCGTCTTTATTGTTTCCATTATTTGTCTACAGACTGTCTGGAATATTTTTCACTTCTCCAAGCTTATAAATTGTCTATAGACGAACGTTGATAAGCTGTTTGTTCTATTTGTCCGGTACTGCTCTATAGACTCCCTATGTACAAATGTTGACACCGTCTTTATTGTTTCCATTATTTGTCTACAGACTGTCTGGAATATTTTTCACTTCTCCAAGCTTATAAATTGTCTATAGACGAACGTTCATAAGCTTTCCATTTCTGTCTACTCCCATTCTAAAGCCAGCCTAGCGAAAAAATTGTTGTCATCCTTTTTCCTTTTGTATGCCTCCGCCCCACTGATTACCTGAAGAAAAAATTCGATGCAGTTTCGGTTTTTCCTTATTGTTTCTTAGTCTATAGAGTGTCTATGGACAAGAGTCGATAAGGTGTATATTTTTTGTCCATCCCGAGTCTATACCTTGTTCGCGTGCACACACACACACGCACACAGACATATATATATATATATATATATATATATATATATATATATATATATATATATATATATATATATATATCAATATAGCACAGAGAAATGAACTCGACGTACGTGAAAACACGGTACATCAGCCGAGCAGTTTGACACTAAGAAAGAACATGTTTTCACTTAGGTGCTGTTTATTCTCTTGTGCTGCACCAACGCAGCCAACGTGCTTTGTTCGCCGCCGCCGCCACACACCACATACATGGTGTGTCAGCGAAGACTTTCGAATATGTTTAAAAGCTGCCTGTTGCAGATATCACAATCCTAGTTCATGAGCTGGTCTACTCGAAGCGGCGGACAATACTTGCGCAAAAAATTGAGATTCAAGATCGACTAACGAATAAGAAATTACGTATTAAGTTTTTATGTATTTACATTATGGCACATATTGCAATTTGCAAATTCCAGCCGTGGAGCTCCTAAGGCTAGGCTAAATATCTGATTGCCCATATTGCAATTTACAAATGCAAACAGTAGATTTCGCAAGGCGGAACAACTTGGAACGAATTTTCAAGCTGACACAAGTTTCGATATATAAACTCCCGCACTTTACGTAGGACTACCATTTAATTGTTAACAAAACGTCATTACATGCACTCAAGCACAGGGGTAACTGGAACGCCAATGCATTTTTTCGCAAAGTTCGGGAATTTACATTTCGAAACTGGTGTCATCCTGAGAATGCGTTCCAAGTGGATCCGCCTTGCGAAATCCACTGCTTGAATTTGTAAATTGCAATATGGGCCATAAGATAGTTAGCTAAAAAGTTTAGTACCGGATTCTTGTTAATTAGTCGATTTTGTGTTTCAGATTTTAGTGCAAGTGGTATCCGCCCCTGCGAGTAGACCAGCTCGTCAACAAGAACAGACCTTTACAAAATAAAAAGAATTTCAAAGTATTCCATGAAACACACTGCATGTATATATATTGCCACGGGACTGCCGCTCGAGCACGTACATTGCGCCTATTCGCGAGCTTGTTTTACGCCCAGAAAAACACTTTTATGTAGCACATTTTGAGCCACAAAGAGCGGGAGTCTCTCGCATTGCTCTATAATTTTCTCCTTGTGACTTTTCAATTAAGACAAATGACCTAATTAGGGGAAAGCAAGAAATAAACTGAGTGCTTGAAACCGACGGCAAACATTACCTTTGTTCTCTCCAGCTACGTAGCGTCTGTATATTTTAATGTTCGGCTCAATTTAGGTGAAGCACCCTGCATACTGCTTTGCAATTCGAATTATTCTCCACGGTTTCCTATATCACCACCGATGAAGGCCATAGAGCGGCACGTCACCAAAGGTTTTACTCAACATGAGCGAACATCCCATATACCAACGGTGGTAAGGCGTGAGACGAACAAGAAGATAGCCGATAGTGTAAAAGTCCTATTGCTTTAGGTTTACATGCCGTCTATAGATTCACTACAGACAAAAGTCGTTCATCGGCGGCACAACCCGTGTACGCTGTAGACAAGCGCACATACCGGTGGATAATACGGAGATACGGTAGATATTAGCCACTGGAGTTGTATACTGGTGAGATTGCTTTTGAGCCTATGCGTAGATTTTAGCATACACATTGTGCATATCTCCGCATTTATTGATCATATGACATGAGCCACGTAGTCGCTCTCGGCAATCCCAAGACAGTCTTCACTGTTGTCAAAGCATGACCTTTGCGGCAGTAGAATAAAGAAAACAAAACGCCGATCCAATCCTTCTAACGCATGTTATGAACACCAATTGTAGCTACAAGCGAATTGGAAACAGGCATCAAGCTAACAGCACAGAGACTCGTAATGTTTGTAGCTGACAACACAGACTTTGTGAGTGTGCGATGAACCGATGTCGCACATGTCCTGTGCGCCTTGTGTGTCTTCCGATACTCAGATACTTTTCACGTTGCCCTCATATCTCTGCTGCGTCAGCAATATCGGGTGGTTTTTCGTAGACTGATATCCGGCTAAATAATGTCATCAGTTTCTCACTCATTTAATTAAGTGCCAAATCATCTGAACCCACCCAGTGCTTCGCAGGAGGTATTCCTGTGGGCCGAGCATAAGCGTACGCAATTACTGTATAGGTTTATTTGAGCTATGATTGGAACAGAAAACTTGCACCAACATGTGTGCAGGTATCCCACTTGGCAGTACGCTGGAAGATATGCCAGAAATGCATTGTATTACTCATCGTCGTTGGCAATGACGCAAGCCACTGACGGGCCTTGTAACGGCTTTGGGAAACACTGAACTCATCAAAGTGTGCGTTTCATTTCCATACGATAGCCCACAGCGTTTGTAATACAACGCAGCAATGCCTTTCCTTTATCCATGAAAAATAAACAGAAAAAATGGAAAAGAAAAGCAACCCATTTCGCGCTCATGGCGCGCAGAAAGAGAGAGAGAGCCCCTGTAATGAAAAGGAAAATGGCACTCGCACCCTCGTCACCCTGGGTGGCAGCTTGCGAGATTTTAGTGCCACGCAACGGCGGCGCGCCATGTTTCCACGTCATTTTCAATTCTCAACGGCAGCGCCAGGCACGTAACGCTTGTTTCTGCGGTGTGCGGTGTCTCCCCCTACCTTGGTGTCTGTCACACATCAACTACACGACAACTACACTGAACGTTAAGTTTTAGCAAGGATGTTTTCCGTCAATAGCTCATGATTAGGTGAGCGCGTTTCGTAGAGCGAACCGGCTGCATGTAGTGTAGGCGACTCGGGCATAGTCTAGATTTGTCGTTTACATGATTTGATAACGCGCTCTCTTTATCGCTTCCACTATAGGGAATGTTTTACGGGAAGCGATCAATCAGGACTGTTGATTTTAGCGTCATAGTTGATGTAGGTAACAATGAAAATGCACCATGATTTACGTTGATACTGAGCAGCCATAAAGAGGACTATTGGTGTTGAGCAGCCAGTGTGGGTAATCACCGTCTAGTATTGCAACTAGTCCACCGCCGGTGAATATTTTGTTTGAAGAGTTGCTTAAACACGCCAAAATGCCGGGGAAAAAAATGTCACAAAACTACAAAAGGCTAACAAAAAAGCATTTACGAACAGCGCATTCGTCTGCAGCCTAATTATATAGTGAGGTGAATTTCAGGGCTTTTTCTTTGCAAATAACTTCCACAGCGCATTTCCGACAGGCCTCATCTCGTTTCTTTTCGGGGTGCACATCGAACATGTATTCAGAAAAAAATGAGAATGAAAAAAAGCTATGCCTGCGCTGTGTTTCGCAACTCTCTTTTCGCTTTCAGAGAAATGTTTCAGAAAAGTAGCGATGTTCAAATTATTATTTCCCTAGTTTTTATACACCCAAATTAAACACGCAATTCATCGCCAATCTTCAGCTTTGGATATGGGCTACAAAAACTCAGGTCTACGACGACGACAACAAGAATCGGCGAACAAGATGAGTGGTTCTGAGATTGCAAGAAGCGGGAATCGTCATGTACGTTTGAGGTGAACAAAGCTAGCTCCCCGAAGGCGAACTACATAGAAGTTTCTTTACGAGACAGTTCAATCATTGACTCTGTTGTCTCATAAAAATGCGAATGCTGCTTACTTTATCCCTCTCAACAATATGCATGGCGACGCAGATGACAAAAATTCAGTACAAAAATAAGCTTTAAAATGTGAGACTTCCAGTACAAAGGACACATAAGAACCGAAGGAGCCATGTAGAAGGCTTCATCAACATTTCGGCTGTAGCAAAAGTAAGAGACGGCATCTGCTCTTATTTGTGCTTTGCTTCACTAAAAATCTTAAGTGGCGCAGATGACGATTAAAGATGAAAAAAACGAGATGCCCGAACGCAAAATAAGTGCAACGCCGGCGGGACTCGAACCCGCAATCCTCGGTTTAGAATACCGATGCCTTGTCCATTGGGCTACGGCGGCTCTCACGCTGAGCCTGCAGCACTTAGTTGGCCAATCCTGGCCAGAGCGTCGCCGCCCCTCGGCGCAACCGCGTGAACGTGCTCGTGCCACTGCTGCCTCCTTCGTCGTCTTCTTCCGCAGCTGATTCCGATGCGGCTCGTCATGGCACCGTTCCCATACTGCCCCTCCCTCTGCGAAGGCGCTGACGGCGCTGGCCCACTGTCACTTGGTGAGGTGATTTCGGTCTCAAGTTCTTTGTCTCAGCATATCGCGAATCGAAAACTCGTATACTGCTGAGCTCAAATTTCGCATTAGAGAATATCGTAATCGTCGTACATAATTACAGCGAATCTGGTAAACTCTAATTCGTCTGCATTTTCTGTGTCCGCATCCGGCAGCAAAAATGCTGGCCGATCGCGGCGGCGGTGTAGGGCCGGGAGCAATGCTTCGTGCCCCCTTAAGGCAGAATCTTTAATTAGTCAGCTAAGTAAAACGAACCGTACATGCATAATTTGAAATCAAGCACACAACAAATCAAACAGCGAACGTTTCAATAAAGAACAAGTATACAAACATCATCCGAACCACTTAATTGAGTATAAGGCACTCCTGACAACAATACCAAGCACGTAGAGCCCCCCGCATACGTTTCCCGGTAAAGATTACTGTTTCGCAAGCTACCACGCAGACGGCAGCTTTCGACGTGTGGAGGGACGTCCCCAGCCTTTCGCATAAAAGAAGCAGCCTATCAACTGATTTCAATGTTGTTGCAGCACTATAGAAGGGGCCGGCGTGCCGTAAAAAAATCCTTACTCCCGTTACTACCATCCCTTAAAAAAAAGAGTTCTCTCTATAGAAATCAACACACTCATTATAGACGACTCTGCCTTTCTATAGATTTGTTCTTCTATTAACACAAAGTCTAGAGTCTCTCTATAGACGACTCTGCCTTTCTATAGATTTGTTCTTCTGTTGATACATAGTCTAGAGTCTGTCTATAGACGCGAGTCGATAGGTTTCTATTTCTTTTTGCCTCCTCCCATCTTATTTATTTCTTCAGACAATTTATTCACAGATACTGGGATCTTTTACAAGATCTTAGCAGGGTGGGAAAATGCAAGTACATTCATACAAACATACTATTCAAGCAATGATGCCGATGCTTCAATTCAACATGCAAAAAGGACAGATTGCATGAAAAAAGGAACAAAGAAAAGATGTGCGATTGAGCCAAGAATGTTTGTGCGCCTGAAAACTGGATAAAGAATTTAGCGTAATGACTTCATCAGGACGTTTATTTCAATCAACTATTGTTCTTGTAAGATAAGAACATTTGAAGCAATTGCTATGCAGTGTTAATGGGTTTCCTGTTCGAGACTGTTTATGACGAGTAGCTTAACCAGTTAAGGGTGTTAAGATGTGCGAGGTATCAGTATAATAGTGGCCACTCATTAGCTGAAGAAAGAATTTTAATCGGGAAGCACGATTCGTTCTCTAATCGAAGAGAAGGCACAACGTTTAAGGAGAACTGTTATACAAATTGGACCATAAGAATTGTAGATAAATCGGAAAGCTTTCATTTGAATTCTTTCTAATTTTTCTATATTTATTTTTGTGTAGGGGTCCCGAATGATCATTGCATATTTTAAAGTAGGACGAACTATTGTATGATATGCTTTCAGCAGGGGAGATTGTGAGATATGTGTATGGCCGAGATATGTATAGTGAGATACCTCAGAAATATAAGTGTTCCGGGGAAAATAGTAAAAGAGAAGGGGCTTTTCCGTTCGTGTTATTATCACACAGACGGTCTTTTCATAGTTAACAGACATTTACCATTGATGGCATCTTCGAATTATTTTGCCAAAGTCGCTATTTAGCATGACTTGATCTTCCGGTAAGGCAATTTCATCGTATAGTGTGCAGTCACCCATGTAAACTTTAATTTTGCCAGATACATTACTGCCAATATCATTTATATAAAGCAAGAATAACAGAGGACCCAGCACGGATCCCTGGGGAACGCCACAAGCGACAGGTAATAAGTTGGAGGAAGTGTCGTTTATCCTAACTTATGGGGAGCTGTTGGTTGGGCATGCTTGTACTCATTTTAGTAGCTTATTTTTGTGAGTAAAAAACTTAATTTGTAAGGTAATTAGCAGTGGGTTACATTGTCGAATGCTTTACTTAAATCCATGAACATAGCGTCGCTTTCTTTTGTACTATTTATTGTTTTGCAAAATCTTGAATATATTCTAGTAATTGAGTGTCTGTGGTAAAGCCCTGCAGAAATTCATGTTGAGCGTTCGTCAAGACGCAATGCTCATCAAAAAAAAAAAACGATTACATGCTTATAGATTAGGTGTTCGAAAATATTGTATGTTGTCCAAGTCAGAGAAATTGGTCGATATTTTTTATGCAATTCTTGTTTCCTTATTTATGTAAGAGTTTTATTAGTGCTGTTTTCGAGTCATCCGGAAGCGTGCCATCCTGAAGCGATTTACTAAACAATATTTTCAAGGATATCGCTTGGCCAAGCGTTTTAAGAAGGCATTTGGCATACCACCTGAACAGGGGTTTTCTTTTTGGCAATTTTTAACAGCAAGTGACATATACCATGCTCAGAAATAACAATCAGGAATTGAAGGCCCATCCATGTAAAAACAAGGCAGACAACCTTCATCCTTTGTGAATAGAAAACTAAAATGATTGTTAAATGCAGCACATACAACCTGCTCATCGTGGACCTTATTACCGCCTATTATGGACATATCGGAAAGGGAAGAAGAATGAGTCATCGTCCTCCAGAAACTCCATGGAGACGTTTTCATAAAACTAGGAAGATGTCCATTAAAGCAATTCCGTTTGTCATTTATTATCACTTCTTTTAAATTATTTGACGCTTCCTCAATGAGCCTTTCATTATTTGTTCAAGTTTTCAGGTTTGCGCAAGTTTGAATCCGCTTAAGCTTGGGTTGCTTGAGCAAGGCCTCGCGAGAGTTCCAGGGATTCCGACCTGCCACAATCTTCACAACCTTTAGAACAAACTGTGGCAGACAGTTGAATATAATGCCTTTAAATAAAAGCAACACATCGTACATGCTGGCAGTGTTTTATTTAATGTTATCCAGATGAAATGCTCGCGTATCAATTACAGACGCGTCATCTGCAGGCGAAAAATTCGGGTAACACTGAATCTTATCATTTTTACTGCGAGGGGAACATTCCAACGACAATACTACTGCTTGTTGAACTTAAATGCCGTCTGTGACCATACATGAGACGTCATCTTGTATATTTGCACCTACAATAAATGGACAGATAACTGCATAGGAATCTTTGTCGCTTCTAGTGAAATGCTTACCTACCTGTAATCCACCAAAAACTATAGCAATATCAATGATTTCACGACGAATATTTGTGGTGGAGCGTTACAGGAATGTGCTCCAGTCGACATTCGGCAGGTTACTATCACGGGTTAACATTGCTTTATCCATCTGCTTTTTTTAGCTAGGGTACATGTACCTAACCGACGAGTTAGGGGCCTGTATACGGCACCAAGAATGTATTTGACATTGTTAATACAAAAGTTGCAGAAAAAGCGTTTTACTCCCGAAGTGTCGGGCATTCTTAACATTTGAAGGGCATGTTTAAAAAGAATGGCTACGCCTCCTCCTTTGCGCAATATTTAGTCTTTGCCCAATATTCTGTAGTTTATCGGGACAAATTGGCTATCATACATATCATAATATAACCAGGTTTCAGTCAACACTGAAATATCGGGGTCCAGCGAGCGAAGGATAACTTCAAGCTGTTCGACTTTGTTGACAACGCTGCAGCAGTTAAGGATTAAGATGGTGAATGGCGATTGGCAACGGTTATCACATTCTTTGCTCCATCGTTTCAGCTTACAGCATTTGCGTTTTCCAGATAACACTGACAAACATTTCACCATCTATGCTGCATTTATAGAAAACTATTTTAACTTTGGAGCCTTCATCACATCCTTCTTGTGAGCATTGCCATAATTTTTTTCTTATCTCACGAACTTTGAAAGAAATGTCCTCTGTTATGTAAAGTGTTCTCCCAGCTTTCTTGTGCTCTTTCAGCATTGAACTTTTGTCGCGATAGTCCGAGAACCTTAAGAGCACGGGGCGTGCTTTTATTTTTCTTTCCTAGCCGTTGACATCTTTCCATATTATTGATAGTAAGTCCATGTGTTTCCTTGAAAACACCTTTTCTTGATCACATTCAAGAGACTGTCGTTTATTCCCCCGCCTTCTCAATTTGGGCCGTACACGATCTCATCGTTTCTTCTACCTCTGTTTACTATTTCATCTGCCTTACATACCAAAACGGAGACGTATATTCCAAATCGGTTGCTGCTTTCTTGAGATTAGTTACATCACTTTGCAATAACATTAAAGTACTCGGTTGAGTTTCGAAGATGAGCATGCGCTCTTTTAAATAAGCGATATCTGTTTCAAATGTACTCCGTTTAGACAGTACATAATTGATACAGGCACTTATGTTACTTTGGACAGATAAAAGCTGCGACAACCCCTACTCAATAACGGCACATGCCAGAAGATTCGTTTTGAAAGGTTACAAAGCCGTCACACCACTACTTACAGTCTATAGTCTACTACGCAAATAACTCTCTTGGCAACAAAGCATCAGCAGGAATCGATTATCGGATCGGATACAGAACTAGTCGTTCACGTAATGTACCTGTGCAAGCAAGAAGAAGCGTTCGAGCAACATGCTGAAGCTGCTGCTGCTGCATTGCCCCCTCCACTGTAGAGGGTCTGTAGAAACAGTCGCTTAGGGGTTTGTTTCTTTTTGTCTACTTCGGCTCTATAGATATCCCATGGACGAATGTCGATACAGTCTATATTTTTGGCAATTCTGTGTTCGTAGACTGTAGGCTTAAGTCGATAAGCTTTCTTTTTCTTTTTACCTACTCCCGCTTTATGGATCGCATATAGCCAAAGTTCATAAGCAGTTTGTTCTATTTGTCCGCTTCTGCTCTATAGACTACTTATTGCAGTTTACAATAGGTAGTCAGGCACAGGAAGTGGTAAGGGAATACATCTACGTAGGACAGGTAGTGACTGCGGATCCGGATCATGAGACTGAAATAATCAGAAGAATAAGAATGGGCTGGGGTGCGTTTGGCAGGCATTCTCAGATCTTGAACACCAGGTTGAAATTATCCCTCAAGAGAAAAGTTTATAAGAGCTGTGTCTTACCAGTACTCACGTACGGGGCAGCAACCTGGATGCTTACGAAAAGGGTTCTACTTAAATTGAGGGCGACGCAACGAGCTATGGAAAGAAGAATGATAGGTTTAACGTTAAGGGATAAGAAAAGAGCAGATAGGGTGAGGGAACAAACGCGAGTTAATGATATCTTAGTTGAAATCAAGAAAAAGAAATGGGGGCATGGGCAGGACACGTAATGAGGAGGGAAGATAACCGATGGTCATGAAGAGTTACGTAATGGATCCCAAGGGAAGGGAATCGTAGCAGAGAGGGGCAGAAAGTTAGGTGGGCGGATAAAATGAAGTTTGCAGGGACAACATGGCCACAATTAGTACATGACCGGGGTAGTTGGAGAAGTATGGGAGAGGCCTTTGCCCTGCAGTGGGCATAACTAGGATGATGATGATGATGATGATGATTCTCTATAGACTCCCTTAGGGCAAATGTTGAAGCAGTATTTAGTTATTGTTTCCAATGTTTCTATGTAGACTGTCTCGAATATTTTTCACTCCTCCAAGCTTATAAATTGTCTATAGACGAACGTTGATAAGCTGTTTGTTCTATTTGTCCGGTACTGCTCTATAGACTCCCTATGTACAAATGTTGACACCGTCTTTATTGTTTCCATTATTTGTCTACAGACTGTCTGGAATATTTTTCACTTCACCAAGCTTATAAATTGTCTATAGACGAACGTTGATAAGCTGTTTGTTCTATTTGTCCGGTACTGCTCTATAGACTCCCTATGTACAAATGTTGACACCGTCTTTATTGTTTCCATTATTTGTCTACAGACTGTCTGGAATATTTTTCACTTCTCCAAGCTTATAAATTGTCTATAGACGAACGTTCATAAGCTTTCCATTTCTGTTTACTCCCATTCTAAAGCCAGCCTAGCGAAAAAATTGTTGTCATCCTTTTTCCTTTTGTATGCCTCCGCCCCACTGATTACCTGAAGAAAAAATTCGATGCAGTTTCGGTTTTTCCTTATTGTTTCTTAGTCTATAGAGTGTCTATGGACAAGAGTCGATAAGGTGTATATTTTTTGTCCATCCCGAGCCTATACCTTGTTCGCGTGCACACACACACACGCACACAGACATATATATATATATATATATATATATATATATATATATATATATATATATATATATATATATATATATATATATATATATATATATATATATATATATATATATCAATATAGCACTGAGAAATGAACTCGACGTACGTGAAAACACGGTACATCAGCCGAGCAGTTTGACACTAAGAAAGAACATGTTTTCACTTAGGTGCTGTTTATTCTCTTGTGCTGCACCAACGCAGCCAACGTGCTTTGTTCGCCGCCGCCGCCACACACCACATACATGGTGTGTCAGCGAAGACTTTCGAATATGTTTAAAAGCTGCCTGTTGCAGATATCACAATCCTAGTTCATGAGCTGGTCTACTCGAAGCGGCGGACAATACTTGCGCAAAAAATTGAGATTCAAGATCGACTAACGAATAAGAAATTACGTATTAAGTTTTTATGTATTTACATTATGGCACATATTGCAATTTGCAAATTCCAGCCGTGGAGCTCCTAAGGCTAGGCTAAATATCTGATTGCCCATATTGCAATTTACAAATGCAAACAGTAGATTTCGCAAGGCGGAACCACTTGGAACGAATTTTCAAGCTGACACAAGTTTCGATATATAAACTCCCGCACTTTACGTAGGACTACCATTTAATTGTTAACAAAACGTCATTACATGCACTCAAGCACAGGGGTAACTGGAACGCCAATGCATTTTTTCGCAAAGTTCGGGAATTTACATTTCGAAACTGGTGTCATCCTGAGAATGCGTTCCAAGTGGATCCGCCTTGCGAAATCCACTGCTTGAATTTGTAAATTGCAATATGGGCCATAAGATAGTTAGCTAAAAAGTTTAGTACCGGATTCTTGTTAATTAGTCGATTTTGTGTTTCAGATTTTAGTGCAAGTGGTATCCGCCCCTGCGAGTAGACCAGCTCGTCAACAAGAACAGACCTTTACAAAATAAAAAGAATTTCAAAGTATTCCATGAAACACACTGCATGTATATATATTGCCACGGGACTGCCGCTCGAGCACGTACATTGCGCCTATTCGCGAGCTTGTTTTACGCCCAGAAAAACACTTTTATGCAGCACATTTTGAGCCACAAAGAGCGGGAGTCTCTCGCATTGCTCTATAATTTTCTCCTTGTGACTTTTCAATTAAGACAAATGACCTAATTAGGGGAAAGCAAGAAATAAACTGAGTGCTTGAAACCGACGGCAAACATTACCTTTGTTCTCTCCAGCTACGTAGCGTCTGTATATTTTAATGTTCGGCTCAATTTAGGTGAAGCACCCTGCATACTGCTTTGCAATTCGAATTATTCTCCACGGTTTCCTATATCACCACCGATGAAGGCCATAGAGCGGCACGTCACCAAAGGTTTTACTCAACATGAGCGAACATCCCATATACCAACGATGGTAAGGCGTGAGATGAACAAGAAGATAGCCGATAGTGTAAAAGTCCTATTGCTTTAGGTTTACATGCCGTCTATAGATTCACTACAGACAAAAGTCGTTCATCGGAGCCACAACCCGTGTACGCTGTAGACAAGCGCACATACCGGTGGATAATACGGAGATACGGTAGATATTAGCCACTGGAGTTGTATACTGGTGAGATTGCTTTAGAGCCTATGCGTAGATTTTAGCATACACATTGTGCATATCTCCGCATTTATTGATCATATGACATGAGCCACGTAGTCGCTCTCGGCAATCCCAAGACAGTCTTCACAGTTGTCAAAGCATGACCTTTGCGGCAGTAGAATAAAGAAAACAAAACGCCGATCCAATCCTTCTAACGCATGTTATGAACACCAATTGTAGCTACAAGCGAATTGGAAACAGGCATCAAGCTAACAGCACAGAGACTCGTAATGTTTGTAGCTGACAACACAGACTTTGTGAGTGTGCGATGAACCGATGTCGCACATGTCCTGTGCGCCTTGTGTGTCTTCCGATACTCAGATACTTTTCACGTTGCCCTCATATCTCTGCTGCGTCAGCAATATCGGGTGGTTTTTCGTAGACTGATATCCGGCTAAATAATGTCATCAGTTTCTCACTCATTTAATTAAGTGCCAAATCATCTGAACCCACCCAGTGCTTCGCAGGAGGTATTCCTGTGGGCCGAGCATAAGCGTACGCAATTACTGTATAGGTTTATT
This sequence comes from Dermacentor variabilis, assembly GCF_050947875.1. Taxonomy (NCBI): domain Eukaryota; kingdom Metazoa; phylum Arthropoda; class Arachnida; order Ixodida; family Ixodidae; genus Dermacentor; species Dermacentor variabilis. The sequence continues at coordinate 41,119,175 of NW_027460291.1, forward strand.
GGAGCTATGATTGGAACAGAAAACTTGCACCAACATGTGTGTAGGTATCCCACTTGGCAGTACGCTGGAAGATATGCCAGAAATGCATTGTATTACTCATCGTCGTTGGCAATGACGCAAGCCACTGACGGGCCTTGTAACGGCTTTGGGAAACACTGAACTCATCAAAGTGTGCGTTTCATTTCCATACGATAGCCCACAGCGTTTGTAATACAACGCAGCAATGCCTTTCCTTTATCCATGAAAAATAAACAGAAAAAATGGAAAAGAAAAGCAACCCATTTCGCGCTCATGGCGCGCAGAAAGAGAGAGAGAGCCCCTGTAATGAAAAGGAAAAGGGCACTCGGACTTTTCGGAAAATGGCACTCGCACCCTCGTCACCATGGGTGGCAGCTTGCGAGATTTTAGTGCCACGCAACGGCGGCGCGCCATGTTTCCACGTCATTTTCAATTCTCAACGGCAGCGCCAGGCACGTAACGCTTGTTTCTGCGGTGTGCGGTGTCTCCCCCTACCTTGGTGTCTGTCACACGTCAACTACACGACAACTACACTGAACGTTAAGTTTTAGCAAGGATGTTTTCCGTCAATAGCTCATGATTAATTGAGCGCGTTTCGTAGAGCGAACCGGCTGCATGTAGTGTAGGCGACTCGGGCATAGTCTAGATTTGTCGTTTACATGATTTGATAACGCGCTCTCTTTATCGCTTCCACTATAGGGAATGTTTTACGGGAAGCGATCAATCAGGACTGTTGATTTTAGCGTCATAGTTGATGTAGGTAACAATGAAAATGCACCATGATTTACGTTGATACTGAGCAGCCATAAAGAGGACTATTGGTGTTGAGCAGCCAGTGTGGGTAATCACCGTCTAGTATTGCAACTAGTCCACCGCCGGTGAATATTTTGTTTGAAGAGTTGCTTAAACACGCCAAAATGCCGGGGAAAAAAATGTCACAAAACTACAAAAGGCTAACAAAAAAGCATTTACGAACAGCGCATTCGTCTGCAGCCTAATTATATAGTGAGGTGAATTTCAGGGCTTTTTCTTTGCAAATAACTTCCACAGCGCATTTCCGACAGGCCTCATCTCGTTTCTTTTCGGGGTGCACATCGAACATGTATTCAGAAAAAAATGAGAATGAAAAAAAGCTATGCCTGCGCTGTGTTTCGCAACTCTCTTTTCGCTTTCAGAGAAATGTTTCAGAAAAGTAGCGATGTTCAAATTATTATTTCCCTAGTTTTTATACACCCAAATTAAACACGCAATTCATCGCCAATCTTCAGCTTTGGATATGGGCTACAAAAACTCAGGTCTACGACGACGACAACAAGAATCGGCGAACAAGATGAGTGGTTCTGAGATTGCAAGAAGCGGGAATCGTCATGTATGTTTGAGGTGAACAAAGCTAGCTCCCCGAAGGCGAACTACATAGAAGTTTCTTTACGAGACAGTTCAATCATTGACTCTGTTGTCTCATAAAAATGCGAATGCTGCTTACTTTATCCCTCTCAACAATATGCATGGCGACGCAGATGACAAAAATTCAGTACAAAAATAAGCTTTAAAATGTGAGACTTCCAGTACAAAGGACACATAAGAACCGAAGGAGCCATGTAGAAGGCTTCATCAACATTTCGGCTGTAGCAAAAGTAAGAGACGGCATCTGCTCTTATTTGTGCTTTGCTTCACTAAAAATTTTAAGTGGCGCAGATGACGATTAAAGATGAAAAAAAACGAGAAGCCCGAACGCAAAATAAGTGCAACGCCGGCGGGACTCGAACCCGCAATCCTCGGTTTAGAATACCGATGCCTTGTCCATTGGGCTACGGCGGCTCTCACGCTGAGCCTGCAGCACTTAGTTGGCCAATCCTGGCCAGAGCGTCGCCGCCCCTCGGCGCAACCGCGTGAACGTGCTCGTGCCACTGCTGCCTCCTTCGTCGTCTTCTTCCGCAGCTGATTCCGATGCGGCTCGTCATGGCACCGTTCCCATACTGCCCCTCCCTCTGCGAAGGCGCTGACGGCGCTGGCCCACTGTCACTTGGTGAGGTGATTTCGGTCTCAAGTTCTTTGTCTCAGCATATCGCGAATCGAAAACTCGTATACTGCTGAGCTCAAATTTCGCATTAGAGAATATCGTAATCGTCGTACATAATTACAGCGAATCTGGTAAACTCTAATTCGTCTGCATTTTCTGTGTCCGCATCCGGCAGCAAAAATGTTGGCCGATCGCGGCGGCGGTGTAGGGCCGGGAGCAATGCTTCGTGCCCCCTTAAGGCAGAATCTTTAATTAGTCAGCTAAGTAAAACGAACCGTACATGCATAATTTGAAATCAAGCACACAACAAATCAAACAGCGAACGTTTCAATAAAGAACAAGTATACAAACATCATCCGAACCACTTAATTGAGTATAAGGCACTCCTGACAACAATACCAAGCACGTAGAGCCCCCCGCATACGTTTCCCGGTAAAGATTACTGTTTCGCAAGCTACCACGCAGACGGCAGTTTTCGACGTGTGGAGGGACGTCCCCAGCCTTTCGCATAAAAGAAGCAGCCTATCAACTGATTTCAATGTTGTTGCAGCACTATAGAAGGGGCCGGCGTGCCGTAAAAAAATCCTTACTCCCGTTACTACCATCCCTTAAAAAAAAGAGTTCTCTCTATAGAAATCAACACACTTCTTATAGACGACTCTGCCTTTCTATAGATTTGTTCTTCTATTAACACAAAGTCTAGAGTCTCTCTATAGACGACTCTGCCTTTCTATAGATTTGTTCTTCTGTTGATACATAGTCTAGAGTCTGTCTATAGACGCGAGTCGATAGGTTTCTATTTCTTTTTGCCTCCTCCCATCTTATTTATTTCTTCAGACAATTTATTCACAGATACTGGGATCTTTTACAAGATCTTAGCAGGGTGGGAAAATGCAAGTACATTCATACAAACATACTATTCAAGCAATGATGCCGATGCTTCAATTCAACATGCAAAAAGGACAGATTGCATGAAAAAAGGAACAAAGAAAAGATGTGCGATTGAGCCAAGAATGTTTGTGCGCCTGAAAACTGGATAAAGAATTTAGTGTAATGACTTCATCAGGACGTTTATTTCAATCAACTATTGTTCTTGTAAGATAAGAACATTTGAAGCAATTGCTATGCAGTGTTAATGGGTTTCCTGTTCGAGACTGTTTATGACGAGTAGCTTAACCAGTTAAGGGTGTTAAGATGTGCGAGGTATCAGTATAATAGTGGCCACTCATTAGCTGAAGAAAGAATTTTAATCGGGAAGCACGATTCGTTCTCTAATCGAAGAGAAGGCACAACGTTTAAGGAGAACTGTTATACAAATTGGACCATAAGAATTGTAGATAAATCGGAAAGCTTTCATTTGAATTCTTTCTAATTTTTCTATATTTATTTTTGTGTAGGGGTCCCGAATGATCATTGCATATTTTAAAGTAGGACGAACTATTGTATGATATGCTTTCAGCAGGGGAGATTGTGAGATATGTGTATGGCCGAGATATGTATAGTGAGATACCTCAGAAATATAAGTGTTCCGGGGAAAATAGTAAAAGAGAAGGGGCTTTTCCGTTCGTGTTATTATCACACAGACGGTCTTTTCATAGTTAACAGACATTTACCATTGATGGCATCTTCGAATTATTTTGCCAAAGTCGCTATTTAGCATGACTTGATCTTCCGGTAAGGCAATTTCATCGTATAGTGTGCAGTCACCCATGTAAACTTTAATTTTGCCAGATACATTACTGCCAATATCATTTATATAAAGCAAGAATAACAGAGGACCCAGCACGGATCCCTGGGGAACGCCAGAAGCGACAGGTAATAAGTTGGAGGAAGTGTCGTTTATCCTAACTTATGGGGAGCTGTTGGTTGGGCATGCTTGTATTCATTTTAGTAGCTTATTTTTGTGAGTAAAAAACTTAATTTGTAAGGTAATTAGCAGTGGGTTACATTGTCGAATGCTTTACTTAAATCCATGAACATAGTGTCGCTTTCTTTTGTACTATTTATTGTTTTGCAAAATCTTGAATATATTCTAGTAATTGAGTGTCTGTGGTAAAGCCCTGCAGAAATTCATGTTGAGCGTTCGTCAAGACGCAATGCTCATCAAAAAAAAACGATTACATGCTTATAGATTAGGTGTTCGAAAATATTGTATGTTGTCCAAGTCAGAGAAATTGGTAGATATTTTTTATGCAATTCTTGTTTCCTTATTTATGTAAGAGTTTTATTAGTGCTGTTTTCGAGTCATCCGGAAGCGTGCCATCCTGAAGCGATTTACTAAACAATATTTTCAGGGATATCGCTTGGCCAAGCGTTTTAAGAAGGCATTTGGCATACCACCTGAACAGGGGTTTTCTTTTTGGCAATTTTTAACAGCAAGTGACATATACCATGCTCAGAAATAACAATCAGGAATTGAAGGCCCATCCATGTAAAAACAAGGCAGACAACCTTCATCCTTTGTGAATAGAAAACTAAAATGATTGTTAAATGCAGCACATACAACCTGCTCATCGTGGACCTTATTACCGCCTATTATGGACATATCGGAAAGGGAAGAAGAATGAGTCATCGTCCTCCAGAAACTCCATGGAGACGTTTTCATAAAACTAGGAAGATGTCCATTAAAGCAATTCCGTTTGTCATTTATTATCACTTCTTTTAAATTATTTTACGCTTCCTCAATGACCCTTTCATTATTTGTTCAAGTTTTCAGGTTTGCGCAAGTTTGAATCCGCTTAAGCTTGGGTTGCTTGAGCAAGGCCTCGCGAGAGTTCCAGGGATTCCGACCTGCCACAATCTTCACAACCTTTAGAACAAACTGTGGCAGACAGTTGAATATAATGCCTTTAAATAAAAGCAACACATCGTACATGCTGGCAGTGTTTTATTTAATGTTATCCAGATGAAATGCTCGCGTATCAATTACAGACGCGTCATCTGCAGGCGAAAAATTCGGGTAACACTGAATCTTATCATTTTTACTGCGAGGGGAACATTCCAACGACAATACTACTGCTTGTTGAACTTAAATGCCGTCTGTGACCATACATGAGACGTCATCTTGTATATTTGCACCTACAATAAATGGACAGATAACTGCATAGGAATCTTTGTCGCTTCTACTGAAATGCTTACCTACCTGTAATCCACCAAAAACTATAGCAATATCAATGATTTCACGACGAATATTTGTGGTGGAGCGTTACAGGAATGTGCTCCAGTCGGCATTCGGCAGGTTACTATCACGGGTTAACATTGCTTTATCCATCTGCTTTTTTTAGTGAGGGTACATGTACCTAACCGACGAGTTAGGGGCCTGTATACGGCACCAAGAATGTATTTGACATTGTTAATACAAAAGTTGCAGAAAAAGCGTTTTACTTCCGAAGTGTCGGGCATTCTTAACATTTGAAGGGCATGTTTAAAAAGAATGGCTACGCCTCCTCCTTTGCGCAATATTTAGTCTTTGCCCAATATTCTGTAGTTTATCGGGACAAATTGGCTATCATACATATCATAATATAACCAGGTTTCAGTCAACACTGAAATATCGGGGTCCAGCGAGCGAAGGATAACTTCAAGCTGTTCGACTTTGTTGACAACGCTGCAGCAGTTAAGGATTAAGATGGTGAATGGCGATTGGCAACGGTTATCACATTCTTTGCTCCATCGTTTCAGCTTACAGCATTTGCGTTTTCCAGATAACACTGACAAACATTTCACCATCTATGCTGCATTTATAGAAAACTATTTTAACTTTGGAGCCTTCATCACATCCTTCTTGTGAGCATTGCCATAATTTTTTTCTTATCTCACGAACTTTGAAAGAAATGTCCTCTGTTATGTAAAGTGTTCTCCCAGCTTTCTTGTGCTCTTTCAGCATTGAACTTTTGTCGCGATAGTCCGAGAACCTTAAGAGCACGGGGCGTGCTTTTATTTTTCTTTCCTAGCCGTTGACATCTTTCCATATTATTGATAGTAAGTCCATGTGTTTCCTTGAAAACACCTTTTCTTGATCACATTCAAGAGACTGTCGTTTATTCCCCCGCCTTCTCAATTTGGGCCGTACACGATCTCATCGTTTCTTCTACCTCTGTTTACTATTTCATCTGCCTTACATACCAAAACGGAGACGTATATTCCAAATCGGTTGCTGCTTTCTTGAGATTAGTTACATCACTTTTCAATAACATTAAAGTACTCGGTTGAGTTTCGAAGATGAGCATGCGCTCTTTTAAATAAGCGATATCTGTTTCAAATGTACTCCGTTTAGACAGTACATAATTGATACAGGCACTTATGTTACTTTGGACAGATAAAAGCTGCGACAACCCCTACTCAATAACGGCACATGCCAGAAGATTCGTTTTGAAAGGTTACAAAGCCGTCACACCACTGCTTACAGTCTATAGTCTACTACGCAAATAACTCTCTTGGCAACAAAGCATCAGCAGGAATCGATTATCGGATCCGATACAGAACTAGTCGTTCACGTAATGTACCTGTGCAAGCAAGAAGAAGCGTTCGAGCAACATGCTGAAGCTGCTGCTGCTGCTGCATTGCCCACTGCCGCGGCGCTGGAACGACGGAGCTTTAATACTGTTGCCGCGCTAGGAGTTGCTTTAATAGTTGCCGGGCTAGGAGCATCCACGGGAGTGCGCAGAATCATCAGAGAAGGAAGAACGTGCGCAGGAAATTCACGCCCACCACACGCCTGGACCATAGGGCTGAACCATGAAGAATTGACGGTAATCACCACATGTTCGAGCGGTGCAGGGCACGCCATGCGCCTGTGACGAACGGCATGGCCAGCCGAGAAATCCAGAAGCTGTGCAAACAAGAAGAAGCGTTTAGGTAATATGTTCAAGCTGCTGCTGCTGCATTGCCCCCTCCACTGTAGAGGGTCTGTAGAAACAGTCGCTTAGGGGTTTGTTTCTTTTTGTCTACTTCGGCTCTATAGATATCCCATGGACGAATGTCGATACAGTCTATATTTTTGGCAATTCTGTGTTCGTAGACTGTAGGCTTAAGTCGATAAGCTTTCTTTTTCTTTTTACCTACTCCCGCTTTATGGATCGCATATAGCCAAAGTTCATAAGCAGTTTGTTCTATTTGTCCGCTTCTGCTCTATAGACTACTTATTGCAGTTTACAATAGGTAGTCAGGCACAGGAAGTGGTAAGGGAATACATCTACGTAGGACAGGTAGTGACTGCGGATCCGGATCATGAGACTGAAATAATCAGAAGAATAAGAATGGGCTGGGGTGCGTTTGGCAGGCATTCTCAGATCTTGAACACCAGGTTGAAATTATCCCTCAAGAGAAAAGTTTATAAGAGCTGTGTCTTACCAGTACTCACGTACGGGGCAGCAACCTGGATGCTTACGAAAAGGGTTCTACTTAAATTGAGGGCGACGCAACGAGCTATGGAAAGAAGAATGATAGGTTTAACGTTAAGGGATAAGAAAAGAGCAGATAGGGTGAGGGAACAAACGCGAGTTAATGATATCTTAGTTGAAATCAAGAAAAAGAAATGGGGGCATGGGCAGGACACGTAATGAGGAGGGAAGATAACCGATGGTCATGAAGAGTTACGTAATGGATCCCAAGGGAAGGGAATCGTAGCAGAGAGGGGCAGAAAGTTAGGTGGGCGGATAAAATGAAGTTTGCAGGGACAACATGGCCACAATTAGTACATGACCGGGGTAGTTGGAGAAGTATGGGAGAGGCCTTTGCCCTGCAGTGGGCATAACTAGGATGATGATGATGATGATGATGATTCTCTATAGACTCCCTTAGGGCAAATGTTGAAGCAGTATTTAGTTATTGTTTCCAATGTTTCTATGTAGACTGTCTCGAATATTTTTCACTCCTCCAAGCTTATAAATTGTCTATAGACGAACGTTGATAAGCTGTTTGTTCTATTTGTCCGGTACTGCTCTATAGACTCCCTATGTACAAATGTTGACACCGTCTTTATTGTTTCCATTATTTGTCTACAGACTGTCTGGAATATTTTTCACTTCACCAAGCTTATAAATTGTCTATAGACGAACGTTGATAAGCTGTTTGTTCTATTTGTCCGGTACTGCTCTATAGACTCCCTATGTACAAATGTTGACACCGTCTTTATTGTTTCCATTATTTGTCTACAGACTGTCTGGAATATTTTTCACTTCTCCAAGCTTATAAATTGTCTATAGACGAACGTTCATAAGCTTTCCATTTCTGTTTACTCCCATTCTAAAGCCAGCCTAGCGAAAAAATTGTTGTCATCCTTTTTCCTTTTGTATGCCTCCGCCCCACTGATTACCTGAAGAAAAAATTCGATGCAGTTTCGGTTTTTCCTTATTGTTTCTTAGTCTATAGAGTGTCTATGGACAAGAGTCGATAAGGTGTATATTTTTTGTCCATCCCGAGTCTATACCTTGTTCGCGTGCACACACACACACGCACACAGACATATATATATATATATATATATATATATATATATATATATATATATATATCAATATAGCACAGAGAAATGAACTCGACGTACGTGAAAACACGGTACATCAGCCGAGCAGTTTGACACTAAGAAAGAACATGTTTTCACTTAGGTGCTGTTTATTCTCTTGTGCTGCACCAACGCAGCCAACGTGCTTTGTTCGCCGCCGCCGCCACACACCACATACATGGTGTGTCAGCGAAGACTTTCGAATATGTTTAAAAGCTGCCTGTTGCAGATATCACAATCCTAGTTCATGAGCTGGTCTACTCGAAGCGGCGGACAATACTTGCGCAAAAAATTGAGATTCAAGATCGACTAACGAATAAGAAATTACGTATTAAGTTTTTATGTATTTACATTATGGCACATATTGCAATTTGCAAATTCCAGCCGTGGAGCTCCTAAGGCTAGGCTAAATATCTGATTGCCCATATTGCAATTTACAAATGCAAACAGTAGATTTCGCAAGGCGGAACCACTTGGAACGAATTTTCAAGCTGACACACGTTTCGATATATAAACTCCCGCACTTTACGTAGGACTACCATTTAATTGTTAACAAAACGTCATTACATGCACTCAAGCACAGGGGTAACTGGAACGCCAATGCATTTTTTCGCAAAGTTCGGGAATTTACATTTCGAAACTGGTGTCATCCTGAGAATGCGTTCCAAGTGGATCCGCCTTGCGATATCCACTGCTTGAATTTGTAAATTGCAATATGGGCCATAAGATAGTTAGCTAAAAAGTTTAGTACCGGATTCTTGTTAATTAGTCGATTTTGTGTTTCAGATTTTAGTGCAAGTGGTATCCGCCCCTGCGAGTAGACCAGCTCGTCAACAAGAACAGACCTTTACAAAATAAAAAGAATTTCAAAGTATTCCATGAAACACACTGCATGTATATATATTGCCACGGGACTGCCGCTCGAGCACGTACATTGCGCCTATTCGCGAGCTTGTTTTACGCCCAGAAAAACACTTTTATGTAGCACATTTTGAGCCACAAAGAGCGGGAGTCTCTCGCATTGCTCTATAATTTTCTCCTTGTGACTTTTCAATTAAGACAAATGACCTAATTAGGGGAAAGCAAGAAATAAACTGAGTGCTTGAAACCGACGGCAAACATTACCTTTGTTCTCTCCAGCTACGTAGCGTCTGTATATTTTAATGTTCGGCTCAATTTAGGTGAAGCACCCTGCATACTGCTTTGCAATTCGAATTATTCTCCACGGTTTCCTATATCACCACCGATGAAGGCCATAGAGCGGCACGTCACCAAAGGTTTTACTCAACATGAGCGAACATCCCATATACCAACGGTGGTAAGGCGTGAGATGAACAAGAAGATAGCCGATAGTGTAAAAGTCCTATTGCTTTAGGTTTACATGCCGTCTATAGATTCACTACAGACAAAAGTCGTTCATCGGCGGCACAACCCGTGTACGCTGTAGACAAGCGCACATACCGGTGGATAATACGGAGATACGGTAGATATTAGCCACTGGAGTTGTATACTGGTGAGATTGCTTTTGAGCCTATGCGTAGATTTTAGCATACACATTGTGCATATCTCCGCATTTATTGATCATATGACATGAGCCACGTAGTCGCTCTCGGCAATCCCAAGACAGTCTTCACTGTTGTCAAAGCATGACCTTTGCGGCAATAGAATAAAGAAAACAAAACGCCGATCCAATCCTTCTAACGCATGTTATGAACACCAATTGTAGCTACAAGCGAATTGGAAACAGGCATCAAGCTAACAGCACAGAGACTCGTAATGTTTGTAGCTGACAACACAGACTTTGTGAGTGTGCGATGAACCGATGTCGCACATGTCCTGTGCGCCTTGTGTGTCTTCCGATACTCAGATACTTTTCACGTTGCCCTCATATCTCTGCTGCGTCAGCAATATCGGGTGGTTTTTCGTAGACTGATATCCGGCTAAATAATGTCATCAGTTTCTCACTCATTTAATTAAGTGCCAAATCATCTGAACCCACCCAGTGCTTCGCAGGAGGTATTCCTGTGGGCCGAGCATAAGCGTACGCAATTACTGTATAGGTTTATTTGAGCTATGATTGGAACAGAAAACTTGCACCAACATGTGTGCAGGTATCCCACTTGGCAGTACGCTGGAAGATATGCCAGAAATGCATTGTATTACTCATCGTCGTTGGCAATGACGCAAGCCACTGACGGGCCTTGTAACGGCTTTGGGAAACACTGAACTCATCAAAGTATGCGTTTCATTTCCATACGATAGCCCACAGCGTTTGTAATACAACGCAGCAATGCCTTTCCTTTATCCATGAAAAATAAACAGAAAAAATGGAAAAGAAAAGCAACCCATTTCGCGCTCATGGCGCGCAGAGAGAGAGAGAGCCCCTGTAATGAAAAGGAAAAGGGCACTCGGACTTTTCGGAAAATGGCACTCGCACCCTCGTCGCCCTGGGTGGCAGCTTGCGGGATTTTAGTGGCAAGCAACGGCGGCGCGCCATGTTTCCACGTCATTTTCAATTCTCAACGGCAGCGCCAGGTGCGTAACGCTTGTTTCTGCGGTGTGCGGTGTCTCCCCCTACCTTGGTGTCTGTCACACGTCAACTACACGACAACTACACTGAACGTTAAGTTTTAGCAAGGATGTTTTCCGTCAATAGCTCATGATTAGGTGAGCGCGTTTCGTAGAGCGAACCGGCTGCATGTAGTGTAGGCGACTCGGGCATAGTCTAGGTTTGTCGTTTACATGATTTGATAACGCGCTCCCTTTATCGCTTCCACTATAGGGAATGTTTTACGGGAAGCGATCAATCAGGACTGTTGATTTTAGCGTCATAGTTGATGTAGGTAACAATGAAAATGCACCATGATTTACGTTGATACTGAGCAGCCATAAAGAGGACTATTGGTGTTGAGCAGCCAGTGTGGGTAATCACCGTCTAGTATTGCGACTAGTCCACCGCCGGTGAATATTTTGTTTGAAGAGTTGCTTAAACACGCCAAAATGCCGGGGAAAAAAATGTCACAAAACTACAAAAGGCTAACAAAAAAGCATTTACGAACAGCGCATTCGTCTGCAGCCTAATTATATAGTGAGGTGAATTTCAGGGCTTTTTCTTTGCAAATAACTTCCACAGCGCATTTCCGACAGGCCTCATCTCGTTTCTTTTCGGGGTGCACATCGAACATGTATTCAGAAAAAAATGAGAATGAAAAAAAGCTATGCCTGCGCTGTGTTTCGCAACTCTCTTTTCGCTTTCAGAGGAATGTTTCAGAAAAGTAGCGATGTTCAAATTATTATTTCCCTAGTTTTTATACACCCAAATTAAACACGCAATTCATCGCCAATCTTCAGCTTTGGATATGGGCTACAAAAACGCAGGTCTACGACGACGACAACAAGAATCGGCGAACAAGATGAGTGGTTCTGAGATTGCAAGAAGCGGGAATCGTCATGTATGTTTGAGGTGAACAAAGCTAGCTCCCCGAAGGCGAACTACATAGAAGTTTCTTTACGAGACAGTTCAATCATTGACACTGTTGTCTCATAAAAATGCGAATGCTGCTTACTTTATCCCTCTCAACAATATGCATGGCGACGCAGATGACAAAAATTCAGTACAAAAATAAGCTTTAATATGTGAGACTTCCAGTACAAAGGACACATAAGAACCGAAGGAGCCATGTAGAAGGCTTCATCAACATTTCGGCTGTAGCAAAAGTGAGAGACGGCATCTGCTCTTATTTGTGCTTTGCTTCACTAAAAATTTTAAGTGGCGCAGATGACGATTAAAGATGAAAAAAAACGAGAAGCCCGAACGCAAAATAAGTGCAACGCCGGCGGGACTCGAACCCGCAATCCTCGGTTTAGAATACCGATGCCTTGTCCATTGGGCTACGGCGGCTCTCACGATGAGCCTGCAGCACTTAGTTGGCCAATCCTGGCCAGAGCGTCGCCGCCCCTCGGCGCAACCGCGTGAACGTGCTCGTGCCACTGCTGCCTCCTTCGTCGTCTTCTTCCGCAGCTGATTCCGATGCGGCTCGTCATGGCACCGTTCCCATACTGCCCCTCCCTCTGCGAAGGCGCTGACGGCGCTGGCCCACTGTCACTTGGTGAGGTGATTTCGGTCTCAAGTTCTTTGTCTCAGCATATCGCGAATCGAAAACTCGTATACTGCTGAGCTCAAATTTCGCATTAGAGAATATCGTAATCGTCGTACATAATTACAGCGAATCTGGTAAACTCTAATTCGTCTGCATTTTCTGTGTCCGCATCCGGCAGCAAAAATGTTGGCCGATCGCGGCGGCGGTGTAGGGCCGGGAGCAATGCTTCGTGCCCCCTTAAGGCAGAATCTTTAATTAGTCAGCTAAGTAAAACGAACCGTACATGCATAATTTGAAATCAAGCACACAACAAATCAAACAGCGAACGTTTCAATAAAGAACAAGTATACAAACATCATCCGAACCACTTAATTGAGTATAAGGCACTCCTGACAACAATACCAAGCACGTAGAGCCCCCCGCATACGTTTCCCGGTAAAGATTACTGTTTCGCAAGCTGCCACGCAGACGGCAGCTTTCGACGTGTGGAGGGACGTCCCCAGCCTTTCGCATAAAAGAAGCAGCCTATCAACTGATTTCAATGTTGTTGCAGCACTATAGAAGGGGCCGGCGTGCCGTAAAAAAATCCTTACTCCCGTTACTACCATCCCTTAAAAAAAAGAGTTCTCTCTATAGAAATCAACACACTTCTTATAGACGACTCTGCCTTTCTATAGATTTGTACTTCTATTAACACAAAGTCTAGAGTCTCTCTATAGACGACTCTGCCTTTCTATAGATTTGTTCTTCTGTTGATACATAGTCTAGAGTCTGTCTATAGACGCGAGTCGATAGGTTTCTATTTCTTTTTGCCTCCTCCCATCTTATTTATTTCTTCAGACAATTTATTCACAGATACTGGGATCTTTTACAAGATCTTAGCAGGGTGGGAAAATACAAGTACATTCATACAAACATACTATTCAAGCAATGATGCCGATGCTTCAATTCAACATGCAAAAAGGACAGATTGCATGAAAAAAGGAACAAAGAAAAGATGTGCGATTGAGCCAAGAATGTTTGTGCGCCTGAAAACTGGATAAAGAATTTAGTGTAATGACTTCATCAGGACGTTTATTTCAATCAACTATTGTTCTTGTAAGATAAGAACATTTGAAGCAATTGCTATGCAGTGTTAATGGGTTTCCTGTTGGAGACTGTTTATGACGAGTAGCTTAACCAGTTAAGGGTGTTAAGATGTGCGAGGTATCAGTATAATAGTGGCCACTCATTAGCTGAAGAAAGAATTTTAATCGGGAAGCACGATTCGTTCTCTAATCGAAGAGAAGGCACAACGTTTAAGGAGAACTGTTATACAAATTGGACCATAAGAATTGTAGATAAATCGGAAAGCTTTCATTTGAATTCTTTCTAATTTTTCTATATTTATTTTTGTGTAGGGGTCCCGAATGATCATTGCATATTTTAAAGTAGGACGAACTATTGTATGATATGCTTTCAGCAGGGGAGATTGTGAGATATGTGTATGGCCGAGATATGTATAGTGAGATACCTCAGAAATATAAGTGTTCCGGGGAAAATAGTAAAAGAGAAGGGGCTTTTCCGTTCGTGTTATTATCACACAGACGGTCTTTTCATAGTTAACAGACATTTACCATTGATGGCATCTTCGAATTATTTTGCCAAAGTCGCTATTTAGCATGACTTGATCTTCCGGTAAGGCAATTTCATCGTATAGTGTGCAGTCACCCATGTAAACTTTAATTTTGCCAGATACATTACTGCCAATATCATTTATATAAAGCAAGAATAACAGAGGACCCAGCACGGATCCCTGGGGAACGCCACAAGCGACAGGTAATAAGTTGGAGGAAGTGTCGTTTATCCTAACTTATGGGGAGCTGTTGGTTGGGCATGCTTGTATTCATTTTAGTAGCTTATTTTTGTGAGTAAAAAACTTAATTTGTAAGGTAATTAGCAGTGGGTTACATTGTCGAATGCTTTACTTAAATCCATGAACATAGCGTCGCTTTCTTTTGTACTATTTATTGTTTTGCAAAATCTTGAATATATTCTAGTAATTGAGTGTCTGTGGTAAAGCCCTGCAGAAATTCATGTTGAGCGTTCGTCAAGACGCAATGCTCATCAAAAAAAAAAACGATTACATGCTTATAGATTAGGTGTTCGAAAATATTGTGTGTTGTCCAAGTCAGAGAAATTGGTCGATATTTTTTATGCAATTCTTGTTTCCTTATTTATGTAAGAGTTTTATTAGTGCTGTTTTCGAGTCATCCGGAAGCGTGCCATCCTGAAGCGATTTACTAAACAATATTTTCAAGGATATCGCTTGGCCAAGCGTTTTAAGAAGGCATTTGGCATACCACCTGAACAGGGGTTTTCTTTTTGGCAATTTTTAACAGCAAGTGACATATACCATGCTCAGAAATAACAATCAGGAATTGAAGGCCCATCCATGTAAAAACAAGGCAGACAACCTTCATCCTTTGTGAATAGAAAACTAAAATGATTGTTAAATGCAGCACATACAACCTGCTCATCGTGGACCTTATTACCGCCTATTATGGACATATCGGAAAGGGAAGAAGAATGAGTCATCGTCCTCCAGAAACTCCATGGAGACGTTTTCATAAAACTAGGAAGATGTCCATTAAAGCAATTCCGTTTGTCATTTATTATCACTTCTTTTAAATTATTTGACGCTTCCTCAATGACCCTTTCATTATTTGTTCAAGTTTTCAGGTTTGCGCAAGTTTGAATCCGCTTAAGCTTGGGTTGCTTGAGCAAGGCCTCGCGAGAGTTCCAGGGATTCCGACCTGCCACAATCTTCACAACCTTTAGAACAAACTGTGGCAGACAGTTGAATATAATGCCTTTAAATAAAAGCAACACATCGTACATGCTGGCAGTGTTTTATTTAATGTTATCCAGATGAAATGCTCGCGTATCAATTACAGACGCGTCATCTGCAGGCGAAAAATTCGGGTAACACTGAATCTTATCATTTTTACTGCGAGGGGAACATTCTAACGACAATACTACTGCTTGTTGAACTTAAATGCCGTCTGTGACCATACATGAGACGTCATCTTGTATATTTGCACCTACAATAAATGGACAGATAACTGCATAGGAATCTTTGTCGCTTCTAGTGAAATGCTTACCTACCTGTAATCCACCAAAAACTATAGCAATATCAATGATTTCACGACGAATATTTGTGGTGGAGCGTTACAGGAATGTGCTCCAGTCGACATTCGGCAGGTTACTATCACGGGTTAACATTGCTTTATCCATCTGCTTTTTTTAGTGAGGGTACATGTACCTAACCGACGAGTTAGGGGCCTGTATACGGCACCAAGAATGTATTTGACATTGTTAATACAAAAGTTGCAGAAAAAGCGTTTTACTCCCGAAGTGTCGGGCATTCTTAACATTTGAAGGGCATGTTTAAAAAGAATGGCTACGCCTCCTCCTTTGCGCAATATTTAGTCTTTGCCCAATATTCTGTAGTTTATCGGGACAAATTGTCTATCATACATATCATAATATAACTAGGTTTAAGTCTACACTGAAATATCGGGGTCCAGCGAGCGAAGGATAACTTCAAGCTGTTCGACTTTGTTGACAACGCTGCCGCAGTTAAGGATTAAGATGGTGAATGGCGATTGGCAACGGTTATCACATTCTTTGCTCCATCGTTTCAGCTTACAGCATTTGCGTTTTCCAGATAACACTGACAAACGTTTCACCATCTATGCTGCATTTATAGAAAACTATTTTAACTTTGGAGCCTTCATCACATCCTTCTTGTGAGCATTGCCATAATTTTTTTCTTATCTCACGAACTTTGAAAGAAATGTCCTCTGTTATGTAAAGTGTTCTCCCAGCTTTCTTGTGCTCTTTCAGCATTGAACTTTTGTCGCGATAGTCCGAGAACCTTAAGAGCACGGGGCGTGCTTTTATTTTTCTTTCCTAGCCGTTGACATCTTTCCATATTATTGATAGTAAGTCCATGTGTTTCCTTGAAAACACCTTTTCTTGATCACATTCAAGAGACTGTCGTTTATTCCCCCGCCTTCTCAATTTGGGCCGTACACGATCTCATCGTTTCTTCTACCTCTGTTTACTATTTCATCTGCCTTACATACCAAAACGGAGACGTATATTCCAAATCGGTTGCTGCTTTCTTGAGATTAGTTACATCACTTTGCAATAACATTAAAGTACTCGGTTGAGTTTCGAAGATGAGCATGCGCTCTTTTAAATAAGCGATATCTGTTTCAAATGTACTCCGTTTAGACAGTACATAATTGATACAGGCACTTATGTTACTTTGGACAGATAAAAGCTGCGACAACCCCTACTCAATAACGGCACATGCCAGAAGATTCGTTTTGAAAGGTTACAAAGCCGTCACACCACTGCTTAGTCTATAGTCTACTACGCAAATAACTCTCTTGGCAACAAAGCATCAGCAGGAATCGATTATCGGATCGGATACAGAACTAGTCGTTCACGTAATGTACCTGTGCAAGCAAGAAGAAGCGTTCGAGCAACATGCTGAAGCTGCTGCTGCTGCTGCATTGCCCACTGCCGCGGCGCTGGAACGACGGAGCTTTAATACTGTTGCCGCGCTAGGAGTTGCTTTAATAGTGGCCGGGCTAGGAGCATCCACGGGAGTGCGCAGAATCATCAGAGAAGGAAGAACGTGCGCAGGAAATTCACGCCCACCACACGCCTGGACCATAGGGCTGAACCATGAAGAATTGACGGTAATCACCACATGTTCGAGCGGTGCAGGGCACGCCATGCGCCTGTGACGAACGGCATGGCCAGCCGAGAAATCCAGAAGCTGTGCAAACAAGAAGAAGCGTTTAGGTAATATGTTCAAGCTGCTGCTGCTGCATTGCCCCCTCCACTGTAGAGGGTCTGTAGAAACAGTCGCTTAGGTGTTTGTTTCTTTTTGTCTACTTCGGCTCTATAGATATCCCATGGACGAATGTCGATACAGTCTATATTTTTGGCAATTCTGTGTTCGTAGACTGTAGGCTTAAGTCGATAAGCTTTCTTTTTCTTTTTACCTACTCCCGCTTTATGGATCGCATATAGCCAAAGTTCATAAGCAGTTTGTTCTATTTGTCCGCTTCTGCTCTATAGACTACTTATTGCAGTTTACAATAGGTAGTCAGGCACAGGAAGTGGTAAGGGAATACATCTACGTAGGACAGGTAGTGACTGCGGATCCGGATCATGAGACTGAAATAATCAGAAGAATAAGAATGGGCTGGGGTGCGTTTGGCAGGCATTCTCAGATCTTGAACACCAGGTTGCCATTATCCCTCAAGAGAAAAGTTTATAAGAGCTGTGTCTTACCAGTACTCACGTACGGGGCAGCAACCTGGATGCTTACGAAAAGGGTTCTACTTAAATTGAGGGCGACGCAACGAGCTATGGAAAGAAGAATGATAGGTTTAACGTTAAGGGATAAGAAAAGAGCAGATAGGGTGAGGGAACAAACGCGAGTTAATGATATCTTAGTTGAAATCAAGAAAAAGAAATGGGGGCATGGGCAGGACACGTAATGAGGAGGGAAGATAACCGATGGTCATGAAGAGTTACGTAATGGATCCCAAGGGAAGGGAATCGTAGCAGAGAGGGGCAGAAAGTTAGGTGGGCGGATAAAATGAAGTTTGCAGGGACAACATGGCCACAATTAGTACATGACCGGGGTAGTTGGAGAAGTATGGGAGAGGCCTTTGCCCTGCAGTGGGCATAACTAGGATGATGATGATGATGATGATGATTCTCTATAGACTCCCTTAGGGCAAATGTTGAAGCAGTATTTAGTTATTGTTTCCAATGTTTCTATGTAGACTGTCTCGAATATTTTTCACTCCTCCAAGCTTATAAATTGTCTATAGACGAACGTTGATAAGCTGTTTGTTCTATTTGTCCGGTACTGCTCTATAGACTCCCTATGTACAAATGTTGACACCGTCTTTATTGTTTCCATTATTTGTCTACAGACTGTCTGGAATATTTTTCACTTCTCCAAGCTTATAAATTGTCTATAGACGAACGTTCATAAGCTTTCCATTTCTGTCTACTCCCATTCTAAAGCCAGCCTAGCGAAAAAATTGTTGTCATCCTTTTTCCTTTTGTATGCCTCCGCCCCACTGATTACCTGAAGAAAAAATTCGATGCAGTTTCGGTTTTTCCTTATTGTTTCTTAGTCTATAGAGTGTCTATGGACAAGAGTCGATAAGGTGTATATTTTTTGTCCATCCCGAGTCTATACCTTGTTCGCGTGCACACACACACACACACACACACACACACGCCCACAGACATATATATATATATATATATATATATATATATATATATATATATATATATATATATATATATATATATATATATATATATATATATATATATATATATCAATATAGCACAGAGAAATGAACTCGACGTACGTGAAAACACGGTACATCAGCCGAGCAGTTTGACACTAAGAAAGAACATGTTTTCACTTAGGTGCTGTTTATTCTCTTGTGCTGCACCAACGCAGCCAACGTGCTTTGTTCGCCGCCGCCGCCACACACCACATACATGGTGTGTCAGCGAAGACTTTCGAATATGTTTAAAAGCTGCCTGTTGCAGATATCACAATCCTAGTTCATGAGCTGGTCTACTCGAAGCGGCGGACAATACTTGCGTAAAAAATTGAGATTCAAGATCGACTAACGAATAAGAAATTACGTATTAAGTTTTTATGTATTTACATTATGGCACATATTGCAATTTGCAAATTCCAGCCGTGGAGCTCCTAAGGCTAGGCTAAATATCTGATTGCCCATATTGCAATTTACAAATGCAAACAGTAGATTTCGCAAGGCGGAACCACTTGGAACGAATTTTCAAGCTGACACAAGTTTCGATATATAAACTCCCGCACTTTACGTAGGACTACCATTTAATTGTTAACAAAACGTCATTACATGCACTCAAGCACAGGGGTAACTGGAACGCCAATGCATTTTTTCGCAAAGTTCGGGAATTTACATTTCGAAACTGGTGTCATCCTGAGAATGCGTTCCAAGTGGATCCGCCTTGCGAAATCCACTGCTTGAATTTGTAAATTGCAATATGGGCCATAAGATAGTTAGCTAAAAAGTTTAGTACCGGATTCTTGTTAATTAGTCGATTTTGTGTTTCAGATTTTAGTGCAAGTGGTATCCGCCCCTGCGAGTAGACCAGCTCGTCAACAAGAACAGACCTTTACAAAATAAAAAGAATTTCAAAGTATTCCATGAAACACACTGCATGTATATATATTGCCACGGGACTGCCGCTCGAGCACGCACATTGCGCCTATTCGCGAGCTTGTTTTACGCCCAGAAAAACACTTTTATGTAGCACATTTTGAGCCACAAAGAGCGGGAGTCTCTTGCATTGCTCTATAATTTTCTCCTTGTGACTTTTCAATTAAGACAAATGACCTAATTAGGGGAAAGCAAGAAATAAACTGAGTTCTTGAAACCGATGGCAAACATTACCGTTGTTCTCTCCAGCTACGTAGCGTCTGTATATTTTAATGTTCGGCTCAATTTAGGTGAAGCACCATGCATACTGCTTTGCAATTCGAATTATTCTCCACGGTTTCCTATGTCACCCCCGATGAAGGCCATAGAGCGGCAAGTCACCAAAGGTTTTACTCAACATGAGCGAACATCCCATATACCAACGGTGGTAAGGCGTGAGATGAACAAGAAGATAGCCGATAGTGTAAAAGTCCTATTGCTTTAGGTTTACATGCCGTCTATAGATTCACTACAGACAAAAGTCGTTCATCGGCGGCACAACCCGTGTACGCTGTAGACAAGCGCACATACCGGTGGATAATACGGAGATACGGTAGATATTAGCCACTGGAGTTGTATACTGGTGAGATTGCTTTTGAGCCTATGCGTAGATTTTAGCATACACATTGTGCATATCTCCGCATTTATTGATCATATGACATGAGCCACGTAGTCGCTCTCGGCAATCCCAAGACAGTCTTCACAGTTGTCAAAGCATGACCTTTGCGGCAGTAGAATAAAGAAAACAAAACGCCGATCCAATCCTTCTAACGCATGTTATGAACACCAATTCTAGCTACAAGCGAATTGGAAACAGGCATCAAGCTAACAGCACAGAGACTCGTAATGTTTGTAGCTGACAACACAGACTTTGTGAGTGTGCGATGAACCGATGTCGCACATGTCCTGTGCGCCTTGTGTGTCTTCCGATACTCAGATACTTTTCACGTTGCCCTCATATCTCTGCTGCATCAGCAATATCGGGTGGTTTTTCGTAGACTGATATCCGGCTAAATAATGTCATCAGTTTCTCACTCATTTAATTAAGTGCCAAATCATCTGAACCCACCCAGTGCTTCGCAGGAGGTATTCCTGTGGGCCGAGCATAAGCGTACGCAATTACTGTATAGGTTTATTTGAGCTATGATTGGAACAGAAAACTTGCACCAACATGTGTGCAGGTATCCCACTTGGCAGTACGCTGGAAGATATGCCAGAAATGCATTGTATTACTCATCGTCGTTGGCAATGACGCAAGCCACTGACGGGCCTTGTAACGGCTTTGGGAAACACTGAACTCATCAAAGTGTGCGTTTCATTTCCATACGATAGCCCACAGCGTTTGTAATACAACGCAGCAATGCCTTTCCTTTATCCATGAAAAATAAACAGAAAAAATGGAAAAGAAAAGCAACCCATTTCGCGCTCATGGCGCGCAGAGAGAGAGAGAGCCCCTGTAATGAAAAGGAAAAGGGCACTCGGACTTTTCGGAAAATGGCACTCGCACCCTCGTCGCCCTGGGTGGCAGCTTGCGGGATTTTAGTGGCAAGCAACGGCGGCGCGCCATGTTTCCACGTCATTTTCAATTCTCAACGGCAGCGCCAGGTGCGTAACGCTTGTTTCTGCGGTGTGCGGTGTCTCCCCCTACCTTGGTGTCTGTCACACGTCAACTACACGACAACTACACTGAACGTTAAGTTTTAGCAAGGATGTTTTCCGTCAATAGCTCATGATTAGGTGAGCGCGTTTCGTAGAGCGAACCGGCTGCATGTAGTGTAGGCGACTCGGGCATAGTCTAGATTTGTCGTTTACATGATTTGATAACGCGCTCCCTTTATCGCTTCCACTATAGGGAATGTTTTACGGGAAGCGATCAATCAGGACTGTTGATTTTAGCGTCATAGTTGATGTGGGTAACAATGAAAATGCACCATGATTTACGTTGATACTGAGCAGCCATAAAGAGGACTATTGGTGTTGAGCAGCCAGTGTGGGTAATCACCGTCTAGTATTGCAACTAGTCCACCGCCGGTGAATATTTTGTTTGAAGAGTTGCTTAAACACGCCAAAATGCCGGGGAAGAAAATGTCACAAAACTACAAAAGGCTAACAAAAAAGCATTTACGAACAGCGCATTCGTCTGCAGCCTAATTATATAGTGAGGTGAATTTCAGGGCTTTTTCTTTGCAAATAACTTCCACAGCGCATTTCCGACAGGCCTCATCTCGTTTCTTTTCGGGGTGCACATCGAACATGTATTCAGAAAAAAATGAGAATGAAAAAAAGCTATGCCTGCGCTGTGTTTCGCAACTCTCTTTTCGCTTTCAGAGAAATGTTTCAGAAAAGTAGCGATGTTCAAATTATTATTTCCCTAGTTTTTATACACCCAAATTAAACACGCAATTCATCGCCAATCTTCAGCTTTGGATATGGGCTACAAAAACTCAGGTCTACGACGACGACAACAAGAATCGGCGAACAAGATGAGTGGTTCTGAGATTGCAAGAAGCGGGAATCGTCATGTATGTTTGAGGTGAACAAAGCTAGCTCCCCGAAGGCGAACAACATAGAAGTTTCTTTACGAGACAGTTCAATCATTGACTCTGTTGTCTCATAAAAATGCGAATGCTGCTTACTTTATCCCTCTCAACAATATGCATGGCGACGCAGATGACAAAAATTCAGTACAAAAATAAGCTTTAAAATGTGAGACTTCCAGTACAAAGGACACATAAGAACCGAAGGAGCCATGTAGAAGGCTTCATCAACATTTCGGCTGTAGCAAAAGTAAGAGACGGCATCTGCTCTTATTTGTGCTTTGCGTCACTAAAAATTTTAAGTGGCGCAGATGACGATTAAAGATGAAAAAAAACGAGAAGCCCGAACGCAAAATAAGTGCAACGCCGGCGGGACTCGAACCCGCTATCCTCGGTTTAGAATACCGATGCCTTGTCCATTGGGCTACGGCGGCTCTCACGCTGAGCCTGCAGCACTTAGTTGGCCAATCCTGGCCAGAGCGTCGCCGCCCCTCGGCGCAACCGCGTGAACGTGCTCGTGCCACTGCTGCCTCCTTCGTCGTCTTCTTCCGCAGCTGATTCCGATGCGGCTCGTCATGGCACCGTTCCCATACTGCCCCTCCCTCTGCGAAGGCGCTGACGGCGCTGGCCCACTGTCACTTGGTGAGGTGATTTCGGTCTCAAGTTCTTTGTCTCAGCATATCGCGAATCGAAAACTCGTATACTGCTGAGCTCAAATTTCGCATTAGAGAATATCGTAATCGTCGTACATAATTACAGCGAATCTGGTAAACTCTAATTCGTCTGCATTTTCTGTGTCCGCATCCGGCAGCAAAAATGTTGGCCGATCGCGGCGGCGGTGTAGGGCCGGGAGCAATGCTTCGTGCCCCCTTAAGGCAGAATCTTTAATTAGTCAGCTAAGTAAAACGAACCGTACATGCATAATTTGAAATCAAGCACACAACAAATCAAACAGCGAACGTTTCAATAAAGAACAAGTATACAAACATCATCCGAACCACTTATTGAGTATAAGGCACTCCTGACAACAATACCAAGCACGTAGAGCCCCCCGCATACGTTTCCCGGTAAAGATTACTGTTTCGCAAGCTGCCACGCAGACGGCAGCTTTCGACGTGTGGAGGGACGTCCCCAGCCTTTCGCATAAAAGAAGCAGCCTATCAACTGATTTCAATGTTGTTGCAGCACTATAGAAGGGGCCGGCGTGCCGTAAAAAAATCCTTACTCCCGTTACTACCATCCCTTAAAAAAAAGAGTTCTCTCTATAGAAATCAACACACTTCTTATAGACGACTCTGCCTTTCTATAGATTTGTTCTTCTATTAACACAAAGTCTAGAGTCTCTCTATAGACGACTCTGCCTTTCTATAGATTTGTTCTTCTGTTGATACATAGTCTAGAGTCTGTCTATAGACGCGAGTCGATAGGTTTCTATTTCTTTTTGCCTCCTCCCATCTTATTTATTTCTTCAGACAATTTATTCACAGATACTGGGATCTTTTACAAGATCTTAGCAGGGTGGGAAAATTGCAAGTACATTCATACAAACATACTATTCAAGCAATGATGCCGATGCTTCAATTCAACATGCAAAAAGGACAGATTGCATGAAAAAAGGAACAAAGAAAAGATGTGCGATTGAGCCAAGAATGTTTGTGCGCCTGAAAACTGGATAAAGAATTTAGTGTAATGACTTCATCAGGACGTTTATTTCAATCAACTATTGTTCTTGTAAGATAAGAACATTTGAAGCAATTGCTATGCAGTGTTAATGGGTTTCCTGTTCGAGACTGTTTATGACGAGTAGCTTAACCAGTTAAGGGTGTTAAGATGTGCGAGGTATCAGTATAATAGTGGCCACTCATTAGCTGAAGAAAGAATTTTAATCGGGAAGCACGATTCGTTCTCTAATCGAAGAGAAGGCACAACGTTTAAGGAGAACTGTTATACAAATTGGACCATAAGAATTGTAGATAAATCGGAAAGCTTTCATTTGAATTCTTTCTAATTTTTCTATATTTATTTTTGTGTAGGGGTCCCGAATGATCATTGCATATTTTAAAGTAGGACGAACTATTGTATGATATGCTTTCAGCAGGGGAGATTGTGAGATATGTGTATGGCCGAGATATGTATAGTGAGATACCTCAGAAATATAAGTGTTCCGGGGAAAATAGTAAAAGAGAAGGGGCTTTTCCGTTCGTGTTATTATCACACAGACGGTCTTTTCATAGTTAACAGACATTTACCATTGATGGCATCTTCGAATTATTTTGCCAAAGTCGCTATTTAGCATGACTTGATCTTCCGGTAAGGCAATTTCATCGTATAGTGTGCAGTCACCCATGTAAACTTTAATTTTGCCAGATACATTACTGCCAATATCATTTATATAAAGCAAGAATAACAGAGGACCCAGCACGGATCCCTGGGGAACGCCACAAGCGACAGGTAATAAGTTGGAGGAAGTGTCGTTTATCCTAACTTATGGGGAGCTGTTGGTTGGGCATGCTTGTATTCATTTTAGTAGCTTATTTTTGTGAGTAAAAAACTTAATTTGTAAGGTAATTAGCAGTTGGTTACATTGTCGAATGCTTTACTTAAATCC
Source organism: Dermacentor variabilis (assembly GCF_050947875.1). Lineage (NCBI taxonomy): Eukaryota > Metazoa > Arthropoda > Arachnida > Ixodida > Ixodidae > Dermacentor > Dermacentor variabilis. Next base: position 41,144,312 of record NW_027460291.1, read on the forward strand.
ATGAACATAGCGTCGCTTTCTTTTGTACTATTTATTGTTTTGCAAAATCTTGAATATATTCTAGTAATTGAGTGTCTGTGGTAAAGCCCTGCAGAAATTCATGTTGAGCGTTCGTCAAGACGCAATGCTCATAAAAAAAAAAACGATTACATGCTTATAGATTAGGTGTTCGAAAATATTGTATGTTGTCCAAGTCAGAGAAATTGGTCGATATTTTTTATGCAATTCTTGTTTCCTTATTTATGTAAGAGTTTTATTAGTGCTGTTTTCGAGTCATCCGGAAGCGTGCCATCCTGAAGCGATTTACTAAACAATATTTTCAAGGATATCGCTTGGCCAAGCGTTTTAAGAAGGCATTTGGCATACCACCTGAACAGGGGTTTTCTTTTTGGCAATTTTTAACAGCAAGTGACATATACCATGCTCAGAAATAACAATCAGGAATTGAAGGCCCATCCATGTAAAAACAAGGCAGACAACCTTCATCCTTTGTGAATAGAAAACTAAAATGATTGTTAAATGCAGCACATACAACCTGCTCATCGTGGACCTTATTACCGCCTATTATGGACATATCGGAAAGGGAAGAAGAATGAGTCATCGTCCTCCAGAAACTCCATGGAGACGTTTTCATAAAACTAGGAAGATGTCCATTAAAGCAATTCCGTTTGTCATTTATTATCACTTCTTTTAAATTATTTGACGCTTCCTCAATGACCCTTTCATTATTTGTTCAAGTTTTCAGGTTTGCGCAAGTTTGAATCCGCTTAAGCTTGGGTTGCTTGAGCAAGGCCTCGCGAGAGTTCCAGGGATTCCGACCTGCCACAATCTTCACAACCTTTAGAACAAACTGTGGCAGACAGTTGAATATAATGCCTTTAAATAAAAGCAACACATCGTACATGCTGGCAGTGTTTTATTTAATGTTATCCAGATGAAATGCTCGCGTATCAATTACAGACGCGTCATCTGCAGGCGAAAAATTCGGGTAACACTGAATCTTATCATTTTTACTGCGAGGGGAACATTCCAACGACAATACTACTGCTTGTTGAACTTAAATGCCGTCTGTGACCATACATGAGACGTCATCTTGTATATTTGCACCTACAATAAATGGGCAGATAACTGCATAGGAATCTTTGTCGCTTCTAGTGAAATGCTTACCTACCTGTAATCCACCAAAAACTATAGCAATATCAATGATTTCACGACGAATATTTGTGGTGGAGCGTTACAGGAATGTGCTCCAGTCGACATTCGGCAGGTTACTATCACGGGTTAACATTGCTTTATCCATCTGCTTTTTTTAGTGAGGGTACATGTACCTAACCGACGAGTTAGGGGCCTGTATACGGCACCAAGAATGTATTTGACATTGTTAATACAAAAGTTGCAGAAAAAGCGTTTTACTCCCGAAGTGTCGGGCATTCTTAACATTTGAAGGGCATATTTAAAAAGAATGGCTACGCCTCCTCCTTTGCGCAATATTTAGTCTTTGCCCAATATTCTGTAGTTTATCGGGACAAATTGGCTATCATACATATCATAATATAACCAGGTTTCAGTCAACACTGAAATATCGCGGTCCAGCGAGCGAAGGATAACTTCAAGCTGTTCGACTTTGTTGACAACGCTGCTGCAGTTAAGGATTAAGATGGTGAATGGCGATTGGCAACGGTTATCACATTCTTTGCTCCATCGTTTCAGCTTACAGCATTTGCGTTTTCCAGATAACACTGACAAACATTTCACCATCTATGCTGCATTTATAGAAAACTATTTTAACTTTGGAGCCTTCATCACATCCTTCTTGTGAGCATTGCCATAATTTTTTTCTTATCTCACGAACTTTGAAAGAAATGTCCTCTGTTATGTAAAGTGTTCTCCCAGCTTTCTTGTGCTCTTTCAGCATTGAACTTTTGTCGCGATAGTCCGAGAACCTTAAGAGCACGGGGCGTGCTTTTATTTTTCTTTCCTAGCCGTTGACATCTTTCCATATTATTGATAGTAAGTCCATGTGTTTCCTTGAAAACACCTTTTCTTGATCACATTCAAGAGACTGTCGTTTATTCCCCCGCCTTCTCAATTTGGGCCGTACACGATCTCATCGTTTCTTCTACCTCTGTTTACTATTTCATCTGCCTTACATACCAAAACGGAGACGTATATTCCAAATCGGTTGCTGCTTTCTTGAGATTAGTTACATCACTTTGCAATAACATTAAAGTACTCGGTTGAGTTTCGAAGATGAGCATGCGCTCTTTTAAATAAGCGATATCTGTTTCAAATGTACTCCGTTTAGACAGTACATAATTGATACAGGCACTTATGTTACTTTGGACAGATAAAAGCTGCGACAACCCCTACTCAATAACGGCACATGCCAGAAGATTCGTTTTGAAAGGTTACAAAGCCGTCACACCACTGCTTACAGTCTATAGTCTACTACGCAAATAACTCTCTTGGCAACAAAGCATCAGCAGGAATCGATTATCGGATCGGATACAGAACTAGTCGTTCACCTAATGTACCTGTGCAAGCAAGAAGAAGCGTTCGAGCAACATGCTGAAGCTGCTGCTGCTGCTGCATTGCCCACTGCCGCGGCGCTGGAACGACGGAGCTTTAATACTGTTGCCGCGCTAGGAGTTGCTTTAATAGTTGCCGGGCTAGGAGCATCCACGGGAGTGCGCAGAATCATCAGAGAAGGAAGAACGTGCGCAGGAAATTCACGCCCACCACACGCCTGGACCATAGGGCTGAACCATGAAGAATTGACGGTAATCACCACATGTTCGAGCGGTGCAGGGCACGCCATGCGCCTGTGACGAACGGCATGGCCAGCCGAGAAATCCAGAAGCTGTGCAAACAAGAAGAAGCGTTTAGGTAATATGTTCAAGCTGCTGCTGCTGCATTGCCCCCTCCACTGTAGAGGGTCTGTAGAAACAGTCGCTTAGGTGTTTGTTTCTTTTTGTCTACTTCGGCTCTATAGATATCCCATGGACGAATGTCGATACAGTCTATATTTTTGGCAATTCTGTGTTCGTAGACTGTAGGCTTAAGTCGATAAGCTTTCTTTTTCTTTTTACCTACTCCCGCTTTATGGATCGCATATAGCCAAAGTTCATAAGCAGTTTGTTCTATTTGTCCGCTTCTGCTCTATAGACTACTTATTGCAGTTTACAATAGGTAGTCAGGCACAGGATGTGGTAAGGGAATACATCTACGTAGGACAGGTAGTGACTGCGGATCCGGATCATGAGACTGAAATAATCAGAAGAATAAGAATGGGCTGGGGTGCGTTTGGCAGGCATTCTCAGATCTTGAACACCAGGTTGCCATTATCCCTCAAGAGAAAAGTTTATAAGAGCTGTGTCTTACCAGTACTCACGTACGGGGCAGCAACCTGGATGCTTACGAAAAGGGTTCTACTTAAATTGAGGGCGACGCAACGAGCTATGGAAAGAAGAATGATAGGTTTAACGTTAACGGATAAGAAAAGAGCAGATAGGGTGAGGGAACAAACGCGAGTTAATGATATCTTAGTTGAAATCAAGAAAAAGAAATGGGGGCATGGGCAGGACACGTAATGAGGAGGGAAGATAACCGATGGTCATGAAGAGTTACGTAATGGATCCCAAGGGAAGGGAATCGTAGCAGAGAGGGGCAGAAAGTTAGGTGGGCGGATAAAATGAAGTTTGCAGGGACAACATGGCCACAATTAGTACATGACCGGGGTAGTTGGAGAAGTATGGGAGAGGCCTTTGCCCTGCAGTGGGCATAACTAGGATGATGATGATGATGATGATGATTCTCTATAGACTCCCTTAGGGCAAATGTTGAAGCAGTATTTAGTTATTGTTTCCAATGTTTCTATGTAGACTGTCTCGAATATTTTTCACTCCTCCAAGCTTATAAATTGTCTATAGACGAACGTTGATAAGCTGTTTGTTCTATTTGTCCGGTACTGCTCTATAGACTCCCTATGTACAAATGTTGACACCGTCTTTATTGTTTCCATTATTTGTCTACAGACTGTCTGGAATATTTTTCACTTCTCCAAGCTTATAAATTGTCTATAGACGAACGTTCATAAGCTTTCCATTTCTGTCTACTCCCATTCTAAAGCCAGCCTAGCGAAAAAATTGTTGTCATCCTTTTTCCTTTTGTATGCCTCCGCCCCACTGATTACCTGAAGAAAAAATTCGATGCAGTTTCGGTTTTTCCTTATTATTTCTTAGTCTATAGAGCGTCTATGGACAAGAGTCGATAAGGTGTATATTTTTTGTCCATCCCGAGTCTATACCTTGTTCGCGTGCACACACACACACGCACACAGACATATATATATATATATATATATATATATATATATATATATATATATATATATATATATATATATATAGCACAGAGAAATGAACTCGACGTACGTGAAAACACGGTACATCAGCCGAGCAGTTTGACACTAAGAAAGAACATGTTTTCACTTAGGTGCTGTTTATTCTCTTGTGCTGCACCAACGCAGCCAACGTGCTTTGTTCGCCGCCGCCGCCACACACCACATACATGGTGTGTCAGCGAAGACTTTCGAATATGTTTAAAAGCTGCCTGTTGCAGATATCACAATCCTAGTTCATGAGCTGGTCTACTCGAAGCGGCGGACAATACTTGCGCAAAAAATTGAGATTCAAGATCGACTAACGAATAAGAAATTACGTATTAAGTTTTTATGTATTTACATTATGGCACATATTGCAATTTGCAAATTCCAGCCGTGGAGCTCCTAAGGCTAGGCTAAATATCTGATTGCCCATATTGCAATTTACAAATGCAAACAGTAGATTTCGCAAGGCGGAACCACTTGGAACGAATTTTCAAGCTGACACAAGTTTCGATATATAAACTCCCGCACTTTACGTAGGACTACCATTTAATTGTTAACAAAACGTCATTACATGCACTCAAGCACAGGGGTAACTGGAACGCCAATGCATTTTTTCGCAAAGTTCGGGAATTTACATTTCGAAACTGGTGTCATCCTGAGAATGCGTTCCAAGTGGATCCGCCTTGCGAAACCCACTGCTTGAATTTGTAAATTGCAATATGGGCCATAAGATAGTTAGCTAAAAAGTTTAGTACCGGATTCTTGTTAATTAGTCGATTTTGTGTTTCAGATTTTAGTGCAAGTGGTATCCGCCCCTGCGAGTAGACCAGCTCGTCAACAAGAACAGACCTTTACAAAATAAAAAGAATTTCAAAGTATTCCATGAAACACACTGCATGTATATATATTGCCACGGGACTGCCGCTCGAGCACGTACATTGCGCCTATTCGCGAGCTTGTTTTACGCCCAGAAAAACACTTTTATGTAGCACATTTTGAGCCACAAAGAGCGGGAGTCTCTCGCATTGCTCTATAATTTTCTCCTTGTGACTTTTCAATTAAGACAAATGACCTAATTAGGGGAAAGCAAGAAATAAACTGAGTGCTTGAAACCGACGGCAAACATTACCTTTGTTCTCTCCAGCTACGTAGCGTCTGTATATTTTAATGTTCGGCTCAATTTAGGTGAAGCACCCTGCATACTGCTTTGCAATTCGAATTATTCTCCACGGTTTCCTATATCACCACCGATGAAGGCCATAGAGCGGCACGTCACCAAAGGTTTTACTCAACATGAGCGAACATCCCATATACCAACGGTGGTAAGGCGTGAGATGAACAAGAAGATAGCCGATAGTGTAAAAGTCCTATTGCTTTAGGTTTACATGCCGTCTATAGATTCACTACAGACAAAAGTCGTTCATCGGCGGCACAACCCGTGTACGCTGTAGACAAGCGCACATACCGGTGGATAATACGGAGATACGGTAGATATTAGCCACTGGAGTTGTATACTGGTGCGATTGCTTTTGAGCCTATGCGTAGATTTTAGCATACACATTGTGCATATCTCCGCATTTATTGATCATATGACATGAGCCACGTAGTCGCTCTCGGCAATCCCAAGACAGTCTTCACAGTTGTCAAAGCATGACCATTGCGGCAGTAGAATAAAGAAAACAAAACGCCGATCCAATCCTTCTAACGCATGTTATGAACACCAATTCTAGCTACAAGCGAATTGGAAACAGGCATCAAGCTAACAGCACAGAGACTCGTAATGTTTGTAGCTGACAACACAGACTTTGTGAGTGTGCGATGAACCGATGTCGCACATGTCCTGTGCGCCTTGTGTGTCTTCCGATACTCAGATACTTTTCACGTTGCCCTCATATCTCTGCTGCGTCAGCAATATCGGGTGGTTTTTCGTAGACTGATATCCGGCTAAATAATGTCATCAGTTTCTCACTCATTTAATTAAGTGCCAAATCATCTGAACCCACCCAGTGCTTCGCAGGAGGTATTCCTGTGGGCCGAGCATAAGCGTACGCAATTACTGTATAGGTTTATTTGAGCTATGATTGGAACAGAAAACTTGCACCAACATGTGTGCAGGTATCCCACTTGGCAGTACGCTGGAAGATATGCCAGAAATGCATTGTATTACTCATCGTCGTTGGCAATGACGCAAGCCACTGACGGGCCTTGTAACGGCTTTGGGAAACACTGAACTCATCAAAGTGTGCGTTTCATTTCCATACGATAGCCCACAGCGTTTGTAATACAACGCAGCAATGCCTTTCCTTTATCCATGAAAAATAAACAGAAAAAATGGAAAAGAAAAGCAACCCATTTCGCGCTCATGGCGCGCAGAGAGAGAGAGAGCCCCTGTAATGAAAAGGAAAAGGGCACTCGGACTTTTCGGAAAATGGCACTCGCACCCTCGTCACCCTGGGTGGCAGCTTGCGAGATTTTAGTGCCACGCAACGGCGGCGCGCCATGTTTCCACGTCATTTTCAATTCTCAACGGCAGCGCCAGGCACGTAACGCTTGTTTCTGCGGTGTGCGGTGTCTCCCCCTACCTTGGTGTCTGTCACACGTCAACTACACGACAACTACACTGAACGTTAAGTTTTAGCAAGGATGTTTTCCGTCAATAGCTCATGATTAGGTGAGCGCGTTTCGTAGAGCGAACCGGCTGCATGTAGTGTAGGCGACTCGGGCATAGTCTAGATTTGTCGTTTACATGATTTGATAACGCGCTCTCTTTATCGCTTCCACTATAGGGAATGTTTTACGGGAAGCGATCAATCAGGACTGTTGATTTTAGCGTCATAGTTGATGTAGGTAACAATGAAAATGCACCATGATTTACGTTGATACTGAGCAGCCATAAAGAGGACTATTGGTGTTGAGCAGCCAGTGTGGGTAATCACCGTCTAGTATTACAACTAGTCCACCGCCGGTGAATATTTTGTTTGAAGAGTTGCTTAAACACGCCAAAATGCCGGGGAAGAAAATGTCACAAAACTACAAAAGGCTAACAAAAAAGCATTTACGAACAGCGCATTCGTCTGCAGCCTAATTATATAGTGAGGTGAATTTCAGGGCTTTTTCTTTGCAAATAACTTCCACAGCGCATTTCCGACAGGCCTCATCTCGTTTCTTTTCGGGGTGCACATCGAACATGTATTCAGAAAAAAATGAGAATGAAAAAAAGCTATGCCTGCGCTGTGTTTCGCAACTCTCTTTTCGCTTTCAGAGAAATGTTTCAGAAAAGTAGCGATGTTCAAATTATTATTTCCCTAGTTTTTATACACCCAAATTAAACACGCAATTCATCGCCAATCTTCAGCTTTGGATATGGGCTACAAAAACTCAGGTCTACGACGACGACAACAAGAATCGGCGAACAAGATGAGTGGTTCTGAGATTGCAAGAAGCGGGAATCGTCATGTATGTTTGAGGTGAACAAAGCTAGCTCCCCGAAGGCGAACAACATAGAAGTTTCTTTACGAGACAGTTCAATCATTGACTCTGTTGTCTCATAAAAATGCGAATGCTGCTTACTTTATCCCTCTCAACAATATGCATGGCGACGCAGATGACAAAAATTCAGTACAAAAATAAGCTTTAAAATGTGAGACTTCCAGTACAAAGGACACATAAGAACCGAAGGAGCCATGTAGAAGGCTTCATCAACATTTCGGCTGTAGCAAAAGTAAGAGACGGCATCTGCTCTTATTTGTGCTTTGCGTCACTAAAAATTTTAAGTGGCGCAGATGACGATTAAAGATGAAAAAAAACGAGAAGCCCGAACGCAAAATAAGTGCAACGCCGGCGGGACTCGAACCCGCAATCCTCGGTTTAGAATACCGATGCCTTGTCCATTGGGCTACGGCGGCTCTCACGCTGAGCCTGCAGCACTTAGTTGGCCAATCCTGGCCAGAGCGTCGCCGCCCCTCGGCGCAACCGCGTGAACGTGCTCGTGCCACTGCTGCCTCCTTCGTCGTCTTCTTCCGCAGCTGATTCCGATGCGGCTCGTCATGGCACCGTTCCCATACTGCCCCTCCCTCTGCGAAGGCGCTGACGGCGCTGGCCCACTGTCACTTGGTGAGGTGATTTCGGTCTCAAGTTCTTTGTCTCAGCATATCGCGAATCGAAAACTCGTATACTGCTGAGCTCAAATTTCGCATTAGAGAATATCGTAATCGTCGTACATAATTACAGCGAATCTGGTAAACTCTAATTCGTCTGCATTTTCTGTGTCCGCATCCGGCAGCAAAAATGTTGGCCGATCGCGGCGGCGGTGTAGGGCCGGGAGCAATGCTTCGTGCCCCCTTAAGGCAGAATCTTTAATTAGTCAGCTAAGTAAAACGAACCGTACATGCATAATTTGAAATCAAGCACACAACAAATCAAACAGCGAACGTTTCAATAAAGAACAAGTATACAAACATCATCCGAACCACTTAATTGAGTATAAGGCACTCCTGACAACAATACCAAGCACGTAGAGCCCCCCGCATACGTTTCCCGGTAAAGATTACTGTTTCGCAAGCTACCACGCAGACGGCAGCTTTCGACGTGTGGAGGGACGTCCCCAGCCTTTCGCATAAAAGAAGCAGCCTATCAACTGATTTCAATGTTGTTGCAGCACTATAGAAGGGGCCGGCGTGCCGTAAAAAAATCCTTACTCCCGTTACTACCATCCCTTAAAAAAAAGAGTTCTCTCTATAGAAATCAACACACTTCTTATAGACGACTCTGCCTTTCTATAGATTTGTTCTTCTATTAACACAAAGTCTAGAGCCTCTCTATAGACGACTCTGCCTTTCTATAGATTTGTTCTTCTGTTGATACATAGTCTAGAGTCTGTCTATAGACGCGAGTCGATAGGTTTCTATTTCTTTTTGCCTCCTCCCATCTTATTTATTTCTTCAGACAATTTATTCACAGATACTGGGATCTTTTACAAGATCTTAGCAGGGTGGGAAAATGCAAGTACATTCATACAAACATACTATTCAAGCAATGATGCCGATGCTTCAATTCAACATGCAAAAAGGACAGATTGCATGAAAAAAGGAACAAAGAAAAGATGTGCGATTGAGCCAAGAATGTTTGTGCGCCTGAAAACTGGATAAAGAATTTAGTGTAATGACTTCATCAGGACGTTTATTTCAATCAACTATTGTTCTTGTAAGATAAGAACATTTGAAGCAATTGCTATGCAGTGTTAATGGGTTTCCTGTTCGAGACTGTTTATGACGAGTAGCTTAACCAGTTAAGGGTGTTAAGATGTGCGAGGTATCAGTATAATAGTGGCCACTCATTAGCTGAAGAAAGAATTTTAATCGGGAAGCACGATTCGTTCTCTAATCGAAGAGAAGGCACAACGTTTAAGGAGAACTGTTATACAAATTGGACCATAAGAATTGTAGATAAATCGGAAAGCTTTCATTTGAATTCTTTCTAATTTTTCTATATTTATTTTTGTGTAGGGGTCCCGAATGATCATTGCATATTTTAAAGTAGGACGAACTATTGTATGATACGCTTTCAGCAGGGGAGATTGTGAGATATGTGTATGGCCGAGATATGTATAGTGAGATACCTCAGAAATATAAGTGTTCCGGGGAAAATAGTAAAAGAGAAGGGGCTTTTCCGTTCGTGTTATTATCACACAGACGGTCTTTTCATAGTTAACAGACATTTACCATTGATGGCATCTTCGAATTATTTTGCCAAAGTCGCTATTTAGCATGACTTGATCTTCCGGTAAGGCAATTTCATCGTATAGTGTGCAGTCACCCATGTAAACTTTAATTTTGCCAGATACATTACTGCCAATATCATTTATATAAAGCAAGAATAACAGAGGACCCAGCACGGATCCCTGGGGAACGCCACAAGCGACAGGTAATAAGTTGGAGGAAGTGTCGTTTATCCTAACTTATGGGGAGCTGTTGGTTGGGCATGCTTGTATTCATTTTAGTAGCTTATTTTTGTGAGTAAAAAACTTAATTTGTAAGGTAATTAGCAGTGGGTTACATTGTCGAATGCTTTACTTAAATCCATGAACATAGCGTCGCTTTCTTTTGTACTATTTATTGTTTTGCAAAATCTTGAATATATTCTAATAATTGAGTGTCTGTGGTAAAGCCCTGCAGAAATTCATGTTGAGCGTTCGTCAAGACGCAATGCTCATCAAAAAAAAAAAACGATTACATGCTTATAGATTAGGTGTTCGAAAATATTGTATGTTGTCCAAGTCAGAGAAATTGGTCGATATTTTTTATGCAATTCTTGTTTCCTTATTTATGTAAGAGTTTTATTAGTGCTGTTTTCGAGTCATCCGGAAGCGTGCCATCCTGAAGCGATTTACTAAACAATATTTTCAAGGATATCGCTTGGCCAAGCGTTTTAAGAAGGCATTTGGCATACCACCTGAACAGGGGTTTTCTTTTTGGCAATTTTTAACAGCAAGTGACATATACCATGCTCAGAAATAACAATCAGGAATTGAAGGCCCATCCATGTAAAAACAAGGCACACAACCTTCATCCTTTGTGAATAGAAAACTAAAATGATTGTTAAATGAAGCACATACAACCTGCTCATCGTGGACCTATTACCGCCTATTATGGACATATCGGAAAGGGAAGAAGAATGAGTCATCGTCCTCCAGAAACTCCATGGAGACGTTTTCATAAAACTAGGAAGATGTCCATTAAAGCAATTCCGTTTGTCATTTATTATCACTTCTTTTAAATTATTTGACGCTTCCTCAATGACCCTTTCATTATTTGTTCAAGTTTTCAGGTTTGCGCAAGTTTGAATCCGCTTAAGCTTGGGTTGCTTGAGCAAGGCCTCGCGAGAGTTCCAGGGATTCCGACCTGCCACAATCTTCACAACCTTTAGAACAAACTGTGGCAGACAGTTGAATATAATGCCTTTAAATAAAAGCAACACATCGTACATGCTGGCAGTGTTTTATTTAATGTTATCCAGATGAAATGCTCGCGTATCAATTACAGACGCGTCATCTGCAGGCGAAAAATTCGGGTAACACTGAATCTTATCATTTTTACTGCGAGGGGAACATTCCAACGACAATACTACTGCTTGTTGAACTTAAATGCCGTCTGTGACCATACATGAGACGTCATCTTGTATATTTGCACCTACAATAAATGGACAGATAACTGCATAGGAATCTTTGTCGCTTCTAGTGAAATGCTTACCTACCTGTAATCCACCAAAAACTTTAGCAATATCAATGATTTCACGACGAATATTTGTGGTGGAGCGTTACAGGAATGTGCTCCAGTCGACATTCGGCAGGTTACTATCACGGGTTAACATTGCTTTATCCATCTGCTTTTTTTAGTGAGGGTACATGTACCTAACCGACGAGTTAGGGGCCTGTATACGGCACCAAGAATGTATTTGACATTGTTAATACAAAAGTTGCAGAAAAAGCGTTTTACTCCCGAAGTGTCGGGCATTCTTAACATTTGAAGGGCATGTTTAAAAAGAATGGCTACGCCTCCTCCTTTGCGCAATATTTAGTCTTTGCCCAATATTCTGTAGTTTATCGGGACAAATTGGCTATCATACATATCATAATATAACCAGGTTTCAGTCAACACTGAAATATCGGGGTCCAGCGAGCGAAGGATAACTTCAAGCTGTTCGACTTTGTTGACAACGCTGCAGCAGTTAAGGATTAAGATGGTGAATGGCGATTGGCAACGGTTATCACATTCTTTGCTCCATCGTTTCAGCTTACAGCATTTGCGTTTTCCAGATAACACTGACAAACATTTCACCATCTATGCTGCATTTATAGAAAACTATTTTAACTTTGGAGCCTTCATCACATCCTTCTTGTGAGCATTGCCATAATTTTTTTCTTATCTCACGAACTTTGAAAGAAATGTCCTCTGTTATGTAAAGTGTTCTCCCAGCTTTCTTGTGCTCTTTCAGCATTGAACTTTTGTCGCGATAGTCCGAGAACCTTAAGAGCACGGGGCGTGCTTTTATTTTTCTTTCCTAGCCGTTGACATCTTTCCATATTATTGATAGTAAGTCCATGTGTTTCCTTGAAAACACCTTTTCTTGATCACATTCAAGAGACTGTCGTTTATTCCCCCGCCTTCTCAATTTGGGCCGTACACGATCTCATCGTTTCTTCTACCTCTGTTTACTATTTCATCTGCCTTACATACCAAAACGGAGACGTATATTCCAAATCGGTTGCTGCTTTCTTGAGATTAGTTACATCACTTTGCAATAACATTAAAGTACTCGGTTGAGTTTCGAAGATGAGCATGCGCTCTTTTAAATAAGCGATATCTGTTTCAAATGTACTCCGTTTAGACAGTACATAATTGATACAGGCACTTATGTTACTTTGGACAGATAAAAGCTGCGACAACCCCTACTCAATAACGGCACATGCCAGAAGATTCGTTTTGAAAGGTTACAAAGCCGTCACACCACTGCTTACAGTCTATAGTCTACTACGCAAATAACTCTCTTGGCAACAAAGCATCAGCAGGAATCGATTATCGGATCGGATACAGAACTAGTCGTTCACGTAATGTACCTGTGCAAGCAAGAAGAAGCGTTCGAGCAACATGCTGAAGCTGCTGCTGCTGCTGCATTGCCCACTGCCGCGGCGCTGGAACGACGGAGCTTTAATACTGTTGCCGCGCTAGGAGTTGCTTTAATAGTTGCCGGGCTAGGAGCATCCACGGGAGTGCGCAGAATCATCAGAGAAGGAAGAACGTGCGCAGGAAATTCACGCCCACCACACGCCTGGACCATAGGGCTGAACCATGAAGAATTGACGGTAATCACCACATGTTCGAGCGGTGCAGGGCACGCCATGCGCCTGTGACGAACGGCATGGCCAGCCGAGAAATCCAGAAGCTGTGCAAACAAGAAGAAGCGTTTAGGTAATATGTTCAAGCTGCTGCTGCTGCATTGCCCCCTCCACTGTAGAGGGTCTGTAGAAACAGTCGCTTAGGTGTTTGTTTCTTTTTGTCTACTTCGGCTCTATAGATATCCCATGGACGAATGTCGATACAGTCTATATTTTTGGCAATTCTGTGTTCGTAGACTGTAGGCTTAAGTCGATAAGCTTTCTTTTTCTTTTTACCTACTCCCGCTTTATGGATCGCATATAGCCAAAGTTCATAAGCAGTTTGTTCTATTTGTCCGCTTCTGCTCTATAGACTACTTATTGCAGTTTACAATAGGTAGTCAGGCACAGGAAGTGGTAAGGGAATACATCTACGTAGGACAGGTAGTGACTGCGGATCCGGATCATGAGACTGAAATAATCAGAAGAGTAAGAATGGGCTGGGGTGCGTTTGGCAGGCATTCTCAGATCTTGAACACCAGGTTGCCATTATCCCTCAAGAGAAAAGTTTATAAGAGCTGTGTCTTACCAGTACTCACGTACGGGGCAGCAACCTGGATGCTTACGAAAAGGGTTCTACTTAAATTGAGGGCGACGCAACGAGCTATGGAAAGAAGAATGATAGGTTTAACGTTAAGGGATAAGAAAAGAGCAGATAGGGTGAGGGAACAAACGCGAGTTAATGATATCTTAGTTGAAATCAAGAAAAAGAAATGGGGGCATGGGCAGGACACGTAATGAGGAGGGAAGATAACCGATGGTCATGAAGAGTTACGGAATGGATCCCAAGGGAAGGGAATCGTAGCAGAGAGGGGCAGAAAGTTAGGTGGGCGGATAAAATGAAGTTTGCAGGGACAACATGGCCACAATTAGTACATGACCGGGGTAGTTGGAGAAGTATGGGAGAGGCCTTTGCCCTGCAGTGGGCATAACTAGGATGATGATGATGATGATGATGATGATGCTCTATAGACTCCCTTAGGGCAAATGTTGAAGCAGTATTTAGTTATTGTTTCCAATGTATTCTATGTAGACTGTCTCGAATATTTTTCACTCCTCCAAGCTTATAAATTGTCTATAGACGAACGTTGATAAGCTGTTTGTTCTATTTGTCCGGTACTGCTCTATAGACTCCCTATGTACAAATGTTGACACCGTCTTTATTGTTTCCATTATTTGTCTACAGACTGTCTGGAATATTTTTCACTTCTCCAAGCTTATAAATTGTCTATAGACGAACGTTCATAAGCTTTCCATTTCTGTCTACTCCCATTCTAAAGCCAGCCTAGCGAAAAAATTGTTGTCATCCTTTTTCCTTTTGTATGCCTCCGCCCCACTGATTACCTGAAGAAAAAATTCGATGCAGTTTCGGTTTTTCCTTATTATTTCTTAGTCTATAGAGCGTCTATGGACAAGAGTCGATAAGGTGTATATTTTTTGTCCATCCCGAGTCTATACCTTGTTCGCGTGCACACACACACACGCACACAGACATATATATATATATATATATATATATATAGCACAGAGAAATGAACTCGACGTACGTGAAAACACGGTACATCAGCCGAGCAGTTTGACACTAAGAAAGAACATGTTTTCACTTAGGTGCTGTTTATTCTCTTGTGCTGCACCAACGCAGCCAACGTGCTTTGTTCGCCGCCACCGCCACACACCACATACATGGTGTGTCAGCGAAGACTTTCGAATATGTTTAAAAGCTGCCTGTTGCAGATATCACAATCCTAGTTCATGAGCTGGTCTACTCGAAGCGGCGGACAATACTTGCGCAAAAAATTGAGATTCAAGATCGACTAACGAATAAGAAATTACGTATTAAGTTTTTATGTATTTACATTATGGCACATATTGCAATTTGCAAATTCCAGCCGTGGAGCTCCTAAGGCTAGGCTAAATATCTGATTGCCCATATTGCAATTTACAAATGCAAACAGTAGATTTCGCAAGGCGGAACCACTTGGAACGAATTTTCAAGCTGACACAAGTTTCGATATATAAACTCCCGCACTTTACGTAGGACTACCATTTAATTGTTAACAAAACGTCATTACATGCACTCAAGCACAGGGGTAACTGGAACGCCAATGCATTTTTTCGCAAAGTTCGGGAATTTACATTTCGAAACTGGTGTCATCCTGAGAATGCGTTCCAAGTGGATCCGCCTTGCGAAACCCACTGCTTGAATTTGTAAATTGCAATATGGGCCATAAGATAGTTAGCTAAAAAGTTTAGTACCGGATTCTTGTTAATTAGTCGATTTTGTGTTTCAGATTTTAGTGCAAGTGGTATCCGCCCCTGCGAGTAGACCAGCTCGTCAACAAGAACAGACCTTTACAAAATAAAAAGAATTTCAAAGTATTCCATGAAACACACTGCATGTATATATATTGCCACGGGACTGCCGCTCGAGCACGTACATTGCGCCTATTCGCGAGCTTGTTTTACGCCCAGAAAAACACTTTTATGTAGCACATTTTGAGCCACAAAGAGCGGGAGTCTCTCGCATTGCTCTATAATTTTCTCCTTGTGACTTTTCAATTAAGACAAATGACCTAATTAGGGGAAAGCAAGAAATAAACTGAGTGCTTGAAACCGACGGCAAACATTACCTTTGTTCTCTCCAGCTACGTAGCGTCTGTATATTTTAATGTTCGGCTCAATTTAGGTGAAGCACCCTGCATACTGCTTTGCAATTCGAATTATTCTCCACGGTTTCCTATATCACCACCGATGAAGGCCATAGAGCGGCACGTCACCAAAGGTTTTACTCAACATGAGCGAACATCCCATATACCAACGGTGGTAAGGCGTGAGATGAACAAGAAGATAGCCGATAGTGTAAAAGTCCTATTGCTTTAGGTTTACATGCCGTCTATAGATTCACTACAGACAAAAGTCGTTCATCGGCGGCACAACCCGTGTACGCTGTAGACAAGCGCACATACCGGTGGATAATACGGAGATACGGTAAATATTAGCCACTGGAGTTGTATACTGGTGAGATTGCTTTTGAGCCTATGCGTAGATTTTAGCATACACATTGTGCATATCTCCGCATTTATTGATCATATGACATGAGCCACGTAGTCGCTCTCGGCAATCCCAAGACAGTCTTCACAGTTGTCAAAGCATGACCATTGCGGCAGTAGAATAAAGAAAACAAAACGCCGATCCAATCCTTCTAACGCATGTTATGAACACCAATTCTAGCTACAAGCGAATTGGAAACAGGCATCAAGCTAACAGCACAGAGACTCGTAATGTTTGTAGCTGACAACACAGACTTTGTGAGTGTGCGATGAACCGATGTCGCACATGTCCTGTGCGCCTTGTGTGTCTTCCGATACTCAGATACTTTTCACGTTGCCCTCATATCTCTGCTGCGTCAGCAATATCGGGTGGTTTTTCGTAGACTGATATCCGGCTAAATAATGTCATCAGTTTCTCACTCATTTAATTAAGTGCCAAATCATCTGAACCCACCCAGTGCTTCGCAGGAGGTATTCCTGTGGGCCGAGCATAAGCGTACGCAATTACTGTATAGGTTTATTTGAGCTATGATTGGAACAGAAAACTTGCACCAACATGTGTGCAGGTATCCCACTTGGCAGTACGCTGGAAGATATGCCAGAAATGCATTGTATTACTCATCGTCGTTGGCAATGACGCAAGCCACTGACGGGCCTTGTAACGGCTTTGGGAAACACTGAACTCATCAAAGTGTGCGTTTCATTTCCATACGATAGCCCACAGCGTTTGTAATACAACGCAGCAATGCCTTTCCTTTATCCATGAAAAATAAACAGAAAAAATGGAAAAGAAAAGCAACCCATTTCGCGCTCATGGCGCGCAGAGAGAGAGAGAGCCCCTGTAATGAAAAGGAAAAGGGCACTCGGACTTTTCGGAAAATGGCACTCGCACCCTCGTCACCCTGGGTGGCAGCTTGCGAGATTTTAGTGCCACGCAACGGCGGCGCGCCATGTTTCCACGTCATTTTCAATTCTCAACGGCAGCGCCAGGCACGTAACGCTTGTTTCTGCGGTGTGCGGTGTCTCCCCCTACCTTGGTGTCTGTCACACGTCAACTACACGACAACTACACTGAACGTTAAGTTTTAGCAAGGATGTTTTCCGTCAATAGCTCATGATTAGGTGAGCGCGTTTCGTAGAGCGAACCGGCTGCATGTAGTGTAGGCGACTCGGGCATAGTCTAGATTTGTCGTTTACATGATTTGATAACGCGCTCTCTTTATCGCTTCCACTATAGGGAATGTTTTACGGGAAGCGATCAATCAGGACTGTTGATTTTAGCGTCATAGTTGATGTAGGTAACAATGAAAATGCACCATGATTTACGTTGATACTGAGCAGCCATAAAGAGGACTATTGGTGTTGAGCAGCCAGTGTGGGTAATCACCGTCTAGTATTGCAACTAGTCCACCGCCGGTGAATATTTTGTTTGAAGAGTTGCTTAAACACGCCAAAATGCCGGGGAAGAAAATGTCACAAAACTACAAAAGGCTAACAAAAAAGCATTTACGAACAGCGCATTCGTCTGCAGCCTAATTATATAGTGAGGTGAATTTCAGGGCTTTTTCTTTGCAAATAACTTCCACAGCGCATTTCCGACAGGCCTCATCTCGTTTCTTTTCGGGGTGCACATCGAACATGTATTCAGAAAAAAATGAGAATGAAAAAAAGCTATGCCTGCGCTGTGTTTCGCAACTCTCTTTTCGCTTTCAGAGAAATGTTTCAGAAAAGTAGCGATGTTCAAATTATTATTTCCCTAGTTTTTATACACCCAAATTAAACACGCAATTCATCGCCAATCTTCAGCTTTGGATATGGGCTACAAAAACGCAGGTCTACGACGACGACAACAAGAATCGGCGAACAAGATGAGTGGTTCTGAGATTGCAAGAAGCGGGAATCGTCATGTATGTTTGAGGTGAACAAAGCTAGCTCCCCGAAGGCGAACTACATAGAAGTTTCTTTACGAGACAGTTCAATCATTGACTCTGTTGTCTCATAAAAATGCGAATGCTGCTTACTTTATCCCTCTCAACAATATGCATGGCGACGCAGATGACAAAAATTCAGTACAAAAATAAGCTTTAAAATGTGAGACTTCCAGTACAAAGGACACATAAGAACCGAAGGAGCCATGTAGAAGGCTTCATCAACATTTCGGCTGTAGCAAAAGTAAGAGACGGCATCTGCTCTTATTTGTGCTTTGCGCACTAAAAATTTTAAGTGGCGCAGATGACGATTAAAGATGAAAAAAAACGAGAAGCCCGAACGCAAAATAAGTGCAACGCCGGCGGGACTCGAACCCGCAATCCTCGGTTTAGAATACCGATGCCTTGTCCATTGGGCTACGGCGGCTCTCACGCTGAGCCTGCAGCACTTAGTTGGCCAATCCTGGCCAGAGCGTCGCCGCCCCTCGGCGCAACCGCGTGAACGTGCTCGTGCCACTGCTGCCTCCTTCGTCGTCTTCTTCCGCAGCTGATTCCGATGCGGCTCGTCATGGCACCGTTCCCATACTGCCCCTCCCTCTGCGAAGGCGCTGACGGCGCTGGCCCACTGTCACTTGGTGAGGTGATTTCGGTCTCAAGTTCTTTGTCTCAGCATATCGCGAATCGAAAACTCGTATACTGCTGAGCTCAAATTTCGCATTAGAGAATATCGTAATCGTCGTACATAATTACAGCGAATCTGGTAAACTCTAATTCGTCTGCATTTTCTGTGTCCGCATCCGGCAGCAAAAATGTTGGCCGATCGCGGCGGCGGTGTAGGGCCGGGAGCAATGCTTCGTGCCCCCTTAAGGCAGAATCTTTAATTAGTCAGCTAAGTAAAACGAACCGTACATGCATAATTTGAAATCAAGCACACAACAAATCAAACAGCGAACGTTTCAATAAAGAACAAGTATACAAACATCATCCGAACCACTTAATTGAGTATAAGGCACTCCTGACAACAATACCAAGCACGTAGAGCCCCCCGCATACGTTTCCCGGTAAAGATTACTGTTTCGCAAGCTACCACGCAGACGGCAGCTTTCGACGTGTGGAGGGACGTCCCCAGCCTTTCGCATAAAAGAAGCAGCCTATCAACTGATTTCAATGTTGTTGCAGCACTATAGAAGGGGCCGGCGTGCCGTAAAAAAATCCTTACTCCCGTTACTACCATCCCTTAAAAAAAAGAGTTCTCTCTATAGAAATCAACACACTTCTTATAGACGACTCTGCCTTTCTATAGATTTGTTCTTCTATTAACACAAAGTCTAGAGTCTCTCTATAGACGACTCTGCCTTTCTATAGATTTGTTCTTCTGTTGATACATAGTCTAGAGTCTGTCTATAGACGCGAGTCGATAGGTTTCTATTTCTTTTTGCCTCCTCCCATCTTATTTATTTCTTCAGACAATTTATTCACAGATACTGGGATCTTTTACAAGATCTTAGCAGGGTGGGAAAATGCAAGTACATTCATACAAACATACTATTCAAGCAATGATGCCGATGCTTCAATTCAACATGCAAAAAGGACAGATTGCATGAAAAAAGGAACAAAGAAAAGATGTGCGATTGAGCCAAGAATGTTTGTGCGCCTGAAAACTGGATAAAGAATTTAGTGTAATGACTTCATCAGGACGTTTATTTCAATCAACTATTGTTCTTGTAAGATAAGAACATTTGAAGCAATTGCTATGCAGTGTTAATGGGTTTCCTGTTCGAGACTGTTTATGACGAGTAGCTTAACCAGTTAAGGGTGTTAAGATGTGCGAGGTATCAGTATAATAGTGGCCACTCATTAGCTGAAGAAAGAATTTTAATCGGGAAGCACGATTCGTTCTCTAATCGAAGAGAAGGCACAACGTTTAAGGAGAACTGTTATACAAATTGGACCATAAGAATTGTAGATAAATCGGAAAGCTTTCATTTGAATTCTTTCTAATTTTTCTATATTTATTTTTGTGTAGGGGTCCCGAATGATCATTGCATATTTTAAAGTAGGACGAACTATTGTATGATACGCTTTCAGCAGGGGAGATTGTGAGATATGTGTATGGCCGAGATATGTATAGTGAGATACCTCAGAAATATAAGTGTTCCGGGGAAAATAGTAAAAGAGAAGGGGCTTTTCCGTTCGTGTTATTATCACACAGACGGTCTTTTCATAGTTAACAGACATTTACCATTGATGGCATCTTCGAATTATTTTGCCAAAGTCGCTATTTAGCATGACTTGATCTTCCGGTAAGGCAATTTCATCGTATAGTGTGCAGTCACCCATGTAAACTTTAATTTTGCCAGATACATTACTGCCAATATCATTTATATAAAGCAAGAATAACAGAGGACCCAGCACGGATCCCTGGGGAACGCCACAAGCGACAGGTAATAAGTTGGAGGAAGTGTCGTTTATCCTAACTTATGGGGAGCTGTTGGTTGGGCATGCTT
The DNA here is from genome assembly GCF_050947875.1 of Dermacentor variabilis. Taxonomy (NCBI): domain Eukaryota; kingdom Metazoa; phylum Arthropoda; class Arachnida; order Ixodida; family Ixodidae; genus Dermacentor; species Dermacentor variabilis. The sequence continues at coordinate 41,165,116 of NW_027460291.1, forward strand.
GTATTCATTTTAGTAGCTTATTTTTGTGAGTAAAAAACTTAATTTGTAAGGTAATTAGCAGTGGGTTACATTGTCGAATGCTTTACTTAAATCCATGAACATAGCGTCGCTTTCTTTTGTACTATTTATTGTTTTGCAAAATCTTGAATATATTCTAATAATTGAGTGTCTGTGGTAAAGCCCTGCAGAAATTCATGTTGAGCGTTCGTCAAGACGCAATGCTCATCAAAAAAAAAACGATTACATGCTTATAGATTAGGTGTTCGAAAATATTGTATGTTGTCCAAGTCAGAGAAATTGGTCGATATTTTTTATGCAATTCTTGTTTCCTTATTTATGTAAGAGTTTTATTAGTGCTGTTTTCGAGTCATCCGGAAGCGTGCCATCCTGAAGCGATTTACTAAACAATATTTTCAAGGATATCGCTTGGCCAAGCGTTTTAAGAAGGCATTTGGCATACCACCTGAACAGGGGTTTTCTTTTTGGCAATTTTTAACAGCAAGTGACATATACCATGCTCAGAAATAACAATCAGGAATTGAAGGCCCATCCATGTAAAAACAAGGCACACAACCTTCATCCTTTGTGAATAGAAAACTAAAATGATTGTTAAATGCAGCACATACAACCTGCTCATCGTGGACCTTATTACCGCCTATTATGGACATATCGGAAAGGGAAGAAGAATGAGTCATCGTCCTCCAGAAACTCCATGGAGACGTTTTCATAAAACTAGGAAGATGTCCATTAAAGCAATTCCGTTTGTCATTTATTATCACTTCTTTTAAATTATTTGACGCTTCCTCAATGACCCTTCCATTATTTGTTCAAGTTTTCAGGTTTGCGCAAGTTTGAATCCGCTTAAGCTTGGGTTGCTTGAGCAAGGCCTCGCGAGAGTTCCAGGGATTCCGACCTGCCACAATCTTCACAACCTTTAGAACAAACTGTGGCAGACAGTTGAATATAATGCCTTTAAATAAAAGCAACACATCGTACATGCTGGCAGTGTTTTATTTAATGTTATCCAGATGAAATGCTCGCGTATCAATTACAGACGCGTCATCTGCAGGCGAAAAATTCGGGTAACACTGAATCTTATCATTTTTACTGCGAGGGGAACATTCCAACGACAATACTACTGCTTGTTGAACTTAAATGCCGTCTGTGACCATACATGAGACGTCATCTTGTATATTTGCACCTACAATAAATGGACAGATAACTGCATAGGAATCTTTGTCGCTTCTAGTGAAATGCTTACCTACCTGTAATCCACCAAAAACTTTAGCAATATCAATGATTTCACGACGAATATTTGTGGTGGAGCGTTACAGGAATGTGCTCCAGTCGACATTCGGCAGGTTACTATCACGGGTTAACATTGCTTTATCCATCTGCTTTTTTTAGTGAGGGTACATGTACCTAACCGACGAGTTAGGGGCCTGTATACGGCACCAAGAATGTATTTGACATTGTTAATACAAAAGTTGCAGAAAAAGCGTTTTACTCCCGAAGTGTCGGGCATTCTTAACATTTGAAGGGCATGTTTAAAAAGAATGGCTACGCCTCCTCCTTTGCGCAATATTTAGTCTTTGCCCAATATTCTGTAGTTTATCGGGACAAATTGGCTATCATACATATCATAATATAACCAGGTTTCAGTCAACACTGAAATATCGGGGTCCAGCGAGCGAAGGATAACTTCAAGCTGTTCGACTTTGTTGACAACGCTGCAGCAGTTAAGGATTAAGATGGTGAATGGCGATTGGCAACGGTTATCACATTCTTTGCTCCATCGTTTCAGCTTACAGCATTTGCGTTTTCCAGATAACACTGACAAACATTTCACCATCTATGCTGCATTTATAGAAAACTATTTTAACTTTGGAGCCTTCATCACATCCTTCTTGTGAGCATTGCCATAATTTTTCTCTTATCTCACGAACTTTGAAAGAAATGTCCTCTGTTATGTAAAGTGTTCTCCCAGCTTTCTTGTGCTCTTTCAGCATTGAACTTTTGTCGCGATAGTCCGAGAACCTTAAGAGCACGGGGCGTGCTTTTATTTTTCTTTCCTAGCCGTTGACATCTTTCCATATTATTGATAGTAAGTCCATGTGTTTCCTTGAAAACACCTTTTCTTGATCACATTCAAGAGACTGTCGTTTATTCCCCCGCCTTCTCAATTTGGGCCGTACACGATCTCATCGTTTCTTCTACCTCTGTTTACTATTTCATCTGCCTTACATACCAAAACGGAGACGTATATTCCAAATCGGTTGCTGCTTTCTTGAGATTAGTTACATCACTTTGCAATAACATTAAAGTACTCGGTTGAGTTTCGAAGATGAGCATGCGCTCTTTTAATTAAGCGATATCTGTTTCAAATGTACTCCGTTTAGACAGTACATAATTGATACAGGCACTTATGTTACTTTGGACAGATAAAAGCTGCGACAACCCCTACTCAATAACGGCACATGCCAGAAGATTCGTTTTGAAAGGTTACAAAGCCGTCACACCACTGCTTACAGTCTATAGTCTACTACGCAAATAACTCTCTTGGCAACTAAGCATCAGCAGGAATCGATTATCGGATCGGATACAGAACTAGTCGTTCACGTAATGTACCTGTGCAAGCAAGAAGAAGCGTTCGAGCAACATGCTGAAGCTGCTGCTGCTGCTGCATTGCCCACTGCCGCGGCGCTGGAACGACGGAGCTTTAATACTGTTGCCGCGCTAGGAGTTGCTTTAATAGTTGCCGGGCTAGGAGCATCCACGGGAGTGCGCAGAATCATCAGAGAAGGAAGAACGTGCGCAGGAAATTCACGCCCACCACACGCCTGGACCATAGGGCTGAACCATGAAGAATTGACGGTAATCACCACATGTTCGAGCGGTGCAGGGCACGCCATGCGCCTGTGACGAACGGCATGGCCAGCCGAGAAATCCAGAAGCTGTGCAAACAAGAAGAAGCGTTTAGGTAATATGTTCAAGCTGCTGCTGCTGCATTGCCCCCTCCACTGTAGAGGGTCTGTAGAAACAGTCGCTTAGGTGTTTGTTTCTTTTTGTCTACTTCGGCTCTATAGATATCCCATGGACGAATGTCGATACAGTCTATATTTTTGGCAATTCTGTGTTCGTAGACTGTAGGCTTAAGTCGATAAGCTTTCTTTTTCTTTTTACCTACTCCCGCTTTATGGATCGCATATAGCCAAAGTTCATAAGCAGTTTGTTCTATTTGTCCGCTTCTGCTCTATAGACTACTTATTGCAGTTTACAATAGGTAGTCAGGCACAGGAAGTGGTAAGGGAATACATCTACGTAGGACAGGTAGTGACTGCGGATCCGGATCATGAGACTGAAATAATCAGAAGAGTAAGAATGGGCTGGGGTGCGTTTGGCAGGCATTCTCAGATCTTGAACACCAGGTTGCCATTATCCCTCAAGAGAAAAGTTTATAAGAGCTGTGTCTTACCAGTACTCACGTACGGGGCAGCAACCTGGATGCTTACGAAAAGGGTTCTACTTAAATTGAGGGCGACGCAACGAGCTATGGAAAGAAGAATGATAGGTTTAACGTTAAGGGATAAGAAAAGAGCAGATAGGGTGAGGGAACAAACGCGAGTTAATGATATCTTAGTTGAAATCAAGAAAAAGAAATGGGGGCATGGGCAGGACACGTAATGAGGAGGGAAGATAACCGATGGTCATGAAGAGTTACGGAATGGATCCCAAGGGAAGGGAATCGTAGCAGAGAGGGGCAGAAAGTTAGGTGGGCGGATAAAATGAAGTTTGCAGGGACAACATGGCCACAATTAGTACATGACCGGGGTAGTTGGAGAAGTATGGGAGAGGCCTTTGCCCTGCAGTGGGCATAACTAGGATGATGATGATGATGATGCTCTATAGACTCCCTTAGGGCAAATGTTGAAGCAGTATTTAGTTATTGTTTCCAATGTTTCTATGTAGACTGTCTCGAATATTTTTCACTCCTCCAAGCTTATAAATTGTCTATAGACGAACGTTGATAAGCTGTTTGTTCTATTTGTCCGGTACTGCTCTATAGACTCCCTATGTACAAATGTTGACACCGTCTTTATTGTTTCCATTATTTGTCTACAGACTGTCTGGAATATTTTTCACTTCTCCAAGCTTATAAATTGTCTATAGGCGAACGTTCATAAGCTTTCCATTTCTGTCTACTCCCATTCTAAAGCCAGCCTAGCGAAAAAATTGTTGTCATCCTTTTTCCTTTTGTATGCCTCCGCCCCACTGATTACCTGAAGAAAAAATTCGATGCAGTTTCGGTTTTTCCTTATTGTTTCTTAGTCTATAGAGTGTCTATGGACAAGAGTCGATAAGGTGTATATTTTTTGTCCATCCCGAGTCTATACCTTGTTCGCGTGCACACACACACACGCACACAGACATATATATATATATATATATATATATATATATATATATATATATATATATATATATATATATATATATATATATATATATATATATATATATCAATATAGCACAGAGAAATGAACTCGACGTACGTGAAAACACGGTACATCAGCCGAGCAGTTTGACACTAAGAAAGAACATGTTTTCACTTAGGTGCTGTTTATTCTCTTGTGCTGCACCAACGCAGCCAACGTGCTTTGTTCGCCGCCGCCGCCACACACCACATACATGGTGTGTCAGCGAAGACTTTCGAATATGTTTAAAAGCTGCCTGTTGCAGATATCACAATCCTAGTTCATGAGCTGGTCTACTCGAAGCGGCGGACAATACTTGCGCAAAAAATTGAGATTCAAGATCGACTAACGAATAAGAAATTACGTATTAAGTTTTTATGTATTTACATTATGGCACATATTGCAATTTGCAAATTCCAGCCGTGGAGCTCCTAAGGCTAGACTAAATATCTGATTGCCCATATTGCAATTTACAAATGCAAACAGTAGATTTCGCAAGGCGGAACCACTTGGAACGAATTTTCAAGCTGACACAAGTTTCGATATATAAACTCCCGCACTTTACGTAGGACTACCATTTAATTGTTAACAAAACGTCATTACATGCACTCAAGCACAGGGGTAACTGGAACGCCAATGCATTTTTTCGCAAAGTTCGGGAATTTACATTTCGAAACTGGTGTCATCCTGAGAATGCGTTCCAAGTGGATCCGCCTTGCGAAATCCACTGCTTGAATTTGTAAATTGCAATATGGGCCATAAGATAGTTAGCTAAAAAGTTTAGTACCGGATTCTTGTTAATTAGTCGATTTTGTGTTTCAGATTTTAGTGCAAGTGGTATCCGCCCCTGCGAGTAGACCAGCTCGTCAACAAGAACAGACCTTTACAAAATAAAAAGAATTTCAAAGTATTCCATGAAACACACTGCATGTATATATATTGCCACGGGACTGCCGCTCGAGCACGTACATTGCGCCTATTCGCGAGCTTGTTTTACGCCCAGAAAAACACTTTTATGTAGCACATTTTGAGCCACAAAGAGCGGGAGTCTCTCGCATTGCTCTATAATTTTCTCCTTGTGACTTTTCAATTAAGACAAATGACCTAATTAGGGGAAAGCAAGAAATAAACTGAGTGCTTGAAACCGACGGCAAACATTACCTTTGTTCTCTCCAGCTACGTAGCGTCTGTATATTTTAATGTTCGGCTCAATTTAGGTGAAGCACCCTGCATACTGCTTTGCAATTCGAATTATTCTCCACGGTTTCCTATATCACCACCGATGAAGGCCATAGAGCGGCACGTCACCAAAGGTTTTACTCAACATGAGCGAACATCCCATATACCAACGGTGGTAAGGCGTGAGATGAACAAGAAGATAGCCGATAGTGTAAAAGTCCTATTGCTTTAGGTTTACATGCCGTCTATAGATTCACTACAGACAAAAGTCGTTCATCGGCGGCACAACCCGTGTACGCTGTAGACAAGCGCACATACCGGTGGATAATACGGAGATACGGTAGATATTAGCCACTGGAGTTGTATACTGGTGAGATTGCTTTTGAGCCTATGCGTAGATTTTAGCATACACATTGTGCATATCTCCGCATTTATTGATCATATGACATGAGCCACGTAGTCGCTCTCGGCAATCCCAAGACAGTCTTCACAGTTGTCAAAGCATGACCTTTGCGGCAGTAGAATAAAGAAAACAAAACGCCGATCCAATCCTTCTAACGCATGTTATGAACACCAATTCTAGCTACAAGCGAATTGGAAACAGGCATCAAGCTAACAGCACAGAGACTCGTAATGTTTGTAGCTGACAACACAGACTTTGTGAGTGTGCGATGAACCGATGTCGCACATGTCCTGTGCGCCTTGTGTGTCTTCCGATACTCAGATACTTTTCACGTTGCCCTCATATCTCTGCTGCGTCAGCAATATCGGGTGGTTTTTCGTAGACTGATATCCGGCTAAATAATGTCATCAGTTTCTCACTCATTTAATTAAGTGCCAAATCATCTGAACCCACCCAGTGCTTCGCAGGAGGTATTCCTGTGGGCCGAGCATAAGCGTACGCAATTACTGTATAGGTTTATTTGACCTATGATTGGAACAGAAAACTTGCACCAACATGTGTGCAGGTATCCCACTTGGCAGTACGCTGGAAGATATGCCAGAAATGCATTGTATTACTCATCGTCGTTGGCAATGACGCAAGCCACTGACGGGCCTTGTAACGGCTTTGGGAAACACTGAACTCATCAAAGTGTGCGTTTCATTTCCATACGATAGCCCACAGCGTTTGTAATACAACGCAGCAATGCCTTTCCTTTATCCACGAAAAATAAACAGAAAAAATGGAAAAGAAAAGCAACCCATTTCGCGCTCATGGCGCGCAGAGAGAGAGAGAGCCCCTGTAATGAAAAGGAAAAGGGCACTCGGACTTTTCGGAAAATGGCACTCGCACCCTCGTCGCCCTGGGTGGCAGCTTGCGGGATTTTAGTGGCAAGCAACGGCGGCGCGCCATGTTTCCACGTCATTTTCAATTCTCAACGGCAGCGCCAGGTGCGTAACGCTTGTTTCTGCGGTGTGCGGTGTCTCCCCCTACCTTGGTGTCTGTCACACGTCAACTACACGACAACTACACTGAACGTTAAGTTTTAGCAAGGATGTTTTCCGTCAATAGCTCATGATTAGGTGAGCGCGTTTCGTAGAGCGAACCGGCTGCATGTAGTGTAGGCGACTCGGGCATAGTCTAGATTTGTCGTTTACATGATTTGATAACGCGCTCTCTTTATCGCTTACACTATAGGGAATGTTTTACGGGAAGCGATCAATCAGGACTGTTGATTTTAGCGTCATAGTTGATGTAGGTAACAATGAAAATGCACCATGATTTACGTTGATACTGAGCAGCCATAAAGAGGACTATTGGTGTTGAGCAGCCAGTGTGGGTAATCACCGTCTAGTATTGCAACTAGTCCACCGCCGGTGAATATTTTGTTTGAAGAGTTGCTTAAACACGCCAAAATGCCGGGGAAAAAAATGTCACAAAACTACAAAAGGCTAACAAAAAAGCATTTACGAACAGCGCATTCGTCTGCAGCCTAATTATATAGTGAGGTGAATTTCAGGGCTTTTTCTTTGCAAATAACTTCCACAGCGCATTTCCGACAGGCCTCATCTCGTTTCTTTTCGGGGTGCACATCGAACATGTATTCAGAAAAAAATGAGAATGAAAAAAAGCTATGCCTGCGCTGTGTTTCGCAACTCTCTTTTCGCTTTCAGAGAAATGTTTCAGAAAAGTAGCGATGTTCAAATTATTATTTCCCTAGTTTTTATACACCCAAATTAAACACGCAATTCATCGCCAATCTTCAGCTTTGGATATGGGCTACAAAAACTCAGGTCTACGACGACGACAACAAGAATCGGCGAACAAGATGAGTGGTTCTGAGATTGCAAGAAGCGGGAATCGTCATGTATGTTTGAGGTGAACAAAGCTAGCTCCCCGAAGGCGAACTACATAGAAGTTTCTTTACGAGACAGTTCAATCATTGACTCTGTTGTCTCATAAAAATGCGAATGCTGCTTACTTTATCCCTCTCAACAATATGCATGGCGACGCAGATGATAAAAATTCAGTACAAAAATAAGCTTTAAAATGTGAGACTTCCAGTACAAAGGACACATAAGAACCGAAGGAGCCATGTAGAAGGCTTCATCAACATTTCGGCTGTAGCAAAAGTAAGAGACGGCATCTGCTCTTATTTGTGCTTTGCTTCACTAAAAAATTTAAGTGGCGCAGATGACGATTAAAGATGAAAAAAACGAGAAGCCCGAACGCAAAATAAGTGCAACGCCGGCGGGACTCGAACCCGCAATCCTCGGTTTAGAATACCGATGCCTTGTCCATTGGGCTACGGCGGCTCTCACGCTGAGCCTGCAGCACTTAGTTGGCCAATCCTGGCCAGAGCGTCGCCGCCCCTCGGCGCAACCGCGTGAACGTGCTCGTGCCACTGCTGCCTCCTTCGTCGTCTTCTTCCGCAGCTGATTCCGATGCGGCTCGTCATGGCACCGTTCCCATACTGCCCCTCCCTCTGCGAAGGCGCTGACGGCGCTGGCCCACTGTCACTTGGTGAGGTGATTTCGGTCTCAAGTTCTTTGTCTCAGCATATCGCGAATCGAAAACTCGTATACTGCTGAGCTCAAATTTCGCATTAGAGAATATCGTAATCGTCGTACATAATTACAGCGAATCTGGTAAACTCTAATTCGTCTGCATTTTCTGTGTCCGCATCCGGCAGCAAAAATGTTGGCCGATCGCGGCGGCGGTGTAGGGCCGGGAGCAATGCTTCGTGCCCCCTTAAGGCAGAATCTTTAATTAGTCAGCTAAGTAAAACGAACCGTACATGCATAATTTGAAATCAAGCACACAACAAATCAAACAGCGAACGTTTCAATAAAGAACAAGTATACAAACATCATCCGAACCACTTAATTGAGTATAAGGCACTCCTGACAACAATACCAAGCACGTAGAGCCCCCCGCATACGTTTCCCGGTAAAGATTACTGTTTCGCAAGCTGCCACGCAGACGGCAGCTTTCGACGTGTGGAGGGACGTCCCCAGCCTTTCGCATAAAAGAAGCAGCCTATCAACTGATTTCAATGTTGTTGCAGCACTATAGAAGGGGCCGGCGTGCCGTAAAAAAATCCTTACTCCCGTTACTACCATCCCTTAAAAAAAAGAGTTCTCACTATAGAAATCAACACACTTCTTATAGACGACTCTGCCTTTCTATAGATTTGTTCTTCTGTTGATACATAGTCTAGAGTCTGTCTATAGACGCGAGTCGATAGGTTTCTATTCCTTTTGGCCTCCTCCCATCTTATTTATTTCTTCAGACAATTTATTCACAGATACTGGGATCTTTTACAAGATCTTAGCAGGGTGGGAAAATGCAAGTACATTCATACAAACATACTATTCAAGCAATGATGCCGATGCTTCAATTCAACATGCAAAAAGGACAGATTGCATGAAAAAAGGAACAAAGAAAAGATGTGCGATTGAGCCAAGAATGTTTGTGCGCCTGAAAACTGGATAAAGAATTTAGTGTAATGACTTCATCAGGACGTTTATTTCAATCAACTATTGTTCTTGTAAGATAAGAACATTTGAAGCAATTGCTATGCAGTGTTAATGGGTTTCCTGTTCGAGACTGTTTATGACGAGTAGCTTAACCAGTTAAGGGTGTTAAGATGTGCGAGGTATCAGTATAATAGTGGCCACTCATTAGCTGAAGAAAGAATTTTAATCGGGAAGCACGATTCGTTCTCTAATCGAAGAGAAGGCACAACGTTTAAGGAGAACTGTTATACAAATTGGACCATAAGAATTGTAGATAAATCGGAAAGCTTTCATTTGAATTCTTTCTAATTTTTCTATATTTATTTTTGTGTAGGGGTCCCGAATGATCATTGCATATTTTAAAGTAGGACGAACTATTGTATGATATGCTTTCAGCAGGGGAGATTGTGAGATATGTGTATGGCCGAGTTATGTATAGTGAGATACCTCAGAAATATAAGTGTTCCGGGGAAAATAGTAAAAGAGAAGGGGCTTTTCCGTTCGTGTTATTATCACACAGACGGTCTTTTCATAGTTAACAGACATTTACCATTGATGGCATCTTCGAATTATTTTGCCAAAGTCGCTATTTAGCATGACTTGATCTTCCGATAAGGCAATTTCATCGTATAGTGTGCAGTCACCCATGTAAACTTTAATTTTGCCAGATACATTACTGCCAATATCATTTATATAAAGCAAGAATAACAGAGGACCCAGCACGGATCCCTGGGGAACGCCACAAGCGACAGGTAATAAGTTGGAGGAAGTGTCGTTTATCCTAACTTATGGGGAGCTGTTGGTTGGGCATGCTTGTATTCATTTTAGTAGCTTATTTTTGTGAGTAAAAAACTTAATTTGTAAGGTAATTAGCAGTGGGTTACATTGTCGAATGCTTTACTTAAATCCATGAACATAGCGTCGCTTTCTTTTGTACTATTTATTGTTTTGCAAAATCTTGAATATATTCTAGTAATTGAGTGTCTGTGGTAAAGCCCTGCAGAAATTCATGTTGAGCGTTCGTCAAGACGCAATGCTCATCAAAAAAAAAAAACGATTACATGCTTATAGATTAGGTGTTCGAAAATATTGTATGTTGTCCAAGTCAGAGAAATTGGTCGATATTTTTTATGCAATTCTTGTTTCCTTATTTATGTAAGAGTTTTATTAGTGCTGTTTTCGAGTCATCCGGAAGCGTGCCATCCTGAAGCGATTTACTAAACAATATTTTCAAGGATATCGCTTGGCCAAGCGTTTTAAGAAGGCATTTGGCATACCACCTGAACAGGGGTTTTCTTTTTGGCAATTTTTAACAGCAAGTGACATATACCATGCTCAGAAATAACAATCAGGAATTGAAGGCCCATCCATGTAAAAACAAGGCAGACAACCTTCATCCTTTGTGAATAGAAAACTAAAATGATTGTTAAATGCAGCACATACAACCTGCTCATCGTGGACCTTATTACCGCCTATTATGGACATATCGGAAAGGGAAGAAGAATGAGTCATCGTCCTCCAGAAACTCCATGGAGACGTTTTCATAAAACTAGGAAGATGTCCATTAAAGCAATTCCGTTTGTCATTTATTATCACTTCTTTTAAATTATTTGACGCTTCCTCAATGACCCTTTCATTATTTGTTCAAGTTTTCAGGTTTGCGCAAGTTTGAATCCGCTTAAGCTTGGGTTGCTTGAGCAAGGCCTCGCGAGAGTTCCAGGGATTCCGACCTGCCACAATCTTCACAACCTTTAGAACAAACTGTGGCAGACAGTTGAATATAATGCCTTTAAATAAAAGCAACACATCGTACATGCTGGCAGTGTTTTATTTAATGTTATCCAGATGAAATGCTCGCGTATCAATTACAGACGCGTCATCTGCAGGCGAAAAATTCGGGTAACACTGAATCTTATCATTTTTACTGCGAGGGGAACATTCCAACGACAATACTACTGCTTGTTGAACTTAAATGCCGCCTGTGACCATACATGAGACGTCATCTTGTATATTTGCACCTACAATAAATGGGCAGATAACTGCATAGGAATCTTTGTCGCTTCTAGTGAAATGCTTACCTACCTGTAATCCACCAAAAACTATAGCAATATCAATGATTTCACGACGAATATTTGTGGTGGAGCGTTACAGGAATGTGCTCCAGTCGACATTCGGCAGGTTACTATCACGGGTTAACATTGCTTTATCCATCTGCTTTTTTTAGTGAGGGTACATGTACCTAACCGACGAGTTAGGGGCCTGTATACGGCACCAAGAATGTATTTGACATTGTTAATACAAAAGTTGCAGAAAAAGCGTTTTACTCCCGAAGTGTCGGGCATTCTTAACATTTGAAGGGCATATTTAAAAAGAATGGCTACGCCTCCTCCTTTGCGCAATATTTAGTCTTTGCCCAATATTCTGTAGTTTATCGGGACAAATTGGCTATCATACATATAATAATATAACCAGGTTTCAGTCAACACTGAAATATCGGGGTCCAGCGAGCGAAGGATAACTTCAAGCTGTTCGACTTTGTTGACAACGCTGCAGCAGTTAAGGATTAAGATGGTGAATGGCGATTGGCAACGGTTATCACATTCTTTGCTCCATCGTTTCAGCTTACAGCATTTGCGTTTTCCAGATAACACTGACAAACATTTCACCATCTATGCTGCATTTATAGAAAACTATTTTAACTTTGGAGCCTTCATCACATCCTTCTTGTGAGCATTGCCATAATTTTTTTCTTATCTCACGAACTTTGAAAGAAATGTCCTCTGTTATGTAAAGTGTTCTCCCAGCTTTCTTGTGCTCTTTCAGCATTGAACTTTTGTCGCGATAGTCCGAGAACCTTAAGAGCACGGGGCGTGCTTTTATTTTTCTTTCCTAGCCGTTGACATCTTTCCATATTATTGATAGTAAGTCCATGTGTTTCCTTGAAAACACCTTTTCTTGATCACATTCAAGAGACTGTCGTTTATTCCCCCGCCTTCTCAATTTGGGCCGTACACGATCTCATCGTTTCTTCTACCTCTGTTTACTATTTCATCTGCCTTACATACCAAAACGGAGACGTATATTCCAAATCGGTTGCTGCTTTCTTGAGATTAGTTACATCACTTTGCAATAACATTAAAGTACTCGGTTGAGTTTCGAAGATGAGCATGCGCTCTTTTAAATAAGCGATATCTGTTTCAAATGTACTCCGTTTAGACAGTACATAATTGATACAGGCACTTATGTTACTTTGGACAGATAAAAGCTGCGACAACCCCTACTCAATAACGGCACATGCCAGAAGATTCGTTTTGAAAGGTTACAAAGCCGTCACACCACTGCTTACAGTCTATAGTCTACTACGCAAATAACTCTCTTGGCAACAAAGCATCAGCAGGAATCGATTATCGGATCGGATACAGAACTAGTCGTTCACCTAATGTACCTGTGCAAGCAAGAAGAAGCGTTCGAGCAACATGCTGAAGCTGCTGCTGCTGCTGCATTGCCCACTGCCGAGGCGCTGGAACGACGGAGCTTTAATACTGTTGCCGCGCTAGGAGTTGCTTTAATAGTTGCCGGGCTAGGAGCATCCACGGGAGTGCGCAGAATCATCGGAGAAGGAAGAACGTGCGCAGGAAATTCACGCCCACCATACGCCTGGACCATAGGGCTGAACCATGAAGAATTGACGGTAATCACCACATGTTCGAGCGGTGCAGGGCACGCCATGCGCCTGTGACGAACGGCATGGCCAGCCGAGAAATCCAGAAGCTGTGGAAACAAGAAGAAGCGTTTAGGTAATATGTTCAAGCTGCTGCTGCTGCATTGCCCCCTCCACTGTAGAGGGTCTGTAGAAACAGTCGCTTAGGTGTTTGTTTCTTTTTGTCTACTTCGGCTCTATAGATATCCCATGGACGAATGTCGATACAGTCTATATTTTTGGCAATTCTGTGTTCGTAGACTGTAGGCTTAAGTCGATAAGCTTTCTTTTTCTTTTTACCTACTCCCGCTTTATGGATCGCAAATAGCCAAAGTTCATAAGCAGCTTGTTCTATTTGTCCGCTTCTGCTCTATAGACTACTTATTGCAGTTTACAATAGGTAGTCAGGCACAGGAAGTGGTAAGGGAATACATCTACGTAGGACAGGTAGTGACTGCGGATCCGGATCATGAGACTGAAATAATCAGAAGAATAAGAATGGGCTGGGGTGCGTTTGGCAGGCATTCTCAGATCTTGAACACCAGGTTGCCATTATCCCTCAAGAGAAAAGTTTATAAGAGCTGTGTCTTACCAGTACTCACGTACGGGGCAGCAACCTGGATGCTTACGAAAAGGGTTCTACTTAAATTGAGGGCGACGCAACGAGCTATGGAAAGAAGAATGATAGGTTTAACGTTAAGGGATAAGAAAAGAGCAGATAGGGTGAGGGAACAAACGCGAGTTAATGATATCTTAGTTGAAATCAAGAAAAAGAAATGGGGGCATGGGCAGGACACGTAATGAGGAGGGAAGATAACCGATGGTCATGAAGAGTTACGGAATGGTTCCCAAGGGAAGGGAATCGTAGCAGAGAGGGGCAGAAAGTTAGGTGGGCGGATAAAATGAAGTTTGCAGGGACAACATGGCCACAATTAGTACATGACCGGGGTGGTTGGAGAAGTATGGGAGAGGCCTTTGCCCTGCAGTGGGCATAACTAGGATGATGATGATGATGATGATGATGCTCTATAGACTCCCTTAGGGCAAATGTTGAAGCAGTATTTAGTTATTGTTTCCAATGTTTCTATGTAGACTGTCTCGAATATTTTTCACTCCTCCAAGCTTATAAATTGTCTATAGACGAACGTTGATAAGCTGTTTGTTCTATTTGTCCGGTACTGCTCTATAGACTCCCTATGTACAAATGTTGACACCGTCTTTATTGTTTCCATTATTTGTCTACAGACTGTCTGGAATATTTTTCACTTCTCCAAGCTTATAAATTGTCTATAGACGAACGTTCATAAGCTTTCCATTTCTGTCTACTCCCATTCTAAAGCCAGCCTAGCGAAAAAATTGTTGTCATCCTTTTTCCTTTTGTATGCCTCCGCCCCACTGATTACCTGAAGAAAAAATTCGATGCAGTTTCGGTTTTTCCTTATTGTTTCTTAGTCTATAGAGTGTCTATGGACAAGAGTCGATAAGGTGTATATTTTTTGTCCATCCCGAGTCTATACCTTGTTCGCGTGCACACACACACACGCACACAGACATATATATATATATATATATATAAATATATATATATATATATATATATATATATATAAATATATATATATATATATAAATATATATATATATATATATATATATATATATATATATATATATATATATATATATATATATATATATATATATATATATATATATATATATATATATATATATATATATATATATATCAATATAGCACAGAGAAATGAACTCGACGTACGTGAAAACACGGTACATCAGCCGAGCAGTTTGACACTAAGAAAGAACATGTTTTCACTTAGGTGCTGTTTATTCTCTTGTGCTGCACCAACGCAGCCAACGTGCTTTGTTCGCCGCCGCCGCCACACACCACATACATGGTGTGTCAGCGAAGACTTTCGAATATGTTTAAAAGCTGCCTGTTGCAGATATCACAATCCTAGTTCATGAGCTGGTCTACTCGAAGCGGCGGACAATACTTGCGCAAAAAATTGAGATTCAAGATCGACTAACGAATAAGAAATTACGTATTAAGTTTTTATGTATTTACATTATGGCACATATTGCAATTTGCAAATTCCAGCCGTGGAGCTCCTAAGGCTAGGCTAAATATCTGATTGCCCATATTGCAATTTACAAATGCAAACAGTAGATTTCGCAAGGCGGAACCACTTGGAACGAATTTTCAAGCTGACACAAGTTTCGATATATAAACTCCCGCACTTTACGTAGGACTACCATTTAATTGTTAACAAAACGTCATTACATGCACTCAAGCACAGGGGTAACTGGAACGCCAATGCATTTTTTCGCAAAGTTCGGGAATTTACATTTCGAAACTGGTGTCATCCTGAGAATGAGTTCCAAGTGGATCCGCCTTGCGAAATCCACTGCTTGAATTTGTAAATTGCAATATGGGCCATAAGATAGTTAGCTAAAAAGTTTAGTACCGGATTCTTGTTAATTAGTCGATTTTGTGTTTCAGATTTTAGTGCAAGTGGTATCCGCCCCTGCGAGTAGACCAGCTCGTCAACAAGAACAGACCTTTACAAAATAAAAAGAATTTCAAAGTATTCCATGAAACACACTGCATGTATTTATATTGCCACGGGACTGCCGCTCGAGCACGTACATTGCGCCTATTCGCGAGCTTGTTTTACGCCCAGAAAAACACTTTTATGTAGCACATTTTGAGCCACAAAGAGCGGGAGTCTCTCGCATTGCTCTATAATTTTCTCCTTGTGACTTTTCAATTAAGACAAATGACCTAATTAGGGGAAAGCAAGAAATAAACTGAGTGCTTGAAACCGACGGCAAACATTACCTTTGTTCTCTCCAGCTACGTAGCGTCTGTATATTTTAATGTTCGGCTCAATTTAGGTGAAGCACCCTGCATACTGCTTTGCAATTCGAATTATTCTCCACGGTTTCCTATATCACCACCGATGAAGGCCATAGAGCGGCACGTCACCAAAGGTTTTACTCAACATGAGCGAACATCCCATATACCAACGGTGGTAAGGCGTGAGATGAACAAGAAGATAGCCGATAGTGTAAAAGTCCTATTGCTTTAGGTTTACATGCCGTCTATAGATTCACTACAGACAAAAGTCGTTCATCGGCGGCACAACCCGTGTACGCTGTAGACAAGCGCACATACCGGTGGATAATACGGAGATACGGTAGATATTAGCCACTGGAGTTGTATGCTGGTGAGATTGCTTTTGAGCCTATGCGTAGATTTTAGCATACACATTGTGCATATCTCCGCATTTATTGATCATATGACATGAGCCACGTAGTCGCTCTCGGCAATCCCAAGACAGTCTTCACAGTTGTCAAAGCATGACCTTTGCGGCAGTAGAATAAAGAAAACAAAACGCCGATCCAATCCTTCTAACGCATGTTATGAACACCAATTGTAGCTACAAGCGAATTGGAAACAGGCATCAAGCTAACAGCACAGAGACTCGTAATGTTTGTAGCTGACAACACAGACTTTGTGAGTGTGCGATGAACCGATGTCGCACATGTCCTGTGCGCCTTGTGTGTCTTCCGATACTCAGATACTTTTCACGTTGCCCTCATATCTCTGCTGCGTCAGCAATATCGGGTGGTTTTTCGTAGACTGATATCCGGCTAAATAATGTCATCAGTTTCTCACTCATTTAATTAAGTGCCAAATCATCTGAACCCACCCAGTGCTTCGCAGGAGGTATTCCTGTGGGCCGAGCATAAGCGTACGCAATTACTGTATAGGTTTATTTGAGCTATGATTGGAACAGAAAACTTGCACCAACATGTGTGCAGGTATCCCACTTGGCAGTACGCTGGAAGATATGCCAGAAATGCATTGTATTACTCATCGTCGTTGGCAATGACGCAAGCCACTGACGGGCCTTGTAACGGCTTTGGGAAACACTGAACTCATCAAAGTGTGCGTTTCATTTCCATACGATAGCCCACAGCGTTTGTAATACAACGCAGCAATGCCTGTCCTTTATCCATGAAAAATAAACAGAAAAAATGGAAAAGAAAAGCAACCCATTTCGCGCTCATGGCGCGCAGAAAGAGAGAGAGAGCCCCTGTAATGAAAAGGAAAAGGGCACTCGGACTTTTCGGAAAATGGCACTCGCACCCTCGTCACCCTGGGTGGCAGCTTGCGAGATTTTAGTGCCACGCAACGGCGGCGCGCCATGTTTCCACGTCATTTTCAATTCTCAACGGCAGCGCCAGGCACGTAACGCTTGTTTCTGCGGTGTGCGGTGTCTCCCCCTACCTTGGTGTCTGTCACACGTCAACTACACGACAACTACACTGAACGTTAAGTTTTAGCAAGGATGTTTTCCGTCAATAGCTCATGATTAGGTGAGCGCGTTTCGTAGAGCGAACCGGCTGCATGTAGTGTAGGCGACTCGGGCATAGTCTAGATTTGTCGTTTACATGATTTGATAACGCGCTCTCTTTATCGCTTCCACTATAGGGAATGTTTTACGGGAAGCGATCAATCAGGACTGTTGATTTTAGCGTCATAGTTGATGTAGGTAACAATGAAAATGCACCATGATTTACGTTGATACTGAGCAGCCATAAAGAGGACTATTGGTGTTGAGCAGCCAGTGTGGGTAATCACCGTCTAGTATTGCAACTAGTCCACCGCCGGTGAATATTTTGTTTGAAGAGTTGCTTAAACACGCCAAAATGCCGGGGAAAAAAATGTCACAAAACTACAAAAGGCTAACAAAAAAGCATTTACGAACAGCGCATTCGTCTGCAGCCTAATTATATAGTGAGGTGAATTTCAGGGCTTTTTCTTTGCAAATAACTTCCACAGCGCATTTCCGACAGGCCTCATCTCGTTTCTTTTCGGGGTGCACATCGAACATGTATTCAGAAAAAAATGAGAATGAAAAAAAGCTATGCCTGCGCTGTGTTTCGCAACTCTCTTTTCGCTTTCAGAGAAATGTTTCAGACAAGTAGCGATGTTCAAATTATTATTTCCCTAGTTTTTATACACCCAAATTAAACACGCAATTCATCGCCAATCTTCAGCTTTGGATATGGGCTACAAAAACTCAGGTCTACGACGACGACAACAAGAATCGGCGAACAAGATGAGTGGTTCTGAGATTGCAAGAAGCGGGAATCGTCATGTATGTTTGAGGTGAACAAAGCTAGCTCCCCGAAGGCGAACTACATAGAAGTTTCTTTACGATACAGTTCAATCATTGACTCTGTTGTCTCATAAAAATGCGAATGCTGCTTACTTTATCCCTCTCAACAATATGCATGGCGACGCAGATGACAAAAATTCAGTACAAAAATAAGCTTTAAAATGTGAGACTTCCAGTACAAAGGACACATAAGAACCGAAGGAGCCATGTAGAAGGCTTCATCAACATTTCGGCTGTAGCAAAAGTAAGAGACGGCATCTGCTCTTATTTGTGCTTTCCTTCACTAAAAATTTTAAGTGGCGCAGATGACGATTAAAGATGAAAAAAAACGAGAAGCCCGAACGCAAAATAAGTGCAACGCCGGCGGGACTCGAACCCGCAATCCTCGGTTTAGAATACCGATGCCTTGTCCATTGGGCTACGGCGGCTCTCACGCTGAGCCTGCAGCACTTAGTTGGCCAATCCTGGCCAGAGCGTCGCCGCCCCTCGGCGCAACCGCGTGAACGTGCTCGTGCCACTGCTGCCTCCTTCGTCGTCTTCTTCCGCAGCTGATTCCGATGCGGCTCGTCATGGCACCGTTCCCATACTGCCCCTCCCTCTGCGAAGGCGCTGACGGCGCTGGCCCACTGTCACTTGGTGAGGTGATTTCGGTCTCAAGTTCTTTGTCTCAGCATATCGCGAATCGAAAACTCGTATACTGCTGAGCTCAAATTTCGCATTAGAGAATATCGTAATCGTCGTACATAATTACAGCGAATCTGGTAAACTCTAATTCGTCTGCATTTTCTGTGTCCGCATCCGGCAGCAAAAATGTTGGCCGATCGCGGCGGCGGTGTAGGGCCGGGAGCAATGCTTCGTGCCCCCTTAAGGCAGAATCTTTAATTAGTCAGCTAAGTAAAACGAACCGTACATGCATAATTTGAAATCAAGCACACAACAAATCAAACAGCGAACGTTTCAATAAAGAACAAGTATACAAACATCATCCGAACCACTTAATTGAGTATAAGGCACTCCTGACAACAATACCAAGCACGTAGAGCCCCCCGCATACGTTTCCCGGTAAAGATTACTGTTTCGCAAGCTACCACGCAGACGGCAGCTTTCGACGTGTGGAGGGACGTCCCCAGCCTTCCGCATAAAAGAAGCAGCCTATCAACTGATTTCAATGTTGTTGCAGCACTATAGAAGGGGCCGGCGTGCCGTAAAAAAATCCTTACTCCCGTTACTACCATCCCTTAAAAAAAAAGAGTTCTCTCTATAGAAATCAACACACTTCTTATAGACGACTCTGCCTTTCTATAGATTTGTTCTTCTATTAACACAAAGTCTAGAGTCTCTCTATAGACGACTCTGCCTTTCTATAGATTTGTTCTTCTGTTGATACATAGTCTAGAGTCTGTCTATAGACGCGAGTCGATAGGTTTCTATTTCTTTTTGCCTCCTCCCATCTTATTTATTTCTTCAGACAATTTATTCACAGATACTGGGATCTTTTACAAGATCTTAGCAGGGTGGGAAAATGCAAGTACATTCATACAAACATACTATTCAAGCAATGATGCCGATGCTTCAATTCAACATGCAAAAAGGACAGATTGCATGAAAAAAGGAACAACGAAAAGATGTGCGATTGAGCCAAGAATGTTTGTGCGCCTGAAAACTGGATAAAGAATTTAGTGTAATGACTTCATCAGGACGTTTATTTCAATCAACTATTGTTCTTGTAAGATAAGAACATTTGAAGCAATTGCTATGCAGTGTTAATGGGTTTCCTGTTCGAGACTGTTTATGACGAGTAGCTTAACCAGTTAAGGGTGTTAAGATGTGCGAGGTATCAGTATAATAGTGGCCACTCATTAGCTGAAGAAAGAATTTTAATCGGGAAGCACGATTCGTTCTCTAATCGAAGAGAAGGCACAACGTTTAAGGAGAACTGTTATACAAATTGGACCATAAGAATTGTAGATAAATCGGAAAGCTTTCATTTGAATTCTTTCTAATTTTTCTATATTTATTTTTGTGTAGGGGTCCCGAATGATCATTGCATATTTTAAAGTAGGACGAACTATTGTATGATATGCTTTCAGCAGGGGAGATTGTGAGATATGTGTATGGCCGAGATATGTATAGTGAGATACCTCAGAAATATAAGTGTTCCGGGGAAAATAGTAAAAGAGAAGGGGCTTTTCCGTTCGTGTTATTATCACACAGACGGTCTTTTCATAGTTAACAGACATTTACCATTGATGGCATCTTCGAATTATTTTGCCAAAGTCGCTAGTTAGCATGACTTGATCTTCCGGTAAGGCAATTTCATCGTATAGTGTGCAGTCACCCATGTAAACTTTAATTTTGCCAGATACATTACTGCCAATATCATTTATATAAAGCAAGAATAACAGAGGACCCAGCACGGATCCCTGGGGAACGCCACAAGCGACAGGTAATAAGTTGGAGGAAGTGTCGTTTATCCTAACTTATGGGGAGCTGTTGGTTGGGCATGCTTGTACTCATTTTAGTAGCTTATTTTTGTGAGTAAAAAACTTAATTTGTAAGGTAATTAGCAGTGGGTTACATTGTCGAATGCTTTACTTAAATCCATGAACATAGCGTCGCTTTCTTTTGTACTATTTATTGTTTTGCAAAATCTTGAATATATTCTAGTAATTGAGTGTCTGTGGTAAAGCCCTGCAGAAATTCATGTTGAGCGTTCGTCAAGACGCAATGCTCATCAAAAAAAAAAACGATTACATGCTTATAGATTAGGTGTTCGAAAATATTGTATGTTGTCCAAGTCAGAGAAATTGGTCGATATTTTTTATGCAACTCTTGTTTCCTTATTTATGTAAGAGTTTTATTAGTGCTGTTTTCGAGTCATCCGGAAGCGTGCCATCCTGAAGCGATTTACTAAACAATATTTTCAAGGATATCGCTTGGCCAAGCGTTTTAAGAAGGCATTTGGCATACCACCTGAACAGGGGTTTTCTTTTTGGCAATTTTTAACAGCAAGTGACATATACCATGCTCAGAAATAACAATCAGGAATTGAAGGCCCATCCATGTAAAAACAAGGCAGACAACCTTCATCCTTTGTGAATAGAAAACTAAAATGATTGTTAAATGCAGCACATACAACCTGCTCATCGTGGACCTTATTACCGCCTATTATGGACATATCGGAAAGGGAAGAAGAATGAGTCATCGTCCTCCAGAAACTCCATGGAGACGTTTTCATAAAACTAGGAAGATGTCCATTAAAGCAATTCCGTTTGTCATTTATTATCACTTCTTTTAAATTATTTGACGCTTCCTCAATGACCCTTTCATTATTTGTTCAAGTTTTCAGGTTTGCGCAAGTTTGAATCCGCTTAAGCTTGGGTTGCTTGAGCAAGGCCTCGCGAGAGTTCCAGGGATTCCGACCTGCCACAATCTTCACAACCTTTAGAACAAACTGTGGCAGACAGTTGAATATAATGCCTTTAAATAAAAGCAACACATCGTACATGCTGGCAGTGTTTTATTTAATGTTATCCAGATGAAATGCTCGCGTATCAATTACAGACGCGTCATCTGCAGGCGAAAAATTCGGGTAACACTGAATCTTATCATTTTTACTGCGAGGGGAACATTCCAACGACAATACTACTGCTTGTTGAACTTAAATGCCGTCTGTGACCATACATGAGACGTCATCTTGTATATTTGCACCTACAATAAATGGACAGATAACTGCATAGGAATCTTTGTCGCTTCTAGTGAAATGCTTACCTACCTGTAATCCACCAAAAACTATAGCAATATCAATGATTTCACGACGAATATTTGTGGTGGAGCGTTACAGGAATGTGCTCCAGTCGACATTCGGCAGGTTACTATCACGGGTTAACATTGCTTTATCCATCTGCTTTTTTTAGTGAGGGTACATGTACCTAACCGACGAGTTAGGGGCCTGTATACGGCACCAAGAATGTATTTGACATTGTTAATACAAAAGTTGCAGAAAAAGCGTTTTACTCCCGAAGTGTCGGGCATTCTTAACATTTGAAGGGCATGTTTAAAAAGAATGGCTACGCCTCCTCCTTTGCGCAATATTTAGTCTTTGCCCAATATTCTGTAGTTTATCGGGACAAATTGGCTATCATACATATCATAATATAACCAGGTTTCAGTCAACACTGAAATATCGGGGTCCAGCGAGCGAAGGATAACTTCAAGCTGTTCGACTTTGTTGACAACGCTGCAGCAGTTAAGGATTAAGATGGTGAATGGCGATTGGCAACGGTTATCACATTCTTTGCTCCATCGTTTCAGCTTACAGCATTTGCGTTTTCCAGATAACACTGACAAACATTTCACCATCTATGCTGCATTTATAGAAAACTATTTTAACTTTGGAGCCTTCATCACATCCTTCTTGTGAGCATTGCCATAATTTTTTTCTTATCTCACGAACTTTGAAAGAAATGTCCTCTGTTATGTAAAGTGTTCTCCCAGCTTTCTTGTGCTCTTTCAGCATTGAACTTTTGTCGCGATAGTCCGAGAACCTTAAGAGCACGGGGCGTGCTTTTATTTTTCTTTCCTAGCCGTTGACATCTTTCCATATTATTGATAGTAAGTCCATGTGTTTCCTTGAAAACACCTTTTCTTGATCACATTCAAGAGACTGTCGTTTATTCCCCCGCCTTCTCAATTTGGGCCGTACACGATCGCATCGTTTCTTCTACCTCTGTTTATTATTTCATCTGCCTTACATACCAAAACGGAGACGTATATTCCAAATCGGTTGCTGCTTTCTTGAGATTAGTTACATCACTTTGCAATAACATTAAAGTACTCGGTTGAGTTTCGAAGATGAGCATGCGCTCTTTTAAATAAGCGATATCTGTTTCAAATGTACTCCGTTTAGACAGTACATAATTGATACAGGCACTTATGTTACTTTGGACAGATAAAAGCTGCGACAACCCCTACTCAATAACGGCACATGCCAGAAGATTCGTTTTGAAAGGTTACAAAGCCGTCACACCACTGCTTACAGTCTATAGTCTACTACGCAAATAACTCTCTTGGCAGCAAAGCATCAGCAGGAATCGATTATCGGATCGGATACAGAACTAGTCGTTCACCTAATGTACCTGTGCAAGCAAGAAGAAGCGTTCGAGCAACATGCTGAAGCTGCTGCTGCTGCTGCATTGCCCACTGCCGCGGCGCTGGAACGACGGAGCTTTAATACTGTTGCCGCGCTAGGAGTTGCTTTAATAGTTGCCGGGCTAGGAGCATCCACGGGAGTGCGCAGAATCATCAGAGAAGGAAGAACGTGCGCAGGAAATTCACGCCCACCACACGCCTGGACCATAGGGCTGAACCATGAAGAATTGACGGTAATCACCACATGTTCGAGCGGTGCAGGGCACGCCATGCGCCTGTGACGAACGGCATGGCCAGCCGAGAAATCCAGAAGCTGTGCAAACAAGAAGAAGCGTTTAGGTAATATGTTCAAGCTGCTGCTGCTGCATTGCCCCCTCCACTGTAGAGGGTCTGTAGAAACAGTCGCTTAGGTGTTTGTTTCTTTTTGTCTACTTCGGCTCTATAGATATCCCATGGACGAATGTCGATACAGT
Source organism: Dermacentor variabilis (assembly GCF_050947875.1). Classification (NCBI taxonomy): domain Eukaryota; kingdom Metazoa; phylum Arthropoda; class Arachnida; order Ixodida; family Ixodidae; genus Dermacentor; species Dermacentor variabilis. The sequence goes on from NW_027460291.1 coordinate 41,189,267, forward strand.
CTATATTTTTGGCAATTCTGTGTTCGTAGACTGTAGGCTTAAGTCGATAAGCTTTCTTTTTCTTTTTACCTACTCCCGCTTTATGGATCGCATATAGCCAAAGTTCATAAGCAGTTTGTTCTATTTGTCCGCTTCTGCTCTATAGACTACTTATTGCAGTTTACAATAGGTAGTCAGGCACAGGAAGTGGTAAGGGAATACATCTACGTAGGACAGGTAGTGACTGCGGATCCGGATCATGAGACTGAAATAATCAGAAGAATAAGAATGGGCTGGGGTGCGTTTGGCAGGCATTCTCAGATCTTGAACACCAGGTTGCCATTATCCCTCAAGAGAAAAGTTTATAAGAGCTGTGTCTTACCAGTACTCACGTACGGGGCAGCAACCTGGATGCTTACGAAAAGGGTTCTACTTAAATTGAGGGCGACGCAACGAGCTATGGAAAGAAGAATGATAGGTTTAACGTTAAGGGATAAGAAAAGAGCAGATAGGGTGAGGGAACAAACGCGAGTTAATGATATCTTAGTTGAAATCAAGAAAAAGAAATGGGGGCATGGGCAGGACACGTAATGAGGAGGGAAGATAACCGATGGTCATGAAGAGTTACGGAATGGATCCCAAGGGAAGGGAATCGTAGCAGAGAGGGGCAGAAAGTTAGGTGGGCGGATAAAATGAAGTTTGCAGGGACAACATGGCCACAATTAGTACATGACCGGGGTAGTTGGAGAAGTATGGGAGAGGCCTTTGCCCTGCAGTGGGCATAACTAGGATGATGATGATGATGATGCTCTATAGACTCCCTTAGGGCAAATGTTGAAGCAGTATTTAGTTATTGTTTCCAATGTTTCTATGTAGACTGTCTCGAATATTTTTCACTCCTCCAAGCTTATAAATTGTCTATAGACGAACGTTGATAAGCTGTTTGTTCTATTTGTCCGGTACTGCTCTATAGACTCCCTATGTACAAATGTTGACACCGTCTTTATTGTTTCCATTATTTGTCTACAGACTGTCTGGAATATTTTTCACTTCTCCAAGCTTATAAATTGTCTATAGACGAACGTTGATAAGCTGTTTGTTCTATTTGTCCGGTACTGCTCTATAGACTCCCTATGTACAAATGTTGACACCGTCTTTATTGTTTCCATTATTTGTCTACAGACTGTCTGGAATATTTTTCACTTCTCCAAGCTTATAAATTGTCTATAGACGAACGTTCATAAGCTTTCCATTTCTGTCTACTCCCATTCTAAAGCCAGCCTAGCGAAAAAATTGTTGTCATCCTTTTTCCTTTTGTATGCCTCCGCCCCGCTGATTACCTGAAGAAAAAATTCGATGCAGTTTCGGTTTTTCCTTATTGTTTCTTAGTCTATAGAGTGTCTATGGACAAGAGTCGATAAGGTGTATATTTTTTGTCCATCCCGAGTCTATACCTTGTTCGCGTGCACACACACACACGCACACAGACATATATATATATATATATATATATATATATATATATATATATATATATATATATATATATATATATATATATATCAATATAGCACAGAGAAATGAACTCGACGTACGTGAAAACACGGTACATCAGCCGAGCAGTTTGACACTAAGAAAGAACATGTTTTCACTTAGGTGCTGTTTATTCTCTTGTGCTGCACCAACGCAGCCAACGTGCTTTGTTCGCCGCCGCCGCCACACACCACATACATGGTGTGTCAGCGAAGACTTTCGAATATGTTTAAAAGCTGCCTGTTGCAGATATCACAATCCTAGTTCATGAGCTGGTCTACTCGAAGCGGCGGACAATACTTGCGCAAAAAATTGAGATTCAAGATCGACTAACGAATAAGAAATTACGTATTAAGTTTTTATGTATTTACATTATGGCACATATTGCAATTTGCAAATTCCAGCCGTGGAGCTCCTAAGGCTAGGCTAAATATCTGATTGCCCATATTGCAATTTACAAATGCAAACAGTAGATTTCGCAAGGCGGAACAACTTGGAACGAATTTTCAAGCTGACACAAGTTTCGATATATAAACTCCCGCACTTTACGTAGGACTACCATTTAATTGTTAACAAAACGTCATTACATGCACTCAAGCACAGGGGTAACTGGAACGCCAATGCATTTTTTCGCAAAGTTCGGGAATTTACATTTCGAAACTGGTGTCATCCTGAGAATGCGTTCCAAGTGGATCCGCCTTGCGAAATCCACTGCTTGAATTTGTAAATTGCAATATGGGCCATAAGATAGTTAGCTAAAAAGTTTAGTACCGGATTCTTGTTAATTAGTCGATTTTGTGTTTCAGATTTTAGTGCAAGTGGTATCCGCCCCTGCGAGTAGACCAGCTCGTCAACAAGAACAGACCTTTACAAAATAAAAAGAATTTCAAAGTATTCCATGAAACACACTGCATGTATTTATATTGCCACGGGACTGCCGCTCGAGCACGTACATTGCGCCTATTCGCGAGCTTGTTTTACGCCCAGAAAAACACTTTTATGTAGCACATTTTGAGCCACAAAGAGCGGGAGTCTCTCGCATTGCTCTATAATTTTCTCCTTGTGACTTTTCAATTAAGACAAATGACCTAATTAGGGGAAAGCAAGAAATAAACTGAGTGCTTGAAACCGACGGCAAACATTACCTTTGTTCTCTCCAGCTACGTAGCGTCTGTATATTTTAATGTTCGGCTCAATTTAGGTGAAGCACCCTGCATACTGCTTTGCAATTCGAATTATTCTCCACGGTTTCCTATATCACCACCGATGAAGGCCATAGAGCGGCACGTCACCAAAGGTTTTACTCAACATGAGCGAACATCCCATATACCAACGGTGGTAAGGCGTGAGATGAACAAGAAGATAGCCGATAGTGTAAAAGTCCTATTGCTTTAGGTTTACATGCCGTCTATAGATTCACTACAGACAAAAGTCGTTCATCGGCGGCACAACCCGTGTACGCTGTAGACAAGCGCACATACCGGTGGATAATACGGAGATACGGTAGATATTAGCCACTGGAGTTGTATACTGGTGAGATTGCTTTTGAGCCTATGCGTAGATTTTAGCATACACATTGTGCATATCTCCGCATTTATTGATCATATGAAATGAGCCACGTAGTCGCTCTCGGCAATCCCAAGACAGTCTTCACAGTTGTCAAAGCATGACCTTTGCGGCAGTAGAATAAAGAAAACAAAACGCCGATCCAATCCTTCTAACGCATGTTATGAACACCAATTCTAGCTACAAGCGAATCGGAAACAGGCATCAAGCTAACAGCACAGAGACTCGTAATGTTTGTAGCTGACAACACAGACTTTGTGAGTGTGCGATGAACCGATGTCGCACATGTCCTGTGCGCCTTGTGTGTCTTCCGATACTCAGATACTTTTCACGTTGCCCTCATATCTCTGCTGCGTCAGCAATATCGGGTGGTTTTTCGTAGACTGATATCCGGCTAAATAATGTCATCAGTTTCTCACTCATTTAATTAAGTGCCAAATCATCTGAACCCACCCAGTGCTTCGCAGGAGGTATTCCTGTGGGCCGAGCATAAGCGTACGCAATTACTGTATAGGTTTATTTGAGCTATGATTGGAACAGAAAACTTGCACCAACATGTGTGCAGGTATCCCACTTGGCAGTACGCTGGAAGATATGCCAGAAATGCATTGTATTACTCATCGTCGTTGGCAATGACGCAAGCCACTGACGGGCCTTGTAACGGCTTTGGGAAACACTGAACTCATCAAAGTGTGCGTTTCATTTCCATACGATAGCCCACAGCGTTTGTAATACAACGCAGCAATGCCTTTCCTTTATCCATGAAAAATAAACAGAAAAAATGGAAAAGAAAAGCAACCCATTTCGCGCTCATGGCGCGCAGAAAGAGAGAGAGAGCCCCTGTAATGAAAAGGAAAAGGGCACTCGGACTTTTCGGAAAATGGCACTCGCACCCTCGTCACCCTGGGTGGCAGCTTGCGAGATTTTAGTGCCACGCAACGGCGGCGCGCCATGTTTCCACGTCATTTTCAATTCTCAACGGCAGCGCCAGGCACGTAACGCTTGTTTCTGCGGTGTGCGGTGTCTCCCCCTACCTTGGTGTCTGTCACACGTCAACTACACGACAACTACACTGAACGTTAAGTTTTAGCAAGGATGTTTTCCGTCAATAGCTCATGATTAGGTGAGCGCGTTTCGTAGAGCGAACCGGCTGCATGTAGTGTAGGCGACTCGGGCATAGTCTAGATTTGTCGTTTACATGATTTGATAACGCGCTCTCTTTATCGCTTCCACTATAGGGAATGTTTTACGGGAAGCGATCAATCAGGACTGTTGATTTTAGCGTCATAGTTGATGTAGGTAACAATGAAAATGCACCATGATTTACGTTGATACTGAGCAGCCATAAAGAGGACTATTGGTGTTGAGCAGCCAGTGTGGGTAATCACCGTCTAGTATTGCAACTAGTCCACCGCCGGTGAATATTTTGTTTGAAGAGTTGCTTAAACACGCCAAAATGCCGGGGAAAAAATGTCACAAAACTACAAAAGGCTAACAAAAAAGCATTTACGAACAGCGCATTCGTCTGCAGCCTAATTATATAGTGAGGTGAATTTCAGGGCTTTTTCTTTGCAAATAACTTCCACAGCACATTTCCGACAGGCCTCATCTCGTTTCTTTTCGGGGTGCACATCGAACATGTATTCAGAAAAAAATGAGAATGAAAAAAAGCTATGCCTGCGCTGTGTTTCGCAACTCTCTTTTCGCTTTCAGAGAAATGTTTCAGAAAAGTAGCGATGTTCAAATTATTATTTCCCTAGTTTTTATACACCCAAATTAAACACGCAATTCATCGCCAATCTTCAGCTTTGGATATGGGCTACAAAAACTCAGGTCTACGACGACGACAACAAGAATCGGCGAACAAGATGAGTGGTTCTGAGATTGCAAGAAGCGGGAATCGTCATGTATGTTTGAGGTGAACAAAGCTAGCTCCCCGAAGGCGAACTACATAGAAGTTTCTTTACGAGACAGTTCAATCATTGACTCTGTTGTCTCATAAAAATGCGAATGCTGCTTACTTTATCCCTCTCAACAATATGCATGGCGACGCAGATGACAAAAATTCAGTACAAAAATAAGCTTTAATATGTGAGACTTCCAGTACAAAGGACACATAAGAACCGAAGGAGCCATGTAGAAGGCTTCATCAACATTTCGGCCGTAGCAAAAGTAAGAGACGGCATCTGCTCTTATTTGTGCTTTGCTTCACTAAAAATTTTAAGTGGCGCAGATGACGATTAAAGATGAAAAAAACGAGAAGCCCGAACGCAAAATAAGTGCAACGCCGGCGGGACTCGAACCCGCAATCCTCGGTTTAGAATACCGATGCCTTGTCCATTGGGCTACGGCGGCTCTCACGCTGAGACTGCAGCACTTAGTTGGCCAATCCTGGCCAGAGCGTCGCCGCCCCTCGGCGCAACCGCGTGAACGTGCTCGTGCCACTGCTGCCTCCTTCGTCGTCTTCTTCCGCAGCTGATTCCGATGCGGCTCGTCATGGCACCGTTCCCATACTGCCCCTCCCTCTGCGAAGGCGCTGACGGCGCTGGCCCACTGTCACTTGGTGAGGTGATTTCGGTCTCAAGTTCTTTGTCTCAGCATATCGCGAATCGAAAACTCGTATACTGCTGAGCTCAAATTTCGCATTAGAGAATATCGTAATCGTCGTACATAATTACAGCGAATCTGGTAAACTCTAATTCGTCTGCATTTTCTGTGTCCGCATCCGGCAGCAAAAATGTTGGCCGATCGCGGCGGCGGTGTAGGGCCGGGAGCAATGCTTCGTGCCCCCTTAAGGCAGAATCTTTAATTAGTCAGCTAAGTAAAACGAACCGTACATGCATAATTTGAAATCAAGCACACAACAAATCAAACAGCGAACGTTTCAATAAAGAACAAGTATACAAACATCATCCGAACCACTTAATTGAGTATAAGGCACTCCTGACAACAATACCAAGCACGTAGAGCCCCCCGCATACGTTTCCCGGTAAAGATTACTGTTTCGCAAGCTACCACGCAGACGGCAGCTTTCGACGTGTGGAGGGACGTCCCCAGCCTTCCGCATAAAAGAAGCAGCCTATCAACTGATTTCAATGTTGTTGCAGCACTATAGAAGGGGCCGGCGTGCCGTAAAAAAATCCTTACTCCCGTTACTACCATCCCTTAAAAAAAAGAGTTCTCTCTATAGAAATCAACACACTTCTTATAGACGACTCTGCCTTTCTATAGATTTGTTCTTCTATTAACACAAAGTCTAGAGTCTCTCTATAGACGACTCTGCCTTTCTATAGATTTGTTCTTCTGTTGATACATAGTCTAGAGTCTGTCTATAGACGCGAGTAGATAGGTTTCTATTTCTTTTTGCCTCCTCCCATCTTATTTATTTCTTCAGACAATTTATTCACAGATACTGGGATCTTTTACAAGATCTTAGCAGGGTGGGAAAATGCAAGTACATTCATACAAACATACTATTCAAGCAATGATGCCGATGCTTCAATTCAACATGCAAAAAGGACAGATTGCATGAAAAAAGGAACAACGAAAAGATGTGCGATTGAGCCAAGAATGTTTGTGCGCCTGAAAACTGGATAAAGAATTTAGTGTAATGACTTCATCAGGACGTTTATTTCAATCAACTATTGTTCTTGTAAGATAAGAACATTTGAAGCAATTGCTATGCAGTGTTAATGGGTTTCCTGTTCGAGACTGTTTATGACGAGTAGCTTAACCAGTTAAGGGTGTTAAGATGTGCGAGGTATCAGTATAATAGTGGCCACTCATTAGCTGAAGAAAGAATTTTAATCGGGAAGCACGATTCGTTCTCTAATCGAAGAGAAGGCACAACGTTTAAGGAGAACTGTTATACAAATTGGACCATAAGAATTGTAGATAAATCGGAAAGCTTTCATTTGAATTCTTTCTAATTTTTCTATATTTATTTTTGTGTAGGGGTCCCGAATGATCATTGCATATTTTAAAGTAGGACGAACTATTGTATGATATGCTTTCAGCAGGGGAGATTGTGAGATATGTGTATGGCCGAGATATGTATAGTGAGATACCTCAGAAATATAAGTGTTCCGGGGAAAATAGTAAAAGAGAAGGGGCTTTTCCGTTCGTGTTATTATCACACAGACGGTCTTTTCATAGTTAACAGACATTTACCATTGATGGCATCTTCGAATTATTTTGCCAAAGTCGCTATTTAGCATGACTTGATCTTCCGGTAAGGCAATTTCATCGTATAGTGTGCAGTCACCCATGTAAACTTTAATTTTGCCAGATACATTACTGCCAATATCATTTATATAAAGCAAGAATAACAGAGGACCCAGCACGGATCCCTGGGGAACGCCACAAGCGACAGGTAATAAGTTGGAGGAAGTGTCGTTTATCCTAACTTATGGGGAGCTGTTGGTTGGGCATGCTTGTATTCATTTTAGTAGCTTATTTTTGTGAGTAAAAAACTTAATTTGTAAGGTAATTAGCAGTGGGTTACATTGTCGAATGCTTTACTTAAATCCATGAACATAGTGTCGCTTTCTTTTGTACTATTTATTGTTTTGCAAAATCTTGAATATATTCTAGTAATTGAGTGTCTGTGGTAAAGCCCTGCAGAAATTCATGTTGAGCGTTCGTCAAGACGCAATGCTCATCAAAAAAAAAAACGATTACATGCTTATAGATTAGGTGTTCGAAAATATTGTATGTTGTCCAAGTCAGAGAAATTGGTCGATATTTTTTATGCAATTCTTGTTTCCTTATTTATGTAAGAGTTTTATTAGTGCTGTTTTCGAGTCATCCGGAAGCGTGCCATCCTGAAGCGATTTACTAAACAATATTTTCAGGGATATCGCTTGGCCAAGCGTTTTAAGAAGGCATTTGGCATACCACCTGAACAGGGGTGTTCTTTTTGGCAATTTTTAACAGCAAGTGACTTATACCATGCTCAGAAATAACAATCAGGAATTGAAGGCCCATCCATGTAAAAACAAGGCAGACAACCTTCATCCTTTGTGAATAGAAAACTAAAATGATTGTTAAATGCAGCACATACAACCTGCTCATCGTGGACCTTATTACCGCCTATTATGGACATATCGGAAAGGGAAGAAGAATGAGTCATCGTCCTCCAGAAACTCCATGGAGACGTTTTCATAAAACTAGGAAGATGTCCATTAAAGCAATTCCGTTTGTCATTTATTATCACTTCTTTTAAATTATTTTACGCTTCCTCAATGACCCTTTCATTATTTGTTCAAGTTTTCAGGTTTGCGCAAGTTTGAATCCGCTTAAGCTTGGGTTGCTTGAGCAAGGCCTCGCGAGAGTTCCAGGGATTCCGACCTGCCACAATCTTCACAACCTTTAGAACAAACTGTGGCAGACAGTTGAATATAATGCCTTTAAATAAAAGCAACACATCGTACATGCTGGCAGTGTTTTATTTAATGTTATCCAGATGAAATGCTCGCGTATCAATTACAGACGCGTCATCTGCAGGCGAAAAATTCGGGTAACACTGAATCTTATCATTTTTACTGCGAGGGGAACATTCCAACGACAATACTACTGCTTGTTGAACTTAAATGCCGTCTGTGACCATACATGAGACGTCATCTTGTATATTTGCACCTACAATAAATGGACAGATAACTGCATAGGAATCTTTGTCGCTTCTAGTGAAATGCTTACCTACCTGTAATCCACCAAAAACTATAGCAATATCAATGATTTCACGACGAATATTTGTGGTGGAGCGTTACAGGAATGTGCTCCAGTCGACATTCGGCAGGTTACTATCACGGGTTAACATTGCTTTATCCATCTGCTTTTTTTAGTGAGGGTACATGTACCTAACCGACGAGTTAGGGGCCTGTATACGGCACCAAGAATGTATTTGACATTGTTAATACAAAAGTTGCAGAAAAAGCGTTTTACTCCCGAAGTGTCGGGCATTCTTAACATTTGAAGGGCATGTTTAAAAAGAATGGCTACGCCTCCTCCTTTGCGCAATATTTAGTCTTTGCCCAATATTCTGTAGTTTATCGGGACAAATTGGCTATCATACATATCATAATATAACCAGGTTTCAGTCAACACTGAAATATCGGGGTCCAGCGAGCGAAGGATAACTTCAAGCTGTTCGACTTTGTTGACAACGCTGCAGCAGTTAAGGATTAAGATGGTGAATGGCGATTGGCAACGGTTATCACATTCTTTGCTCCATCGTTTCAGCTTACAGCATTTGCGTTTTCCAGATAACACTGACAAACATTTCACCATCTATGCTGCATTTATAGAAAACTATTTTAACTTTGGAGCCTTCATCACATCCTTCTTGTGAGCATTGCCATAATTTTTTTCTTATCTCACGAACTTTGAAAGAAATGTCCTCTGTTATGTAAAGTGTTCTCCCAGCTTTCTTGTGCTCTTTCAGCATTGAACTTTTGTCGCGATAGTCCGAGAACCTTAAAAGCACGGGGCGTGCTTTTATTTTTCTTTCCTAGCCGTTGACATCTTTCCATATTATTGATAGTAAGTCCATGTGTTTCCTTGAAAACACCTTTTCTTGATCACATTCAAGAGACTGTCGTTTATTCCCCCGCCTTCTCAATTTGGGCCGTACACGATCTCATCGTTTCTTCTACCTCTGTTTACTATTTCATCTGCCTTACATACCAAAACGGAGACGTATATTCCAAATCGGTTGCTGCTTTCTTGAGATTAGTTACATCACTTTTCAATAACATTAAAGTACTCGGTTGAGTTTCGAAGATGAGCATGCGCTCTTTTAAATAAGCGATATCTGTTTCAAATGTACTCCGTTTAGACAGTACATAATTGATACAGGCACTTATGTTACTTTGGACAGATAAAAGCTGCGACAACCCCTACTCAATAACGGCACATGCCAGAAGATTCGTTTTGAAAGGTTACAAAGCCGTCACACCACTGCTTACAGTCTATAGTCTACTACGCAAATAACTCTCTTGGCAACAAAGCATCAGCAGGAATCGATTATCGGATCGGATACAGAACTAGTCGTTCACGTAATGTACCTGTGCAAGCAAGAAGAAGCGTTCGAGCAACATGCTGAAGCTGCTGCTGCTGCTGCATTGCCCACTGCCGCGGCGCTGGAACGACGGAGCTTTAATACTGTTGCCGCGCTAGGAGTTGCTTTAATAGTGGCCGGGCTAGGAGCATCCACGGGAGTGCGCAGAATCATCAGAGAAGGAAGAACGTGCGCAGGAAATTCACGCCCACCACACGCCTGGACCATAGGGCTGAACCATGAAGAATTGACGGTAATCACCACATGTTCGAGCGGTGCAGGGCACGCCATGCGCCTGTGACGAACGGCATGGCCAGCCGAGAAATCCAGAAGCTGTGCAAACAAGAAGAAGCGTTTAGGTAATATGTTCAAGCTGCTGCTGCTGCATTGCCCCCTCCACTGTAGAGGGTCTGTAGAAACAGTCGCTTAGGTGTTTGTTTCTTTTTGTCTACTTCGGCTCTATAGATATCCCATGGACGAATGTCGATACAGTCTATATTTTTGGCAATTCTGTGTTCGTAGACTGTAGGCTTAAGTCGATAAGCTTTCTTTTTCTTTTTACCTACTCCCGCTTTATGGATCGCATATAGCCAAAGTTCATAAGCAGTTTGTTCTATTTGTCCGCTTCTGCTCTATAGACTACTTATTGCAGTTTACAATAGGTAGTCAGGCACAGGAAGTGGTAAGGGAATACATCTACGTAGGACAGGTAGTGACTGCGGATCCGGATCATGAGACTGAAATAATCAGAAGAATAAGAATGGGCTGGGGTGCGTTTGGCAGGCATTCTCAGATCTTGAACACCAGGTTGCCATTATCCCTCAAGAGAAAAGTTTATAAGAGCTGTGTCTTACCAGTACTCACGTACGGGGCAGCAACCTGGATGCTTACGAAAAGGGTTCTACTTAAATTGAGGGCGACGCAACGAGCTATGGAAAGAAGAATGATAGGTTTAACGTTAAGGGATAAGAAAAGAGCAGATAGGGTGAGGGAACAAACGCGAGTTAATGATATCTTAGTTGAAATCAAGAAAAAGAAATGGGGGCATGGGCAGGACACGTAATGAGGAGGGAAGATAACCGATGGTCATGAAGAGTTACGGAATGGATCCCAAGGGAAGGGAATCGTAGCAGAGAGGGGCAGAAAGTTAGGTGGGCGGATAAAATGAAGTTTGCAGGGACAACATGGCCACAATTAGTACATGACCGGGGTAGTTGGAGAAGTATGGGACAGGCCTTTGCCCTGCAGTGGGCATAACTAGGATGATGATGATGATGATGATGATGCTCTATAGACTCCCTTAGGGCAAATGTTGAAGCAGTATTTAGTTATTGTTTCCAATGTTTCTATGTAGACTGTCTCGAATATTTTTCACTCCTCCAAGCTTATAAATTGTCTATAGACGAACGTTGATAAGCTGTTTGTTCTATTTGTCCGGTACTGCTCTATAGACTCCCTATGTACAAATGTTGACACCGTCTTTATTGTTTCCATTATTTGTCTACAGACTGTCTGGAATATTTTTCACTTCTCCAAGCTTATAAATTGTCTATAGACGAACGTTCATAAGCTTTCCATTTCTGTCTACTCCCATTCTAAAGCCAGCCTAGCGAAAAAATTGTTGTCATCCTTTTTCCTTTTGTATGCCTCCGCCCCACTGATTACCTGAAGAAAAAATTCGATGCAGTTTCGGTTTTTCCTTATTATTTCTTAGTCTATAGAGCGTCTATGGACAACAGTCGATAAGGTGTATATTTTTTGTCCATCCCGAGTCTATACCTTGTTCGCGTGCACACACACACACGCACACAGACATATATATATATATATATATATATATATATATATATATATATATATATATATATAGCACAGAGAAATGAACTCGACGTACGTGAAAACACGGTACATCAGCCGAGCAGTTTGACACTAAGAAAGAACATGTTTTCACTTAGGTGCTGTTTATTCTCTTGTGCTGCACCAACGCAGCCAACGTGCTTTGTTCGCCGCCGCCGCCACACACCACATACATGGTGTGTCAGCGAAGACTTTCGAATATGTTTAAAAGCTGCCTGTTGCAGATATCACAATCCTAGTTCATGAGCTGGTCTACTCGAAGCGGCGGACAATACTTGCGCAAAAAATTGAGATTCAAGATCGACTAACGAATAAGAAATTACGTATTAAGTTTTTATGTATTTACATTATGGCACATATTGCAATTTGCAAATTCCAGCCGTGGAGCTCCTAAGGCTAGGCTAAATATCTGATTGCCCATATTGCAATTTACAAATGCAAACAGTAGATTTCGCAAGGCGGAACCACTTGGAACGAATTTTCAAGCTGACACAAGTTTCGATATATAAACTCCCGCACTTTACGTAGGACTACCATTTAATTGTTAACAAAACGTCATTACATGCACTCAAGCACAGGGGTAACTGGAACGCCAATGCATTTTTTCGCAAAGTTCGGGAATTTACATTTCGAAACTGGTGTCATCCTGAGAATGCGTTCCAAGTGGATCCGCCTTGCGAAACCCACTGCTTGAATTTGTAAATTGCAATATGGGCCATAAGATAGTTAGCTAAAAAGTTTAGTACCGGATTCTTGTTAATTAGTCGATTTTGTGTTTCAGATTTTAGTGCAAGTGGTATCCGCCCCTGCGAGTAGACCAGCTCGTCAACAAGAACAGACCTTTACAAAATAAAAAGAATTTCAAAGTATTCCATGAAACACACTGCATGTATATATATTGCCACGGGACTGCCGCTCGAGCACGTACATTGCGCCTATTCGCGAGCTTGTTTTACGCCCAGAAAAACACTTTTATGTAGCACATTTTGAGCCACAAAGAGCGGGAGTCTCTCGCATTGCTCTATAATTTTCTCCTTGTGACTTTTCAATTAAGACAAATGACCTAATTAGGGGAAAGCAAGAAATAAACTGAGTGCTTGAAACCGACGGCAAACATTACCTTTGTTCTCTCCAGCTACGTAGCGTCTGTATATTTTAATGTTCGGCTCAATTTAGGTGAAGCACCCTGCATACTGCTTTGCAATTCGAATTATTCTCCACGGTTTCCTATATCACCACCGATGAAGGCCATAGAGCGGCACGTCACCAAAGGTTTTACTCAACATGAGCGAACATCCCATATACCAACGGTGGTAAGGCGTGAGATGAACAAGAAGATAGCCGATAGTGTAAAAGTCCTATTGCTTTAGGTTTACATGCCGTCTATAGATTCACTACAGACAAAAGTCGTTCATCGGCGGCACAACCCGTGTACGCTGTAGACAAGCGCACATACCGGTGGATAATACGGAGATACGGTAAATATTAGCCACTGGAGTTGTATACTGGTGAGATTGCTTTTGAGCCTATGCGTAGATTTTAGCATACACATTGTGCATATCTCCGCATTTATTGATCATATGACATGAGCCACGTAGTCGCTCTCGGCAATCCCAAGACAGTCTTCACAGTTGTCAAAGCATGACCTTTGCGGCAGTAGAATAAAGAAAACAAAACGCCGATCCAATCCTTCTAACGCATGTTATGAACACCAATTGTAGCTACAAGCGAATTGGAAACAGGCATCAAGCTAACAGCACAGAGACTCGTAATGTTTGTAGCTGACAACACAGACTTTGTGAGTGTGCGATGAACCGATGTCGCACATGTCCTGTGCGCCTTGTGTGTCTTCCGATACTCAGATACTTTTCACGTTGCCCTCATATCTCTGCTGCGTCAGCAATATCGGGTGGTTTTTCGTAGACTGATATCCGGCTAAATAATGTCATCAGTTTCTCACTCATTTAATTAAGTGCCAAATCATCTGAACCCACCCAGTGCTTCGCAGGAGGTATTCCTGTGGGCCGAGCATAAGCGTACGCAATTACTGTATAGGTTTATTTGAGCTATGATTGGAACAGAAAACTTGCACCAACATGTGTGCAGGTATCCCACTTGGCAGTACGCTGGAAGATATGCCAGAAATGCATTGTATTACTCATCGTCGTTGGCAATGACGCAAGCCACTGACGGGCCTTGTAACGGCTTTGGGAAACACTGAACTCATCAAAGTGTGCGTTTCATTTCCATACGATAGCCCACAGCGTTTGTAATACAACGCAGCAATGCCTTTCCTTTATCCATGAAAAATAAACAGAAAAAATGGAAAAGAAAAGCAACCCATTTCGCGCTCATGGCGCGCAGAGAGAGAGAGAGCCCCTGTAATGAAAAGGAAAAGGGCACTCGGACTTTTCGGAAAATAGCACTCGCACCCTCGTCACCCTGGGTGGCAGCTTGCGAGATTTTAGTGCCACGCAACGGCGGCGCGCCATGTTTCCACGTCATTTTCAATTCTCAACGGCAGCGCCAGGCACGTAACGCTTGTTTCTGCGGTGTGCGGTGTCTCCCCCTACCTTGGTGTCTGTCACACGTCAACTACACGACAACTACACTGAACGTTAAGTTTTAGCAAGGATGTTTTCCGTCAATAGCTCATGATTAGGTGAGCGCGTTTCGTAGAGCGAACCGGCTGCATGTAGTGTAGGCGACTCGGGCATAGTCTAGATTTGTCGTTTACATGATTTGATAACGCGCTCTCTTTATCGCTTCCACTATAGGGAATGTTTTACGGGAAGCGATCAATCAGGACTGTTGATTTTAGCGTCATAGTTGATGTAGGTAACAATGAAAATGCACCATGATTTACGTTGATACTGAGCAGCCATAAAGAGGACTATTGGTGTTGAGCAGCCAGTGTGGGTAATCACCGTCTAGTATTGCAACTAGTCCACCGCCGGTGAATATTTTGTTTGAAGAGTTGCTTAAACACGCCAAAATGCCGGGGAAAAAAATGTCACAAAACTACAAAAGGCTAACAAAAAAGCATTTACGAACAACGCATTCGTCTGCAGCCTAATTATATAGTGAGGTGAATTTCAGGGCTTTTTCTTTGCAAATAACTTCCACAGCGCATTTCCGACAGGCCTCATCTCGTTTCTTTTCGGGGTGCACATCGAACATGTATTCAGAAAAAGATGAGAATGAAAAAAAGCTATGCCTGCGCTGTGTTTCGCAACTCTCTTTTCGCTTTCAGAGAAATGTTTCAGAAAAGTAGCGATGTTCAAATTATTATTTCCCTAGTTTTTATACACCCAAATTAAACACGCAATTCATCGCCAATCTTCAGCTTTGGATATGGGCTACAAAAACGCAGGTCTACGACGACGACAACAAGAATCGGCGAACAAGATGAGTGGTTCTGAGATTGCAAGAAGCGGGAATCGTCATGTATGTTTGAGGTGAACAAAGCTAGCTCCCCGAAGGCGAACTACATAGAAGTTTCTTTACGAGACAGTTCAATCATTGACTCTGTTGTCTCATAAAAATGCGAATGCTGCTTACTTTATCCCTCTCAACAATATGCATGGCGACGCAGATGACAAAAATTCAGTACAAAAATAAGCTTTAAAATGTGAGACTTCCAGTACAAAGGACACATAAGAACCGAAGGAGCCATGTAGAAGGCTTCATCAACATTTCGGCTGTAGCAAAAGTAAGAGACGGCATCTGCTCTTATTTGTGCTTTCCTTCACTAAAAATTTTAAGTGGCGCAGATGACGATTAAAGATGAAAAAAAACGAGAAGCCCGAACGCAAAATAAGTGCAACGCCGGCGGGACTCGAACCCGCAATCCTCGGTTTAGAATACCGATGCCTTGTCCATTGGGCTACGGCGGCTCTCACGCTGAGACTGCAGCACTTAGTTGGCCAATCCTGGCCAGAGCGTCGCCGCCCCTCGGCGCAACCGCGTGAACGTGCTCGTGCCACTGCTGCCTCCTTCGTCGTCTTCTTCCGCAGCTGATTCCGATGCGGCTCGTCATGGCACCGTTCCCATACTGCCCCTCCCTCTGCGAAGGCGCTGACGGCGCTGGCCCACTGTCACTTGGTGAGGTGATTTCGGTCTCAAGTTCTTTGTCTCAGCATATCGCGAATCGAAAACTCGTATACTGCTGAGCTCAAATTTCGCATTAGAGAATATCGTAATCGTCGTACATAATTACAGCGAATCTGGTAAACTCTAATTCGTCTGCATTTTCTGTGTCCGCATCCGGCAGCAAAAATGTTGGCCGATCGCGGCGGCGGTGTAGGGCCGGGAGCAATGCTTCGTGCCCCCTTAAGGCAGAATCTTTAATTAGTCAGCTAAGTAAAACGAACCGTACATGCATAATTTGAAATCAAGCACACAACAAATCAAACAGCGAACGTTTCAATAAAGAACAAGTATACAAACATCATCCGAACCACTTAATTGAGTATAAGGCACTCCTGACAACAATACCAAGCACGTAGAGCCCCCCGCATACGTTTCCCGGTAAAGATTACTGTTTCGCAAGCTGCCACGCAGACGGCAGCTTTCGACGTGTGGAGGGACGTCCCCAGCCTTTCGCATAAAAGAAGCAGCCTATCAACTGATTTCAATGTTGTTGCAGCACTATAGAAGGGGCCGGCGTGCCGTAAAAAAATCCTTACTCCCGTTACTACCATCCCTTAAAAAAAAAGAGTTCTCTCTATAGAAATCAACACACTTCTTATAGACGACTCTGCCTTTCTATAGATTTGTTCTTCTATTAACACAAAGTCTAGAGTCTCTCTATAGACGACTCTGCCTTTCTATAGATTTGTTCTTCTGTTGATACATAGTCTAGAGTCTGTCTATAGACGCGAGTCGATAGGTTTCTATTTCTTTTTGCCTCCTCCCATCTTATTTATTTCTTCAGACAATTTATTCACAGATACTGGGATCTTTTACAAGATCTTAGCAGGGTGGGAAAATGCAAGTACATTCATACAAACATACTATTCAAGCAATGATGCCGATGCTTCAATTCAACATGCAAAAAGGACAGATTGCATGAAAAAAGGAACAACGAAAAGATGTGCGATTGAGCCAAGAATGTTTGTGCGCCTGAAAACTGGATAAAGAATTTAGTGTAATGACTTCATCAGGACGTTTATTTCAATCAACTATTGTTCTTGTAAGATAAGAACATTTGAAGCAATTGCTATGCAGTGTTAATGGGTTTCCTGTTCGAGACTGTTTATGACGAGTAGCTTAACCAGTTAAGGGTGTTAAGATGTGCGAGGTATCAGTATAATAGTGGCCACTCATTAGCTGAAGAAAGAATTTTAATCGGGAAGCACGATTCGTTCTCTAATCGAAGAGAAGGCACAACGTTTAAGGAGAACTGTTATACAAATTGGACCATAAGAATTGTAGATAAATCGGAAAGCTTTCATTTGAATTCTTTCTAATTTTTCTATATTTATTTTTGTGTAGGGGTCCCGAATGATCATTGCATATTTTAAAGTAGGACGAACTATTGTATGATATGCTTTCAGCAGGGGAGATTGTGAGATATGTGTATGGCCGAGATATGTATAGTGAGATACCTCAGAAATATAAGTGTTCCGGGGAAAATAGTAAAAGAGAAGGGGCTTTTCCGTTCGTGTTATTATCACACAGACGGTCTTTTCATAGTTAACAGACATTTACCATTGATGGCATCTTCGAATTATTTTGCCAAAGTCGCTATTTAGCATGACTTGATCTTCCGGTAAGGCAATTTCATCGTATAGTGTGCAGTCACCCATGTAAACTTTAATTTTGCCAGATACATTAGTGCCAATATCATTTATATAAAGCAAGAATAACAGAGGACCCAGCACGGATCCCTGGGGAACGCCACAAGCGACAGGTAATAAGTTGGAGGAAGTGTCGTTTATCCTAACTTATGGGGAGCTGTTGGTTGGGCATGCTTGTACTCATTTTAGTAGCTTATTTTTGTGAGTAAAAAACTTAATTTGTAAGGTAATTAGCAGTGGGTTACATTGTCGAATGCTTTACTTAAATCCATGAACATAGCGTCGCTTTCTTTTGTACTATTTATTGTTTTGCAAAATCTTGAATATATTCTAGTAATTGAGTGTCTGTGGTAAAGCCCTGCAGAAATTCATGTTGAGCGTTCGTCAAGACGCAATGCTCATCAAAAAAAAAAACGATTACATGCTTATAGATTAGGTGTTCGAAAATATTGTATGTTGTCCAAGTCAGAGAAATTGGTCGATATTTTTTATGCAATTCTTGTTTCCTTATTTATGTAAGAGTTTTATTAGTGCTGTTTTCGAGTCATCCGGAAGCGTGCCATCCTGAAGCGATTTACTAAACAATATTTTCAAGGATATCGCTTGGCCAAGCGTTTTAAGAAGGCATTTGGCATACCACCTGAACAGGGGTTTTCTTTTTGGCAATTTTTAACAGCAAGTGACATATACCATGCTCAGAAATAACAATCAGGAATTGAAGGCCCATCCATGTAAAAACAAGGCAGACAACCTTCATCCTTTGTGAATAGAAAACTAAAATGATTGTTAAATGCAGCACATACAACCTGCTCATCGTGGACCTTATTACCGCCTATTATGGACATATCGGAAAGGGAAGAAGAATGAGTCATCGTCCTCCAGAAACTCCATGGAGACGTTTTCATAAAACTAGGAAGATGTCCATTAAAGCAATTCCGTTTGTCATTTATTATCACTTCTTTTAAATTATTTGACGCTTCCTCAATGACCCTTTCATTATTTGTTCAAGTTTTCAGGTTTGCGCAAGTTTGAATCCGCTTAAGCTTGGGTTGCTTGAGCAAGGCCTCGCGAGAGTTCCAGGGATTCCGACCTGCCACAATCTTCACAACCTTTAGAACAAACTGTGGCAGACAGTTGAATATAATGCCTTTAAATAAAAGCAACACATCGTACATGCTGGCAGTGTTTTATTTAATGTTATCCAGATGAAATGCTCGCGTATCAATTACAGACGCGTCATCTGCAGGCGAAAAATTCGGGTAACACTGAATCTTATCATTTTTACTGCGAGGGGAACATTCCAACGACAATACTACTGCTTGTTGAACTTAAATGCCGTCTGTGACCATACATGAGACGTCATCTTGTACATTTGCACCTACAATAAATGGACAGATAACTGCATAGGAATCTTTGTCGCTTCTAGTGAAATGCTTACCTACCTGTAATCCACCAAAAGCTATAGCAATATCAATGATTTCACGACGAATATTTGTGGTGGAGCGTTACAGGAATGTGCTCCAGTCGACATTCGGCAGGTTACTATCACGGGTTAACATTGCTTTATCCATCTGCTTTTTTTAGTGAGGGTACATGTACCTAACCGACGAGTTAGGGGCCTGTATACGGCACCAAGAATGTATTTGACATTGTTAATACAAAAGTTGCAGAAAAAGCGTTTTACTTCCGAAGTGTCGGGCATTCTTAACATTTGAAGGGCATGTTTAAAAAGAATGGCTACGCCTCCTCCTTTGCGCAATATTTAGTCTTTGCCCAATATTCTGTAGTTTATCGGGACAAATTGGCTATCATACATATCATAATATAACCAGGTTTCAGTCAACACTGAAATATCGGGGTCCAGCGAGCGAAGGATAACTTCAAGCTGTTCGACTTTGTTGACAACGCTGCAGCAGTTAAGGATTAAGATGGTGAATGGCGATTGGCAACGGTTATCACATTCCTTGCTCCATCGTTTCAGCTTACAGCATTTGCGTTTTCCAGATAACACTGACAAACATTTCACCATCTATGCTGCATTTATAGAAAACTATTTTAACTTTGGAGCCTTCATCACATCCTTCTTGTGAGCATTGCCATAATTTTTTTCTTATCTCACGAACTTTGAAAGAAATGTCCTCTGTTATGTAAAGTGTTCTCCCAGCTTTCTTGTGCTCTTTCAGCATTGAACTTTTGTCGCGATAGTCCGAGAACCTTAAGAGCACGGGGCGTGCTTTTATTTTTCTTTCCTAGCCGTTGACATCTTTCCATATTATTGATAGTAAGTCCATGTGTTTCCTTGAAAACACCTTTTCTTGATCACATTCAAGAGACTGTCGTTTATTCCCCCGCCTTCTCAATTTGGGCCGTACACGATCTCATCGTTTCTTCTACCTCTGTTTACTATTTCATCTGCCTTACATACCAAAACGGAGACGTATATTCCAAATCGGTTGCTGCTTTCTTGAGATTAGTTACATCACTTTGCAATAACATTAAAGTACTCGGTTGAGTTTCGAAGATGAGCATGCGCTCTTTTAAATAAGCGATATCTGTTTCAAATGTACTCCGTTTAGACAGTACATAATTGATACAGGCACTTATGTTACTTTGGACAGATAAAAGCTGCGACAACCCCTACTCAATAACGGCACATGCCAGAAGATTCGTTTTGAAAGGTTACAAAGCCGTCACACCACTGCTTACAGTCTATAGTCTACTCCGCAAATAACTCTCTTGGCAGCAAAGCATCAGCAGGAATCGATTATCGGATCGGATACAGAACTAGTCGTTCACCTAATGTACCTGTGCAAGCAAGAAGAAGCGTTCGAGCAACATGCTGAAGCTGCTGCTGCTGCTGCATTGCCCACTGCCGCGGCGCTGGAACGACGGAGCTTTAATACTGTTGCCGCGCTAGGAGTTGCTTTAATAGTTGCCGGGCTAGGAGCATCCACGGGAGTGCGCAGAATCATCAGAGAAGGAAGAACGTGCGCAGGAAATTCACGCCCACCACACGCCTGGACCATAGGGCTGAACCATGAAGAATTGACGGTAATCACCACATGTTCGAGCGGTGCAGGGCACGCCATGCGCCTGTGACGAACGGCATAGCCAGCCGAGAAATCCAGAAGCTGTGCAAACAAGAAGAAGCGTTTAGGTAATATGCTCAAGCTGCTGCTGCTGCATTGCCCCCTCCACTGTAGAGGGTGTGTAGAAACAGTCGCTTAGGTGTTTGTTTCTTTTTGTCTACTTCGGCTCTATAGATATCCCATGGACGAATGTCGATACAGTCTATATTTTTGGCAATTCTGTGTTCGTAGACTGTAGGCTTAAGTCGATAAGCTTTCTTTTTCTTTTTACCTACTCCCGCTTTATGGATCGCATATAGCCAAAGTTCATAAGCACTTTGTTCTATTTGTCCGCTTCTGCTCTATAGACTACTTATTGCAGTTTACAATAGGTAGTCAGGCACAGGAAGTGGTAAGGGAATACATCTACGTAGGACAGGTAGTGACTGCGGATCCGGATCATGAGACTGAAATAATCAGAAGAGTAAGAATGGGCTGGGGTGCGTTTGGCAGGCATTCTCAGATCTTGAACACCAGGTTGCCATTATCCCTCAAGAGAAAAGTTTATAAGAGCTGTGTCTTACCAGTACTCACGTACGGGGCAGCAACCTGGATGCTTACGAAAAGGGTTCTACTTAAATTGAGGGCGACGCAACGAGCTATGGAAAGAAGAATGATAGGTTTAACGTTAAGGGATAAGAAAAGAGCAGATAGGGTGAGGGAACAAACGCGAGTTAATGATATCTTAGTTGAAATCAAGAAAAAGAAATGGGGGCATGGGCAGGACACGTAATGAGGAGGGAAGATAACCGATGGTCATGAAGAGTTACGGAATGGATCCCAAGGGAAGGGAATCGTAGCAGAGAGGGGCAGAAAGTTAGGTGGGCGGATAAAATGAAGTTTGCAGGGACAACATGGCCACAATTAGTACATGACCGGGGTAGTTTGAGAAGTATGGGAGAGGCCTTTGCCCTGCAGTGGGCATAACTAGGATGATGATGATGATGATGCTCTATAGACTCCCTTAGGGCAAATGTTGAAGCAGTATTTAGTTATTGTTTCCAATGTTTCTATGTAGACTGTCTCGAATATTTTTCACTCCTCCAAGCTTATAAATTGTCTATAGACGAACGTTGATAAGCTGTTTGTTCTATTTGTCCGGTACTGCTCTATAGACTCCCTATGTACAAATGTTGACACCGTCTTTATTGTTTCCATTATTTGTCTACAGACTGTCTGGAATATTTTTCACTTCTCCAAGCTTATAAATTGTCTATAGACGAACGTTGATAAGCTGTTTGTTCTATTTGTCCGGTACTGCTCTATAGACTCCCTATGTACAAATGTTGACACCGTCTTTATTGTTTCCATTATTTGTCTACAGACTGTCTGGAATATTTTTCACTTCTCCAAGCTTATAAATTGTCTATAGACGAACGTTCATAAGCTTTCCATTTCTGTTTACTCCCATTCTAAAGCCAGCCTAGCGAAAAAATTGTTGTCATCCTTTTTCCTTTTGTATGCCTCCGCCCCACTGATTACCTGAAGAAAAAATTCGATGCAGTTTCGGTTTTTCCTTATTGTTTCTTAGTCTATAGAGTGTCTATGGACAAGAGTCGATAAGGTGTATATTTTTTGTCCATCCCGAGTCTATACCTTGTTCGCGTGCACACACACACACGCACACAGACATATATATATATATATATATATATATATATATATCAATATAGCACTGAGAAATGAACTCGACGTACGTGAAAACACGGTACATCAGCCGAGCAGTTTGACACTAAGAAAGAACATGTTTTCACTTAGGTGCTGTTTATTCTCTTCTGCTGCACCAACGCAGCCAACGTGCTTTGTTCGCCGCCGCCGCCACACACCACATACATGGTGTGTCAGCGAAGACTTTCGAATATGTTTAAAAGCTGCCTGTTGCAGATATCACAATCCTAGTTCATGAGCTGGTCTACTCGAAGCGGCGGACAATACTTGCGCAAAAAATTGAGATTCAAGATCGACTAACGAATAAGAAATTACGTATTAAGTTTTTATGTATTTACATTATGGCACATATTGCAATTTGCAAATTCCAGCCGTGGAGCTCCTAAGGCTAGGCTAAATATCTGATTGCCCATATTGCAATTTACAAATGCAAACAGTAGATTTCGCAAGGCGGAACCACTTGGAACGAATTTTCAAGCTGACACAAGTTTCGATATATAAACTCCCGCACTTTACGTAGGACTACCATTTAATTGTTAACAAAACGTCATTACATGCACTCAAGCACAGGGGTAACTGGAACGCCAATGCATTTTTTCGCAAAGTTCTGGAATTTACATTTCGAAACTGGTGTCATCCTGAGAATGCGTTCCAAGTGGATCCGCCTTGCGAAATCCACTGCTTGAATTTGTAAATTGCAATATGGGCCATAAGATAGTTAGCTAAAAAGTTTAGTACCGGATTCTTGTTAATTAGTCGATTTTGTGTTTCAGATTTTAGTGCAAGTGGTATCCGCCCCTGCGAGTAGACCAGCTCGTCAACAAGAACAGACCTTTACAAAATAAAAAGAATTTCAAAGTATTCCATGAAACACACTGCATGTATATATATTGCCACGGGACTGCCGCTCGAGCACGTACATTGCGCCTATTCGCGAGCTTGTTTTACGCCCAGAAAAACACTTTTATGCAGCACATTTTGAGCCACAAAGAGCGGGAGTCTCTCGCATTGCTCTATAATTTTCTCCTTGTGACTTTTCAATTAAGACAAATGACCTAATTAGGGGAAAGCAAGAAATAAACTGAGTGCTTGAAACCGACGGCAAACATTACCTTTGTTCTCTCCAGCTACGTAGCGTCTGTATATTTTAATGTTCGGCTCAATTTAGGTGAAGCACCCTGCATACTGCTTTGCAATTCGAATTATTCTCCACGGTTTCCTATATCACCACCGATGAAGGCCATAGAGCGGCACGTCACCAAAGGTTTTACTCAACATGAGCGAACATCCCATATACCAACGGTGGTAAGGCGTGAGATGAACAAGAAGATAGCCGATAGTGTAAAAGTCCTATTGCTTTAGGTTTACATGCCGTCTATAGATTCACTACAGACAAAAGTCGTTCATCGGAGCCACAACCCGTGTACGCTGTAGACAAGCGCACATACCGGTGGATAATACGGAGATACGGTAGATATTAGCCACTGGAGTTGTATACTGGTGAGATTGCTTTAGAGCCTATGCGTAGATTTTAGCATACACATTGTGCATATCTCCGCATTTATTGATCATATGACATGAGCCACGTAGTCGCTCTCGGCAATCCCAAGAAAGTCTTCACAGTTGTCAAAGCATGACCTTTGCGGCAGTAGAATAAAGAAAACAAAACGCCGATCCAATCCTTCTAACGCATGTTATGAACACCAATTCTAGCTACAAGCGAATTGGAAACAGGCATCAAGCTAACAGCACAGAGACTCGTAATGTTTGTAGCTGACAACACAGACTTTGTGAGTGTGCGATGAACCGATGTCGCACATGTCCTGTGCGCCTTGTGTGTCTTCCGATACTCAGATACTTTTCACGTTGCCCTCATATCTCTGCTGCGTCAGCAATATCGGGTGGTTTTTCGTAGACTGATATCCGGCTAAATAATGTCATCAGTTTCTCACTCATTTAATTAAGTGCCAAATCATCTGAACCCACCCAGTGCTTCGCAGGAGGTATTCCTGTGGGCCGAGCATAAGCGTACGCAATTACTGTATAGGTTTATTTGAGCTATGATTGGAACAGAAAACTTGCACCAACATGTGTGTAGGTATCCCACTTGGCAGTACGCTGGAAGATATGCCAGAAATGCATTGTATTACTCATCGTCGTTGGCAATGACGCAAGCCACTGACGGGCCTTGTAACGGCTTTGGGAAACACTGAACTCATCAAAGTGTGCGTTTCATTTCCATACGATAGCCCACAGCGTTTGTAATACAACGCAGCAATGCCTTTCCTTTATCCATGAAAAATAAACAGAAAAAATGGAAAAGAAAAGCAACCCATTTCGCGCTCATGGCGCGCAGAAAGAGAGAGAGAGCCCCTGTAATGAAAAGGAAAAGGGCACTCGGACTTTTCGGAAAATGGCACTCGCACCCTCGTCACCATGGGTGGCAGCTTGCGAGATTTTAGTGCCACGCAACGGCGGCGCGCCATGTTTCCACGTCATTTTCAATTCTCAACGGCAGCGCCAGGCACGTAACGCTTGTTTCTGCGGTGTGCGGTGTCTCCCCCTACCTTGGTGTCTGTCACACGTCAACTACACGACAACTACACTGAACGTTAAGTTTTAGCAAGGATGTTTTCCGTCAATAGCTCATGATTAATTGAGCGCGTTTCGTAGAGCGAACCGGCTGCATGTAGTGTAGGCGACTCGGGCATAGTCTAGATTTGTCGTTTACATGATTTGATAACGCGCTCTCTTTATCGCTTCCACTATAGGGAATGTTTTACGGGAAGCGATCAATCAGGACTGTTGATTTTAGCGTCATAGTTGATGTAGGTAACAATGAAAATGCACCATGATTTACGTTGATACTGAGCAGCCATAAAGAGGACTATTGGTGTTGAGCAGCCAGTGTGGGTAATCACCGTCTAGTATTGCAACTAGTCCACCGCCGGTGAATATTTTGTTTGAAGAGTTGCTTAAACACGCCAAAATGCCGGGGAAAAAAATGTCACAAAACTACAAAAGGCTAACAAAAAAGCATTTACGAACAGCGCATTCGTCTGCAGCCTAATTATATAGTGAGGTGAATTTCAGGGCTTTTTCTTTGCAAATAACTTCCACAGCGCATTTCCGACAGGCCTCATCTCGTTTCTTTTCGGGGTGCACATCGAACATGTATTCAGAAAAAAATGAGAATGAAAAAAAGCTATGCCTGCGCTGTGTTTCGCAACTCTCTTTTCGCTTTCAGAGAAATGTTTCAGAAAAGTAGCGATGTTCAAATTATTATTTCCCTAGTTTTTATACACCCAAATTAAACACGCAATTCATCGCCAATCTTCAGCTTTGGATATGGGCTACAAAAACTCAGGTCTACGACGACGACAACAAGAATCGGCGAACAAGATGAGTGGTTCTGAGATTGCAAGAAGCGGGAATCGTCATGTATGTTTGAGGTGAACAAAGCTAGCTCCCCGAAGGCGAACTACATAGAAGTTTCTTTACGAGACAGTTCAATCATTGACTCTGTTGTCTCATAAAAATGCGAATGCTGCTTACTTTATCCCTCTCAACAATATGCATGGCGACGCAGATGACAAAAATTCAGTACAAAAATAAGCTTTAAAATGTGAGACTTCCAGTACAAAGGACACATAAGAACCGAAGGAGCCATGTAGAAGGCTTCATCAACATTTCGGCTGTAGCAAAAGTAAGAGACGGCATCTGCTCTTATTTGTGCTTTGCTTCACTAAAAATTTTAAGTGGCGCAGATGACGATTAAAGATGAAAAAAAACGAGAAGCCCGAACGCAAAATAAGTGCAACGCCGGCGGGACTCGAACCCGCAATCCTCGGTTTAGAATACCGATGCCTTGTCCATTGGGCTACGGCGGCTTTTTTTTTTTTTTTTTTTTTCTTTATTTCCAATGTGACAACACAAAATAGAGAAACCAACACAAAAATGTTAAATGCGCCAACCAGTAGCTTGTTGACGCGACATTGCTAAAAATGTTTTAATGACACTAGGTCATTAAGTTCAGGATACCATGTTGGCTGTTCGTCCTGGGACTGGTACACATCTCGGATATAGGCAATGCTTTCAATGAAGTTTTCTCTTACCGATCTTACAATAGGATCTGCATGTCTGACAGCCATTCTTGTTTTCCACATGCTATGCATGCTTAATACCATGAACATGTCATAGGGCACACCCCCGTCATTGTTAACCGCAAGAAAGTTAATTCCATATGGTGTGAGGGGCAAATCTTTTTTCAGCGTCCTCTGGAGGACATCCCAATGAAAAATTGAATCTAAACAGTCTAGGAATATATGTGTTACTGTTTCTGGCTTGTGGCATAAAATGCAATCAACTGACCCGGGAAGAAAAAAGCCCTTTTCCTGCAGCCAGGGTTTGACTGGGAGCGTGCCACTATGGAGTTGAAAAAAGAAAGTTTTCACAGACGACCGAACCGGCATTTTTTTAACTCTCTTTAAAACATCCTTACCCGGACCGACAGAAAAAATGGCTCGATATAAAGGTACTGGAAGCATCACGTCACGGAGATCTTTGTACAATTGTTTCTTTGATACTATAATGAGATAATCAAAAGAGAAACGTACTCGAAGAATCTTGAAGGCACTTACAACTTCGCGTAGATACCCGCACAAGCCGCTTCCAGTAACGCCACACGATGACACAATAAACTCGGGGAGAACATTCTGCAGTCTCACTTGAAGCACTGCTCGTAAAAATGGGTCATGCTGGTCCCGCAAGAAAATAAACCTTGAGACAATCTGCCTCAGAAAAAGATGAGCTAAGCCAAGCCCTCCTGCTTTCAGTGAGTGAAATAAGTTGAGACGACTTGTGCGTTCCCATGTTGAATTCCATACAAACGATGCAAGAATTCTATGGAATTTCTGCGCACTAGTTCGTGACATAGCGAGCACCTGCAACACATACCAAATTCGCGCAACAAGGAACGTATTGCAAATAGTTGACCTGGTAAATATGGATAAATTTTTCCCACCCCATTTCGTAGTTTCCTGGCGCATTCTCTCAGCTTCTTCTCTCCAGTATTCTGTAGGCTCATCATACCAGTTTAAAGGTGCTCCTAGGTATTTTGTAGGAGAGACTGTCCACTGTAAATTTTCAAAGACATTGGGCTTCTCATCCCAGCTGCCATGCCAAAAACCGGCGCACTTCTCCCAGTTAACAGCGCTTCCAGACATATTGCAATACGTTCGAGCTTGTTTAACAGTTTCACGGACACTTTCTTTATCCCCACAAAAGATGGCTACATCATCCGCATACGAGAGAATTTTGACTTCACTGCCCATTAAACGGAAACCGCGTATTTTCCCATTGTGTATAACTTTTAAGCAAAAAGGCTCCAAGTAAATTGCGAAGAGAAGTGACGAAGCTGGGCATCCTTGTTTTATGCTTCTACATAAGTTAATATTTCCAGAGAGTTGTTTATTCACTAATAAGTTAGTGCTACACCCTTCGTAAGAAAGTTTTAAGCCTTCTAATATAATGTTTCCAACATTCACGTGCTCTAGAATATTGGGCTACGGCGGCTCTCACGCTGAGACTGCAGCACTTAGTTGGCCAATCCTGGCCAGAGCGTCGCCGCCCCTCGGCGCAACCGCGTGAACGTGCTCGTGCCACTGCTGCCTCCTTCGTCGTCTTCTTCCGCAGCTGATTCCGATGCGGCTCGTCATGGCACCGTTCCCATACTGCCCCTCCCTCTGCGAAGGCGCTGACGGCGCTGGCCCACTGTCACTTGGTGAGGTGATTTCGGTCTCAAGTTCTTTGTCTCAGCATATCGCGAATCGAAAACTCGTATACTGCTGAGCTCAAATTTCGCATTAGAGAATATCGTAATCGTCGTACATAATTACAGCGAATCTGGTAAACTCTAATTCGTCTGCATTTTCTGTGTCCGCATCCGGCAGCAAAAATGTTGGCCGATCGCGGCGGCGGTGTAGGGCCGGGAGCAATGCTTCGTGCCCCCTTAAGGCAGAATCTTTAATTAGTCAGCTAAGTAAAACGAACCGTACATGCATAATTTGAAATCAAGCACACAACAAATCAAACAGCGAACGTTTCAATAAAGAACAAGTATACAAACATCATCCGAACCACTTAATTGAGTATAAGGCACTCCTGACAACAATACCAAGCACGTAGAGCCCCCCGCATACGTTTCCCGGTAAAGATTACTGTTTCGCAAGCTACCACGCAGACGGCAGTTTTCGACGTGTGGAGGGACGTCCCCAGCCTTTCGCATAAAAGAAGCAGCCTATCAACTGATTTCAATGTTGTTGCAGCACTATAGAAGGGGCCGGCGTGCCGTAAAAAAATCCTTACTCCCGTTACTACCATCCCTTAAAAAAAAGAGTTCTCTCTATAGAAATCAACACACTTCTTATAGACGACTCTGCCTTTCTATAGATTTGTTCTTCTATTAACACAAAGTCTAGAGTCTCTCTATAGACGACTCTGCCTTTCTATAGATTTGTTCTTCTGTTGATACATAGTCTAGAGTCTGTCTATAGACGCGAGTCGATAGGTTTCTATTTCTTTTTGCCTCCTCCCATCTTATTTATTTCTTCAGACAATTTATTCACAGATACTGGGATCTTTTACAAGATCTTAGCAGGGTGGGAAAATGCAAGTACATTCATACAAACATACTATTCAAGCAATGATGCCGATGCTTCAATTCAACATGCAAAAAGGACAGATTGCATGAAAAAAGGAACAAAGAAAAGATGTGCGATTGAGCCAAGAATGTTTGTGCGCCTGAAAACTGGATAAAGAATTTAGTGTAATGACTTCATCAGGACGTTTATTTCAATCAACTATTGTTCTTGTAAGATAAGAACATTTGAAGCAATTGCTATGCAGTGTTAATGGGTTTCCTGTTCGAGACTGTTTATGACGAGTAGCTTAACCAGTTAAGGGTGTTAAGATGTGCGAGGTATCAGTATAATAGTGGCCACTCATTAGCTGAAGAAAGAATTTTAATCGGGAAGCACGATTCGTTCTCTAATCGAAGAGAAGGCACAACGTTTAAGGAGAACTGTTATACAAATTGGACCATAAGAATTGTAGATAAATCGGAAAGCTTTCATTTGAATTCTTTCTAATTTTTCTATATTTATTTTTGTGTAGGGGTCCCGAATGATCATTGCATATTTTAAAGTAGGACGAACTATTGTATGATATGCTTTCAGCAGGGGAGATTGTGAGATATGTGTATGGCCGAGATATGTATAGTGAGATACCTCAGAAATATAAGTGTTCCGGGGAAAATAGTAAAAGAGAAGGGGCTTTTCCGTTCGTGTTATTATCACACAGACGGTCTTTTCATAGTTAACAGACATTTACCATTGATGGCATCTTCGAATTATTTTGCCAAAGTCGCTATTTAGCATGACTTGATCTTCCGGTAAGGCAATTTCATCGTATAGTGTGCAGTCACCCATGTAAACTTTAATTTTGCCAGATACATTACTGCCAATATCATTTATATAAAGCAAGAATAACAGAGGACCCAGCACGGATCCCTGGGGAACGCCAGAAGCGACAGGTAATAAGTTGGAGGAAGTGTCGTTTATCCTAACTTATGGGGAGCTGTTGGTTGGGCATGCTTGTATTCATTTTAGTAGCTTATTTTTGTGAGTAAAAAACTTAATTTGTAAGGTAATTAGCAGTGGGTTACATTGTCGAATGCTTTACTTAAATCCATGAACATAGTGTCGCTTTCTTTTGTACTATTTATTGTTTTGCAAAATCTTGAATATATTCTAGTAATTGAGTGTCTGTGGTAAAGCCCTGCAGAAATTCATGTTGAGCGTTCGTCAAGACGCAATGCTCATCAAAAAAAAACGATTACATGCTTATAGATTAGGTGTTCGAAAATATTGTATGTTGTCCAAGTCAGAGAAATTGGTAGATATTTTTTATGCAATTCTTGTTTCCTTATTTATGTAAGAGTTTTATTAGTGCTGTTTTCGAGTCATCCGGAAGCGTGCCATCCTGAAGCGATTTACTAAACAATATTTTCAGGGATATCGCTTGGCCAAGCGTTTTAAGAAGGCATTTGGCATACCACCTGAACAGGGGTTTTCTTTTTGGCAATTTTTAACAGCAAGTGACATATACCATGCTCAGAAATAACAATCAGGAATTGAAGGCCCATCCATGTAAAAACAAGGCAGACAACCTTCATCCTTTGTGAATAGAAAACTAAAATGATTGTTAAATGCAGCACATACAACCTGCTCATCGTGGACCTTATTACCGCCTATTATGGACATATCGGAAAGGGAAGAAGAATGAGTCATCGTCCTCCAGAAACTCCATGGAGACGTTTTCATAAAACTAGGAAGATGTCCATTAAAGCAATTCCGTTTGTCATTTATTATCACTTCTTTTAAATTATTTTACGCTTCCTCAATGACCCTTTCATTATTTGTTCAAGTTTTCAGGTTTGCGCAAGTTTGAATCCGCTTAAGCTTGGGTTGCTTGAGCAAGGCCTCGCGAGAGTTCCAGGGATTCCGACCTGCCACAATCTTCACAACCTTTAGAACAAACTGTGGCAGACAGTTGAATATAATGCCTTTAAATAAAAGCAACACATCGTACATGCTGGCAGTGTTTTATTTAATGTTATCCAGATGAAATGCTCGCGTATCAATTACAGACGCGTCATCTGCAGGCGAAAAATTCGGGTAACACTGAATCTTATCATTTTTACTGCGAGGGGAACATTCCAACGACAATACTACTGCTTGTTGAACTTAAATGCCGTCTGTGACCATACATGAGACGTCATCTTGTATATTTGCACCTACAATAAATGGACAGATAACTGCATAGGAATCTTTGTCGCTTCTAGTGAAATGCTTACCTACCTGTAATCCACCAAAAACTATAGCAATATCAATGATTTCACGACGAATATTTGTGGTGGAGCGTTACAGGAATGTGCTCCAGTCGACATTCGGCAGGTTACTATCACGGGTTAACATTGCTTTATCCATCTGCTTTTTTTAGTGAGGGTACATGTACCTAACCGACGAGTTAGGGGCCTGTATACGGCACCAAGAATGTATTTGACATTGTTAATACAAAAGTTGCAGAAAAAGCGTTTTACTTCCGAAGTGTCGGGCATTCTTAACATTTGAAGGGCATGTTTAAAAAGAATGGCTACGCCTCCTCCTTTGCGCAATATTTAGTCTTTGCCCAATATTCTGTAGTTTATCGGGACAAATTGGCTATCATACATATCATAATATAACCAGGTTTCAGTCAACACTGAAATATCGGGGTCCAGCGAGCGAAGGATAACTTCAAGCTGTTCGACTTTGTTGACAACGCTGCAGCAGTTAAGGATTAAGATGGTGAATGGCGATTGGCAACGGTTATCACATTCTTTGCTCCATCGTTTCAGCTTACAGCATTTGCGTTTTCCAGATAACACTGACAAACATTTCACCATCTATGCTGCATTTATAGAAAACTATTTTAACTTTGGAGCCTTCATCACATCCTTCTTGTGAGCATTGCCATAATTTTTTTCTTATCTCACGAACTTTGAAAGAAATGTCCTCTGTTATGTAAAGTGTTCTCCCAGCTTTCTTGTGCTCTTTCAGCATTGAACTTTTGTCGCGATAGTCCGAGAACCTTAAGAGCACGGGGCGTGCTTTTATTTTTCTTTCCTAGCCGTTGACATCTTTCCATATTATTGATAGTAAGTCCATGTGTTTCCTTGAAAACACCTTTTCTTGATCACATTCAAGAGACTGTCGTTTATTCCCCCGCCTTCTCAATTTGGGCCGTACACGATCTCATCGTTTCTTCTACCTCTGTTTACTATTTCATCTGCCTTACATACCAAAACGGAGACGTATATTCCAAATCGGTTGCTGCTTTCTTGAGATTAGTTACATCACTTTGCAATAACATTAAAGTACTCGGTTGAGTTTCGAAGATGAGCATGCGCTCTTTTAAATAAGCGATATCTGTTTCAAATGTACTCCGTTTAGACAGTACATAATTGATACAGGCACTTATGTTACTTTGGACAGATAAAAGCTGCGACAACCCCTACTCAATAACGGCACATGCCAGAAGATTCGTTTTGAAAGGTTACAAAGCCGTCACACCACTGCTTACAGTCTATAGTCTACTACGCAAATAACTCTCTTGGCAACAAAGCATCAGCAGGAATCGATTATCGGATCCGATACAGAACTAGTCGTTCACGTAATGTACCTGTGCAAGCAAGAAGAAGCGTTCGAGCAACATGCTGAAGCTGCTGCTGCTGCTGCATTGCCCACTGCCGCGGCGCTGGAACGACGGAGCTTTAATACTGTTGCCGCGCTAGGAGTTGCTTTAATAGTTGCCGGGCTAGGAGCATCCACGGGAGTGCGCAGAATCATCAGAGAAGGAAGAACGTGCGCAGGAAATTCACGCCCACCACACGCCTGGACCATAGGGCTGAACCATGAAGAATTGACGGTAATCACCACATGTTCGAGCGGTGCAGGGCACGCCATGCGCCTGTGACGAACGGCATGGCCAGCCGAGAAATCCAGAAGCTGTGCAAACAAGAAGAAGCGTTTAGGTAATATGTTCAAGCTGCTGCTGCTGCATTGCCCCCTCCACTGTAGAGGGTCTGTAGAAACAGTCGCTTAGGTGTTTGTTTCTTTTTGTCTACTTCGGCTCTATAGATATCCCATGGACGAATGTCGATACAGTCTATATTTTTGGCAATTCTGTGTTCGTAGACTGTAGGCTTAAGTCGATAAGCTTTCTTTTTCTTTTTACCTACTCCCGCTTTATGGATCGCATATAGCCAAAGTTCATAAGCAGTTTGTTCTATTTGTCCGCTTCTGCTCTATAGACTACTTATTGCAGTTTACAATAGGTAGTCAGGCACAGGAAGTGGTAAGGGAATACATCTACGTAGGACAGGTAGTGACTGCGGATCCGGATCATGAGACTGAAATAATCAGAAGAATAAGAATGGGCTGGGGTGCGTTTGGCAGGCATTCTCAGATCTTGAACACCAGGTTGCCATTATCCCTCAAGAGAAAAGTTTATAAGAGCTGTGTCTTACCAGTACTCACGTACGGGGCAGCAACCTGGATGCTTACGAAAAGGGTTCTACTTAAATTGAGGGCGACGCAACGAGCTATGGAAAGAAGAATGATAGGTTTAACGTTAAGGGATAAGAAAAGAGCAGATAGGGTGAGGGAACAAACGCGAGTTAATGATATCTTAGTTGAAATCAAGAAAAAGAAATGGGGGCATGGGCAGGACACGTAATGAGGAGGGAAGATAACCGATGGTCATGAAGAGTTACGGAATGGATCCCAAGGGAAGGGAATCGTAGCAGAGAGGGGCAGAAAGTTAGGTGGGCGGATAAAATGAAGTTTGCAGGGACAACATGGCCACAATTAGTACATGACCGGGGTAGTTGGAGAAGTATGGGACAGGCCTTTGCCCTGCAGTGGGCATAACTAGGATGATGATGATGATGATGCTCTATAGACTCCCTTAGGGCAAATGTTGAAGCAGTATTTAGTTATTGTTTCCAATGTTTCTATGTAGACTATCTCGAATATTTTTCACTCCTCCAAGCTTATAAATTGTCTATAGACGAACGTTGATAAGCTGTTTGTTCTATTTGTCCGGTACTGCTCTATAGACTCCCTATGTACAAATGTTGACACCGTCTTTATTGTTTCCATTATTTGTCTACAGACTGTCTGGAATATTTTTCACTTCTCCAAGCTTATAAATTGTCTATAGACGAACGTTCATAAGCTTTCCATTTCTGTCTACTCCCATTCTAAAGCCAGCCTAGCGAAAAAATTGTTGTCATCCTTTTTCCTTTTGTATGCCTCCGCCCCACTGATTACCTGAAGAAAAAATTCGATGCAGTTTCGGTTTTTCCTTATTGTTTCTTAGTCTATAGAGTGTCTATGGACAAGAGTCGATAAGGTGTATATTTTTTGTCCATCCCGAGTCTATACCTTGTTCGCGTGCACACACACACACGCACACAGACATATATATATATATATATATATATATATATATATATATATATATATATAAATATATATATATATATATATATATATATATATATATATATCTATATATATATATATATATATATATATATATATATATATATATCAATATAGCACAGAGAAATGAACTCGACGTACGTGAAAACACGGTACATCAGCCGAGCAGTTTGACACTAAGAAAGAACATGTTTTCACTTAGGTGCTGTTTATTCTCTTGTGCTGCACCAACGCAGCCAACGTGCTTTGTTCGCCGCCGCCGCCACACACCACATACATGGTGTGTCAGCGAAGACTTTCGAATATGTTTAAAAGCTGCCTGTTGCAGATATCACAATCCTAGTTCATGAGCTGGTCTACTCGAAGCGGCGGACAATACTTGCGCAAAAAATTGAGATTCAAGATCGACTAACGAATAAGAAATTACGTATTAAGTTTTTATGTATTTACATTATGGCACATATTGCAATTTGCAAATTCCAGCCGTGGAGCTCCTAAGGCTAGGCTAAATATCTGATTGCCCATATTGCAATTTACAAATGCAAACAGTAGATTTCGCAAGGCGGAACCACTTGGAACGAATTTTCAAGCTGACACAAGTTTCGATATATAAACTCCCGCACTTTACGTAGGACTACCATTTAATTGTTAACAAAACGTCATTACATGCACTCAAGCACAGGGGTAACTGGAACGCCAATGCATTTTTTCGCAAAGTTCGGGAATTTACATTTCGAAACTGGTGTCATCCTGAGAATGCGTTCCAAGTGGATCCGCCTTGCGAAATCCACTGCTTGAATTTGTAAATTGCAATATGGGCCATAAGATAGTTAGCTAAAAAGTTTAGTACCGGATTCTTGTTAATTAGTCGATTTTGTGTTTCAGATTTTAGTGCAAGTGGTATCCGCCCCTGCGAGTAGACCAGCTCGTCAACAAGAACAGACCTTTACAAAATAAAAAGAATTTCAAAGTATTCCATGAAACACACTGCATGTATATATATTGCCATGGGACTGCCGCTCGAGCACGTACATTGCGCCTATTCGCTAGCTTGTTTTACGCCCAGAAAAACACTTTTATGTAGCACATTTTGAGCCACAAAGAGCGGGAGTCTCTCGCATTGCTCTATAATTTTCTCCTTGTGACTTTTCAATTAAGACAAATGACCTAATTAGGGGAAAGCAAGAAATAAACTGAGTGCTTGAAACCGACGGCAAACATTACCTTTGTTCTCTCCAGCTACGTAGCGTCTGTATATTTTAATGTTCGGCTCAATTTAGGTGAAGCACCCTGCATACTGCTTTGCAATTCGAATTATTCTCCACGGTTTCCTATATCACCACCGATGAAGGCCATAGAGCGGCACGTCACCAAAGGTTTTACTCAACATGAGCGAACATCCCATATACCAACGGTGGTAAGGCGTGAGATGAACAAGAAGATAGCCGATAGTGTAAAAGTCCTATTGCTTTAGGTTTACATGCCGTCTATAGATTCACTACAGACAAAAGTCGTTCATCGGCGGCACAACCCGTGTACGCTGTAGACAAGCGCACATACCGGTGGATAATACGGAGATACGGTAGATATTAGCCACTGGAGTTGTATACTGGTGAGATTGCTTTTGAGCCTATGCGTAGATTTTAGCATACACATTGTGCATATCTCCGCATTTATTGATCATATGACATGAGCCACGTAGTCGCTCTCGGCAATCCCAAGACAGTCTTCACTGTTGTCAAAGCATGACCTTTGCGGCAGTAGAATAAAGAAAACAAAACGCCGATCCAATCCTTCTAACGCATGTTATGAACACCAATTGTAGCTACAAGCGAATTGGAAACAGGCATCAAGCTAACAGCACAGAGACTCCTAATGTTTGTAGCTGACAACACAGACTTTGTGAGTGTGCGATGAACCGATGTCGCACATGTCCTGTGCGCCTTGTGTGTCTTCCGATACTCAGATACTTTTCACGTTGCCCTCATATCTCTGCTGCGTCAGCAATATCGGGTGGTTTTTCGTAGACTGATATCCGGCTAAATAATGTCATCAGTTTCTCACTCATTTAATTAAGTGCCAAATCATCTGAACCCACCCAGTGCTTCGCAGGAGGTATTCCTGTGGGCCGAGCATAAGCGTACGCAATTACTGTATAGGTTTATTTGAGCTATGATTGGAACAGAAAACTTGCACCAACATGTGTGCAGGTATCCCACTTGGCAGTACGCTGGAAGATATGCCAGAAATGCATTGTATTACTCATCGTCGTTGGCAATGACGCAAGCCACTGACGGGCCTTGTAACGGCTTTGGGAAACACTGAACTCATCAAAGTATGCGTTTCATTTCCATACGATAGCCCACAGCGTTTGTAATACAACGCAGCAATGCCTTTCCTTTATCCATGAAAAATAAACAGAAAAAATGGAAAAGAAAAGCAACCCATTTCGCGCTCATGGCGCGCAGAGAGAGAGAGAGCCCCTGTAATGAAAAGGAAAAGGGCACTCGGACTTTTCGGAAAATGGCACTCGCACCCTCGTCGCCCTGGGTGGCAGCTTGCGGGATTTTAGTGGCAAGCAACGGCGGCGCGCCATGTTTCCACGTCATTTTCAATTCTCAACGGCAGCGCCAGGCACGTAACGCTTGTTTCTGCGGTGTGCGGTGTCTCCCCCTACCTTGGTGTCTGTCACACGTCAACTACACGACAACTACACTGAACGTTAAGTTTTAGCAACGATGTTTTCCGTCAATAGCTCATGATTAGGTGAGCGCGTTTCGTAGAGCGAACCGGCTGCATGTAGTGTAGGCGACTCGGGCATAGTCTAGATTTGTCGTTTACATGATTTGATAACGCGCTCCCTTTATCGCTTCCACTATAGGGAATGTTTTACGGGAAGCGATCAATCAGGACTGTTGATTTTAGCGTCATAGTTGATGTAGGTAACAATGAAAATGCACCATGATTTACGTTGATACTGAGCAGCCATAAAGAGGACTATTGGTGTTGAGCAGCCAGTGTGGGTAATCACCGTCTAGTATTGCGACTAGTCCACCGCCGGTGAATATTTTGTTTGAAGAGTTGCTTAAACACGCCAAAATGCCGGGGAAAAAAATGTCACAAAACTACAAAAGGCTAACAAAAAAGCATTTACGAACAGCGCATTCGTCTGCAGCCTAATTATATAGTGAGGTGAATTTCAGGGCTTTTTCTTTGCAAATAACTTCCACAGCGCATTTCCGACAGGCCTCATCTCGTTTCTTTTCGGGGTGCACATCGAACATGTATTCAGAAAAAAATGAGAATGAAAAAAAGCTATGCCTGCGCTGTGTTTCGCAACTCTCTTTTCGCTTTCAGAGGAATGTTTCAGAAAAGTAGCGATGTTCAAATTATTATTTCCCTAGTTTTTATACACCCAAATTAAACACGCAATTCATCGCCAATCTTCAGCTTTGGATATGGGCTACAAAAACGCAGGTCTACGACGACGACAACAAGAATCGGCGAACAAGATGAGTGGTTCTGAGATTGCAAGAAGCGGGAATCGTCATGTATGTTTGAGGTGAACAAAGCTAGCTCCCCGAAGGCGAACTACATAGAAGTTTCTTTACGAGACAGTTCAATCATTGACACTGTTGTCTCATAAAAATGCGAATGCTGCTTACTTTATCCCTCTCAACAATATGCATGGCGACGCAGATGACAAAAATTCAGTACAAAAATAAGCTTTAATATGTGAGACTTCCAGTACAAAGGACACATAAGAACCGAAGGAGCCATGTAGAAGGCTTCATCAACATTTCGGCTGTAGCAAAAGTGAGAGACGGCATCTGCTCTTATTTGTGCTTTGCTTCACTAAAAATTTTAAGTGGCGCAGATGACGATTAAAGATGAAAAAAAACGAGAAGCCCGAACGCAAAATAAGTGCAACGCCGGCGGGACTCGAACCCGCAATCCTCGGTTTAGAATACCGATGCCTTGTCCATTGGGCTACGGCGGCTCTCACGCTGAGCCTGCAGCACTTAGTTGGCCAATCCTGGCCAGAGCGTCGCCGCCCCTCGGCGCAACCGCGTGAACGTGCTCGTGCCACTGCTGCCTCCTTCGTCGTCTTCTTCCGCAGCTGATTCCGATGCGGCTCGTCATGGCACCGTTCCCATACTGCCCCTCCCTCTGCGAAGGCGCTGACGGCGCTGGCCCACTGTCACTTGGTGAGGTGATTTCGGTCTCAAGTTCTTTGTCTCAGCATATCGCGAATCGAAAACTCGTATACTGCTGAGCTCAAATTTCGCATTAGAGAATATCGTAATCGTCGTACATAATTACAGCGAATCTGGTAAACTGTAATTCGTCTGCATTTTCTGTGTCCGCATCCGGCAGCAAAAATGTTGGCCGATCGCGGCGGCGGTGTAGGGCCGGGAGCAATGCTTCGTGCCCCCTTAAGGCAGAATCTTTAATTAGTCAGCTAAGTAAAACGAACCGTACATGCATAATTTGAAATCAAGCACACAACAAATCAAACAGCGAACGTTTCAATAAAGAACAAGTATACAAACATCATCCGAACCACTTAATTGAGTATAAGGCACTCCTGACAACAATACCAAGCACGTAGAGCCCCCCGCATACGTTTCCCGGTAAAGATTACTGTTTCGCAAGCTGCCACGCAGACGGCAGCTTTCGACGTGTGGAGGGACGTCCCCAGCCTTTCGCATAAAAGAAGCAGCCTATCAACTGATTTCAATGTTGTTGCAGCACTATAGAAGGGGCCGGCGTGCCGTAAAAAAATCCTTACTCCCGTTACTACCATCCCTTAAAAAAAAGAGTTCTCTCTATAGAAATCAACACACTTCTTATAGACGACTCTGCCTTTCTATAGATTTGTACTTCTATTAACACAAAGTCTAGAGTCTCTCTATAGACGACTCTGCCTTTCTATAGATTTGTTCTTCTGTTGATACATAGTCTAGAGTCTGTCTATAGACGCGAGTCGATAGGTTTCTATTTCTTTTTGCCTCCTCCCATCTTATTTATTTCTTCAGACAATTTATTCACAGATACTGGGATCTTTTACAAGATCTTAGCAGGGTGGGAAAATGCAAGTACATTCATACAAACATACTATTCAAGCAATGATGCCGATGCTTCAATTCAACATGCAAAAAGGACAGATTGCATGAAAAAAGGAACAAAGAAAAGATGTGCGATTGAGCCAAGAATGTTTGTGCGCCTGAAAACTGGATAAAGAATTTAGTGTAATGACTTCATCAGGACGTTTATTTCAATCAACTATTGTTCTTGTAAGATAAGAACATTTGAAGCAATTGCTATGCAGTGTTAATGGGTTTCCTGTTGGAGACTGTTTATGACGAGTAGCTTAACCAGTTAAGGGTGTTAAGATGTGCGAGGTATCAGTATAATAGTGGCCACTCATTAGCTGAAGAAAGAATTTTAATCGGGAAGCACGATTCGTTCTCTAATCGAAGAGAAGGCACAACGTTTAAGGAGAACTGTTATACAAATTGGACCATAAGAATTGTAGATAAATCGGAAAGCTTTCATTTGAATTCTTTCTAATTTTTCTATATTTATTTTTGTGTAGGGGTCCCGAATGATCATTGCATATTTTAAAGTAGGACGAACTATTGTATGATATGCTTTCAGCAGGGGAGATTGTGAGATATGTGTATGGCCGAGATATGTATAGTGAGATACCTCAGAAATATAAGTGTTCCGGGGAAAATAGTAAAAGAGAAGGGGCTTTTCCGTTCGTGTTATTATCACACAGACGGTCTTTTCATAGTTAACAGACATTTACCATTGATGGCATCTTCGAATTATTTTGCCAAAGTCGCTATTTAGCATGACTTGATCTTCCGGTAAGGCAATTTCATCGTATAGTGTGCAGTCACCCATGTAAACTTTAATTTTGCCAGATACATTACTGCCAATATCATTTATATAAAGCAAGAATAACAGAGGACCCAGCACGGATCCCTGGGGAACGCCACAAGCGACAGGTAATAAGTTGGAGGAAGTGTCGTTTATCCTAACTTATGGGGAGCTGTTGGTTGGGCATGCTTGTATTCATTTTAGTAGCTTATTTTTGTGAGTAAAAAACTTAATTTGTAAGGTAATTAGCAGTGGGTTACATTGTCGAATGCTTTACTTAAATCCATGAACATAGCGTCGCTTTCTTTTGTACTATTTATTGTTTTGCAAAATCTTGAATATATTCTAGTAATTGAGTGTCTGTGGTAAAGCCCTGCAGAAATTCATGTTGAGCGTTCGTCAAGACGCAATGCTCATCAAAAAAAAAAAAACGATTACATGCTTATAGATTAGGTGTTCGAAAATATTGTATGTTGTCCAAGTCAGAGAAATTGGTCGATATTTTTTATGCAATTCTTGTTTCCTTATTTATGTAAGAGTTTTATTAGTGCTGTTTTCGAGTCATCCGGAAGCGTGCCATCCTGAAGCGATTTACTAAACAATATTTTCAAGGATATCGCTTGGCCAAGCGTTTTAAGAAGGCATTTGGCATACCACCTGAACAGGGGTTTTCTTTTTGGCAATTTTTAACAGCAAGTGACATATACCATGCTCAGAAATAACAATCAGGAATTGAAGGCCCATCCATGTAAAAACAAGGCAGACAACCTTCATCCTTTGTGAATAGAAAACTAAAATGATTGTTAAATGCAGCACATACAACCTGCTCATCGTGGACCTTATTACCGCCTATTATGGACATATCGGAAAGGGAAGAAGAATGAGTCATCGTCCTCCAGAAACTCCATGGAGACGTTTTCATAAAACTAGGAAGATGTCCATTAAAGCAATTCCGTTTGTCATTTATTATCACTTCTTTTAAATTATTTGACGCTTCCTCAATGACCCTTTCATTATTTGTTCAAGTTTTCAGGTTTGCGCAAGTTTGAATCCGCTTAAGCTTGGGTTGCTTGAGCAAGGCCTCGCGAGAGTTCCAGGGATTCCGACCTGCCACAATCTTCACAACCTTTAGAACAAACTGTGGCAGACAGTTGAATATAATGCCTTTAAATAAAAGCAACACATCGTACATGCTGGCAGTGTTTTATTTAATGTTATCCAGATGAAATGCTCGCGTATCAATTACAGACGCGTCATCTGCAGGCGAAAAATTCGGGTAACACTGAATCTTATCATTTTTACTGCGAGGGGAACATTCCAACGACAATACTACTGCTTGTTGAACTTAAATGCCGTCTGTGACCATACATGAGACGTCATCTTGTATATTTGCACCTGCAATAAATGGGCAGATAACTGCATAGGAATCTTTGTCGCTTCTAGTGAAATGCTTACCTACCTGTAATGCACCAAAAACTATAGCAATATCAATGATTTCACGACGAATATTTGTGGTGGAGCGTTACAGGAATGTGCTCCAGTCGACATTCGGCAGGTTACTATCACGGGTTAACATTGCTTTATCCATCTGCTTTTTTTAGTGAGGGTACATGTACCTAACCGACGAGTTAGGGGCCTGTATACGGCACCAAGAATGTATTTGACATTGTTAATACAAAAGTTGCAGAAAAAGCGTTTTACTCCCGAAGTGTCGGGCATTCTTAACATTTGAAGGGCATGTTTAAAAAGAATGGCTACGCCTCCTCCTTTGCGCAATATTTAGTCTTTGCCCAATATTCTGTAGTTTATCGGGACAAATTGTCTATCATACATATCATAATATAACTAGGTTTAAGTCTACACTGAAATATCGGGGTCCAGCGAGCGAAGGATAACTTCAAGCTGTTCGACTTTGTTGACAACGCTGCAGCAGTTAAGGATTAAGATGGTGAATGGCGATTGGCAACGGTTATCACATTCTTTGCTCCATCGTTTCAGCTTACAGCATTTGCGTTTTCCAGATAACACTGACAAACATTTCACCATCTATGCTGCATTTATAGAAAACTATTTTAACTTTGGAGCCTTCATCACATCCTTCTTGTGAGCATTGCCATAATTTTTTTCTTATCTCACGAACTTTGAAAGAAATGTCCTCTGTTATGTAAAGTGTTCTCCCAGCTTTCTTGTGCTCTTTCAGCATTGAACTTTTGTCGCGATAGTCCGAGAACCTTAAGAGCACGGGGCGTGCTTTTATTTTTCTTTCCTAGCCGTTGACATCTTTCCATATTATTGATAGTAAGTCCCTGTGTTTCCTTGAAAACACCTTTTCTTGATCACATTCAAGAGACTGTCGTTTATTCCCCCGCCTTCTCAATTTGGGCCGTACACGATCTCATCGTTTCTTCTACCTCTGTTTACTATTTCATCTGCCTTACATACCAAAAAGGAGACGTATATTCCAAATCGGTTGCTGCTTTCTTGAGATTAGTTACATCACTTTGCAATAACATTAAAGTACTCGGTTGAGTTTCGAAGATGAGCATGCGCTCTTTTAAATAGGCGATATCTGTTTCAAATGTACTCCGTTTAGACAGTACATAATTGATACAGGCACTTATGTTACTTTGGACAGATAAAAGCTGCGACAACCCCTACTCAATAACGGCACATGCCAGAAGATTCGTTTTGAAAGGTTACAAAGCCGTCACACCACTGCTTAGTCTATAGTCTACTACGCAAATAACTCTCTTGGCAACAAAGCATCAGCAGGAATCGATTATCGGATCGGATACAGAACTAGTCGTTCACGTAATGTACCTGTGCAAGCAAGAAGAAGCGTTCGAGCAACATCCTGAAGCTGCTGCTGCTGCTGCATTGCCCACTGCCGCGGCGCTGGAACGACGGAGCTTTAATACTGTTGCCGCGCTAGGAGTTGCTTTAATAGTGGCCGGGCTAGGAGCATCCACGGGAGTGCGCAGAATCATCAGAGAAGGAAGAACGTGCGCAGGAAATTCACGCCCACCACACGCCTGGACCATAGGGCTGAACCATGAAGAATTGACGGTAATCACCACATGTTCGAGCGGTGCAGGGCACGCCATGCGCCTGTGACGAACGGCATAGCCAGCCGAGAAATCCAGAAGCTGTGCAAACAAGAAGAAGCGTTTAGGTAATATGTTCAAGCTGCTGCTGCTGCATTGCCCCCTCCACTGTAGAGGGTCTTTAGAAACAGTCGCTTAGGTGTTTGTTTCTTTTTGTCTACTTCGGCTCTATAGATATCCCATGGACGAATGTCGATACAGTCTATATTTTTGGCAATTCTGTGTTCGTAGACTGTAGGCTTAAGTCGATAAGCTTTCTTTTTCTTTTTACCTACTCCCGCTTTATGGATCGCATATAGCCAAAGTTCATAAGCAGTTTGTTCTATTTGTCCGCTTCTGCTCTATAGACTACTTATTGCAGTTTACAATAGGTAGTCAGGCACAGGAAGTGGTAAGGGAATACATCTACGTAGGACAGGTAGTGACTGCGGATCCGGATCATGAGACTGAAATAATCAGAAGAATAAGAATGGGCTGGGGTGCGTTTGGCAGGCATTCTCAGATCTTGAACACCAGGTTGCCATTATCCCTCAAGAGAAAAGTTTATAAGAGCTGTGTCTTACCAGTACTCACGTACGGGGCAGCAACCTGGATGCTTACGAAAAGGGTTCTACTTAAATTGAGGGCGACGCAACGAGCTATGGAAAGAAGAATGATAGGTTTAACGTTAAGGGATAAGAAAAGAGCAGATAGGGTGAGGGAACAAACGCGAGTTAATGATATCTTAGTTGAAATCAAGAAAAAGAAATGGGGGCATGGGCAGGACACGTAATGAGGAGGGAAGATAACCGATGGTCATGAAGAGTTACGTAATGGATCCCAAGGGAAGGGAATCGTAGCAGAGAGGGGCAGAAAGTTAGGTGGGCGGATAAAATGAAGTTTGCAGGGACAACATGGCCACAATTAGTACATGACCGGGGTAGTTGGAGAAGTATGGGAGAGGCCTTTGCCCTGCAGTGGGCATAACTAGGATGATGATGATGATGATGATGATTCTCTATAGACTCCCTTAGGGCAAATGTTGAAGCAGTATTTAGTTATTGTTTCCAATGTTTCTATGTAGAC
The DNA here is from genome assembly GCF_050947875.1 of Dermacentor variabilis. NCBI lineage: Eukaryota > Metazoa > Arthropoda > Arachnida > Ixodida > Ixodidae > Dermacentor > Dermacentor variabilis. Next base: position 41,234,021 of record NW_027460291.1, read on the forward strand.
TGTCTCGAATATTTTTCACTCCTCCAAGCTTATAAATTGTCTATAGACGAACGTTGATAAGCTGTTTGTTCTATTTGTCCGGTACTGCTCTATAGACTCCCTATGTACAAATGTTGACACCGTCTTTATTGTTTCCATTATTTGTCTACAGACTGTCTGGAATATTTTTCACTTCTCCAAGCTTATAAATTGTCTATAGACGAACGTTCATAAGCTTTCCATTTCTGTCTACTCCCATTCTAAAGCCAGCCTAGCGAAAAAATTGTTGTCATCCTTTTTCCTTTTGTATGCCTCCGCCCCACTGATTACCTGAAGAAAAAATTCGATGCAGTTTCGGTTTTTCCTTATTGTTTCTTAGTCTATAGAGTGTCTATGGACAAGAGTCGATAAGGTGTATATTTTTTGTCCATCCCGAGTCTATACCTTGTTCGCGTGCACACACACACACGCACACAGACATATATATATATATATATATATATATATATATATATATATATATATATATATATATATATATATATATCAATATAGCACAGAGAAATGAACTCGACGTACGTGAAAACACGGTACATCAGCCGAGCAGTTTGACACTAAGAAAGAACATGTTTTCACTTAGGTGCTGTTTATTCTCTTGTGCTGCACCAACGCAGCCAACGTGCTTTGTTCGCCGCCGCCGCCACACACCACATACATGGTGTGTCAGCGAAGACTTTCGAATATGTTTAAAAGCTGCCTGTTGCAGATATCACAATCCTAGTTCATGAGCTGGTCTACTCGAAGCGGCGGACAATACTTGCGTAAAAAATTGAGATTCAAGATCGACTAACGAATAAGAAATTACGTATTAAGTTTTTATGTATTTACATTATGGCACATATTGCAATTTGCAAATTCCAGCCGTGGAGCTCCTAAGGCTAGGCTAAATATCTGATTGCCCATATTGCAATTTACAAATGCAAACAGTAGATTTCGCAAGGCGGAACCACTTGGAACGAATTTTCAAGCTGACACAAGTTTCGATATATAAACTCCCGCACTTTACGTAGGACTACCATTTAATTGTTAACAAAACGTCATTACATGCACTCAAGCACAGGGGTAACTGGAACGCCAATGCATTTTTTCGCAAAGTTCGGGAATTTACATTTCGAAACTGGTGTCATCCTGAGAATGCGTTCCAAGTGGATCCGCCTTGCGAAATCCACTGCTTGAATTTGTAAATTGCAATATGGGCCATAAGATAGTTAGCTAAAAAGTTTAGTACCGGATTCTTGTTAATTAGTCGATTTTGTGTTTCAGATTTTAGTGCAAGTGGTATCCGCCCCTGCGAGTAGACCAGCTCGTCAACAAGAACAGACCTTTACAAAATAAAAAGAATTTCAAAGTATTCCATGAAACACACTGCATGTATATATATTGCCACGGGACTGCCGCTCGAGCACGCACATTGCGCCTATTCGCGAGCTTGTTTTACGCCCAGAAAAACACTTTTATGTAGCACATTTTGAGCCACAAAGAGCGGGAGTCTCTTGCATTGCTCTATAATTTTCTCCTTGTGACTTTTCAATTAAGACAAATGACCTAATTAGGGGAAAGCAAGAAATAAACTGAGTTCTTGAAACCGATGGCAAACATTACCGTTGTTCTCTCCAGCTACGTAGCGTCTGTATATTTTAATGTTCGGCTCAATTTAGGTGAAGCACCATGCATACTGCTTTGCAATTCGAATTATTCTCCACGGTTTCCTATGTCACCCCCGATGAAGGCCATAGAGCGGCAAGTCACCAAAGGTTTTACTCAACATGAGCGAACATCCCATATACCAACGGTGGTAAGGCGTGAGATGAACAAGAAGATAGCCGATAGTGTAAAAGTCCTATTGCTTTAGGTTTACATGCCGTCTATAGATTCACTACAGACAAAAGTCGTTCATCGGCGGCACAACCCGTGTACGCTGTAGACAAGCGCACATACCGGTGGATAATACGGAGATACGGTAGATATTAGCCACTGGAGTTGTATACTGGTGAGATTGCTTTTGAGCCTATGCGTAGATTTTAGCATACACATTGTGCATATCTCCGCATTTATTGATTATATGACATGAGCCACGTAGTCGCTCTCGGCAATCCCAAGACAGTCTTCACAGTTGTCAAAGCATGACCTTTGCGGCAGTAGAATAAAGAAAACAAAACGCCGATCCAATCCTTCTAACGCATGTTATGAACACCAATTCTAGCTACAAGCGAATTGGAAACAGGCATCAAGCTAACAGCACAGAGACTCGTAATGTTTGTAGCTGACAACACAGACTTTGTGAGTGTGCGATGAACCGATGTCGCACATGTCCTGTGCGCCTTGTGTGTCTTCCGATACTCAGATACTTTTCACGTTGCCCTCATATCTCTGCTGCATCAGCAATATCGGGTGGTTTTTCGTAGACTGATATCCGGCTAAATAATGTCATCAGTTTCTCACTCATTTAATTAAGTGCCAAATCATCTGAACCCACCCAGTGCTTCGCAGGAGGTATTCCTGTGGGCCGAGCATAAGCGTACGCAATTACTGTATAGGTTTATTTGAGCTATGATTGGAACAGAAAACTTGCACCAACATGTGTGCAGGTATCCCACTTGGCAGTACGCTGGAAGATATGCCAGAAATGCATTGTATTACTCATCGTCGTTGGCAATGACGCAAGCCACTGACGGGCCTTGTAACGGCTTTGGGAAACACTGAACTCATCAAAGTGTGCGTTTCATTTCCATACGATAGCCCACAGCGTTTGTAATACAACGCAGCAATGCCTTTCCTTTATCCATGAAAAATAAACAGAAAAAATGGAAAAGAAAAGCAACCCATTTCGCGCTCATGGCGCGCAGAGAGAGAGAGAGCCCCTGTAATGAAAAGGAAAAGGGCACTCGGACTTTTCGGAAAATGGCACTCGCACCCTCGTCGCCCTGGGTGGCAGCTTGCGGGATTTTAGTGGCAAGCAACGGCGGCGCGCCATGTTTCCACGTCATTTTCAATTCTCAACGGCAGCGCCAGGTGCGTAACGCTTGTTTCTGCGGTGTGCGGTGTCTCCCCCTACCTTGGTGTCTGTCACACGTCAACTACACGACAACTACACTGAACGTTAAGTTTTAGCAAGGATGTTTTCCGTCAATAGCTCATGATTAGGTGAGCGCGTTTCGTAGAGCGAACCGGCTGCATGTAGTGTAGGCGACTCGGGCATAGTCTAGATTTGTCGTTTACATGATTTGATAACGCGCTCCCTTTATCGCTTCCACTATAGGGAATGTTTTACGGGAAGCGATCAATCAGGACTGTTGATTTTAGCGTCATAGTTGATGTGGGTAACAATGAAAATGCACCATGATTTACGTTGATACTGAGCAGCCATAAAGAGGACTATTGGTGTTGAGCAGCCAGTGTGGGTAATCACCGTCTAGTATTGCGACTAGTCCACCGCCGGTGAATATTTTGTTTGAAGAGTTGCTTAAACACGCCAAAATGCCGGGGAAAAAAATGTCACAAAACTACAAAAGGCTAACAAAAAAGCATTTACGAACAACGCATTCGTCTGCAGCCTAATTATATAGTGAGGTGAATTTCAGGGCTTTTTCTTTGCAAATAACTTCCACAGCGCATTTCCGACAGGCCTCATCTCGTTTCTTTTCGGGGTGCACATCGAACATGTATTCAGAAAAAAATGAGAATGAAAAAAAGCTATGCCTGCGCTGTGTTTCGCAACTCTCTTTTCGCTTTCAGAGAAATGTTTCAGAAAAGTAGCGATGTTCAAATTATTATTTCCCTAGTTTTTATACACCCAAATTAAACACGCAATTCATCGCCAATCTTCAGCTTTGGATATGGGCTACAAAAACTCAGGTCTACGACGACGACAACAAGAATCGGCGAACAAGATGAGTGATTCTGAGATTGCAAGAAGCGGGAATCGTCATGTATGTTTGAGGTGAACAAAGCTAGCTCCCCGAAGGCGAACTACATAGAAGTTTCTTTACGAGACAGTTCAATCATTGACTCTGTTGTCTCATAAAAATGCGAATGCTGCTTACTTTATCCCTCTCAACAATATGCATGGCGACGCAGATGACAAAAATTCAGTACAAAAATAAGCTTTAATATGTGAGACTTCCAGTACAAAGGACACATAAGAACCGAAGGAGCCATGTAGAAGGCTTCATCAACATTTCGGCCGTAGCAAAAGTAAGAGACGGCATCTGCTCTTATTTGTGCTTTGCTTCACTAAAAATTTTAAGTGGCGCAGATGACGATTAAAGATGAAAGAAAACGAGAAGCCCGAACGCAAAATAAGTGCAACGCCGGCGGGACTCGAACCCGCTATCCTCGGTTTAGAATACCGATGCCTTGTCCATTGGGCTACGGCGGCTCTCACGCTGAGCCTGCAGCACTTAGTTGGCCAATCCTGGCCAGAGCGTCGCCGCCCCTCGGCGCAACCGCGTGAACGTGCTCGTGCCACTGCTGCCTCCTTCGTCGTCTTCTTCCGCAGCTGATTCCGATGCGGCTCGTCATGGCACCGTTCCCATACTGCCCCTCCCTCTGCGAAGGCGCTGACGGCGCTGGCCCACTGTCACTTGGTGAGGTGATTTCGGTCTCAAGTTCTTTGTCTCAGCATATCGCGAATCGAAAACTCGTATACTGCTGAGCTCAAATTTCGCATTAGAGAATATCGTAATCGTCTTACATAATTACAGCGAATCTGGTAAACTGTAATTCGTCTGCATTTTCTGTGTCCGCATCCGGCAGCAAAAATGTTGGCCGATCGCGGCGGCGGTGTAGGGCCGGGAGCAATGCTTCGTGCCCCCTTAAGGCAGAATCTTTAATTAGTCAGCTAAGTAAAACGAACCGTACATGCATAATTTGAAATCAAGCACACAACAAATCAAACAGCGAACGTTTCAATAAAGAACAAGTATACAAACATCATCCGAAGCACTTAATTGAGTATAAGGCACTCCTGACAACAATACCAAGCACGTAGAGCCCCCCGCATACGTTTCCCGGTAAAGATTACTGTTTCGCAAGCTACCACGCAGACGGCAGTTTTCGACGTGTGGAGGGACGTCCCCAGCCTTTCGCATAAAAGAAGCAGCCTATCAACTGATTTCAATGTTGTTGCAGCACTATAGAAGGGGCCGGCGTGCCGTAAAAAAATCCTTACTCCCGTTACTACCATCCCTTAAAAAAAAGAGTTCTCTCTATAGAAATCAACACACTTCTTATAGACGACTCTGCCTTTCTATAGATTTGTTCTTCTATTAACACAAAGTCTAGAGTCTCTCTATAGACGACTCTGCCTTTCTATAGATTTGTTCTTCTGTTGATACATAGTCTAGAGTCTGTCTATAGACGCGAGTCGATAGGTTTCTATTTCTTTTTGCCTCCTCCCATCTTATTTATTTCTTCAGACAATTTATTCACAGATACTGGGATCTTTTACAAGATCTTAGCAGGGTGGGAAAATGCAAGTACATTCATACAAACATACTATTCAAGCAATGATGCCGATGCTTCAATTCAACATGCAAAAAGGACAGATTGCATGAAAAAAGGAACAAAGAAAAGATGTGCGATTGAGCCAAGAATGTTTGTGCGCCTGAAAACTGGATAAAGAATTTAGTGTAATGACTTCATCAGGACGTTTATTTCAATCAACTATTGTTCTTGTAAGATAAGAACATTTGAAGCAATTGCTATGCAGTGTTAATGGGTTTCCTGTTCGAGACTGTTTATGACGAGTAGCTTAACCAGTTAAGGGTGTTAAGATGTGCGAGGTATCAGTATAATAGTGGCCACTCATTAGCTGAAGAAAGAATTTTAATCGGGAAGCACGATTCGTTCTCTAATCGAAGAGAAGGCACAACGTTTAAGGAGAACTGTTATACAAATTGGACCATAAGAATTGTAGATAAATCGGAAAGCTTTCATTTGAATTCTTTCTAATTTTTCTATATTTATTTTTGTGTAGGGGTCCCGAATGATCATTGCATATTTTAAAGTAGGACGAACTATTGTATGATATGCTTTCAGCAGGGGAGATTGTGAGATATGTGTATGGCCGAGATATGTATAGTGAGATACCTCAGAAATATAAGTGTTCCGGGGAAAATAGTAAAAGAGAAGGGGCTTTTCCGTTCGTGTTATTATCACACAGACGGTCTTTTCATAGTTAACAGACATTTACCATTGATGGCATCTTCGAATTATTTTGCCAAAGTCGCTATTTAGCATGACTTGATCTTCCGGTAAGGCAATTTCATCGTATAGTGTGCAGTCACCCATGTAAACTTTAATTTTGCCAGATACATTACTGCCAATATCATTTATATAAAGCAAGAATAACAGAGGACCCAGCACGGATCCCTGGGGAACGCCACAAGCGACAGGTAATAAGTTGGAGGAAGTGTCGTTTATCCTAACTTATGGGGAGCTGTTGGTTGGGCATGCTTGTATTCATTTTAGTAGCTTATTTTTGTGAGTAAAAAACTTAATTTGTAAGGTAATTAGCAGTTGGTTACATTGTCGAATGCTTTACTTAAATCCATGAACATAGCGTCGCTTTCTTTTGTACTATTTATTGTTTTGCAAAATCTTGAATATATTCTAGTAATTGAGTGTCTGTGGTAAAGCCCTGCAGAAATTCATGTTGAGCGTTCGTCAAGACGCAATGCTCATCAAAAAAAAAAAAACGATTACATGCTTATAGATTAGGTGTTCGAAAATATTGTATGTTGTCCAAGTCAGAGAAATTGGTCGATATTTTTTATGCAATTCTTGTTTCCTTATTTATGTAAGAGTTTTATTAGTGCTGTTTTCGAGTCATCCGGAAGCGTGCCATCCTGAAGCGATTTACTAAACAATATTTTCAAGGATATCGCTTGGCCAAGCGTTTTAAGAAGGCATTTGGCATACCACCTGAACAGGGGTTTTCTTTTTGGCAATTTTTAACAGCAAGTGACATATACCATGCTCAGAAATAACAATCAGGAATTGAAGGCCCATCCATGTAAAAACAAGGCAGACAACCTTCATCCTTTGTGAATAGAAAACTAAAATGATTGTTAAATGCAGCACATACAACCTGCTCATCGTGGACCTTATTACCGCCTATTATGGACATATCGGAAAGGGAAGAAGAATGAGTCATCGTCCTCCAGAAACTCCATGGAGACGTTTTCATAAAACTAGGAAGATGTCCATTAAAGCAATTCCGTTTGTCATTTATTATCACTTCTTTTAAATTATTTGACGCTTCCTCAATGACCCTTTCATTATTTGTTCAAGTTTTCAGGTTTGCGCAAGTTTGAATCCGCTTAAGCTTGGGTTGCTTGAGCAAGGCCTCGCGAGAGTTCCAGGGATTCCGACCTGCCACAATCTTCACAACCTTTAGAACAAACTGTGGCAGACAGTTGAATATAATGCCTTTAAATAAAAGCAACACATCGTACATGCTGGCAGTGTTTTATTTAATGTTATCCAGATGAAATGCTCGCGTATCAATTACAGACGCGTCATCTGCAGGCGAAAAATTCGGGTAACACTGAATCTTATCATTTTTACTGCGAGGGGAACATTCCAACGACAATACTACTGCTTGTTGAACTTAAATGCCGTCTGTGACCATACATGAGACGTCATCTTGTATATTTGCACCTACAATAAATGGGCAGATAACTGCATAGGAATCTTTGTCGCTTCTAGTGAAATGCTTACCTACCTGTAATCCACCAAAAACTATAGCAATATCAATGATTTCACGACGAATATTTGTGGTGGAGCGTTACAGGAATGTGCTCCAGTCGACATTCGGCAGGTTACTATCACGGGTTAACATTGCTTTATCCATCTGCTTTTTTTAGTGAGGGTACATGTACCTAACCGACGAGTTAGGGGCCTGTATACGGCACCAAGAATGTATTTGACATTGTTAATACAAAAGTTGCAGAAAAAGCGTTTTACTCCCGAAGTGTCGGGCATTCTTAACATTTGAAGGGCATATTTAAAAAGAATGGCTACGCCTCCTCCTTTGCGCAATATTTAGTCTTTGCCCAATATTCTGTAGTTTATCGGGACAAATTGGCTATCATACATATCATAATATAACCAGGTTTCAGTCAACACTGAAATATCGCGGTCCAGCGAGCGAAGGATAACTTCAAGCTGTTCGACTTTGTTGACAACGCTGCTGCAGTTAAGGATTAAGATGGTGAATGGCGATTGGCAACGGTTATCACATTCTTTGCTCCATCGTTTCAGCTTACAGCATTTGCGTTTTCCAGATAACACTGACAAACATTTCACCATCTATGCTGCATTTATAGAAAACTATTTTAACTTTGGAGCCTTCATCACATCCTTCTTGTGAGCATTGCCATAATTTTTTTCTTATCTCACGAACTTTGAAAGAAATGTCCTCTGTTATGTAAAGTGTTCTCCCAGCTTTCTTGTGCTCTTTCAGCATTGAACTTTTGTCGCGATAGTCCGAGAACCTTAAGAGCACGGGGCGTGCTTTTATTTTTCTTTCCTAGCCGTTGACATCTTTCCATATTATTGATAGTAAGTCCATGTGTTTCCTTGAAAACACCTTTTCTTGATCACATTCAAGAGACTGTCGTTTATTCCCCCGCCTTCTCAATTTGGGCCGTACACGATCTCATCGTTTCTTCTACCTCTGTTTACTATTTCATCTGCCTTACATACCAAAACGGAGACGTATATTCCAAATCGGTTGCTGCTTTCTTGAGATTAGTTACATCACTTTGCAATAACATTAAAGTACTCGGTTGAGTTTCGAAGATGAGCATGCGCTCTTTTAAATAAGCGATATCTGTTTCAAATGTACTCCGTTTAGACAGTACATAATTGATACAGGCACTTATGTTACTTTGGACAGATAAAAGCTGCGACAACCCCTACTCAATAACGGCACATGCCAGAAGATTCGTTTTGAAAGGTTACAAAGCCGTCACACCACTGCTTACAGTCTATAGTCTACTACGCAAATAACTCTCTTGGCAACAAAGCATCAGCAGGAATCGATTATCGGATCGGATACAGAACTAGTCGTTCACCTAATGTACCTGTGCAAGCAAGAAGAAGCGTTCGAGCAACATGCTGAAGCTGCTGCTGCTGCTGCATTGCCCACTGCCGCGGCGCTGGAACGACGGAGCTTTAATACTGTTGCCGCGCTAGGAGTTGCTTTAATAGTTGCCGGGCTAGGAGCATCCACGGGAGTGCGCAGAATCATCAGAGAAGGAAGAACGTGCGCAGGAAATTCACGCCCACCACACGCCTGGACCATAGGGCTGAACCATGAAGAATTGACGGTAATCACCACATGTTCGAGCGGTGCAGGGCACGCCATGCGCCTGTGACGAACGGCATGGCCAGCCGAGAAATCCAGAAGCTGTGCAAACAAGAAGAAGCGTTTAGGTAATATGTTCAAGCTGCTGCTGCTGCATTGCCCCCTCCACTGTAGAGGGTCTGTAGAAACAGTCGCTTAGGTGTTTGTTTCTTTTTGTCTACTTCGGCTCTATAGATATCCCATGGACGAATGTCGATACAGTCTATATTTTTGGCAATTCTGTGTTCGTAGACTGTAGGCTTAAGTCGATAAGCTTTCTTTTTCTTTTTACCTACTCCCGCTTTATGGATCGCATATAGCCAAAGTTCATAAGCAGTTTGTTCTATTTGTCCGCTTCTGCTCTATAGACTACTTATTGCAGTTTACAATAGGTAGTCAGGCACAGGATGTGGTAAGGGAATACATCTACGTAGGACAGGTAGTGACTGCGGATCCGGATCATGAGACTGAAATAATCAGAAGAATAAGAATGGGCTGGGGTGCGTTTGGCAGGCATTCTCAGATCTTGAACACCAGGTTGCCATTATCCCTCAAGAGAAAAGTTTATAAGAGCTGTGTCTTACCAGTACTCACGTACGGGGCAGCAACCTGGATGCTTACGAAAAGGGTTCTACTTAAATTGAGGGCGACGCAACGAGCTATGGAAAGAAGAATGATAGGTTTAACGTTAAGGGATAAGAAAAGAGCAGATAGGGTGAGGGAACAAACGCGAGTTAATGATATCTTAGTTGAAATCAAGAAAAAGAAATGGGGGCATGGGCAGGACACGTAATGAGGAGGGAAGATAACCGATGGTCATGAAGAGTTACGGAATGGATCCCAAGGGAAGGGAATCGTAGCAGAGAGGGGCAGAAAGTTAGGTGGGCGGATAAAATGAAGTTTGCAGGGACAACATGGCCACAATTAGTACATGACCGGGGTAGTTGGAGAAGTATGGGAGAGGCCTTTGCCCTGCAGTGGGCATAACTAGGATGATGATGATGATGATGATGATGATGCTCTATAGACTCCCTTAGGGCAAATGTTGAAGCAGTATTTAGTTATTGTTTCCAATGTTTCTATGTAGACTGTCTCGAATATTTTTCACTCCTCCAAGCTTATAAATTTTCTATAGACGAACGTTGATAAGCTGTTTGTTCTATTTGTCCGGTACTGCTCTATAGACTCCCTATGTACAAATGTTGACACCGTCTTTATTGTTTCCATTATTTGTCTACAGACTGTCTGGAATATTTTTCACTTCTCCAAGCTTATAAATTGTCTATAGACGAACGTTCATAAGCTTTCCATTTCTGTCTACTCCCATTCTAAAGCCAGCCTAGCGAAAAAATTGTTGTCATCCTTTTTCCTATTGTATGCCTCCGCCCCACTGATTACCTGAAGAAAAAATTCGATGCAGTTTCGGTTTTTCCTTATTATTTCTTAGTCTATAGAGCGTCTATGGACAAGAGTCGATAAGGTGTATATTTTTTGTCCATCCCGAGTCTATACCTTGTTCGCGTGCACACACACACACGCACACAGACATATATATATATATATATATATATATATATATATATATATATATATATATATATATATATATATATATATATATATATATATATATATATATATATATATATATATATATAGCACAGAGAAATGAACTCGACGTACGTGAAAACACGGTACATCAGCCGAGCAGTTTGACACTAAGAAAGAACATGTTTTCACTTAGGTGCTGTTTATTCTCTTGTGCTGCACCAACGCAGCCAACGTGCTTTGTTCGCCGCCGCCGCCACACACCACATACATGGTGTGTCAGCGAAGACTTTCGAATATGTTTAAAAGCTGCCTGTTGCAGATATCACAATCCTAGTTCATGAGCTGGTCTACTCGAAGCGGCGGACAATACTTGCGCAAAAAATTGAGATTCAAGATCGACTAACGAATAAGAAATTACGTATTAAGTTTTTATGTATTTACATTATGGCACATATTGCAATTTGCAAATTCCAGCCGTGGAGCTCCTAAGGCTAGGCTAAATATCTGATTGCCCATATTGCAATTTACAAATGCAAACAGTAGATTTCGCAAGGCGGAACCACTTGGAACGAATTTTCAAGCTGACACAAGTTTCGATATATAAACTCCCGCACTTTACGTAGGACTACCATTTAATTGTTAACAAAACGTCATTACATGCACTCAAGCACAGGGGTAACTGGAACGCCAATGCATTTTTTCGCAAAGTTCGGGAATTTACATTTCGAAACTGGTGTCATCCTGAGAATGCGTTCCAAGTGGATCCGCCTTGCGAAACCCACTGCTTGAATTTGTAAATTGCAATATGGGCCATAAGATAGTTAGCTAAAAAGTTTAGTACCGGATTCTTGTTAATTAGTCGATTTTGTGTTTCAGATTTTAGTGCAAGTGGTATCCGCCCCTGCGAGTAGACCAGCTCGTCAACAAGAACAGACCTTTACAAAATAAAAAGAATTTCAAAGTATTCCATGAAACACACTGCATGTATATATATTGCCACGGGACTGCCGCTCGAGCACGTACATTGCGCCTATTCGCGAGCTTGTTTTACGCCCAGAAAAACACTTTTATGTAGCACATTTTGAGCCACAAAGAGCGGGAGTCTCTCGCATTGCTCTATAATTTTCTCCTTGTGACTTTTCAATTAAGACAAATGACCTAATTAGGGGAAAGCAAGAAATAAACTGAGTGCTTGAAACCGACGGCAAACATTACCTTTGTTCTCTCCAGCTACGTAGCGTCTGTATATTTTAATGTTCGGCTCAATTTAGGTGAAGCACCCTGCATACTGCTTTGCAATTCGAATTATTCTCCACGGTTTCCTATATCACCACCGATGAAGGCCATAGAGCGGCACGTCACCAAAGGTTTTACTCAACATGAGCGAACATCCCATATACCAACGGTGGTAAGGCGTGAGACGAACAAGAAGATAGCCGATAGTGTAAAAGTCCTATTGCTTTAGGTTTACATGCCGTCTATAGATTCACTACAGACAAAAGTCGTTCATCGGCGGCACAACCCGTGTACGCTGTAGACAAGCGCACATACCGGTGGATAATACGGAGATACGGTAGATATTAGCCACTGGAGTTGTATACTGGTGAGATTGCTTTTGAGCCTATGCGTAGATTTTAGCATACACATTGTGCATATCTCCGCATTTATTGATCATATGACATGAGCCACGTAGTCGCTCTCGGCAATCCCAAGACAGTCTTCACAGTTGTCAAAGCATGACCATTGCGGCAGTAGAATAAAGAAAACAAAACGCCGATCCAATCCTTCTAACGCATGTTATGAACACCAATTCTAGCTACAAGCGAATTGGAAACAGGCATCAAGCTAACAGCACAGAGACTCGTAATGTTTGTAGCTGACAACACAGACTTTGTGAGTGTGCGATGAACCGATGTCGCACATGTCCTGTGCGCCTTGTGTGTCTTCCGATACTCAGATACTTTTCACGTTGCCCTCATATCTCTGCTGCGTCAGCAATATCGGGTGGTTTTTCGTAGACTGATATCCGGCTAAATAATGTCATCAGTTTCTCACTCATTTAATTAAGTGCCAAATCATCTGAACCCACCCAGTGCTTCGCAGGAGGTATTCCTGTGGGCCGAGCATAAGCGTACGCAATTACTGTATAGGTTTATTTGAGCTATGATTGGAACAGAAAACTTGCACCAACATGTGTGCAGGTATCCCACTTGGCAGTACGCTGGAAGATATGCCAGAAATGCATTGTATTACTCATCGTCGTTGGCAATGACGCAAGCCACTGACGGGCCTTGTAACGGCTTTGGGAAACACTGAACTCATCAAAGTGTGCGTTTCATTTCCATACGATAGCCCACAGCGTTTGTAATACAACGCAGCAATGCCTTTCCTTTATCCATGAAAAATAAACAGAAAAAATGGAAAAGAAAAGCAACCCATTTCGCGCTCATGGCGCGCAGAGAGAGAGAGAGCCCCTGTAATGAAAAGGAAAAGGGCACTCGGACTTTTCGGAAAATGGCACTCGCACCCTCGTCACCCTGGGTGGCAGCTTGCGAGATTTTAGTGCCACGCAACGGCGGCGCGCCATGTTTCCACGTCATTTTCAATTCTCAACGGCAGCGCCAGGCACGTAACGCTTGTTTCTGCGGTGTGCGGTGTCTCCCCCTACCTTGGTGTCTGTCACACGTCAACTACACGACAACTACACTGAACGTTAAGTTTTAGCAAGGATGTTTTCCGTCAATAGCTCATGATTAGGTGAGCGCGTTTCGTAGAGCGAACCGGCTGCATGTAGTGTAGGCGACTCGGGCATAGTCTAGATTTGTCGTTTACATGATTTGATAACGCGCTCTCTTTATCGCTTCCACTATAGGGAATGTTTTACGGGAAGCGATCAATCAGGACTGTTGATTTTAGCGTCATAGTTGATGTAGGTAACAATGAAAATGCACCATGATTTACGTTGATACTGAGCAGCCATAAAGAGGACTATTGGTGTTGAGCAGCCAGTGTGGGTAATCACCGTCTAGTATTGCAACTAGTCCACCGCCGGTGAATATTTTGTTTGAAGAGTTGCTTAAACACGCCAAAATGCCGGGGAAGAAAATGTCACAAAACTACAAAAGGCTAACAAAAAAGCATTTACGAACAGCGCATTCGTCTGCAGCCTAATTATATAGTGAGGTGAATTTCAGGGCTTTTTCTTTGCAAATAACTTCCACAGCGCATTTCCGACAGGCCTCATCTCGTTTCTTTTCGGGGTGCACATCGAACATGTATTCAGAAAAAAATGAGAATGAAAAAAAGCTATGCCTGCGCTGTGTTTCGCAACTCTCTTTTCGCTTTCAGAGAAATGTTTCAGAAAAGTAGCGATGTTCAAATTATTATTTCCCTAGTTTTTATACACCCAAATTAAACACGCAATTCATCGCCAATCTTCAGCTTTGGATATGGGCTACAAAAACGCAGGTCTACGACGACGACAACAAGAATCGGCGAACAAGATGAGTGGTTCTGAGATTGCAAGAAGCGGGAATCGTCATGTATGTTTGAGGTGAACAAAGCTAGCTCCCCGAAGGCGAACTACATAGAAGTTTCTTTACGAGACAGTTCAATCATTGACTCTGTTGTCTCATAAAAATGCGAATGCTGCTTACTTTATCCCTCTCAACAATATGCATGGCGACGCAGATGACAAAAATTCAGTACAAAAATAAGCTTTAAAATGTGAGACTTCCAGTACAAAGGACACATAAGAACCGAAGGAGCCATGTAGAAGGCTTCATCAACATTTCGGCTGTAGCAAAAGTAAGAGACGGCATCTGCTCTTATTTGTGCTTTGCGTCACTAAAAATTTTAAGTGGCGCAGATGACGATTAAAGATGAAAAAAAACGAGAAGCCCGAACGCAAAATAAGTGCAACGCCGGCGGGACTCGAACCCGCAATCCTCGGTTTAGAATACCGATGCCTTGTCCATTGGGCTACGGCGGCTCTCACGCTGAGCCTGCAGCACTTAGTTGGCCAATCCTGGCCAGAGCGTCGCCGCCCCTCGGCGCAACCGCGTGAACGTGCTCGTGCCACTGCTGCCTCCTTCGTCGTCTTCTTCCGCAGCTGATTCCGATGCGGCTCGTCATGGCACCGTTCCCATACTGCCCCTCCCTCTGCGAAGGCGCTGACGGCGCTGGCCCACTGTCACTTGGTGAGGTGATTTCGGTCTCAAGTTCTTTGTCTCAGCATATCGCGAATCGAAAACTCGTATACTGCTGAGCTCAAATTTCGCATTAGAGAATATCGTAATCGTCGTACATAATTACAGCGAATCTGGTAAACTCTAATTCGTCTGCATTTTCTGTGTCCGCATCCGGCAGCAAAAATGTTGGCCGATCGCGGCGGCGGTGTAGGGCCGGGAGCAATGCTTCGTGCCCCCTTAAGGCAGAATCTTTAATTAGTCAGCTAAGTAAAACGAACCGTACATGCATAATTTGAAATCAAGCACACAACAAATCAAACAGCGAACGTTTCAATAAAGAACAAGTATACAAACATCATCCGAACCACTTAATTGAGTATAAGGCACTCCTGACAACAATACCAAGCACGTAGAGCCCCCCGCATACGTTTCCCGGTAAAGATTACTGTTTCGCAAGCTACCACGCAGACGGCAGCTTTCGACGTGTGGAGGGACGTCCCCAGCCTTTCGCATAAAAGAAGCAGCCTATCAACTGATTTCAATGTTGTTGCAGCACTATAGAAGGGGCCGGCGTGCCGTAAAAAAATCCTTACTCCCGTTACTACCATCCCTTAAAAAAAAGAGTTCTCTCTATAGAAATCAACACACTTCTTATAGACGACTCTGCCTTTCTATAGATTTGTTCTTCTATTAACACAAAGTCTAGAGTCTCTCTATAGACGACTCTGCCTTTCTATAGATTTGTTCTTCTGTTGATACATAGTCTAGAGTCTGTCTATAGACGCGAGTCGATAGGTTTCTATTTCTTTTTGCCTCCTCCCATCTTATTTATTTCTTCAGACAATTTATTCACAGATACTGGGATCTTTTACAAGATCTTAGCAGGGTGGGAAAATGCAAGTACATTCATGCAAACATACTATTCAAGCAATGATGCCGATGCTTCAATTCAACATGCAAAAAGGACAGATTGCCTGAAAAAAGGAACAAAGAAAAGATGTGCGATTGAGCCAAGAATGTTTGTGCGCCTGAAAACTGGATAAAGAATTTAGTGTAATGACTTCATCAGGACGTTTATTTCAATCAACTATTGTTCTTGTAAGATAAGAACATTTGAAGCAATTGCTATGCAGTGTTAATGGGTTTCCTGTTCGAGACTGTTTATGACGAGTAGCTTAACCAGTTAAGGGTGTTAAGATGTGCGAGGTATCAGTATAATAGTGGCCACTCATTAGCTGAAGAAAGAATTTTAATCGGGAAGCACGATTCGTTCTCTAATCGAAGAGAAGGCACAACGTTTAAGGAGAACTGTTATACAAATTGGACCATAAGAATTGTAGATAAATCGGAAAGCTTTCATTTGAATTCTTTCTAATTTTTCTATATTTATTTTTGTGTAGGGGTCCCGAATGATCATTGCATATTTTAAAGTAGGACGAACTATTGTATGATACGCTTTCAGCAGGGGAGATTGTGAGATATGTGTATGGCCGAGTTATGTATAGTGAGATACCTCAGAAATATAAGTGTTCCGGGGAAAATAGTAAAAGAGAAGGGGCTTTTCCGTTCGTGTTATTATCACACAGACGGTCTTTTCATAGTTAACAGACATTTACCATTGATGGCATCTTCGAATTATTTTGCCAAAGTCGCTATTTAGCATGACTTGATCTTCCGATAAGGCAATTTCATCGTATAGTGTGCAGTCACCCATGTAAACTTTAATTTTGCCAGATACATTACTGCCAATATCATTTATATAAAGCAAGAATAACAGAGGACCCAGCACGGATCCCTGGGGAACGCCACAAGCGACAGGTAATAAGTTGGAGGAAGTGTCGTTTATCCTAACTTATGGGGAGCTGTTGGTTGGGCATGCTTGTATTCATTTTAGTAGCTTATTTTTGTGAGTAAAAAACTTAATTTGTAAGGTAATTAGCAGTGGGTTACATTGTCGAATGCTTTACTTAAATCCATGAACATAGCGTCGCTTTCTTTTGTACTATTTATTGTTTTGCAAAATCTTGAATATATTCTAGTAATTGAGTGTCTGTGGTAAAGCCCTGGAGAAATTCATGTTGAGCGTTCGTCAAGACGCAATGCTCATCAAAAAAAAAAACGATTACATGCTTATAGATTAGGTGTTCGAAAATATTGTATGTTGTCCAAGTCAGAGAAATTGGTCGATATTTTTTATGCAATTCTTGTTTCCTTATTTATGTAAGAGTTTTATTAGTGCTGTTTTCGAGTCATCCGGAAGCGTGCCATCCTGAAGCGATTTACTAAACAATATTTTCAAGGATATCGCTTGGCCAAGCGTTTTAAGAAGGCATTTGGCATACCACCTGAACAGGGGTTTTCTTTTTGGCAATTTTTAACAGCAAGTGACATATACCATGCTCAGAAATAACAATCAGGAATTGAAGGCCCATCCATGTAAAAACAAGGCAGACAACCTTCATCCTTTGTGAATAGAAAACTAAAATGATTGTTAAATGCAGCACATACAACCTGCTCATCGTGGACCTTATTACCGCCTATTATGGACATATCGGAAAGGGAAGAAGAATGAGTCATCGTCCTCCAGAAACTCCATGGAGACGTTTTCATAAAACTAGGAAGATGTCCATTAAAGCAATTCCGTTTGTCATTTATTATCACTTCTTTTAAATTATTTGACGCTTCCTCAATGACCCTTTCATTATTTGTTCAAGTTTTCAGGTTTGCGCAAGTTTGAATCCGCTTAAGCTTGGGTTGCTTGAGCAAGGCCTCGCGAGAGTTCCAGGGATTCCGACCTGCCACAATCTTCACAACCTTTAGAACAAACTGTGGCAGACAGTTGAATATAATGCCTTTAAATAAAAGCAACACATCGTACATGCTGGCAGTGTTTTATTTAATGTTATCCAGATGAAATGCTCGCGTATCAATTACAGACGCGTCATCTGCAGGCGAAAAATTCGGGTAACACTGAATCTTATCATTTTTACTGCGAGGGGAACATTCCAACGACAATACTACTGCTTGTTGAACTTAAATGCCGTCTGTGACCATACATGAGACGTCATCTTGTATATTTGCACCTACAATAAATGGGCAGATAACTGCATAGGAATCTTTGTCGCTTCTAGTGAAATGCTTACCTACCTGTAATCCACCAAAAACTATAGCAATATCAATGATTTCACGACGAATATTTGTGGTGGAGCGTTACAGGAATGTGCTCCAGTCGACATTCGGCAGGTTACTATCACGGGTTAACATTGCTTTATCCATCTGCTTTTTTTAGTGAGGGTACATGTACCTAACCGACGAGTTAGGGGCCTGTATACGGCACCAAGAATGTATTTGACATTGTTAATACAAAAGTTGCAGAAAAAGCGTTTTACTCCCGAAGTGTCGGGCATTCTTAACATTTGAAGGGCATGTTTAAAAAGAATGGCTACGCCTCCTCCTTTGCGCAATATTTAGTCTTTGCCCAATATTCTGTAGTTTATCGGGACAAATTGGCTATCATACATATAATAATATAACCAGGTTTCAGTCAACACTGAAATATCGGGGTCCAGCGAGCGAAGGATAACTTCAAGCTGTTCGACTTTGTTGACAACGCTGCAGCAGTTAAGGATTAAGATGGTGAATGGCGATTGGCAACGGTTATCACATTCTTTGCTCCATCGTTTCAGCTTACAGCATTTGCGTTTTCCAGATAACACTGACAAACATTTCACCATCTATGCTGCATTTATAGAAAACTATTTTAACTTTGGAGCCTTCATCACATCCTTCTTGTGAGCATTGCCATAATTTTTTTCTTATCTCACGAACTTTGAAAGAAATGTCCTCTGTTATGTAAAGTGTTCTCCCAGCTTTCTTGTGCTCTTTCAGCATTGAACTTTTGTCGCGATAGTCCGAGAACCTTAAGAGCACGGGGCGTGCTTTTATTTTTCTTTCCTAGCCGTTGACATCTTTCCATATTATTGATAGTAAGTCCATGTGTTTCCTTGAAAACACCTTTTCTTGATCACATTCAAGAGACTGTCGTTTATTCCCCCGCCTTCTCAATTTGGGCCGTACACGATCTCATCGTTTCTTCTACCTCTGTTTACTATTTCATCTGCCTTACATACCAAAACGGAGACGTATATTCCAAATCGGTTGCTGCTTTCTTGAGATTAGTTACATCACTTTGCAATAACATTAAAGTACTCGGTTGAGTTTCGAAGATGAGCATGCGCTCTTTTAAATAAGCGATATCTGTTTCAAATGTACTCCGTTTAGACAGTACATAATTGATACAGGCACTTATGTTACTTTGGACAGATAAAAGCTGCGACAACCCCTACTCAATAACGGCACATGCCAGAAGATTCGTTTTGAAAGGTTACAAAGCCGTCACACCACTGCTTACAGTCTATAGTCTACTACGCAAATAACTCTCTTGGCAACAAAGCATCAGCAGGAATCGATTATCGGATCGGATACAGAACTAGTCGTTCACCTAATGTACCTGTGCAAGCAAGAAGAAGCGTTCGAGCAACATGCTGAAGCTGCTGCTGCTGCTGCATTGCCCACTGCCGAGGCGCTGGAACGACGGAGCTTTAATACTGTTGCCGCGCTAGGAGTTGCTTTAATAGTTGCCGGGCTAGGAGCATCCACGGGAGTGCGCAGAATCATCAGAGAAGGAAGAACGTGCGCAGGAAATTCACGCCCACCACACGCCTGGACCATAGGGCTGAACCATGAAGAATTGACGGTAATCACCACATGTTCGAGCGGTGCAGGGCACGCCATGCGCCTGTGACGAACGGCATGGCCAGCCGAGAAATCCAGAAGCTGTGGAAACAAGAAGAAGCGTTTAGGTAATATGTTCAAGCTGCTGCTGCTGCATTGCCCCCTCCACTGTAGAGGGTCTGTAGAAACAGTCGCTTAGGTGTTTGTTTCTTTTTGTCTACTTCGGCTCTATAGATATCCCATGGACGAATGTCGATACAGTCTATATTTTTGGCAATTCTGTGTTCGTAGACTGTAGGCTTAAGTCGATAAGCTTTCTTTTTCTTTTTACCTACTCCCGCTTTATGGATCGCATATAGCCAAAGTTCATAAGCAGCTTGTTCTATTTGTCCGCTTCTGCTCTATAGACTACTTATTGCAGTTTACAATAGGTAGTCAGGCACAGGAAGTGGTAAGGGAATACATCTACGTAGGACAGGTAGTGACTGCGGATCCGGATCATGAGACTGAAATAATCAGAAGAGTAAGAATGGGCTGGGGTGCGTTTGGCAGGCATTCTCAGATCTTGAACACCAGGTTGCCATTATCCCTCAAGAGAAAAGTTTATAAGAGCTGTGTCTTACCAGTACTCACGTACGGGGCAGCAACCTGGATGCTTACGAAAAGGGTTCTACTTAAATTGAGGGCGACGCAACGAGCTATGGAAAGAAGAATGATAGGTTTAACGTTAAGGGATAAGAAAAGAGCAGATAGGGTGAGGGAACAAACGCGAGTTAATGATATCTTAGTTGAAATCAAGAAAAAGAAATGGGGGCATGGGCAGGACACGTAATGAGGAGGGAAGATAACCGATGGTCATGAAGAGTTACGGAATGGTTCCCAAGGGAAGGGAATCGTAGCAGAGAGGGGCAGAAAGTTAGGTGGGCGGATAAAATGAAGTTTGCAGGGACAACATGGCCACAATTAGTACATGACCGGGGTAGTTGGAGAAGTATGGGAGAGGCCTTTGCCCTGCAGTGGGCATAACTAGGATGATGATGATGATGATGATGATGCTCTATAGACTCCCTTAGGGCAAATGTTGAAGCAGTATTTAGTTATTGTTTCCAATGTTTCTATGTAGACTGTCTCGAATATTTTTCACTCCTCCAAGCTTATAAATTGTCTATAGACGAACGTTGATAAGCTGTTTGTTCTATTTGTCCGGTACTGCTCTATAGACTCCCTATGTACAAATGTTGACACCGTCTTTATTGTTTCCATTATTTGTCTACAGACTGTCTGGAATATTTTTCACTTCTCCAAGCTTATAAATTGTCTATAGACGAACGTTCATAAGCTTTCCATTTCTGTCTACTCCCATTCTAAAGCCAGCCTAGCGAAAAAATTGTTGTCATCCTTTTTCCTTTTGTATGCCTCCGCCCCACTGATTACCTGAAGAAAAAATTCGATGCAGTTTCGGTTTTTCCTTATTGTTTCTTAGTCTATAGAGTGTCTATGGACAAGAGTCGATAAGGTGTATATTTTTTGTCCATCCCGAGTCTATACCTTGTTCGCGTGCACACACACACACGCACACAGACATATATATATATATATATATATATATATAAATATATATATATATATATATATATATATATAAATATATATATATATATATATATATATCAATATAGCACTGAGAAATGAACTCGACGTACGTGAAAACACGGTACATCAGCCGAGCAGTTTGACACTAAGAAAGAACATGTTTTCACTTAGGTGCTGTTTATTCTCTTGTGCTGCACCAACGCAGCCAACGTGCTTTGTTCGCCGCCGCCGCCACACACCACATACATGGTGTGTCAGCGAAGACTTTCGAATATGTTTAAAAGCTGCCTGTTGCAGATATCACAATCCTAGTTCATGAGCTGGTCTACTCGAAGCGGCGGACAATACTTGCGCAAAAAATTGAGATTCAAGATCGACTAACGAATAAGAAATTACGTATTAAGTTTTTATGTATTTACATTATGGCACATATTGCAATTTGCAAATTCCAGCCGTGGAGCTCCTAAGGCTAGGCTAAATATCTGATTGCCCATATTGCAATTTACAAATGCAAACAGTAGATTTCGCAAGGCGGAACCACTTGGAACGAATTTTCAAGCTGACACAAGTTTCGATATATAAACTCCCGCACTTTACGTAGGACTACCATTTAATTGTTAACAAAACGTCATTACATGCACTCAAGCACAGGGGTAACTGGAACGCCAATGCATTTTTTCGCAAAGTTCGGGAATTTACATTTGGAAACTGGTGTCATCCTGAGAATGAGTTCCAAGTGGATCCGCCTTGCGAAATCCACTGCTTGAATTTGTAAATTGCAATATGGGCCATAAGATAGTTAGCTAAAAAGTTTAGTACCGGATTCTTGTTAATTAGTCGATTTTGTGTTTCAGATTTTAGTGCAAGTGGTATCCGCCCCTGCGAGTAGACCAGCTCGTCAACAAGAACAGACCTTTACAAAATAAAAAGAATTTCAAAGTATTCCATGAAACACACTGCATGTATTTATATTGCCACGGGACTGCCGCTCGAGCACGTACATTGCGCCTATTCGCGAGCTTGTTTTACGCCCAGAAAAACACTTTTATGTAGCACATTTTGAGCCACAAAGAGCGGGAGTCTCTCGCATTGCTCTATAATTTTCTCCTTGTGACTTTTCAATTAAGACAAATGACCTAATTAGGGGAAAGCAAGAAATAAACTGAGTGCTTGAAACCGACGGCAAACATTACCTTTGTTCTCTCCAGCTACGTAGCGTCTGTATATTTTAATGTTCGGCTCAATTTAGGTGAAGCACCCTGCATACTGCTTTGCAATTCGAATTATTCTCCACGGTTTCCTATATCACCACCGATGAAGGCCATAGAGCGGCACGTCACCAAAGGTTTTACTCAACATGAGCGAACATCCCATATACCAACGGTGGTAAGGCGTGAGATGAACAAGAAGATAGCCGATAGTGTAAAAGTCCTATTGCTTTAGGTTTACATGCCGTCTATAGATTCACTACAGACAAAAGTCGTTCATCGGCGGCACAACCCGTGTACGCTGTAGACAAGCGCACATACCGGTGGATAATACGGAGATACGGTAGATATTAGCCACTGGAGTTGTATGCTGGTGAGATTGCTTTTGAGCCTATGCGTAGATTTTAGCATACACATTGTGCATATCTCCGCATTTATTGATCATATGACATGAGCCACGTAGTCGCTCTCGGCAATCCCAAGACAGTCTTCACAGTTGTCAAAGCATGACCTTTGCGGCAGTAGAATAAAGAAAACAAAACGCCGATCCAATCCTTCTAACGCATGTTATGAACACCAATTGTAGCTACAAGCGAATTGGAAACAGGCATCAAGCTAACAGCACAGAGACTCGTAATGTTTGTAGCTGACAACACAGACTTTGTGAGTGTGCGATGAACCGATGTCGCACATGTCCTGTGCGCCTTGTGTGTCTTCCGATACTCAGATACTTTTCACGTTGCCCTCATATCTCTGCTGCGTCAGCAATATCGGGTGGTTTTTCGTAGACTGATATCCGGCTAAATAATGTCATCAGTTTCTCACTCATTTAATTAAGTGCCAAATCATCTGAACCCACCCAGTGCTTCGCAGGAGGTATTCCTGTGGGCCGAGCATAAGCGTACGCAATTACTGTATAGGTTTATTTGAGCTATGATTGGAACAGAAAACTTGCACCAACATGTGTGCAGGTATCCCACTTGGCAGTACGCTGGAAGATATGCCAGAAATGCATTGTATTACTCATCGTCGTTGGCAATGACGCAAGCCACTGACGGGCCTTGTAACGGCTTTGGGAAACACTGAACTCATCAAAGTGTGCGTTTCATTTCCATACGATAGCCCACAGCGTTTGTAATACAACGCAGCAATGCCTTTCCTTTATCCATGAAAAATAAACAGAAAAAATGGAAAAGAAAAGCAACCCATTTCGCGCTCATGGCGCGCAGAAAGAGAGAGAGAGCCCCTGTAATGAAAAGGAAAAGGGCACTCGGACTTTTCGGAAAATGGCACTCGCACCCTCGTCACCCTGGGTGGCAGCTTGCGAGATTTTAGTGCCACGCAACGGCGGCGCGCCATGTTTCCACGTCATTTTCAATTCTCAACGGCAGCGCCAGGCACGTAACGCTTGTTTCTGCGGTGTGCGGTGTCTCCCCCTACCTTGGTGTCTGTCACACGTCAACTACACGACAACTACACTGAACGTTAAGTTTTAGCAACGATGTTTTCCGTCAATAGCTCATGATTAGGTGAGCGCGTTTCGTAGAGCGAACCGGCTGCATGTAGTGTAGGCGACTCGGGCATAGTCTAGATTTGTCGTTTACATGATTTGATAACGCGCTCTCTTTATCGCTTCCACTATAGGGAATGTTTTACGGGAAGCGATCAATCAGGACTGTTGATTTTAGCGTCATAGTTGATGTAGGTAACAATGAAAATGCACCATGATTTACGTTGATACTGAGCAGCCATAAAGAGGACTATTGGTGTTGAGCAGCCAGTGTGGGTAATCACCGTCTAGTATTGCAACTAGTCCACCGCCGGTGAATATTTTGTTTGAAGAGTTGCTTAAACACGCCAAAATGCCGGGGAAAAAAATGTCACAAAACTACAAAAGGCTAACAAAAAAGCATTTACGAACAGCGCATTCGTCTGCAGCCTAATTATATAGTGAGGTGAATTTCAGGGCTTTTTCTTTGCAAATAACTTCCACAGCGCATTTCCGACAGGCCTCATCTCGTTTCTTTTCGGGGTGCACATCGAACATGTATTCAGAAAAAAATGAGAATGAAAAAAAGCTATGCCTGCGCTGTGTTTCGCAACTCTCTTTTCGCTTTCAGAGAAATGTTTCAGAAAAGTAGCGATGTTCAAATTATTATTTCCCTAGTTTT
Source organism: Dermacentor variabilis (assembly GCF_050947875.1). NCBI lineage: Eukaryota > Metazoa > Arthropoda > Arachnida > Ixodida > Ixodidae > Dermacentor > Dermacentor variabilis. Next base: position 41,258,859 of record NW_027460291.1, read on the forward strand.
TATACACCCAAATTAAACACGCAATTCATCGCCAATCTTCAGCTTTGGATATGGGCTACAAAAACTCAGGTCTACGACGACGACAACAAGAATCGGCGAACAAGATGAGTGGTTCTGAGATTGCAAGAAGCGGGAATCGTCATGTATGTTTGAGGTGAACAAAGCTAGCTCCCCGAAGGCGAACTACATAGAAGTTTCTTTACGAGACAGTTCAATCATTGACTCTGTTGTCTCATAAAAATGCGAATGCTGCTTACTTTATCCCTCTCAACAATATGCATGGCGACGCAGATGACAAAAATTCAGTACAAAAATAAGCTTTAATATGTGAGACTTCCAGTACAAAGGACACATAAGAACCGAAGGAGCCATGTAGAAGGCTTCATCAACATTTCGGCCGTAGCAAAAGTAAGAGACGGCATCTGCTCTTATTTGTGCTTTGCTTCACTAAAAATTTTAAGTGGCGCAGATGACGATTAAAGATGAAAAAAAAAGAGAAGCCCGAACGCAAAATAAGTGCAACGCCGGCGGGACTCGAACCCGCAATCCTCGGTTTAGAATACCGATGCCTTGTCCATTGGGCTACGGCGGCTCTCACGCTGAGACTGCAGCACTTAGTTGGCCAATCCTGGCCAGAGCGTCGCCGCCCCTCGGCGCAACCACGTGAACGTGCTCGTGCCACTGCTGCCTCCTTCGTCGTCTTCTTCCGCAGCTGATTCCGATGCGGCTCGTCATGGCACCGTTCCCATACTGCCCCTCCCTCTGCGAAGGCGCTGACGGCGCTGGCCCACTGTCACTTGGTGAGGTGATTTCGGTCTCAAGTTCTTTGTCTCAGCATATCGCGAACCGAAAACTCGTATACTGCTGAGCTCAAATTTCGCATTAGAGAATATCGTAATCGTCGTACATAATTACAGCGAATCTGGTAAACTCTAATTCGTCTGCATTTTCTGTGTCCGCATCCGGCAGCAAAAATGTTGGCCGATCGCGGCGGCGGTGTAGGGCCGGGAGCAATGCTTCGTGCCCCCTTAAGGCAGAATCTTTAATTAGTCAGCTAAGTAAAACGAACCGTACATGCATAATTTGAAATCAAGCACACAACAAATCAAACAGCGAACGTTTCAATAAAGAACAAGTATACAAACATCATCCGAACCACTTAATTGAGTATAAGGCACTCCTGACAACAATACCAAGCACGTAGAGCCCCCCGCATACGTTTCCCGGTAAAGATTACTGTTTCGCAAGCTACCACGCAGACGGCAGCTTTCGACGTGTGGAGGGACGTCCCCAGCCTTTCGCATAAAAGAAGCAGCCTATCAACTGATTTCAATGTTGTTGCAGCACTATAGAAGGGGCCGGCGTGCCGTAAAAAAATCCTTACTCCCGTTACTACCATCCCTTAAAAAAAAAGAGTTCTCTCTATAGAAATCAACACACTTCTTATAGACGACTCTGCCTTTCTATAGATTTGTTCTTCTATTAACACAAAGTCTAGAGTCTCTCTGTAGACGACTCTGCCTTTCTATAGATTTGTTCTTCTGTTGATACATAGTCTAGAGTCTGTCTATAGACGCGAGTCGATAGGTTTCTATTTCTTTTTGCCTCCTCCCATCTTATTTATTTCTTCAGACAATTTATTCACAGATACTGGGATCTTTTACAAGATCTTAGCAGGGTGGGAAAATGCAAGTACATTCATACAAACATACTATTCAAGCAATGATGCCGATGCTTCAATTCAACATGCAAAAAGGACAGATTGCATGAAAAAAGGAACAACGAAAAGATGTGCGATTGAGCCAAGAATGTTTGTGCGCCTGAAAACTGGATAAAGAATTTAGTGTAATGACTTCATCAGGACGTTTATTTCAATCAACTATTGTTCTTGTAAGATAAGAACATTTGAAGCAATTGCTATGCAGTGTTAATGGGTTTCCTGTTCGAGACTGTTTATGACGAGTAGCTTAACCAGTTAAGGGTGTTAAGATGTGCGAGGTATCAGTATAATAGTGGCCACTCATTAGCTGAAGAAAGAATTTTAATCGGGAAGCACGATTCGTTCTCTAATCGAAGAGAAGGCACAACGTTTAAGGAGAACTGTTATACAAATTGGACCATAAGAATTGTAGATAAATCGGAAAGCTTTCATTTGAATTCTTTCTAATTTTTCTATATTTATTTTTGTGTAGGGGTCCCGAATGATCATTGCATATTTTAAAGTAGGACGAACTATTGTATGATATGCTTTCAGCAGGGGAGATTGTGAGATATGTGTATGGCCGAGATATGTATAGTGAGATACCTCAGAAATATAAGTGTTCCGGGGAAAATAGTAAAAGAGAAGGGGCTTTTCCGTTCGTGTTATTATCACACAGACGGTCTTTTCATAGTTAACAGACATTTACCATTGATGGCATCTTCGAATTATTTTGCCAAAGTCGCTATTTAGCATGACTTGATCTTCCGGTAAGGCAATTTCATCGTATAGTGTGCAGTCACCCATGTAAACTTTAATTTTGCCAGATACATTACTGCCAATATCATTTATATAAAGCAAGAATAACAGAGGACCCAGCACGGATCCCTGGGGAACGCCACAAGCGACAGGTAATAAGTTGGAGGAAGTGTCGTTTATCCTAACTTATGGGGAGCTGTTGGTTGGGCATGCTTGTATTCATTTTAGTAGCTTATTTTTGTGAGTAAAAAACTTAATTTGTAAGGTAATTAGCAGTGGGTTACATTGTCGAATGCTTTACTTAAATCCATGAACATAGTGTCGCTTTCTTTTGTACTATTTATTGTTTTGCAAAATCTTGAATATATTCTAGTAATTGAGTGTCTGTGGTAAAGCCCTGCAGAAATTCATGTTGAGCGTTCGTCAAGACGCAATGCTCATCAAAAAAAAAACGATTACATGCTTATAGATTAGGTGTTCGAAAATATTGTATGTTGTCCAAGTCAGAGAAATTGGTCGATATTTTTTATGCAATTCTTGTTTCCTTATTTATGTAAGAGTTTTATTAGTGCTGTTTTCGAGTCATCCGGAAGCGTGCCATCCTGAAGCGATTTACTAAACAATATTTTCAGGGATATCGCTTGGCCAAGCGTTTTAAGAAGGCATTTGGCATACCACCTGAACAGGGGTGTTCTTTTTGGCAATTTTTAACAGCAAGTGACATATACCATGCTCAGAAATAACAATCAGGAATTGAAGGCCCATCCATGTAAAAACAAGGCAGACAACCTTCATCCTTTGTGAATAGAAAACTAAAATGATTGTTAAATGCAGCACATACAACCTGCTCATCGTGGACCTTATTACCGCCTATTATGGACATATCGGAAAGGGAAGAAGAATGAGTCATCGTCCTCCAGAAACTCCATGGAGACGTTTTCATAAAACTAGGAAGATGTCCATTAAAGCAATTCCGTTTGTCATTTATTATCACTTCTTTTAAATTATTTTACGCTTCCTCAATGACCCTTTCATTATTTGTTCAAGTTTTCAGGTTTGCGCAAGTTTGAATCCGCTTAAGCTTGGGTTGCTTGAGCAAGGCCTCGCGAGAGTTCCAGGGATTCCGACCTGCCACAATCTTCACAACCTTTAGAACAAACTGTGGCAGACAGTTGAATATAATGCCTTTAAATAAAAGCAACACATCGTACATGCTGGCAGTGTTTTATTTAATGTTATCCAGATGAAATGCTCGCGTATCAATTACAGACGCGTCATCTGCAGGCGAAAAATTCGGGTAACACTGAATCTTATCATTTTTACTGCGAGGGGAACATTCCAACGACAATACTACTGCTTGTTGAACTTAAATGCCGTCTGTGACCATACATGAGACGTCATCTTGTATATTTGCACCTACAATAAATGGACAGATAACTGCATAGGAATCTTTGTCGCTTCTAGTGAAATGCTTACCTACCTGTAATCCACCAAAAACTATAGCAATATCAATGATTTCACGACGAATATTTGTGGTGGAGCGTTACAGGAATGTGCTCCAGTCGACATTCGGCAGGTTACTATCACGGGTTAACATTGCTTTATCCATCTGCTTTTTTTAGTGAGGGTACATGTACCTAACCGACGAGTTAGGGGCCTGTATACGGCACCAAGAATGTATTTGACATTGTTAATACAAAAGTTGCAGAAAAAGCGTTTTACTCCCGAAGTGTCGGGCATTCTTAACATTTGAAGGGCATGTTTAAAAAGAATGGCTACGCCTCCTCCTTTGCGCAATATTTAGTCTTTGCCCAATATTCTGTAGTTTATCGGGACAAATTGGCTATCATACATATCATAATATAACCAGGTTTCAGTCAACACTGAAATATCGGGGTCCAGCGAGCGAAGGATAACTTCAAGCTGTTCGACTTTGTTGACAACGCTGCAGCAGTTAAGGATTAAGATGGTGAATGGCGATTGGCAACGGTTATCACATTCTTTGCTCCATCGTTTCAGCTTACAGCATTTGCGTTTTCCAGATAACACTGACAAACATTTCACCATCTATGCTGCATTTATAGAAAACTATTTTAACTTTGGAGCCTTCATCACATCCTTCTTGTGAGCATTGCCATAATTTTTTTCTTATCTCACGAACTTTGAAAGAAATGTCCTCTGTTATGTAAAGTGTTCTCCCAGCTTTCTTGTGCTCTTTCAGCATTGAACTTTTGTCGCGATAGTCCGAGAACCTTAAAAGCACGGGGCGTGCTTTTATTTTTCTTTCCTAGCCGTTGACATCTTTCCATATTATTGATAGTAAGTCCATGTGTTTCCTCGAAAACACCTTTTCTTGATCACATTCAAGAGACTGTCGTTTATTCCCCCGCCTTCTCAATTTGGGCCGTACACGATCTCATCGTTTCTTCTACCTCTGTTTACTATTTCATCTGCCTTACATACCAAAACGGAGACGTATATTCCAAATCGGTTGCTGCTTTCTTGAGATTAGTTACATCACTTTTCAATAACATTAAAGTACTCGGTTGAGTTTCGAAGATGAGCATGCGCTCTTTTAAATAAGCGATATCTGTTTCAAATGTACTCCGTTTAGACAGTACATAATTGATACAGGCACTTATGTTACTTTGGACAGATAAAAGCTGCGACAACCCCTACTCAATAACGGCACATGCCAGAAGATTCGTTTTGAAAGGTTACAAAGCCGTCACACCACTGCTTACAGTCTATAGCCTACTACGCAAATAACTCTCTTGGCAACAAAGCATCAGCAGGAATCGATTATCGGATCGGATACAGAACTAGTCGTTCACGTAATGTACCTGTGCAAGCAAGAAGAAGCGTTCGAGCAACATGCTGAAGCTGCTGCTGCTGCTGCATTGCCCACTGCCGCGGCGCTGGAACGACGGAGCTTTAATACTGTTGCCGCGCTAGGAGTTGCTTTAATAGTTGCCGGGCTAGGAGCATCCACGGGAGTGCGCAGAATCATCAGAGAAGGAAGAACGTGCGCAGGAAATTCACGCCCACCACACGCCTGGACCATAGGGCTGAACCATGAAGAATTGACGGTAATCACCACATGTTCGAGCGGTGCAGGGCACGCCATGCGCCTGTGACGAACGGCATGGCCAGCCGAGAAATCCAGAAGCTGTGCAAACAAGAAGAAGCGTTTAGGTAATATGTTCAAGCTGCTGCTGCTGCATTGCCCCCTCCACTGTAGAGGGTCTGTAGAAACAGTCGCTTAGGTGTTTGTTTCTTTTTGTCTACTTCGGCTCTATAGATATCCCATGGACGAATGTCGATACAGTCTATATTTTTGGCAATTCTGTGTTCGTAGACTGTAGGCTTAAGTCGATAAGCTTTCTTTTTCTTTTTACCTACTCCCGCTTTATGGATCGCATATAGCCAAAGTTCATAAGCAGTTTGTTCTATTTGTCCGCTTCTGCTCTATAGACTACTTATTGCAGTTTACAATAGGTAGTCAGGCACAGGAAGTGGTAAGGGAATACATCTACGTAGGACAGGTAGTGACTGCGGATCCGGATCATGAGACTGAAATAATCAGAAGAATAAGAATGGGCTGGGGTGCGTTTGGCAGGCATTCTCAGATCTTGAACACCAGGTTGCCATTATCCCTCAAGAGAAAAGTTTATAAGAGCTGTGTCTTACCAGTACTCACGTACGGGGCAGCAACCTGGATGCTTACGAAAAGGGTTCTACTTAAATTGAGGGCGACGCAACGAGCTATGGAAAGAAGAATGATAGGTTTAACGTTAAGGGATAAGAAAAGAGCAGATAGGGTGAGGGAACAAACGCGAGTTAATGATATCTTAGTTGAAATCAAGAAAAAGAAATGGGGGCATGGGCAGGACACGTAATGAGGAGGGAAGATAACCGATGGTCATGAAGAGTTACGGAATGGATCCCAAGGGAAGGGAATCGTAGCAGAGAGGGGCAGAAAGTTAGGTGGGCGGATAAAATGAAGTTTGCAGGGACAACATGGCCACAATTAGTACATGACCGGGGTAGTTGGAGAAGTATGGGAGAGGCCTTTGCCCTGCAGTGGGCATAACTAGGAGGATGATGATGATGATGATGATGCTCTATAGACTCCCTTAGGGCAAATGTTGAAGCAGTATTTAGTTATTGTTTCCAATGTTTCTATGTAGACTGTCTCGAATATTTTTCACTCCTCCAAGCTTATAAATTGTCTATAGACGAACGTTGATAAGCTGTTTGTTCTATTTGTCCGGTACTGCTCTATAGACTCCCTATGTACAAATGTTGACACCGTCTTTATTGTTTCCATTATTTGTCTACAGACTGTCTGGAATATTTTTCACTTCTCCAAGCTTATAAATTGTCTATAGACGAACGTTCATAAGCTTTCCATTTCTGTCTACTCCCATTCTAAAGCCAGCCTAGCGAAAAAATTGTTGTCATCCTTTTTCCTTTTGTATGCCTCCGCCCCACTGATTACCTGAAGAAAAAATTCGATGCAGTTTCGGTTTTTCCTTATTATTTCTTAGTCTATAGAGCGTCTATGGACAACAGTCGATAAGGTGTATATTTTTTGTCCATCCCGAGTCTATACCTTGTTCGCGTGCACACACACACACGCACACAGACATATATATATATATATATATATATATATATATATATATATATATATATATATATATATATATATATATATATATATATATATATATAGCACAGAGAAATGAACTCGACGTACGTGAAAACACGGTACATCAGCCGAGCAGTTTGACACTAAGAAAGAACATGTTTTCACTTAGGTGCTGTTTATTCTCTTGTGCTGCACCAACGCAGCCAACGTGCTTTGTTCGCCGCCGCCGCCACACACCACATACATGGTGTGTCAGCGAAGACTTTCGAATATGTTTAAAAGCTGCCTGTTGCAGATATCACAATCCTAGTTCATGAGCTGGTCTACTCGAAGCGGCGGACAATACTTGCGCAAAAAATTGAGATTCAAGATCGACTAACGAATAAGAAATTACGTATTAAGTTTTTATGTATTTACATTATGGCACATATTGCAATTTGCAAATTCCAGCCGTGGAGCTCCTAAGGCTAGGCTAAATATCTGATTGCCCATATTGCAATTTACAAATGCAAACAGTAGATTTCGCAAGGCGGAACCACTTGGAACGAATTTTCAAGCTGACACAAGTTTCGATATATAAACTCCCGCACTTTACGTAGGACTACCATTTAATTGTTAACAAAACGTCATTACATGCACTCAAGCACAGGGGTAACTGGAACGCCAATGCATTTTTTCGCAAAGTTCGGGAATTTACATTTCGAAACTGGTGTCATCCTGAGAATGCGTTCCAAGTGGATCCGCCTTGCGAAATCCACTGCTTGAATTTGTAAATTGCAATATGGGCCATAAGATAGTTAGCTAAAAAGTTTAGTACCGGATTCTTGTTAATTAGTCGATTTTGTGTTTCAGATTTTAGTGCAAGTGGTATCCGCCCCTGCGAGTAGACCAGCTCGTCAACAAGAACAGACCTTTACAAAATAAAAAGAATTTCAAAGTATTCCATGAAACACACTGCATGTATATATATTGCCACGGGACTGCCGCTCGAGCACGTACATTGCGCCTATTCGCGAGCTTGTTTTACGCCCAGAAAAACACTTTTATGTAGCACATTTTGAGCCACAAAGAGCGGGAGTCTCTCGCATTGCTCTATAATTTTCTCCTTGTGACTTTTCAATTAAGACAAATGACCTAATTAGGGGAAAGCAAGAAATAAACTGAGTGCTTGAAACCGACGGCAAACATTACCTTTGTTCTCTCCAGCTACGTAGCGTCTGTATATTTTAATGTTCGGCTCAATTTAGGTGAAGCACCCTGCATACTGCTTTGCAATTCGAATTATTCTCCACGGTTTCCTATATCACCACCGATGAAGGCCATAGAGCGGCACGTCACCAAAGGTTTTACTCAACATGAGCGAACATCCCATATACCAACGGTGGTAAGGCGTGAGATGAACAAGAAGATAGCCGATAGTGTAAAAGTCCTATTGCTTTAGGTTTACATGCCGTCTATAGATTCACTACAGACAAAAGTCGTTCATCGGCGGCACAACCCGTGTACGCTGTAGACAAGCGCACATACCGGTGGATAATACGGAGATACGGTAGATATTAGCCACTGGAGTTGTATACTGGTGAGATTGCTTTTGAGCCTATGCGTAGATTTTAGCATACACATTGTGCATATCTCCGCATTTATTGATCATATGACATGAGCCACGTAGTCGCTCTCGGCAATCCCAAGACAGTCTTCACTGTTGTCAAAGCATGACCTTTGCGGCAGTAGAATAAAGAAAACAAAACGCCGATCCAATCCTTCTAACGCATGTTATGAACACCAATTGTAGCTACAAGCGAATTGGAAACAGGCATCAAGCTAACAGCACAGAGACTCGTAATGTTTGTAGCTGACAACACAGACTTTGTGAGTGTGCGATGAACCGATGTCGCACATGTCCTGTGCGCCTTGTGTGTCTTCCGATACTCAGATACTTTTCACGTTGCCCTCATATCTCTGCTGCGTCAGCAATATCGGGTGGTTTTTCGTAGACTGATATCCGGCTAAATAATGTCATCAGTTTCTCACTCATTTAATTAAGTGCCAAATCAGCTGAACCCACCCAGTGCTTCGCAGGAGGTATTCCTGTGGGCCGAGCATAAGCGTACGCAATTACTGTATAGGTTTATTTGAGCTACGATTGGAACAGAAAACTTGCACCAACATGTGTGCAGGTATCCCACTTGGCAGTACGCTGGAAGATATGCCAGAAATGCATTGTATTACTCATCGTCGTTGGCAATGACGCAAGCCACTGACGGGCCTTGTAACGGCTTTGGGAAACACTGAACTCATCAAAGTGTGCGTTTCATTTCCATACGATAGCCCACAGCGTTTGTAATACAACGCAGCAATGCCTTTCCTTTATCCATGAAAAATAAACAGAAAAAATTGAAAAGAAAAGCAACCCATTTCGCGCTCATGGCGCGCAGAGAGAGAGAGAGCCCCTGTAATGAAAAGGAAAATGGCACTCGGACTTTTCGGAAAATGGCACTCGCACCCTCGTCACCCTGGGTGGCAGCTTGCGAGATTTTAGTGCCACGCAACGGCGGCGCGCCATGTTTCCACGTCATTTTCAATTCTCAACGGCAGCGCCAGGCACGTAACGCTTGTTTCTGCGGTGTGCGGTGTCTCCCCCTACCTTGGTGTCTGTCACACGTCAACTACACGACAACTACACTGAACGTTAAGTTTTAGCAAGGATGTTTTCCGTCAATAGCTCATGATTAGGTGAGCGCGTTTCGTAGAGCGAACCGGCTGCATGTAGTGTAGGCGACTCGGGCATAGTCTAGATTTGTCGTTTACATGATTTGATAACGCGCTCTCTTTATCGCTTCCACTATTGGGAATGTTTTACGGGAAGCGATCAATCAGGACTGTTGATTTTAGCGTCATAGTTGATGTAGGTAACAATGAAAATGCACCATGATTTACGTTGATACTGAGCAGCCATAAAGAGGACTATTGGTGTTGAGCAGCCAGTGTGGGTAATCACCGTCTAGTATTGCAACTAGTCCACCGCCGGTGAATATTTTGTTTGAAGAGTTGCTTAAACACGCCAAAATGCCGGGGAAAAAAATGTCACAAAACTACAAAAGGCTAACAAAAAAGCATTTACGAACAGCGCATTCGTCTGCAGCCTAATTATATAGTGAGGTGAATTTCAGGGCTTTTTCTTTGCAAATAACTTCCACAGCGCATTTCCGACAGGCCTCATCTCGTTTCTTTTCGGGGTGCACATCGAACATGTATTCAGAAAAAAATGAGAATGAAAAAAAGCTATGCCTGCGCTGTGTTTCGCAACTCTCTTTTCGCTTTCAGAGAAATGTTTCAGAAAAGTAGCGATGTTCAAATTATTATTTCCCTAGTTTTTATACACCCAAATTAAACACGCAATTCATCGCCAATCTTCAGCTTTGGATATGGGCTACAAAAACTCAGGTCTACGACGACGACAACAAGAATCGGCGAACAAGATGAGTGGTTCTGAGATTGCAAGAAGCGGGAATCGTCATGTACGTTTGAGGTGAACAAAGCTAGCTCCCCGAAGGCGAACTACATAGAAGTTTCTTTACGAGACAGTTCAATCATTGACTCTGTTGTCTCATAAAAATGCGAATGCTGCTTACTTTATCCCTCTCAACAATATGCATGGCGACGCAGATGATAAAAATTCAGTACAAAAATAAGCTTTAAAATGTGAGACTTCCAGTACAAAGGACACATAAGAACCGAAGGAGCCATGTAGAAGGCTTCATCAACATTTCGGCTGTAGCAAAAGTAAGAGACGGCATCTGCTCTTATTTGTGCTTTGCTTCACTAAAAATCTTAAGTGGCGCAGATGACGATTAAAGATGAAAAAAACGAGAAGCCCGAACGCAAAATAAGTGCAACGCCGGCGGGACTCGAACCCGCAATCCTCGGTTTAGAATACCGATGCCTTGTCCATTGGGCTACGGCGGCTCTCACGCTGAGCCTGCAGCACTTAGTTGGCCAATCCTGGCCAGAGCGTCGCCGCCCCTCGGCGCAACCGCGTGAACGTGCTCGTGCCACTGCTGCCTCCTTCGTCGTCTTCTTCCGCAGCTGATTCCGATGCGGCTCGTCATGGCACCGTTCCCATACTGCCCCTCCCTCTGCGAAGGCGCTGACGGCGCTGGCCCACTGTCACTTGGTGAGGTGATTTCGGTCTCAAGTTCTTTGTCTCAGCATATCGCGAATCAAAAACTCGTATACTGCTGAGCTCAAATTTCGCATTAGAGAATATCGTAATCGTCGTACATAATTACAGCGAATCTGGTAAACTCTAATTCGTCTGCATTTTCTGTGTCCGCATCCGGCAGCAAAAATGTTGGCCGATCGCGGCGGCGGTGTAGGGCCGGGAGCAATGCTTCGTGCCCCCTTAAGGCAGAATCTTTAATTAGTCAGCTAAGTAAAACGAACCGTACATGCATAATTTGAAATCAAGCACACAACAAATCAAACAGCGAACGTTTCAATAAAGAACAAGTATACAAACATCATCCGAACCACTTAATTGAGTATAAGGCACTCCTGACAACAATACCAAGCACGTAGAGCCCCCCGCATACGTTTCCCGGTAAAGATTACTGTTTCGCAAGCTGCCACGCAGACGGCAGCTTTCGACGTGTGGAGGGACGTCCCCAGCCTTTCGCATAAAAGAAGCAGCCTATCAACTGATTTCAATGTTGTTGCAGCACTATAGAAGGGGCCGGCGTGCCGTAAAAGAATCCTTACTCCCGTTACTACCATCCCTTAAAAAAAAGAGTTCTCACTATAGAAATCAACACACTTCTTATAGACGACTCTGCCTTTCTATAGATTTGTTCTTCTGTTGATACATAGTCTAGAGTCCGTCTATAGACGCGAGTCGATAGGTTTCTATTCCTTTTGGCCTCCTCCCATCTTATTTATTTCTTCAGACAATTTATTCACAGATACTGGGATCTTTTACAAGATCTTAGCAGGGTGGGAAAATGCAAGTACATTCATACAAACATACTATTCAAGCAATGATGCCGATGCTTCAATTCAACATGCAAAAAGGACAGATTGCATGAAAAAAGGAACAAAGAAAAGATGTGCGATTGAGCCAAGAATGTTTGTGCGCCTGAAAACTGGATAAAGAATTTAGTGTAATGACTTCATCAGGACGTTTATTTCAATCAACTATTGTTCTTGTAAGATAAGAACATTTGAAGCAATTGCTATGCAGTGTTAATGGGTTTCCTGTTCGAGACTGTTTATGACGAGTAGCTTAACCAGTTAAGGGTGTTAAGATGTGCGAGGTATCAGTATAATAGTGGCCACTCATTAGCTGAAGAAAGAATTTTAATCGGGAAGCACGATTCGTTCTCTAATCGAAGAGAAGGCACAACGTTTAAGGAGAACTGTTATACAAATTGGACCATAAGAATTGTAGATAAATCGGAAAGCTTTCATTTGAATTCTTTCTAATTTTTCTATATTTATTTTTGTGTAGGGGTCCCGAATGATCATTGCATATTTTAAAGTAGGACGAACTATTGTATGATATGCTTTCAGCAGGGGAGATTGTGAGATATGTGTATGGCCGAGATATGTATAGTGAGATACCTCAGAAATATAAGTGTTCCGGGGAAAATAGTAAAAGAGAAGGGGCTTTTCCGTTCGTGTTATTATCACACAGACGGTCTTTTCATAGTTAACAGACATTTACCATTGATGGCATCTTCGAATTATTTTGCCAAAGTCGCTATTTAGCATGACTTGATCTTCCGGTAAGGCAATTTCATCGTATAGTGTGCAGTCACCCATGTAAACTTTAATTTTGCCAGATACATTACTGCCAATATCATTTATATAAAGCAAGAATAACAGAGGACCCAGCACGGATCCCTGGGGAACGCCACAAGCGACAGGTAATAAGTTGGAGGAAGTGTCGTTTATCCTAACTTATGGGGAGCTGTTGGTTGGGCATGCTTGTATTCATTTTAGTAGCTTATTTTTGTGAGTAAAAAACTTAATTTGTAAGGTAATTAGCAGTGGGTTACATTGTCGAATGCTTTACTTAAATCCATGAACATAGCGTCGCTTTCTTTTGTACTATTTATTGTTTTGCAAAATCTTGAATATATTCTAGTAATTGAGTGTCTGTGGTAAAGCCCTGCAGAAATTCATGTTGAGCGTTCGTCAAGACGCAATTCTCATAAAAAAACGATTACATGCTTATAGATTAGGTGTTCGAAAATATTGTATGTTGTCCAAGTCAGAGAAATTGGTCGATATTTTTTATGCAATTCTTGTTTCCTTATTTATGTAAGAGTTTTATTAGTGCTGTTTTCGAGTCATCCGGAAGCGTGCCATCCTGAAGCGATTTACTAAACAATATTTTCAAGGATATCGCTTGGCCAAGCGTTTTAAGAAGGCATTTGGCATACCACCTGAACAGGGGTTTTCTTTTTGGCAATTTTTAACAGCAAGTGACATATACCATGCTCAGAAATAACAATCAGGAATTGAAGGCCCATCCATGTAAAAACAAGGCAGACAACCTTCATCCTTTGTGAATAGAAAACTAAAATGATTGTTAAATGCAGCACATACAACCTGCTCATCGTGGACCTTATTACCGCCTATTATGGACATATCGGAAAGGGAAGAAGAATGAGTCATCGTCCTCCAGAAACTCCATGGAGACGTTTTCATAAAACTAGGAAGATGTCCATTAAAGCAATTCCGTTTGTCATTTATTATCACTTCTTTTAAATTATTTGACGCTTCCTCAATGACCCTTTCATTATTTGTTCAAGTTTTCAGGTTTGCGCAAGTTTGAATCCGCTTAAGCTTGGGTTGCTTGAGCAAGGCCTCGCGAGAGTTCCAGGGATTCCGACCTGCCACAATCTTCACAACCTTTAGAACAAACTGTGGCAGACAGTTGAATATAATGCCTTTAAATAAAAGCAACACATCGTACATGCTGGCAGTGTTTTATTTAATGTTATCCAGATGAAATGCTCGCGTATCAATTACAGACGCGTCATCTGCAGGCGAAAAATTCGGGTAACACTGAATCTTATCATTTTTACTGCGAGGGGAACATTCCAACGACAATACTACTGCTTGTTGAACTTAAATGCCGTCTGTGACCATACATGAGACGTCATCTTGTATATTTGCACCTACAATAAATGGGCAGATAACTGCATAGGAATCTTTGTCGCTTCTAGTGAAATGCTTACCTACTTGTAATCCATCAAAAACTATAGCAATATCAATGATTTCACGACGAATATTTGTGGTGGAGCATTACAGGAATGTGCTCCAGTCGACATTCGGCAGGTTACTATCACGGGTTAACATTGCTTTATCCATCTGCTTTTTTTAGTGAGGGTACATGTACCTAACCGACGAGTTAGGGGCCTGTATACGGCACCAAGAATGTATTTGACATTGTTAATACAAAAGTTGCAGAAAAAGCGTTTTACTCCCGAAGTGTCGGGCATTCTTAACATTTGAAGGGCATATTTAAAAAGAATGGCTACGCCTCCTCCTTTGCGCAATATTTAGTCTTTGCCCAATATTCTGTGGTTTATCGGGACAAATTGGCTATCATACATATAATAATATAACCAGGTTTCAGTCAACACTGAAATATCGGGGTCCAGCGAGCGAAGGATAACTTCAAGCTGTTCGACTTTGTTGACAACGCTGCAGCAGTTAAGGATTAAGATGGTGAATGGCGATTGGCAACGGTTATCACATTCTTTGCTCCATCGTTTCAGCTTACAGCATTTGCGTTTTCCAGATAACACTGACAAACATTTCACCATCTATGCTGCATTTATAGAAAACTATTTTAACTTTGGAGCCTTCATCACATCCTTCTTGTGAGCATTGCCATAATTTTTTTCTTATCTCACGAACTTTGAAAGAAATGTCCTCTGTTATGTAAAGTGTTCTCCCAGCTTTCTTGTGCTCTTTCAGCATTGAACTTTTGTCGCGATAGTCCGAGAACCTTAAGAGCACGGGGCGTGCTTTTATTTTTCTTTCCTAGCCGTTGACATCTTTCCATATTATTGATAGTAAGTCCATGTGTTTCCTTGAAAACACCTTTTCTTGATCACATTCAAGAGACTGTCGTTTATTCCCCCGCCTTCTCAATTTGGGCCGTACACGATCTCATCGTTTCTTCTACCTCTGTTTACTATTTCATCTGCCTTACATACCAAAACGGAGACGTATATTCCAAA
This sequence comes from Dermacentor variabilis, assembly GCF_050947875.1. Lineage (NCBI taxonomy): Eukaryota > Metazoa > Arthropoda > Arachnida > Ixodida > Ixodidae > Dermacentor > Dermacentor variabilis. Next base: position 41,274,223 of record NW_027460291.1, read on the forward strand.
TCGGTTGCTGCTTTCTTGAGATTAGTTACATCACTTTGCAATAACATTAAAGTACTCGGTTGAGTTTCGAAGATGAGCATGCGCTCTTTTAAATAAGCGATATCTGTTTCAAATGTACTCCGTTTAGACAGTACATAATAGATACAGGCACTTATGTTACTTTGGACAGATAAAAGCTGCGACAACCCCTACTCAATAACGGCACATGCCAGAATATTCGTTTTGAAAGGTTACAAAGCCGTCACACCACTGCTTACAGTCTATAGTCTACTACGCAAATAACTCTCTTGGCAACAAAGCATCAGCAGGAATCGATTATCGGATCGGATACAGAACTAGTCGTTCACGTAATGTACCTGTGCAAGCAAGAAGAAGCGTTCGAGCAACATGCTGAAGCTGCTGCTGCTGCATTGCCCCCTCCACTGTAGAGGGTCTGTAGAAACAGTCGCTTAGGTGTTTGTTTCTTTTTGTCTACTTCGGCTCTATAGATATCCCATGGACGAATGTCGATACAGTCTATATTTTTGGCAATTCTGTGTTCGTAGACTGTAGGCTTAAGTCGATAAGCTTTCTTTTTCTTTTTACCTACTCCCGCTTTATGGATCGCATATAGCCAAAGTTCATAAGCAGTTTGTTCTATTTGTCCGCTTCTGCTCTATAGACTACTTATTGCAGTTTACAATAGGTAGTCAGGCACAGGAAGTGGTAAGGGAATACATCTACGTAGGACAGGTAGTGACTGCGGATCCGGATCATGAGACTGAAATAATCAGAAGAATAAGAATGGGCTGGGGTGCGTTTGGCAGGCATTCTCAGATCTTGAACACCAGGTTGCCATTATCCCTCAAGAGAAAAGTTTATAAGAGCTGTGTCTTACCAGTACTCACGTACGGGGCAGCAACCTGGATGCTTACGAAAAGGGTTCTACTTAAATTGAGGGCGACGCAACGAGCTATGGAAAGAAGAATGATAGGTTTAACGTTAAGGGATAAGAAAAGAGCAGATAGGGTGAGGGAACAAACGCGAGTTAATGATATCTTAGTTGAAATCAAGAAAAAGAAATGGGGGCATGGGCAGGACACGTAATGAGGAGGGAAGATAACCGATGGTCATGAAGAGTTACGGAATGGATCCCAAGGGAAGGGAATCGTAGCAGAGAGGGGCAGAAAGTTAGGTGGGCGGATAAAATGAAGTTTGCAGGGACAACATGGCCACAATTAGTACATGACCGGGGTAGTTGGAGAAGTATGGGAGAGGCCTTTGCCCTGCAGTGGGCATAACTAGGATGATGATGATGATGATGCTCTATAGACTCCCTTAGGGCAAATGTTGAAGCAGTATTTAGTTATTGTTTCCAATGTTTCTATGTAGACTGTCTCGAATATTTTTCACTCCTCCAAGCTTATAAATTGTCTATAGACGAACGTTGATAAGCTGTTTGTTCTATTTGTCCGGTACTGCTCTATAGACTCCCTATGTACAAATGTTGACACCGTCTTTATTGTTTCCATTATTTGTCTACAGACTGTCTGGAATATTTTTCACTTCTCCAAGCTTATAAATTGTCTATAGACGAACGTTGATAAGCTGTTTGTTCTATTTGTCCGGTACTGCTCTATAGACTCCCTATGTACAAATGTTGACACCGTCTTTATTGTTTCCATTATTTGTCTACAGACTGTCTGGAATATTTTTCACTTCTCCAAGCTTATAAATTGTCTATAGACGAACGTTCATAAGCTTTCCATTTCTGTTTACTCCCATTCTAAAGCCAGCCTAGCGAAAAAATTGTTGTCATCCTTTTTCCTTTTGTATGCCTCCGCCCCACTGATTACCTGAAGAAAAAATTCGATGCAGTTTCGGTTTTTCCTTATTGTTTCTTAGTCTATAGAGTGTCTATGGACAAGAGTCGATAAGGTGTATATTTTTTGTCCATCCCGAGTCTATACCTTGTTCGCGTGCACACACACACACGCACACAGACATATATATATATATATATATATATATATATATATATATATATATATATATATATATATATATATATATATATATATATATATATATATATATATATATCAATATAGCACTGAGAAATGAACTCGACGTACGTGAAAACACGGTACATCAGCCGAGCAGTTTGACACTAAGAAAGAACATGTTTTCACTTAGGTGCTGTTTATTCTCTTGTGCTGCACCAACGCAGCCAACGTGCTTTGTTCGCCGCCGCCGCCACACACCACATACATGGTGTGTCAGCGAAGACTTTCGAATATGTTTAAAAGCTGCCTTTTGCAGATATCACAATCCTAGTTCATGAGCTGGTCTACTCGAAGCGGCGGACAATACTTGCGCAAAAAATTGAGATTCAAGATCGACTAACGAATAAGAAATTACGTATTAAGTTTTTATGTATTTACATTATGGAACATATTGCAATTTGCAAATTCCAGCCGTGTAGCTCCTAAGGCTAGGCTAAATATCTGATTGCCCATATTGCAATTTACAAATGCAAACAGTAGATTTCGCAAGGCGGAACCACTTGGAACGAATTTTCAAGCTGACACAAGTTTCGATATATAAGCTCCCGCACTTTACGTAGGACTACCATTTAATTGTTAACAAAACGTCATTACATGCACTCAAGCACAGGGGTAACTGGAACGCCAATGCATTTTTTCGCAAAGTTCGGGAATTTACATTTCGAAACTGGTGTCATCCTGAGAATGCGTTCCAAGTGGATCCGCCTTGCGAAATCCACTGCTTGAATTTGTAAATTGCAATATGGGCCATAGGATAGTTAGCTAAAAAGTTTAGTACGGGATTCTTGTTAATTAGTCGATTTTGTGTTTCAGATTTTAGTGCAAGTGGTATCCGCCCCTGCGAGTAGACCAGCTCGTCAACAAGAACAGACCTTTACAAAATAAAAAGAATTTCAAAGTATTCCATGAAACACACTGCATGTATATATATTGCCACGGGACTGCCGCTCGAGCACGTACATTGCGCCTATTCGCGAGCTTGTTTTACGCCCAGAAAAACACTTTTATGCAGCACATTTTGAGCCACAAAGAGCGGGAGTCTCTCGCATTGCTCTATAATTTTCTCCTTGTGACTTTTCAATTAAGACAAATGACCTAATTAGGGGAAAGCAAGAAATAAACTGAGTGCTTGAAACCGACGGCAAACATTACCTTTGTTCTCTCCAGCTACGTAGCGTCTGTATATTTTAATGTTCGGCTCAATTTAGGTGAAGCACCCTGCATACTGCTTTGCAATTCGAATTATTCTCCACGGTTTCCTATATCACCACCGATGAAGGCCATAGAGCGGCACGTCACCAAAGGTTTTACTCAACATGAGCGAACATCCCATATACCAACGGTGGTAAGGCGTGAGATGAACAAGAAGATAGCCGATAGTGTAAAAGTCCTATTGCTTTAGGTTTACATGCCGTCTATAGATTCACTACAGACAAAAGTCGTTCATCGGCGGCACAACCCGTGTACGCTGTAGACAAGCGCACATACCGGTGGATAATACGGAGATACGGTAGATATTAGCCACTGGAGTTGTATACTGGTGAGATTGCTTTTGAGCCTATGCGTAGATTTTAGCATACACATTGTGCATATCTCCGCATTTATTGATCATATGACATGAGCCACGTAGTCGCTCTCGGCAATCCCAAGACAGTCTTCACAGTTGTCAAAGCATGACCTTTGCGGCAGTAGAATAAAGAAAACAAAACGCCGATCCAATCCTTCTAACGCATGTTATGAACACCAATTCTAGCTACAAGCGAATCGGAAACAGGCATCAAGCTAACAGCACAGAGACTCGTAATGTTTGTAGCTGACAACACAGACTTTGTGAGTGTGCGATGAACCGATGTCGCACATGTCCTGTGCGCCTTGTGTGTCTTCCGATACTCAGATACTTTTCACGTTGCCCTCATATCTCTGCTGCGTCAGCAATATCGGGTGGTTTTTCGTAGACTGATATCCGGCTAAATAATGTCATCAGTTTCTCACTCATTTAATTAAGTGCCAAATCATCTGAACCCACCCAGTGCTTCGCAGGAGGTATTCCTGTGGGCCGAGCATAAGCGTACGCAATTACTGTATAGGTTTATTTGAGCTATGATTGGAACAGAAAACTTGCACCAACATGTGTGCAGGTATCCCACTTGGCAGTACGCTGGAAGATATGCCAGAAATGCATTGTATTACTCATCGTCGTTGGCAATGACGCAAGCCACTGACGGGCCTTGTAACGGCTTTGGGAAACACTGAACTCATCAAAGTGTGCTTTTCATTTCCATACGATAGCCCACAGCGTTTGTAATACAACGCAGCAATGCCTTTCCTTTATCCATGAAAAATAAACAGAAAAAATGGAAAAGAAAAGCAACCCATTTCGCGCTCATGGCGCGCAGAAAGAGAGAGAGAGCCCCTGTAATGAAAAGGAAAAGGGCACTCGGACTTTTCGGAAAATGGCACTCGCACCCTCGTCACCCTGGGTGGCAGCTTGCGAGATTTTAGTGCCACGCAACGGCGGCGCGCCATGTTTCCACGTCATTTTCAATTCTCAACGGCAGCGCCAGGCACGTAACGCTTGTTTCTGCGGTGTGCGGTGTCTCCCCCTACCTTGGTGTCTGTCACACGTCAACTACACGACAACTACACTGAACGTTAAGTTTTAGCAAGGATGTTTTCCGTCAATAGCTCATGATTAATTGAGCGCGTTTCGTAGAGCGAACCGGCTGCATGTAGTGTAGGCGACTCGGGCATAGTCTAGATTTGTCGTTTACATGATTTGATAACGCGCTCTCTTTATCGCTTCCACTATAGGGAATGTTTTACGGGAAGCGATCAATCAGGACTGTTGATTTTAGCGTCATAGTTGATGTAGGTAACAATGAAAATGCACCATGATTTACGTTGATACTGAGCAGCCATAAAGAGGACTATTAGTGTTGAGCAGCCAGTGTGGGTAATCACCGTCTAGTATTGCAACTAGTCCACCGCCGGTGAATATTTTGTTTGAAGAGTTGCTTAAACACGCCAAAATGCCGGGGAAAAAAATGTCACAAAACTACAAAAGGCTAACAAAAAAGCATTTACGAACAGCGCATTCGTCTGCAGCCTAATTATATAGTGAGGTGAATTTCAGGACTTTTTCTTTGCAAATAACTTCCACAGCGCATTTCCGACAGGCCTCATCTCGTTTCTTTTCGGGGTGCACATCGAACATGTATTCAGAAAAAAATGAGAATGAAAAAAAGCTATGCCTGCGCTGTGTTTCGCAACTCTCTTTTCGCTTTCAGAGAAATGTTTCAGAAAAGTAGCGATGTTCAAATTATTATTTCCCTAGTTTTTATACACCCAAATTAAACACGCAATTCATCGCCAATCTTCAGCTTTGGATATGGGCTACAAAAACTCAGGTCTACGACGACGACAACAAGAATCGGCGAACAAGATGAGTGGTTCTGAGATTGCAAGAAGCGGGAATCGTCATGTATGTTTGAGGTGAACAAAGCTAGCTCCCCGAAGGCGAACTACATAGAAGTTTCTTTACGAGACAGTTCAATCATTGACTCTGTTGTCTCATAAAAATGCGAATGCTGCTTACTTTATCCCTCTCAACAATATGCATGGCGACGCAGATGACAAAAATTCAGTACAAAAATAAGCTTTAAAATGTGAGACTTCCAGTACAAAGGACACATAAGAACCGAAGGAGCCATGTAGAAGGCTTCATCAACATTTCGGCTGTAGCAAAAGTAAGAGACGGCATCTGCTCTTATTTGTGCTTTGCTTCACTAAAAATTTTAAGTGGCGCAGATGACGATTAAAGATGAAAAAAAACGAGAAGCCCGAACGCAAAATAAGTGCAACGCCGGCGGGACTCGAACCCGCAATCCTCGGTTTAGAATACCGATGCCTTGTCCATTGGGCTACGGCGGCTCTCACGCTGAGACTGCAGCACTTAGTTGGCCAATCCTGGCCAGAGCGTCGCCGCCCCTCGGCGCAACCGCGTGAACGTGCTCGTGCCACTGCTGCCTCCTTCGTCGTCTTCTTCCGCAGCTGATTCCGATGCGGCTCGTCATGGCACCGTTCCCATACTGCCCCTCCCTCTGCGAAGGCGCTGACGGCGCTGGCCCACTGTCACTTGGTGAGGTGATTTCGGTCTCAAGTTCTTTGTCTCAGCATATCGCGAATCAAAAACTCGTATACTGCTGAGCTCAAATTTCGCATTAGAGAATATCGTAATCGTCGTACATAATTACAGCGAATCTGGTAAACTGTAATTCGTCTGCATTTTCTGTGTCCGCATCCGGCAGCAAAAATGTTGGCCGATCGCGGCGGCGGTGTAGGGCCGGGAGCAATGCTTCGTGCCCCCTTAAGGCAGAATCTTTAATTAGTCAGCTAAGTAAAACGAACCGTACATGCATAATTTGAAATCAAGCACACAACAAATCAAACAGCGAACGTTTCAATAAAGAACAAGTATACAAACATCATCCGAACCACTTAATTGAGTATAAGGCACTCCTGACAACAATACCAAGCACGTAGAGCCCCCCGCATACGTTTCCCGGTAAAGATTACTGTTTCGCAAGCTACCACGCAGACGGCAGTTTTCGACGTGTGGAGGGACGTCCCCAGCCTTTCGCATAAAAGAAGCAGCCTATCAACTGATTTCAATGTTGTTGCAGCACTATAGAAGGGGCCGGCGTGCCGTAAAAAAATCCTTACTCCCGTTACTACCATCCCTTAAAAAAAAGAGTTCTCTCTATAGAAATCAACACACTTCTTATAGACGACTCTGCCTTTCTATAGATTTGTTCTTCTATTAACACAAAGTCTAGAGTCTCTCTATAGACGACTCTGCCTTTCTATAGATTTGTTCTTCTGTTGATACATAGTCTAGAGTCTGTCTATAGACGCGAGTCGATAGGTTTCTATTTCTTTTTGCCTCCTCCCATCTTATTTATTTCTTCAGACAATTTATTCACAGATACTGGGATCTTTTACAAGATCTTAGCAGGGTGGGAAAATGCAAGTACATTCATACAAACATACTATTCAAGCAATGATGCCGATGCTTCAATTCAACATGCAAAAAGGACAGATTGCATGAAAAAAGGAACAAAGAAAAGATGTGCGATTGAGCCAAGAATGTTTGTGCGCCTGAAAACTGGATAAAGAATTTAGTGTAATGACTTCATCAGGACGTTTATTTCAATCAACTATTGTTCTTGTAAGATAAGAACATTTGAAGCAATTGCTATGCAGTGTTAATGGGTTTCCTGTTCGAGACTGTTTATGACGAGTAGCTTAACCAGTTAAGGGTGTTAAGATGTGCGAGGTATCAGTATAATAGTGGCCACTCATTAGCTGAAGAAAGAATTTTAATCGGGAAGCACGATTCGTTCTCTAATCGAAGAGAAGGCACAACGTTTAAGGAGAACTGTTATACAAATTGGACCATAAGAATTGTAGATAAATCGGAAAGCTTTCATTTGAATTCTTTCTAATTTTTCTATATTTATTTTTGTGTAGGGGTCCCGAATGATCATTGCATATTTTAAAGTAGGACGAACTATTGTATGATATGCTTTCAGCAGGGGAGATTGTGAGATATGTGTATGGCCGAGATATGTATAGTGAGATACCTCAGAAATATAAGTGTTCCGGGGAAAATAGTAAAAGAGAAGGGGCTTTTCCGTTCGTGTTATTATCACACAGACGGTCTTTTCATAGTTAACAGACATTTACCATTGATGGCATCTTCGAATTATTTTGCCAAAGTCGCTATTTAGCATGACTTGATCTTCCGGTAAGGCAATTTCATCGTATAGTGTGCAGTCACCCATGTAAACTTTAATTTTGCCAGATACATTACTGCCAATATCATTTATATAAAGCAAGAATAACAGAGGACCCAGCACGGATCCCTGGGGAACGCCACAAGCGACAGGTAATAAGTTGGAGGAAGTGTCGTTTATCCTAACTTATGGGGAGCTGTTGGTTGGGCATGCTTGTATTCATTTTAGTAGCTTATTTTTGTGAGTAAAAAACTTAATTTGTAAGGTAATTAGCAGTGGGTTACATTGTCGAATGCTTTACTTAAATCCATGAACATAGTGTCGCTTTCTTTTGTACTATTTATTGTTTTGCAAAATCTTGAATATATTCTAGTAATTGAGTGTCTGTGGTAAAGCCCTGCAGAAATTCATGTTGAGCGTTCGTCAAGACGCAATGCTCATCAAAAAAAAACGATTACATGCTTATAGATTAGGTGTTCGAAAATATTGTATGTTGTCAAAGTCAGAGAAATTGGTCGATATTTTTTATGCAATTCTTGTTTCCTTATTTATGTAAGAGTTTTATTAGTGCTGTTTTCGAGTCATCCGGAAGCGTGCCATCCTGAAGCGATTTACTAAACAATATTTTCAGGGATATCGCTTGGCCAAGCGTTTTAAGAAGGCATTTGGCATACCACCTGAACAGGGGTTTTCTTTTTGGCAATTTTTAACAGCAAGTGACATATACCATGCTCAGAAATAACAATCAGGAATTGAAGGCCCATCCATGTAAAAACGAGGCAGACAACCTTCATCCTTTGTGAATAGAAAACTAAAATGATTGTTAAATGCAGCACATACAACCTGCTCATCGTGGACCTTATTACCGCCTATTATGGACATATCGGAAAGGGAAGAAGAATGAGTCATCGTCCTCCAGAAACTCCATGGAGACGTTTTCATAAAACTAGGAAGATGTCCATTAAAGCAATTCCCTTTGTCATTTATTATCACTTCTTTTAAATTATTTTACGCTTCCTCAATGACCCTTTCATTATTTGTTCAAGTTTTCAGGTTTGCGCAAGTTTGAATCCGCTTAAGCTTGGGTTGCTTGAGCAAGGCCTCGCGAGAGTTCCAGGGATTCCGACCTGCCACAATCTTCACAACCTTTAGAACAAACTGTGGCAGACAGTTGAATATAATGCCTTTAAATAAAAGCAACACATCGTACATGCTGGCAGTGTTTTATTTAATGTTATCCAGATGAAATGCTCGCGTATCAATTACAGACGCGTCATCTGCAGGCGAAAAATTCGGGTAACACTGAATCTTATCATTTTTACTGCGAGGGGAACATTCCAACGACAATACTACTGCTTGTTGAACTTAAATGCCGTCTGTGACCATACATGAGACGTCATCTTGTATATTTGCACCTACAATAAATGGACAGATAACTGCATAGGAATCTTTGTCGCTTCTAGTGAAATGCTTACCTACCTGTAATCCACCAAAAACTATAGCAATATCAATGATTTCACGACGAATATTTGTGGTGGAGCGTTACAGGAATGTGCTCCAGTCGACATTCGGCAGGTTACTATCACGGGTTAACATTGCTTTATCCATCTGCTTTTTTTAGTGAGGGTACATGTACCTAACCGACGAGTTAGGGGCCTGTATACGGCACCAAGAATGTATTTGACATTGTTAATACAAAAGTTGCAGAAAAAGCGTTTTACTTCCGAAGTGTCGGGCATTCTTAACATTTGAAGGGCATGTTTAAAAAGAATGGCTACGCCTCCTCCTTTGCGCAATATTTAGTCTTTGCCCAATATTCTGTAGTTTATCGGGACAAATTGGCTATCATACATATCATAATATAACCAGGTTTCAGTCAACACTGAAATATCGGGGTCCAGCGAGCGAAGGATAACTTCAAGCTGTTCGACTTTGTTGACAACGCTGCAGCAGTTAAGGATTAAGATGGTGAATGGCGATTGGCAACGGTTAGCACATTCTTTGCTCCATCGTTTCAGCTTACAGCATTTGCGTTTTCCAGATAACACTGACAAACATTTCACCATCTATGCTGCATTTATAGAAAACTATTTTAACTTTGGAGCCTTCATCACATCCTTCTTGTGAGCATTGCCATAATTTTTTTCTTATCTCACGAACTTTGAAAGAAATGTCCTCTGTTATGTAAAGTGTTCTCCCAGCTTTCTTGTGCTCTTTCAGCATTGAACTTTTGTCGCGATAGTCCGAGAACCTTAAGAGCACGGGGCGTGCTTTTATTTTTCTTTCCTAGCCGTTGACATCTTTCCATATTATTGATAGTAAGTCCATGTGTTTCCTTGAAAACACCTTTTCTTGATCACATTCAAGAGACTGTCGTTTATTCCCCCGCCTTCTCAATTTGGGCCGTACACGATCTCATCGTTTCTTCTACCTCTGTTTACTATTTCATCTGCCTTACATACCAAAACGGAGACGTATATTCCAAATCGGTTGCTGCTTTCTTGAGATTAGTTACATCACTTTGCAATAACATTAAAGTACTCGGTTGAGTTTCGAAGATGAGCATGCGCTCTTTTAAATAAGCGATATCTGTTTCAAATGTACTCCGTTTAGACAGTACATAATTGATACAGGCACTTATGTTACTTTGGACAGATAAAAGCTGCGACAACCCCTACTCAATAACGGCACATGCCAGAAGATTCGTTTTGAAAGGTTACAAAGCCGTCACACCACTGCTTACAGTCTATAGTCTACTACGCAAATAACTCTCTTGGCAACAAAGCATCAGCAGGAATCGATTATCGGATCGGATACAGAACTAGTCGTTCACCTAATGTACCTGTGCAAGCAAGAAGAAGCGTTCGAGCAACATGCTGAAGCTGCTGCTGCTGCTGCATTGCCCACTGCCGCGGCGCTGGAACGACGGAGCTTTAATACTGTTGCCGCGCTAGGAGTTGCTTTAATAGTTGCCGGGCTAGGAGCATCCACGGGAGTGCGCAGAATCATCAGAGAAGGAAGAACGTGCGCAGGAAATTCACGCCCACCCCACGCCTGGACCATAGGGCTGAACCATGAAGAATTGACGGTAATCACCACATGTTCGAGCGGTGCAGGGCACGCCATGCGCCTGTGACGAACGGCATGGCCAGCCGAGAAATCCAGAAGCTGTGCAAACAAGAAGAAGCGTTTAGGTAATATGTTCAAGCTGCTGCTGCTGCATTGCCCCCTCCACTGTAGAGGGTCTGTAGAAACAGTCGCTTAGGTGTTTGTTTCTTTTTGTCTACTTCGGCTCTATAGATATCCCATGGACGAATGTCGATACAGTCTATATTTTTGGCAATTCTGTGTTCGTAGACTGTAGGCTTAAGTCGATAAGCTTTCTTTTTCTTTTTACCTACTCCCGCTTTATGGATCGCATATAGCCAAAGTTCATAAGCAGTTTGTTCTATTTGTCCGCTTCTGCTCTATAGACTACTTATTGCAGTTTATAATATTTAGTCAGGCACAGGAAGTGGTAAGGGAATACATCTACGTAGGACAGGTAGTGACTGCGGATCCGGATCATGAGACTGAAATAATCAGAAGAATAAGAATGGGCTGGGGTGCGTTTGGCAGGCATTCTCAGATCTTGAACACCAGGTTGCCATTATCCCTCAAGAGAAAAGTTTATAAGAGCTGTGTCTTACCAGTACTCACGTACGGGGCAGCAACCTGGATGCTTACGAAAAGGGTTCTACTTAAATTGAGGGCGACGCAACGAGCTATGGAAAGAAGAATGATAGGTTTAACGTTAAGGGATAAGAAAAGAGCAGATAGGGTGAGGGAACAAACGCGAGTTAATGATATCTTAGTTGAAATCAAGAAAAAGAAATGGGGGCATGGGCAGGACACGTAATGAGGAGGGAAGATAACCGATGGTCATGAAGAGTTACGGAATGGATCCCAAGGGAAGGGAATCGTAGCAGAGAGGGGCAGAAAGTTAGGTGGGCGGATAAAATGAAGTTTGCAGGGACAACATGGCCACAATTAGTACATGACCGGGGTAGTTGGAGAAGTATGGGACAGGCCTTTGCCCTGCAGTGGGCATAACTAGGATGATGATGATGATGATTCTCTATAGACTCCCTTAGGGCAAATGTTGAAGCAGTATTTAGTTATTGTTTCCAATGTTTCTATGTAGACTGTCTCGAATATTTTTCACTCCTCCAAGCTTATAAATTGTCTATAGACGAACGTTGATAAGCTGTTTGTTCTATTTGTCCGGTACTGCTCTATAGACTCCCTATGTACAAATGTTGACACCGTCTTTATTGTTTCCATTATTTGTCTACAGACTGTCTGGAATATTTTTCACTTCTCCAAGCTTATAAATTGTCTATAGACGAACGTTCATAAGCTTTCCATTTCTGTCTACTCCCATTCTAAAGCCAGCCTAGCGAAAAAATTGTTGTCATCCTTTTTCCTTTTGTATGCCTCCGCCCCACTGATTACCTGAAGAAAAAATTCGATGCAGTTTCGGTTTTTCCTTATTGTTTCTTAGTCTATAGAGTGTCTATGGACAAGAGTCGATAAGGTGTATATTTTTTGTCCATCCCGAGTCTATACCTTGTTCGCGTGCACACACACACACGCACACAGACATATATATATATATATATATATATATATATATATATATATATATATATATATATATATATATATATATATATATATATCAATATAGCACAGAGAAATGAACTCGACGTACGTGAAAACACGGTACATCAGCCGAGCAGTTTGACACTAAGAAAGAACATGTTTTCACTTAGGTGCTGTTTATTCTCTTGTGCTGCACCAACGCAGCCAACGTGCTTTGTTCGCCGCCGCCGCCACACACCACATACATGGTGTGTCAGCGAAGACTTTCGAATATGTTTAAAAGCTGCCTGTTGCAGATATCACAATCCTAGTTCATGAGCTGGTCTACTCGAAGCGGCGGACAATACTTGCGCAAAAAATTGAGATTCAAGATCGACTAACGAATAAGAAATTACGTATTAAGTTTTTATGTATTTACATTATGGCACATATTGCAATTTGCAAATTCCAGCCGTGGAGCTCCTAAGGCTAGGCTAAATATCTGATTGCCCATATTGCAATTTACAAATGCAAACAGTAGATTTCGCAAGGCGGAACCACTTGGAACGAATTTTCAAGCTGACACAAGTTTCGATATATAAACTCCCGCACTTTACGTAGGACTACCATTTAATTGTTAACAAAACGTCATTACATGCACTCAAGCACAGGGGTAACTGGAACGCCAATGCATTTTTTCGCAAAGTTCGGGAATTTACATTTCGAAACTGGTGTCATCCTGAGAATGCGTTCCAAGTGGATCCGCCTTGCGAAATCCACTGCTTGAATTTGTAAATTGCAATATGGGCCATAAGATAGTTAGCTAAAAAGTTTAGTACCGGATTCTTGTTAATTAGTCGATTTTGTGTTTCAGATTTTAGTGCAAGTGGTATCCGCCCCTGCGAGTAGACCAGCTCGTCAACAAGAACAGACCTTTACAAAATAAAAAGAATTTCAAAGTATTCCATGAAACACACTGCATGTATATATATTGCCACGGGACTGCCGCTCGAGCACGTACATTGCGCCTATTCGCGAGCTTGTTTTACGCCCAGAAAAACACTTTTATGTAGCACATTTTGAGCCACAAAGAGCGGGAGTCTCTCGCATTGCTCTATAATTTTCTCCTTGTGACTTTTCAATTAAGACAAATGACCTAATTAGGGGAAAGCAAGAAATAAACTGAGTGCTTGAAACCGATGGCAAACATTACCTTTGTTCTCTCCAGCTACGTAGCGTCTGTATATTTTAATGTTCGGCTCAATTTAGGTGAAGCACCCTGCATACTGCTTTGCAATTCGAATTATTCTCCACGGTTTCCTATATCACCACCGATGAAGGCCATAGAGCGGCACGTCACCAAAGGTTTTACTCAACATGAGCGAACATCCCATATACCAACGGTGGTAAGGCGTGAGATGAACAAGAAGATAGCCGATAGTGTAAAAGTCCTATTGCTTTAGGTTTACATGCCGTCTATAGATTCACTACAGACAAAAGTCGTTCATCGGCGGCACAACCCGTGTACGCTGTAGACAAGCGCACATACCGGTGGATAATACGGAGATACGGTAGATATTAGCCACTGGAGTTGTATACTGGTGAGATTGCTTTTGAGCCTATGCGTAGATTTTAGCATACACATTGTGCATATCTCCGCATTTATTGATCATATGACATGAGCCACGTAGTCGCTCTCGGCAATTCCAAGACAGTCTTCACTGTTGTCAAAGCATGACCTTTGCGGCAGTAGAATAAAGAAAACAAAACGCCGATCCAATCCTTCTAACGCATGTTATGAACACCAATTGTAGCTACAAGCGAATTGGAAACAGGCATCAAGCTAACAGCACAGAGACTCGTAATGTTTGTAGCTGACAACACAGACTTTGTGAGTGTGCGATGAACCGATGTCGCACATGTCCTGTGCGCCTTGTGTGTCTTCCGATACTCAGATACTTTTCACGTTGCCCTCATATCTCTGCTGCGTCAGCAATATCGGGTGGTTTTTCGTAGACTGATATCCGGCTAAATAATGTCATCAGTTTCTCACTCATTTAATTAAGTGCCAAATCATCTGAACCCACCCAGTGCTTCGCAGGAGGTATTCCTGTGGGCCGAGCATAAGCGTACGCAATTACTGTATAGGTTTATTTGAGCTATGATTGGAACAGAAAACTTGCACCAACATGTGTGCAGGTATCCCACTTGGCAGTACGCTGGAAGATATGCCAGAAATGCATTGTATTACTCATCGTCGTTGGCAATGACGCAAGCCACTGACGGGCCTTGTAACGGCTTTGGGAAACACTGAACTCATCAAAGTATGCGTTTCATTTCCATACGATAGCCCACAGCGTTTGTAATACAACGCAGCAATGCCTTTCCTTTATCCATGAAAAATAAACAGAAAAAATGGAAAAGAAAAGCAACCCATTTCGCGCTCATGGCGCGCAGAGAGAGAGAGAGCCCCTGTAATGAAAAGGAAAAGGGCACTCGGACTTTTCGGAAAATGGCACTCGCACCCTCGTCGCCCTGGGTGGCAGCTTGCGGGATTTTAGTGGCAAGCAACGGCGGCGCGCCATGTTTCCACGTCATTTTCAATTCTCAACGGCAGCGCCAGGTGCGTAACGCTTGTTTCTGCGGTGTGCGGTGTCTCCCCCTACCTTGGTGTCTGTCACACGTCAACTACACGACAACTACACTGAACGTTAAGTTTTAGCAAGGATGTTTTCCGTCAATAGCTCATGATTAGGTGAGCGCGTTTCGTAGAGCGAACCGGCTGCATGTAGTGTAGGCGACTCGGGCATAGTCTAGATTTGTCGTTTACATGATTTGATAACGCGCTCCCTTTATCGCTTCCACTATAGGGAATGTTTTACGGGAAGCGATCAATCAGGACTGTTGATTTTAGCGTCATAGTTGATGTAGGTAACAATGAAAATGCACCATGATTTACGTTGATACTGAGCAGCCATAAAGAGGACTATTGGTGTTGAGCAGCCAGTGTGGGTAATCACCGTCTAGTATTGCGACTAGTCCACCGCCGGTGAATATTTTGTTTGAAGAGTTGCTTAAACACGCCAAAATGCCGGGGAAAAAAATGTCACAAAACTACAAAAGGCTAACAAAAAAGCATTTACGAACAGCGCATTCGTCTGCAGCCTAATTATATAGTGAGGTGAATTTCAGGGCTTTTTCTTTGCAAATAACTTCCACAGCGCATTTCCGACAGGCCTCATCTCGTTTCTTTTCGGGGTGCACATCGAACATGTATTCAGAAAAAAATGAGAATGAAAAAAAGCTATGCCTGCGCTGTGTTTCGCAACTCTCTTTTCGCTTTCAAAGAATTGTTTCAGAAAAGTAGCGATGTTCAAATTATTATTTCCCTAGTTTTTATACACCCAAATTAAACACGCAATTCATCGCCAATCTTCAGCTTTGGATATGGGCTACAAAAACGCAGGTCTACGACGACGACAACAAGAATCGGCGAACAAGATGAGTGGTTCTGAGATTGCAAGAAGCGGGAATCGTCATGTATGTTTGAGGTGAACAAAGCTAGCTCCCCGAAGGCGAACTACATAGAAGTTTCTTTACGAGACAGTTCAATCATTGACACTGTTGTCTCATAAAAATGCGAATGCTGCTTACTTTATCCCTCTCAACAATATGCATGGCGACGCAGATGACAAAAATTCAGTACAAAAATAAGCTTTAATATGTGAGACTTCCAGTACAAAGGACACATAAGAACCGAAGGAGCCATGTAGAAGGCTTCATCAACATTTCGGCTGTAGCAAAAGTAAGAGACGGCATCTGCTCTTATTTGTGCTTTGCTTCACTAAAAATTTTAAGTGGCGCAGATGACGATTAAAGATGAAAAAAAACGACAAGCCCGAACGCAAAATAAGTGCAACGCCGGCGGGACTCGAACCCGCAATCCTCGGTTTAGAATACCGATGCCTTGTCCATTGGGCTACGGCGGCTCTCACGCTGAGACTGCAGCACTTAGTTGGCCAATCCTGGCCAGAGCGTCGCCGCCCCTCGGCGCAACCGCGTGAACGTGCTCGTGCCACTGCTGCCTCCTTCGTCGTCTTCTTCCGCAGCTGATTCCGATGCGGCTCGTCATGGCACCGTTCCCATACTGCCCCTCCCTCTGCGAAGGCGCTGACGGCGCTGGCCCACTGTCACTTGGTGAGGTGATTTCGGTCTCAAGTTCTTTGTCTCAGCATATCGCGAATCGAAAACTCGTATACTGCTGAGCTCAAATTTCGCATTAGAGAATATCGTAATCGTCGTACATAATTACAGCGAATCTGGTAAACTCTAATTCGTCTGCATTTTCTGTGTCCGCATCCGGCAGCAAAAATGTTGGCCGATCGCGGCGGCGGTGTAGGGCCGGGAGCAATGCTTCGTGCCCCCTTAAGGCAGAATCTTTAATTAGTCAGCTAAGTAAAACGAACCGTACATGCATAATTTGAAATCAAGCACACAACAAATCAAACAGCGAACGTTTCAATAAAGAACAAGTATACAAACATCATCCGAACCACTTAATTGAGTATAAGGCACTCCTGACAACAATACCAAGCACGTAGAGCCCCCCGCATACGTTTCCCGGTAAAGATTACTGTTTCGCAAGCTGCCACGCAGACGGCAGCTTTCGACGTGTGGAGGGACGTCCCCAGCCTTTCGCATAAAAGAAGCAGCCTATCAACTGATTTCAATGTTGTTGCAGCACTATAGAAGGGGCCGGCGTGCCGTAAAAAAATCCTTACTCCCGTTACTACAAATCCCTTAAAAAAAAGAGTTCTCTCTATAGAAATCAACACACTTCTTATAGACGACTCTGCCTTTCTATAGATTTGTTCTTCTATTAACACAAAGTCTAGAGTCTCTCTATAGACGACTCTGCCTTTCTATAGATTTGTTCTTCTGTTGATACATAGTCTAGAGTCTGTCTATAGACGCGAGTCGATAGGTTTCTATTTCTTTTTGCCTCCTCCCATCTTATTTATTTCTTCAGACAATTTATTCACAGATACTGGGATCTTTTACAAGATCTTAGCAGGGTGGGAAAATGCAAGTACATTCATACAAACATACTATTCAAGCAATGATGCCGATGCTTCAATTCAACATGCAAAAAGGACAGATTGCATGAAAAAAGGAACAAAGAAAAGATGTGCGATTGAGCCAAGAATGTTTGTGCGCCTGAAAACTGGATAAAGAATTTAGTGTAATGACTTCATCAGGACGTTTATTTCAATCAACTATTGTTCTTGTAAGATAAGAACATTTGAAGCAATTGCTATGCAGTGTTAATGGGTTTCCTGTTGGAGACTGTTTATGACGAGTAGCTTAACCAGTTAAGGGTGTTAAGATGTGCGAGGTATCAGTATAATAGTGGCCACTCATTAGCTGAAGAAAGAATTTTAATCGGGAAGCACGATTCGTTCTCTAATCGAAGAGAAGGCACAACGTTTAAGGAGAACTGTTATACAAATTGGACCATAAGAATTGTAGATAAATCGGAAAGCTTTCATTTGAATTCTTTCTAATTTTTCTATATTTATTTTGTGTAGGGGTCCCGAATGATCATTGCATATTTTAAAGTAGGACGAACTATTGTATGATATGCTTTCAGCAGGGGAGATTGTGAGATATGTGTATGGCCGAGATATGTATAGTGAGATACCTCAGAAATATAAGTGTTCCGGGGAAAATAGTAAAAGAGAAGGGGCTTTTCCGTTCGTGTTATTATCACACAGACGGTCTTTTCATAGTTAACAGACATTTACCATTGATGGCATCTTCGAATTATTTTGCCAAAGTCGCTATTTAGCATGACTTGATCTTCCGGTAAGGCAATTTCATCGTATAGTGTGCAGTCACCCATGTAAACTTTAATTTTGCCAGATACATTACTGCCAATATCATTTATATAAAGCAAGAATAACAGAGGACCCAGCACGGATCCCTGGGGAACGCCACAAGCGACAGGTAATAAGTTGGAGGAAGTGTCGTTTATCCTAACTTATGGGGAGCTGTTGGTTGGGCATGCTTGTATTCATTTTAGTAGCTTATTTTTGTGAGTAAAAAACTTAATTTGTAAGGTAATTAGCAGTGGGTTACATTGTCGAATGCTTTACTTAAATCCATGAACATAGCGTCGCTTTCTTTTGTACTATTTATTGTTTTGCAAAATCTTGAATATATTCTAGTAATTGAGTGTCTGTGGTAAAGCCCTGCAGAAATTCATGTTGAGCGTTCGTCAAGACGCAATGCTCATAAAAAAAAACGATTACATGCTTATAGATTAGGTGTTCGAAAATATTGTATGTTGTCCAAGTCAGAGAAATTGGTCGATATTTTTTATGCAATTCTTGTTTCCTTATTTATGTAAGAGTTTTATTAGTGCTGTTTTCGAGTCATCCGGAAGCGTGCCATCCTGAAGCGATTTACTAAACAATATTTTCAAGGATATCGCTTGGCCAAGCGTTTTAAGAAGGCATTTGGCATACCACCTGAACAGGGGTTTTCTTTTTGGCAATTTTTAACAGCAAGTGACATATACCATGCTCAGAAATAACAATCAGGAATTGAAGGCCCATCCATGTAAAAACAAGGCAGACAACCTTCATCCTTTGTGAATAGAAAACTAAAATGATTGTTAAATGCAGCACATACAACCTGCTCATCGTGGACCTTATTACCGCCTATTATGGACATATCGGAAAGGGAAGAAGAATGAGTCATCGTCCTCCAGAAACTCCATGGAGACGTTTTCATAAAACTAGGAAGATGTCCATTAAAGCAATTCCGTTTGTCATTTATTATCACTTCTTTTAAATTATTTTACGCTTCCTCAATGACCCTTTCATTATTTGTTCAAGTTTTCAGGTTTGCGCAAGTTTGAATCCGCTTAAGCTTGGGTTGCTTGAGCAAGGCCTCGCGAGAGTTCCAGGGATTCCGACCTGCCACAATCTTCACAACCTTTAGAACAAACTGTGGCAGACAGTTGAATATAATGCCTTTAAATAAAAGCAACACATCGTACATGCTGGCAGTGTTTTATTTAATGTTATCCAGATGAAATGCTCGCGTATCAATTACAGACGCGTCATCTGCAGGCGAAAAATTCGGGTAACACTGAATCTTATCATTTTTACTGCGAGGAGAACATTCCAACGACAATACTACTGCTTGTTGAACTTAAATGCCGTCTGTGACCATACATGAGACGTCATCTTGTATATTTGCACCTACAATAAATGGACAGATAACTGCATAGGAATCTTTGTCGCTTCTAGTGAAATGCTTACCTACCTGTAATCCACCAAAAACTATAGCAATATCAATGATTTCACGACGAATATTTGTGGTGGAGCGTTACAGGAATGTGCTCCAGTCGACATTCGGCAGGTTACTATCACGGGTTAACATTGCTTTATCCATCTGCTTTTTTTAGTGAGGGTACATGTACCTAACCGACGAGTTAGGGGCCTGTATACGGCACCAAGAATGTATTTGACATTGTTAATACAAAAGTTGCAGAAAAAGCGTTTTACTCCCGAAGTGTCGGGCATTCTTAACATTTGAAGGGCATGTTTAAAAAGAATGGCTACGCCTCCTCCTTTGCGCAATATTTGGTCTTTGCCCAATATTCTGTAGTTTATCGGGACAAATTGTCTATCATACATATCATAATATAACTAGGTTTAAGTCTACACTGAAATATCGGGGTCCAGCGAGCGAAGGATAACTTCAAGCTGTTCGACTTTGTTGACAACGCTGCAGCAGTTAAGGATTAAGATGGTGAATGGCGATTGGCAACGGTTATCACATTCTTTGCTCCATCGTTTCAGCTTACAGCATTTGCGTTTTCCAGATAACACTGACAAACATTTCACCATCTATGCTGCATTTATAGAAAACTATTTTAACTTTGGAGCCTTCATCACATCCTTCTTGTGAGCATTGCCATAATTTTTTTCTTATCTCACGAACTTTGAAAGAAATGTCCTCTGTTATGTAAAGTGTTCTCCCAGCTTTCTTGTGCTCTTTCAGCATTGAACTTTTGTCGCGATAGTCCGAGAACCTTAAGAGCACGGGGCGTGCTTTTATTTTTCTTTCCTAGCCGTTGACATCTTTCCATATTATTGATAGTAAGTCCATGTGTTTCCTTGAAAACACCTTTTCTTGATCACATTCAAGAGACTGTCGTTTATTCCCCCGCCTTCTCAATTTGGGCCGTACACGATCTCATCGTTTCTTCTACCTCTGTTTACTATTTCATCTGCCTTACATACCAAAACGGAGACGTATATTCCAAATCGGTTGCTGCTTTCTTGAGATTAGTTACATCACTTTGCAATAACATTAAAGTACTCGGTTGAGTTTCGAAGATGAGCATGCGCTCTTTTAAATAAGCGATATGTGTTTCAAATGTACTCCGTATAGACAGTACATAATTGATACAGGCACTTATGTTACTTTGGACAGATAAAAGATGCGACAACCCCTACTCAATAACGGCACATGCCAGAAGATTCGTTTTGAAAGGTTACAAAGCTGTCACACCACTGCTTACAGTCTATAGTCTACTACGCAAATAACTCTCTTGGCAACAAAGCATCAGCAGGAATCGATTATCGGATCGGATACAGAACTAGTCGTTCACGTAACGTACCTGTGCAAGCAAGAAGAAGCGTTCGAACAACATGCTGAAGCTGCTGCTGCTGCTGCATTGCCCACTGCCGCGGCGCTGGAACGACGGAGCTTTAATACTGTTGCCGCGCTAGGAGTTGCTTTAATAGTTGCCGGGCTAGGAGCATCCACGGGAGTGCGCAGAATCATCAGAGAAGGAAGAACGTGCGCAGGAAATTCACGCCCACCACACGCCTGGACCATAGGGCTGAACCATGAAGAATTGACGGTAATCACCACATGTTCGAGCGGTGCAGGGCACGCCATGCGCCTGTGACGAACGGCATGGCCAGCCGAGAAATCCAGAAGCTGTGCAAACAAGATGAAGCGTTTAGGTAATATGTTCAAGCTGCTGCTGCTGCATTGCCCCCTCCACTGTAGAGGGTCTGTAGAAACAGTCGCTTAGGTGTTTGTTTCTTTTTGTCTACTTCGGCTCTATAGATATCCCATGGACGAATGTCGATACAGCCTATATTTTTGGCAATTCTGTGTTCGTAGACTGTAGGCTTAAGTCGATAAGCTTTCTTTTTCTTTTTACCTACTCCCGCTTTATGGATCGCATATAGCCAAAGTTCATAAGCAGTTTGTTCTATTTGTCCGCTTCTGCTCTATAGACTACTTATTGCAGTTTACAATAGGTAGTCAGGCACAGGAAGTGGTAAGGGAATACATCTACGTAGGACAGGTGGTGACTGCGGATCCGGATCATGAGACTGAAATAATCAGAAGAATAAGAATGGGCTGGGGTGCGTTTGGCAGGCATTCTCAGATCTTGAACACCAGGTTGCCATTATCCCTCAAGAGAAAAGTTTATAAGAGCTGTGTCTTACCAGTACTCACGTACGGGGCAGCAACCTGGATGCTTACGAAAAGGGTTCTACTTAAATTGAGGGCGACGCAACGAGCTATGGAAAGAAGAATGATAGGTTTAACGTTAAGGGATAAGAAAAGAGCAGATAGGGTGAGGGAACAAACGCGAGTTAATGATATCTTAGTTGAAATCAAGAAAAAGAAATGGGGGCATGGGCAGGACACGTAATGAGGAGGGAAGATAACCGATGGTCATGAAGAGTTACGGAATGGATCCCAAGGGAAGGGAATCGTAGCAGAGAGGGGCAGAAAGTTAGGTGGGCGGATAAAATGAAGTTTGCAGGGACAACATGGCCACAATTAGTAGTTCACCGGGGTTGTTGGAGAAGTATGGGAGAGGCCTTTGCCCTGCAGTGGGCATAACTAGGATGATGATGATGATGATGATGATGATGCTCTATAGACTCCCTTAGGGCAAATGTTGAAGCAGTATTTAGTTATTGTTTCCAATGTTTCTATGTAGACTGTCTCGAATATTTTTCACTCCTCCAAGCTTATAAATTGTCTATAGACGAACGTTGATAAGCTGTTTGTTCTATTTGTCCGGTACTGCTCTATAGACTCCCTATGTACAAATGTTGACACCGTCTTTATTGTTTCCATTATTTGTCTACAGACTGTCTGGAATATTTTTCACTTCTCCAAGCTTATAAATTGTCTATAGACGAACGTTCATAAGCTTTCCATTTCTGTCTACTCCCATTCTAAAGCCAGCCTAGCGAAAAAATTGTTGTCATCCTTTTTCCTTTTGTATGCCTCCGCCCCACTGATTACCTGAAGAAAAAATTCGATGCAGTTTCGGTTTTTCCTTATTGTTTCTTAGTCTATAGAGTGTCTATGGACAAGAGTCGATAAGGTGTATATTTTTTGTCCATCCCGAGTCTATACCTTGTTCGCGTGCACACACACACACGCACACAGACATATATATATATATATATATATATATATATATATATAGCACAGAGAAATGAACTCGACGTACGTGAAAACACGGTACATCAGCCGAGCAGTTTGACACTAAGAAAGAACATGTTTTCACGTAGTTGCTGTTTATTCTCTTGTGCTGCACCAACGCAGCCAACGTGCTTTGTTCGCCGCCGCCGCCACACACCACATACATGGTGTGTCAGCGAAGACTTTCGAATATGTTTAAAAGCTGCCTGTTGCAGATATCACAATCCTAGTTCATGAGCTGGTCTACTCGAAGCGGCGGACAATACTTGCGCAAAAAATTGAGATTCAAGATCGACTAACGAATAAGAAATTACGTATTAAGTTTTTATGTATTTACATTATGGAACATATTGCAATTTGCAAATTCCAGCCGTGTAGCTCCTAAGGCTAGGCTAAATATCTGATTGCCCATATTGCAATTTACAAATGCAAACAGTAGATTTCGCAAGGCGGAACCACTTGGAACGAATTTTCAAGCTGACACAAGTTTCGATATATAAACGCCCGCACTTTACGTAGGACTACCATTTAATTGTTAACAAAACGTCATTACATGCACTCAAGCACAGGGGTAACTGGAACGCCAATGCATTTTTTCGCAAAGTTCGGGAATTTACATTTCGAAACTGGTGTCATCCTGAGAATGCGTTCCAAGTGGATCCGCCTTGCGAAATCCACTGCTTGAATTTGTAAATTGCAATATGGGCCATAAGATAGTTAGCTAAAAAGTTTAGTACCGGATTCTTGTTAATTAGTCGATTTTGTGTTTCAGATTTTAGTGCAAGTGGTATCCGCCCCTGCGAGTAGACCAGCTCGTCAACAAGAACAGACCTTTACAAAATAAAAAGAATTTCAAAGTATTCCATGAAACACACTGCATGTATATATATTGCCACGGGACTGCCGCTCGAGCACGTACATTGCGCCTATTCGCGAGCTTGTTTTACGCACAGAAAAACACTTTTATGTAGCACATTTTGAGCCACAAAGAGCGGGAGTCTCTCGCATTGCTCTATAATTTTCTCCTTGTGACTTTTCAATTAAGACAAATGACCTAATTAGGGGAAAGCAAGAAATAAACTGAGTGCTTGAAACCGATGGCAAACATTACCTTTGTTCTCTCCAGCTACGTAGCGTCTGTATATTTTAATGTTCGGCTCAATTTAGGTGAAGCACCCTGCATACTGCTTTGCAATTCGAATTATTCTCCACGGTTTCCTATATCACCACCGATGAAGGCCATAGAGCGGCACGTCACCAAAGGTTTTACTCAACATGAGCGAACATCCCATATACCAACGGTGGTAAGGCGTGAGATGAACAAGAAGATAGCCGATAGTGTAAAAGTCCTATTGCTTTAGGTTTACATGCCGTCTATAGATTCACTACAGACAAAAGTCGTTCATCGGCGGCACAACCCGTGTACGCTGTAGACAAGCGCACATACCGGTGGATAATACGGAGATACGGTAGATATTAGCCACTGGAGTTGTATACTGGTGAGATTGCTTTTGAGCCTATGCGTAGATTTTAGCATACACATTGTGCATATCTCCGCATTTATTGATCATATGACATGAGCCACGTAGTCGCTCTCGGCAATCCCAAGACAGTCTTCACAGTTGTCAAAGCATGACCTTTGCGGCAGTAGAATAAAGAAAACAAAACGCCGATCCAATCCTTCTAACGCATGTTATGAACACCAATTCTAGCTACAAGCGAATTGGAAACAGGCATCAAGCTAACAGCACAGAGACTCGTAATGTTTGTAGCTGACAACACAGACTTTGTGAGTGTGCGATGAACCGATGTCGCACATGTCCTGTGCGCCTTGTGTGTCTTCCGATACTCAGATACTTTTCACGTTGCCCTCATATCTCTGCTGCATCAGCAATATCGGGTGGTTTTTCGTAGACTGATATCCGGCTAAATAATGTCATCAGTTTCTCACTCATTTAATTAAGTGCCAAATCATCTGAACCCACCCAGTGCTTCGCAGGAGGTATTCCTGTGGGCCGAGCATAAGCGTACGCAATTACTGTATAGGTTTATTTGAGCTATGATTGGAACAGAAAACTTGCACCAACATGTGTGCAGGTATCCCACTTGGCAGTACGCTGGAAGATATGCCAGAAATGCATTGTATTACTCATCGTCGTTGGCAATGACGCAAGCCACTGACGAACCTTGTAACGGCTTTGGGAAACACTGAACTCATCAAAGTGTGCGTTTCATTTCCATACGATAGCCCACAGCGTTTGTAATACAACGCAGCAATGCCTTTCCTTTATCCATGAAAAATAAACAGAAAAAATGGAAAAGAAAAGCAACCCATTTCGCGCTCATGGCGCGCAGAGAGAGAGAGAGCCCCTGTAATGAAAAGGAAAAGGGCACTCGGACTTTTCGGAAATTGGCACTCGCACCCTCGTCACCCTGGGTGGCAGCTTGCGAGATTTTAGTGCCACGCAACGGCGGCGCGCCATGTTTCCACGTCATTTTCAATTCTCAACGGCAGCGCCAGGCACGTAACGCTTGTTTCTGCGGTGTGCGGTGTCTCCCCCTACCTTGGTGTCTGTCACACGTCAACTACACGACAACTACACTGAACGTTAAGTTTTAGCAAGGATGTTTTCCGTCAATAGCTCATGATTAGGTGAGCGCGTTTCGTAGAGCGAACCGGCTGCATGTAGTGTAGGTGACTCGACCATAGCGTAGATTTGTCGTTTACATTATTTGATAACGCGCTCTCTTTCTCGCTTCCACTATCGGGAGTGTTTTACGGGAAGCGATCAATGAGGACTGTTGATTTGAGCGTCATAGTTGATGTACGTAACAATGAAAATGCATCAAGATTTACATTGATACTGAGCAGCCATTCAGAGGACTATTGGTGTTGAGCAGCCAGTGTGGGTAATCACCGTCTAGTATTGCGACTAGTCCACCGCCGGTGAATATATTGTTTGAAGAGTTGCTTAAACACGCCGAAATGCCGGGGAAAAAGAATGTCAAAAAACTACAAAAGGCTAACAAAGATGTATTTACGAACAGCGCATTCTTCTGCAGCCTAAGTATATAGTGAGGTGAATTTCAGGGCTTTTTCTTTGCAAATAACTTCCACAGCGCGTTTTCGACAGGCCTCATATCGATTCTTTTCGGGGTGCACATCGAACATGTATTCAGAAAAAAAGAAAATGAAAAAAGCTATGCCTGCGTTGTGTTTCGCAGCTCTCTTTTTGCTTTCATAGAAATGTAATTTCTAAAGTTGTGATGCTCAAATCATTATTTCCGTAGTGTTTATACACCCAAATACAGCCATCCAGGCATTACTGAACTTTTTAAAAATTACGCGCCTGGATTGCAGACTTTGAGCATGCCAAATTGCTTGCCATATGTTCTACATCTTCCTTCTATCGTCATCGTCACCCATGCACCTCTTTCTTCGCTCTTTCTTTCCCTCTTCCCCTTCCCCCAATGCCGAGTAGCTGGCTAGAGGAATATACCTCAGGCCGACCTCTCAGCATTTCGTATCATTAAACTTCTCTCTCTCTCTCATCGCCAATCGTCAGCTTTGGATCTGGGCTACAAAAACTCAGGTCAACGACGACAACAACAAGAATCGGCGAACAAGATAAGTGGTTCTGAGATTGGAAGAAGCGGGAATTGTCATCTATGTTTGAGGTCAAAACTAGCTCCCCGAAGGCGAACTACATAGAAGTTTCTTTACGAGACAGTTCAATCATTGACTGTGTTGTCTCATAAAAATGCGAATGCTGCTTACTTTACCCCTCTCAACAATATACATGGCGACGCAGATGATAAAATTGTGTACAAAAATAAGCTTTAGAATCTGTGACTTCCTGAACAAAGAACAGATAAGAATCGAAGAAGCCATGTACAAGGCTTCATCAACATTTCGACTGTAGCAAAACTAAGAGACGGCATGTGCTCCACTCGTGCTTTGCTTCACTGAAAATTTTAAGTGGCGCAGATGACGATTAAAGATAAAAAAAACGAGAAGCCCGAACGCAAAATAAGTGCAACCTCGGCGGGACTCGAACCCGCAATCCTCGGTTTAGAATACCGATGTCTTGTCCATTGGGCTACGGGGGCTCTTTTTTTTTCTTTATTGCATGGAATTATCGTTACTGTCAAACCGATGCAGTTACATTACATTTGATCATACAAGAGAAGCAAATTCACAGAAAGTATACTGTCCAATGACAGTTCAAAATTCTGGTAAACAAACACAAGCGTCCAGACGCGAAATCCATTGTCGACCTTGTCGAGCGAGGTGGCTCGGCATGTCTGTCGATCATTCGACTTCTCCATAATGAATAAAGTCCTAATAACATAAACAAATCATATGGTGTATTACTGGCTGTCTTTTTGAAAGGAAGGAACCGGATACCATAACATGTGAGAGGAAAGTCTTTTTTGATAGTTCTTTGTAAAATGTCCTAAAAAAGAAATGCGTCACGACAAAGTATAAAGCAATGTTCTATTGTCTCGGGTTGATTGCAAAGCCTACAATTTATATTCCAGGGTAAATACAGTCCTTTTTCCTGAAGCCACGTTTTAACTGGCAGTGTGGAGGTGTGCAGCTTAAAGAAAAACGTTTTCGCTGCTGGCGCAATGCACATTCTACGGACACGGCAAAGAACATCTTGACCAAATAGAGACAGATACGGCTTTCGGTACAGAGGTTCAGGGAAAAGGTTATCTATAAGTGCTGCATTTAGCGACGTGCGATTAACGGTAAACAAATATTCAAGGTTGAATCTGGCTTTTAAGAATGAAATAGTGTCGACAAGTTCCTTTAAGAAGCCCCATAACGGTAGTTCTTGAGCAAAGTTTGTCGTGACAAAAAGAAAAGGGACGTGTGACGCAAGACGTGCTCGATTAACTGCGAGAAGGAATGGATGACGGACATTTTTAAGGTAAAATAAGCGCATGACCAATTGTCGCACAAACAAATGCACAAGACCCAGGCCTCCCTTTTCAAGCGGGAGAAAAAGGTTGTCGCTTCTCATGGCTTCCCATGATGAATGCCAAATAAAACATGCAAATATTCTATGAAATGCCTGGACATGGACACGTGAGCAGTGCAAGACCTGCAGAACATAAAGAAGCTTAGAAGCGAGAAATGTATTGCATGCCTTAGCTCTCGCAAAAATGGAGAGATCACGTCCTTGCCAGGTTGTCACCTTTCGACGGATAGTGGTTATCGTGGACGCCCAATGGGGTCCACTATTACGGAAGTTATCGAGAGGTACTCCAAGATATCGCAACGGAGACTGATTCCAATGAATATTCGCGAATGCAGAGGGAGTGACCGCCCACATGCCTAGCCAGAAGCCTCTACTTTTATCAAAATCTACAGTAGCTCCTGCAGTCTCACAGAAACGCAGGGTAGCGTTAATTGCCTTGGTAATGCTTGGCTTATCGACGCAAAAGAAGGCAATGTCATCTGCATAAGCTAGCACTTTAATTTCCTCATCGGCATACATATATCCTTTAATGCTCGAGTCGCAAAGCACGCTTAAGCAAAGCGGTTCTAAGTATATGGTGAAGAGTAAAGGCGAGAGCGGACAACCTTGACGAACGGATGACTGTACTTGTATTATATCTGAGAGGGTACGGTTCACAATTAACTTTGTAGTGCAGTGTTTATAACAAAGTGTTATACCATTGTATAATACATCCCCTAACCGAAGATGTCGCCGTAGTTGGAATAAAAATTCGTGTTGAACCTTATCAAAGGCTTTGGCGAGGTCAATCTGGAGAAGAGCTACTTGATCCGTACTACCCTCTATGCACTCAAGGACTGAACGTGCGATATGAACATTTGTCTGTATAGAGCGGCCTCGAATTCCGCATGTTTGATGATCACCTACTAATTTAGTAATGACTGTCTGCAATCTATTTGTCAGTATTTTTGCAAATATTTTGTAATCCACGTTACATAATGATATCGGCCTATATCCGTTTACTCTCTTTATTGTTTCATCATCAGTGCTTTTTGGTATTAAGGTTGTGTGGCCCTGATAGAAAGATGGAGGAAGCTCACCATATTGATAGGCGGCCTCGAAAAGCTGCTGCAGAAAAGGACACAGGAATTCCTGAAATTTTATATAAAATTCAGCACTAAGGCCATCAGGACCAGGCGTCTTGTTCTTCTGCAGCGTTTCGACGGCAAAATTAATTTCTTCTCGGGTTATTGGCCCATCAACGCTGAGTCGATCATCTTCTTCTAAGTGTGGCATAAGCGAAATAAACTGATCAGCGTTTTCTTCGTAACCATTCTGAGGCTTAACTGCAGCGAAAAGATCTTTATAGTGAGCTTCAAATAGGCTTATTATTTGGGACGTGTCTGCGTATATAGACCCACCAGACTCAATTTCTAATATTTGCTTGGAAAGCGCGTAGCGCTTCTCATCACCGAGAGCCCTTTTTGTGGGCTGTTCCTCTGTGAAGCGAGTTGTGCGTGAACGAACCATCACTCCTTTGTACACTTCCGTCTCATATTTCTGTATTTGTGCGCGAACTGTGTTTATTTCATCGCTATACAACCCTGGTTCCTGGCTTTCGAAAGTGTGCAGCTTGTGAAGTAGATCATGAAGGTAATGCTTTTCAGCTTTTTTTCTTTGAGACAGCTCACATGAGATGGCAATCGCCGCATTTTTTACTCTATTTTTGAACATTTCCCATCGAGCAAACAAAGGAAGCTGTTGACATTGTGATATTTCTAGCCATAATTCTTTCACTTTGTTTAGAAAACTTTCCTCTCGCAAAAGTTGTGTATTAAGTTTCCACAGTTCCCAGTTTGGAGCAAACCTGCGGAATTTTCGGGGACCCCATGAAACAGCTACTAAACAGTGGTCTGTGAAAAATACAGGCTTCACGGCGTAGTTGTGAATGTTAGACCAGAGACTCGTCGAAACATACACACGATCGAGTCGAGCATGGGAGACGCCTTGAAAGTGCGTGAACCGCACCCAAGGTGGTGTGTAGGCGCCCACGTCTATTAGATTGTGATCTTCCGTTAACTGATGCAGGAAAGCAGCACTTGCATCATAACGATTAGTTAGGTATGAGTGGTCTCTGGAATGACAAACACAGTTGAAGTCTCCCAACAGTACCAAATCTCTGTCAGTATCTAGGAGCGGAGCAAGTGAGAGGAAGAAAGCCTTCCTGTCACTCACTTTTGAGGGAGCATAAACGCAAATAAATCGCCAATTACGGGAATGAAAAGAGAGGTCACAGCATATAAGGCGGCCTTCCCCATCAACACGCAGCGACAATGAAGAATGATTTAACTGCTTTCTGACTAACAAAAAGCATCCAGCGGAAGCACCACATGCTTGGCTAATACACACCTCGTAATCAGGTTGAAAAGTTTGCAGCGCAAGGTTGACATCACCAGCAGACGATATCTTTGTCTCTTGCACTGCACCAACATCAACTTCATGCTGCCTAAGCACGTGTAGTAACTGCTGCTGACGACTTATATTCCTCAGCCCACGTACGTTGAGTGTCGCTACACATAAGGGGAGGGTGAAGGCGGTAGCCATTTTGCTCACCTAAAGCTTTTGTATTTCATTGCCCTTGGCCACAGGTAAATCTGTGGTCTTGCTCCCTTTGGACTTCTTTGTGCCACTCTCCTGACTACGCTGATATAACCGGTGGGGCACATTATCACCAGGAGAGGGAGTTTACTGAGCACTAGGAGACACTTTCTCAGGCGCCTGTAGTGCACATTCTGTTGCTTCGTCGTTGCATGGTGCCGGACGTTTCCTGGCCTTACTGATGTCCATCGCCTCTTCCTCTTCTTCCTTGTCATCAGGGGGCTTTTGTTTAAGGCTTGCTAGGCCAGGTGGGCAAACTGAGTCATCCTCGCCGGAAGCTTCGCTAGTATTACTTGAGCTGTTATGACTGGTTGGCATTGGCTTCAAGGACTCTTGGTCCTCGTCCCTAATGCCACCTGTAGTTTCTCCAGTGGCATCTACTACCTCTGTAGAATCCATGAGGTGGTCCAGTAGTGGCTCGTCTGCGCTATATTGCCCAGAACGAAGCTTATTGGCGTAGGTGGACACGCAGGCGTCCGCTGAGTGACCAAATCGATGGCACTGTAACCATCTCGGTGTTCTGCATTGTCGTCGAACGTGTCCCACGCGCTTGCACCGAAGGCACAGAGGAGGCCTACCGGGGATAAGTACGAGGCACTGGTGTCCATAAATGGACATAATGTGCGGTATTGAGGTTACGGTGATAGTGTCCTTGAGCACCAAGGAAACCTCCCGGTTTGTTGTCACCCACTTTTCCATGCCAGTGCATCTCCATGCTTCTCTCTCCACCGACTTCACCTGACCATAGGCCTGGAACGCCTCTTCAACGCGTCGTGGTTCAAGGTGAGGTGGAAGCCATAGGAATTTAAGCTTGATGTTTTTAGTCTCCGGATCTATCACCATGCACTTCAGCCCTTTGACACGGAGCTCACCACAGGCGACGAGAGTCTGTTTTGCCGCACTACTAGCGCAAGTAACCATCCATACATGGCTCATTTGATACTGTCCGACGCCTACAATATCTGAAGTATTCACTACCTCAAGAAGAGCGTCTCGGAAGTCGGGAGCACGGTATGGTCTGCCACTCAAGTCCGCATGAAGGAAAATAGAATTCAAAACATCGTTACCGGTTGGTAGACGCGGGAGGACAACTTTGTAGCTTGCATCTTCGTTCAAAAACGGGGTCGACGATCCTCGGCCTGGGGCCGATACGCTGTTTCCAGCAGAGAACATTTTAGAGCACAGCCGTTCCACACGGCTTCTTCTTCTTCTCAGGCTGAGACTGCAGCTCTTAGTTGGCCAATCCTGGCCAGGGAGTCGGCGACCGTCGGCCCAACCGCGTGAACGCGCTCGTGCCACTGCTGCCTCCTTCGTCGTCGTCGTCGTCTTCTTCCGCAGCTCATTCCGATGCGGCTCGTCATGGCAGCGTTCCCATACTGCCCCTCCGTCTGCGAAGGCGCTGACGGCGCGGACCCACTGTCACTTGGTGAGGTGATTTCGGTTTCAAGTTCTTTGTCTGAGCATATCGCGAATCGAAAACTCGTTTACAGCTGAACTCAAATTTCGCATTCGAGAATATCGTAATCGTCGTGCATAATTACAGCGAATCTGGTCGCCTCTATTTCGACTGCATTTTCTGCGCCCGCATCCGGCAGCAAAAATGTTGGCCGATCGCGGCGGCGGTGTAGGGCCAGGAGCAGTGCTTCGTGCCCCCTTAAGGTAGAATATTTAATTAGTCAGCTAAGTAAAACGAACCGTACATGCATTCTTTGGAATCAAGCACACGACATACCGAACAGCGCACGTTTCAATAAAGAACAAGTATACAAACATCATCCGAACCACTTAATTGACTATAAGGCACTCCTGACAACAATACCAAGCACGTAGAGCTCCCCACATACGTTTCCGCGTAAAGATTACTGTTTCGCAAGCTGCCACGCAGACGGCAGCTTTCGACGTGTGGAGGGATGTCCCCAGCCTTTCGTATAAGAGAAGCAGCCTACCAACTGATTTCAATGTTGTTGCAGTACTATTAAAGGCGCCGGCGTGCTGTAAAATAGGATTACGCCCGTTACTACCATACCTTAAAAAAGTTGATACTATCTATAGAAATCTACAGACTTCTTATAGACGACTTTGCCTTTCTATAGATTTGTTCTTTTGTTGATACAAAGTCTAGAGTCTGTCTATAGACGAGAGTCGATAAGGTTTCTATTTCTTTTTGATCTGAGTCTTATTTATTTTTTCAGACAATTTTATTTATAGATACTGGGATTTTTTGCAAGATCTTCATAGGGTGGGAACATACAAGTACATTGATACAAACATACAGGTTAAGCAGTCATGCCGATGCTTGAATTCAACATGCAAATAGGACAGATTGCATGAAAAAAGGAGCAAAGAAACTATGTGCGATTGAGCCAAGAATGATTGTGTGCCTGAAAACAGAATAAAGAATTTAGTGTAATGACTTCATCAGGAAGTTTATTCCAATCAACTATTGTTATTGTAAGACGATTTGAAGCAATTGCTATGCGGTGTTAACGGGTTCCCTGTTCGAGACTGTATATGACGAGTAGCTTAACCCGTTAAGGGTGTTCAGATGTGCGAGGTATCAGTTTAATAGTGGCCACTCATTAGCTGAAAAAAGAATTTTAATCGGGAAGCTCGATTAGTTCTCTAATCGAAGAGAAGCCACAACGTTTAAGGAGATATAAAAATTGGACCATAAGTATTGGAGAAAAACCGGAAAGCTTTCTTTTGAATTCTTTATAATTTTTCTATATTTGTTTTTGTGTAGGGGTCCGAAATGATCATTGCATATTCTAAAGTAGGACGAACTATTGTATGATATGCCAGGAGGCGCACAGCTTGTGTCGAGTATTTTAACCACCTCCTGAGGGTGAACAATTAGGGAAGGCAATTAGTCGTTACAGTGTCAGTATGTTTTGAGCAGGGAAGATTGTGAGATATGTCTATGGCCGAGATATCTATAGTGAGATACCTGAGAAATATAAGTGTTCCGTGCAAAATAGTTGAAGAGAAGGGGCTTTTCCGTTAGCTTTATTATCACACAGACGGTCTTTTCATAGTTAAGTGACATTTGCCATTGATGGCACCTTCCAATTATTTTGCCAAAATCGCTATTTAGCATGAATAGATCTTCGGGTGAGACAATTTCATCGCATAGTATACAGTCATCCATGTAAAGTTTAATTTTGACCGATACATACTGCCAATGTCATTTATATAAAGCAAGAATAATAGAGTACCCAGCACGGATCCCTGGGGAACGCCACAAGCAACAGGTAATCTGTTGGAGGAAGTCTCGTTTATCCTAAATGATGGGGAGCTGTTTGTTAGGTATGCTTGTATTTGTTTTAGTAGCTTATTTTTGTGAGTAAAAAACTTAATTTGTAAAGAAATTAGAAGTGGGTTACATTGTCGAATGCTTTACTTAAATCCATGAACATAGCGTCGCTTTCTTTTGTACTATTTATTGTTTTGCAAAATCTTCAATATGTTCTAGTAACTGAGTGTTTGTGGTGAAGCCGTGCCAAAATCCATGTTGAGCGTTGGTCAGTACCCAACGCTCATAAAAAAAACCAATTACATACTTATAGTTTCGGTGTTCGAAAATTTTGCATGTTGTCGAAGTCAGAGAAATTGGTCGTGGTTTTTATGCAATTCTTGTTTCCCTATTTATGTAAGAGTTTTATTAGTGTTGTTTTCGAGTCATCCGGAAGCTTGCCATCCTAAAGCGATTTACTAAACAAAATTTTCAAGGATATCGCACACGGCTAGGAATAGTTTTTCAAGAAGGCATTTGGCAAACCACCTGGACCGGGGCTTTCTTATTGGCAATTTTCGACAGTAAGTAACATATGCCATACTCAGAAATAACAATATCAGGAATGGAAGGCGAATCTATATAAATAGAAGGCTGATAACCTTAATCTTATGTGAATAGAAGACTGAAATGATTATTAAGTACAGAACATACAACCTGCTCATCGTGGACATTATTACCGCCTATTATGGACATATCGGAAGGGGAAGAAGAATGGGTCATCGTCCTCCATAAACTCCATGGAGACGTTTTCATAAAACTAGGAAGATGTACATTAGGGTAATGCCGTTTGTCATTTATTATCACTTCTTTTAAATTATTTGATGCTTCCTCAATGACCCTTTCATTATTTGTTCAAGTTTTCAGGTTTGCGCAAGTTTTAATCCGCTTAAGCTTGCGTTGCTTGAGCAACGCCTCGCGAGAGATCCAGCGATTCCGACCCGTCACAATCTTCACAACCTTTAGAACAAACTGTGGCAGTCAGTTGAATATGATGCCTTTAAATAAAAGCAACACATCGTACATGCTAGCAGTATTATTTTTGAAGTTATCCATATGAAATGCTCGCGTATCAATTACAGACGCGTCATCGACAATACTACTTCTTGGTGATCTGAAATGTCGTCTGTGACCATACATAAGACGTCATCTTGCTCTTACGTCTTGTTACGTAATCTTACGTCAAGCTATGCCAGGACTGCCCCTCTGTGATCCGGTACCGCTTCTGAGGTCGCTGACTGTTTCTTGCGCTCCATCGTCCTGCGCCACGGGGCTCCTCGCGTTCTTCTTAGTGACCGTGGCAAGGCGTTTATTTCCCAAGTTCTCGATGAAGTTCTTCGCACCGCTGATACCGTTCACAAATCTACTTGTACCTATCATATGCAAACCAATGGCCTTACTGAGCGCTTCCACCGTACGCTTTCTGATATGATTTCCATGTACTTCCGCCCTGACCACACTGACTGGGATAAAATTCTTCCTTTTCTGACATTGGCATTTAATACTGCTATTCAACGGACAACCGGCTACAGCCCTTTCTTCCTTGTGTATGGAAGATCTCCTTCCACTATATTTGACAGCGAATTCTTTTTAGCACCTTCCTCGCCTATCGCGTCCCTTCTAGAAGATTTTTCTTCCCTAGTTGGACATTGCCGTCAAATCGCCCGGCAAAGTACAGAAGCTTCCCAAGCTGAGCGCAAACGTCGCTGCGACAACAAACGCCTCGACCTCCGTTTTAACCCTGGAGACCAAGCCCTGCTTTGGACTCCAGTCCGCGTTGCACTCCTCTGTGAGAAGTTCCTTCAACGCCACATTGGCCCATACACCGTTGTGCAGCAAACAACTGCAATGAACTATCTCGTCCGCCCAGTACCCTCCGTCACTGACCGGCGCCACCCGATTGGCGAAATTGTTCACGTCTCGCGGATGAAGCCCCTCACTACGCGTTTAGACAATCTATAATCTGCGCAGGCTGCCCGCTTTTATTTTAATTTATTATTAAGCACTGTTATTTTAAGCGCTGTTCACGTGCTTCTTCGTTTTCATTTGTGCTTAGCCAACATGATGTTCCCTGTTCTTCAACTTCATCGCGCATGATCTGCGGCGTCTTCTTATATATATATATATATATATATATATATATATATATATATATATATATATATATATATATATATATATATATATATATATATATATATATATATACATATATACACATAAACACCTAAGTATTGTACTTGGCAGTTCCGAATATAACTCATAGCAGCAGTTTCTCTACGAAACCAAGCATGCTTTCAGTTCAGAGTGCTTCTGTTTTTTTTTCTTGGTGCTTGTTTTTCCCACCGATACAGCCTTCGGCGTGGTGCAGCTACGAGATACGAATCCCTAGTATCCCTGCATATGCTCCCCGCAATGACGGAACACCGGCCATGAGCGCACCTACTCGCCGGCCTGTTCGTGTAGCTGCGCCGTGCCGCAACAACACGAAGTCTCTTGTTGTATATCTTCGTAAGCGTCTGATTTCACTTAGCAATGTTTCTCTGCTCAGCAGTTTGAGAGGGGAGCGGTGAGGCTCGTAATGTGATCAGCTGCTGCTCTTTCCGATGTCTCAAGCAATGTAGAGGTTGTTCTTGGGCGTGTTTCCAGAATTTGTTTCACGAAACGCTGTTGTATGTAAAGGTGGTATAAAAGGCACAAAGAGGGATAAGGTGCTTAAGAAAGGCAGAACAACTTTTTAATAGGACGACCTGTTATAGTGAAAGGCCTTTGGAGAAGATAAGTCCTACTGTTCCAACGTGTGAGAGCCTTTCTGGTGTACCTTATCCATGTTTAAACTTTTATACCGCTGTGTGATACTGCATGTGTCAGCCCCCTTCTTGTCGTTGGAAATAAGAGTGCCGTAATTATTCTTCCTTAATTCATGCTCAAAGCTACACTCACAAGGGGCCCTGCCACACCTTATCTAGTAAAGTGCGTTGTAGCAGATACATGTAGCCTGGATTGCCATTTCACGAATACGCAGCGTGCTAGTGGAGTTATCGGTAATCAAAGATTACCTATTCATTTCTTCCGTGGTGCGACCAAGCCTTCCATACAGTGTGCGCTGGAGTCTGTGGAGGCAGTGACGTTTCCCGCAACGCTCCGCGAAGAATATACGTCATCGAAACGCACTGTTTCTATTCATGGATCGGAATTTCTTGCACATTTATTCTGAGATGATGAACATAACTAACAGTGCTAGACACGACAAAAGCGAGACACACGCTGGCGCAGATGTTCAAGCAATAGCGCACGTGTCGCTTTGCCGGACGGCGAGGTGAAAGAATGCAAAAGTCGCACGAGAGGATGACGCTTATACTAAACAAGAAAAATATACAAGGACAAGCACAGTCTATTAGAAAGCAGTGCAAGCTTCCTATATTTGACAGCGGACTTCGATGAAGCTTGCATAATTTAATTTTGCCGTTTATAGCCTCCTACATACGAGCTAGATAGTCTGTGCGCCTGATAGAAAAAAAATTGGGACTTTTACAATGTGACGGCGTATGGCAGTGGCTAGAGTAACAATCCTCCAGGCGTCGTCAATGATTCCCGAGGCACTTCAAGGGCCGATGAGCTCAAAGAGCATATGCTCTAAGCACATACGCTCTTAGCGACGGCTGCAAACTAGCTCATTGCCCTACCTGTTTGCCCTTCCAATCTTCTAGACTAGACAATTTTTTTTTCATATAGTCGCTTTGGTGCTGCAAACCCGCAGTGTATCTTTTATCCTGTGAATGCCCACACCATCCGCATAACTCCCCTCCCCCCCTCTAATTTCACATTCCTCCTTTTAGGCTGCGTTGGCCACGTCAGAGGCGCAGAAGCAGCGACGAGTTATCCAGCAGGAGCAGCGTGACCCAATGGGGCGCTGAACTAGGCACTTCACCCTAGGAGTACGATGCCTCGAGCTAACGGAAATAAATGTTTCTCACTGTGCAGGAATGTTGTTATTTTTGTGACAAATTCTGCTAACAGAAATATGCAGAAAGACACTTCTATAGCAATTGTATTTCAAGCTCGTCAACGCTCTGAAGTATCTCGAGCAGTCAAATTGTTACCAATCGCTGCATCGATTTCGTTTTCGGGCGCTACCGTTGTTAAGTGCACGGAACTATAACCCAGGGCAAGAAAACGCGGTCGCCATGACGTCGCAAAAAACATGCTTTTTCTTCGAATGCACCAGGAAGACACACTCGTGTCAACGACAAGAACAGCTGGCGAATTCGTCGACATCAATAATGTCTTAATGACAAACCAGCTTTTGATACTATAGCGTACCTTAATACGTTTCGAAGGCTTTAGTTGAATATATTGTTTGAAGAGCCACTTAAACACGCCGACATGCCCGGGAAAAAGAATAGACAGTTTTAGTACAGCGTAAAACGCTTGCGTTAGCGTTAGCGTGCGACGCACCGCAAACGCAAAGAAAGGCTGCACTGCGCGGCACAAGGTAGTGTTTTAGAATAGCGGAACGGAGAAAAGTGTTAACGTTAACGCAAACATATACGGCATCTAGATGTAAAAACACGAAACACTGGCAAGCCGAATCCGCAAGAAATGTCGAGCTAATCCAATGGTAAATCCGCAAGTGTGTCCCTAAGTCAAGCTTGTCCAAAGCCATGGTCGCTGCGTTTATTACGCATGTAGGTGTTTGGTTTCAGTGTTGTTTTGTCGAGAGTCGCGAAACACACCGATTATTGTTAGCATGCCACGATCGAGTGTTCTCTGGGACCCATATTACCTGT
The DNA here is from genome assembly GCF_050947875.1 of Dermacentor variabilis. Lineage (NCBI taxonomy): Eukaryota > Metazoa > Arthropoda > Arachnida > Ixodida > Ixodidae > Dermacentor > Dermacentor variabilis. The sequence continues at coordinate 41,312,932 of NW_027460291.1, forward strand.
ACTTTCTAAGTTGGGATGACATAGACGCCCTCATGCTTCGGGACGGAGAGCGACCACGCAAGATGTACATGTTCTCAAGAGGCGGCCTGCTCAATATAGAGGTGTATGCCGGTGGGTACGTTTCGCCCGGAATTTCGCTTCCGGATAGCGGATTTCCCACGTCTTTCCACTTTTTTGCAACAGACGCCCATCTTGACGTCTGTTCGAATGGGTTCAAGGCGAAAACCTCGTTCAGGAGTTTCATGTCGTCGTCGTTAGTAAAGCGCTCACGCATTGTGACCACTGCACCGACCACACTACTTTGTTTTGCCGCGGAAAATGTGACGTGCATCGACTTTACATGCGGCTTTACAACAAGCGAACGAGCGAAATACACTTGGGCGCCATCTCGAGGCGGATACAGCAAACATGAGCAAACATGAGCAAACCTACTCGTTAAGCCTACTGCGTCGCTAAACGAGAGCGTTTATCGTAAACAGCGTCCATTTGTCACCTGTACGCCGCTGTCGAAGCATCATCACACAAATCTAAAGTGAACACGAGCATTAGTTGGGAATGAATGAGCCGAGCAGTGCAGGCCGACGACTCGATAGATCCGAAGCGGGCAGCTCTCACTTCGACTGGCACCGCCACGTTGCCGTACGTAAGGCTCCCTTTGCGTGCGTTAGCGTTCACCGCTAAATCCTGAAAATAGCGTACGTACGTAAGAGCTCCAGCAGCGCTTACGTACAGCGCATGCGCAGTGTGGTGCACGCAACGCTAACGCTAGCGCTAACTCTTTGCGCTTGCTGCTTTACGCTGTACTAAAGCTGTGTAATGTCAAAAAACTACAAAAGACTAACAAAAAAGTATTTCCGAACAGCGCATTCGTCCACAGCCTAAGTAAACACTCAGGTGAATTTGAGGGGTTTTTTCTGTGCAAATAACTTCCACAGCGCGTGGGCGACTGATCTGATCTCGTTTCTTTTCGGGTTGCACATGGAACATTTTTTCAGACAAAAAGCAAACGAAAAGCTATGCCTGCGTTATGTCTCGCAATATCCTTGTCGCTTTCAGAGAAATGTTTTTTCTAAAGTGTCAGTGTCCAAATTATTATTTCCCTAGTCTATACACCAATCATTCAAGATTCATTGCTAATCGTCAACATTGGATATTAGCCACAAAAACTCAGGTCAATGACAACAAGGACAAGAATCGGCGAAAAAGATGACTGGTTCTGAGCTTCGAAGAAACGGGAATCGCCATTTATATTTAAGGTGAACAAAACTAGCTCCCCGAATGCGAACTGCATTAAAGTTTCTTTACAAGACAGTGAAATCATTGACTGTGTTGTCTCATAAAAAATGCGAATGCTGCAGACTTTAACTCTCTCAACAATATGAATGGCGACGCAGATGATAGAAATTGTGTACAAAAATAAGCTTTAAAATCTGAGACATCCTGCACAAAGAACAGATAAGAACCGAAGAAGCCATGTACAAGGCTTCATCAACATATCGGCTGTAGCAAAAATAAGAGACCGCATGTGCTTAATTCGTGCTTTGCTTCACTGAAAATTTTAACTGGCGTAGATGATGATTAAAGAAACAAAACGAGAAACACAAAATTTGCGCAACGCCGGCGGGACTCGAACCCGCAATCCTCGGCTTAGAATACCGATGCCTTGTCCATTAGGCTACGGGGGCTTTTTTTTTCTTTTTTTTTCTTTAGTACTGACGTGGCAACAAGGCTACAAAACAAGACATTTTATCAATACACAACGGTCACGACAAAAACTCTGCCACTGGTTGGCAGTCACAGGGCTAAAAACGCTTGAAATTCGCTAGCTCAGTCATCACACTGAGCCATGTTGGTTTTTCTTTTTGCAAATTATACATTTCCTTAATATGACAAATGCTTTCAATGAAGTATTCTCTAACAGGCCGGGCATTTACTTCAGCATGTCTCACAGCCATTCTAGTTTTCCATAAACTATGTAAGGACACCAGCATGAACATGTCATAGGGTACATTGTCTTCATTTAGAGTAGGCAAGAAACGAATCCCATATGGAGTAATCGGCAAGTCCTTCTTTAGTGTTCTCTGTAAGATGTCCCAATGGAACACAGCATCCCAGCAGTCAAGAAAAATGTGTTCTACTGTTTCGGGTTTTTGGCATAGTAAACAGTTGACGCTCCAAGGCACGGAAAGGCCTTTTTCATCTAGCCATGGTTTCACAGGTAAAGTATTGGTGTGAAGCTGGAAAAAGAAGGACTTTACCGACGGGCGTACTGGCATTCGTTTTACTCTTTTTAGTACGTCCTTTTCAGGTCCAATGCAGAACATCGAGCGATACAATGGCACCGGCAACATTGTGTCTACCAGGTCCTTATATAAGCGCTTTCGTGGTACCCTACTTAAGTATTCCATGGAAAACCGAACCTTTAACAGCTGAAAAGCCAAGACTACCTCTTTTAAGAAACCACGCGCTCTGCCTTGACTGCACCGATGTGACGATACAATAAACTCAGGTATAGCTTCGCTCAGCCTTGTTTGAAACATAGTTAATAAAAATGGGCCATTTTGGTCCCGTAAGAAAACAAACCTCGACACAATCTGCTTAATGAACAAATGTGCCAGACCTAATCCTCCATTTTTAACCGAACGAAAGAGATTAGTGCGACTCGTGCGCTCCCAGCTTGAACCCCATACAAACACTGCGATTACTCTGTGTAAACGTTGTATGTTAGCCCTTGACATGCACAACACTTGGAGCACGTAAGAAATTTTAGCGACGGCAAACAGGTTGCACACTGTCGCACGAGCAAACATAGAGAAATTGCGGCCTCCCCATTTAAGTGTACCTTCACGAACCCTTTCAGTTTCGGCATTCCAGTAATCAACGGCGTCACGGTAGTGCTCAAGCGGCACCCCTAGGTACTTTGCCGGCGCGACTGACCAGCGGATATTTGCAAACGTACTCGGATGGTCTTCCCAGTTGCCGATCCATACCCCTAGGGATTTATCAAAGTTTATAGCACTGCCTGTCATTCTGCAGTATGATAAAGCCTCTGCGACCGCGATTTCGATGCTTTCTTTATCCCGACAAAACAACGCGATGTCATCCGCGTATGCCAGCACTTTCACTTCCGCGGACTGCACTCTGAAACCCGATATTCTATTGTCATTCTTGATTTTCCTACAAAGCGGCTCTAGGTAAATCGCGAATTAAAGAGGCGACAAACCACACCCCTGGCGCACAGATGACCGGACGCTAAAGGTTTTGGTAACCTCCTTGTTTATAATGAGGCTGGCGGTACAGTCTTGATAGCACATCTTTACCCCATCTAAGATCAAATCCCCTACCTTTATGTGTTCTAGAATACTGAAAAGAATTTTATGGGCCACACGGTCGAAAGCCTTTTGCATATCTAACTGTAACATGGCACAGTGTTCACCTAGGTCATTACAGTATTCTAAAATACTTCTGGCAATATGAATGTTTGTGTTGATAGACCTTCCTTTAATGCCGCATGTTTGATGCGACCCTACTATTCTGGTCACCACTCCCTGTAATCGCTTTCCGAGCACTCTTGTAAATATCTTATAGTCTACATTCATTAGTGATATCGGCCGGTAAGCATCGACAGCTAACAATTTTTCTGGGTCCTCGGATTTCGGTATCAGAACTACGTGCGATGTCCGAAAAGAAGGAGGAACCTGTTTTTGCTCATAGGCCTCCTTAAACAACCGTAACAGGATCTCACTGACATCTCTTTTGAAGGCTTTATAAAAGGCCGCTCCGAGTCCATCGGGTCCCGGAGACTTGCCTACAACTAAATCATCTATGGCTCCTTCCACTTCGGTGATGCTCAGAGGCCACTCCAGACGCTTTTGAATGTCTTCCTCTAATTGCGGCATGTTTGACAAAAAGTCCGTCTTGAATTCTTCTGTGACGTCTTTAACAGTCCCGAATAATTTGCTATAATGATCAAGAAATGCCTCTTCAATTTTTGAGGTTGGCTCGTGATCTCGTTCTCGTATTGAATCATTCTGATTTCATTTCGCCTCGCGTATGCCTTTTCGTCAGATAAGGCTCGTTTAGAAGGTGTCTCACCTAGCCAAACCCTTTCAGCTCGTGCCCTTATAACTGCTCCTTTGAACTTCTCTTCTTCGATAAGCTCAAGCTGGCTTTTCAGTTGTCTTATTTCTTTTGTTCGGCTCCCAGGTCTCCCGCTTTCCACGGTGTACAAAAAATCAAGCTCACGTTGGATTTCATTTTCTTTTTTCCTTTTAATAAATTTCTCTTTAGTGGCTTCTTCTATAGCACTCATCTTGACTCCCTGTTTAAAGTTCTCCCATAATTCTAGCACGTTGCCATCTTCGGCTTCGATCAAATTATCTAACTTTTGCTTCACGCTTTCACAAAAGGATTCGTTCATTAACAGCCCATCGTTGAACTTCCACAACTTCCAGTTAAACTTCGATTTTCTTTCTTTGGTACCTACACTAAAAGTTACAAGGCTGTGATCGCTGAATGAGACGTGTTTCACACTATAGCTGCCACACATCGGAACAAGCTCCAGTGCGACATACCCTCTATCTAGCCTTGCGTGACTTTGCCCTTGAAAATGTGTGAATGCAGGCGTGCCAGTAGAACACAGGAAATTACCGACGTCATCAAGATTAGATTCTTGCACTAGTGGGTTTAAAAGTAAAGCACTTTTGTCATGCACTGGAAGGTTTTTCACTCGATCGGCCGCGTAACATACACAATTAAAATCTCCTAGCAATACGACTTTCCTGTCACACTGTAAATGCTGATTTACTGTCTCAAAGAAAGGCACACGCTCACTTTCAGTGTTTGGGGCGTAGACACATATCACGCGCCAACCTACACCCAAAAAGGAAAAATCCACAAAAACCAGTCTTCCACTTTCACAAGAAAAGACCCCTTCTTCTCTAATTCCCAGGTTGTTTCTAATGAAGATAGCGCACCCCGCGGAAATCCCAACAGCATGTGATACACAAACATTGTATCTATTGCGAAACTGCAGCACCGTGCGATCCGTTTGTTCCTCACTTTCTATCTTTGTCTCCTGCACCGCTGCTATATCAACATCTGTTTCTAAGAAAAGCCGGCTAAGCTGGTATTGCCGCTTTTTGGCACAAAGACCGCGGACATTTAGAGTAGCAAAACGAAGTGCAGTGTTTTGAGCCATTGTTATGTTTTTTGAAGAACAAACGAACCGCATGGTACCCACCTCATGCGTCTTGGGCCAAAGCTGCCTTCGCCTTTTGCACAAGCCTTCCGCAGCTGCCATGGCAGCCTTAGGAAGGCACAGTTGATGTCCCTGTCATAGCGTTCCATCGTCCCTTGAGTTTGGCTTGATCACTAGGTGGCCTAGATGAGACGCCGCGAAGCACACGCTCTCGCGGCTACGTCGGCGGCGTCTCCGCCGCCCTCCGGTCCGGAGGTATGTTCGGACGCGGCCTCAGCGTTGACCGCCGAATGATCGCAGCCTTTGGCGGCGGTCCTTCCGAGATCCTTGCAGCCAGGGCCTCATGCTCGTCCAGCGTAGCGTCGTGGCCGCGCTTGGAGACTGAGGCTCCGCTTGTTCCCTCGCTTACTTCCATGACTGCTGGCTCCTCAGGTGACTTCGACGGCTTTGAGGCATCCTGCACTTTCACGACGCCGGTGGCGTCGCCAGCTGCGTCGCTCAGCTTTCGGCTTTCCTTGTTAACACTTGCGTCGTGGGGCATGTCGGGCGGGATTAACGTTGCCGCATCAAGTTCCTCGAGCTTCGGCGTTGCTTCGCTTGCGGCTTCTTCAGCGTCAGCCTCGTCCATGACGAGTTCCGCAGTGTCTTCTCCTCCAACCGGCCCCGCAACACTTGCGTAAGTCTTCACGCACTGAGATTCTTCGTGTCCAAAACGACGGCAGTGCGTGCAGCGAGGAACTCGGCATTCTCGTCTGATATGGCCCTTACTGTGACACCGCAGGCACAATGGCGCTCTCCAAGGCGCGACTAGGAGGGCCATGTCACCGGCTACGCGAAGCTGGTGTGGAAGGTCATCAACCTTAATGCCGTTATGGAGCTTGAGGCGCACCAGGCGTGTCGTCGACCCCTTGTCTTGGATCCCTTGAACTCTCCACTTTTCCTTCGAGACCTCGGTCCCCTTTCCGAACGGAGCAAGCGCTACACGCACATCTTCGTCGGCCACATTGAAAAGAAGCCAGTGAAGCTTCAAACGCACGTCCTGGTTTGCCGGATCAATAACCAAACAACGTTGGCCCTTCACCTTCATTTCGCCGCATTCCAAAGCTTTCTTCATCCCTTCCATGCTCTTGAAAGTCACAGCCCATACGTGGCTCATCTGGTATGCTCCCAACGCTACCACTTCAGGGAGCAAACCAAGACGCGCCAACGTGTCCCGGAAATGTTCGACTCGGTAAGGCCTCGACCGGACATCCGCGTGCAAAAATAAAGTATTCAAAACACTACGACCTGATGGCAGAGTAGGCAAAACCACTTCGTATCCCTCGGTATTCATTCCGTCGATCCTGTCACCGCGGCCGCTGTTAGCCGCAACCACCGCTGCTTGGGAGCCCATGAAACGCACGTCCTTCTCGTGGCTCAGTCTCACTTGGGAGGGAGACTCAGGCTACGGGGGCTCTCACGCTCAGACCGCAGCTCTTAATTGTCAAATCCTGGCCGGAGTGTCGCCGACCCTCGGCGCAACCGCGTGAACGCGCTCGTGCCACCGCTGCCTTCGTCGTCGTCTTCGTCCACAGCTGGTTCCAATGCGGCTCGTCATGCCAGCGATCCCATACTGCCCCTCCGTCTGCGAATGCGCTGATGGCGCTGGCCCACTGTCAGTTGGTGAGGTGATTTCTATCTGAAGGTCTTTGCCTCAGTGTGATAGCGCAGCACGTCATGCCGCATGTGTACTGGGCGGGCTAACTGCCATGATCCATGTGACGTCACACAGCGATATATATATATATATATATATATATATATATATATATATATATATATATATATATATATATATATATATACATATATATATATATTGTTACGGGAAGGAAGAAGCGTTCGTCTATTTACAAGTGGCTTTTAATGGCTGAGCCAACAAGCGTAGAGCATCGACACTGCTAAACACGTCTTCGTCGTCTCTAAGACCACCATCAGCGTCGTCTTCTTTCCACATTACCGACTGTGACATCACCCCCGTCGGAAAAAAGCACCTGATTGGTGCGGCTCATCTGTCCGAGAAAGGTAAGGTTTGAGACGGCTGACGTGGATGATGTCAGAGAGAGGTGAAGGCACCGTGGCATCCAGCGGAGACACTTGATATGTGACTGGGGTCACCTGGCGAAGGATGCGGTAAGGGCCATAGTATCGCCAGAGGAATTTCTCCAAAAGACCAACACGCCGAGTTGGATACCAGACTAGCACAAGAGCACCTGGTTCATAATGCACGTCGTGATGGCGCTGGTCGTAACGGCACTTCTGGCATGTCTGTGAAGAAGAAAGACGAATATGGGCAATCTGGCGTGCTTGTGTTGCTGTGGTTATGACATCCCGAGTGTACTCTGTCGGCGAATCGAGCGTGGTCGAGAGGAGTGTCTCGAAAGGCAAAGTTGGCTCACGGCCAGCTGGAATAGCCAGCTGTGTCGTGACGCGAGGAATTGTAGGCGAACGTGACAAATGGTAGAGCAATGTCCCAGTCGCGATGATCGGAGCAAACATATATTGCTAGCATCTCAGTTATTGTGCGGTTCAGGCGTTCGGTAAGACCGTTAGTTTTAGGATGGTAAGCGGTAGTAAGTTTGTGTTTAGTAGCACAAATCGAAGTAGGTCGTCTATGACTTTGGCAAGAAAGTATCTGCCGCGATCGGTGAGAAGTTGACGAGGTGCACCGTGGTGCAAGATAACGTCGTGAAGAAAGAAATCAGCGACGTCTGTAGCGCAGCTGGTCGGTAGGGCTCAGTAATGGCATAGCGAGTTGTATAGTCCGTAGCGACGGCAATCCATCTATTTCCGTCCTTGGATATGGGGAATGGTCCGAGGAGATCAAGGCCAACGCAAAAAAAAAGGGTCGGCCGGTATATCCCAAGGCTGCAGCAGTCCGGCAGGAGGCACAGCTGGTCTTTTTCGGCATTGACATGACTCACACGCGGCAACATCGCGCCGGACGGAGCGGTTGAGACGGGGCCAGAAAAACCGTCGCCGAATTCGGTCATAGGTCCGCGTGACGCCAAGGTATCCAGCGGTGGGAACAGCGTGCAGCTGCTGCAGTACAATCTGTTGCAGATGAGACGGAATGACGGTTAAGAGCTCGGGCCTGTCGGGGTGCATGTTGCGGCGATACAGGATGCCATTTTGTAGTACGAACATGTGAAGGGATGGGTCAGACGGAGCAGAGAACAGGCGTTCGATAATGGGGCGTAACGACTAATCTCGTCATCGTTCAGCGCCAATGTCTTGCAAGGCTGAGAGCGAAAGAACGCAGATCGGTGCGACATCCACTAAACCGTCCGGTACATCGACGGGATGACGAGACAGTCAATCGGCGTCCTGATGTAGGCGACCGGACTTGTAGACCACAGTGTATGTGTATTCTTGCAGCCGTAGGGCCCAGCGAGCGACGCGTCCGGTGGGATCCTTGAGGAGGAAAGCCAACAAAGGGCGTGGTGGTCGGTTGTAACTGTAAATGGTCGACCATATATGTAGGGTCGGAACTTGCCCACCGCCCAAATTAGGGCGAGGCACTCGCTCTCAGTAATCGAGTAATTGCGCTCGGCGGGAGAGAGGAGGCGACTGGCGTAGGCGATTACGCGCTCGGGCCCATATTGGCGTTGAGCTAAAACTGCGCCGATGCCGTAGCCACAGGCGTCAGTGCGGATTTCTGTCGGAGCGGAGGGGTCAAAATGGGCGAGAACAGGAGGTGTGGTAAGCAGCGTGATGAGTTGCGAGAAAGCAGACGCTTGTTGAGAGCCCCAACATAAAGGAACGTCTTTCTTCAGGAGGTCAGTAAGGGGACGGGCAACATGGGCGAAATTTTCCACAAACCTGCGGAAGTAAGAGCAAAGGCCAATAAAGCTGCGAACATCTTTAGCTCAAGTTGGTACGGGGAAATTCTGCACAGCATGAACTTTAGCGGGGTCGGGGCGAATGCCTGACGAATCGACGAGGTGTCCGAGCATGGTTATTTGGCGGTGACCGAAGTGGCACTTGGATGAGTTGAGCTGCAAGCCAGCGGTGCAAAAAACAGAAAGAACGGATGAAAGTCTTTCAAGATGAGACGAAAAATTTGAAGAGAATGCGATGACGTCATCCATGTAGCACAAACAGATGGACCGTTTCAAACCACGCAAGAGCATGTCCATCATCCGTTCAAAGGTCGCCGGGGCATTGCACAAGCCAAATGGCATTACTCGGAACTGATATAGGCCGTCTGGTGTGACGAATGCGGTCTTTCCACGATCCATTTCGTCCACGGCAATTTGCCAATATCCAGAGCGAAGGTCTATAGATGAAAAATAAGTGGCACCATGGAGACAATCCAGAGCATCGTCAATGCAGGGAAGTGGATATACATCTTTCTTGGTGATTGTGTTTAGATGACGATAGTCAACGCAGAATCGCCAGCTGTTATCCTTCTTTTTGACGAGAACAACTGGGGATGCCCATGGGCTGGAAGAGTGTTCAATGATCCCTTTGGCAAGCATCTTGTCAACCTCGCTCTGGATAACTTGTCGCTCAGAGGGCGACACCCGGTATGGGCGTCTGCGAACAGGTGCTGCATCGCCGGTATTTATTCGATGCGTCACGACCGTAGTTTGACGCAAAGGGCGATCGTTCAGATCGAAAATGTCGGAGTAGGACTCGAGGAGGCCACGGAGTTATGCGGCTTCTTGGGTTGAGAGGTCCGGTGCAATCATCTTTGCAAAGTCGTCGGTCGGGACTGATGCAGAAGGCGCAGAATGAGCAGTGGTCGAAGACGGCGCAACAGATAGAGCAGAAATGTGGCACTCGTGCGTTGGTGACAACGTGGCATGAGACATGCCTCGATGCAATTACTTGCGGGCACTGTCCGAAATTTAGGATGGGAAGACATGTCTGATTGTCCGCAACAGAAACGATGGTGTGTGGGAAGGAGACATTGTGAGAAAGCAGGACCGACGTCGCGGGAGTAAGGCCATAGTCTCCGTCAGGTACAGGTGGGCTGGCTAAAACAGGGATGAAGGTAAGAGATGGCAGGCGTATAAAATCCGCGGAACAAAGTTTAGCTGGAGCTTGAGCAGGAAGGTCAATGGGAACATGTAAGGGGTAGGTCAAGTTGTACAACACCGGCGGAACAGTCAATCAGAGCAGAATGGGAGGACAAAAAGTCGAGTCCGAGGATCACATTATGAGGGCAACGTTCAAGCACACTAAACAAAACGGACGTGTGGCGACCGGCGACACTGACACGAGGAGTACACATTTCAAGCACAGTCGGAGTTCCACCATTGGCGACCTGGAGCAGTCGAGTCGGAGCAGGGTTAAGTACTTTTTTCAAGCGCGTTCGAAGCTCCGCAGTCATGATGGAAATTTGGGCTCGAGTGTCGATGAGTGTTGTAACGGGCAAACCATCCACGTCCACGTCCAGAAGGTTCCGATTAATAGACAGGGTCAGCAGAGGAATTTCAGGCCGGTGTTCTTGAGCAGCGTCACCTCCAGGAGCTGCCCCAGTTAGTTTCCCGTCGGTGAGCGGCGACGGTATGCTGGGGATGGAGAGAGACGCAGCTGGGGCGAACGGGAGCGGCGACTATGTGGTGATGGTGATCGGCTGGTCGCAGTGGCTCGAGCGTTGTCAGGTGCGCCTTCAACCTTGGTGGAGAGTGATGGCGGGCGAGGATTCAGTGGGGAGCTACGGTAGGCGGGAAAGCTTGGTCGAGAGTGGGCTGGCCAGGAACTTCGACAGTGGCGAGAGATGTGGCCCACACGTCCACACTAAAAGCAGATGTGTCGATCGTCATGGGTGCGCCATTCGGCCGGGTTGCGATAGCTCGGATATTGACCGTATTGGCTCCGGTGATCAGGGGCAGAGGCAGCAGACGAAGCAAAGTCAGGATGGTTGGCGGAGCAGATGGATGGAAGACCTACATTGCCAAGCTCTTGGCGAATGACCGACTGAATGAGGGACACAAGCGGCCGGGAATCGTCAAAGCACTGCGTCACTGGCGTGAAAGGAGACGCTGCTTCGATTTCTCGCCGAACGATACGTACGACGTTCTCGCAAAAGGTGGACTCACGCGGTGGACAAATGTCTTCGCACGTCGACGAAGCTTCGGTATTAGGTAGACGAGTAAACTGTCGAACTATGCGGCTACTCTTCGCGTCTTCAAAGCGGCGACATTCGTGAATCTTGGTCAAGTGATTACCCCGCACATCCACCAATGATGTTACGGGAAGGAAGAAGCGTTCGTCTGTTTGCAAGTGGCTTTTAATGGCTGAGCCAACAAGCGTAGAGCATCGATACTGCTAAACACTTCTTCGTCGTCTCTAACACCACCATCAGCGTCGTCTTCTTTCCACATTACCGACTGTGACAATATATTTATATATGTGTGTGTACACCGGCACTGAATAATTTGATTGCATCCCCCGTTTGGCTGCGTGATGACGTTATAACAACTGGCAACAAGGGTCTTGCATACCCACGTAAACGACGGCCTTGGGCCTGCACGGTTGGACAGACACGAACGGAAGCAAGCGAGCGGAGTTTTCGTCCAGCTTCAAGGCGCTGCACGTGCTCCCGAAGTACGGCACCGCCCACCGAACACCCCTGCTGAGGAAGTACTTGGCCACAAGGAACAACAACGGGGCTTGGAGCTGGCAGCACGTCCAAGCAAGGAAACGCCAAGCTGATGAGTAACGGATATATCTACTTCTGTCGAAATGCCGCCACTGGGAAAGATGTCCGAGTTCGACCCGAAAACGCAAAACTTCGAGTCGTACTTAGAGCGTTTTGAACATTTCTTAACGGCTAATGATATCGTCGACGTACGCGAAGCGCCTTCCCGTCTTTTTGACAGTCATAGGACCAGAGGCTTACGAAGTACAGAGAAGTCTGGTTGTACCGGCAGGAGGTTGTGCCGGCGGGAGAAAAATCGTACGCAGAAGTTAAACGCCTCCTGAAGGAGCACTACAGCCCCAGGAGTTCCGTAATAGCAGAACGATGAAAGTTCAACCGGCGCGTACAACAGGAGGGCGAAAGCGTGGAGGAGTTCATCGTGTACCTTAAACATTTAGTCAGGAAGTGTGACTACGGTGACTTGTTGCAAGGCGCCCTCCGAGATAGGCTGGTTGCTGGCTTACGGAACGAAGAGACCCAGCGTGCTCTGTTTGCTGAAGGAGAGCTGACATTTGTTGGCGCTTGCAATATCGCCCTGGATAGAGAACTAGCGGCGCGAGACACTGAACAACTGCGGTCAAGAGAACGAGAGGCACCCGTGCTGGTCGTGAAAATCCGACCACACCAGTATCAGAGACCGGCTAATCCTAAGCATTTTGAAGCCCGCAAGAAGAAAAAACACGGAAGATGCGGCAAGGGACAGTCGTCGTAAGAATGTTGGCACAAAAACTTTATTTCGCAAGTGTTCGGCTGTAGGTCAATTGAAAAGCATGTGCCCAGTTGCTAGAGCGAAACCGAAAAACATGCATGCGCTCGAGTGTTCTGACGAGGACTCGGAGAAGGAACTGTACCATGTCATTAACACCAACCAATCATCTTTTGGAGTAAGTGTGGAAATAGAAGGGCGTACACTGAATATGCCAATTGACACGGGAGCGGCTGTCACAATTGTCCCGGAGCAAGTGTACCTTTCTGAATTTCCACACGTCAAATGTGAACCATGCAAAATATAATAATATTTGGGATTTTACGTGCCAAAAGCACTTTCTGATTATGAGGCACGTCGTAGTGAAGGACTCCAGAAATTTTGACGAGCTGTGGTTCTTTAACGTCCACCTAAATCTAAGCACACGAGTGTTTTCGCATTTCGCCCCCATGAAATGCGGCCGCCGTGGCCGGGATTCGATCCCGCGACCTCGTGCTCAGCAGCCCAACACCATAGCCACTGAGCAACCACGGCGGTTTTGCAAAATCTCGCTTCGCACGTATACTGGGGAGCAAATACAGCTAAAAGGGCAGTGTGACGTGGTGGTTAAGTACAACAATGAGTGCATGACTCTACCAGTGTGATGTGCGGTGCGCGACATGGTGCGGTGATCGGGACGGTCAGGAGCAGACGACAATGAGTGCACGCGCGCCGAGGCGGATTCCATGCTGTAAGAAGGAAAACAACGACGCCGAAGAGCGTCCAGCACGAGAACGCGCGGCGCATGAAAAACAACAAAAAGAAAAGCAAACCAATTAGAAAAGACCACGGGGCGTCAGGCAGCCAATCCGAGAATGCCAAATCGGCCAGATCAGAAGAAAAGCGTGGTGCGCTGCAGAACAGAGGACACGCGGGGAGCCGCAGAGGGGACGCCGGGGAGACGCCAGGAGAGTCCCAGGAAGCGACGGCAGGAGGAGGTCAACCACCGGAGCGGGCGTTGAAGACGGGCCGTTGGGTTCCGGACCCGGCCACCAGGACTTCACCCAACCGGGGCCTCCTGCCAACCTGTTCCTGTGCGTCGCCCTTCTACCCGAGCTTGCCGCACGCCCCTCAAGGCCGGTGAGCATCTGTGCTCGTGGGTACGATGAGAACAGTCGGGCTACGGGCCCTAGTTCTACGCCAGCTGCGCGGCCAGAACGCCGCCGCCAGCTGCTAGTGCCACCAAGCCGCCTGGTTTACCTCTCCGAGCCAGAGCTGGCCAGCCCCGGTCGCCCGGTCAACCAACGCACACCACGACCTTTGGTGAGACCGGCGCCACTCCTTTTGTCAGCTTGTCGCCGCGTCGCCGCATCGAGACTGTTGTGTGTCCCTGCCGCCGTGGCAAGCCCGGACTCGCGCACTACTTAGCTCCGCACTAGTCCCAAATGTGTGTCTTGATGTGTATTTGAGTGTTTCTTTTATGTTTGCTATTTTCTTTTATTTAATTTTAAGCCTTTTTTAGTTCCATTAAACGGTTGTGTGTGTGTGTTCGAAACGAACGGCTTTGTCCTCAATTGGGTCCTCGGAGGCTCCGCCTAAGAGAACCATCAGAACCTTTTGAGTACACGAACCTTTGACCCATATTAGGGTCATCACAACCGGTGATTGTTGTAAAAGACAACGGGAGGAAGTCGCCTGTACTAATGGGGCGAAATTGGTTAGAACGTTTGAAGCTTGACTGGCTAGAAATTGGCCAGATTGCAGTTGAAGACAGAGTATCGGTGCTAAAACAGAAGTACCCATCCGTGTTTTCTAAAAAGCTTGGTACAATGCAAAACTTTGAAGCAAAGATTGTTATGAAACCGGGTTTTGCCGTGCTAGGTCAGTTCCTTTTACGTTGCAAGAAAAACTTGAGCGGCAGCTGCGAGAACATGTGGAAACGGGCATGCTGCGTCCTGTAAGGCGAAGTGACTGGGCAACGCCACTTGTCACAGTTGTGAAGGAAACCGGCAGTGTCCGGTTATGCGGGGAGATCAAGACTACAGTAAACCCCTCTCTCAAAACAGATCATTACCCCCTACCCAGACCAGAGTACTTGTACACTGCCTTAGCAGGAGGAAAGGTGTTCAGTGTACTAGACCTTTCTTCGGCGTACCAGCAGCTGCCACTCACTCCGGAGTCACGACCATTTTTGACAGTAAACACTAGTCTTGGGTTGTTCGAATTTCGGCGCCTTGCTTACGGGGTGGCAAGTGCACCCGCTGTCTTTCAGGCAATGATGGACGAGGTAGTTCATGGCATCCCACACGTAGGGTGTTATAGTGACGACGTTATCGTCCCAGAGACAGATATCGGCGACTGCCAAGAGACACTAGAACGTGTCTTGCAACGCCTCAGTGAATAGAACATCACGCTTAACCTGGATAAATGCCGCTTTTTCCGAAAATCGGTTACATATTTGGGGTCACACAGTGACTGAGCATGGCATTTACCCTACCGACACAAAGAAGAGCGCAACCTTACAAGCTCCCGAGCCCACTACAGTTACAGAGCTTAAGGCGTACTTGGGAATGTGGAATTTTTAGTCAGTTTCTCAAGAACGCTTCGACAGAAGCATAGCCGCTTTACCGGCTACTTAGAAAAGAACGAAAATGGTCGTGGACAAAAGAGTGCAGCGTTTAAAAATACGAAGCACTTGCTAACAAGCAGCAAGGTGCTCACAATCTATGACGTCAAGAAACCGCTCGCAATGCTTTGCGATGCATCGTCATATGGCTTAGCAGCCGTTATCTTTCACGAGACGGCTGAAGGTGAAGAAAAGCCAATTGCTTTTGCTTCGCGTACACTGACGGAAGCAGAAAAAAAATACGCGCAGTGCGAACGCGAGGCCCTGGCGTTAATCTTTGGCCTAAAGAAATTTCACCGGTGCCTGTACGGCCGAGAATTCACTATATATGCAGAGAACCAGCCACTGCTCGGGATACTAGGACACGATAAGCGTATCCCGACTACCGCTGCCGCGCGTATGCAACGCTGGGCTTTAACCCTCGCAGCTTACAGGTACCGGCTGAAATGTAGGAAAGGAAAAAAGGTTGAAGTCGCAGACGCCTTTTCTAGGCTGCCCCAACCAGGACCGGTGAACGACGCGTTATCAGATTGCATTTCAGTCTTTCAGTGTCTCCCGCTGACAGCAGAGGAGATTGCAAGGGTCTCGAAGCGAAGCTTAACTCTATGCCGCGTGGCACAATATACGCTAAACGGGTGGCCTAGACAGCAGGCAGATGAATTGATATCTTACTATGATCGCCGCGATGAGCTGTCACTACAGCAGAGCTGCGTGACATGGGGCGTAAGAGTCGTAATTCCGGAGCTGCAGAGGGAGCGCGTGCAAAACATGCTGCACGAGGAGCACCCTGGCACCAGCCGCATGAAAATGCTAGCGAGGAGTTTTGTATGGTGGCCAGGAATCGATTTGGCCATTGAACAGTACGTTCAGAGGTGCAAAATTTGCCAAGCACTTCAGCCAGCTTCTCGGCGGGTTCCTCTTAACCCTTGGCAATACCCCGTCCAGTGTTGGTCACGAGTCCATGTATATTTTGCACAGAAGGGTACGAACATGTTTCTGGTATTGTTCGACTCATTCTCCAAATGGATAGAAGTATGGCCAATGTCGTCAAACTCTGCACAAAAAACATTGGAAAAACTTCGGGGTGCTTTTGCCGCTTATGGCTTGCCCGAAATATTGGTGAGTGACAACAGGCCACAGTTCACCTCAGAGGAGTTTACAGAATTTATGAGCAACCAACGGTGTAAAACACGTTTTATTCCTCATTATGACGTCGCGTCCAATGGTGCTGCAGAACGAACAGTACAAACCGTGAAAAAGGCCTTACTGAAACAGGTGCTCGAGCGTGAGGCCTCGGGTAAGCAGCCGATAGTACAGGAAAATATTCATAGTTTTCTCGTGGCCTACCGGAACACACAGAGCAGTGTGACAAGCAAGTCACCAGCTGAATTATTTTTGAGGCGCCAGCCACGCATAAAGCTTTCACTGCTGAAACCTGATTTTCCAAAATCCATGCGAGACAAAGAGGAAAAACTAAAAGAGCAGCGCGATTTGTTTCTTTGGCAGGAGCACAACTTCGTGGTGGGGGACCGGGTGTTGGTGAAAACTGTGCGTGGTGAACGCGTTTCGTGGGAAGAAGGTGTTGTGACCCAAATTGTCAGTGCTATAACATATATGGTAAAATGCGCGATCAACTCCGGTTCACACACGCCGATCACTTGCGCCCTGGACATGCTGACCCCGGCGAGACGCCCCCGCACGCGGAGGTGGGTGTGAAACAAACGCCACCAGAAGGGCTACCGGCAGACGACCGCACTCCGACACCAAGACAACCGCAGGCAGACCAGGATGGCCCCAGTTCCCCTGGGACGCCGGGAGACCCTAATCGCAGAACAACACTAGAGCACGACGAATCAGTACCGCCACGTACACAGCAGTCTGTACCGCAAGACTTGGCGGAGACGCCCGTCCCAGCGGCGCCAGCTGCACCAACGCGGAGGAACAGCCACCACTACGTCGGGGTGCTCGTGTGCGCCGGCAACCGGACTGGTTTAGTTCTGAGGAGTTTAAGTAATTTCCTCTTAAGTAGTCAGGTAGTAAAGTTAAATTGTTAATTACACAGCGCCTAATCTTACTAGGAGTTATTCCAGTTAGCTAACCCATGTATTTAATTGAGCGGGAAGGAGTTGTGATAGCGCAGCACGTCATGCCGAATGTGTACTGGGCGGGCTATCTGCCATGATCCATATGACGTCACATAGCGATATATATATATATATATATATATATATATATATATATATATATATATATATATATATATATATATATATATTCCTGGTTTGGCTTCGTGATGACGTTATAACACTCAGCGTATCGCGAATCGAAAACTCGTATACAGCTGAGTTTAAATTTCGCATCAGAGAATATCGTAATCTTCGTACATAATTACAGCGAATCTGGTAGCCTCTAATTCGTCTGCATTTTCTGTGTCCGCATCCGGCACCACAGAAATGTTGGCCGATCGCGGCCGCTGTGTAGGGCCAGGAGCAGTGCTTCGTGCCCCCTTAAGGCAGAATCTTTAATTAGTCAGCTAAGTAAAACGAACCGTACATGCATTATTTGGAATCAAGCACACAACATACCGAACTGCGCACGTTTCAATAAAGAACAAGTGTAAAAACATCATCCGAACCACTTAATTGACTATAAGGCACTCCTGACAACAATACCAAGCAGGTAGAGCCCCCCGCATACGTTTCCCGGTAAAGATTACTGTTTCGCAAACTGCCACGCAGACGGCAGCTTTCGAAGTGTGGAGGGACGCCCCCAGCCTTTCGCATAAAAAAAGTAGCCTACCAACTGATTTCAATGTTGTTGCAGCACTACAGAAGGGGCCGGCGCGCTGTAAAAAAAATCCTTGCTCCCGTTGCTACCATGCCTTAAAAAAAGAGTTTATACTCTCTATAAAAATCTACACACTTCTTATAGACGACTCTGCCTTTCTATAGATTTGTTCTTCTGTTGATACATAGTCTAGAGTCTGTCTATAGACGAGAGTCGATAAGGTTTCTATTTCTTTTTGCCTCCTCCCATCTTATTTATTTTTTCAGACAATTTATTTATAGATACTGGGATCTTTTACAAGATCTTAGGGTGGGAACATGCAAATACATTCATACAAACATACTATTCAAGCAATCATGCCGATGCTTCAATTCAACATGCAAAAAGGACAGATTGCATGAAAAAAGGAGCAAAGAAACGATGCGCGATTGAGCCAAGAATGATTGTGCGCCTGAAAACTGGATAAAGAATTTAGTGTAATGACTTCATCAAGACGTTTATTCCAATCAACTATTGTTCTTGTAAGATAAGAACATTTGAAGCAATTGCTATGCGATGTTAACGGGTTCCCTGTTCGAGGCTGTTTATGAGGAGTAGCTTAACCAGTTAAGGGTGTTCAGATGTGCGAGGTATCACTGTAATAGAGGCCATTCATAAGCTGAAAAAATAATTTTATACGGGAAGCAGGATTTTGTTCACTATTCGAAGAGACCACTACGTTTAAGGAGATCTGTTATAGAAAATGGTCCATAAGAATTGTAGATAAATCGGAAAGCTTTATTTTGAATTCTAATTTTTCTATGTTTATTTTTGTGTAGGGGTCCCAGATCATCACTGCATATTCTAAAATAGGACATAACTATTGTATGATACGCCAGGAGGCGCACAGCTCGTGTCGAGTATTTTAAACACCTTCTGACGGTGAACAATTAGCGAAGACAATTAGCCATTACAGTGTCAGTATGTTTTGAGCAGGGAAGATTGTGAAATATGTTTATGGCCGAGATATTTATAGGGAAATACCACAGAAATATAAGTGTTCCGTGCAAAATAGCTGAAGAGAAGGGGCTTTTCCGTTAGCGTTATTATCATACAGACGGTCTTTTCATAGTTAAGACATTTGCAATCGATGGCGCCTACCAATTATTTTGCCAAAGTCGCTATTTAGCGTGACTTGATCTTCAGGTGAGGCAATGTCATCGTATAGTATACAGTCATCCATGTAAAGTTTAATTTTGACAGATACATTACTGCCAATGTCATTTGTATAAAGTAAGAATAATAGAGGACCCAGCACGGATCCCTGGGGAACGCCACAAGCAACAGGTAATGTGTCGGAGGAAGTCTCGTTTATCCTAACCTATGGGGAGCTGTTGGTTAGGTATGCATGTATCCATTTTAATAGCTTATTATTGTGAGTAAAAAACTTAATTTGTAAGGTAATTAGCTGTGGCTTACATTGTCGAATGCTTTACTGACACCCATAAATACAGCTTGCTTTGTTTTGCATTATTTATTGTTTTGCAAAATCGAGAATATATTCTAGTAATTGAGTGTCTGTGGTAAAGCCCTGCAGATATTCATGTTGAGCGTTCGTGAATACGCTACGCTCATAAAAAAGAACAATTACATGCTTATAGATTCGGTGTTCGAAAATTTTGTATGTTGTCGAAGTCAAAGAAATCGGTCGATATTTTTTATGAAATTCTTGTTTCCTTATTTATGTAAGAGTTTCATTAGAGCTGTTTTTGAGTCATCCGGAAGCGTGCCATCCTGAAGCGATTTACTAAACCATATGTTCCAGGATATCGCACACCACTCGGCCAAGCGTTATAAGAAGGCATTTGGCATGCCACCTGAACAGGGGTTTTCTTTTTGGCAATTTTTAACTGTAAGTGACATATACCATGCTCAGAAATAACAATATCAGGAATTGAAGGCTCATCCATGTAAAAACAAGGCAGACAACATTCATCCTTTGTGAATAGAATACTCAAATGATTGTTAAATGCAGCACATACAACCTGCTCATTGTGGACCTTATTACCGCCTATTATGGACATATCGGAAAGGGAAGAAGAAGGAGTCATTGTCTTCCAGAAACTCCATGGAGACGTTTTCATAAAACTAGGAAGATGTACATTAAAGTAATTCCGTTTGTCATTTATTATCATTTCTTTTAAATTATTTGACGCTTCCTCAATGACCCTTTCATTATTTGTTCAAGTTTTCAGGTTTGCGCAACTTTTAATCCGCTTAAGCTTGCGTTGCTTGAGCAACGCCTCGCGAGAGATCCAGGGATTCCGACCCGCCACAATCTTCCAACCTTTAGAAGAAACTGTGGCAGACAGTTGAATATAATGCCTTTATATAAAAGCAACACATCGTACATGATAGCAGTATTATTTTTGAAGTTATCCATATGAAATGCTCGCGTATCAATTACAGGCGTGTCATCTGCAGAAAAATTCGGGTAACACTGAATCTTATCATTTTTACTACGAGGGGAACATTGCAACGACAATACTACTGCATGGTGATCTGAAATGCCGTCTGTGACCATACATGAGACGTCATCTTGTATATTTGCACCTACAAAAATGGATAGATAACACCCATTGGAATCTTTGTCGCTTCTAGTGAGATGCTTACCTACCTCTAATCCGCCAAAAATAAAGACAATATCAATGATTTCACTACGAATATTTGCGGTAGAGCGTTACAGGAATGTGCGCCAGTCGACATTCGGTAGGTTACTATCACGGGTTAACATTACTTTATCCATCTGCTTTTTTTTATTGAGGGTACATGTACCTAACCGACGAGTTAGGGGCCTGTATGCGGTACCAAGAATGTATTTGACATTGTTAATACAAAAGTTGCAGAAAAAGCGTTTTACTCCCGAAGTGTCGGGCATTCTTAACATTTGAAGGACATGTTTAAAAAGAATGGCTACGCCTCCTCCTTTGCGCAATATTTAGTCATTGCGCAATATTATGTAGTTTATCGGGACAAATTGGCTATCATACATATCATATAACCAGGTTTCAGTCAACACTGCAATATCGGGGTCGAGTGAGCGAAGGATGCCTTCAAGCTGTTCGAGTTTGTTGACAACGCTGCAGCAGTTAAGGATTAACATGGTGAATGGTGATTGGCAACGGTTATCACATTCTTTGCTCCATCATTTTAGCTTACAGCATTTGTCGTTTTCCATATAACACAGACAAACATTTCACCATGTGTGCTGCCTTTATCAAAAACTATTTTAACTGTGGAGCCTTCATCATATCCTTCTTGTGAGCATTGCCATAATTTTTTTCTCATCTAACGAACTTTCAAAGAAATGTCCTGTGTTATAGAAAGTGTTCTCCCAGCATTTTTGTGCTCTTTAAGCAGTGAACTTTTGTCGCGATAGTCCGAGAACCTTAAGAGCACGGGGCGTGCTTTCTTTTCTTTCCTAGCCGGTGAGATCTTTCAATATTATTAATAATAAATCCATGTCTTTCCTTGAAAATATCTTTTTTTGACCACATTCATGAGACTGTCGTTTGACTCCCCTTCTTCATTTGGGCCATACACGATCTCATTGTTTCTTCTACCTCTGTTTACTGGTTTATCTACTGTACATACCAAACCGGAGAGGTTGTATTCCAAATACTCAGTTAGTTCCAAATACTCGGTTCCAAAGTACTCGGTTGAGTTTCGGAGATGCGCATGCGCTCTTTTAAATAAGCGATATCTGTTTCAATTGTACTCCGTTTAGACAGTACATCATAGATACAGGCACTTATGTTACTTTGGCCAGATAAAAGCTGTGACAACACTTACTCAATAAGGGAACATGCCAGAAGATTCGTTTTGAAATGTTACAAAGCTGTCACACCACTGCTTACAGTCTATAGTGTACTACGCAACTAACTCTGTGGGCAACAAAGCATCAGACGGAATTGATTATCGGATCGGATACAGTACTAGACGTCCACGTAATGTACCTGTGCAAGCAAGAAGAAGCGTTCGGGCAACATGCTGAAGCTGCTGCTTCTGCTGCATTGCCCACTGCCGGGGCGCTGGAACGACGGAGCTTTAATGCTGTTGAAGCTTGGCGCCACCGAACCGATGGCGTCACGTGTTGGAGTCGCCGCGCTAGGAGTGCGCAGAATCACCAGAGAAGGAAGAACGTGCGCAGGAAATTCACGCCCACCACACGCCTGGACCATAGGGCTGAACCATGACGAGTTGACGGTAATCACCACATGTTCGAACGGAGCAGGGCGCGCAAAGCCTCTGTGACGAACGGCATGACCAGCCAAGAAATCCAGAAGCTGTGCAAACAAGAAGAAGCGTTTAGGTAATATGTTCAAGCTGCTGCTGCTGCATTACCCCTTCCACTGTAGAGGGTCTGTAGAAACAGTCGCTAAGGTGTTTGTTTCTTTTTGTCTACTTCTGCTCTATTGATATATCCCATGGACGAATGTCGACACAGTCTCTATTTTTCCAATACTGTGTTTGTAGACTTTAGGCGAAAGTCGATAAGCTTTCTATTTCTTTTTACCTACTCCCGTTTTATAGATTGCATATAGCCAAAGTTCATAAGCAGCTTGTTCTGTTTGTCCGCTTCTGCTCTATAGACTCCCTTTGGACAATTGTTGACACAGTATTTATTTATTGTTTTGAATATTTGTCCGTAGACTGTCTCGAATATTTTTCACTCCTCCAAGCTTATAAATTGTCTATAGACGAACGTTGATAAGCTGTTTGTTCTATTTGTACGCTACTGCTCTATAGACTACCTATGGACAAATGTTGACACAGTCTTTATTTATTGTTTCCATTATTTCTCTACAGACTGTCTCGAATATTTTTCACTTCTCCAAGCTTATAAATTGTCTATAGACGAACGTTGATAAGCTTTCTACTTCTGTCTACTCCCATTCTAATGCCAGCCTATCGAAAATATTGTTATGATCCTTTTTCCTATTGTAGGCCTCCGCCCCACTGATTACCTGCAGAAAAAATTCGATGCAGTTTCGATTTTTCCTTATTGATTCTTAGTCTATAGACTGTTTATGGACAAGAGTCGATCATCCGAGCAGTTTGACACAAAGAAAGAACGTGTTTTCACTTACGTGCTGTTTATTCTCTTGTGCAGCAACGCAGCCAGCGTGCTTTGTTCGTCGCCGCCGCCACACGCCACATACATGGTCTGTCAGCGAAGACTTTCGAATATCTTTAAAAGTTGCCTGTGGCATATATCACAATTCTAATTCGTGAGCTGGTCTACTCGAAGTGGCGGACAATACTTGCGCAAAAAATTGAGAAGCAAAATCGACTAACGAATAAGAAATTACTAATTAAGTTTTTATGTATTTACATTATGGCACATATTGCAATTTGCAAATTCCAGCCGTGGAGCTCCTAAGGCTAGGCTAAATATCGGATGCCCCATATTGCAATTTACAAATTCAAACAGTAGATTTCGCAAGGCGGATGCCCTTGGAACGAATTTTCAAGCTGACACAAGTTTCGATAAATAAATTCCCGCACTTTACGTAGGAGTACCATTTAATTGTTAACAAAACGTCATAGCATGCACTCAAGCACAGGAGTAAGTGGAACGCCAATGCATTTTTCCGCAAAGTTCGGGAATTTACATTTCGAAACTGGTGTCATCCTGAGAATGCGTTCCAAGTGGATCCGCCTTGCGAAATCCACTGCTTGAATTTGTAAATTGCAATATGGGCCATAAGATAATTAGCTAAAACGTTTAATAACGGATTTTTGTTAATTAGTCGATTTTGTGTTTCAGATTTTAGTCCAAGTAGTATCCACTGCTGCGAGTAGACCAGCTCCTAAATAAGAACAGACCATTACAAAATA
The DNA here is from genome assembly GCF_050947875.1 of Dermacentor variabilis. Classification (NCBI taxonomy): domain Eukaryota; kingdom Metazoa; phylum Arthropoda; class Arachnida; order Ixodida; family Ixodidae; genus Dermacentor; species Dermacentor variabilis. Next base: position 41,336,801 of record NW_027460291.1, read on the forward strand.
AAACAAATTTCGAAGTATTCCATGAAACACACTGCATGTATATATATTGCCACGGGACTGCCGCTCGAGCACGTACATTGCGCCTATTCGCGAGATTCTTTCACGCCCAGAAAAACACTTTTATGTAGCACAGTTTGAGCAACAGAGATCTGTATCGGGAGTCTCTCACATTGCTCTATAATTTTCTTCGTGTCACTTTTCAATTAAGACTGTATGGGAGTCATGTGTGGGAGTCCCCCTGACAGTTTCTTACTTTGGGACTCCCTGTGAATTGCTAATTCAGTATACAATTCTTTGTAAAACTCACATCGTTGATGAATAAACTTGAACTTGAACTTGAATTACCTAATTAGAGGAACGCAAAAAATAAACTGAGTGCTTGAAACCGACGGCAAACATTACCTTCGTTCTCTCCAGCTACGTAGCGTCTGTATATTTTAATGTTCGGCTCAATTTAGGTGAAGCACCCTGCATATTTCTTTGCAATTCGAATTATTCTCTACCGTTTCCTATATCACCGCCAATGAAGGCCATACAGCGGCACGTCACCAAAGGTTATGTCAACATGAGCGAACATCCCATATACCGACGGTGGTAAGGCGTGAGATGAACAAGAACATAGCCGATACTGTAAAAGTCCTATTGCTTTAGGTTTACATGCCGTCTATAGATTGACTAGAGACAAAAGTCGTTCATCGGCGGCACAACCCGTGTACGCTGTAGGCAAGCGCACATATCGGTGGATAAAACGGAGATACGTTAGATATTAGCCACTGGAGTTGTATACTGCTGAGATTGCTTTAGAGCCTATGCGTAGATTTTAGCATACACATTGTGCATATCTCCGCATTTATTGACCATATGACATGAGCTACGTAGTCGCTCTCGGCAATCCCAAGACAGTCTTCACAGTTGTCAAAGCATGACCTTTGCGGCAGTAGAATAAAGAAAACAAAACGCCGATCCAATCCTGCTAACACATGTTATGAACACCAATTTTAGCTACACGCGAATTGGAAACAGGCATCAAGCTAACAGCACAGAGAGTCGTAATGTTTGTAGCTGACAACACAGACTTTGTGAGTGTGCGATGAACCGATGTCGCACATGTTGTCTGCGCCTTGTGTGTCTTCCGATACTCATATACTTTTCACGTTGCCCTCATATCTCTGCTGCGTCAGTAATATCGGGTGGTTTTTCGTAGACTGATAACCGGCTAAGTAAAGTCACCAAAGTTTCTCACTCACCTTATTAAGAGCCAAATCATCTTAACCCAACCAGTGCTTCGCAGGAGGTATTCCTGTGGACCGAGCATATGCGTACGCAATTACTGTATAGGTTTATTTGATCTATGATTGGAACAGAAAACTTGCACCAAGATGTGTGCAGGTATCCCACTTGGCAGTACGCTGGAAGATATGCCAGAAATGCATTGTATTACTCATCGTCGTTGGCAATGACGCAAGCGCCTGAGGGGCCTTGTAACGGCTTTGCGAAACACTGAACTCATCAAAGTGTGCGTTTCATTTCCATACGATAGCCCACAGCGTTTGTAATACAACGGAGCAATGCCTTTCCTTTGTCACGGATCTCCTCCGGAGAACACTCTGGCCGAAAGAATGGACTAGGCGAAAGGCGTACCCACACAGATGCACATTTAATACAACCCACGCGACAAGAACAGCAGCACACAAACCTAACAAAACTAACACACAAGATACAAAAACTATCAGTACACACGAACCGGTAACACTGCCACTAGCGTTCCATTGAGAGTGGTTGGCATTCGTGCTTACGTCTGGTTCGGAGCGGATGTGGCGTGGTGTGGGTCCCGTAGCCGGCGTCGGAGTGGCGTTCGACGTTCGAGGACTGGCGTCGCTGGAGGCGTCGTTGGTTGCGTCGTACACGCTCCCGGTCCAAGCGCCTGTGGAGGTGTGGCCGATGCTGTTGGCGTTGGGGCACCACCCGTAGGGGTAGCAACAGCGGTAGAGACACCCCTGGCCGTAGCAGGTGGTGGCGTCCTCCGTGGACTCCCCGGAACGAGCTCAGGAACGGCAGGAAGTCTGCGGTGCAAAGCCGTAGAACACGAGCACGCCGAAGCAGTAGCCGGAGTCGCTCTCTTCCGGTCGAACCGTCCCTCACCCGCCGAGTCTCCGCTGCTTTCTTCTCCCTCTGTGTCACGCCCTTCCTCGCCCTTTTATAGCCTTCTTGTTAGTCCACGTAATCCTTCTCTTCGTCTTCTTCTCTTCTCCACCAATCGTCGCTTTCCATCTCACCGGATACTTCTCCACCAATCATCTCTTGTCACCTCACTGGAAACTTCTTCTTTATCTTTTTTCGTCTTCGGTTAATCCACGTCATTCTTAATGCCATCCTCGTCGTCTTCTTGAAACCTTTCTTCGTCTAGCATTTTATTTTATCTTCCCTCTTATATGTGACAAGGGCCCCCTCTCTCAAGAGTTTTTCCCTGAAAAACTGCTCACGTCGTCCTCTTCAAGTCATCCAACCAGCCGACTATCTTCTGTGGCGATTCTGGACCCAGCACACCACACAACACAACGTAGATGACCAGCACACACCAAAAGCACATCACTAACACATCACTGCCGTTGTCCATACAGTATCCTTAACAAACATGTTAACGTTCACAACCAAACTGCGTTTTCGGAACACTGCCGTTGTCCACACGGTGTCCTAACATAAACATGTTAATGTCCACAACACACTCCTTTGTAAAATCACGTAACAACCACAACACCAACACCACGATACATCCCTAAGATACATAGCACAGCAGCGACAACAAGATACCTCCCAGAGATACGTAGAGCTGTTCAGTTGGCTCTACTCATGAAGTCCGCTCCAACGTTATCCCTGTTTTTAATACATTCCACCTAAAATCAGTATTCTTGTTAGGCCAAACTGGACTTACTGGGCTCCTTGCTCTGCTTGTCCTTGCTATGTTTTTCTTTGCTTCCGTGCTCGTCCTCGTTGTTGTGTTTCTCCTTGCTTTGTTGCTTTTCTTTACATTGCTTATCCTTGCTGTGTTTCTCCTTACTGCTCTTTTTCTTGCTATGCTTCTCCTTGGAGCTCTGCTTCTTGCTCGCCTTCTCCTTACTGCCTTTGTCCGCCTTCTCCTTGCTTCCTTGGCCCACCTTCTCCTTGCTGGACTTAGCTTTGCCAGCCTTCTTGCTTCTGGATCTCGAGCTGCGTTCCTTAGAGGAGCCTTTCTTGGCCTTCTTGGACTTGCGCTTGCCCCCCCCCCTTTCTCTTTGGTGCTCTTGCTGCTGCTTTTGCTGCTTAGCCAAGTATAGAAACCCTTCTTTTTCTTCTTCTCTTTACTATCCTTGCCTTTGCTTTTCTTGTGTTTGCTCTTACTCTTCTTGTCTTTGGACTTGTCTTTGCTCTTGTTCTTCTTGTCTTTTGACTTGTCTTTGCTCGGGCGCTTCTTGTCTTTGGACTTCTGCTTAGCCTGTTTCTTTCTTTCCAAACGCTACATTGCTCTGCCTGTCGCTTGAGCTCTTGTCTCCACTGACGACGAGAAAGTGACTGCCCCATCACTCGCCTGAGTTGTCGTAGACCTTTCCTCTTTTCGTTTTTCTTCAACGTCGAGCATCCTCCACTCGGGATCGGGGTCCTCGACACTTCTTGCACCAGTAATGTTTCCCACGATGAGATCGTAGATGGGCTGCTCTACGCATTTTGCCACTACCTTCCCAGTATAATATGGCGTGGACACTAGAATCCTGGCTTCGGGAAGGTACCCTACTGTGCTATTTGCGAGAGTGAGGGTCGACGTTTGCCCTGTAAGCTCCTCGTCCTTCACCAGGCTTCTCCTAAGCAAAGGTGTGTGGCTCCGCTGTCTCTAAGCCCCAATACAAGATGGTCCCCTATTTGCCCAACCACCACCGGCATTGCTGCTTTTGACTTGGGTGCTTCACTCACCACCTCATTTCCCAGCGGGGTTTGTTCTCCTTTTCGTGGTGGAACTTCAGGTGGTGTGACAAGTTCTGCCCGAGAGCCGACAACGCATGCAGCTTGGTCTTGCCCCAGAGCTATCCGCTCGAATTGTTGCGGATACGCGTCCAAATAATCTCTTTTGTCATCAAAAGGAGCCCTCAACTTTCTTGGACAAACCCTGGCCGGCCTAGGAGATTCGGTACCCGCAAAGGAACGCTGATTATCGTCCATGACCCCCTCATATCCTCCTGCGATATGCGCCTGTTTCCACAAAAGGAACTGCTTCTCACGTTCTATCCTTCTTTTCTCCTGCTCTTCTGACTCGCGAGCTCTTCTAGCCTCTCGCTCTTCTGCCTCGCGAGCGTCTGCGCGTGCTTGCGCCCTTTCCTCTCTCTGCCTCTTTGCTTCTTCTTTCTTCTCGTCCCAGAGACGCATCGCCTCTTCCTTGCTTAGCCCTAGCTTGAGCGCCAGTTCTAGCGTTTTTGCCAAATCCATACTTTCAGCCGTCGAGAGATCGGAAAGATCCGAGACAAATCAAAAAGAAACAAGGAAATGAATCCTGGCAGGCTCGCCACTTGTCTTTGTCACGGATCTCCTCCGGAGAACACTCTGGCCGAAAGAATGGACTAGGCGACAGGCGTACCCACACAGATGCACATATAATACAACCCACGCGACAAGAACAGCAGCACACAAACCTAACAAAACTAACACACAAGATACAAAAACTATCAGTACACACGAACCGGTAACACTGCCACTAGCGTTCCATTGAGAGTGGTTGGCGTTCGTGCTTACGTCTGGTTCGGTGCGGATGTGGCGTGGTGTGGGTCCCGTAGCCGGCGTCGGAGTGGCGTTCGCCGTTCGAGGACTGGCGTCGTTGGAGGCGTCGTTGGTTGCGTCGTACACGCTCCCGGTCCAAGCGCCCGTGGAGGTGTGGCCGATGATGTTGGCGTTGGGGCACCACCCGGAAGGGTAGCAACAGCGGTAGAGACACCCCTGGCCGTAGCGGGTGGTGGCGTCCTCCGTGGACTCCCCGGAACGGGCTCAGGAACGGAAGGAAGTCTGCGGTGCAAAGCCGTAGAACACGAGCACGCCGAAGCAGTAGCCGGCGTCGCTCTCTTCCGGTCGAACCGTCCCTCACCCGCCGAGTCTCCGCTGCTTTCTTCTCCCCCTGTGTCTCGCCCTTCCTCGCCCTTTTATAGCCTTCTTGTTAGTCCACGTAATCCTTCTCTTCGTCTTCTTCTCTTCTCCACCAATCGTCGCTTTCCATCTCACCGGATACTTCTCCACCAATCATCTCTTGTCACCTCACTGGAAACTTCTTCTTTATCTTCTTTCGTCTTCGGTTAATCCACGTCATTCTTAACGCCATCCTCGTCGTCTTCTTGAAAGCTTTCTTCGTCTATCATTTTATTTTATCTTCCCTCTTATATGTGACATCCTTTATCCATGAAAAATAAACAGAAAAAATGGAAAGGAAAAGCGACCCGTTTCGCGCTCATGGCGCGCAGAGAGAGAGAGAGCGAGAGAGAGAGACCCAGTAATGAAAAGGAAAAGGGCACTCGGACTTTTCGGAAAATGGCACTCGCACCCTCGTCGCCCTGGGTGGCAGCTTTCGGTATTTTAGTGGCACGCAACGGCGGCGCGCCATGTTTCCACGTCATTTTCAATTCTCAACGGCAGCGCCAGGCGCGTAACGCTTGTTTCTACGGTGTGCGGTGTCTCCCCGTACCTTGGTGTCTGTCAGACGTCAACTACACGACAACTACACTGAACGTTAAGTTTTAGCAAGGATGTTTTCCGTCAATAGCTCATGATTAGGTGAGCGCGTTTCGTAGAGCGAACCGGCTGCATGTAGTGTAGGCGACTCGCGCATAGTCTAGATTTGTCCTTTACATGATTTGAAAACGCGCTCTCTTTCTCGCTTCCACTATAGGGAATGTTTTACGGGAAGCGATCAATCAGGACTGTTGATTTTAGCGTCATAGTTGATGTAGGTAACAATGAAAATGCACCATGATTTACGTTGATACTGAGCAGCCTTTAAGAGGACTATTGGTGTTGAGCAGCCAGTGTGGGTAATCACCATCTAGTATTGCGACTAGTCCACCGCCGGTGAATATATTGTTTGAAGAGTTGCTTAAACACGCCGAAATGCCGGGGAAAAAGAATGTCAAAAAACTACAAAAGGCTAACAAAAAAGCATTTACGAACAGCGCATTCGTCTGCAGCCTAAGTATATAGTGAGGTGAATTTCAGGGCTTTTTCTTTGCAAATAACTTCCACAGCGCGTTTCCGACAGGCCTCATCTCGTTTCTTTTCGTGGTGCACATCGAACATGTATTCAGAAAAAATGAAAATGAAAAAAAGTTATGCCTGCGTTGTGCTTCGCAACTCTCTTTTCGCTTTCTGAGAAATGTAATTTCTAAAGTTGCGATGCTCAAAGTTTTATTTCCGTAGTGTTTATACACCCAAATGCACCTATCCAGGCATTACTGAACTTTTTAAAAATTACGCACCTGGATATCAGACATTGAGCATGCGAAATTGCTTGCCATATGTTCTACATCTTCCTTCTATCGTCATCGACACCCATGCACCTCTTTCTTCCCTTTTCTTTCCCTCTTCCCATCGTCATCATGCACCTCTTTCTTCCCTCTTTCTTTCCCTCTTCCCCTTCTCCCAATGCCGAGTAGCTGGCTAGAAGAATATGCCTCAGGTCGACCTCTCAGCATTTCGTATCATTAAACTTCTCTCTCTCTCTCTCTCTCTCTCTCTCTCATCGCCAATCGTCAGCTTTGAATACGGGCTACAAAAACTCAGGTCAACGACGACAATAACAAGAATCGGCGAACAAGATGAGTGGTTCTGAGATTGGAACATGCGGGAATTGTCATCTATGTTTGAGGTCAAAACTGGCTCCCCGAAGGTGAACTACATAGAAGTTTCTTTACGAGACAGTTCAATCATTGACTTTGTTGTCTCATAAAAATGCGAATGCTGCTTACTTTACCCCTCTCAACAATATGCATGGCGACGCAGATGATAAAATTGTGTACAAAAATAAGCTTTAGAATCTGAGACTTCCTGAACAAAGAACAGATAAGAATCGAAGAAGCCATGTACAAGGCTTCATCAACATTTCGACTGTAGCAAAACTAAGAGACGGCATGTGCTCTGTTCGTGATTTGCTTCACTGAAAATTTCAACTGACGTAGATGATTATTAAAGAAAAAAAAACGAGAAGCACAAAATTTGTGCAACCCCGGCGGGACTCGAACCCGCAATCCTTGGTTTAGAATACCGATGCCTTGTCCATTAGGCTACGGGGGCTTTTTTTTTTCTTTATTACCGGCTTGGCAAGTACATACAAATATTGTCAAATAAAACCGAATGTTAAAACGTTTAGTCATTACTAAGACTGACGTGTCATGTTAAAATGGCTTCATCGAAGCCAAACTGTCCAACACTGAAAGCCAATTTGGCGGATCACTCAGCAGTTTCAACACTTCGCTTGTATAATTAACGTTCTCAGTAAAATAATACATTGCTGACCTTGCATCAACATCAGCATTGCGTACAGCCATACGAGTTCGCCACACACTTTGCATACACAATAGCATCAACATGTCCACCGGCACACCGTCAGGTTCAGCACATGGCAAAAACCTTATTCCGAACGCAGTTATAGGAAGCTCCTTTTTTAATGTTCTTTGCAGGATGTCCCAAAGAAAGCGGGCATCGTGGCAGTCAAGAAAAATATGTTCGACAGTTTCTTCCTTGTTACATATAAGACAGTTGTCTGACCATGGGACAAACAAGCCCTTGCTTCTTAGCCATGGCTTAACAGGCAGTGTGCCGGTATGCAGTTTGAAAAAGAATGATTTTGTGTTAGCTCGTACAGGCATATTATTGACTCGCTTGAAAACATCTCGTTCAGGCCCTAAGTAATACATAGAACGATACACTGGTGTAGGTACAAACACTTCAACAAGATGCTTATACAATTGTTTTCGTGAGACTGCAAACAAGTAGTCTTTCGAAAAACGAGCGTTTAGTCACGCTCAGACCGCAGCTCTCAATTGGCAAATCGTGGCCGGAGTGTCGCCGACCCTCGGCGCAACCGCGTGAACGCGCTCGTGCCACCGCTGCCTTCGTCGTCGTCTTCGTCCACAGCTGGTTCCGATGCGGCAAGTCATGCCAGCGATCCCATACTGCCCCTCCGTCTGCGAATGCGCTGACGGCGCTGGCCCACTGTCAGTTGGTGAGGTGATTTCTGTCTGAAGGTCTTTGCCTCACTCAAAGTGATAGCGCAGCACGTCATGCCGCATGTGTACTGGGCGGGCTAACTGCCATGATCCATGTGATGTGACTTAGCGATATATATATATATATATATATATATATATATATATATATATATATATATATATATATATATATATATATATATATATATATATATATATATATATATTGTTACGGGAGGGAAGAAGCGTTCGTCTATTTACAAGTGGCTTTTCATGGCTGAGCCAACAGGCGTTGAGTCTCTAAGGGCACTATCAGCGTCGTCTTCTTTCCACATTACCAACAATGACATCACCCCCGTCGGAAAAAACACCTGTTTGGTGCGGCTCATCTGTCCGAGAAAGGTAAGGTTTGAGACGGCTGACGTGGATGATGTCAGAGAGAGGTGAAGGCACCGTGACATCCAGCGGAGACACTTCATATGTGACAGGGGTCACCTGCCGAAGGATGCGGTAAGGGCCATAGTATCGCGAGAGGAATTTCTCCGAAAGACCAACACGCCGAGTTGGATACCAGACTAGCACAAGAGCACCTGGTTCATAATGCACGTCGTGATGGCACTGGTCGTAACGGCACTTCTGGCGTGATGTGTCGCTGTGGTTATGACAGCCCGAGTGTACTCTGTCGGCGAATCGAGCGTGGTCGAGAGGAGTGTCTCGAAAGGCAAAGCTGGCTCACGGCCGAAGAGGAGATAGAAGGGTGAATATCCAGCTGTGTCGTTTCGCGAGGAATTGTAGGCGAACGTGACAAAAGGTAGAGCAATGTCCCAGTCGCGATGATCGGAGGAAACATACATTGCTAGCATGTTAGTTATTGTGCGGTTCAGGCGTTTGGTAAGACCGTTAGTTTGAGGATGGTAAGTGGTAGTAAGTTTGTGTTTAGTAGCACAAGATCGAAGTAGGTCATCTATGACTTTGGCAAGAAAGTGTCTGCCGCGATCGGTGTGAATTTGACGAAGTGCACCGTGGTGCAAGATAACGTCATGAAGCAAGAAATCAGCGACGTCTGTAGCGCAGCTGGTCGGTAGGGCTCTAGTAATGGCATAGCGAGTTGTATAGTCCGTAGTGACGGCAATCCATCTATTTCCGTCCTTGGATATAGGGAATCGTCCGAGGAGATCAAGGCCAACGCGAAAAAAAGGGTCGGCCGGTATATCCAAAGGCTGCAGCTGTCCGGCAGAAGGCACAGCTGGTCTTTTTCGGCATTGACATGACTCACACGCGGCAACATAGCGCCGGACGGAGCGGTTGAGACGGGGCCAGAAAAACCGTCGCCGAATGCGGTCATAGGTCCGCGCGGCGCCAAGATGTCCAGCGGTGGGAACGTCGTGCAGTCGCTGCAGTACAATCTGTTGCAGATGAGACGGAATGACTGTTAGGAGCTCGGGCCCGTCTGGGTGCATGATGCGGCGATACAGGATGCCATTTTGTAGTACGAACATGTGAAGCGATGGGTCAGACGGAGCAGAGAACAGGGGTTCGATAATGGGGCGTAACTACTCATCTCGTCGTCGTTCAGCGCCAATGTCTTGCAAGGCTGAGAGCGAAAGAACGCAGATAGGTGCGACATCCACTAAACCGTCCGGTACATCGACGGGATGACGAGACAGGCAGTCGGCGTCCTGATGTAGGTGACCCGACTTGTAGACCACAGTGTCTGTGTATTCTTGCAGCCGTAGGGCCCAGCGACCGAGGCGTCCGGTGGGATCCTTGAGGGATGAAAGCCAACAAAGGGCGTGGTGGTCGGTTGTAACTGTAAATGGTCGACCATATATGTAGGGTCGGAACTTGCCCACCGCCCAAATTCTGGCGAGGCACTCGCGCTCAGTAATCCAGTAATTGCGCTCGGCGGGAGAGAGGACGCGACTGGCGTAGGCGATGACGCGCTCGTGCCCATATTGGCGTTGAGCTAAAACTGCACCGATGCCGTAGCCACTAGCGTCAGTGCGGATTTCTGTCGGAGTCAAAATGGGCGAGAACAGGAGGTGTGGTAAGCAGCGTGATGAGTTGCGAGCAAGCAGACGCTTGTTCAGAGCCCCAAATAAAAGGAACATCTTTCTTCAGGAGGTCAGTAAGGGGACGGGCAACATGGGCGAAATTTTCCAGAAACCTGCGGAAGTAAAAGCAATGGCCAATAAAGCTGCCAACATCTTTGGCACAAGTTGGTACAGGGAAATTCTGCACAGCATGAACTTTAGCGGGGTCGGGGCGAGTGCCTGACGAATCGACGAGGTGTCCGAGCATGGTTATTTGACGGTGACCGAAGTGGCACTTGGATGAGTTGAGCTGCAAGCCAGCGGTGCGAAAAACAGAAACAACAGATGAAAGTCTTTCAAGATGAGTCGCAAAAGTTGAAGAAAATAAGATGACGTGACGTGATGATAAGAGATCCAAGTAGCACAAACAGATGGACTATTTCAAACCACGCAAGAGCATGTCCATCATCCGTTCAAAGGTCGCCGGGGCATTGCACAAGCCAAATGACATTACTCGAAACTGATATAGGCCATCTGGTGTGACGAATGCGGTCTTTTCACGGTCCATTTCGTCCACGGCAATTTGCCAATATCCAGAGCGAAGGTCTATAGATGAAAAATAAGTGGCACCATGGAGACAATCCAGAGCATCGTGAATGCGGGGAACTGGATATACATCTTTCTTGGTGATCGTGTTTAGATGACGATGGTCAACGCAGAATCGCCAGCTGTTATCCTTCTTTTTGACGAGAACAACAGCGGACGCCCACGGGCTGGAAGAGTGTTCAATTATCCCTTTGGCAAGCATCTTGTCAGCCTCGCTCTGGATAACTTGTCGCTCAGAGGGCGACACCCGGTATGGGCGTCTGCGAACAGGTGCTGCATCGCCGGTATTTATTCGATGCGTCACGACCGTAGTTTGACGCAAAGGGCGATCGTTCAGATCGAAAATGTCGGAGTAGGACTCGAGGAGGCCACGGAGTTGTGCGGCTTCTTGGGTTGAGAGGTCCGGTGTAATCATCTTTGTAAAGTCGTTGGTCGGGACTGATGCAGAAGGCGCAGAATGAGCAGTGGTCGAAGACGGCGCAACAGATAGAGCAGAAATGTGGTACTCGTGCGTTGGTGACAACGTGGCAAGAGACATGCCTCGAGGAATTACTTGCGGGCACTGTCCGAAATTTAGGATGCGAAGAAATGGCTGATTGTCCGCAACAGAAACGATGGTGTGTGGGAAGGAGACATTGTGAGAAAGCTGGACTGACGTCGCGGGAGTAAGTACATTGTCTCCGTCAGGTACAGCAGGGCTGGCGAAAACAGGGATGAAGGTTGCTGCAAGAGAAGGCAGGCGTATAAAATCCGCGGAACAAAGTTTAGCTGGAGCTTGAGCAGGAAGGTCAATGGGAACATGTAGGGGTAGGTCAAGTTGTGCAACACCGGCGGAACAGTCAATCAGAGCAGAATGGACGGACAAAAAGTCGAGTCCGAGGATCACATTATGAGGGCAACATTCAAGCACACAAAACAAAACGTACGTGTGGCGACCGGCGACACTGACACGAGCAGTACACATTCCAAGCACAGCCGGAGTTCCAACATCGGCGACCTGGAGCAGTCGAGTCGGAGCAGGATTAAGTACTTTTTTCAAGCGCGTTCGAAGCTCCGCACTCGTGATGGAAATTTGGCCTCCAGTGTCGATGAGTGCTTTAAAGGGCAAACCATCCACGTCCACGTCCAGAAGGTTCGGATTAGTAGGCAGGGTCAGCAGAGGAATTTCAGGCCGGTGTTCTAGAGCAGCGTCACCTCCAGGAGCTGCCCCAGTTAGTTTCCCGTCGGAGAGCGGCGACGGTAAGCTGGGGATGGAGAGCGACGAAGCTGGGGCGAACGGGAGCGGCGACTATGTGGTGATGGCGATCGGCTGGTCGCAGTGGCTCGAGCGTTGTCAGGTGCGTCTTCAACCTCGGTGGAGAGTGATGGCGGGCGAGGATTCTGTGGGGAGCTACGGTAGGCGGGAAAGCTTGGCCGAGAGTGGGCTGGCCAGGAACTTCGACAGTGGCGAGAGATGTGGCCCACACGTCCACAGTAAAAGCAGATGGGTCTATCGTCATGGGTGCGCCATTCGGCCGGCTTGCGATAGCTCGGATATGGACCGTATTGGCTCCGGTGATCAGGGGCAGAGGCAGCAGACGAAGCAAAGTCAGGACGGCTGGCGGAGCAGATGGATGGAAGAACTACATTGGTAAGTTCTTCGCGAATGACCGAGTGAATGAGGCACACAAGCGGTCGGGAATCGTCAAAGCACTGAGTCACTGGCGTGGAAGGAGACGCTGCTTCGATTTCTCGCCGAACGATACGTACGACATTCTTGCAGGAGGGGGACTCACGCGGTGGACAAATGTCTTCGCACGTCGACGAAGCTGCGGTATTAGGTAGACGAGTAAACTGTCGAACTATGCGGCTACTCTTCGCGTCGTCAAAGTGGCGACATTCGTGAATTATCTCATTGACCGTTGTGATGTTCTTGTAAACAAGCAGGTTAAACACGTCGTCCGCGATGCCCTTTAAGACGTGGCTAACCTTGTCTGCCTCTGCCATATTGTTATCTACTTTGCGGCAAAGAGCGAGGACGTCCTGGATATGCGCCCCGTAAGATTCAGTGGACGTATGCACACGGGTCCCAAGGTCCTTCTTCGCAGCACGTCGGCGGCCGACGGGTTTGCCGAACAAATCTCTAAGCTTCTGTTTACACTGGTCCCAACTCGTAATCTCTCCTTCATGAGTTTCGAACCAGAGCCGTGCTGTTTTCTTGAGGTAGAATATTACATTAGCCAGCATAAGCGTGTTATCCCTGTTGTGTGCACTGACCCATTCATAATTCTGTAACCAGTCGTCGACATCAACGTTGTCAATCCTGGAAAACATGCTAGGGTCGCGACGCTGGGCCAGAATGACCGTCGGTTGCGACGCCGGGCCGCGGTTGAACTCTCTCCTTCGGATGACATGGCGGCCAGGGTACGTCCGCTGCGGAGCTCCGCCTTGCTCAAGTGATTACCCCACGCGTCCACCAATGATGTTACGGGAAGGAAGAAGCGTTCGTCTATTTACAAGTGGCTTTTAATGGCTGAGCCAACAAGCGTAGAGCATCGATACTGCTAAACACTTCTTCGTCGTCTCTAAGACCACCATCAGCGTCGTCTTCTTTCCACATTACCGACTGTGACAATATATTTATATATGTGTGTGTACGCCGGCACTGACTAATTTGATTGCATCCCCCGTTTGGCTGCGTGATGACGTTATAACAACTGGCAACAAGGGTCTTGCATACCCACGTAAACGACGGCCTTGGGCCTGTATGGGTGGACAGGCACGAACGGAAGCAAGCGAGCGGAGTTTTCGTCCAGCTTCAAGGAGCTCCACGTGCTCCCGAAGTACGGCACCGCCCACCGAACACCCCTGCTGAGGAAGTACTCGGCCACAACGAACGACAACGGGGTTTGGAGCTGGCAGCACGTCCAAGCAAGGAAACGCCAAACTGATGAGTAACGGATATATCTACTTCTGTCGAAATGCTGCCACTGGGAAAGATGTCCGAGTTCGACCCGAAAACGCAAAACTTCGAGTCGTACTTAGAGCGATTTGAACATTTCTTAACGGCTAATGATATAGTCGACGTACGCAAAGCGCCTTCCCGTCTTTTTGGCAGTCATAGGACCTGAGGGTTACGAAGTACTGAGAAGTCTGGTTGTGCCGGCAGCCCCGGGAGAAAAATCGTACGCAGAAGTTAAACGCCTCCTGAAGGAGCACTGTAGCCCCAGGAGTTCCGTAATGGCAGAACGATGCAAGTTCAACCGGCGCATACAACAGGAGGGCGAAAGCGTGTAGGGGTTCATCGTGGACTTTAAACCTTTAGTCAGGAAGTGTGACTTTTTCCAAAACGCCCTCCGAGATAGGCTGGTTGCTGGCATACGGAACGAAGAGACCCAGCGTGCTCTGTTTGCTGAAGGAGAGCTGACATTTGTTGGCGCTTGCAAAATCGCCCTGGATAGAGAACTAGCGGCGCGAGACACTGAACAACTGCGGTCAAGAGAACGAGACGCACCCGTGCTGGTCGTGAAAAGCCGACCACACCAGTATCAGAGACCATCTAATCCTAAGCATATTGAAGCCCGCAAGAAGGAAAAATACGCAAGATGCGGCAGGGGACACTCGTCGGAAGAATGTTGGCACAAAAACTTTATTTGTCGCAAGTGTTCGACTGTAGGTCATTTGAAAAGCATGTGCCCAGTTGCTAGATCGAAGCCGAAAAACATGCTTGCGCTCGAGTGTTCTGACGAGGACTCAGAGCAGGAACTGTATCATGTCATTAACACCAACCAATCATCTTATGGAGTAGGTGTGGCAATAGAAGGGCGTACACTGAATATGCAAATTGACACGGGAGCGGCTGTCACAATTGTCCCGGAGCAAGTGTACCTGTCTGAATTTCCACATGTTAAATGTGAACCATGCAAAATCTCGCTTCGCACGTATACTGGGGAGCAAATACAGCTAAAAGGGCAGTGCGACATGGTGGTTAAGTACAACAATCAGTGCATGACTCTACCAGTGATTGTTGCAAAAGACAACGGGAGGAAGTCGCCTGTACTAATGGGGCGAAATTGGTTAGAACGTTTGAAGCTTGACTGGCTAGAAATGGGCCAGATTGCAGTTGAAGACAGAGTATCGGTGCTAAAACAGAAGTACCCATCCATGTTTTCTAAACAGCTTGGTACAATACAAAACTTTGAAGCAAAGATTGTTATGAAACCGGGTACAGTTCCTGTATTTTGCCGCGCTAGACCATTTCCTTTTACGTTGCAGGAAAGAGTTGAGCGGCAGCTGCGAGAACATGTTGAAACGGGCATGCTGCGTCCTGTAATGCGAAGTGACTGGGCTACGCCACTTGTCACAGTTGTGAAGGAAAACGGCAGTGTCCGGTTATGCGGGGATTACAAGACTACAGTAAACCCCTCTCTCAAAACAGATCATTACCCCCTACCCAGACCAGAGTACTTGTACACTGCCTTTGCAGGAGGAAAGGTGTTCAGTGTACTAGACCTTTCTTCGGCGTACCAGCAGCTGCCACTGACTCCGGAGTCACGACCATTTTTGACAGTAAACACTAGTCTTGGGTTGTTCGAATTTCGGCGCCTTGCTTACGGGGTGGCAAATGCACCCGCTGTCTTTCGGCAATGATGGACGAGGTAGTTCATGGCATCCCACACGTAGGGTGTTATATTGACGACGTTATCGTCAGAGAGACATATATTGGCGACTGCCAGGAGACACTAGAACGTGTCTTGCAACGCCTCAGTGAATAGAACACTCTTAACCTGGATAAATGCCACTTTTTCAGAAAATAGGTTACATATTTGGGGTCACACAGTGACTGAGGAAGGCATTTACCCTACCGATACAAAGAAGAGCGCAATCTTACAAGCCCCCGAGGCCACTACAGTTACAGAGCTTAAGGCGTACTAGGGAATGTGGAATTTTTAGTCAAAGTTTCTCAAGAACGCTTCGACAGTAGCATAGCCGCTTTACCGGCTGGCTACTTAGAAAAGAACAAAAATGGTCGTGGACCAAATAGTGCAGGGGCCGAATCTTATAACGGTTCGGAATACGAACCGTCCGCTTCGCCGCTGACGTCATTAGATGTGCCACTCCCAAGCCGGCGGTGGAAGAAGGGGAGTACGCGACCAATAGATGAGAGGGTGCCACCGCTGAAGTGTACGTCATTATATGACGAGCTAATCGAGGAATTGCAGAATGTTTCTGCTTGCTAAATGAAGGTAAAATATAAATTAAATATTATACGCCAAGTTTTGACATATAAACTTGTGGTGTCAGGCGTTTACGCAATGCAGAAGTAATTTATTATGTCATTCTTTTTCATTCTCAGCCCACAGGTGGTTTCGTAAGCGTAAATGAGTTGGCCACGGAGTTGGCAGAGCGCAGGGCTACGTCGTCTGCTACCAGGAGCTCGCACGATGCATGCAATTGGAACGCACTACCAGCACTTCTCAAGTAGCTAGCACGATAAAACCGTGAACTGGTTCTTAGGGACACCTTTACTAGCCGACTATATCAATTTTCCTTCTTTTTTCGCCCTTCGTCATCGGCTCGGACATGACTCGCTCGCCGCCGCGCTCCCGCTATCCCTGCGATCTGCCCCACGGCACGTCGCGTGATAGAAGCAGTGGAACTTAAATCGAACATTACGGTATACGCACCCTGCATTGCCTGCGCGAAGTCAAATTGAAGAGTGCGGTGCTGACGGTGCGCGCTGTGCCGTGAAATTGAGAAACAAAGTATGGCACTCCCGAACTAGAGAAAAAAGGCAAGCCAAATAAGAGAGCTCCACAATACCTTCCCGTCCTGACTGTATAGTTTTATCAGCCGAACGAAGGAAGCGCTGAACCAGCCTAGGTTGAACCCTTCTGACTGCTGAACGGCGATCTGCAAGCTATTCACACTGGCGATAGCACTGGTAATTCGATCACACCATGCAAATATCTCCTTGGCATTGACTTTGAAGCTGAAGTCACGGCAAAGCTGACCGAGCCCTTCAACCGGCCGAAACAGTAATTGCGAGAGCAACCCTGTGGACATTGCCGGCAGCAGAGATCTAGGCAATTCCGATTAATGCTTCGCGTCCGACTGAGCTCTTGGAGCTGCAGGCCGGCGGCGATGAACCGCAGCGCGCAATATCCCTTCCTCTGCGTGGAATGGCCATTCGTACGCTTGCACCCGACTCTCCTCCAATTGATAGCGTAGCTTGCAAAAGGTCTACTTAGAAAGCCAGAAAGGGCGGTGCAACTCATTAGCCGTCACTTCTTCGAAAGCGTATCGCATTTCCAGCCGTGGTCGACACCGAAAGAGCAACGCCAAGCAGACGACGAAGGCAAGCAATAGCCTCTGAAGCAACCAACGCACGCGCGCGCGAAGCCCGCGCGTCTCCGGGGGCGCGCGACCGGCGCGTGCGGCCAGGGTCACAAGCCAACAGCCAAGCCACAGCAACGGAACCCAACGCGAACTACCCCTTCTCCGGTTCCTACGACCGGTTCGCTTTGAAGATGATTGACAGATGTGTGACGTATTCGAAAATTGCGATACCGCCCCGCTGCCTCTGACGACTGTGACGCAATCAAAATTTTGGCCAATCAGGTGAGGCCAAAAGAACGGTTCCCCAACCGAGCCGTTATAAGATTCGGCCCCAGCACCGCGTTTAAAAATACGAAGCACTTGCTAACAAGCAGCAGGGCGCTCGCAAGCTATGACGTCAAGAAACTGCTCGCAATGCTTTGCGATGCATCGTCATATGGCTTAGGAGCCGTTATCTTTCACGAGACGGCTGAAGGTGAACAAAAACCAATTGCTTTTGCTTCGCGTACACTGTCGGAAGCAGAAAAAAAATACGCGCAGTGCGAACGCGAGGCCCTGGCGTTAATCTTTGGCCAAAAGAAATTTCACCGGTACCTGTACGACCGAGAATTCACTATATATGCAGACAACCAGCCACTGCTCGGGATACTAGGGCACGATAAGCGTATCCCGACTACTGCTGCCGCGCGTATGCAACGCTGGGCTTTAACCCTCGCAGCTTACAGGTACCGGCTGAAATTTAGGAAAGGAAAAAATGTTGAAGTCGCAGACGCCTTTTCTAGGCTGCCCCAACCAGGACCGGTGAACGACGAGCCATCAGATTGCATGTCAATCTTTTAGTGTCTCCCGCAGACAGCAGAGGAGATTGCAAGGGTCTCGAAGCGAAGCTTAACTCTATGCCGCGTGGCAGAATATACGCTAAATGGGTGGCCTAGACAGCAGGCAGATGAATTTAAATCTTATCATGTTCGCCGCGATGAGCTGTCACTAGAGCAGAGCTGCGTGACGTGGGGCGTAAGAGTCGTAATTCCGGAGCTGCAGAGGGACCGCGTGCAAAACATGCTGCACGAGGAGCACCCTGGCACCAGCCGCATGAAAATGCTAGCGAGGAGTTTTGTATGGTGGCCAGGAATCGACTTGGCCATTGAACAGTACGTTCAGAGGTGCAAAATTTGCCAAGCACTTCAGCCAGCTTCTCGTCCGGTTCCTCTTCACCCTTGGCAATACCCCGTCCAGTGTTGGTCACGCGTCCGTGTACATTAAGCACAGAAGGGTACGAGCGTGTTTCTGGTATTGGTCGACTCATTCTCGAAATGGATAGACGTATGGCCGATGTCGTCAACCTCTGCACAAAAAACATTGGAAAAACTTCGGGGTGCTTTTGCCGCTTATGGCTTGCCCGAAATATTGGTGACAACGGGCCACAGTTCACCTCAGAGGAGTTTACAGAATTTATGAGCACCAACGGTGTAAAACACATTCGTATTCCTCCTTATCACGTAGCGTCCAATGGTGCTGCAGAGCGAACAGTACAAACCGTGAAAAAGGCCTTACTGAAACAAGTGCTCGAGCGTGAGGCCTCGGGTAAGCAGCCGACAGTACAGGAAAATATTGATAATTTTCTCATGGCCTACCTGAACACATCGAGCAGTGTGACAAGCAAGTCACCAGCTGAATTATTTTTGAGGCGCGAGCCACGCATAACGCTTTCACTGCTCAAATCTGATTTTGAAAAATCCATGCGAGACAAAGAGGAAAAACGAAAAGAGCAGCGCGATTTGTTTCGTGGGCAGGAGCACAGCTTCATGGTGGGGGACCGGGTGTTGGTGAAAACTGTGCGTGGTGAACGCGTTTCGTGGGAAGAAGGTGTTGTGACCCAAATTGTCAGTGCTGTGACATATATAGTAAAAGTGCACGATCAACTCCGGTTCACACACGCCGATCACCTGCGTCCTGGACCTGCTGACCCCGGCGAGACGCCCCCGCACGCGGAGGTGGGTGGGAAACAAACGCCACCACAAGGGCTACCGGCAGACGACCGCACTCCGACACCAAGACAACCGCAGGCAGACCAGGATGGTCCCAGTTCCCCTGGGACGCCGGCAGACCCTAATCGCAGAACAACACTAGAGCACGACCAATCAGTACCGCCACTTACAATGCAGCCTGTACCGCAAGACTTGGCGGAGTCGCCCGTGCCAGTGGCGCCAGCTGCACCAACGCGGAGGAACAGCCACCACTATGTCGGGGTGCTCGTGTGCGCCGGCAACCGGACTGCTTTAGTTCTGAGGAGTTAAAGTAATTTCCTTTTAAGTAGTCAGGTAGTAATGTCAAATTGGTAATTGCACAGCGCCTAATCTTACTAGGTGTTATTCCAGTTAGCTATCCCATGTATTTAATTGAGCGGGAAGGAGTTGTTATAGCGCAGCACGTCATGCCGCATGTGTACTGGGCGGGCTAACTGCCATGATCCATATGACGTCACATAGCGATATATATATTGTTACACACGAGGTGTTTAATGCAGAACCAGATGAATCTGGTTGACAGGCGCGGTTGTTGCAGAGCGGTCTCGCGGCAGCTTGGATAACGTCGTTCTCCTCTTTCTTTTATCTGGTTGTCTGCGCGGCAGGCGTGGTTCATGACAGCTTGTGACATTTCCCCGCTGGCAGACGAAGCCCGCCGGGCGAGTCAGTCATATCGTTGGTTGTAACGCCTCAGTCGCGCGACGTGTGTCACTTCAGCCTTGGCCGAGCGTCGTCCACTGCTCGTGAGACGCGCAATGCGGTAGTTTACTTCGCTGAGGCGCTCCAGAATAACGTAAGGGCCGACGTAGTGGTCGAGAAACTTCTGGCACAAGCCACGCTTCCGCAACGGCGTCCAGAGCCATACAAGGTCACTAGGATCGAAGTAAACGTGGCGGTGACGCCCGTCATAGCGTATCTTGGACCAGTCCTGCGATGCTAGAGTGCATAGCCTAGCGAGGCGTCGTGCTTCTTCTGCTCGACATAGGATCTCATCAACTGATTAGTTGTCATGAGCGAAGCAGGGAAATATGGTGTCGAGGGTGTAGCGCGGCGGACGAGCATACAGAAGGAAAAATGGTGAGTAACCAGTGGTCTCGTGTCTCGCGGTATTGAAGGCATAGGTAATGAAAGGCAAGATACTGTCCCAATTCTTGTGTGCTGAATCGACGTACATGGACAGCATGTTGGGAGGCGTTCTGCTTGTGCGCTCGACCAGACCATTAGTTTGTGGATGGTAGGGCGTAGAATGGCGGAAGCTACACGAACACAGACGAAGGGTTTCTTCAACCACGTACGCGGTAAACTGTCGCCCACGATCGCTGATTACTATGCGAGGAGGTCCATGTCGGAGTATAACGTTAGCCAGCAAGAAGATAGAAAGTTCTGTAGCTGTGGCCGATGGCAATGCGGCGGTCTCACAATAGCGGGTAAGGTGATCTACGCAAACGATAACCCAACGATTACCCTTGGAGGATCGCGGGAAAGGGCCCAGAAGATCTATACCAACTTGCTCAAAGGGGACGCTAGAAGGGGGAACTGGTTGAAGCAGGCCATGTGGCGCTTGTGGCGGACGCTTGTAGCGCTTGCATTGAGAGCAGCTGGCGACGTACCATTCGATATCTTTCCGCATCTTAGGCCAGTAAAAACGTTC
This sequence comes from Dermacentor variabilis, assembly GCF_050947875.1. Classification (NCBI taxonomy): domain Eukaryota; kingdom Metazoa; phylum Arthropoda; class Arachnida; order Ixodida; family Ixodidae; genus Dermacentor; species Dermacentor variabilis. Next base: position 41,357,649 of record NW_027460291.1, read on the forward strand.
TTGTGCCCGGTAGAGTGTACGTGTGGAACCAAGATGAACGGAAGTTGGGTCATCGTGCATGGCGTGTAATACTCGGTGGCGAAGGTTCTTGGGGACAACTAAAAGGTAGCGTGCACCGGTGGTCGATTAGCTCTTCTTATACAGCGCGCCTCCATCACGTAGGCGAAAGCGACTGCCTGCAGGTGGCTCCTGTGCTGCCGCGAAGAGCGGCTGTAAGCTCTCGTCCTTGTGCTGCTCGGATATGACGGTACCCATATCCGGAAATTCCGGGGACACAAAAGCGATGTATTCATCAAAATTGTCCGCATCACATTCAGTTGTTTGAAGTGGCATCCGAGAGAGACAATCAGCGTCAGCACGCCGCCGGCCACTTTTGTAGCAAATAACGAAATCGTATTCCTGTCGACGGAGGGCCCAGCGCGCTAGTCGTCCTGAGGGATCCCGCAGATTCACGAGCCAGCATAGCGAATCATGATCTGTTATCACAGTGAAGGGGCGCCCATAGAGATACGAACGAAACCGTTGCACGGCGAAGATGACCGCCAGACACTCTTGTTCGGTGACTGTGTAGTTGCGCTCGGAGCGGCTCAAGGACCGGCTAGCGTAAGAGATCACGTGCTCACTGTCGCCAACACGCTGAACTAGCACAGCACCGATGCCTACGCCGCTGGCATCGGTGTGAATCTCGGTTGGTAATGAAGGATCAAAGTGGCGAAGAATTGGTTGGGATGTCAACAGGAACTTGAGCTGGCGAAACGATGAGTCGCAATCTGCAGTCCACTCAAAGGGAGCGCCTTTTTGGAGAAGGCGTGTAAGGGGATGAGCCATGTCAGCAAGCCGGGGAATGAATCGGCGAAAATAGGATCACAAGCCCAAGAAACTTCTTAACTGCTTGATAGAGTTGGGTACTCTAAATGCTTCTACGGCCGCAGTCTTTTGTGGATCTGGTCGGATGCCTTCTTTAGCGACCAGATGGCCAAGCACAAGAGTTTGTCGTTCTCCAAAACGGCATTTTTTGAATTGAGCACAATACCCGCTTTCTCCAAGCAGTTCAAGACCAAATCCAAACGTTTGTTGTGCTCACTAAACGTTCGCCCGAAGATCACAACGTCGTCTAAGTAGCACATGCAAACTTCCCATTTTAAGCCGCGTAATATCGTGTCCATGAACCTTTAGAACGTTGCGGGTGCGTTACACAACCCGAAAGGCATCACGTTAAACTCGAATAGTCCGTCGGGTGTTACAAATGCTGTCTTTTCTCGGTCGTCCTTCTGTATAGGAATTTGCCAGTAACCTGACCGTAAGTCGATTGAGGAAAAGTAAGATGCCGCAAAGAGACAGTCGATGGCGTCGTCAATTCGTGGGAGCGGATATACATCTTTCTTTGTAACGGCGTTTAGGCGGCGGTAATCAACACAGAACCGCCACGTGCCGTTTTTCTTCTTCACCAATATCACGGGGGCTGCCCAAGGACTAGATGATTCTCGAATGACGCCTTTGCATAGCATTTCTTGGACCTGATCGCTGATTATCTTGCGTGCTGAAGGGGATACACGATAGGGTTTTTGTCGGATTGGCTGGGCGGCTCCTGTGTTGATGCGGTGACGAGTTCTGGACGCAGGAATTGATGGCGGGCCATCGTGCTGCGCAAAGTCGAATACCGAAGTATGTTTCGTAAGCAGGGCCATCAAAAGTCGACGCTCGTGATCGCTGAGTGACTTATCAATCATGGAAAGTATCTTCGAGCTCCCTGGGCTCGAGACACTGGTTGCTCCTCCATCGGGGAGCTCTGTAAGTACTGCCACCGATACGGGCGAGTCTTTCTGAAACGTGGCAATCTTTAGGCCTTGAGGTAGCACTGCCGCTTCAGTGGAACAGTTTAGCGCCCACAGCCCCGCGCATCCGTTGGTCACTGAGACCACGCAGTGCGGAACTAGCCCGTTTTTCTTGAGGCAGTTCCGATGTACAGGTTTCACTGCAGCATCGAATGAGATAGGAGTCGGAGATGAACAGGCGACTGCAACACGCATCGCTGATAAGGCGGGCACAACTGTATCCTCAGACACGCACAACACACTCTCCGGGCAAGCTTCACCTTCAAAGAGCACAGGTGAAACTCTGGTGTCGACACTGAGTTCTCCCGTCCGGCAGTCAACATTCGCACCGCACAATTGCAAAAAGTCAATCCCCAGAATCACGTCATGCGAGGAGCGAGGAAGAACAGCAAACTCTGCATTAAAAACTTTCCCACCCAAAGACACATCCACGTTACACACACCAATCGGGTACAATGCTTCACCACTGACTCCACGGAAACTCGTGCACTGTTCCCAACGAAACGTAACCTTGCGTCCCAGAAGGCCTTTAAACCCCACACTCATGACCGAGACAGTTGCTCCCGTGTCGACTAAAGCCATTGTAGAGACCCCATCAATCAGTACATGAACCTTATTCTTTAGCATGAAAATAGTTGGAGGCAGTTGAGTCTGCAGCACACATTTTCCAGCGACCTCACCTCCCTTGGCCGCGCTGGCTAGTTTCCCGGTGGGGGCGACACGAAGCGGCGCCGAGGCGATGGTGACGTGAATCGCGGCCGAGGGGATGGTGATCGGGAGGCTCGGAAGGCTGGTGGTGGCGTCAGAGAACGGTCGGAGAGGGGAGAGGTAGCGGTTCCGGGTTCTTTCTTCTCCAAAGTAGGTCTCCTGGGCGGTGCATCGGTCCTCGCGAAAGTGGCTTCCTGAAGTGAAGTCTCCTGGCCACTGAGTGCGCAGTGTACGACCGCTAGACCGCATAGTCGGCGCTGACGATCCGTAGTTTGATTTTCGGCGTCGGCTACAGTACCTAGCTATATGGCCAGGCTTGCCGCAGCAGCAACACACTAGCGAAGGGCGAACTTCAGAATGCGGATTGAAGTATTCTGCCGAAGACATCCGTTGAGGGTAATGAGGCTCTTCCCTTTGAAAGTCGTAGGTAGCGGCGAGTCTTCGTGGACGAAAGTTCCGTGGGCGTGGATCAAAACGTTGAGGGGGCGAATCATTGCGTGGTGGTTCCGTCGTAATGTAATGCGGTTCGTCTCTCGAGCCGTTAAGATCCGCGACGTTCACCGAGTGGTTCCAAGTAGCCGAAGGGGGTTCCCAAAGAGTGTCTCGGAAAACGGAGGAGCTGCAACGTGGCGCCGCATAACGAGCCTGTTCGTCATGTCGCTGGAGCTCCTCGCGGACCATTTGGCGGATGGCGGGCGAAAGGTCTGGGAGCGGAGGACTCGTGTCAACACTTGCTACAGTCACTACATTGGCCAGCCGTCCAAACTTTGGTGTAATTCGGCGAGTCTTCAGCGCCTCAAATGTACGGCAGTGCCGTATCAGTTCTGATACAGTGTGCAAGTTCTCTTTACCAATGAGGAAGTGGTACACGTCTTCCGCTATTCCTTTTACCACGTGCCCCACTTTATCTTCCTCTGTCATTTGAGGGTTGACGGATCGGCACAACTTCAAAATTTCTTCGATATAGGTAGTGCAAGTCTCGCCTGGCACCTGAGCTCTCTGGGCTAATGTGAGTTCCGGACGTTTCCTCCTTGCGTCCGAGTCACCGAAACACTTTTTGATCTCCTCAACGAAGCGTGTCCATGTAGTTAGCATGTCCGCGTGGTTGTCATACCATACCAACGGCGTACCGGCCAAGAAGAAAACAACGTTCCTAAGCTGACTGGGAGCGTTCCAGTGATTGTATTGGCTTACCCTTTCGTAATGGGTTAGCCACTCATCCACATTTTCCTCTGCCTTCGCCGAGAACGTGCGTGGCTCTCAGTAGTGCTGGATAGGGACTGGGCTCGCCGAGGCACTGATGGTGAGGGTATTTTGCTCTGTGGCCATGATTGAGCGCGACGGCGAAAGTCCGGCGAGGCGACGGCTTCGGCGTAGTTCTTGTGCTCGTGGCTCCGTTGTAGGTCGTGGGAGTTACCCCGCACAGCTCCACCAAATGCTACACACGAGGTGTTTAATGCAGAACCAGATGAATCTGGTTGACAGGCGCGGTTGTTGCAGAGCGCTCTCGCGGCAGCTTGGCTAACGTCGTTCTCCTCTTTCTTTTATCTGGCTGTCTGCGCGGCAGGCGTGATTCATGAAAGCTTGTGATAATATATATATATATATATATATTCCCGGTTTGGCTGCGTGATGATGTTATCACACTCAGCATATCGCGAATCGAAAACTCGTACACAGCTGAGTCTAAATTTCGCATTAGAGAATATCGTAATCGTCGTACATAATGACAGCAAATCTGGTAGCCTCTAATTCGTCTCCATTTTCTGTGTCCGCATCCGGCAACAAAAATGTTGGCCGATCGCGGCAGCGGTGTAGGGCCAGGAGCAGTGCTTCGTGCCCCCTTAAGGCAGAATCTTTAATTAGTCAGCTAAGTAAAACGAACCGTACATGCATTCTTTGGAATCAAGCACACAACATACCGAACAGCGCACGTTTCAATAAAGAACAAGTATACAAACATCATCCGAACCACTTAATTGACTATAAGGCACTCCTGACAACAATACCAAGCACGTAGAGCTCCCCACATACGTTTCCTGGTAAAGATTACTGTTTCGCAAGCTGCCACGCAGACGGCAGCTTTCGACGTGTGGAGGGACGCCCCCAGCCTTTCGCATAAAAGAAGCAGCCTACCAACTGATTTCAATGTGTTTGCAGCACTACAGAAGGGGCCGGCGTGCTGTAAAAAAAATCCTTACTCCCGTTACTGCCATCCCTTAAAAAAGTTTACACTCTCTATAGAAATCTACAGGCTTCTTATAGACGACTCTGACTTTCTATAGATTTGTTCTTCTGTTGATACATAGTCTAGAGTCTGTCTATAGACGAGAGTCGATAAGGTTTCTGTTTCTTTTTGCCTCCTCCCATCTTATTTATTTTTTCAGACAATTTATTTATAGATACTGGGATCCTTTACAAAATCTTACCAGGGTGGGAACATGCAAGTAATTCATACAAACATACTATTCAAGCAATCATGCCGATGCTTCAATTCAAAATGCTAAAAGGACAGATTGCATGAAAAAAGCAGCAAAGAAACGATGTGCGATTGAGCCAAGAATGATTGTGCGCCTGAAAACTGGATAAAGAATTTCGTGTAATGACTTCATCAGGGCGTTTATTCCAATCAACTATTGTTCTTGTAAGATAAGAACATTTGAAGCAATTGCTATGCGTTGTTAACGGGTTCCCTGTTCGAGACTGTTTATGACGAGTAGCTTAACCAGTTAAGGGTGTTCAGATGTGCGAGGTATCTCTATAATAGAGGCCATTCATTAGCTGAAAAAATAATTTTATACGGGAAGCAGGATTTTGTTCTTTAATCGAAGAGAAGCCACAACGTTTAAGGAGATCTGTTATAGAAAATGGTCCATAAGAATTGTAAATAAATCGGAAAGCTTTATTTTGAATTATTTCTAATTTTTCGATATTTATTTTTGTGTAGGGGTCCCAAATGATCAGTGCATATTCTAAAATAGGACATAACTATTGTATGATACGCCAGGAGGCGCACAGCTCATGTGGAGTATTTTAAACACCTTCAGACGGTGAACAATTCGCGAAGACAATTAGCCAATACTGTGTCAGTATGTTTTGAGCAGGGAATATTGTGAAATATGTTTATGGCCGAGATATTTATAGGCAGATACCACTGAAATATAAGTGTTCTGGACAAAGTAGTGTAAGAGAAGGGGCTTTTTCGTTAGCGTTATTATCATACAGACGGTCTTTTCATAGTTAAGACATTTGCCATCGATGGCTCCTACCAATTATTTTGCCAAAGTCGCTATTTAGCGTGACTTGATCTTCAGGTGAGGCAATTTCATAGTATAGTATACAGTCATCCATGTAAAGTTTAATTTTGACAGATACATTACTGCCAATGTCATTTATATATAGCAAGCATAATAGAGGAAGCACGGATCCCTGGGGAACGCCTAAAGCAACAGGTAATGTGTCTAAGGAATTCTCGTTTATCCTAACTAATGGGGAGCTGTTGGTTAGGTGTGCTTGTATACATTTTAATAGCTTGTTTTGGTGAGTAAAAAACTTAATTTGTAAGGTAATTAGCTGTGGGTTACATTGTCGAATGCTTTACTGAAATCCAGAAATATAGCGTCGCTTTCTTTTGCAATATTGATTGTTTTGCAAAATCGCGAATATATTCTAGTAATTGAGTGTTTGTGGTAAAGCCGTGCCGAAATCTATGTTGAACGTTCGTGAATACGCAACGCTTATCAAAAAAAAAAGAATTACATGTTTAGAGATTAGGTGTTCGAAAATTTTGTATGTTGTCGAAGTTAGAGAAATTGGTCGATATTTTATATGCAATTCTTGTTTCCTTATTTATGTAAGAGTTTTATTAGTGCTGTTTTCGAGTCATCCTGAAGCATGCCATCCTGAAGCGATTTACTAAACAAAATTTTCAAGGATATCACACACCATTCGGCATAGCCTTTTAAGAAGGCATTTGGCGTACCACCGGAACAGGGGTTTTCGTTTTGGCAATTTTTAACAAGAAATGACACATACCATGCTCAGAAATAACAATATCAGGGATTGAAGGCCCATTAATGTAGAAACAAGGCAGACAACCTTCATCCTTTGTGAATAGAATACTGAAATAATTATTAACTGCAGAACATACAACCTGCTCATCATGGACCTTATTACCGCCTATTATGGACATATCGGAAAGGGAAGAAGAATGAGTCATCGTCCTCCAGAATCTCCGTGGAGACGTTTTCATAAAACTAGGAAGATGTGCATTAAAGGAATTCCGTTTGTCATTTATTATCACTTCTTTTAAATTATTTGACGCTTCCTCAATGACCCTCTCATTATTTGTTCAAGTTTTCAGGTTTGCGCAAGTTTTAATCCGCTTCAGTTTGCGTTGCTTGAGCAACGCCTCACGAGAGATCCAGGGATTCCGACCCGCCACAATCTTCACAAACTTTAGAACAAACTGTGGCAGACAGTTGAATATAATGCCTTTAAATAAAAGCAACAAATCGTACATGATAGCAGTATTATTTTTGAAGTTATCCGGATGAAATGCTCACGTATCAATTACGGACGCGTCATCTGCACGAGAAAAATTCGGGTAACACTGAATCTTATCATTTTTACTGCGAGGGGAACATTGCAACGACAATATTACTGCTTGGTTATCTTAAATGCCGTCTGTGACCATACATGAGACGTCATCTTGTATATTTGCACCTACAATAAATGGACAGATAACTGCATTGGAATCTTTGTCGCTTCTGGTGAAATGCTTACCTACCTGTAATCCGCCAAGAATAAAAGCAATATCAATGATTTCACTACGAATATTTGTGGTGGAGCGTTACAGGAATCTGCTCCAGTCGACATTCGGCAGATTGCTATCACGGGTTAAGATTTCTTTATCCTTCTGATTTTTTTTAGTGAGTGTACATGTTTTTTCTTAAGCATTCCAAGTCTGCAACCGACGAGTTAGGGGCATGTATGCGGCACCAAGAATGTATTTGACATTGTTAATAAAAAAGTTGCAGAAAAAGCTTTGTACTCCCGAGGTGTCGGGCATTCTTAACATTTGAAGGGAATGTTTGAAAAGAATGGCTACACCTCCTCCTTTTCTGTCACAGTCTTTACACAATATTCTGTAGTTTATCGGGACAAATTGGCTACCTTGCATATCATCATATAACCAGGTTTCAGTCAACACTGCAATATCGGGGTCTAGCGAGCGAAGGATGCCTTCAAGCTGTTCTACTTTGCTGAGAACGCTGCAGCAGTTAAGGATTAAGATGGTGAATGGTGATTGGCAAATATTATCATATTCTTTGCTCCTTCATTTAGCTTACAGCGTTGGTCGTTTTCCAGATCACAGACAAACATTTCACCATCTATGGTGCATTTATAAAAAACTATTTTAACTTTGGAGCCTTCATCACGTTGTTCTTGTGAGCGTTGCCATTATTTATTTCTTAACACACGAACTTTCAAAGAAGTGTCCTCTGTTATAGAAAGTGTTCTCCCAGCTTTTTTGTGCTCTTTCAGCATTGAACTTTTGTCGCCGTAGTCTGAGAACCATTAAAGCACGGGGCGTGCTTTTATTTTTCTGTCGTAGCCGTGGACATCTTTCCAAATAATTAATAGTAAGTCCATGTGTTTCCTTGAAAACACCTTTTCTTGACCACATTCAAGAGACTGTCGTTTATTCCCCCACCTTCTTCATTTGGGCCGTACACGATCTCATCGTTCCTTCTACCTCTGTTTACCATTTCATCTACTTTACATACCAAACTGGAGACGCATATTCCAAATCGGTTGCTGTTTTCTTGACATTAGTTACATCACTTTGCAATAACATTAAAGTAATCGGTTGAGTTTCGAAGATGAGCATGCGCTCTTTTAAATAAACGATATCTGTTTCAAATGTACTCCGTTTAGACAGTACATAATCTATACAGGCACTTATGTTGTTTTGGCCAGATAAAAGCTGTGACAACACTTACTCAATAACGGCACATGCCAGAAGATTCGTTTTGAAAGGTTACAAAGCTGTCACACCACTGCTTACATTCTATAGTCTACTACGCAAATAACTCTCTTGGCAACAAAGCATCAGCAGGAATCGATTATCGGATCGGATACAGAACTAGTCGTTCACGTAATGTACCTGTGCAAGCAAGAAGAAGCGTTCGAGCAACATGCTGAAGCTGCTGCTGCTGCTGCATTGCCCACTGCCGCGGCGCTGGAACGACGGAGCTTTAATACTGTTGCCGCGCTAGGAGTTGCTTTAATAGTTGCCGGGCTAGGAGCATCCACGGGAGTGCGCAGAATCATCAGAGAAGGAAGAACGTGCGCAGGAAATTCACGCCCACCATACGCCTGGACCATAGGGCTGAACCATGACGAGTTGACGGTAATCGCCACATGTTCGAGCGGTGCAGGGCACGCCATGCGCCTGTGACGAACGGCATGGCCAGCCAAGAAATCCAGAAGCTGTGCAAACAAGAAGAAGCGTTTAGGTAATATGTTCAAGCTGCTGCTGCTGCATTGCCCCCTCCACTGTAGAGGGTCTGTAGAAACAGTCGCTTAGGTGTTTGTTTCTTTTTGTCTACTTCGGCTCTATAGATATCCCATGGACGAATGTCGATACAGTCTATATTTTTAGCAATTCTGTGTTTGTAGACTGTAGGCGAAAATCGATAAGCATTCTATTTCTTTTTACCTACTCCCGTTTTATAGATTGCATATAGCCAAAGTTCATAAGCAGTTTCTTCTATTTGTCCGCTTCTGCTCTATAGACTACCTATTGTAGTTTACAATAGGTAGTGAGGCACTGGAAGTGGTAAGGGAATACATCTGCTTAGGACAGGTAGTGACGGCGGATCCGGATCATGAGACTGAAATAATCAGAAGAATGAGAGTGGGCTGGGGTGCGTTTGGCAGGCATTCTCAGATCATGAACAGCAGGTTGCCATTATCCCTCAAGAGAAAAGTGTATAACAGCTGTGTCTTACCAGTACTCACCTACGGGGCAGAAACCCGGGTGCTTACGAAAAGGGTTCTACTTAAATTGAGGACGACGCAACGAGGTATGGAAAGAAGAATGATAGGTGTAACGTTAAGGGATAAGAAAAGAGCAGATGGGGTGAGGGAACAAACGCGAGTTAATGATATCTTAGTTGAAATCAAGGAAAAGAAATGGGGGCATGGGCAGGACACGTAATGAGAAGGGAAGATAACCGATGGTCATGAAGAGTTAGGGAACGGATCCCAAGGGAAGGGAATCGTAGCAGAGGACGGCAGAAAGTTAGGTGGGCGGATGAGATGAAGAAGTTTGCAGGGACAACATGGCCACAATTAGTACATGACTGGGGTAGTTGGAGAAGTATGGGAGAGGCCTTTGCCCTGCAGTGGGCATAACTAGGCTGATGATCATGATGATGCTCTATAGACTCCCTTAGGACAAATGTTGACACAGTCTTTATTTATTGTTTCCAATATTTGTCTGTAGACTGTCTCGAATATTTTTAACTCCTCCAAGCTTATAAATTGTCTATAGACGAACGTTGATAAGCTGTTTGTTCTATTTGTTCGCTACTGCTCTATAGACTACCTATGGACAAATGTTGACACCGTCTTTATTTATTGTTTCCATTATTTGTCTAGAGACTGTCTCGAATATCTTTCACTTCTCCAAGCTTATAAGTTGTCTATAGACGAACGTTGATAAGGTTTCTACTTCTGTCTACTCCCATTCTAAAGCAAGCTTAGCGAAAAAATTTTTATGATCCTTTTTTCCATTGTATGCCTCCGCCGCACTGATTACCTGTAGAAAAAATTCGATGCAGTTTCGGTTTTTCCTTATTTATTCTTAGTCTATGGACTGTCTATGGACAAGAGTCGATAAGGTGTATATTTTTTGTCCATCCCGAGTCTATACCTTCGTCGCGTGCGCGCACACACACACACACACACACACACACACACATATATATATATATATATATTTATATATATATATATATATATATATATATATATATATATATATATATATATATATATATATATATATATATATATATATATATATATATATATATATATATATATATATATATATACAGCCGAGCAGTTTGACACTAAGAAAGAACGTGCTTTCACTTACGTGCTCTTTATTCTCTTGTGCTGCACCAACGCAGCCAGCGTGCTTTGTTCGCCACCGCCACACAGCACATACATGGTGTGTCAGCGAAGACTTTCGAATATCTTTAAAAGTTGCCTGTGGCAGATATCACAATTCTACTTCATGAGCTGGTCTACTCGAAGCGGCGGACAATACTTGCGCAAAAAATTGAGAAGCAAAATCGTCTAACGAATAAAAAATTACTAATTAAGTTTTTATGTATTTACACTATGGCATATATTGCAATTTGCAAATTCTAGCAGTGGAGCTCCTAAGGCTAGGCTAAATATCTGATGGCCCGTATTGCAATTTACAAATTCAAACAGTGGATTGCGCAAGGTGGATCCACTTTGAACGAATTTTGAAGCTGACACAAGTTTCGATGTATAAATTCCCGCACTTTACGTAGGACTACCATTTAATTGTTAACAAAACGTCATTACATGCACTCAAGCACAGGAGTAACTGGAACGCCAATCCATTTTTCCGCAAAGTTCGGGAATTTACAGTTCGAAACTGCAGTGTCATCCTGAGAATGCGTTCCAAGTGGATCCGCCTTGCGAAATCCACTGCTTGAATTTGTAAATTGCAATATGGGCCATAAGGTGATTGGCTAAAAAGTTTAGTAACGGATTCTTGTTAATTAGTCGATTTTGTGTTTCAGATTTTAGTCCAAGTAGTATCCGCCGCTGCGAGTAGACCAACTCCTAAATAAGAACATACCTTTACAAAATAAAAACAAATTTCAAAGCATTCCATGAAACATACTGCATGCATATATATTGCCACGGGACTGTCTCTCGATCACGTACATTGCGCCTATTCGCGAGCTTGTTTTGCGCCCAGAAAAACACTTTTATGTAGCACATTTTGAGGAACAGAGAGCGGGAGGCGGGAGTCTCTCGCATTGCTCTATAATTTTCTTCGTATCACTTTTCAATTAAGACTGTATGGGAGTCATGTGTGGGAGTCCCCCTGACAGTTTCCTACTTTAGGACTTCCTGTGTAATGCTAATTTAGTATACAATTCTTTGTAAAATTCACATCGTTGATGAATAAACTTGAACTTGAATTACCTAATTAGGGGAACGCAAAAAATAAACTGAGTTCTTGAAACTGACGGCAAACATTACCTTTGTTCTCTCCAGCTACGTAGCGTCTGTATATTTTAATGTTCTTCTCAATTTAGGTGAAGCACCCTGCATATTTCTTTGCAATTCGAATTATTCTCCACGGTTTCCTATATCACCGCCGATGAAGGCCATAGAGCGGCACGTCACCAACGATTGTGTCAACATGAGCGAACATCCCATATACCGACGGTGGTAACGCGTGAGATGAACATGAAGATAGCCGATACTGTAAAAGTCCTATTGCTTTAGGTTTACATGCCGTCTATTGATTGACTAGAGACAAAAGTCGTAGGCAAGCGCACATACCGGTGGATAATACGGAGATACGTTAGATATTAGCCACTGGAGTTGTATACTGCTGAGATTGCTTTAGAGCCTATGCGTAGATTTTAGCATACACATAGTGCATATCTCCGCATTTATGGATCATATGACACGAGCTACGTAGTCGCTCTCGGCAATCCCAAGACAGTCTTCACAGTTGTCAAAGCATGACCTTTGCGGCAGTAGAATAAAGAAAACAAAACGCCGATCCAATCCTGCTAACACATGTTACGAACACCAATTTTAGCTACAAGCGAATTGGAAACAGGCATCAAGCTAACCGCACAGAGACTCGTAATGTTTGTAGCTGACAACAGACTTTTTGAGTGTGCGATGAACCGATTTCGCACATGTCGTGTGCGCCTCGTGTGTCTTCCGATACTCAGATACTTTTCACGTTGCCCTCATATCTCTGCTGCGTCAGTAATATCGGGTGGTTTTTCGTAGACTGATATCCGGCTAAATAAAGTCATCAAAGCTTCTCACTCACTTAATTAATTGCAAAATCATCTGAACCCACCCAGTGCTTCGCAGGAGGTATTCTTGTGGGCCGAGCATATGCGTACGCAATTACTGTATAGGTTTATTTGACCTATGATTGGAACAGAAAACTTGCACCAACATGTGTGCAGGTATCCAACTTGGCAGTACGCTGGAAGATATGCCAGAAATGCATTGTATTAATCATCGTCGTTGGCAATGACGCAAGCGCCTGACGGGCCTTGTAACGGCTTTGGGAAACACTGAACTCATCAAAGTGTGCGTTTCATTTCCATACGATAGCCCACATTGTTTGTAATACAACGCAGCAATGCCTTTCCTTTATCCATGAAAAATAAAAAGAAAAATGGAAAAGAAAAGCAACCCGTTTCGCGCTCATGGCGCGCAGAGAGAGAGAGAGAGAGAGACCCAGTAATGAAAGGGGAAAGGGCTACTCGGACTTTTCGGAAAATGGCACTCGCACCCTCGTCGCCCTGGGTGGCAGCATGCGGGATTTTAGTGGCAAGCAACGGCGGCGCGCCATGTTTCCACGTCATTTTCAATTCTCAACGGCAGCGCCAGGTGCGTAACGCTTGTTTCTTCGGTGTGCGGTGTCTCCCCCTACCTTGGTGTCTGTCACACGTCAACTACACGACAACTACACTGAACGTTAAGTTTTACCAAGGATGTTTTCCGTCAATAGCTCATGATTAGGTGAGCGCGTTTCGTAGTGCGAACCGGCTGCATGTAGTGTAGGCGACTCGGGCATAGTCTAGATTTGTCGTTTACATGATTTGATAACGCGCTCTCTTTATCGCTTCCACTATAGGGAATGTTTTACGGGAAGCGATCAATCAGGACTGTTGATTTTAGCGTCAGAGTTGATGTAGGTAACAATGAAAATGCACCATGATTTACGTTGATATTGAGCAGCCAATAAGAGGACAATTGGTGTTGAGTAGTCAGTGTGAGTAATCACCGTCTAGTATTGCAACTAGTCCACCGCCGGTGAATATATTGTTTGAAGAGTTGCTTAAACACTCCGAAATGCCGGGGAAAAGAATGTAAAAAAACTACAAAAGGCTAACAAAAATCTATTTACGAACTGCGCATTCTTCTGCAGCCTAAGTATATAGTGAGGTGAATTTCAGGGCTTTTTCTTTGCAAATAACTTGCACAGCGCGTTTTCGACAGGCCTCGTCTCGATTCTTTGAGAAATTCTCGATTTTAAAATCTGAGACTTCCTGAACAAAGATCAGATAAGAATCGAAGAAGCCATGTACAAGGCTTCATCAATATTTCGGCAGTAGCAAAACTAAGAGACGGCATGTGCTCTATTCGCGTTTTGCTTCACTGAAAATTTTAAGTGGCGCAGATGACGATTAAAGATAAAAAAAAACGAGAAGCTCGAACGCAAAATAAGTGCAACCCTGGCGGGACTCGAACCCGCAATCCTCGGTTTAGAATACCGATGCCTTGTCCATTGGGCTACGGGGACTCTCACGCTGAGACTGCAGCTCTTAGTTGGCCAATCCTGGCCAGAGCGTCGCCGCCCCTCGGCGCAACCGCATGAACGTGCTCGTGCCACTGCTGCCTCCTTCGTCGTCGTCGTCGTCGTCTTCCGCAGCTGATTCCGATGCGGCTCGTCATGGCAGCGTTCCCATACTGCCCCTCCGTCTGCGAAGGCGCTGACGGCGCTTGCCCACTGTCACTTGGTGAGGTGATTTCAGTCTCAAGTTCTTTGTCTCAGCATATCGCGAATCGAAAACTCGTATGCAGCTGAGCTCAGATTTCGCATTAGACAATATCGTAATCGTCAAACATAATTACAGCGAATCTTGTAGCCTCTAGTTGGTCTGCATATTCCGTGTCCGCATCCGTCAGCAAAAGTGTTGGCCCATCGCGGCGGCGGTGTAGGGCCAGGAGCAGTGCTTCTTGCCCCCTTAACGCAGAATCTTTAGTTAGTCAGCTAAGTAAAACGAACCGTACATGCATTCTTTGGAATCAAGCACACAAAATTCCGAGCAGCGCACCGTTTCAATAAAGAACAAATATAAACACATCATCCGAACCATTTAATTGATTATAAGGCACTCCTGACAACAATACCAAGCACGTAGCGCTCCCCACACTCTTAAAATTTTCACACCTTTATGGGTGTAACGCGGGTGTATATATATTTTCACCCTTGTAAACACCTTGCAAACACCTTTTTTTAACGGAAAAAAGTGTTCAATAAGAAAACACCCTTTGAACACCCCAGTCTTTCTAATTTACGCCCTAATTATAAGGGAGTAAGTGAACAAGCTCACAGTACATGATAAATGAACATTGATATTTAACGCGTTGATATTGGCTATACATGAAACGCGCGCTACCTGCGCTTGAATCAGGTAGTTGGAATGATTAGACCGGGGCATCTAGGCAGCAGCGCACTGACTCCGAAGAGCGGTAAAAAATGAAGTTTCCCACGATTGTTGATATCGAACGGATGACACTAACGTGCTGACTTTGCATAGCCAGATATCTGCAAAAGGCTTCGCTTGATTAATGGCAAAATATTTACAATGCTATCACTTAATACTTAAAGGTGTGCAACCAGTTAGACTGGGTATGGTTAGGATTGAGGGCTAACGGTAAATAGCTCACCAACTTACGGTTTGTAGATGACATCGGCATACTCAGCAACGCTAGAGACTATTTGCTAGAAACGTTTGAGGACCTTAGTGAGGAAAGTATAAGAGTCTGATTGAAAGTTAGTATGCAGAAGAGAAAAGTAATGTTCCACAACCCGGCGAGAGAACGAAATGGCATGATCTCTAGAACCTGCGCAGAAATACGTTTATTGAGGTTAATTACTCGCGGAGGCCTTTGATCACGGAAATGAACAAAAATACAAAATTAGTTGGAGAGCTTACGGCAGGCATTACTAAACCATGACCCCATGGAGCTTACTGCTAATCATTGCTTTCTACCCTTACTAACGTATGGGGCCGAAACTTGGAAGTTACCAAAGAAGCTTGGGAAGACGTTGAGGACCGCGCAACGAGCGATGGAATGAAAAATATTAGGCATGACGATAATAGACTGAAAGACAGCGATGTGGATTAGAGAGCGCACGGGGATAGCTGATATTCTGGTTGACATGAAGAGGAAAAAGTCGTGCTGGGCAGACATTGCAATGCGTAAGGGAGAGAACTGCTGATCTATTGGAGTTGCAGAATGGGTGCTAAGGGCAGGGAAGCACAGTCGAGGACGGCAGAGAATAAGGTGTACGTGATGGTATTATGAAAGTTGAAGACACGTGGAACCAGTTAGCACAAGATAGCGGTATTGGAGATCGCTGGGGAAGCTTTCGTCCTGCGATGGACATCAAAATAGACTGATGATGATGATGATGGTAATGATGATGATGATTATGATGATGATGGTGATGATGATGTCACGACATCCATGCCAGCTTCGCGGCATGTCATTCATGTTATGTCATGCATGCGCGTCATGCACGTTCTGATAGCTCGATTTGCGTCGATTGCGGGTGGGGGGGGGGCGAGTAACAGCGTAGCCAAGGGGGGCACGCCGGGCACTTGTAACGCTCACTAACAGCAAATTTTTTGCTACTATGGCCCTGGCCCAGCTCCTTCCACCTCCACGGTCAATTGGGACCCCCCCCCCCCCTTCACACGAAAAATTTTCTGGCTATGCCACTGTGGGGAGGAGGGCGTAAGATTGCTCTAGACCCCTCCCCCTAACTTGTCAACGGAAACGGGGGAGAGGAGCTGCCGCAGGTCCGCAAACCTTAGGCAGCCGAATTACCGGCTGCATTTCCTTTTGGACGTGAATACTGCTCTAATGTCATTACACAGTAGGATTCATGGCGGTTCGAGGGCATGCGACAATAAAAAAAAACCACATACAGTCATCAGCAAGTCTTAGCTTGATCACATCTTTGGGAGCTGGACAAGAGTCTCATAAAAAGAAAAGCTTCGCACCCCTCTTACATGCATTGCCAACTCTGGGTCACCGCCGACTGCACCTTTCCGGTAAAAAAAAAAGAAAGAAAAAGAACACACAGGAACTCCTCTCGGATTTGTCTGAGTATGCGTAATCCTTGTGACTCTTCCTCATCTACACGCAGTCCACGTCGTTATTAATGTTATGAGACTTGATCCGACGTGTATAAGCGACAGTGCTGCGGCGGCACGAGCTGCTGTGTTCGGCGGCGCCAAGTGAAAGGCGCAAGCAAAGTACTGCAGGTGGCGGGACCAGGTGCGCTGGTGATGTTCCGTTCATTTTGAGCCGTTATCGGCTTTAGCACTTCTAATCCGCGTCGAACCATTATCAACCGTTCTTCGGCGGCGGCTGCTTGTGGCATGGCCGCGTGAACCGTATCTTGAAAGCCAACTGCCATGCTGACAGAGTGTGCCCACTGCTGAAAACTTCACGCGCTGTGTTCTCACCGTTTACTTCGCTTTGAAAACAGACGCGCGTACATCTATCTTGAAAGTGATCTGCGAAAAGCGCATAGTGCGGCATGAGCTGAGGGCTTCGTGAGCGCTGTGTTCTCGCCGCTTCGGTCGCATTGAAGCGAGAGCTAGCACGAAGGTGAATTCACTCGCTGCTGCGGGCTCTATTTTGAAAGATATCGTGCGGTACGGACTGACAGATGGATGGTTTGTCTTGTTGGGTAAGTATAGAAATGCTTACGTTATAAAAAAAATCGCAGGGTTCGCGAATTTCGCGATAACAATCAACACCAAGCTACTCCCCCGACCCTAATAAGAAACAAAAAATTAGACAGCCGCAACACACGCCACTAAGGCCACCACCGCCGGCATAACGTCGAAACCAACAGTTGGCAACATTCATTCGCGTTTTCCCGCTACACCGCTGCTTCGTCTCCGCAACGAGAGCCGCCATCTTCTCGCGCCTAACGTTTTGTTTTATTGAAAGTCCGCGCACGCAGCTCATCGCTGGATGCACGGCTGCACGGCGTCGCATTGCGACCTGCGGCATTCTCTCGTGTTCGCACAATCGGTGTGACATTTCGCATGTGAAATGTTTGATAGAAGTGCATCACGTCCAAGTGAACCAGCCGCACGGGTTCGGAAGCGTCGACGGGTTTCCGGCATGCGGATTTCGGGTACGTGCAAATGAGTTTCGCCCTCCTATTGAGCTCCGGAGCAAAGCGTGTAATATTTCATGTGAAAGATGCAGTGCTCGTCATCATGGTGTGAATTTAATGAGAGCAGCATTCCGGGCAAGTTGGTAACCAATGACTCAAATGATATTGCGCAACAAAGCTCATCCGTGAAATATTTGATGCGCAGATGATCGCAAAATCGGTTGATAAGTGTGGTAGCTTCCCTTAGAAAAAGAACTAAGTTTCTTGGAGGCGGCATCACATGACTCATAACTATGTTACATGAATGCGCAGTTCATTTTCACGTAAGCGCATGCGCGGTCTACACTGCTTCACATGTACAAAATCGGCTTCAGTGGTACAATAAACTTCGTTGAAAGTTTGCGCTTGGTGTGTCGTCCTCTCTTACATCCGTGTCGTTTTTTGTAGCGCCATATTGTTTGAGTAAGGGTGTGAATTTTGAGCGGCAAAACGTTACCGTAATATATTACTGTCAGTCTAACCTGCGGCTTGTGGACAGCATTGACTTTTGCTCATGGCAGCGAGAGGTATCTAAATGGAAGCAGTAATAATTTTCGAGACCAGAGAGTTGTGTCGCTCGATGTTTGGTCGTTTTCATGGCGTTATGAAAGCTAGAAAACTAACTGGCCTTATCGCGTTTAGTTCCAACTCCAAGGGGCGTAACGTTGGCGCTGTATATGTTTATTTTCGGTGTCACGAGTACCACTTTCATGCTTTTGTTGCATGAGAGTAGTAGCTGCTGCATGCCGCCTGGGCAGAATACAATAAAAGCAATTTCCTCACTTTCATACGTATGCAATGTGACGTAACAAAATTTCCAGCGTTTTCTCGGGGCGTAAATATCCAGTATAGTTTAGTAAGAAACTCAAATTCTGTCTTAGCTTAGTAGGCGTGAAACAAGTGAAACTCTTATTCCTTTTTGAATTGTTCGCCCTAACCGCACCGACTGCGGATGCGTCATCGGGTATTTGAGAGCAGCTTCGCTACGTGAGTCGTTTCATGCGCAAATATTGCCCGGTTAAGAATCCGGTTAATTTATGCCGACGCTCGTTCATCTTAATTTTAAGCGATTACTATCCCCGAGTACCGCACGATGCCAAACTTGTTGTGAGGTGTAGCAAACGCGGGGAACTCAATGTGGCGTGGCTGCAAGTTCCTGTTTTTACGTTTCTTGCATTCAAAGCCAACAGACACAGTATCACTGATTTATTTTCATTTCTGCTGTACTTGATCAATCTAATGTGACAACTGTATTTGCTCTTTAATGTTCTCCATTTATTGTGTATTCAGCTTGGCTGCTAGGAAATGCTTGAATTTTTTTGGGTATCCAATTGGTGACGGAATATTTCCCTGACGGCCGTGTGTGAAACACACAAGATGACAAAACTGATATCAAAATGACGAGATGTTTCTTTTACAGAGTTTGGACTCGACTATTGCTGAGGATGTCGATCAACCTTGGGCCTGGTGACAGCACACCCGACATGGCCAAAGTGCGGCCTGCCACTTGAGTGCCACCGAATGGACCATCAACATCGGAAAATGAAGCAGAGCCAGGTAGGGGCAGTTTTCACTTTGGAACAGAATACTGACAGCTGCCTTTCTTTTAAAGAAATAAAGAACATATTTACAAAACAATCCTTTCTCTTTGTGCAGCCTACAAAGAATTGCTTTTTACTTGTTATACAGATCTCCAGAAAGCAGTTCTTCTGAACCCTTTTTGCATGCACAAATAAATAAAGAGGAATGCACTTTCTGAAGAAATTGACGCATTAAATTTGCATTCGGCACACACAGAGATGCAAAATAACCAACAACTTTAAAGCGGTAAAAAAACAGGTTTGAAAGATGGTCTAGCATCCTAACGCACCTTGGCGTACGGAACTAAATATAACAACAAAGGAGGTGCATGCAGATAAGTGTTTGTAAACGTTTGCAAGATATGGACATTGTCTAAGAAATTGTTTTTATTTACTCGGAGCTTCTTTGTGCCATGGCAGTGCAGTAAAAGCTCAAGATGATGTCCTGCTTCTAATAAAGCACTTTTAGATTTTAATATAAATTCTGGGCTTTTACATGCCAAAGTCACAACCTGAAGTTTTGGGCACCTGACCTTCTTTAATGTACACCTGAATATAAGTGCATAAGCGTTATTGCATTTTACCCACATTGGAGGGCAGCTGCCATGGCCTAGATTGAAGCTGTGACCAGCATGACTGAGCAGCATGGCATCATAGTAACTGGGCTATAACACCAGGTCAGGATGAGAAATACTGCTTATAACTACCAACTTCTTGGCTCACAAGCACTTTGCACTAAGTTAAAGGAGTATGGAGCACTGACAGCAACCGTTTATGTACCAATTTCTTTTTAGGCTGTAGACTCCATTATTAGGGTGCGAAGCTTCAATTAGTCAAAACCAGCCTAAATTACAGAACCAGCTCAAAACACGAAACATGTATAGTTGGATATGGACATGAAAATGGAGTCAATTCATGTCGTCGAAAATGGAGGTGGCAGTCACACTATTTCATGCATTTTGCCGAAAACAGTCAAGAATAATTAATCAATTTCTAAAATATTCTTCTCAAGAAGTGTTTTTTTCAAGCATGAAAGAAGGGGCCAAATGGTATTCAGGCGCACGAGTGGTTAGTTGCACGGCACTTCAAAAAATTATGGGGTTTTACGTGCCAAAACCACTTTCTGATTATGAGGCACGCCGTAGTGGGGGACTCCAGAAATTTCGACCACCTGGGGTTCTTTAACGTGCACCTAAATCTAAGTACACGGGCGTTTTCGCATTTCGCCCCCATCGAAATGCGGACGCCGTGGCCGGGATTTGATCCCGCGACCTCGTACCCCCTTCCCCCTTTCCTCGAGCAATTAATATCTAGTGAAGAGCAGTGGGAGGCTGCCTTGCGCAGCTCCAGGCCCGATCTTCAGGAGGCCATTAGGAGTGGGCTGAGAGGATAAGGGAGGCCTACTTCAAGTAGTTCCTCCCCCCACCCTCTATTCCATTGCCCCCTTCTCTTTAAAGAGGGATAAATAAAGTTTTTCATCATCATTATTAATTGCAATTATTGAGCTTGTCCAGGTGGCCAAAGTGAAACGCGCCAAGCGCCTCAAGGCACTGGTATGCCCGCAATAAATTCATCAGGGCGTTGCACTCGCTTGTCGTTACATGCTTCCGTGACTTAATGATTTCAATATCAGACTTCTGTTCTAGAGTTCCTGTGCTCGAATCCTGTTGTCGGACGATTTTAATGATATTTGTTTATTTATTACACAGCATATTGTTTAAAATGACTAGTTTGCAAAGTCACAAAGCCGTTTGAAGCCAAACAGACGAAGTTTAGGCAAATCCATGTACTTCCCATAATTCCCATGCTGGTACAACCGTTCTTGATTCATCTCCTGTAGACACTAGCGTCAGAGTTCCCTCTAGTAATTAGTGTATGAAATTCTATGATTTCTGCACCTCGCTCCTGCAGAAGCTGCACCACACCTATTACGTAAACATGCACTACCTTTCGGCCAAGTGCAGGGAATGCTGTCAACTCGCCCCGTGCTAAGCCTGCACTAAGTAAAACAAATCACAACGTGCAGTTGCTGTCATGTTGAACTGGTGAACAAGTAGTGAAATGCAGATCCTCCTGAACTAGCTCAGAAAGTGCAGGTTAATCGAGTGGAGATTATATAGTAACAGAAGTTGAGCGATTCTGCATTACGTTCACGAAATATACTTCGTGATACCTTTCCGTTTATTTCTTTAGTTATTAAGAATTCCTTTTGCATTGTTGGACAAAACTACAGAATGCCAACATATTTGATAGCACGCACTGGTAGCGAACATGTCAAAACTTGTTCTAGTTTCTGGATTGCCGATTTACCCGTTAACCTCCAAGTTAATTCCGGAAAAATGTACCAAATTTTCCAAATTTATATGCACTTATTTTTTCGGTGTTATTGTCATTCTAAAGATATATTACTTTATTGGTATCTGGTTAGAAATAACACAAAAATAAAAGCTGCTCTTGAGGGCAGCTTTCCTTCAATGCTGACTGTAACTCATCTTTGACAGTCACAGCAGCATAACATCGGGCAGAAAGAGTGCGACTCGTCATTGGCGATATTGGTACTACCTCCAGTTACTAGTACAGCTCGGGATCAATGGTTAAAGGTTGCGACTTCATTGCTGCCCAATTTTAATTCTGCAGCTGTTACACTTGCGTGTAGCGTGTGCATGCATTAAAATGACTTCATGCTAGCGCAAAGCAACTGTACTGCAGAGAGGCATGAATCATCTTTATAGATTTGCTTTGTAAAGATGCGCTAAGTTTATCTTTTGCAGTATAGACTTGGCGCTCTTTGGCCAAAGATGCCCTTGTGCTATTAAAACCTATCCATTAATTATCTTTTTGCAATAGCAGGTGCTTATTCTTTTTTCAGGATCGGTGCGCCAGTTTTAATTTGTTTTTCTTGAATGGTGCAATTTCCACTCACAGGACTGCATGTCATTTGAGGTGTTCTTTTCTAAATCAAGAATGTTGAGGTAGTCATTGTGAAACTCATTTCTTACCTCAAACGAGCTTGTACAAACTGACCAAGCTGATAATTCTACCTGATTATACATGAAATATGTTGCGGCTATGAACCCTCATAATGAATGACACATAGTACAAAAATATTATGTATTAAAACGATTTCATGAAATTTTTGTGTTTTTCGCGTTCGTGTTGTCCACTTCTCTACTCTTGTTTTCTGTCTGCGCGCCTCACCTCTTTTTTGCATATTAAATATTGTCTAAACTTAAACATGCTTTTTTACCACAATGCAGAGCGAAAGAAGTTTCGGTAACACCATACATTAAGTATCTTGGCCCAGACGTGTATGCAAGCAACCTCCTTCATGCGGACCAAGAACTACTCTTCAGTGTCTCGCAGTCTTCCAAGCGAAGCCCTCAACATTCTCGTCTCAGTGGAATGGCTGCTCATCTATCAGTGTGTCCATCACCAAGACTGCCAGTTGTAAAGCTTCTGACCCCCTTTAAGGAAGCTTAATGATTTCTTTATTTACTTTTCACGGTTGGCCGTAGAATTTGACCATTTTTGATGTTTCTAACATTTTTACCTGGCACGAAGCGGTGCAATGACTTTTATACCAGTGTTTAATGTAGTTAAGTGATGCTCACTCTAATGCCTATCTGGTTTTGTTAGTGTTTAAGAAATTTAAATCGCTGATGAGGTAACGGCATTTGAATTTGTCGTCGTGGCTCGTTTCAATGAGCTGCTAGGAAATACGACGCAAAACTTACCACACGCCAGTTGTAGCATTTTTGTTTTCATGACTACAGTATACACGTTTCAAAAGATCGGAAGTAGGAAAAGAGCCTCAAGAACGTAAGCATCCTAGGATTGTCATGTCCGAGCAAAAAGATCTTTGTTAAACAATAAGCGCATATTCATTTGAGCTTAAAAGTACACTCATTCATTACTAGTCACTCCATATGAAATCATGCTGACATCTTCCAGCTCTGCAGTGACTAATGCCTCGTACATCTTGGGAGCACATTGGCCGCAATGGCTGCAGGTATATTTGATAAGAGAATAGCTTGCACCCAGATATGCCACGCAGTTGATGGCTGAGGGCTTTTTTGTCGTCTTCATGTTACTACTATGTATTCAATATTCATTTAGATGTAAAGGACGCTACAGGCATTGAAATACCAAATTGCACTTGCATTTCAGCGGACAAAGTGTCCAGCATTCCTGTCACAAAATGAGTTCTAGAGTCTACCTTGCTTCTATAGGTAAATGGGCACCAGATGCTCTGTGTACAATGTCATCGGTGTACTTGTCTAGAGGGCTTGAAAGATGTGCTACGGGCTTTACTGGCACTGTCTGCTGATAATGCATTATTCTAGAAAGCTTGCAGCTGAGCATGTGCCACTGCACTGAAGGAACTGTCCTAATTTATTTTGTTGATGTGGTTGAAACTTAAGGAGCTGCAATGAAACGTTGTGGCTATGGCAGTGCTTCCGAACTAAAGCACAAATTACACAACTCGACTCGCACAGTGTACTCTGAAAGCTTTATGGTCTTATGACCTTATGACCTGACCTCATGGCACCTTTACGAGCAGTCGCAGGTGATTGCAGCTGCTGAAGCTTTGTCAACTGGCAAGGTGAAAAAAGAATGCTCTGCCATCAGTGTAGCTGCACATTTCGAGATGCAAGGTGTCTTGAACCAGGTGTTCGGTAGGCGGTAGCTGTGCAGCCAAAATACGGTGTTTGAGCCTATAGGCAACTGCGTTCACAACTGCTCGCAAGTGTGCTGTCACAATAGAAAGTTTAGAGCAAGCAGCATTTTTACCGCTGTTCAAAACATTAGTGCAAGTCATTTTTTCACCAAGGCTGGTAATCATGGATAGGTATTGAGAACAGGGCGTTTTTGACACAGAAGGGGTCATGTGTCTAAAGTTTAATTAGATCCAGTAATCTATGAGATGGAATTATAAAAGGTATACCTTTTGTTCCTCAGTGGTGTATCTTGCAGAGAAATGACCGTTTCCGGCAGCTTAGTTTTGACTTTTTATGTCTAGCTTTAGTGTGTATATTGCAACTAAGAGTCAGTACTCAGTCCTGCTCAGTGTTATGCTGTTTTCGTGATATTTGCAATATCTTGCAATTCAGCAGAGCGAAGTATTGTTTTTACTATTACTAGTTTTCATGTTCAACTTTTGTGCAGTTCTCGCTTGTTATCACTACTCATGTTTTGTTCATATAGACACACTCAGACTTGTTCTTTCTTATGTGACCGGTTATTTGCGTACTTTATGATAAGGTGCAGTGCTTTTAGAATGAAAACACGTGATATTTTGTAGTGAGGTTATTGAAAAAACTTCTCTGCTTAACATTTTATTCAACAAGCCTGTGCCATTATGCGGCGCTTATGTCTTTGTATTGGCATGGTTTTGCTCCGTATCTTTCTTTTTATTTTTAAAATGTGCAAAGTTTATTATGTAACGATTTCTCTTTAATGAAATAATAAATACTTTTCTTGCGACATTTTGTCACAAATTTTACAATTATTCTCTTCAGTGAGGAAACTTTAGACTAGCTGATTTTTATTCTGATAGTTTAACTTACAATGCCTGTGGGATAATCAGTGCAAGCACAGGGTGAAAAATAAACTAAATTATTGGGTATAAGCAAGTCGCAGGCAGTAAATGGAACATACAGAAATTTGAGAAAATAGTGCATGCTTATATATTAAACAGCATGCACAGCTAGACATTCAGTTTTCTTTGTACATGCTGAAATATTATTACAAGCGGAAGCGCTTTGTTGCACTTTGTTATTTCGCGTTCAGTGCTACTTTAAGTCATTAGATATGTGAAGGTACTAGTAGAAGCATCCCGCGTAGATAAATGACAACTTTGATGAATAAAGGTATAAAAGTTGTGCTTAAAACGGCAAAAAACTGTCTGCTTGACAGGTAAACGTATGCTTCTGTAGTACTGCACTGGTTACCGTCGCCAATCCATGCATTGCTTGTGCTCTATTGCAATCAATGAGCTACAACAACGAGCTGTGGTGGCTTTCCCTCCTAGTCGAGCTGGTGTTGCTGCGAATATTTTTGACCAAGAAAAGTGGAAGTTTTTAATTATTTCTGAAATGCATATAACATCATGCTTTTGGTTCTGTGCTTTACCTATGGAGTCCAGATTCTTATACGTCAACAGCTATGGTCTAGGCTGCGCGTATTCAAAGACGGGGAAACATAGAAAGTGTCGTTGCATTTTTTCGAGAAGGTTCACGCGGAGTTTTAGCTTAACCGTCAACATTGGTCCTTTGACCCGCATGGCTTGCTTCCCATTAACGTGTTTTGCCTCTTGTCTCGCCTTTGTGATGAGGAGTTTAGGAATTACGACCTGTCTAAGATACCCTTATTCCAGCGTTTCGGCATTCCGCTTGAGCGGTATGGTCAAGGGAGTGAACCGAAAGTTCCTTCTTTTCAGGCAACTTAGGGACAAGCCGCAGTTGGGGCCGCGTCAGTGAGTGGAGAGCACAGGAAGTGCAGCGTAGTAGAACCCTCAGAGGTAGAGCACGTGGAGAGCGAGGCCGTCGCCTGTCTACAAACAGGGTCCATTCCGGAAAGCGTTCATTGCAATGAGGCTGCTTTCAGCAGCCATGTGAAGCTTACAGAAGTGCTAGAAACCTTCCTCATGCCTCTGTATATGGGCGAAATGCCGGAGTCGTCTAAGGTAGACCCAGATATAGGGTGGCTGATCAAAGTAAGGACGTGACGGCTCGAGATGCCAGAAGCACTTTCGGGGAGGAGCTGCCTAAGCAAGAGGTTTTCAGCGTTAGCACAGGTAAATTGGCTCGACAGTACAGGGAACCGGGGATTGCTGCGGGGTGGAGCTTCGGAGAGTTCGCAATTGAGGCGTCCACCAAAACCGAGTCATTGGTCATCCCGGAGAGCGCTCCTTGTGGGGAGGAGGCTTGTTCCAACTGGATACGACCCTCGTGCCTCAGCACCTGAGCGACTCTCTGGAAGTGCCGAATGTACGCAGCAAAGACGTCGCAGAACCATGGACTGTGGCGATTCCGGAGGGCATACCTTGCGGAGACGTTCCGGGGTCGTCAAAAGTAGAGCGGAATGCCATGGCAACCGAGGAGAACAGGAACCCAATGCTTGGGGGTTTCAGGTGCACTATAGGAGACCGCGTGGCAAGTAAGTGTTTTCGGGCAGCATCGTGAGGTAAACAGTTCGGCGCTGAGAACACTCGAGAAAGACGCCTCACCACATCGCGTAGGAGAAGGCAACAGGCCATCGCGCGGAACTGTAAAGGGTTCATTGTGGTGCTTCAGAAAACGGATTCGTCGCCAAAGGCTCATTGCGAGAGAATAGGACGCGTCTCCGTGAGCAAGGGGGCGGTTGAAATGTTCGACTTGGCCGAGACACGCACGTGACAGTGGAACAGGCACTGAGGTGGAATGCGCCACGAGAGCAAGAACAAGGAGGTAATGGCTATTCTTCCCGCTTTCACGACCTCCCCTTCAAGGACTAGAAAGCAAGCTGCCGAGATACAAACTGGCAAGTGCCTGCAGAGGGCAGTGTATGCCTGACACCCTTCGTTCTCCTCAGCGTAGAACAACGGCTTTCGCACTGCGACCCCATCGAGCGCGCATTAGGATGAAGCAATTGATAGATTGGGCACACCCATCAGCTCTTATTTGTATGTGGAACATGATGCGTTCTTTTGTTAGTTAAGAACGCGTTGCTTTTATATTCAAAGGATTCGTGTTAGGCTTATAGGTTCCTTGTGTGGTTTTACGGGCCAGTTACACGAATTAAAGTGTGAAGCAGGTTTTCCGACGGTGGTGGCTAGTGGTCGCGCTGATTTTGCAGGTAAGCATTGAGATTGAAGGGTGGCAGAGACAGACCTAGGTGTCGTAATTTAATGCTTACAGTGTAGAGCGTGTATCAGTTACCATTGTAGAAATTTTCTTTGCTGTAACGCGTTTGGAGAAGCAAAAATTTTTCTTCAATGTTTTTTGCACGCATATCGAGTGTATCTTTGTTTTCTTTTGGGTTTTAAATGTCACTGTAGTAATTAGTTTAAGAGTTGAAGCGATCAGCAGAGCTCAGTACGTTTCGCATTAGATGCGTAGGTACTGGCTGCTTGCATTAACCGAGCGAGGAACTCAAAACGCGACATATGTTCCTATGGCCATTTTCGATCGCAGTCACGAGTTCCGTGATTCAAAAATGAACCTATGTTTTCTTTTGCGACTTGTGAATCACGCACCCCGTAAGCGAATTGTTAACTCGAAAAGGCAGAGTTAGGTCGGAAAGGTAGGAAGCGTACCCCGTTACCGACAGAGGATCTAGATTAAAAAACAACAACAAAAGAACTTGTTCCTATCTGTACCGTGGGACACGATTTACAGCCGTCCTGAAGCCGTCCCGCTATGAGAAGGGCAAACTTAACGGTAATGCCGATGATCTGAGTCACTGCCCATAGTGGAGAGAAAGCCTAATGGCCACTCTGCTTTCCGTGTCATCTTTATGTTGTTATTTTTTTGCCATACGTTCTTTTTGTTATCGCATAGACGTAGTCGATTATAAGCTGATTTTGGTGATCCCTTCAAGGAGATTTATGGGAAATGACTCTTTTTGGTGCTTTTGTAAGGAGGAAGCGCGAAAGGGATAGGAAAGCAGTTTTTCTTAAAGCCTGGTTTGTCGCAGTGGGGGTGGCATTGTGCTTGCTTACTTTGTGGTTGTGGGGCTGTGTTATGATTGCAGTAGACAACATGATGCTTGTCACCTTCAAGAGTGGAATGCGAGATCCACGCTGGCAAGATAGTTGGAAGACAGGTCCAAATCGATGCTGCACCCTGCTAATTTTACTGTAACGAGCTCCTCTCATCAGGAAAGAAGCGCCGCAAAGGGAAGAGAGAGTTGCCGCTCTGGGGAAGGCAGAGACGACGCGAATAGCTCATGGGCGCTTCCTGAAAGAAAGCTTCCACGAAGTGGCGTCTGCGCTATGCGCGGAGCAGCTGGGTAATCCAGTTTAGAGTAAAAAATATCCGCTTCCATTACCATGGCCAGACCCTCCCTCCAACTTTGCGCTCGCTGAAAATTTGTGGCGTAGCCGGTCCGATAAGCCGTCTGGGACAGTGTTTGTTCTTTTTGATTGGCGGTCGTGGTGGTGGGTTGTGACCTGTGTGTGATTGGCTTCCAACCGGAGGGAGGGCTTGAACAGAGATGTTGTAATGACTGTGCGGAGAGGAAAAAAAGCTACTCTGGGGCCATGGAAACGAGGCTCATCCAAACACTCGTTGTTAACACGACTTTTTTCTGCTTTATCTATTCAAACGATGTAAATTAAGTTTCTACAAGTGCTAAAACGATTGGCTTTTGTTCTCCCAACTTCCGAGCTTCTGATTTCTTCAACCTGAAGCATCCGCCACGTCACCACATCGAGCCGGGTTCCACATTACCTAGAGCCGGAACAACTGATGATCAGTGGTGACATCTGAAGCTACGAGCGGTAACAACGGTCGGCCAGCGAGAGTGCAGCTGTCTCGAGATATAGATCACGTGTGAGTGAGAGTTTGGCCTCTCCTTTGATGTAAGGCAGTTTCTTAAAGAGGGCTAGATTTTAGAACATTTAGATAACTTTGTTGAAAGCCTAGTGGTTAAGTACATTCGGATTGTTGCTTTGGAGGTAGCCGGTACTCAAAAGGATCATGGCCTTGTAGAGGCTGCAGAAGCCGGACCTGTTGCTGTTGTGCGAGGAATTAGGGATTGAGACAAAGTGCTTGGCACGAAAAAAACCCATGATCAGATAGGAAATGATTGATTTGCTAGCCCATGATGAGAAGCTGAGGAAAGAATGGAGCCTCATCGAAGAAAAAATTATGCAGATCCCACGCACTGTGGGAATCGATGTAAGCGAAGCTTTCTGCACGGGTTGCTTTGATTGACTATAATTAGCGGTGATGTTGACGGCGAAAGATTTATTCCTTCAATGTTTAGTCTAACACGAGAGTGTGGAGTTGATGTTAAACCTTACCCTGTGTGCACCATTCCTCTTTGTGTGCGTAGTACACAGAACACACAGGGAGTGGTGTTACCTAGAGGCGTTGTTATGTGCCATATTTCATAACTCTTGAGAGAGCTGATCATTGTAATGGCCTCACAAAGCACATCGCATCGCGGCAGAAGTATTAAACTTGAGTTGGATTATGGGGCTGTACTTGCCAAAACCACAATCAGATTCTGAGGCACGCCGTAGTGGCACACCCCGGATTAATTTTTGCACTGTGATGTTCTTTGACGAGTCCCAAAATCTAAGTGCTCGTGCGTTTTTTATTTCGCCCCCGTCGAAATGCAGCTGCCGCGTTCGGGATCAAATCCGCGACCTCTAGCAATGCCATAGCCGCTAGGCTACCATGACGGCAACAGAAATGTTGATTTGACGGTGGACCGATTCCGCAGTGTCGCCTGGACCCTGTCGTGCTCTTTAAATAATGCGGCTCTGCTTCTGCACACCGTGCTTAATTTGTCCGCTTGACCTATTTGCGTGGTGTTTATTTTTCCAGAAATTCCAGGAACGCACTGTACCGTACCTTGAACTTAAACTTATCCAGTTGTCCAGCAACCGCTCTCAGGTTTCCTTGTCTTCTTACGTCACCTCCCCCCCCCCTTGTATGGGAAGCGCTACTTCTCCTCCGTCCTCTCTACAGTTCTATCTAAATCCCCTCTGGACTCGCACATTAGTAGAGAGGGAAGAGGTGCAGTTTCTGCAATGCTTTTGTGGGGAGTCACAGATACTTCAGCTGTCAAGAGGCTAATGTGGTGTGACGCCCAGGGAGCTCAAGGGTATTGTACACATTCGACGCGGTGGGCTCCAAACGAGTTTCTCGCGTCGCCTTTCCTCACTGACTGGCTCCTGTAATCTATACACGGGCTCTGAACCTCCCCCCCTCGGCGCGGTGTGCCAGACAGCAGCAGCCACAGCAGCAGCAGCAGTGGGAAAGTCGAAGGAAGAGGCAAAGAACGCTTCGCTTTAAAGAAGCAGAGCAGCTCATATAGCAGCAAGAGACGTTAAGGGAGAAAGGCAGCAGAAAGAGCGGGAAGGCAGGAAAAGAGACAGGAGCAGCAGGCACGAACGATGGAGCGCGAGATTGAGTTTCGCAAGTTGGAACTTGAGTTGAGTAATGGGTCTACAGTCTTCCCCAGCAAATGCTACCTCTTCTAAACAAGGGGGAAGAGTTCGAAATGTCTAGGTACATGCAGCCATTGCGGTATTAAGGGATCACAGTGTGCATCTTGCAACTTTTGAACGAAGGTGCCAGAAACTGTCGTTTGAGTGAGACACATGGTCTCAGAGGTTACTCACGGGTAGCGTTTAGAGAGCTTCACTGAAAGGACAGCTTCGGTTGTTAGCTTACCGAAAGGACCCTCTATGACCAGTGTCTTCATTAGCAAGCACACGCTCTGCTCTTCTACCACCTTGCGCATCCATGCACATTGACCTGAGTAGTCGAGTGGTGACACATATGATGGATGGACAACATCCATTGTTGCCGCTGAGTCGCGCAGTGCTCTGCACGGCTTCCCTTTTACTACCAGGTCATGCATACAAGGCAGCAGAGGTTCTGGCGCGGCTCAGCAAGGAGGACGCGGACAACTACGAGAAGGCCAAGGCTTGCATACTGAGAAAGTTCAGACTTAGCGCAGAAGCGTTTAGACAAAGATTTCGGGGTGCCAAGAAGTCGAGGTACGAGAGCTATCGCGGTTTTGTGTGAAATTTAAGAGTAAGCATAGCCGACTGGTTAAATGGCATCGAGTCCTGCAGTGATGGGGACACTGTAGTGGAGATGATTCTGTTAGAGCAGTTTTAGAACTGTCTCACAGAGCACGAAAGAAATTGGTTACAGGGCTGGGGCGGCGTACCTTCTGCGATGAAAGCGGCCAAACTCCTCGAGGAGTACGCATCGTGCCGACAGCTTAGCAAAAACCTAGGAGTTGATTGTGCCTACAATTCCCAAACAATTGCAAATGACCGTTATGTGAAGCACCCTTCGGGCCTTCGAGTTGACAGAGGAATAAGTGTATCTTCAGGTAAAAGTAAAAAAAGGCTAGTGTGAACAGAACGAAAAAGTGACAAACGCAAAAAAGGCAAAGAAGGTTTTCCGACACTAGGAACCAATCATTTACTACAAATGCAACGAGCCGGGTCACATAGCTGTAAACTGCACGAAGGAAGGGGTTGCGTTTCATATGTGGATGACCGCAAAAAAAAGATCAAGTTGTTGAGGCCTTACATGCATGACTTAGCAAACGGGAACCGTGCAGAGCACTGCGCGACCCGGCAGCCACACTGATTGTTGTCCATCCATCGTATGTGTCACCATCCGACTACTCAGGCCAATGTGCATGGATCTGCAAGGTACTGGAAGAACATAGCGTGTGCTTGCCAATCGCCACAGTGGTCATAGAGGGTCCTTTCGCTAAGCTAGCAACCGAAGCTGCCACTTCAGGAAAGCGCTGTAAATGCTACCCGTACTTGCGCCCAAACATATCAGATATGCTATTGGGAGAGAGGGGCATTATTTTCGGTGACCGGGTTGTACAAGTATAAACTCATTCAATGGCGCGAGAGTTCGCAACTCAACTCAGTTCCGAGAGTTACACTACGGAGTGAACACCCGATAAAACTGTGGCGGAAACGGATGAAGGCAGTGCAGACCACCGCCATAACGAGATAACCGAGACCGGTCACTCTGAGAATCAGTCTCGTGAACCGCAGAACGAAGACGACCTCGAAAATGCGTTATTGCCACCACTGTCAAGTAGTTTCACTACACCCCTAAATGGGAATAGAGAAGAGTTTGCTACACCTGGTGGACGATCCCACTATTAAAGGGATCAGAGAGCGCCAGAGAAGAGTACTCCCGCAAAGAAGAATGGGGCCCCTCGGAAGTCTCTTTCTCCCCATTGTTACATAACAAGCGTCTCCAATCCGGCGTTATTGATGCCTTGAGGTAGCATGCGCGCGTTTATTGACCATTTGCCTTCACCCAGAAAGATCACGTACTCGTGACGCCTGCGGTAAAAAGGATGTTCCACCCCCGCCGTCAAGGTTTGTGATTGGTGGCGCTGGCTAACACTCTCAAGGTTTGTTGTAGTTGTAACACATAAATACCCATGAAAGTGCATGGGCAAACCGCGCCGCGGTACCTTAATTGGTTAGAGCGTCGCACGCGTAACGCGAAGACCTGGGATCGTTCCCCACAGACGGCAAGTTGTTTCTTCGTCCGCTATCATTGCCATTACTTTATCATTTCTTTAATTCAGTTGGCAAGTACAACTAATTGCCCTATGTTTT
Organism: Dermacentor variabilis; assembly: GCF_050947875.1. Classification (NCBI taxonomy): domain Eukaryota; kingdom Metazoa; phylum Arthropoda; class Arachnida; order Ixodida; family Ixodidae; genus Dermacentor; species Dermacentor variabilis. Next base: position 41,390,388 of record NW_027460291.1, read on the forward strand.
TTTGTCTCTTTCTTGAATTTTTATGGTATGATTAATAAAAATCCGGCCCCTCGGTTAGCCCCCTTTCTTCCCATTCTTACATTACGAGAGTCTCGAATCCGGCAATATTGATGCATTGAGGTAGCATGTGCGGGTTTATTCAGCAGTTGTCTTCACCCAGAGAGATCACGTACACGTGACGCCTGCGGCTGAAAGATGCTCCACATCCGCCGCAAAGGTTTGTGATTGGTGGGGCCGGCTAACGCTCCCAAGGTCTGCCTCAGTATTCGTGTAGCACTGAATCATACCGCTAGTCGTGTCCTTGTGCACATTGCCCAAAATCGTGCGCTGCGCGAAACGAGACATCACAACAGCGCGCGCGCAACGCTGTCAGCAAAAATGCACAGCGCCACAAAAAAAAAAGAAAGAAAGAAAGAAAAAGCGAGGACAAAAGCGAAATGAAGGCGGGGCCCGTGACGTATGCGTCATGTGACCTCGAGGTCCGGTATGGGAGAACCCAGGGAAGGAATTTCGCTTGCGGCGGCCAGACAGGGCGACAGTCTCTCGATATGCATTGGAGCTCGCCTTCTGAAATCATGGGTTCGTGGCACTGAAATATTTCTATCTCTGCTATTAATGAGCCGATTTAAAAAAAAATTCGGCAGAATGCTCCCTAGAGCACACGTAACAACTTCCAGCGTATAACCAAATTTACCATAGTAACTGGTGAGGGGCCTTTTAAAAGAGTGTGCTACCACAACAATACATATCAAACAACGTAACTTGGACAACACGTGGATGGCGTCTGACATACTCGCTGTAATAAAAGAAAAAAAAACTTACTTTGGGCCCATTCCAAGTGTGCCCCGAATCGTTCAGACCTACGAGTCAAATTTAAGAATTTGAAGGGCCCCTAAACCTCCTTCAATATTTTTTGAACGTTTCAAGTAAATACAGACGTCGAGTCCAGAATGCCGTCACAATCAACGATGCCAAATGCTGCAGCGCTACGCGCCGCGGTATCTCCACCAAATAAAAACAAAACAATCCCGTGCCCCTCTCCGGGCCTTTCCGGTATCCCCAGCGCTCGTCGAGACGTCACCAGGGTGCCTCTGGTGATGTCACCTGGAGCAGACGCTCTCCATTGGTCGAACAAGGAGCGGCGACTTCCGGTTAATCTGCTAGCATGCGCGCGTGCTCCCTGCTCGTCCTCGTCGCGTTGCTCGCTTGTGCGCGCTTGCGAATAGGCAACGACCCGCAACTCAAGGGCCAAATCCGCTCGCGTTCCAACAGTCTCGCTTAGCGGTCTGATTAACTGCGCGAATAGAGTCGGACAGTGTTTTGCGATGGGTAGAAGTCATCCGTGTGCGGTGCTTGGCTGCAAGAGCGCCGACTTGAAAAACAAAACGACACCGGCTGCCATGATGGATGGATCGATGGTTGGATGGAAGCGTCCCCTGTGGAACCGGGTGGTGGGTTGCGCCACCAAGCGTTTGTTAATATATTCCCTAATGTCCTACCTATGCTAAAGAAGAAAAAAAGACCAAACCTACTGAAGCGCCATTGTGAAATTTTCCAAAATTTGTTGTGGACTAGTGTGTTCATGATTAACAACTGAATACTGGTAAGTGCAATTCCTAGACGGGACAGACGATACGCACAGAAGCACAGGACAAGCGCTAACTGGCTACTACATTTTATTCTGAAGACTTCGCCTACTTAAGCATGCAGCACACCAGGATCGCGCAAGCGCACTGCCAATCAAGCCAACCAATGCATCATATCAAGAAGCGTATAGATAACAGCATCATTTATAAAATCTGCTTTTCTTTGCTATACTCTAAAGAATCACCGCTTATTCTAAGCGTGATATTTCTCCAAGCTTACCGATCACGCCTGCTAGGAGTGATCAGCAACCCCTCCTCACGCTTAGCAGACGTGATAAGGACCCCTGTTCCCATGCTTATTATGACGTGTCGAATCTCCACGCTTAGAGAGGGTTCCCGAGGGGACAAAGAGGATGGAGTGGGGAGCATGCCCCATCCCCACTCGCCCCTACTATGCATGCATGCGTTTGAAGCAACAAAGAAGCACAGGCCTTTGTCGGCTTGGGCGCTTGGGTCGCTTCACTAAAGCGAGCTTTGCTCACGAAGTTGTTCGCAGTCCTCTTTAACTTCTGTTTCGACGGCGCAGACTGTGAGGAACCAAGACGCTATGAAAGTGGCAGCATGCCGGTAAAATAGAACCTGAGTATGCTGCAGGGAGATTGCGCAAGATGGTCCCGCCGGTGACACTGAAACTAATCCACTAAGAAGGGTTTTGCAAAGCCCTGGCACATTTTAATAACGCCAAGGAGTGTAAAATATAAACAAGCCTCTCAATATCTTCTTGCGCAAAAGGACGAATGCCCTCTAAACTGTGCTCTACGGTACCGAGCGTTCGAAGATAACAAGCCTTGTGTAGGATAGAAACGTCAGGACACAACTGCCTGCATTAAAATTATCATGCTATTGCATTCTTTCTCCGATTGTTGGCCCAAAGTAACTGAACAAATTCTTTTTGACTGGCATCTTTCTCTAAGAAAGACGAAAAATGCACTGAAAAATGCATGACACACATATTTCTTCTTGTGGTAAATTTTTTTTTATTCATGATATTCATTCCCAGAAAATATGATACAATGGAAACGTTGAGGCTTGAAAACAAAACAGAGTTAAAACGTTTTCATATCGCCGAGAAAGCGTAAGCCTTGTTAGGGGTTTGATTTAAATGCGCAACGCAGTGAACAAATCCTTTAATCCTGTTTGCGCCCATAATATTTCTTTGCTTGTTCTTGGCTTCAAGTTGGTGGCACAAAAATTGGCCATATGCCGCCAGATATGTTGGACGTCTTGCATGCAGACCTCCGATTCACGGCGCTCCTGAAGCAGCCGAAACAGAATCATGCTGCTGACCGAGAATGCCGTCCCGGGCCTTTGCCGGAGTCGGCAGCTCCGGTATTCGCAAGGAACTTCCGTCCTGGTCCACCCTGGTCCGCCGCACAGGTGGTATCTCCTCCCACCGCCTCATCGCTACTCGTCCGCATGCCGCACGGCACCACGTAGCACCGGCACGCCAACCTCGCCCCTGGAACCGGCTTCGACCCTCCGCCGCTACTTCATAAGTCCAGCCCGCAGGGGACAAACTGCAACACCAGTCGCTGCCAGTGAAGCACCACCCATGTCGCAGGCGGCAAGCGTTGCGAGTGGTACGACGCCCATTGGGCCGGTGTCATGTCTGGAGCCACTCACAAGGCCGGCCAATGTGGACTCTCCAGGAGGATTTAGTCTGGCTCAGGCAGCACCCGGCGTTGCCACACCTGGCCTGTCGACAACGGTGCCCAGGAGGAGTACCCCCTGGACCGTTACTTGCCTGTATAACAAGTGCCGTCGACCCGGCTGGGACGGCCGCAGAGCCTCGACGAGACGTGAACCTGTTATGTTATTTAATAGATTGAGCCTGCACGCATTTTGTTTGCATTGAACAAAGTGGGGGTAAAGGGTGTGATGAGCCTGTGACGCCCCCTCGGCCATAATCATTGTTGGCCCGCCAGGCTCGGTGGCCCGCTAGGCTCTAAACGACGAGCACAGCTGCTCGCGGTCAGTCATCGTTCGCCGCGCTGCGGAGCGTCTCTGACGGAGGGTGGCTCGAGCTCCACCCCCACCCCCCTCGTCCACGAACCCGGGGTGATTGTGCCAACACCTGATTAACACAAACAGGTTAGGGGACTATTTGGCGCCTTTTTGTTTCAAAGGGCATGTCAATAATTCTTCATCACCAACACTATTATTATTATCATTGCGCGAAAGTTCACAAATGTGACACGAATACCGCTTCTGCCCTGTTACTGTGCGATCAGCTGTCGGAAATTCAATTGAGGAATCACTAACGCACTGTGCTCCAATCATGCTACAAAATGTGGATTTTTAGAGCGAAGACATGTTCCGTGGCTGCCAAAATGGCGACTGCCATAGAAAGGAACGCAATGAATATGTGTGGCCAAATGTACCGACCGCTGCTACACAAGGCCTGCCTGTGCTGGCGGCCCATTGCGATGTATGGCTTTTGTCGAGGATAAGAAAAGTTAGCTCATCCTCCAGGGTTCTATTGCTAACCTTGAAGAATATCGCCAACCCCGCAGCGTCGGCAATAGTGAGTACCGCTCGTCACATATACACAGTGACAACGGGAGTAGCGCAGCTTCATATATAGTAATTTTCTCGTACTTTATCTTACAGACAACTACACCAACTCAGGCTAAAGCCTACTTGATTGTGTCACCCATGTATCAAGAATAAGTGAATTAAATCCCTGCATCGAAGCAAGGGTGGCGACGGCACTGACCAGTCTCATTTTGTCAGCGCAAGCTGAACGACAAGGACCACAGAAAGGCACATCCGACACACACAGCGCTAACTTTCAACAATAGATTTAATCATAGTTCTCGTCGCTATATGTACGCTCTCGAAACGTCATACAACACGTGTAAAAGCTCGGTAAACTTGAGCGAAAAACAGGGAACCACACGCAAGCACTTTTTTGCCCCACAGATTGACAGACATGTACACGTTCAACGCGAACAAAGATAATCGAGCTTTTTTTTGGATATTGAAATGGGGAGGTCTCACCAAATGTTGATTTGTGTATAGCTTCTGTTATGAAGCGCGTCATCTCACACCTGCTTCTACTCGTAATGACTGTTTCTTTAAATCTGGCATTGCATTTGCATCTCTGGCAATGGATGGCAAGAAAGCCGTCAGCAGCCACGTTGTTTACTTTGTTATTGTGTTCCCGTAGCCTGTCATTTGTGCCTTTCTGTTGTCCTTGTCGTTCAGCTTGCGCTACAAAACAATATGATATGCCGTACCAACAAGCCCCTAAAGCTATCGACACCGACAGAACACGAATGTGCGAAGCTGAACGTTTTGTGATGTTCGACAGAGTAAGCAGGCGGCTAGATACAGCGCATCTTTGTTACAAGCTATTATAAAGTGGACAACGTCTACGTTCCGAACCTTGGGCTCGGCAAGAACAACTCTACCGCAACTCCGCGCACCCGCCAGCGATCAGGCAGATAGTAAACAATCAGACAGTGACTGCCGCTAGGAAAGTTACTCAGCCAGGAACATGACAAGTCGTTGCTTCAAAGTCATTGGCCAATAAAGAACAAAGGACAAGCGACACTGATTTTGATTTGTTTAAAAAGCGGAACGTTCGGGCAGCTGGGATCACATTTCTAGCCCCGGTTTTAGAGTACAAGTACAGTACACTCTGCTCGCACCGTTATGACAAAGTGCAGTAAGCTCATGAAGCGCCTACATGTCCTCTGGAGTTGTTGCGAAAGTTTGGCGTTGTCCACGCAGTCACCATCTGCGATATCCGCCGGAACAGGTTTCTTCAGCCGCGTCAGTGTTATGCACATCCATTGTAAACACGAAGGTAAGGAGGCAGCTCAGCCAACCTATAGGCGCGTCGCCACGTGATTAACCATGGCGGCGACCACGGAATCACCCTGAAAATCGGCTAAAGATGACCATTCGGATGATGTTGATAGTGAACTGATGAAGAAAATAATATATATATATATATATATACATACATATATATATATATATATATATATATATATATATATATATATATATATATACATACATATATATATATATATATATATATATATATATATATATATATATATATATATATATATATATATATATATATATATATAGCAAAGCCGTGTATCCGTGGCTATTCGCTTGGGAGCGCTTTAGTAGCGGCGCGGGAGCGCGTATCTATTTCGTATTTTGAATGTTTTGAGCTCTTGTTTTTTCTCGGAAAAACCAACGAGGCAAAGCTGAGCACCATAGAAATGCTTGATTCGGCGCTACAACTTCGTAATTGATATCTTTGCGATACAAGCAATAACTAAGAAGTCCACTCAATTAAATTAATTAATACTTCCTGATGAAAAAAATAGTGGCCGTAAGTACATACGGCTACTGCTACTATGCAGTCGGTAAGATTTCCCTAGGGCTCTGGGTTATATTTACAATCGTGGTCCAAGTTAGCTCGGACACCCTCTATATATATATATATATATATATATATATATATATATATATATAGAGGGTGTCCGAGCTAACTTGGATATATATATATATATATATATATATATATATATATATATATATATATATATATATATACAGTAAGCTGTACCAAAGCTGCAAGTGTTGCACAAAGTATGGTTGTGCCACTTTGCAGATATCTCTTTACTAAAAAGTTAGTTGCCTGTAGAAGACTCGCAGGATAGTGCAATTAAATCAATGTCATCGATATCTGTCTGAGTAGCCTCACACATACACTGACCGGAAGTAAACACGGTGATTTTGTCAAAACGAGAGTTATGCGATCTGGCCGTCAATTACTCTTTGGCGCTTCATTAAAAGTCCCCCCTTGAGCGGCCCGCTAGAATATTTTGCCTAATTTTGCGATCGTTAGGAGTGCTGCACTTGACTTCTTTAATATTGGTTCTATTACTGGCGTCATCAGTATTGATTATCTTCGCACAGACAACTTTATTAAAGAGAGATGCCAGCAAAGATTTTGTAGAGCGGTCGGAACCTTAAAAATTGTCATGAAATATTTTCTAACGTCTGCACCTCCGAATACTCTTACCGGCCAACCTTCTCTAATGGCGTAGCGGATCTGGCATCGGTTTACTCGACGTTACACTTTAAGCGCACGGAGGACAGCCAAACATGCGAGCACAACGCTCCTCATTCCGCACGAATTGATCGCGGCGAAAGTTGTTCTCTCCATTTTTTCCCATCTTCCGTGGCCCGCTAAAGAGAGGAAATAGGGAGCCGCGGCGCAATCGGAAGCGAATCCCGTCCTCGACTGGCCATGCAAAGTGGCGTGGTAATTGGCCGCTCGGCATGGGCGCCGAGAGGCGGCCGAGGCCATTAGGGGGCGACCCCGTCCCGCTAACGAGGCGCCCACTTGGGATGCGCCCGGCCGATTTGCCGCCGCCGGCTCCCTAATTGCCGCGCGCCCCGAGGGCGCAAACGTGCCCGAAAGCCCGACGCAGCCGGAAACGGAGCCGCGCACGTTTGCACGGCAGCGCCCGCGTGCGCGCCGCCGATTGGAACAACGGCGGGGCCACTCAATCAAACGAGGACCCCGTGGCGGGAGAACGGTTTGCGCGTGGCTTCCTCGATCACACGGTGTCTCCAAGCAGCGCCAGTCACTAAAGCACTAATTAGCTTTGACAAACCGAAGGCCACTCGGCAGTCACACAAAAGGCGTAAACTTGACGACTGCTTGCTGCCCAATAAAGCTTATACATAAAAGGTAACTTGACACTTGCTGTTTTGTGAGCCTCCAAAGTGTTATAGCCTTGAATATAGGCACGACTTTCCTTCAATTACTGTTCTCGTCTCGGTAGATTGCAGAGATGATGATAGGTCGTGGAAACATTAGACAGCTTTAGAATAGCGTTTGTCGCCTTACGTACGTTAAACGTAAGCACCTTTGCGGGAAGTTACGGTGCGTGTCCTTTCAAGTCGTTTAGTTTACCTTATGGAAACACAAACGTAAAGAAAACGTTATAAAAGAGGCCGCAGTCTGGTGCCTCCTGCCAAAAGTAGCCAAAACAAGACGATCCATTAGCAACCACCCTGTTGTTGCTATGTGGACGCGTCTCGTTAGGCGTACGGGCGCCATAATCGCCGAACGATCTCAGAAAATGGACGCGCCATGCGCTCATAACTAACCGTTCAGCTGAGTTTAGAGAAAGCGAAAGCTTATTACAATAGTTACTGGCAATCAACGCGAGTGAGAGCGTAGCTATCACAAGATTTCACGCTGAAGCGGGAGCTATGGGCGCTGCCATGTTCGATAACGCTGTTCCTTAGCGTCCGTAAACATTACGGACGTTAAACTCGCCAAATAACGTACGTTACCATAGCGCACGTAGACCGCAGAAACCCAATAACGTTCCGAGCATGCGCAGTGAGGACGACGCTATTTCTTTACGTACGTAATGCTTTTACGTTCGGTTGCAAACGCTAAACTAAAACTGTATATTACTGTTGAATTTTATGCACGATTCCGCTTCGCCTCCTTCAGCGAGCGTGCTGGGACGTTTCTCTTGATGCAGACGAAACCAGCAGGCCGAGTCTGATCCCTTTCCACTGATTGTACACTGTAGACGCAAGTAAGAAGAAATCCGCGTTCAAAGGCCCCATTTGAGACTGCATGACAAAAAACTGCGCTCCCTTACAATGGCGGAAAAACGTACAGCGTCCTCCATTTCGATCCAACCCAAACGCGCCTAAAATTTAAAGGGTTGGAGGCTACACTGTTAGGACAACGCCCTCGGCGTAAAAGAAAGAAACGAGAAAAGAAAGGTGACCCATACTCGCAAAGTTAACGAACCTTGGTTTAGTGCCAGCGTGAAAAGATGCCGAAACAATTATAAAATTCCGGCACACTATGAATGTCGGCGGTAATGCGATGACCGTTGAAGCTATGCGTATCGTGTTGTCGCCCCAGACAGGTCATCTATGAGCCGCGTACGCATCCGCATCCCTCTCACATGGTTCCCTCCTGTAACACGGGGCAATCTGGCAGCGCCGCCGAGATGTTGGTAAGTGTGCGAATTCATACAAGATGCTGAACATATGACACCGGTTTGACGCTGGCTCGACGCTGGTTTGGCACTAGAAAAATATATACTAATTTTTTTTTCACGGCGAAGCTGTTAACCTCAGTCCCCAGCAGCTGCGAAGCAACTGACCACGGCGGCGGTCAGACCTGTGGCGCAGTAGAGCGTGTTAAGAATCCCTGGGTCCGGACAGGCCGCCATTGGAATCTAAACCTGTCAACGTTTAACGCTAGAACGTTACTAGAGAGGTGAATCTAGCAGTGCTATTGGATGAATCAGAGGGCAGAAAATGGGATATAATAGAGCTCAGTGAAGTTAGGGGGACAAAAGAAGCATATACAGTGCTAAAAAGCGGGAAAGTCCTGTGCTACCGGGGCTTAGCGGAAAGACGAGGACTAGGAGTCGGACTCCTGATTAATACGGATATAGCTGGTAACATACAGGAATTCTACAGCAATAACGAGAGGGTGGCAGGACATGTTGTGAAACTTAATAAGAGGTACAAATTGAAGGTTGTATAGGTCTACGCCCCTACATCCAGTCATGCTGACCAGGAAGTCTAAAGCTTCTATGAGGACGCGGAATTGGCGATGGGTAAAGTCAAAACAAAATACACTATACTGATGGTCGACTTCAATGCCAGGGTAGGCAAGAAGCAGGCTGGAGACAAGTCAGTTGGGGAATATGGCATAGGCTCTAGGAATAGCAGGCGAGAGTTATTAGTAGAGTTTGCAGAACAGAATAGTATGGGATAATCAATACCTTCTTATGCAAGCCGGAGAGCAGAAAGGGGACGTGGAGGAGCCCGAATGGTGAGACTAGAAATGAAATAGACATCATACTCTGCGCAAACCCTGGCATCATACAAGAGGTGGACGTGCTCGGCAAGGTGCGCTGCAGTGACCATAGGATGGTAAGAACTCGAATTAGCCTAGACTTGATGAGGGAACGCAAGAAACTTGTACATAAGAAGCCGATCAATGAGTTAGCGGTAAGAGGGAAAATAGAGGAATTCCGGATCAAGCTACAGAACTGGTATTCGGCTTTAACTCAGGAAGAGGACCTTAGTGTTGAAGCAATGAACGACAATCTTATGGGCATCATTAAGGAGTGTGCAATAGAAGTCGGTGGTAACTCCGTTAGACACGGTACCAAAAAGCTATCGCAGGAGACGAAAGATCTGATCAAGAAACACCAATGTATGAAAGCCTCTAACCCTACAGCTAGAATAGAACTGGCAGAACTTTCCAAGTTAATCAACAAGCGTAAGACAGCTGACATAAGGAAGTATAATATGGATAGAATTGAACATGCTCTCTGGAACGGAGGAAGCCTAAAAGCAGTAAAGAAGAAACTAGGAATAGGCCAGAATCAGATGTATGCGTTAAGAGACAAAGCCGGCAATAACATTACTAATATGGATGAGATAGTTTAAGTGGCTAAGGAGTTCTATAGAGATTTATACAATAACAGTGGCACCTACGACGATAATGGAAGAGAGAATAGTCTAGAGGAATTTGAAATCCCACAAGTTACGCCGGAAGAAGTAATGAAAGCCTTAGGAGCTATACAAAGGGGGAAGGCAGCTGGGGAGGATCAGGTAACAGCAGATTTGTTTAAGGATGGTGGGCAGATTGTTCTAGAAAACCTGGCCACCATGCATACGCAATACCTAATAACCTCGGGCGTACCGGAATCTTGGAAGAACGCTAACATAATCCCAATCCATAAGAAAGGGGACGCCAAATACTTGAAATGTTTGAATACTTGAATACTGTCCGTTACCTACAAATTATTTACTAAGGTAATCGCAAATAGATTCACGAACACCTTAGGCTTCTGTCTACCAAAGCACCAGGCAGGATTCCCTAGAGGCTACTCAACAATAGACCATATTCACACTATGAATCAGGTGATAGAGAAATGTGCAGAATATAACCAACACTTATCTATAGCTTTCATTGATTACAAGAAAACGTTTGAATCAGTCGAAACCTCAGCAGTCATGGAGTCAGTGGCGTAGCAATGGGGGGGGGGGGTGTGGCCGTGGGCCCCGGGTGCAAGGAGGCAGGGGGGGGGAGTGTCATATACATCTGAAGACACAGGTAAATTGTTGATATCCTCACGTTTCTCGACTACACACCGGGAGGGTGGGGGGGGGGGTGACAGAAGACCTATGGGTCCCGGGTGCCAGAAGACCTAGCTACGCCACTGCATGGAGGCATTACAGAATCATCGTGTAGACGAGCCGCATCTAAAAATACTGAAAGATATCTATAGCGGCTCCACAGCCACCGTAGTCCTCCATAAAGAAAGCAAAATCATCATCATCAGCCTGGTTAGGCCCACTGCAGAGCAAAGGCCTCACTCATACTTCTCCAACTACCCCGGTCATGCACTAATTGTGGCCATGTTGTCCCTGCAAACTTCTTAATCTCATCCGCCCACCTAACTTTCTGCCGCCCTCTGCTACGCTTCCTTTCCCTTGGAATCCATTCCGTAACGCTTAATGACCATCGGTTATCTGCCCTCCTCATTACGTATGCTGCCCATGCCCCCATTTCTTTTTCTTGATTTCAACTAAGATATCATTAACTCGCGTTTGTTCCCTCACCCAATCAGCTCTTTTCGTATCCTTTAACGTTACAGCTATCATTCTTCTTTCCATAGCTCGTTGCGTCGTTCTCATTTTAAGTAGAACCCTTTTCGTAAGCCTCCAGGTTTCTGCCCCGTAGGTGAGTACTGGTAAGACACAGCTGTTATAAACTTTTCTCTTCAGGGATAATGGCAACCTGCTGTTCATGATCTGAGCATGCCTGCCAAACACACCCAAGCGCATTCTAATTCTTCTGATTATTTCAGTCTCATGATCCGGATCCGCAATCACTACCTGTCCAAAGTAGATGTATTCCCTTACCACTTCCAGTGCCTCAATACCTATTGTAAACTGCTGTTTTCTTCCGAGACTGGTAAACATTACTTTAGTTTTCTGCAAATTAATTTTTAGACCCACCATTCGGCTTTGCCTCTCCAGGTCAGTGAGCATGCATTCCAATTGGTCCCCTGAGTTACTAAGCAAGGCAATATCATCAGCGAATCGCAAGTTACTAAGGTATTCTCCATTAACTTTTATCCCCAATTCTTCCCAGTCCATGTCTCTGAATACCTCCTGTAAACACGCTGTGAATAACATTGGAGAGATCGTATCTCCCTGCCTGACGCCTTTTTTAATTGAGATTTTTTTGCTTTCTTTATGGAGGACTACGGTGGCTGTGGAGCCGCTATAGATGTCTTTCAGTATTTTTACATACGGCTCGTCTACACCCTGGTTCCGTAATGCCTCCATGACTGTTGAGGTATCGACCGAATCAAACGCTTTCTCGTAATCAATGAAAGCTATATGTAAGGGCTGCTTATATTCTGCACATTTCTCTATCACCTAATTGATAGTGTGAATATGGTCTATTGTTGAGTAGTCTTTACGGAATCCTGCCTGGTCCTTTGCTTGACAGAAGTCTAAGGTGTTCCTGATTCTATTTGCGATTACCTTAGTAAATAGTTTGTAGGCAACTGACAGCAAGCTGATCGGTCTATAATTTTCAAGTCTTTGGCGTCCCCTTTCTTGTGTATTAGGATTATGTCAGCATTCTTCCAAGATTGCGGTACGCTCGAGGTCATGAGGCGTTGCGTATACAGGGTGGCCAGTTTCTCTAGAACAATCTGCCCACCATCCTTCAACAAATCTGCTGTTACCTGATCCTACCCAGCTGCCTTCCCCCTTTGTATAACTCCCAAGGCTTTCTTTACTTCTGAACATGCACATGCTGTGTCTCTGATGCCAAGCGACTTTGATAGCAAAGTTGAAAGCTGATAGCGCTCACTGAACAACTCCGAAGCTTCGAAGGCTTGCTTCAAGTGATGAGCCAATCTTAACAGGTATTGCAGCTTTCTGTCAATGCCAGAAGCTGGCTTTCTGTGTCATATTCTGCTGATAAACTGGACCTAAGTCTCAAGTGCTGCCGCATGTTCATAACTTTGTCTTTATCCTCTGGTCAGCAATTGATGTCACAGGCGTACTTGTAAAAATGGAGGCATTGCTGGGCACTCCCTGTCTGCGACCAGTCGTAGACCTCCTACCTGACAGGTTGCATGGGTGTCTTCCTCATTTGCCGAAAGCTTGCTCGCGGTAAAAAAATCACTAGTTGCTGCCCCCTGATGCTGGTTATTCGTTTCTTTCAACTTCATTATTTCGGGCATCGTGAAGACGGAATTTCCTGCGGTAGAACCGCGAAGCCCGCAAGCACGCGTGACGTCTGCGTCATGCTTAGTGTCACACATGGCAATTTGAAAGCCCTGGCCAGCGTTCGACTTCAGGGAGTCAAGCTTGCAGTAGTAAGAGTTCAATATGATCAGTGCTCACCCGAACAGGGCCGCTCTTCACCGTAGACACACTCTGCGACGTTCACTGGCTTATCACGGGAAACTATGTCTGTGCACATTGTCCATGGGGAATCGGAGAGGCTCAGGCGAGTAGCGGAAGTTTCCATATGCGACTGCACCAAATTTCTAGCAGAACAGGTGACTAGATCGACAAGGCGGCCATCACTGTTTATTTCTGCCCATCCCAGCCGCCATCTTCGTCTTCAGAAACACCATCACCGTTTCTTCTTCGGCTAGGTTACAATATTCTTTTAACTTTCTCACATCATATTCTCAAAAAAATTGGAGGACGCTTAAGCTTCGCCTTCAAGAGTGGAACGCGACAGCGTTCCCGTCGACCCGCCAAGGGGTGTAAGACAATGGGCTACGGCGCAGCGACTACGCGCCCCGCATCGGACGCGGTGAGCGTCGAGCAACGCAGCGTTCGGCGCGACAACGAAATGTGCGCCTGAGCAAGCGACGCACGCCTGAGCCTTAGAAACAGCTCGTTTTCAAGGCAACACCGCGTTCACTAGAGGCGCTTTTGTACCGCTTTGAAGGATCGAACTCGTGGCTCAGTGGTAACGTCTCCGTCTCACACTCCGGAGACCCTGGTTCGATTCCCACCCAGCCCATCTTGGAAGTTGCTTTTTATTTATGAAGTGCCTGCCGTGATTTATCGCTCACGGCCAACGCCGCGGACGCCGACGCCGACACCGACGACACCGGCTTTTCTGCGACACGAGCTCCTTAACGCTATCGCGTTAAAATTCTGGGGGATATTAAACCTGAAAAGCGTTAGATGGTACAAGTAGTTCGAATAGGTTTGTGGACTTAGACACTGAAAAGCGCAGACGTGTTCAGCAGTTTCTTCGCAGTACTTACGTAGCAAGATCTGCTTAAAAACTCGCCAATGTTTGCTGAGTCAGCTTTATAGTGTCGTTTTTCTCACGCATTATTGTCACAGCACACGGCCTAGCCCGAGCTGTTGACGGATTGCCTAATAAGTGCAGACTTTGTCGCGAGAGCATCAGTTCCTAGGTTTTAAAATTAGCTCCAACTATTGTGCTTTCCTGCTTGCATTAATATTTCAGAAGTCATTGGACTTCGTTTGTGTTCATGGTGATTGGAAACGACGTACGTAACACCTCTTACGAATCTGGTTACTGTTCCGTACCTAACAGCTACAGGCCTATCCCTTTAATTTCGGTTTGTTGTCAGCTACATGAGCTTCTTTTTTACTCAAATTATTATCGTCTTATATTCTTCATTTCAAACTGTTGCATATAATTAGAACACATTATTTACGGCGCGTTGTTCAAATAGCTTCAATATATAATTTCTTTTACAAACTCCCAGCATGTATTTCGGCTGGGTCGCTAATGCATAACGCAACTAGCTGAATTAAGGCACGACATACTAACTGCGCTTGATAGTAAGAACTTTGCTGACACCCGCCGTTCTTGCTCAGTGGCTGCGCTGCTGAGGACGAGTTCGCGGAATCAAATCCCGGCCGCGGCGGCCACATTTCGATGGGGCCGAAATGCGAAAACGCTCGTGTACTTAAACTTAGATCTAGGTGCCCGTTAAAAAACCCCAGGCGGATAAAATTATTGCGGAGTCCATCACTACCGCGTGTCTTGTAATCAGATCGTGGTTTCGCCCTTAAATCCCACAGTTTCGTTATTTTATATCAACTTTAATGACACTTCATTTCTTGATGTTCTCAAAGCATTCGACACAGTACCTCCCAAATCTGTTAGACACTAAACTCGCTTTCTAAAACATAAATGCTAAACTACAAACCTACATACGGAATCACTTCAATCGCGAACAGTGTGTCGTTTTCTGGTGGTTTTCTGTGTCCGCTCTTATTGCAATAGCACTTACATGGACACTGCAGGCGCATTTTTGCCGTCGGCGTCGCTGTCACCGTGATCTACCGTATAAAGACCAAGGGCGATAACACCGTCGCCGCGTGTCGCATGCTGCATGTGCGAGTGAAAGCACGCGAGGGAAGCCGACGATCGTGGCTCAGTCTGGCGCCCGCGAAGGAGGAAAGCGGGGAGCCTTCCGTCGGGAGAAAGGCCATGGGGAATGGGAGAGGGGGAGGGAAGCGGCGTTGTGCTGTGGCAGCAACTGCGTATTTCGCAACCGCTGCAAGGAGAACTAACGATCGCGGCTCAATCTCGCGCGCGATAGGCAGGAAAAGCGGGGAGGGAGCCAGCGCCGGAGAGAGGGGCGGCTTCGACTCCGCCATAAAGTGCGCACCATAGACGGCCGCGCGCGGCGGCGCGCGCCGTGTCTCGAAAGCGATGTGCTGACGGCTCATACCTTTGTGCGCGCTGTGTTCTGGTCGCTCTTGCATTGGAACGATAGACAGCACCAAGCTCACTGCGCGCTATGCTGCTGCCGCGCTCGCTCACACCAGCGTTTTGACAGCTAATGTCCGCGCTCATCCAGTGGGATGAGTTCCTGTTTGCCTGTGCAGCTGACACCATGCTTGTTT
Source organism: Dermacentor variabilis (assembly GCF_050947875.1). NCBI lineage: Eukaryota > Metazoa > Arthropoda > Arachnida > Ixodida > Ixodidae > Dermacentor > Dermacentor variabilis. Next base: position 41,406,008 of record NW_027460291.1, read on the forward strand.
ATAAAGTCACTAAGTCAATGTTTTCAATTTTTACGGTCGATAAAAGTACTCTCCTCACTTCGTATAGCTGTGTAAGTACTTGCTTTCGGAATCGATGCTTCGCGTTTCGGGCGAAACTACAACTTTCTTTGTTTACATAAACATAGTGGCTAACATACAATACCGCATAAAATTATTCGCAGGTAGCTGCGTCATCTATCGACAAATTGATTCAGTCGCAGATGCAGAATTAATACAAGGTGACCTGAACACAGTAGCACGTTGGTGTACTAACTGCAATATGTGCTACAATATTTCGAAGCGCAACAATGATAGTTCTTCGAAAGATTCCAAAAATCCAGTCTTTATGCAGTATCAGGAGCGTTGCAGTCTCAAAAGTGCCGGAATATAAGTATTTTGTAATTAATTTACCGGAATCATTGAATTGGAGTAGACACATACACCCAGTGGTACCAAAGCCAAGCAAAATGTTCTTTATTCGGATAAGTTTTAAGCGTGCAAAAAAAGACGTAAATGAGACTCTTTACATACTACATGTAAGATCAATATTTGACTATGCTTGCGTTGTTTGAGATCCGGTTCAGAAGTGTCTTCATTTCATTTTTATTCCATCAAGACCCCGTGACGGAGTATTACATAAGGAGTGGGTTACACATAAATAAGCATAAACCATGTGTTAATCCAAGGTAATTGGTAACGCTTTCTATGAAGGTGGATGGACAAGGGATAGCAGCGATGTCGCCCGGAAGGCCATTCCAGTCAACGGCTGTACCAGGAAAAAATGACGTAGAAAAGGTAACGGGGCGGTGCACGTGGGCGCGCGACTTGAAGAGGATGACAAGTGCGATTAGATATGCGTGTTGGGTGAACAATGTATGGCGGGATACCCATCGAGCTATGAAAACGTTTATAGAATAGACACTGGCGATACGGCAGCGACATGAGAAAGAAGGGGTAAATTAGATTCTGCTTTTAAGGATGACACGCTTACATCATTAGAATACGACCGATGAATAAATCTAGTAGCATGGTTTTGAAAGTTCTCAAGGGCGTCTTGACGATAAGGTTGTCGCGGGTTGCAAATTGGCGAAGCATATTCCAATTTTGTTCTTACGAGAGTTTTGTAAGCTAACAATTTTACGTTCTTAGGTGCATTACGTGAACGACGTCACAAAAGGCGAAGTGTTTTATTTGCAGATGATTTGACGTTAGTGACGTCTAAAGCCCAAGAAAGGTTATGGCAGAAAGTCACACTCAGATCTTTGAATGATTGAACTGCTACGTCAGGAACGCTGCTAATCGCATAAGAAAAAACCTGTGGAAAGCGGTGGCTGTTGAAAGATAAAGCTTTGCATTTGTGAGGGTCAAGTTCCATTAGCCAATCGTCGCACCATTGTTTTAAATGGTTAAGAGCACTTTGAAGGGTTAATTGAGCAGAGGCGTTGGCAACAGTGCGATAACTAACACAATCGTCGGCAAACATCGGATACTACAAGATACGTGAGTTGGTAGGTCGTTAATGTATATGAGGAATAAAAGCGGGTAACGCCTGATGTTACTGGAATGGAAGTGGAAGCGGAGATAACATTGTTAACAAAAGCAGCCTGAAAGTGGTTATTTAGAAATTCACGGATCTAATTTTTGATGTCGGGGTGAAGATTTAACAGTGAAAGTTTGAGTAGAAGGCGCTTATGGGGCACTTTATCAAACGATTTCGCGAAGTCCCGGAAAATGGCGTCAGTTTGAAAATTGCAATTTAAGTTAGTGTGTAAGTCGTGCGCAAACATGGCCAGTTGAGTTTCGCACGAAAAACCCCTGCGAAATCCATGCTGCGCAGGATTGAAGAAATTATTCGAATCGAGGAAGTCCATGACACGTGTGTAAATGACATGCTCCATGATTTTGCATGGGATACTGGTTAAAGAAATGGGTCGGTAATTTAGCGGCGATTCTCTGATACCTGATTATTTAAAGACTGGAATGACCTTGCCGTAGTTCCAATCGGCAGGACGCTGGTCCGTGGAAAGTGACTGAGTACTGTAAACAGAAAAATGATGCAAAAATGTTTTGAGTGTTCCTTAGAAATTTTCACTTAATGTTATTGATCCCGGCTGATGAAGATATTTGGTCAATTATGGCAGAAATTCCAGATGCCACAAAGAAAATTGACGGCATAACAGTACCGAAGACACTGGGTTGTACAGGGGGTGGTATTACTAAATACGGATGAAATGAGGTGTTAAACATATTAGCACATACAGAGTCGGTGGCCACTTCAGCTGATTCTTTTGTAAGAGCGACAGTGCACGCGTGGTTTGGATTGATAACCTGGCAGAATTTTCTTAGGCTGGTAGTCAGCATTTTCGGCAAGTCAGCGTGGAAAAAAGAACGCTTAGCGTTGCGAATTGACGTTACGCATGCTTTTTCGGCTGTAAATATTTCAGCACGCGTTTTCATTGTCCCGCAGCTTGACGGAACGGAACAGGTGTTTTCTTACTCTGTAGTCTTTTAAGTGTTTTAATAAACCATGGTTTTTGAGAACAGGCAGGGAAACTGAATTTTAGGATGAATTTTTCGACTAATATATCTATTTTATCCTTAATAATGTCGTTTTCATGCACCGAACGACAATGAAAATTTTCTTGGAATATTGGAAGAAAATGATTTAGTTCGTTATTTATAGCGGTGTAATTTCCCTTATCGTAGAGTCGAATGGTCTTGTTGGTGGTTTGTCGTTTTAGTGGAGTAATTAGTGGAGTTCGGCAGCGGTGCTTCGAAAGACGCGCAAGTTAAGGGATCTTGCTTTGCCTTACAGCCATCGCAAGACAAACAGGTGTGGTTCGGTGGCATCGCAAAGCGGGAGGGAGGCTTCTCGTGCCCATTGCCGGGAAATCGTCGCGATACCAGCCTGCATGCCTGGCGGACCTGCTCGACGGATCTGCGCAGAGACGACAGCCAGGAAGGCCACCAGGGAACCGACAGCGATATATAGCTGCAACAGCGTGTCTATCGCTCAGTTCGGCAGCGGTGCTTCGAAAGACACGCAAGTTAAGGGATCTTGCTTTGCCTTACAGGTGAGACATTTGTTTCACAAAAATCTTTTGGTGTTATTTGCTTTCTGCGCACTGCTGCCGAACTTAGCGCAAAGTGTTTGTAAAAATGTTTGTAAAAATGTTTGCGATGGCAAAGAGAGTTGCAAAAGACGCCGGTGGCGATTCTAAAAAAGATGTATTGGATATAAAAGACCTCCGGGAATTGGTGAGAGCATTTGACATCTTTAAGCGAGACTACAGATCAGATTTGAGGGAACTGAAGGACAGCGTATCCTTCTGTACGGACATTTGCAATGACGTAAAGGGCATAGCAGATGACATAAAACAGCTCAGGAAGGAAAAGCATGACATTGTGAACCAGAATAGCGCACTGAAAGCGGAAAACGAAAGGCTCGTTCAGAAGTGTGAAGAACTGGAGCAATACCAGCGCCTCAATAATGTAGAAATAAAAGGAGCACTGGCGGGAGAAGATCCAGTGAACACAATAAAAAAAAATTGGGAAAAGCGTGGGTGAGATTCTCGAAGAAGCCGAGCTTGATACGTTTCACTGGGTACGTGGCTCGCAGCAGGATGCAGAGAGCATTATTGCTCGTTTTGTGCGACGGAGCAAACGCAACGCGTTCTTCTCTAAATGCAGAAAACAAAGGATAGACAGTTCAGTGCTTGGAAGTACGACGAAGACGCCTGTTTACGTAAACGAGAATCTCACGCAAGCTAATAACGCGCTGCTTTCAGCCGCAATCCAAAAAAAGAAAGCTGCAAACTGGACATTTTTCTGGACAAACGGCGGGAAAATTTTGGCAAGAAGAGATGAAGGCTCGCCTGTAATCCGTGTCGCCACACAAGCAGATCTGAGTAAGATATGTGCTGATACGGCTGCGCATTCATAGTGGCTTACTTTCGAGCGTAGCGTCGTCTGAACATTTTTGGCCCTCATTCTTGTCATGGCCGTGCTAGAAGATGAGATAAATTATTACACGATTGATGCTTTTAATTCTAAATTCTCTCTCTCCAAAAATAATTTTTGCTTTCTGCATATCAATAGCAGGAGCATCAGCAATAAAGTTGATGACATTACCCACTTTCTAGGCTCCTGTACTGTATCATTTGACGTGCTAATGTTCACAGAGACTTGGATTCACGGAAATGAAGTACCGTGTCTACCTGGGTACCATTCTGAGCATTTGTGCCGTAGCGTAAGGAAGGGAGGGGGCCTTGCTATATATTTTAAGGACACACTTACACGTGAGAAGCTGCCTCACCTATCCGTCATGAATGACGATGTGGAATGTTTAGCCTTACTTGTTGGCAAGATACTAACAGTAGTTGTCTATAGGCCACCGCTAGGAAAAAAAGAAAATTTTCTTCATTTCTTTGAGACACTGTTATGTGACAATGCTTTCAATAGGGGCACATTTGTCATTATGGGCGACATAAATATTGACCTGAAATCCTCAGACCCGTACTCTAGAGAATTTACGACCCTGTTGTCAACGTATGCCTGTCAAAATTATATAGATATACCCACTAGAATCACAACACACAGTGCTACGTTATTGGATGTCTGTATGACAAACCTCAGTGCAGATTATATAAAACCGGGTGTTTTTTCTTCCCATATTAGCGAACATCTGCCACTCTTTCTACTAACTACTCGATATAAAAAGGAGGCTGATGAGCAGGTATCATTTCTACGTAACTTCAATGATAGCTCACGCGAGGCATTTGTTAACCTAGTTCAAGGGCAGGACTGGGGCGTTATATTAGAGCAGAGCGATGTCGACATTGGATATATGTTTTTTCGCATGGTCTATAGCTGTTTTGACAAAGCGTTTCCATTCAAGAGAATCGTGGTGCGTAGAAATAAAAAATACAGAAAACCTTGGATAAACAAAAATCTATATCAACGTATACAGGATAAGAATAAACTATACCACGAATTCCTTGGCTGCCGGGATCCTGAAGTGTTTCGTAGATACAAAAAAAATCCGAAATTCTCTGAACAATGATTTAAGAAAAGCTAAAAATAATTATTACACATCAAAATTTGAGAACATTTATGACAACCCTAAGAAGGTGTGGGAAATGGTAAATGCATTAATAAATAGAAAAAAACAGTTTGGTGATATAAAGGAAATGACTATAAATGGTAGAACTATTTGTGGTGAGGACCTGGCTAACTCAATGAATGCCCATTTCATAAATGCAGGACGTTATGAAGAGCCTAATGCCACTGATTGTGAGACTAATATTACAGCTATATTCATGTTAGAACAAACAATATTCATGCAACCAACATCTACAGAAGTGGAAGCGTCCATAAGGCTGCTGAAAAGTAACGCCGCCCCTGTAATTGACGAAATTGGCTCCAAAGAATGAAAACAAATATCTCACTTTGTTTCGGGGACAATTGCTCACATTATTAATCTCATGCTAACAACCGGTGTTTTCCCACATAAACTTAAGATAGCACGAGTAAGAGCTATAAAGGAGGTGATAGAAATAATTTATCAAATTACTGACCGATATCGGTGCTCCCCATTTTGTCCAAAATCTTTGAAAGTGTGATTAACCCAAGGCTAATTTATTTTTTTGACAAACACAAAATCTTGTCTAGTAGCCAATATGGATTTCAAAAAAAATATATCAACTGAAGAAGCGTTGTGCTATATTAAATATAGCATACTTACAAACATCGACAGTAAAAAATGAACACTTGGTTTGTTTCTCTACTTAAAGAAAGAATTTGACTCAATAAAATACGATATCCTACTGCACAAACTGTCTAGTTATGGTGTGCGGGGAGTTGTACTAGAGCTCGTTAAAAACTACTTAGGAGACCGCTATCAAATCGTGCAAATAAGACACCACATCATCACAGCTAAAGTTAACACAAGGAGTTCCACAGGGGTCAATATTAGGACCGTTTTTATTTCTTGTTTACATTAACGACATTGTAACTATACCCAACTCTCCTGAACTTATTATGTATGCCGATGATACTAATATCTTTTTTTAATTCCACACACTTAACAGATTTAGAAAGAAGGGCCAACACTTACCTTGCGTCCCTCGCGGCCTGGCTCCGGAAAAATAGGCTGCAGCTTAACACAGCGAAAACAAAGTACATAATATTTCGTGTACTTAACAAACCACTAAGTAGAGAAATAGTTTTAACATTTGAAGGGCAACAGATAAACAGGGTTAAGGAGCAAAAGCTTCTTGGTGTTTGGTTCCAAGAGCACCTTTCATGGAATGTACACATAATAATGTAGCTACCGAACTCTCCCGATCTGTTGGATGCTTGTATAAAATTGCACACTTAATACCTATTTTGCTGAAACAAAACTTATATACTTCACTGTTCTACTCCAGAATATAATAATAATAATAATAATATTTGGGGTTTTACGTGCCAAAACCACTTTCCGATTATGAGGCACGCCGTAGTGGAGGACTCCGGAAATTTTGACCACCTGGGGTTCTTTAACGTGCACCTAAATCTAAGCACACGGGTGCTTACGCATTTCGCCCCCATCGAAATGCGGCCGCCGTGGCCGGGATTCGATCCCGCGACCTTGTGCTCAGCAGCCCAACACCATAGCCACTGAGCAACCACGGCGGGTTACTCCAGATTATCGTACGGCATATTGGTATGGGGTACCACAACAAAAGCTAACTACAACAGGCTTATTATTCTACAAAAGAAAATATTGCGCATTTATGAAAACTATCAGGGACCATGTCATGAACTAAACACATTACCATTATTTTTTTTAAATACCGAATGCTTAAGGCTAACGACGTTTACGATTCTAAACTACTGCAGTATATATATAAAAATGCACTATATATACACGAAAACATTAATGAAGCTCCTTACGATATGAGACTAAAAAGAAAACGGACCCTAAACACAAGGACCAAGTATGGTAAACAAACAACCAGGTACCAAGTACTAACAATCCTACATAAGCTAGAAGATAACACTGATTTCAGTATGACTAGAAACGCCTTCAAAAACCATGTGAAGGAATTGTTACTAACACAGTCTTTGAGAGAGTGATTTTTGCAACATAAATATATTATAACCCGCTTTCTTCCTGTTATTCTGTTTTACGTGGATACGTACATGTTCATGGTTATATGCTGCACTTTAGTGTACTATGGTAATTTACCTGTATAACCTGTACGTTATTGCCTGTGAACCGGGAGAGGAAAGGGGAAGAGGGGGGAAAGGGGAACGTTTTTTCTTATTTCACCGTCTATATTAGTAAACAAACTGTAACCCCATAATTTTGTCAATTCTATTCTCAGTTAGTGTAAGCTCGTGTACAATGTGTTAAAATATGTAACGTTATGTGCGTCCGCTCACTGCCAATGAACTACCACTAAATAATGTATAATAAAAGCGTATATTGGGGGTACAGGGGCCCCTGTCAGGCGCTGTGCGCCTTTTGCCCCTGCACCTTTCTTGAAAGTGTATTCAAGATGAAATAAACATTCATTCCTTCATTCAATTACAAAGTCGGCTTGAACTGCTTTGTGATCACTTATTTTTGGCAAGTATGAAATGAATTTTATGACTTCAGGGATACAAGTCTGTGTTAAGTCTAAAATGCTTTCATAATCTTTGGTTACGCGGGTAAGTTTGGATATAATTTTAGTAAGGTTAAAATTAGGGCAAACATTTACAAATTCGATTGCCTCGCTGTGGAATCTTCCGTCAAAAGTTAGGTTAGGCCAATCAATGTTTGGAAAATTAAAGTCACTGAACACGATAATATGTGTATTAGGGTGCTTGGTTGAAAGTTAACTTAGTACGGAATTAAGTTTGCCAGGGAAATCAGGGTTTCTTTGGGGGGGTCTGTAGCACACGCCAAGTTAAACGGATTGTGGTGCAGATTGACATTTTATCCACAGTATCTCGATATCTGATGAAAGATTAACCAAAGTAGATAGTAGTTCCTGGCTAACTGCAATGAGCACTCCTCCTCCCTTTCTGCCATCGCGGTCTTTGCGGAATACTTGAAAATTCGGCAAGTCAGCGAAGATCTCGTGATCAATGACGTCGCTATTAGGCCATGTTTCTGTTAATACGAGTAAGTTGTTGCTGGAGGATGAAACAATATTACAGACGAGCTCACGTTTTGAAATAAAGCTGCGAATGTTGGTCAAAATTACGGAAAGATATAGGGTAGTTTGCGAAGCTGATTTGGGTGCGTTTGAGGGTAATTGACATCGTGGTGACTGCTATGTTTGTTCCTTTACTGCCTGGGAGGAGTCATCAAATACGTAACGTATTTGAACCAATGAACAATGTTTTGAAGCTCAACTTAAATGCTGTAGATATTGTGTTGGCAAAGGTTACTAGATACTGTCGGGCATGCCGGACTGACAAATATTCCCCAACGCTGTAATTTGTGTCTTTGAATTTCTTGCCTTCCGCTAAAATTGACTGTTTGGCTTTAAATGAGTTAAATTTTACGATCAAAGGCGGGACGCGATCAGAGAATGGCGTCCAAGGCGGTGTGCGTGTTCTTTATTTGAAGGATCGGTTTTTAGTTCGAGGTTTTCGCTGATGTGACGAATGACTATTGCTCAAGTCAGCGAAGGATTCTCTGGGATTGGGATCATGAACGCCATAAAATATCAGATTGTTGCGACGCGAGTGGTTTTCAATGTCGTCTACACGGGATTCAAGGTCATGATACTGGTATTGTGCATGATGAGTACTCTCGTTTAAATTTGCACACCTGTTCCCATATTCGTTTTGATGTGACTGTACTATTGATTGAAGATATGCATTTTTGCCATGATGATTTCTCAACCTTTCTTCGAATAAATCGTGCTTTGGCTTCGGACTGTTTGAAATTTAAAAGTTTGCTGTAGGCGGGGTACCTCCGTAGGATTCCCCAGGCCTTATTTTGTTCTTTTTTAGCCTGAGTACACTTGTCTGTCAACCAGGGATTTAGCTTTTTTTTTGCACAATACCGGATGACTAGGGTATTGCCTTTTCCGCCACTGAGATTAAGACCTCAGTATTTTTTTTGTTAAGTTCGTCAATGCTTCGTTCTCGCAAAAAGATAACTTCCGATTTAGCATTCTCCATAAAAACCGGCCAGTCAACGAGCTGTAATTTCCACAGGGGTGGCCTAGTGACTAAGGTTGGTGGTGATGTTAGGAGTTTTATGACTGCGGGTAAGCGATCACTACCATATGACGTGTCGAGGGCTTCCCATTTATGATCAATAAAAAGAGATGGTGAGCAAAAAGATATATTTTAATAACTAAATGCGCGAAAAGTTGGTGAAAAGTAGGTCGGTGCACCTGAGTTTAAAATGCAGATGTCATTGGACAAGATAAAATCGTCAACAAGTTGCCTCCTTTGGTCAGTTTTGACACTGCTCCAAAGAGTACAATGAGCATTAAAATCTCCTACTGCAACAAATGGCTCCGGAAACTGATCTCTTAAATTTTCTAAGTGTTTAGTAGTAAAATGGGTGTGGGGTGGTGGCATATACAGTGAACAAATGGTGATAGTTTTCTGAGACAGAATGGTGGTGGCTACAGCCTCGTAATATGTATTCACTTGAACATTTGCGGTAGGAGGGCCGCCCTGCACGAATATAGCGACTCCTCCTGGCAATTGGCTGGAGTATTCGCGGTCCCTTCAGACAACGGTGAAACCTTTGAGAATTTGTCTATGTTTTGGACCAGGATTCGTTTTGCAGAAGGGTTGAAATCCGGGCCAGTTGGTACATAGTTGAAGGAAAAAACCAGTCAAAAACACAAAGGACAAGGGGAGAGGCTCACACCACAACGACTTGACTATCAACTGAGCTTTATTAGAAACGGCACAGTCCCAGCTAGGCTAGCAGAGCATGCGCAACCACATCATCGCTAATCGCATAGCAAGAAAAGACAAGATATCGCATCTATCGTCACAGACCTAGAAATGCAAATTCTTTTTCAAGCAAGCGCACCGAGATTGTACTAATGCAGTCGTCACCTAATACACTGATGTAGTACGCTTCCAGGATTTCTCGCTCTTCTTTGCCCTTGCCCCTACCAAGAATCGTTACATTGCTCAACAAAGGGTAACAGCCACATTCGTTGCAATGGCGAGGCAAGTTCGCACCGTTATCTGACCCCAGGATGGAGTGGGGCTCACGCAGGCGGTCATTAATACATTGACCGGTTTGGTTTATGTAAAATTTTTCGCATGGTAGAGGGAACTTATACACAACCCCTGCGATACATGCCGTAAAACGCTTTTCATGCTGCGTTGTGCAAACGCGGTTCCTTGCCCTGTCTTGAGAAATGCGCAAGCACAGACCCGAAAGCTTGCAAGGGGCAGAAAACACAACACTTACTCCCTGTGGCGGCAACCTTTTTGATGTTGTGGCTCACTTTATGCACATACGGCATGACTTCAAGTTTCCTACGTTCAGTTGCCCCAACATGTGCCAGCTTCGCACGTTCCTTCTTTAGCCTCTGAAGCAGCGATGCAGCCACCGCTTTCATAAAGGCTGAGAGAACCGTGTGGCTTCTAAAGTATTTTTAGTACTTTTAGAGCTTTTACCTAATGACACTCTGCCCGCAGCAGTAGAGGACGCATTGACTGCTTTTACAGCTTCTTCACGCACTCTTAATTTCACTGATGAATTTCCTAGCAATAATTCTATCAGGTTCCTAGAACTGCAACTAACATTCTTTGATGACGGGCATTTATGCTGGATGTTTTCACCTAGAGGCAAGAAAGCGCTTTAACCATTTAGGTCTGCACATTCGAAGATTGTAAAAAGAGGGAATGCAATTAATTGTTTCCACAATGCACTCGAAAGAAGCTGTCACCACGCTATTAAAAGTAGCTTTGATGAGCAATTCCAACGTTTAGAAGCCACAGGGTTCCCTCAGCCTTTTTGAAACCGGTGGCTGAATCGCTGCTTCAGAGGCTAAAGAAGGAACGTACGAAGCTGGCACATGTTGGGGCGACTGAACGTAGGAAACTTGAAGTCATGCCGTATGTGCATAAAGTGAGCCACAACATCAAAAAGGTTGCCGCCACAGGGAGTAAGTGTTGTGTTTTCTGCCCCTTGCAAGCTTTCGGGTCTGTGCTTGCGCATTTCTCAAGACAGGGCAAGGAACCGCGTTTGCACAACGCAGCATGAAAAGCGTTTTACGGCATGTATCGCAGGGGTTGTGTATAAGTTCCCTCTACCATGCGAAAGATTTTACATAAACCAAACCGGTCAATGTATTAATGACCGCCTGCGTGAGCCCCACTCCATCCTGGCGTCAGATAACGGTGCGAACTTGCCTCACCATTGCAATGAATGTGGCTGTTACCCTTTGTTTAGCAATGTAACGATTCTTGGTAGGGGCAAGGGCAAAGAAGAACGAGAAATCCTGGAAGCGTACTTCATCAGTTCATTAGGTGACGACTGCATTAGTACAACCTCGGTGCGCTTACTTTAAAAAGAATTTGTATTTCTAGGTCTGTTACGATAGATACGACATCTTGTCTTTTCATGCTCTGTGAATAGCGATGGTGTTGTTGCGCATGCTCTGCTGGCGTTGCTGGGACTATGCCGTTTCTAATAAAGCTCAGTTGATAGTCCAGTCGTTGTGGTGGGAACCTGTCCTCTTGTCCTTTGTGTTTTTGACTGGTTTTTATCCTTCAAGATTCCTTTGTTGAAGATACACTGCAACTGTCGAAAAAAATGTTGATGTATTTGATGTCACCTTTATTGTGTATGAGACGTCTGCAATTCCAATGTACAGGCTCGTCCACTCATAGGGTGAACACGGCTGACCATGGCCGCGCTCCGCGGGGCGCCAGTGCGTCCGGTGCGGCGGCGCATCGAAGCGAAGCGGCGCAGGCGCACACGGACCTGGGGGAGGTGCTTCGCGTCGTCTGCTACAGCGCTGGAGCACGCCCCTCTTGCTTTGCAGGGAAGCAAGAGCGGCGCGCCAGCGACCGACGGCCCGAGACGCGCCGCGGGAGAGCGAATTTCACTCACTGTAGCCTATTGCGGTTGCCATTGCCTGCAGCCGAGCGAACAGCGTGTGTATTCACCGTCACTACCTGAATTAAACTCATAATCTGAAACAAGGTTCTCAGCATATAAACGAGTTAGCCTTTACTCGGGAAAACATGAGGGTTAAAGAATAAAACGTTATTTTTTGCGCTGTATGTATTAGGCTGGTACAATTTTCTTTTTTCCTGCAGCAGCTGTTGGTGCCGTATCGGGAGATCCCATCAGGCGCGCTTTTCTTGATTGAGGTGATAACGTGATGAGCGTAGAGCTCAGTTTCGTGAATCGCTTGATGCCGTATCAAATTTTATTAAAGGACTTCAGAAAATGACCAGTACCCCTCATACATTTCACAGGAAATTAGGGAGCGATGGTTCAATGGCGCATATATTTTCTTAATTTGTTTGTAATTTATTTCCCCATTAAGCAAGGCAAAATAAAGACAATACTTCGCCAGAAGTGATCTCAGCATCTCCGCGGCGCTCTGTTAATGCCATGTTATAGTCGCTCGCAAATTTTCGTGGATCACTTTATGCGATGTAGGACACTGCTCTGTCCGGCATAGGAACTGATTTCTGCGATTAGAGGGCACTAATATTACTCCCCATATTCATCTTTCTGGATGCGGCAAGAGCAGCACATCTCATTTTCGTTATCATCACTCGATGTCAGTCTCTCGCCGAACAGTGCAGGTCTGTTGTCGCACGGCTGATGCGGAAAGTCGCATTCTCAGTTAGCGGAATCTATGATGATTTCTTTGATTACATTAATAAACCGGTGTTAAACAAGTGACACTACGCTTTCTTTTCTGAGTCCCGAAGTGTTTCCTTTCTAGCGTATATTAAGTTGTATTCTCTGCGGAAGAAGCAACAAAGAGAATTCAAGTGAAGGAGGGAAGAAACGAGTGACATATATTTACAAAAACATTTCTGCGAAGTCACACACGGAAGAATACGTTGACGAAAAGACGTGGAGTAGTTGCATGTAGAAGGAGAAATATTTTCGGCCTGAAAAGGAACGTATTGAAGTCTCCATCTCTATTGAAGAGGATGCTTGTGAGGGTGTCTTTCACCGCGTAAAAAAGTGCTGGGGTGGGAAAAAATGTACAAACCGAAGTTGAAATAAGGAGAAAAGCGATGGGGTTCTTGCGCGTCGTTGGTATGATTCCTGCGCCCAGATCTTTGTTCCAGACGTTGTCGCGTCTTTGCGGAGCAGCTTTCCTTCAATCCGTAGTGCTTTCAGTAGCGGATAGCTTCACCACGCGCGGCGATGATAGCTCACATTCGGTTTGGCAGCGAGCTGTATAAGCTACGACAAAAGCAAGCGTCCGACCTGAGCCGCTCCCACTCCTCTTCCACAGCTGTCCAAAGCGCGTCCGCTGATATGGCGCGGAGCTGTCGGCGTGCCATGGCAAGCTTTATTCTGCCCCAAACATTCTCTATAATGTTGATGTCGGGCGATTGTTGTGGCCAGTCGAGAACTGCCACCTCACGGTCGTCCAAGTAGGCACCGACCTTTCTCGCTTTATGAATTAGTGAGTTGTCGTGCTGGAGGATAAAATCATTGTCCGGGAATGGTCCAACGACTAGGAATGGCAGCAGCACATCGTCCAGGATGGAGCAGTACGAGTTGGCATTGAAGCGGCCCTGGATTCGTACAAGAGGTCCGAGGCCTTCGGCTGTTACAATGCCCCAGCAACTGACAGCAGAGCGGTCGCTGGCTGCGACCCGCTGGATGAACTCCGGCGTATACCTACAAAAAATAAAATTTTTTATTGTCTTCTTTGACCAAGCAGATGCCAAGTCTAGTCTATGAGGAACAGGCACAAAAAATATTTAACATCCTAGGGTGTTTTCTTTTTCTTTTTTTTTTGAAGGCACTAACAGGCTCAAACGCTTTCGAGCTCTTCATCAAATGTAATGCCACCGGTGCCTTTCCTTTGTCATCCCATTTGTTATTACGAAATAGATATGAAAGCAATAAAATAAGACCCCCGTGCCATCACATCTCATTTCATTTTTGATCACAAATTACAATATGGCGCTCGACTACTGATCCGAAGCTTGCGGGATCGAATCATTGCCGTGGCGGTCGCGTTAAAATAGAGATGAAATGTAAAGACGCCCTTCATCTGCACGATGTCAGAACACGTTAAAGACGCGGAGATGGTCTATGCTTTTCCAGAGGCCTGTACTGCGGCGTCCCTCATGGCCTATGTCGCATCAAGACGTCAACTCCAAAATACCAGCACCAACACAGATCACGATGTATGCCTATGCAGCTCGAGGCAAGAAATACGTTCGTTCTTGTACCCGGCATAACGCCAATACATAGCAAACCGTGTTTGGTTTAAAAAATTTATAAAATTATTTGAAATGAACTAAATACGGGTTAAAAGAACGTATCTGATACGGGACGAAACGCAAAATTTGTTTTGCTGACAGCATGTGTCACCAGATCCCATTTATCCGCCCAATACGTCCTTTAAAACACGGCCACAAAAGCGCAACATCAATTATGATTAAAATCCTCACTATTACCCAAATTTTACGAATATTGTAAGAAGATATCGATATATTTCTTTCCATATCTCTACCGAATCAAAGTTCATGCGTACTTTAGAGTTCATGCTAAATATGCTTACCGAAAGTTGCCAGGGCGCAAAACTCGCTCCCTCTGGTCCCATCTCGTTGTAAATGTAGACTCGTCTGTAAAGACGACTTTTCTTCATTCGTCCTCAGACCACTGTTGATGCTGCAGGGCGAACTGTATGCGCTTTTCTTTGTTTGCCGCACTCACAATTGGCTTTTGCGCCGCCGTTCTACTCTTGAGACCAGCCGCGTAGAGGCGACGCTTAATGGTCGTGTCGGAGACGCCCCCCAGCCTGAGGTTGTTCTTAATTTCTCGAACAGTTGAGGTGGGGTCGTCAGCCGCCGCCGCTACAATGGCCATGTCTTCGTCTTCCGTGGTCATTTTGGGTCGGGCTTTACGGGGTGCGTCCGCAATTCTTCCTTCCTATTTGTACGCTTGTACAATGCGGTTCACAGTTTTAAGTGGTCGATTGGTCATCTCCGATATAACTCTTTGTGAACAGTTCTTCAGGCATAGACCTACAATGCGCCGTCTTTCATTTTCCGGCACCCGCGACATTGCTAGTTTTCCGAAAGTGCATCGGGAAATGAAATGGTCCTGCACTGGTAAAGCGTCTTTGTCGCCGAGGGGGCGCGGGAATCAGCAAGGGAATAAAAAGCAAGCTGTTTTCTTGAGCTGATAGCGCGATGGTCATGCAAGCCGACAGAAATTCGCTCAGTGGAAACACGTCATCTGTTTGGCGCTTTGACGAACCATCCGAGAATCTTTCACTTGTAAGGGACTAGGCACCTATTTGACCAGTCATTGGCAGCAGCGAACTGGCATCGTAAGCTGATAAGAGAGGGTAGCAAAACTCTGCGATCACGGACCGCCAGCAGATTACAGCAGCGGAGACAGTTTTTTGGTAGAGCCAATATTCAATAAAACCTGTTGCTGGGCTACTTGATTCATTGTTAAAGGTAAAGGGTTACAGCGCAAAATAAGCACGAACAAACACATAGACAATAAGCAGGAAGGGCGCTGTACTGACATGCGCTCCTAACATGGCGCTGACATTCTCCTGACAGGCGCTGACGGGCCACATGACAGTGGTCGTCCTGTCCATTGTCTATCTGTGAGTTCGTGCTTATTTTGTACTCTAACATTTTACTATTATTGATAAAATGCAATAGCGCATGTGTGCTCTGCGATAGAAGTGCACGTTAAGAAGCCCCCGGAAGGTTTAAATTAACCCGGGAATTCAGCGGTAGCCAAGTATGACCATTCTCCGTCTATGCCGAAGGTGCGGGACTCTATCCGGCACCGACCGAGCTCCAATAGGTACAGGCGCTCCGCTCACCTGCTGTTTGGCTTCCCTGGGGTGGAATGCTTGGACAATGAGTCTTCGACTGCACATTGTGCAAAATAAAACCATCATGTGCTATGGCGCGCCTTGGCTGCGCAGCCTTGCCTCGCCCCCCTCCCGCCGCGCGCCTCCAAACAAAAAATTCCTCGTAATACCAAATTAAACCGCAGTTGTCCATTACGGCGTAACGCAGAGCCCATGTGTCGATTCGGCGCTTAATCCCTAACATTTACAAACTATTCTATTTTACAAGAATAATTATATGACGTTTTCCGACGGTGATGCCAAATGAACTGCAACCGAATAACAATTGTATTATCCTGCCAAACTCCAACCACCTATTCAAAACGGACAGAAACCGCATTTTCATGCTGCGTGGAATGACCCAAGTAGTGTAAAACAAATGGCAGCGCCACCTATTTTACACCCGCTTTTTACTCCATCTTATATATCTTCGCGCACTGAGAAAAGCTTCAAAGCAGCGATTCCGCACTGTCAAACCAGCCTTTGTTTTAATTCATGTATTCCTCTTACTACAAACGACTGGAACAACCTCCCTGCCTCCATCTCTACTATCACCGACGTCGGCAAGTTGAAGAAAGTTATCGCTGATTTTGTATGCGCCTCCTTTCTGTAATGCCTGGGTGCCTTGAGAATATTGAAAATAAATAAATAAATATTCAAATAATTGATTGGCGATTCCGCTAACTGAGAATGCGACTTTCCGCATCAGCCGTGCGACAACAGACCTGCACTGTTCGGCGAGAGACTGACATCGAGTGATGATAACGAAAATGAGATGTGCTGCTCTTGCCGCATCCAGAAAGATGAATATGGGGAGTAATATTAGTGCCCTCTAATCGCAGAAATCAGTTCCTATGCCGGACAGAGCAGTGTCCTACATCGCGTAAAGTGATCCACGAAAATTTGCGAGCGACTATAACATGGCATTAACAGAGCGCCGCGGAGATGCTGAGATCACTTCTGGCGAAGTATTGTCTTTATTTTGCCTTGCTTAATGGGGAAATCAATTACAAACAAATTAAGAAAATATATGCGCCATTGAACCATCGCTCCCTAATTTCCTGTGAAATGTATGAGGGGTACTGGTCATTTTCTGAAGTCCTTTAATAAAATTTGATACGGCATCAAGCGATTCACGAAACTGAGCTCTACGCTCATCACGTTATCACCTCAATCAAGAAAAGCGCGCCTGATGGGATCTCCCGATACGGCACCAACAGCTGCGGCAGGAAAAAAGAAAATTGTACCAGCCTAATACATACAGCGCAAAAAATAACGTTTTATTCTTTAACCCTCATGTTTTCCCGAGTAAAGGCTAACTCGTTTATATGCTGAGAACCTTGTTTCAGATTATGAGTTTAATTCAGGTAGTGACGGTGAATAAACACGCTGTTCGCTCGGCTGCAGGCAATGGCAACCGCAATAGGCTACAGTGAGTGAAATTCGCTCTCCCGCGGTGCATCTCGGGCCGTCGGTCGCTGGCGCGCCGCTCTTGCTTCCCTGCAAAGCAAGAGGGGCGTGCTCCAGCGCTGTAGCAGACGACGCGAAGCACCTCCCCCAGGTCCGTGTGCGCCTGCGCCGCTTCGCTTCGATGCGCCGCCGCACCGGACGCACTGGCGCCCCGCGGAGCGCGGCCATGGTCAGCCGTGTTCAGAGTGGACGAGCCTGTACAATGAAAGCCATGGCTGTAATATGAAAATTGTACTGCTGTGTGAGAACTAAAAATTAAAGGTGGCATGCGAGAGGGAACAATACACGTTTGATGCACGGTAACCAATCAGGTTACCTGCCCCTTTTTCGCTGCAGTTACAAGAAGCTTGTCCTTAGAGCGCTCAGAAGAACGCTTTTCCTTTTGCATCAATGACGCCGGGATTTTGGTATCAAGCTCCATCGCCTTCTCTGAGGTGCTGGATGATCGACAGCCAGGTACCGAGACACGCGTTCCGGGCTTTGGCGTTCGGTTTAGTCTTGCAACCAGCGGAACAGCTGTCTGTTCCGCTGGTTGGATCCATCACCACCACTAGTTCTGCTCCAACACCATCTTGGATGATGTTGGAGCAGAACTAGCCGCTGCCTCCAAGGGGCCGGATGGAGTTGCTACGGGACCACTGACTGTGACCCCTGTAGACACCTGAGATCAATGTGGTGCTGACCCCTGCCACACCACAATGGCGTAGCTTATTTGAGGTAAGAGTGAAAGCCCCTTCCTCGCATGGATAAATGAAATCTTCTCTTTTACTGTGAGAGCAATCACCTCCTTCTCCTTCCAACAGGGACATGATCGCGAAAATGCTGGATGATCCCATTTGCAGTTCACACAGCATGGGGTGATCCCCTTTGCAGTTTACGCAGCATGGGGAAGCGTTACAGATTTCAGATGAATGGTCATTGGCACTGCATTTCGCGCATGTTTCTTTGCCTCTACATGATTGTGATGCATGGCTGAAACTCTGGTATTGAAACACTGCCTTGGGTTCGATATGTATGGTCTGACATTGATCTTCAGATATCCTGCATTGAGATAAGTGGGGAGAATGCTATTACGAAATGTAAGAATCAAATGTTTGGTGGCGAGTTCTTCATTGTTTATTCGGATTGTAATTCTTCGAACTTTGATGAGATCTTGTTCTTGGAACCCCTAGAGAAGTTCGTCGTCACTCAAGCTGAGAAAACGTTCCTCTGAGATAACGCCCCTACAAGTCTTTAATGAGCGATAGGCAAAAATCGTGACTGGTTTTACCAATACTGGCAAGTTCGGATAGTTTCGCACTTGTCTTTTTGTTCCTCAATTCTATTAACGCGTCTCCGCTGGTCATTTTGGAGGCATTGTATTCTTTCTCAATTTTTTCTAGGATTCATTTCGCCCCCAAGAAAGGGGATAGCTTACGCATACTTGTTGTTCCAGAATTATGCAAGACGTGGTAACGTGGACAGTTGTCTAGGTCGGTTCGGAGGGTAAATTGAAAAGGTGCATCGGTGCGACCTCTTTTCAGACGCCGATCTGAAAGTAGAGGGAAGCTTCTGCCATAACATGGTTTCAAATTTTGGTGGCGGTGGTAGCCACCCACCACGGAGCGCAACAAGGGGACGCTGCAGGTTCCCAGAAACCTGCAGACGGCAGTCATGTAATGCCACTATAACCTAATGCACATACCCAAGACTGGATAAATTACACACGGTTAACCCTTGCCGCCAGGCAATTCGGAAGTAAGAAGTAAAAAGAAGAGAGGAAGGGGGATGAAAAGGCTAGTGAGAAAGACGGAGATTGAAGAAGAGGACAGGAACAGTCGACTGCCGGTTTACTCCTGGTGGGTCAGTCTGCTGGTGCGGTCTATGTGAAGCAGAGGGCGAAGAAGTGTTTTGCCTCTGACGGGGAACATTAAATAAACACCCAGCATTGGCTTAACCGCCAGGATCGCCTTTTCCCCAGATACGGCTAAGCCGCGCACGGCTACACGCGGGAGGGTCCAACCCTCACGTTCTCGAGTACGTGGCGTCGCAACACACCAAATGCCGGCTGACGCTTAAGCCACTACGGAAGGTTACGGCTGTGTACCTGTAATGATTCTTGCGTTGCTCTGCCTAGGTGGCGAATCTAATCTGGACGGTCCACAGGGCAGCAATGTTCGGCTGCTGAGGTATCCACGGCACGTGCACATCTTCCAACTACGTAACTGAACTTCAGCTACAGCGTTCCCAATCTACCGACAAGAAACTCTACAAAAAGGCCATCGCTTCCCTTTGCTCATCATTTGTGTAGCAGTGGTAACGGCTGTGTGCAAGTACTGATCCTTGTGTTGCTTCGTCTAGGTGGCGAATCTAATCTGCACGGTCCACTGGGCCGCACTGTTAGCCTGCTGCCGTATGCACGGCGCATGCACATATTACAACTACGCCATTGAACTTCAGCTGCTGTGCCCGCAATCTACCGGACACCCGCCGTGGTTGCTTAGTGGCTATGGTCTTGGGCTGCTAAGCACGAGGTCGCGGGATCAAATCCCGGCCACGGCGGCCGCATTTCGATGGGGGCGAAATGCGAAAACACCCGTGTACTTAAATTTAGGTGCACGTTGAAGAACCCCGGGTGGTCGAAATTTCCGGAGTCCCCCCCCCCCTACGGCATGCCTCATAATCAGAAAGTGGTTTTGGCACGTAAAACCCCATAATTTCAATCTACCGGACAAGAAACTCTACAAAAAGGCCATCGCTTCCCTTTGCTCATCATTTGGGTAGCAGTGACTGTGGCTGTGTGCAAGTACTTATCCTTGTGTTGCTTCGTCTAGGTGGTGATCGAATCTAATCTGCACGGTCCACTGGGCTGCACTGTTAGACTGCTACCGTATCCGCGGCACATATTACAACTACCCCATTGAACTTCAGCTACTGCGTTCGCCATATACCGTACAAGAAACTATAAAAAACGCCATCTTTTCCCGTTGCTCGTTATTGAGGTAGTAGTGGTTGCGACTGTGTGCAGGTATTGATCCTTGTGATGCTTCGTCTAGGTGGAGAATCTTATCTGTACGGTCTACTGGGCAGCACTCTAAGGCTGCTGCCGTATCCACGGCACGTGCACACCTTGTAATTGCATCACTGAACTTCAGCTTGTGCGTTCGCCATCTACCCGACAAGAAGCTCTACAAAAAGGTCATCGCTTCCCGTTGCTTGTGATTTCGGCAGCAGTGGTTGCGGCTGTGTACAAGTACTGATCCTTGTGTTGCTGCGTCTAGGTGGCGAATTGAACCTGCACGGCCTTCTGGGCAGCACTCTTAGGCTGCCGCCGTATCCACTTCACGAGCACATCTCCACCTACGTCAATAAATTTCCGCTACTGCGACCACAAATACTGTGACCAAAAAGGAATGCCTCACCTTCAATTGGCTGCAGCTAAACTGAACCCTTACCTATGCTACTTAACCTACACTAGCCGGTTGCTGTCAAGAGCAGAAGGCAATTATTCTGCGACCGAAAAGGAATGCCTCGCCATCATTTGGGCTACAGCTAAATTCCACCCTTACCTATGCTACTTAACCTACACTAGCCGGTTGCTGTCAAGAGCAGAAGGCAATTATTCTGCGATCGAAAAGGGTTGCCTCGCCATCATTTGGGCTACAGCAAAATTCCGCCCTTACGTATGCTACTTAACCTACACAAGCTGTTGCTGTCAAAAGCGGAAGGCAATTATTCTGCGACCGAAAAGGAATGCCTCGCCACCATTTGGGCTACAGCAAAATTCCGCCATTTCCTACGCTACTTACCCTACGCTAGCCGGTTGCTGTAAAAAGCGGAAAAGCAATTATTCTGCGTCCTAAAAGGCATGCCTCGCCGTCATTTAGGGTGCAGCGAAATCCCGCCCTTACCCATGCTATCCTATTGGAAAATCCTATTTAAATTCAAACTGGGTTATGCAAGTTTAAACTGGATTTGACAAGGACCAGTTTATCAACAAACATGTATAAACAGGACCAGTTTACACACGAACGGATCTGAACGGGGTCCCGTTTGGCATGCGAACAGGCTTAGGCATGTCCCGTTTACGCAGAAATAGGTCTTAACAGGGGCCCTGTTTGCAACTAAACTGGCTTATACTGGACGCACTAGCACCATTGAGGGGCGCCTGTTTGACACAAAAGATGGTTTAATCTGGAGTTTGTTGCTACCATACCAGATGTTATCATGCATACCAGTTTAATGCTTGAACAGAACTGGGGAGGAACTTTTTTTTCGCTATCGAGACAATTTAGCCCCTAGTGCTAAATTGGGGCCATTCTCAAGCTCTACCCGCCGTGGTTGCTCAGTGGCTATGGTGTTAGGCTGCTGAGCACAAGGTCGCGGGATCCAACCCCGGCCATGGCCGCCGCATTTCGATGGGGGCGAAATGCGAAAACACCTGTGTACTTAGATTTAGGTGCACGTTATAGAACCCCATGTGGTCGAAATTTCCGGAGCCCTGCACTACGGCGTGCCTCATAATCAGAAAGTGGTTTTGGCATGTAAAACCCCATAATTAAATTTAATTCTTTTCTCAAGCTCTACAGAACTTACGTGACCAATGGCTGGTATTGTAGCTTTTATTAAAGCTACATGCACGCACACATACGCACAAACAAAACGATTTCGCAAGCCGTGTCCTTTATTAACACGTAGGCTTTTGAAAAGCGCTGACCTACTAACGACGCATACAGCATGCGGTCGCGCATGCACGCACGCACACACGTGCAAACAACGCAAGCCGTGTACGAAAGCGCCGGCGACAGACAGTATGGACGTTCATACCGGTGTCACACGAACATTTTTGATCGTGGTCAAGCCCGATCCGGATCGTGATTCTCGACCTCAATTGGCTCCCGCGCGCAGCTTGCGCAAAGGAGCCAATCACAAACGAGAAATTCGATCCGGATCGGGCCTGATCGCGATCAAAAGTGCGTCGTGTGACACCAGTAGAGTACCAACTCGTTCTCAATAAAGTAAGAAATCAAGCCACCGTGGCAGCAACGTCCGATTCATGGCGGGCACTACTCATGAATAGTACACACCCGAAGAACGACACACAAAAACAAGGCGAAACAATGGGTCGATGACACTGCTCTAGTCCAAATGTGTCGTTAATTACGCCGCAGAAAAACAGGAACACCTCGGAACATTCACAAACCAAACTGCCATATTCTGTGAATTTCAAACTGATTCCCGGTCCTGAGATATCTATACAGCCGCTACGCAGATTGTTGTCCTCTCTCTCTTTAAAGCAACGTTGCTAAAACATGCCGTACACGACGCTGTACAACTCGCATAACATCGTTATACTACGCCGTCACCATCCATGAGATCAACTAAAGCATGGTCGCTTTCGGTGGCGGCCGACAGGAGGCGGACCCGGTAGCGCCTGTAAAGTTACAGATGATATTATTTTCCCGTCTTCAGCTGTCGCTACATGTGAGTGCGTGCTGCATTGAAGCCAGTCGATGTGATTGTTTAATCGTGTGTACGCTGTGCCGAGAGAAATTGTGCTGTATTTTGCATGCATTAAGAGTCACAAAACCCCTGGGACCGCGTAATGTAGCTCGCAGCATCTTTCGTGTGGTGCGCCGATGACGAATGTTGTAGTTATGGCCCTTCGCGCTTTTTTTGTTGCCGGCTCATGAAAAGCCCTCTGTCTTAAGAATCTCCTCCTCGGGCACTCTCGCATCCTATCACAGTGTACGGAAGAATTTCGTGAAAGTTGTGCTATTACGTGCTGCAGTTGATCCGCAATTCAACAGTGTTTACGCCGGAAGGACCGTCGGTGCAGCCGATGCCGCAGCGCCTGTGACACTAAGGATAGTTTCCGGAGTACGCCTAGAAAGGTAAATCCGGCGCTAGTGCGCATTCTCGTAGTCTATGGTTCGTGAATTGTGCGTTCTTGTACGGATCCCAAGATAATTCGTAAAGCAACAAAAATGATTATTGTGCTTTTCAAATGTTCGTTCTTCATGTCGCAGTGCAGATGTAGCAAAAATTTGCATGGAAATTGCCCTAAAACATATTGATGTTGCCAACAGCTTCATCTATGGTTTATTCGCTTTCTCCTATAAAGCACGCTAGCGCGGTTGATTCTTTGATCTAAATGGGCGCAAGAATTCAAGCAAGAAGAGTTACTGTTTGTGTACATAATTTTTCATTGAGAAATTATATAGGCATTTTTAGAAGTAGTACGTCGATTTGTCGTCTTCACAGCTAACAGCTGCGCAAGATAGCACCTGATTGCTGTGTCGACGCATGGCTAGTATTTTAGCCTGTATGCAAATTATTCTGTTTATAGAGTGTCGTCAGACAGCGTGTATTAGTGCTCTGCGTGTTTCAGTGTATGTGTAAAAGGTTCTGATCTTGCAGAGGAGCCGAAATTACAATAGCAATGTTTCTTTTTAATCGAAAAATTTTTCTCTTTTCTGTATTGTCTCTCCTGAAAAAAAAACTTCTGTTGTAATTTTGAGCACATCGTCCTTTGGGACAGTGCGTTGTTCCGCCGCATCAACAAATTACGTTTTGGAAAGCTTTTCATGTGCTAAGGAATTTTCTTGATAGTACAATTCACATTTCACTTTATACTGACGTACGTTTGTGTGAAGCATTTCATACTAAATTCATGTTTGCTGCAGTTCGATTTGCGCGATGTAACAATCGCATATTTGCACAACCGAATGCAGCTTCATGTAACTGGTTCTACGACACTTTTGAAAATGTAACGTGATCTTGTTATATCACAAGTTTGCAGTTTCAGCAGGGATTGCAATAAATTAAACATTTCTTATTTTTTAGGGATGTCAAAATTTTGGGAACCAGAGGCACCTGTACATACACACCTGTGGCACTTCTGCAGCCTCAACAGCACGGCAAAGTATCTGATTGGCATGCTGCGACAACGTGCGTACAAAGCAGTCGCTGCCACTTGCACGAGCTGTAGGTTTTGTTGGTATCATTCATACTTGGCAACTCTCCTGAAAGTTTCATGGGTTTACAAATGTGGGCTCATTTTACAATTTTATGAATGCCACTTTAAAAATAGAATGAAGTTCTGTTGGTTAAGATGTTTTAAAGCTGTTGAGAGATGGGTGGCATGACATTGTTAAAATGCATGTCAAAAATTAATTGTAATGATACTTGTACTGCTTTATTATTATTAACACAAGAGGGGCATTTGCTTTAGGGAAGTTTGGTCAGATAAATTTCTGAAGCAGCTTAAAGCAGCAACAGCAAAAACACAGAAAAAGCTCTGTAATCGAAAAAAACAATGTTGTCAGTTTCCGGTCTCAAGTTCGCTGCTGCTTTTTGTGCTGCACGTCAAGTTAAATAATGGTTAATAATGTGTGTGTGTATGCAACAATATGCTTTAAAAATGTGTGCTATCTGCCCAACAAAGAATTTAGTGTCTGCAGGCAGCATTTTTACAAATTATAATGTTCACAGGTTGGCAGGTATGACATAATATGCAACACTTTTGCTGTAGATGCCATATTCATAACTTCCATTTTCCGGCTACTTGAATCGTATATAGAATTCGGCCCACCTTCAATTTGATCAAGTTACATAGGTACCCCCTCCGAGTTAACTATATTTAGGGGCTATTGTAGATATGCATGATATATGTACTCACTTTATTGTGGCAGATATTTTAGGGACTGTTCTGTGAGGCATGCGTATCCTTTTACCTTTGTGCCTTGCTACAGGTTGCCCGACAAAAGCAGAAAGGCTTTGCCCACCTTTATTACAATGATTTCATGTAGACTTCAAAGATCTGTGCCCACACAGACTCTGTGTTCCTAATTACATTTTCCTAAGTATTCGCTATTGTGTATTAGATGTTTTGCTCTGTTTTTTTTTTGGAGGGGGTATTCATTCCTATGATACTACAGAGAAAGGGTCCTCATAACAAAAAGCCACGAAAGGTGGCTTAAAACTGTACGAAGCCTGGAATTAAACATTCCATCTCCAAAAGCACTACCAGTGATAAAACATTTCTAATTGCTTTTTTATAAGCTAGCTGCCAGATACATAGTCCCATTATGAGAGAATGTTTTTTTTTTCTTTTGTCTGACTTGTTTTGTTGAATGTTGTCCTTGTTCTGAATTGGCTTTCTTGCAACCTCACGCAGTACTCTAGCTGCAGCCTATGAGCTATGTGTATAATGAATAAGTAAATTCCTGAAGCATGCAACAAACCACGCAGCATAACATTTAAATGTTGCCAGCTTATAATGGAGCTTGAGGCTGATCTCTTCAGATGTCAAAAAAAAATTCCAGGTTATGAAAATGTGGTCCCACAAATTTCTGGTTACGCATGTCAGTCGGCCTGTTGCAGTGGTCACAAGTGAGAACGTAACCGAAAGCTGGGCATGCTCGGCCCTTTTGCATGTGACACAGGATAAAGCTTCAACTCTGCTATTGCTTCTCTTATAACAGGAGCATCCTTATCACCTTCCCTCTTACTATTCTGTCAAATTGTCAATATGCATGACTAATACAGACTTGGTTATGAGGTTGACTGCTGAACTTGCCTTACCTGTGCCTGAATAGATAGTGGTACCCTTGAAGCAATGCTGTACATTGCGCGCATGTTAATATAGTCAACTTAACATGTGCACTTGTCTGTGACATTCTTAAGGAAACAACGTTTTCTGCTGCGAATAATGTGTAACCAGTTCCCCCTAAAAAGGACCAGAAATATTTTTTCTCGTAACAAAAGTGGTTAGGCACGCCATGCTCAAGACATGATTTCTTATAAAATAGTACGATAGCGTGTTGTGCCAACCATGGTATTAAAAGTGGCCAACAAAGGTCATAACACGCTTTAATTTGACGAATAAAATGTGTGTGACAACCTAACTTCTAGGATTAGCCCCTTCTGGCGTAGAAACACCATTGTGGTACAAAGCCGGTTGCTGTCAAAAGCGGAAGGCACTTATTCTGCGACCGAAATGGACTGCCTCGCCTTCAATTGGGCTGCAGCGAAATTCAGTACTTACCTAAGCTACTTACCCTAAACTAGCCGGTTGTTGACAAAAGCGGAAGGCAATTATTCTGCGACCGAAAAGGAATGCCTTGCCATCATTTGGGCTACATCAAAATTCCGCCTTTACTTAAGCTACTTACCCTACGCTGTTCGGTCGCTGTCAAAAGCAAAAGCCAACCATTCTGCGACCGAAAAGGTATGCCCCACCATTATTCGGGCTACAGCGAAATTCCGCCCTTACCTATACTACTTACCCTACGCTATCCGGTTGCTGAAGGTAATTAAAGCGGAAGGTAATTATTCTGTTATCGAAAAGGAATGCCTCGCCATCATTTGGGCGGCAGCAAAATTCCGCTCTTTTCTTTGCTACTTACCCTACACTAGGCGGTTGCGGTCATAAGCGAGAGGCACTTATTCTGCGACCGAAACGGACTGCCTTGCCTTGAATTTGGCTGCAGCTAAATTCAGCCCTTAGCTATGCTACTTACCTTACACTAGCCAGTTGTTCACAAAAGCGGAATGCAATTATTATGCAACCTAAAAGGAATGCCTCGCCACCATTCGGGCCACAGTGAAATAATCCCTACCTACACTACTTACCCTACGCTAGCCGGTTGCTGTCGAAAGCGGAAAGCAATTCTTCTGCGACCTTAAAGGAATGCCTGGCCATCATTTGGGCTATAGCAAAATTCCGCCTTTACCTACGTGAATTACACTACGCTAGCCCATTGTTGTCAAAACTGGAATGCAATTATTCTGTGACCGAAAAAGGGTGCCTCCCCATAATTACGGTACAGCAAAATTCTGCCTTTACTTGCGCTACTTACGCTAGGTTTGCCGGTCGCTTTCAACAGCAATAGGCAAATATTCTGCGACGGAAAAGGAATGCCTCACCATCACTTGGGCTAGAGCGAAATTCCGGCCTTACCTACACTATATACCCTACGCTAGCCGGTTTCTGTCAAAAGTGGAAGGCAATTATTTCGCAACCGAAAAGGAATGCCTCGCCATCATTTGGGCTACATCAAAATTCCGCACTTACCTACGCTAGTTACCCTACGCTAGCCCGTTGCTGTCAAAAGCGGAAGGCAATTATTCTGCGAGCAAAACGGAATGCCTCGCCCTCGTTTAGGCTACAGGAAAATTCGCCTTTACCTATGCTACTTACCCTACGCCAGCCCGTTGCTGTCAAAACCTGAAGGCAATTATTCTGCGACCGAAAAGGAATGCCTCGCCATCATTTGGGCTAGAGTAAAATTCTGCCCTTACTCACCATACTTACCCTAGGCTAGCCGGTTACTGTCAAAAGCAATAGGGAAATATTCTGTGACCGGAAAGGAATGCCTCGCCATCATTTGGGCAACAGCGAAATTCCGCCCTTCCCTATGCTACTTACCCTACATAGCCGGTTGCGGTCAAAAGCGGAAGGCACTTATTCTGCGACCGAAACGGACTGCCTCGCCTCCAATTGTGCTGCAGCTAAATTCAGCCCTTACCGATGCTACTTACCCTACACTAGCCTGTTGTTGACAAAAGCGGAAGGCAATATTCTGCGACCTAAAAGGAATGGCTCGCCACCATTTGGGCCACAGCGAAATAATCCCTTACGTACACTACTTAGCCTACGCTATCCAGTCGCTATCAAAAGCGGAACGCAGTTATTCTGCGACCGAAAAGGAATGCCTCGCTGTCATTTGGGCTACAGCAGAATTCCGCCATTTACTATGCTACTCTCACTACGCTATCCCGTTGCTGTCAAAACCGGAAGGCAATTATTCTGCGACCGAGAAGGAATGCCTGGCCATTATTTGGGCTACAGTAAAATTCTGCCATTACTTACGCTACTTACCCTAGGCTAGTCGGTTGCTGTCAAAAGCAATAGGCAAATATTCTGCGACCGAAAAGGAATGCCTCGCCGTCATTTGGGCTTCAGCAAAATTCCGCCCTTACCTTCGCTACCTAGCTTACGCTATCCGGTTGCTGTCGAAAGCGGAAAGCAATTATTCTGCGACCGAAAAGCAATGTCTCGCCATAATTTGGGCTGCAGCAAACTTCCGCCCTTACCTACGCTACTTACACTACAGTAGCCCGTTGATGTCAAAAAGGGAAGGCAGTTATACTGCGACTGAAAAGGGATGCCACCCCATCATTTGGGTACAGCAAAATTCTGCCCTTACTTACGTTACTTGCGCTAGGCTTGCCGGTCGCTGTCAACAGCAATAGGCAAATATTCTGCGACCGAAAAGGAATGCCTCATTATCACTTTTGCTACAGCAAAATTCCGGCCTTTCCTACACTATATACTCCAGGCTAGCCGGTCGCTGTCAAAAGCGGAAGGCAATTATTCTATGATCGAAAAGGAATGCCTCGCCGCCATTTTGGCTTGAGCAATTCCCCCCTTAGCTACACGGCAGGCCGTTCAAAGTCGTCAGCTACCATCACGCGTTGTGGTAGCTGGCGAATTTAAAGGACCTTTCAAGAACAAAAATAACGTACAGCGCGAAGGACAAGGACTGCGATAGACGACATACACAGCGCTGAGTTCCAACAATATTTTACTGCGTTGCCACATCGTGCGTATATATACAAGAAAGGGCATGCCCAGAAAATGAAAGGCACTGACATGGGGTGTTCTAACGGCAAGTCACTGAATTAAGAGCATGGTCGCCTAAAAAAATTTAAGAAAACATTACGATTTCTATCTGTTTAGATACGTGACTTCACCAGGGGTCAGCGCGATAGAGGGGGCACTAACGCAAATACTACCAAGTTTTCTGATGAAATCAGCTTCCACAATTTCCCGGGTGAGCTGTGAGCTGTGTCTCGCTAAAACTTCAGTATCTTCAAAGAGGGGCACGCAGCCGCAGTCCCGGCAATGGATGCCCAAGTCGTCTATCGCAGTCCTTG
Source organism: Dermacentor variabilis (assembly GCF_050947875.1). Classification (NCBI taxonomy): domain Eukaryota; kingdom Metazoa; phylum Arthropoda; class Arachnida; order Ixodida; family Ixodidae; genus Dermacentor; species Dermacentor variabilis. The sequence continues at coordinate 41,435,455 of NW_027460291.1, forward strand.
TCCTTCGCGCTGTACGTTATTTTTGATCATGAATTACCAGCTAGCTCAAGCAACCACCGTAGTTCACCTTTCAAGAAGCCTGGCGCGGCGGAGCCTCACACTGCAAGAATATACCATCACTGTAATCTGCAAGTCCGGACGAAAACACTGTGATGCAGACTGCCCACCACGCACCCCGACTGTGCCGCCGCGGCAAGACCACGATGATAAGGACGCCTTGCATTGAATAATAAACGGGGAAGACTTCGATGAACAGCAAGGAGCAGACCCAGAGCTTAAAAGCATCGTCGAGTAAGGGAAGACCGACATTGTCCCTATGGCATATAGGCGACAATCGTCTTCGTTTTCGTTTCAAAACTAGCTATTCGCAAGGAACTTCTCACCAATGCACGCCATCTACCGCTTTGTTGCTCACTTAGCACTACGTCCAGAAGTGCTGCACGCCCTAAATGACGATCGGACCTGTCCACACTGTCGTGGATACAGGACAGGAACTACTGGCCACTCATGAACGCCGACGTCGACCATTACGTCAAGACATGCTGGGACCGTCAGCGACGGAAGACACCACCGACATGGCGAGCGGGATTACTACGGCCTATCGAGCCTCCTTGCCGACCATTTCAGCAGATCGGGAGCACTTGTTGGAGCCCTTTCGACGTCAACAACCGGAAAGAAGTGGATCATTGTGGCAACGAACTCACTCACCTACTTCGCTTAAACGAAAGCTCTGCCGAAAGGTAGCGCAGCCGAAGTGGCGAAATTCCTCGTCGAGAAAATCCTGATGCGACACGGCGCCCCAGAAGTCCCCATCACCGACAGAGGAACGGCCTTTATAGCAGAGCTTATCCAATCTATCCTGCAATACAGACAGTTAAGCCAAACGAAGACAACTGTCTACCACCCGCGGAAGAATGATCTTACGAAGCGCCTGAACAAAACCTCGCCGACATGCAGCAATGTACTTCGACCTCGAGCATAAGACGTTGGATGCCGTCCTGCCGTACGTAACCTTCGCTTACACACAGCAGTGCAAGAAACCACACAGATCACAGCGTTCAACCTTGATTACGGAAGGAACCCCACTACGAGTTGTGACGCCATGCTGCAACACGTCACCGAAGAAGAGAACGTCGACGTCGCCGCCTATCTCCAGCACTCTGAAGAAATCCGACAGCTCGCCCGCCTGCGCATCAAGCACCAGCAGAGGACCGGCACCTGGCACTACACTCTCCGACAACGTTACGAGCAATACCAGCCCGGCGATCGTGTTTGGGTTGGGACCCCGATACGCCGACTAGGACTCAGTGAGAAGCGTTTACACAGCTTTTTCGGACCCTACAAAATTATCCGACGCATTGGCCTATGAGGTCGTACCAGACGGCATTTCGCTATCACAGCGGCGCCGCTCAAGACTTAAAATAGTGCATGTTTCGCGCCTTAAGCCGTTCTGCGAGCGCTAACGAACTTTGGGACGTTGCATAGCGGAACTTTGGAGTTCCTTTGTTTGGACTGTGTTACGCTGTTTCTTTTTTGCTTTTGTTTTTCGCTCTCCTGGTATGTTAGTAACCTGGGGACGATGGTTTTTGAGAGATGGGAATTGACAAGTGCGCTGGTTTACCTTTTTCGGCTGACCGATTTTCACCGTCAAATGCTATCGCTCAGCGCGGGGCGCGACCGCATGAGTCGGAAGTTCCTCGAAAGTCGTCGGTTGTTCCATCTGCTGTCTGTTGTGAGCAAAGCTTGTGTAATCTAATTGCATGTGCGACGCGAATTGTGCAAGACTTTCTGGAAGACGCGCCGGCACAAGTGACTACACTGGAACCTTCGATGATCATGTATGAAAGCAGACGCGCTTGACCGGTAGATCAGTTTTTCGACGATCGCCGACTGTATTGGACGCTATCGTTGTGTTTTAAAAAATTAAATTAAAAAATGGGGTTTTACGTGCCAAAACCACTTTCTGATTATGAGGCACGCCGTAGTGGAGGATTCCGGAAATTTCAACCACCTGGGGATCTTTAACGTGCACCTAAATCTAAGTACACGGGTGGGCGAAATGCGGCCGCTATGGCCGGGATTCGATCCCGCGACCTCGTGCTCAGAAGCCCGACACCATAGCCACTGAGCAACCACGGCGGGTCATCGTTGTGTTTTAGTATTACTTGTTTTTGTGGGCACAGGTTCGCCCAATTAAACTTAGTTTCCGTATTTACATTTTGATACTGTGTTCTTTATCATAACTACATGACAAATGGACACTTCAGGCGAATATTTGCCGTCGGCGCCGCCTTCGCGGCGATGTTCCTTATAATAGTCCTACGGCGGTAACGCCATCGCCGCAGGACATTTGCTGTATATGCGAGGGAAAGCGCGAGAGGGAGCCGATGATTGCTGCTCAATCTGGGGATGGGAGGGAGAGAGGGAGGGGGCGGCGTTGTTGTCGTCCTGTAACAACTGGTTATTTAGCGACCCCGCGCAAGGGAACCCACAATCATGGCTGAATCTCGCGCGCGCAGGCAGAAAAGCAGGGAGGCAGCGCGGGAGGTAGGGTGGCGGCGTTCTACTCCGGAAGCAAGTGCCTACCTTGCGCGGCCGCGCGCGCCCAAGCGATGTGCAGACGGCTCATGGCTTTGCGCGTGCTCTGTTCTCGCCGCTCAGTTTGCGTTGAAGCGATACACAGCACGAAGGTCACTTCACTCGCTGCTGCTGCCGCGCTTCCTCACGTCAGCGTTTTGACAGCGAGTGTCCGTGGACATCGAGTGTGCGGTGTACATGTTTGTCTGTGTGGCCTGACACTGTTTGTGAATTTTGTTAGTAAGCGAATGTTTCCATGGTTATACAGCCGATAAAACTACCATCCTTACTTAGTATAGTCGCCTACGAATTCGCTGTCGCAATCGATGCTTAGCCTCTCGCGCGAAACAGCGACTTAAACAGACTTTTTAAAATATCACCTACTGCAGATATCATTAATCTAAATTTTTGACTGGGCTACGTTACCAGGCAGGTATTGCTTGGATTACGTAATGAAGCAAAATTAGACAGTATAATCAAAATAGATACAAATACGAGAAACATACTCCAGGCTTTAGAGTACAGCTATCAAGCGCCCTTTCCTCCATTGAGCGTTGGCTACCTCTCGCGTTGGCGTTACCTCTCGGCGTTCGCGTAACCTAGCGAACGAGCAGTGCGAAGGATGAAAGAGCTGACGCGCAGCGCAGCTGTGTGGGAGTAAAAAAGTAACCGCGAGAGCTCTGTTCGCTCTTGCGGGCGTCAGATCGAGGACAGCGGGAAGAGTTAAGCGGAGGAAGAGGTTACAGGGAAGGCATGAGGCGGAAATTGGAGTGGAGACTGCTGCCTTTGCGCTGCGTTGCCGGCGGCCAATGCATCCGCAGCCGCTTGCGCTATCTGATCTGCGCTGCCGATAGGAGGGGGGGGGGTGAACGGTGGCGTGAAATGGGAGGGCTACGCTCGTCCGCGATGTCAGCAGCTGAGGTCAGTCCTCGGTACCAGCGTGGGTGACATGGATCACTGCTCCTGCAAGGGGCGATGACGAGTGTTTACGAGTAAGGCTCGATGTGGATGCTCTCTTGGGTGTTGCTGCTGAAACCAGTGGCACAACTTCCCCGCGACGAGGGACCACTCTCATCGTTGTTGGAACGAAAGCAAGAGAAGAAACCATAGTAGCACGCAAGACGGGTTGTGTGGTGACCATGGCTACGATATGGCGCCAGAGTAGCGCGGGCCGTCTGTATGGAAACAAAGCGCTGTATGAGTGGTGGTATGTCTGCCGCTGCTGCTGTGAATCACGTCCACGCGCCATGCACGCGCTGCCTCTAGCGATCTCCCGATTAGTGAGGCCGTCGCGCCAGACTTCGCTCCGTTTGCAATGTGCAGCACGAGACTGATTGTCCGCGCCAGCTAAGCTACTCACTGCGCTCTCTCCCTTATATAAACCATGTACCTATACAATATTGTTATAAAATATAAGATATTGACACACGAAATGAAAACACGTATAGAGCTGCACTCAAGTTTCGCACTAGGATGTATCGTAATCGGTGAATTTTTTAGATATACAGAAAAAAAGGCAGTTAAGAATTATTTAAGACATGACAATGGCCAAAATCGCCACCGTGAGCTGTTCACAAAGGAGAATCATTTTGCAAATTTTCACAGCACTCAGCAAGCTACACAATAGGCTGCACCCTACCGGCATGTTGCACTGAGCATGTTGCACACAATTCGCATGATGCAATTATAAGGTGATAGGTGATGAAGTTGCACTTTTGCTGCTTGCAATGGTGCATCAAGTGGAGCAAGCATGCACAGAAACAATATGCTTGTAGCAAAGCTAAATGCTGAGTATAAAACTCAAATTTGTGCCTAATCAATGAAACAAAAAAGAAACGAAAGAGGTAACAATGAAAATATCGAATTGTGGTCATCGGCAACTCTGTACAGGAGTTATCTTGACGTTTTCGTTTTCAGAGATGGTGCCTCTTCTTGCTCAGAACAAAATTAAGCTTCTAGGATGAACACGAACACTCGACATTGACAAATGTTTGTTGATCACAGTTGCACTTACACATGTTCAATGTCTTCATGCTCTATGAAATCCTCTAATTATTCGTACTGAGAAAAACATTCGGTAAGCGGTTCTTTCCAGTCGTACCACGGCAGCTGCGAATCAAATGAGCGGAAGTGCCAAAGAAAGTTGCTGCTTGAGTAGGTAGTGCTCTTCGTGAACAGTGCCCCCTTCTCGTCACAGACGCGCAGCCCGCTTTTTGCGCACAAGCAACCTACACTTCGCATTGCACCTTTCTCAATATGGTGCGCATAGTCACACGCTAAGAGAGGCATGCGGAGCCACCTAAAGAAGAGCTTTATGATACCATAGGCTGACCTCTGGCCGATCTATTGGCTTATCCTCCGCATTGAGCTTTAAGAAAGGCAGCACAGTTCCCATCCGAGGGTTAGAAAGCGTATTTTTTTTTTCAGAAACACTCCGCCGGAACGTTATTAATCCCACTTGAAAGCTAGAATAGACTGTTCTATTGATATAGTCCTCTGATGAACAATTCCAAGCTGTAATACGTGAGAAGACTTTGTGTTGTACGGTGTGGCTGTTGTAACAAGCTTCTCAGACTAAAGAGCGAGCTGCGTGCTGCAGTGAAGATAAGTGTATTAATGAGATGCTTATCATTTTTTAAGCAGTGCTAACGTGCATCACGCAAATTGTGGGCTAGTTTTAAAGGCTCGGTTAAAGTTCAGTGTGTAAAAAATCATTAATGCCAAGTCATACTGCCATGTGTGATGCTTGGGCGAAGCAAAAAAAAAACTTGTGAATACACAGGATGCATTTGCAGAATTAAGTCTTCCGTCCGAGGCGAACCTCGAAATAATTGACAGCAGGCTCCTACACATGTGGGAAGCAAAGCGAGCCCTCCTTAAGAGATGGAAATGCCAAAGACACAATAAGGCGTTGCGCAAACGCATAGCACAGTTAGACAGAGGCATTGAAGAACACGCGCTTCAGGTATGCAGGGCACAATGGGAAGACACGTGCAACGGCCTCGAGAGGCAGATGACCGGAGCGAGCGCTTGGCGCCTTTTTAGACACCTATTAGATCCGGAGGAGACTCGGGCCGCTCAAGGCCACAAGACTCGTAGACTCGTAAGAGATTATAAAGGCGATAACTTCCTCGACGCAATACGTGACCGTTACTTTAAGAAGGCCGAAAGCATCCAGCACGCCGAGTACGACGGCGTCACAAACGAGAAACTGGACGCGGAATTTAGCGATTCGGAAATTCGGTTAGCCTTGTTCGAACTCAACACTCGATCGGCGCCCGGCCCAGACCGCGTTACCAACAAGACTCTCCGAAACCTAGACGACGAGTCAATCTCCCGACTCGCGGCCTACGTCAATGAGTGCTGGCGAGAGGGTTCCCTTCCCGAAGCGTGGAAACGGGCCCGCGTTATCATGATTCCTAAACCTGGCAAGCAAGTTACGCTCGATAATCTAAGACCGATTTCGCTTACGTCTTGCGTCGGCAAAGTCATGGAACACGCAGTTCTCACCCGCGTGACCGACTTTCTCGAAGATCATGACGCGTTCCCGCACACCATGCTAGGATTCCGCCGCAACCTCTCAGCACAGGACGTATTGCTTCAGCTTAAACACCAGATCGTTGACGACACTACCAGCTCCACTAAGGCAATTCTAGGCCTAGATATTAAAAAGGCGTTTGACAATGTTAAGCACGAAGCGATCTTAAAAACAATTAGAACATTAGGACTAGGCCAAAGAATGTATAATTACGTTAGAGATTTCCTCACAGGTAGGCGCGCATGCGTCGTCGTCGGCGACGAGGAATCACCGGAATTTGAGACGGGTCCGTGCGGCACGCCGCAAGGGTCCGTCATATCACCATTACTATTTAATTTAGTTCTACTCGGTCTACCCGAGAAATTAACAGAAGTAGAAGGATTACATCACAGTCTCTACGCGGATGACATCACTATCTGGGTTCCCGGAGGAGGATGTGACGGTCACGTCGAGCAAACGCTGCAGGCAGGAGTAGATGCGGTTTAGAATTACTTGCGTGGAACGGGCCTCGAGTGCTCGGCAACCAAGTCCGAGCTCTTACTCTACAAACCCACAAGGAGAGGTCGTAAAACCCTGCGCGAAGAGGAACGGGAATATTCTAAAATACGCATTACATTGGCAGATGGTACTCCCGTACCGCACGTAGAGAAAATTAGAATCCTAGGGTTACACCTGCAGGCAAATGGCCATAACGGAGAGACGGTGCGAATACTTCGTCGTTCGGTAGATGACACGATCCGACTCTTGCGTCGCATCACGAATAGACGCAATGGTATGCGTGAAGAGTGCGCGATCCGTCTCGTGCAGGCGTACGCGATAAGCCGCATAACGTATGTTGCCCCCTACCTGAGGTGGATCGGGTCCGAAAAAAACAAAGTCGAATGCATGATCCGAAAGGCTTTCAAGAGGGCGGTCGGCGTTCCACTCAACGCGAGCACCGACAAGTTTCTAGAGCTCGGAGTTCACAACTCCCTCAACGAGTTAATCGAGGCGCACGACATTGCGCAATACGAACGATTATCAAGGACAAAGGCAGGTCGATGCATCCTCGAGTCGCTCAGCATCGCGTACCACACTCAGCATGGAGAAAAGACGGCGGTTCCCGCCTCTGTTCGCGACCGCCTGATCATCCCGCCGCTTCCCAAAAACATGCACCCGACGCACCACGCCGGGAGGCGCAACAAACGAGCAAGCGACCTTCAGAAGAAGTTTGGTAACAGCAACGAGGCGGTGTACGTAGACGCGGCGCGATATGGAGGAGGGAGAAGCGCACACGCGATAGCGGTTGTAGACCGCTCGGGTAGGTGCCTCGCGAGCGCCACGGTGACCACGGGACACACGGAGGCGGCCGAAGAAGCCGCGATAGCCCTAGCACTCGTCGCGGTGCCGAACGCTGCGATCGTGATCAGCGACTCGCAGGCGGCAATCCGCGGCTTCGCGCGTGGTCGTGTCTCGCGGGAAGCGGCCCGCATACTCCAAATTTCTGACGACGGCGACTCGCCCTCGCAACCCCAAAATTCTACGGTCTTCCTCCTCTGGACCCCGGCACACACCGATGTTCCGCTCGCGGGAAACGAGGCGGCCCACGCCACGGCTCGAGGTCTCACACGCCGAGCCGCCGCTGATTATGAGGCCGCCTCCGGCCCCGAGAGCGGGGCATCGGATCTGCCGGATCGGGACACTACAACAGAAACACAGCAACAAGAAACACACTGGGCGTGGGGCGATCGCCTAACCACGTTCAGAGACCTCACCCAACACCACAGACTCGAAAGACGCGCATTCCCGCCACCGCACGATAAATTGAACAGGAACGAGGCCGTAACATTACGCTTGCTCCAGACACACACCTACCCTAGCCCCGCTATCTTACACCACTGCTATCCGAGTTTGTATCCAACAGACGCGTGTAAAACATGCGGAGACAGAGCAACGCTGCGACACATGCTCTGGGAGTGTGCCGGCAACAGCGGTAATCAAAGCAGCTCCGTTGGCGACGCGTCCAGAATCGCGGCTGTTGCCAGAGTAGGAGAAGGCTCGAGCTCCGTTCTTCCCGACGCCGCCCCGGATGCGGGAGCCGCCGGGGACCTTCTCCGTAGGCGTCGCCGCCGCTGGGAGGCGGCTATCAGAAGTTCAGAGCTGGCAGACCAGCTCTGGGCCGTCCGGCAAGCCAAAGATGCCGCTCGAGTCCAAGAACTTCGAGCCGTCACCTGAGGCCACCACATCAAGAACTGCCGGACTATTCTTTACTAAAGTTTCTTCTTCTTCTTCTTCCCATCAATATCCAAGCTATCTACAGTTGCAGCCAGCTCAAGAAATCCATATCACCACTCCATTTTTGTTCCTCATGCAAATGCGCACATTTAAAAATATGAAGACTGACTAAAAATTTACATCCATGACACCATGTGCCATTTGTCTTCACATATATAACTTTAGAGTCGTTGTTTGGATTGCCATCACCGATAGAAATATCCACAAAAAGTCAAGAACACTTTGGTATTCTACGTGGATGAATGCCAAAGCATTGCGACGTATTCCCGATGGCGACTCATTTTACGAAACGTAATGGTACTCTCTTCACGTTGCCTTGCACCATTTATCGCATCGTTCGTACTTACGTACTTACGTACTCAGCTCGTTCTCGAATGTACTTGAGTACTCAGCCTCGTTCGAGTACTTACGTGACGCCCAAAGGAGGCGGGCGCAGCTACTGACTAAGAAGGCAAAGTCGGAGGATCGTTCATGGGAGCGCACGACAGAACTCACCGAAATCACCGCAGCGACTGGGAGCGCTGCGATGCGTGGTGCTATACATAGAGCAGCCACCAGTGCGGTCTGTATCTGTCACCACGTGACTTTTTGTACCATCTCCGTCGCAGGTTCGTCCATCGGAGCGCAGGACAGAGCTTACCGACATCAACGCACCGACTGGCACTGGGCCAGTGCCGTCAGCACCTTCGCAGAGGGAGGGGCTGTATGGGAACGCAGGCATGGTGAGCGGCATCGGAGCACGCAGTGGAAGAAGACGACGACAAGCGCGCCAAGGTACAAGTACACGTGGTAGCGAAGTTGCCATAGAAGCCCCTACATCCTGCAATGGGGGCTTGTGGAGGCAGGGCAGCGCCATCTACATTTCGCGGGGCCAACTTCTCGATGAAAAAAAAAACTACCTTTGTCGTTTGAGACTTGTGCCAAGTCGTCTACTGCTCTACTGCCACCAGCTCACATCATATCGCATATACATAGCACATAAGGGTACAAAAGGAAGCATAAGTAAGTCACAATATTCGCCACAGCATCGCGTCACAGTGTAACCTGAATACACCCATATCTATGATAGGCCTCATAACGGCACGCTGTACACTGATGAGCCTAGTGTTTTGCATGGGTTCATAGCAATAGGTTCACCCAGATTTTGAACTAAATATCATATGCATCTATCGTTAGTACCAACACACATTTGTTAATTCGGTGTTAAGATATAAGCAAGATTACATTGAAATACTTCACAATAACCACACTTTCATCTTCAATAACGTAGCCCCCACGCGTGCCACCTGTAGTTTCTCTAGTACTGGATACATAGCTAAACATAATGGTTAGTGAAAAGGCGCTTAAAAATTCAGTTACAGATCGAATCTTGTAAGGTTATCACCTTATATATTGCCATTACTTTCTATAGCTACGCTAATCTATAATCTACACTAATCTGGTCGCTATAGCTACGCTAATCTAGGATGGGCTCTTGTAAACGAACTCCTCAAAAACTTCGTCGGAGCCTTTTTAGCCAAATATACAGTATATACAATAATCAATCTAGAATCAACGCCTCGTCATATATGCGTACCCCGCATTACTTATCTACCCGAAGAGATCATGTATTTAAAGTTCGTGAGTATGACCCCACGACTGACCTTTATAGCTTTTTTTTCTTTCCGCAGACCATGCAAAAGTGGAGTTCGTCACTGGCTGAGGTTGTGAGCCAAAACTGTTGATTTGTTTTAATATGTATTATGCCCTACATAATAATGTCAATGGCGCTGCCAGTTTTGCTTGATTAAAGAATAAAGAATGTATAGGCCGAGGTATTTATATTGCTTAACTAGCTTGGTGTTGAATTGACACCAGGTAATTACTTGTCTATTCAATAAAGATAATAAATCCCGATTTCTCTGTGCTAAGCTTAAGGCCTCTATTTGCTGCTGCCTCGCCACTGGTATTCGCAAGTGTCTGTAAATCTCTTGCATTGTCCGCGTCCGCTTAATCAATCTGGGGACCTTCTGTTGCACCATTTGTATATTACGCAAGTAGAATAAATCGAACCATAATTCACTGTTTTCAAGTCGTCTTTCTACGCCCTTAAGATAAAGCGTGACCAACAATGTATATAGAGGACCAATTCATTACATTTTGGTCCTTCCCAGACAAATTCTACTCGGCTGTCCCGATATATATTCCTCAGCAGCTCCATGAAATCCTCATCTAGGCCTTCGCGCTTGAGAATATCCAATAAGAATTCCCTCTCTACATTGTTGTAGGCTCTTTCAATATACAGAAATGCTATCCATAAAAGGTCTGTTCTGAACTACTGAAATCTTTGTGCACTGAGTTCGTGCAAACCTATTATCCTCTAAGCGCCTGCCTGGTCGGAACCCATTGTGCAATTCCCCAGTACATGATTTTTTTTTTCAACAACGTCGACAGTTCTAATTTTATGGCTTGCGCTGCCCTTCCATCTATAGCCGACGTTACCCTAACTGGCCTGTACAAGCTAGTCTTATCCTTATCATTTTGCCTGTGTAGATGAGGCTCATCTTGCTTTCTAGTCATCCAACCGGAATTTTCTTCGTTCTAATTATGTACATTAGTCGGAACTGCCTTGCTCTTTGGGCTGAGGTTTTTGATTAAGTGAGTTGGTCCTGCGGCCGTGTTATTAGGGCCAATTTCATCTGTTTTATTTTCAGCAAAACAGTTCCATGCTAAATTTTGTTCAACTCAGGCTTCTCTGTTGCCGATGCATCTAAATGAGTCTGAACTACGTTTTCTTTCATGCCAAAGTTATCCCTAATAACGTCTCTGAAAAGCCGCAGTGCATCGTCTCCTTCGAAAATATTACCGTCTTCATCCCTTATAGTTGTTTGGGAAATTTTAGATCAAGCTCCGAAAGTTCTTACAGGGTTCCGAAATCTTGTTGGTGCATTTTTGTCTCTTTTGCGAATGTTATACACTTAATTTTCTCTTGCACGAGCTCACTCGTCACACTTTTGTTTCCTCGGTACGTGTTCAATTCAAGGAGCACCTCTTCGTGTAATCCAACTTTTTTGGCTTCTCGATGTTCATTTGACGCCTGTTAACGCTCTTGTATAGCTTGCTTTATTCCTTGTTCCCCACTTACGTGGTTTCCAATTTCCAATCCAAGAATTTCTTTCGCTTCTGTTTATCTCCTTCTTTACAACTTGAACTAGTTCCATATATTTGGAAACTGTTGTAGGAAACGCCCCCAGTTTCTGCTGTGTGTTCAGTGCCATCTCTGTTATTTCCTTTTCATTCATTTTTAGAAATTCTGATCCTATCGGTTCATGTGTGGTGTTAGTTTCTTTCCCAAATTTTAAGGTTTTGTATCTACGCCTTTTGAATTACCGCGACTCAGTCGTACGTCCATGTGCAACCACACCCACGGACACAATAGTATCTTATGATATGCATGCAGGAACATGTCGCGAGATGCATGACATGCATATTGTTACATCAAGGTCATGAGTGATGTAACATTCACGACATGACATCCTGTCACTGCGTTGCTGCTCTTATCACATGGAGGCTCGGGTAACACAAACATTTAATTATTTTATAAGAACACGTTTACCCATCGGGTAACTCTTTGAAGCGCCCTGAAAACATGCGGTGTAGCGAGCATGGGAAATTCTTCGCCAAACATCGATTACCACAGTACGTGCAATCTGCATAATTAGTTAGTGTTAACTTTACTAATTGCATAAATCTAATGAACACTGAAACAGTGTGCAGGCTTATTCAATCAGTGCTATATTATCTACGAGAGGGGAGCGGAGAAAAATAAAGCTTGGACGCTGTATATGCAGCATGAGGGCGGCCAAAATTAATTTCAAATAAGGAGCCAAAAACGTTCAAGTTCGAAACACAATAACGAGAAAAAGCTTATAAATCTGAACCATTCATACTGAGTGCAAGATGAAACATTTTTCTTAAAGATTGCCCAATGAGAGTTAGCGTGGCATGCACTTATTAGACCCAGGAGAATTCACTTTACACATATGCATTGCAAAGCCATAAATATATCGGTGAAAATTGTATTACGTAGAGAACTCGTTGTACCAGCAATTGTATATAATGACCGATAACACAGCACGAAGGAAGTCTAGAAAGGCTACTGCTAATATGAGACGACATTAATGCGAGATTTCGATAATATGGTTGCAAGTCAACCCGCAGACCTACCTAACAGAAATATCGTAAAGCGCTAGCCTTCCTTCTTTCAAAGTGCCTCGTATGCAGCCTCTAGAAGCATTCTCTGCTTTGCAGACATCCTCCTCTGTGTCATAAGAAAACCCGTTCGAGAGTGGTTTCCCGCTCGGCTTCTATCGAGCGCCAATCCGTGCGAGCAGCGGCGCCAGATGTGCGCCGGAAGGATCAGCTGGCGGCGGCGCAATTGAGAGCCGCCCGAAGTGCTTCCGGCGCCGCTCGTCTCCCCGTGCCGGAAACGAAGCAGCGGTGTGGGCCGAGAGGAACAGAAAACGGTCCTCGTTAGTCGAGCGCTTCACGAGCCACCTTTCATGGCCTTTTTTCAGGCAAAACTGAATCAGTCAGCCTAAAAGAGGCGCTTAGAACTACTTTGCGCTGACGTAGGTTGTTATCAGGTGCCGTCCACACACACACGCACACGCACGCACGCACACACACACACACACACACACACACACACACACACACACACACACACACACACACACACACACACACACACACACACACACACACACACACACACACACACACACACACACACACACACACACACACACACACACACACGCGCGCGCGCGCGCGCGCGCACGCACGCACGCATAAAGAGAGAACAGGTCGTTTTGTTGCTTCGCTAGAGGACATCGGGGAGCGAACGCCGACTGCAAGGGAAGCACTTACATGCGTATTGGACTACCCTAACACGCCCGAATTGTGAAGATGCCTTAACTACAAGGATGCAGCTATATCATGACCTCCAGCACTTGAAGTGTTGCATCTCCATTTGTACCAAGACAGCATGCTACCCTGGTGCAGCAATCACATTGGGCACATTAAAAAAGAAACAAAGCAGTAGTCCAAGACATACTTATTTATTTACTTTACAACCTTAAAGGCACTCCTCGGACCATGCTGGTCTAGCGAAGTGACGCAGCCGTTAAATATCAGACGCATCAGCTCACCAGGGAGCCGGAAGATGAACGGGGATGAGCTCTGGCAGGGGCGAGTCCAAATCCGCAGGTACGACGACGAGAGGTAGCATTCCAATAACTAAATTTATTCGCTTGGTATTTTACCGTAAGTTTACACTGTACAAAAATATCTACAAACAGAACGATGTCATACCCGTCGTCGTCGGCCTGCCTGACCGGCCTGGTCTCCCCTGGTGAAGTTGCGCCGTCTGCTGCTATCTACTTGCTCACACCTCAAAAACTACTCGAACTACTCCTTAAATAAGTTTCCGCAGCATCCAAGGGACAGGCTTCTCCACCAATAAATTATTTCGTTAATCCGACTAGTCAGGCAGTTCGACATCATCCAATAAGCGTCAGAGTTTAAGGGGCCAAGAAATTATTGCGTCAACCCTCCGCATCCAAAGCACTTTGACCATAAGTAATCAGCTTTTGACCGCCGAGCGTGGGAAGAGGACGCGTCATGTGCACGTAGTGACGTCTCAGGTGTGGCGGCGGCGGCCGGGCGGGAGCACATGCCCGCGGCGCCGTCGCTATTATTTCGGTACAAAGGCTTCCCCCGCGTCGAGGAGCCCACAAAATTCCCGAAAGAAAGCAAAGGGGCCCGCGGTATACTCTTCTCGCGACACTGGAGTGGATTCACGATCAAAATGTACGACATGAAATGATGTACATTGGGTGCAGACATTACTATGGTGTTTCAAATGAGCCCAATAAATCTAAATAAAGAGGAACGCATGCATCAGAGAATGCATAGGAAAGGAAACTACTTTATCGTACAAAAGGCACATAGAGGTTTGGGCTAAAGAACGGTCCATACACTTTATTCAGATTTATCATATACGATTTATGAGTTTTCCGCTCTCCTCCATGAGCCGCACCAGGAGGAACACATTTCTCCGCGGGCGCCTCAAGGGGGCGAGCGAAAAACTAATAAAATCCGTTGCCTCCGCCCTGCCACTCAAGTAGTCTTCTGAGTGACTTACTGCCCCTTCTGGGAATCCGCACGAGCTGACGCAGTGTTAGTTTTCCGGTAAACATTCGAATACTGCACCACACGGAACCTCCTTAACTCGGCTCATTAAAACCAAGCCCAGGGACGTACTCGCTTTGCGAACCCCACGTATATATTCTTTTTATATTTTTTCCCGCACCTCAGCTACGCCTGAGGGTCGCCGGAATGGGCCGTGCTTTGTATATGTGTATTGTGACACTGTGTTACATTCCACAAGTTGCCGCTTTTCAGTCTTCCTACCGGGCCCCTTTTCAATTGTGCCCCCATCACTGTCGTGGTCACGGCAAGGCAACCACGCTTACAGAATGTAATAATTTATTCCAGGATTGTGCGAAGAGAAGTGAACGCGGTAGATCACGCGAAGCGCTTTATTTGAGCCGCTTTATCTGAAAGGTTGACAGGGGCGGGTGTGAGAGAAAGATCGTGGCTATCGCCACACAAGTGCGTGCTTCGCAACATCCCTCCGGACTTTTGTTTGCCACACTAAGGAACAACGTAGTAATCAGGGGCTCTCCTGTTGGGAACTGGGTAGCGGCGCTTAGGCAGTGCAGACTCCTCGCTATCCCGTAGTGCTGGAACTCTGACCTGACGAACCAGGGCTGGTAGACTGGAGGCTGTGGCTTAGACTACAGGAATGGTGCTTGTGATACAGGCACGATGCGGTTCTTGCGACGAACCCACTGCAACACACCCCGAGGAGTAACGACACTTAGTTTGTACGAAACGGACCCGTCCGTGCGAGCACAGTAACCGTGAGCCATTTCTCACCCGACCTAAAGTTCCAGACCTTAACACAGTCACCACCACAAAAGTGCTTCTGAATTTGGCCTATCGGGCACCGTCTTAGAGCTTGCGTGAACTGCCTCAGGCAGACCTTTTTCTTGAAGTAAGGGCAGTCTCAGATAGAGCCGTGTGCGCAAACGTCTTCGGAGGAACAGGACCGCTGGAACTTCGCATGTAGTGGTGTGAGGAGTGTTACGATAAGGTAACCCATGGAAGCAGGGCCGGATTAAGAAAAATTGGGGCCCTGGGCTAATGCGCATGCAGGCCCCCTTTCCCTATACTGCCCCCCCCCCTGTCGTCTGTTACTGGAAATATGCCATGTTTCATTTTAATTCCACCAAATTATAAAAAACATAGTGCGATGAACGGGATTAATATTATTGTTATTATTATAAGGAAAACAACAAAACTTGCTTGAAAAGCGTGCTGTTGTAAACACAACACATATTTTCACTTTGTGATTAATCTGCATTCTGTTTTCAGCAAAAGCTAGGCTTTAGGGAAAAGTTTAGTGCTCTCAAGGCGAACAAGAACGTAGAACAGACAACACAGCTCAGATGTCGATCCTTCTGTAGCTAGGCTTTGTTTGCATCACTAAGTTTAATGCCGTGATGAGATGCATTGTTGTATCCAAAACATTCTTTATTAAAATTCAAGCATCAGACTGCATTATTCGTTATAGACGTTACTGTATAAATATGTAATAGATATATACAATACTTAAGGCAATACAAGCACCATAAAAATGCACGAGAACACAGAAGAAAATTGCCAACTGTAATTACAAAACGTTGTTTGAAAATATTTTTGTTCAAGGTAAGACACGCAAGGACGACACCAAATAAACGTGGCACTATCAAAAACAACAAATATACAGTTCTTTATGAGCACGCTAAATTTCACCAGAAGAACAAACAAAAGACAAACAACGAAGATTTGCATATCTTGGATTACACTGCTCAGCGTTTCATTGGCAACGTGGAGGCTGGGAGGCGACACAACGAGCTTATTGGAACTATTCATGTATAGCTCAAACAGTCCTCTGTTAAAATGGCATCTTTCGTGCCTTCGCTTTGGCGAAATCAGGTATAGTCTATTCGAAGGATAGATCGCGGAGGAGGTCACTTTCAATGGACATGATAGCAAGCGAGTTAACCTTGTCGTCAAGGAGGCTCGAACGAAGGCGATTTTTTATCAGCGACAACTTGGAAAACGATCGCTCGGTCTCACAGTTTGCCACGGGTATGCTTAAGTACATTCGCAAAGCAATAGAAAAGTTCGGAAACACATCAATAAGCTTTCTTTCGTACAGAAACTTCATTATTCCCAGGGAACTCGTATCCTGGTACACAGAGTTGTGCAGAAAGTTAGCAAACTGAACAACTTCAGCGGAAAATGCTGGCTCCGAATCATTTTTGTAGGTTTTCACCAACTTCTCAGCCTGCTGTGCCAGAGAGGCCTCGCTCCCAACTTCCGTCGGCAATTTTAAGAAGCCGAACCTTTCGCAGAGTTCTGTGCAGGCAGCCTTTCGCACGCGCAAAGCAGGGCCTAGACTGTCAAGTACAACATTGCAGGTCTCTATATACTGTAAACTTTTTTTCTACCTTATAGCGCGCTATCGCTTTTCTGTCCGGGTGCTTACTCAAAACGATGCGTTTGCTCTCATCGTGATAACATTGATTGGTACTTAGCATGCGTGCTCTCTCTTCGAAGGTATCAAAGAGAGGTAGCAAAGAATTAACAAAGCCTTCTAGAGAGCTCAGCAGGTCTACAGCAGTTGAAATGTCTAGACCTCATTTCAGAAGTGCTATGCTCGTTTTGTCAAAGCGCTCCAAGATTTCACTCCAGAAAATCGCCATGAACACAGTCTCTAGTTTTATAATTTTCTTAAAGAGAGAGTGCGCTTCGTTCCTAGTGTCACCGTTTTCTTCCTCGTTCTTTGATATAGCTTCAAGGCAGCACAAGACTGCATTGAGATTTTTCAGAATGGCCTTACATGATTCAGCGTGTCTTGACCGCCTGGTCTCAGAGAGACTTTTCAAAACAAGCTGCTGGCTAGTTCCGCCCACGCTGTCCAAAAGATACCTCCATCGCTTAGGTGAGGCAGCAAAGAACACATACAGTCTCTAAATTACAGTGAAAAATTTGACTGCCTCAAGGCAACTGTCAACGCTTCACGCGCCAGCTAAGTTCAGTGAATGATTAGCACACAGGACGTAGACTGCCAATTCGTTCAGGTGTTTGATTTGAGCTTGCAATCCTTTGTATTTTCCTGACATATTACTCGCAGTATCATAAGCTTGGACCCTACAATCATCAATTGAGATGCCATTGGTCGTCAAGAGGGACATCACGGTATCGAAAATATACAAGCCCGTATGCGATTCAATTGGAACAAATCCAAGAAAGCGTTCATACACTTTCCCATTTAAATAGTATCCATAAACAACTGACAGCTGATCAACGTGAGTAAGGTCTGTAGTCGAATGAACAATTAAAGAGAAGTATTCTGTGCGTTTCACTTCGTCAAGGAGACGTACCTTCACAGCCTTTGCCATATGCTCGTTAAGTTCATCACAAATTGTTTTTGACAGATACGATGGTTGACCTTTTCTTTTGTTCCCGTAGCGTTTGATGTGCTCCTCTAGAAAGGGATCAAACTTGGCAATGGCCTCAAGCACTCCCATATACTTGCCATTTCTCGGTGAACCAAAAATCTCCTCACTGCCCCTAAACGCTAGGCTGCGCTCAGCTAGAAGCTTAACTACAACGACTACGCGCTTCAGCACCTCTGTCCAGTAAGCGGTCTCAGTGACAAGATGCTTAACCAGCTCCTTGTCAATTGTGCTGCTAGAGTTGGAGCGGGCGAGCCATGCTGCCATGTAGCTCCGGTGCTCGACGCTATTTCCCTGCGCGCAAACCTTTTCTTGTGCTCTTTTCCAATCAGAAAAGCCGTGCGTGGTGAAAGCACTGGGGTTGCTTGAAATCGAAAATAGTTTGCACATGAAACAGTAACGGAACCTTTGGACTCCGAGTACAACCAGTGTCGCTCGTACGCCTCCCCATTTACAGCCTTTCGCACGAAAAGATGAGGTGACATATAGCGTTTCTGAGTTTTGTATTGCTTTTCAGAAGACGGAAAATTTTCTGCCCGATTTTGAAAATACAATGGCCTTTTCTCAAGGCATACACTCCGAAAGCTGTCAGTAATAACGTCCGGCCAGTTAGCAGGGTCACTTCGTTGAATCTCGCAACGTACCTTTTGCTGAAGGGGTGTCTGTACTTCTGTACACTTTGTACTTCTGTACTGTCTGTACAGGACTGGGCTCGGTTAGCGTCTGTTGCTCAGAAATATGGACGACCGAGGTTGGCACCGTTTTCACAGGATCCAGACAACCAAGATGAGTCAAACCCTGCTTCTTGCCAGGAAACCGTGGTGATGGAGTGGCAAGTCCTCCACAGAAGCACAGTCGGCACTATTGAGAATGTGACATGGACTCTCGGTACAGCGATCATACTACTCCGCGGAAGCTGCATTCAGTAGGTACTTTGTCTTCTTTGGTAGCTTCTTTTCACGCTCTTCTCTTTCTAACTTCGCCTTTCGTTTAGACGCACCACTTTGATGCTTCCGACCGAACATTTTCGCATGAATGGATGCTAATTGTTGACCGGGCACTTCGCCAGTCCGACGCGACCGCAGGCGTCCAACGGTGGCCGTCCCGATGACTGGCGCAAGCTACCTGGATGGTCCGTGGCTGGCCGAGAGTGGTGCATCCCCCGGGACTTCCTCAGCGGGCGGGTTTATGCAAGCTCAACCGGCGGCTCGGGGCTGAATCGCAGCCCACGATCAACTTCCTTTTATAGAGGCGCGCCGCGTCTGTCTGTTACTAGCACCAAATAAGGCGTTCACATATGCATAGAGTTCCTTGTACAAATTCCCTCCTTCTCCGTACAAACTCACCCCTTCTCCGTTCCGGTCTCGTCTTCCTATTGGCTAAGAGCAATCGTCTGTTCTGGAAGGTTCTCGATTTTTCTTTCGCCCCGTCGACGCCGAGCGCGAGAAAGAAGGGGAGAGGGCGACTCCTATCGCGGGCGAAGTTCCGCGCCCTCCGTCGCCTTTGAGTCCTCTTTTTCTACTTTCTGGAAAGTTCGGCGGCCAGTCTGACCTACTTTTTCCGTCGAGCGCGCGCGAGGGTGCGCAGCCACTAGGCAGGAATGGGCCCTGGAGACAGGCCTTTGTGTCCAGCTCTCCAACTTCCCCCTTCACTCTTCCACAACCCTAGCCCGAACAGTGAACATTCCATGCCCCACGGCACGCGGAAAAAAGCACGTGTGACGTCTTCTTTCCTTTCCTGCCTAGACTCTGCCATCAGACTCATCATCAGCTGTTACCGGACTCATCCTCCCCCACCCAAGTTACCATCACGGTAAAGAAAAGTCGAGTGGGAGGCACGCTTGGGTACTGCAGCACATTCTTTCTATGAGAAGGACAGCGGCGGAACTATTTGAGAGGTGGAGGGTGGCATGGTGGTGACGAGGGGCAAGGTAGATTTAGGTCCTCATCCATCATTACACGTTTTAGGTGTTTCCCCCTTGCCCCTCCTCTCCAGACAGCAGTGGACAGACGGTCTGACAGGAAAGCACGAAAACTCTTCCAAGTAAACGCACCATGCTTCGTAAGAAAGAGGGCCCCGCCGGGGTGGCGGGGGATTCCTGTTTTTGCAGCTCGACAAGCTCTCCCCAAATGATCATGCTAAACGCATTCTGTTACATAAGTGGGGGGCCCCGTCTGCTCGTTCTCGTCTGCTCGCTTCATACATGTCGCTCGAAGTTCCGTTGCCCATGATTCCATATACTAAACAGGTTAGAATAAATGAGCCCCCTTCTCCTATCTGTCCGAGGTGAGGCTCTGGGTTGCAGCCCCCTTAGCCCCACCCCCCTTAATCCAGCGCTGAGTGGAAGTCTCCGAGTCAATCTTCAACGCCAACTTCACCGACTGCACGAAGCGTTCTGCTTGACGGTTACTGCTAGGATGATACGGCGCGGTCCGCACATGATGTGTATCACTGCTCGGCATGTAGCTAGAAAAAATATTTGACGTAAACTAATGGGCATTATCATACACGAGGGTTGCTGGAAAACCAAAACGGCCAAGGAAACAGGTGCAAGCAGTCGACTATTTTCTCAGCTGCACTCTCTTTCATCACGAACACCTCCGGCCGCTTGTGTGCGTCGATAACGACAAGTAGCATTATACTCTTTAATGTAGCCGCGAAGTCCACGTGAACGCGTTCCCAAGGACCGGTCAGCCAAGCCTAAGGGTGCAGGGGAGCGGGGCAAGACAAGTTACGTTATGACTGACAGGACTCGCAGGTGCTTACTTGATGCTCGATGTCGCGGTTTATCGTTGGCCACCACATGTAATTTCTCGCCAACTCCTTGGTCCGCACAATTCCAGAGTGCGCCGATACAGCTCCTCTCACATGAACGACCGGGAGCATTCTAGAATGACGACGCGGGTACCAAGTACCACGCATCCTTGCTTCAAAGAAAGTTCACAGTGTACGCAGAAAAACGGCTTTAGGTGATTACTTGGCGCATGATTAGGCCATCCCCTCAGCACGTACTGTGAGACAGCTTTCAACAAGCGGTCACGTATTTTCTATTTCTATATTTCTATATTTTCTATATTTCTCGTCAATTCACAGGCAGCGTACTGAAGTGTAGAACATAAAAATTGTCTTCCTGTGTTTCACCGAAGGCCTGAAGTTCAAGACGGGAAAGGTAGTCGGAGTCTGCATTTTGGAACGATGACCTGAACTTCAGAGTAAAGTTCTACACAGCCAACAGAACTGCCCAACGCTGCACTCTTGCGACGGCTATTGTAGGAATTCCTTTCTTGGGTACCATAATTCTGTGCAGGGGTTTGTGGTCACTTACTAGCAGAAAGATACACTCATAAAGGCGATATTTAAATTTCTTCACTGCAAAAATTTACCCCAGTGCTTCACGAGCAGAAAACAGCGCTAAACCACAGGACGGAGAGGGACACAGACCACAGCGCTGACTAACAGTCAACTGGCACTCATGACAGAGATATGCGCCTCAGTATCAGCCAGAGCTCTGACAGGGACGCCGTCGACGTGGACTTCAAGAATGTTCCGGTGATAACGTAAGGGCAGCTGAGGATTTTGGGTCAACGTCGACAGTGCAGTTTCACCCCCACAAGCTGCGAAGTCTACTTTTCCGGTGAAAAGTGACGGCTAAAGGACGGCGAAGGAGAGCGACGGCGAGTCGGGGAGCGAGATGGACGGCGATGCGGCGGAGGCGATTGGGAGTAGCAGGTACCTTGTTCAGGGACACTGAGTGCAGAAGATTCGGTGCGGGGCGGATAGCCGGTTGCAGAACGAAAGGGACCTGAGTAAGCGGGAAATGGGCTATGGGACTGCGAGAGCCACTGACTGCGGCAATAGCGAGCAATGCGTCCAGCCCGGCTGCAGCGGAAACAGATAGGCTTATCATCGACGGTTCTCCATTCTGACGGGTTTCTGGATCGATGAAGGGCTCACGGTCCACGACGAGGCCTGTCCGCAGAGACTAGGGCGGCTACAGGAGTGCTCATGGCGCAGACAGTCAGGCCAAAGTTCGCAAATTCGTGGCCAGCAACTCACTGGATCAATGAAACAACCTGCGTTGAGGTGTCGGATACCGTGGGTTTATAAGAAGCAGAATATGGCGGGCTCGAACTCTCGGTGGACGATGCGCGTCACCTCATCTGATGTGTGAATGGTTGACAAGGAGTTGCCTCGTAGGTCGACGTTGCAGCGGTATTCGCCAGACGCTCGAATTGAGGCGAAATTCACCGGCATTTTGCTTGTTCTAGACGATGGCACATTTAAATTTGATCAGACCGTCAACGGTGGTCATGTTGGTTAAAACGAGCAGATTCAACACGTCGTCAGCGATATCCTTCAAAATGTGGCCGATCTGCTCAGCCTCGGATATCTGGTAAGCTCGTAGACATAAGGCCAGCACGTCCTGTATGTACGACAAGTATGGCTCAGCTGACGTCTGGATACACACGGACAGTTGTTTCTTCGCTCCAAGCTGTCAACGAAACAAGCTGCCGAAAGGGTCGCGCAGCTGCTGATTGAACGTGTCCCAACTGGTGAGATCTTCGTGGTTCCGTAACCAAACGCGAGGGGTTCCGCCGAGGAAAAATATGACGTTGGCCAGCATTATGGTGGGATCCCAGTCATACTGTGCATGCTGAGCCACTCATCCACGTCGACGCTGTTTGCCTCGGAAAAGGTTCCGGGATCGCGGAACTGTGAGAGGTCGACAAACTGGGTAGTTGTCGTAGGGGTAGCAGGTGGCGACGTGTCATCACCTGGCGGCATGACGGTAGATTCGTGGTGGCATCCGCTGCGAAGCTCGCGTGTTTAGAAAAAGTACCCAGCACCTCCACCAAATAAATGTTACGTGGAAGCACAGTAGGGAATCTATTTACAAGGTGTAGTTACAAGGGGTACCAAGCACTGACGAAAATGGAAACCAGCAAACATCAAGCAAAGCACGTCGTCGTCCTCAGGTAAGCCAGAGACCGCCTATGGTCACATTCTTGTTCTTGTTCCCTAGTGAAATAGCCCAACCCACTCTCGGGGATCGGCCATGTTACGTCCCACTATATGCAAAGGTCAACATCATCGTCTTCGAGTAGCCCGTAGAAATATTACCAGTGCAGCACAGTGTCCGATTTTTTTTATCGTGATACGTTATTAGAAAAATAGGTTTGCACAAAAGTGTCGTCTCGTAAAATAAACTTCCACTGCCATCATTTCCTAGCCTCAGTGACTCTGGGTGCCATATTCAATTTTGCCATAGGTGTATCTTGTTTCTTAAGATACAAGAAAGGCTCTCTGTTTCACTAATAAATTATCTATCTTCTCTCTTTTAAAGTAGAGGATGCTTCGTAAGATGTATAGAAAATAGATACTGATCACTGCTTTCAAATGTATCATAATTAAGATACAAGATAAAGATGCAAAGGTCGACATCATCGTCTTCGAGTAGCCCGTAGCAATATTACCAGTGCCGCACAGCGTCCGATGTTTTTTTAATCGTGATGCGTTATTAGAACAATAGGTTTGCACAAAAGTGTCGTCTCGTAAAATAAACTTTCACTGCCATCATTTCCATTCACTCCCTTCATTGCCGATGACCTTACGTCCGAACAACGCTCATAGTTTCTGACCTGCTTGCCCAGTTTCGTTCTTTTTTTTTAACGTCGCTCAGCCGACTCTGGACCGCACATCGACCGTCAACTACCACATCGACACTGGCTGCAACGCGCCATTGGGGCATCGCCCGAACCATGTCTCAACCAAAGAGCGTCAGGTCATCAATGCGCACGTCGACGACGTGCTTCAGCGCGTGCTCATTCGACCTTCCTTCATTCGACCTTCGTGGGCATGGGCGCTCGTTCTCGTCGCACAAAAAAGTTTGTTCCATTCGATTCTGCTTTCATTATCGCCGACCTAGTAAGATAACGCAAAAAGAAGCGTAAAACCTATCGCGAATTTTCGCTCCTGCTACTGGCAGGTCCTGATGTCAGCAGCCGACCGCCCTGAAAGAGCATTGATTACTCGAGACGGTTTATACAAATTTAACGAGATGCCCTTTTGACTATGCAATGCGCCGGCAACGTTTGAACGAATGATGGAAAATATCGTGCGCGGCCTCAAATGGAGTACGTGTTTTTTTTCTGCCACGACATCGTTGTGTTCGTCCCCAATTTCAACCCACATCTTCTCTGCCTTAGGCAGGTGTTGACGTGTTTGATCAACGCAAGCCTGCAACTGAACATGGAAAAGTGCCAGTTCGTCGTGCGAAAGCTCATGATAATGGGTCACGTCGTACCCCAAGGCGGAATCCTTCCTGACCTCTCAAAACTTTTGGTTGTTGCAGAGCTTCCAAAACCTAAGAGACTCAAAGAACTCCGTGCCGTCATCGGTCTCTGTTCTTACTTCAGATGATTTGTTCGCAGTTTCTCTTCGCTAGTACCACCTGTGACACAACTCCTAAAGTGCGCCAATGATCTATCCTCCTGGTGTCCAGCCTGCGACGCAGCGTTCGTGACCGAACGCCGTCTCCTCGCGTCTCCGTCTTTACTGCGACACTAAGACCCCACCGCTCCAATTGAAGTGCATACCGAT
The DNA here is from genome assembly GCF_050947875.1 of Dermacentor variabilis. Lineage (NCBI taxonomy): Eukaryota > Metazoa > Arthropoda > Arachnida > Ixodida > Ixodidae > Dermacentor > Dermacentor variabilis. The sequence continues at coordinate 41,460,058 of NW_027460291.1, forward strand.
GTCAGCAGTGTTGGCCTTGGTGCTGTCCTTGCTCAGTGCAAACCTGGCTACTCAGAGTACGACGTTGCTTACGCCAGTCGTGCACTGATCAAAGCGGTAAGAAACTATAGCTTCAAAGAAAAAGAATGCTTGGCCATCGTTTGAGCACTCGTAAAGTTTTGTCCTTACTTGTATGGCCGCTTTATACAGTTACCATTTTTAAAAGACCCGTCTAGGCGCCTTGCCCGCTGCGCGCTTTGCATTCAAAACGGTACACGTAGTCTACCGCTCAGACCACAAGCACACTGACGCAGACGCTCTGTGACGCTTGCGACGCTCTCCGCTGCCAGCCGACACTGCCTCGCTCTCCAGCACTGAGGCGGCCTCGTTGGTCGACATCGACACCTTCGCATCAAGGCAGCACAATGCACCCTGGATGGCCCCTCTTTTGGATCTCTTTCCCGGCTCACCTGCGTTTCCCATCTCCCGTTCCCTGCGTCGCCAAGCTGCCCATTTCGCCGTTCGGGATGATCGTTCCTGCTCAACTGTTGAATAAACCGCTTTACAGCGGCATAATTTACACAACAGGTCAGAGGAAGAACTGATAGTTAGACGCACGGATACACTTGCATGAATTAACCTGCCTTGACCATATGTTACACCAGTTAGAGATAGCATTAATAACGTCTTGCAGCATGTTTGTATCAGCATTGTCAGAACTTTCCCGAAAGATAACGCTGTCATTTGCAATAAGGTAAATGTTCGAATTGATTCCGCTAGGTAAATCACTAGCATAAATATAAATAAGAAAAGGGCCTGAAACGAATCCTTGGGGAACACCAGATTCAACAGAGCTAAATGGTGAAAAGTGGTTATTTGACGCAATGAACTGTGACTGATTAAGAAGAAAGCGTTCAAGCCATGCAAACAGGCTAGGTTTAAGATTCAAATTACCGAGCTTAAACAGAAGCATTTGATGACAGATCTCACAGAATGGTTTTGAAAAGTCGAACAGTCAGCGCAAAGTTTTTGTCAAGAATATAATGAGGGCTGTTGGTGAAAGAAATAATTTGGGTTTCGTAGGAGAAACTTTTTCAGGTGCTTGCTCTGCTCGTTCGAAGAATAACTTATCGTCTAAATTCTTCACTAATTGTGCTAACAAAATATGCTCAGGTACCTTACAAGTGGGGCGGCGGTCGAGAAGCAAACTTTTGCTGCCGGACTTGTGAAGTGGAATCACCTTCCCGATTTTTCAGTCTAAAGAAACTGATGGGCGTCCAAAGATTGCTGGAATATTTTGAAAGTATTAAAGAAAGATAAACAACAGTGCTTTTCAAAAACTTTTACGTTAACTAAGTCAGCTTCATGGCAGGGCTCGATGACATGCTTAGACATTTATTCACATTTTCTATCCCAAGTGGGGCAATTGTTATCACGTGGTAGTGACGGTGAAGAACGCAGTAGCAAAACTGTGAATGGCGAAACTAAATCTTTATTGGGCGAACCTGTGCCCAGAAAATCAGGCTACTCTCAAAACATAACGATAGCGGTGAACACAGTCGGCAATCGTGGAAAATATGATCCGCTGGTCAAGCGCGTCTGCTTTTATACATGAGTCATCGAAGATTCGAGATTAATCGCTTGTGTCCGCGTGTCATCCAGAAAATTCTACACAATTCGCGTCACATATTTAATCAGATTACACAAGCTTCGGTGCCAACGGAGAGCAGACAGAACCATCGATAACATTCGAGAAACTTCCGATACATGCGGGCGCGCCCCGTGATTTGCGATAACATAAGTTAGGTAGTGAAAAGTGGTCACCCGAACAGGATAAACATGTACACGTGTCATTATAATAAAATCCACAGCTGCTTCATTGACACACTAAAAAATTGAAAGCAGAGGGTCAGGGCCTACAACAAAGTTATTGCAAACTACAGAGTTCAGGACGCGGGGACACACACAGTCGGGTATCGCTGATCTAAGTAAATCAGTTAACGCGACTGAACGACCTTTGCATAGATTAATAAGGTGCCAAAGCATTTTTCAATCATTTATCAGCATTGCGGGTAATGTGCGCTCTTCAAATGCATTTTTGACAAACTTTTTAGCTTCTATATATGTGTTGTTTCCGTAATTATAAACATCCCACTTGGAAACAGAAGCACTAACCCGCCGTGGTTGCTTAGTGACTATGGTGTTTAGCAGCTGAGCACGAGGTCGCGGGATCGAATCCCGGCCGCGGCGGCCGCATTTCGATGGTGGTGAAACGCGAAAGAACACGTGTACCTAGATTTAGGTGCACGTTAAAGAACCCCAGGTGGTCGAAATTTCTGGAGCCCTCCACTACGGCATGCCTCATGAAGTGGTTTTGGCATGTAAAACCCCATAATCTAATTTTTTTTTGAAACCGAAGCACTGTTCTTCGCATGTGGGTACAGGCACTTGCTTCGGGTGGAAATCATTTTTAGGTAGGAATTGAACCAGGCGCCTTAATGCGCGATAATACGGGCGACGGAATAAACTCATCTGGAGCTTATGTATTTCATTTTGAAACATGATCCAGTTGTTGTTGTCAACCGTGCGATCGTCAAATGGTTTGTTAACGCTTATACAGGAATGGATGAAAGGAAATTGCAACGAAGATTACTAGCTTTTCTCTTCAAACCGAGCTAGCGATCGGATAGTAGAAATTAGGATGTCTATTCATAGTAATCGCTATTCTAGTCACTTGCGTGATGCAGGCTTTCGCGCGGAGGTTCTTCGAATGTTTCAAATAGGCAGTTTTTTGCCACGTGGCGGGGTCGTGAAAGCATTGAAAGTGTTCTGCACCAGCAGGGGCATGAAACGAGGGATACGATTCGTCTAGAGGCGTTTGCAGGCAAGTGTTTGCACGTTTGAAAGCTACACAGCAGTATACGTTTCATGAGACAGCCTGGACACAAAAATGCCTTTCGGTCATCAACTGATACGCCTTCGTTCTCTTCAGTGTGAGAGCAGCCATCCTTTCTGTGTTTTTTTAAGCTTTCCGAAGAGAACGGTGCATCCACAGCGCACTCGTTTCTAGCTCGGCATGGAGCAAGTGAAGCAGACAGAATATGGCTTATAGCTAACGCGTGCCAGGTCTGGCGACGCGTGCCCACGCTGGTGCTCCCGGCGAAGCGAGTTCTTGAGCCTGTGTTCTCCAGACACTCGTATTTCTCCAATAGACGTGCCCCTTGGTTAACGCTCCAAGGCGTCAAGAAACAGCAGGGAAGCGAGGGATGCTCAACCACTGCATGCTGCGGTCAATTCTCCGAAAATGGAAAGCTGCGAGGTGGTCGGCACTGCCCCGTCGCTACGCGATCGTTGTTAGGCCTATATAAAAGGTCAGCACACTCGCTTGTTGCACATGAATCGGACGGCAGCAAAAAGCAGCAGCGTCACCACTTAGTGGCCCCAGGCGACACACTTTGTGTGCACATGTTTGCTCTGCCGCATCGAAGGAAACGCTGTTCTCCTTCAATTGAAACAACTAGAGCAGAGACTGATGCGTCGTCACTCAGTGACATTGACAATAATAACTAAAACAACAAGAATAATAATCGTAATAAGAACAATAATCAGACGTTTATTATAGCACAGGAAACAGCCATGAAAAGTTTGTGCTGTTGAACGTAGAAACTAATATCCAAAAGACAACGTCTAGGAAGGGCAAATTTTGTGGACAAACCAGCTTGAGGCACAGAAAAAAAAAACGGGATAAAAAATAATTGAGGAGGCAGGCGTGGAAGCAAGTTAATCATACAGCGTAATTTCGTACAGTTGTACAGAACAAACAAAAGCAACTCTGAAGTATGTCAAATATTTGGAGGACGCTTAAACTTCGCCTTTAAAGAGCCCCTCACCAGGTCCGGCCATTTCTAGCTGAGAAGCGCAGAGCTTGCAATGCGCGCTAACGATAGTCTTGCTAAATATTCGCTACGCTCCCCGGAAAGATCTGAAATTTCAAACGGAATGCCGTTTGCGCGTCCCCTCGTGGCCGCCGTGCTCCAAGCCGGAGGGTGACGTACACGTGCTAGTGCGCTTAGGTACACATGCGCGGGCTGTGACGTCGCTCGTAGTGACACGTGACCTCAAGAATTATTCATTGCAACATCTGTTATTTCTGTAATCTGTTGCTTGAATAGAATTAAAGTTTAGAGAAATAATAAAACACACAAACCAAATGTCTGTGTGTTTTTGTTTTATTTCGCACCGCGGTGAAAGAGATGTACTTCCGTTTCATCTGCTTGTTCCCACGTCGTGAGGTCGTGGGCACAGACACCGAAAGTATGTCATTTTCTAGCTTGGTTCTATCGCGCGATCATGCTCTGTGATCCGCTTGTGTCTGCCTCAGTGTTTATGTAGCACTTATATATACCACTAGTCAGCGGTCCTCGTCCCCAGCGCCCAGAATCGTGCGCTGCGCAAAACGAGACAACCGCAAGAGCTCGCACGCAACGCCGCCAGCGGAAGTGCGCCGCGCCGCAAGAAAAGCGAAGAGAAAGAAAGTGAAGGCGGGGCCCGTGACGTATGCGGCACGCGTTTCTCGAACTCCGGTGTGGGAGAATGCAGGGAGGGAATTTCTCTTCCGGAGGCTAGACGGGGCAAGTAGAGAGAGTCTCGCTTCGTGTTGGTGCTCGCCTCCTGAAATCATGGGTTCTCCGCTATTTAAAAAAAACCGATTTGAATAATGCTTGCTTCAGAACGCTCCCTAGAGGACACGCAACAACTTCCAGTGGATAACCGAAGTTTGCTATGTGGCCTGGTGAGGGGCCCTTTAAGAGGAATCTAGCTCGGGTGCTCCTATCGAAATACATGTAAAAGGAGAATTCGTTTTTCTCCGCAACCACTGCACCAAATCTGACGAGGTTTCTTGCATGTAAAAAAAAAAGCTAAGATGTAGTGACCGCTGGTTTCGAATTTTTTATTTGGGTCGTCAATTTTTGTGAAGAAATGGCAAAAATTGAAAATTTTCAGTAAACAAAACAATCAAGTTTACAACTCTGCAACTCAGCAATGAAAAACTATATCAGAACTATGTGAATTGCAACAAATAGTACATCTAATATGCAAAAAATTGATCTATTACACATAAATCTGAAAAATTTAGCAATATGGAAATACAGCTTTTTCAGAACTCTTGCACAGAACGTAACAATTTTTAAGGAATAACACAAATAACGTAACACAAATAACGAATTTGTCCGCTTTGAATGATCTAATGGTTTCCGTTTAGAGAACCGTGATATCTATGCTTGATGCAGAGCTATTAATTTGTAAACTACGTGCTTCTAGTTTTTCGAACTTTTGAATTTTTGAAAATTCTTTTCACAAAATACAGGTCGTAAATGAAATTCCGCTTCCAACAGTCACTATAATTTAGCTTTCTCTCGCAAATCCAAGAAATTTCATTACAGTCGGTCCAGGGTTTATCTCAGAAAAGCGCTTTCGCGTTTTACGTGTATTTGAATAGGCCTCGTCGGAGTTGCGCCCGAGCGAAAGTTCCCTCTTAAGATTGGAACGCGATAGCAAAGATCCCTGACTGCTTCTCACGCTTCCCGGCAGCTGCATGTTATGAAACCGTGATGTTTTCCTGGAAACGCTAACGGCGAACGCTATGCAAGACAGACTTGAAACGGCAGCTCGAAAAGGTGCTTGTGTTTGAGTTTCCGCGTAATTATGTTTAAGTTACAAACCGACGCTATCATGTCTGTAGCTTCTGTGGAAGTCGTACTTTACGAATTTTCCGACGAATTTTACTTTGAGAAATTCAATTATCGCAGTAACGCCGGTGCGCCATGCTGAGTGCCTGCGCGCATTATTTTTCTCAAACGGACATCGCCGCCGACCCCAGCACCAGATTTTTTGGGACACGGGGCCCTTAACGCTATCGCATAAATATTAGCCAGAATACGTATTCCATGTTTTACAACTCAAGCCATAGGACCATTAGTGCCATACACTCGTACACTTGCACGGAACAAAAGAAGCGAGCTCTGAAATATATATAATATGAGGCGAAATACGTATTCCGTATTTCTAAAAGTGAAGCCGCAGCACAATGATTATTGGTGCGCAAAATTATACATCACCAACAAGTTTTGGGGAGTCTGAGCCAACAATGAGCCTCCTTTAAGAGGACCAAAACATCTGGCTTTACAAGTACAAGTTGGAATAAATTTTAAATGTTTAAACTATAGTCGCCACGGTGTCACAGATGCTGCTTTGAAAATCGATATAAAATTTACACGCACTCAGTCAGGTCACAATTATATTTACACATTCTGTCTCAAACTATCCAGTCATATTCTAGTAGCGGAAGGCAAACAATATTATGCAACTATTCAGTATTAGCTGGTTTGTTACACTACACGGGAAGATGGAAGAAAGAGAGCTCTGTCTCCATGGACAGGAGAGTGCGTATCACTGGACAGGTCATTTCTCGCACCTTATACTGGAATTCATGCATCTGCGGCAAATACAACGTCCTCTTCAGGATGCTTTTGTTCAAAGCAGAAATTCTCCGCGTTCGATGATTGCGCACATATATTTGGCAATAAAGCTCCAAGAAACATGAAGGTAGTTTCACAAAGTTATACTTCTCTAACCTCTGCGACTTAAACTGTGCCCTGTAAAATGTTATTAGTGATTTGCCGTTTTCGAGAAAATATGACCTACGTTACGTTGCATATTCTACCGTGTAACGAGCCTTATGTAATGCTAAACAAGTAACTGCTGATGGCTGAAACGTTGAGAAGCGACAAAAATCAAGTGAGTTACATGACACAAAGACCACAGAAAGCGCTGACTAATTATGGAAATCCAACAAGTAAGCAAAACAACATTGACTAAGGCCCGTATTCAGAAACAGAACTTAAGCAGGGCGTCAATAAGTGCGGTAAAGTACAAGTGTTAGGAAAGTTTTAGGCGAGTACTTCAAAAACGACACTTAAGTATCACTTTCGAAAGTAACACTTTTCGAGTCAAGTATGTCGTCTGGTGTCGAGGATACGTAAGTATTTTACGTGTGCGTGAGGTTCAATCACAAAAAAAATAATTTTTGCAGCAGAGTAATGTGGATATAACTGTTGCAGAGCTTGGTCGCGCATCCGTCTGAGTAAAATACAAAGAACGGTTTTGTTTTAGCGCTTTACTCAAACTCGTCTGGCCACAAGTTCACGTTGGCTCTCGCAGCCACAGTGGTTCTGTGTGTCGCCGTCCCGACTTTTTTTGGTTTTGTTGTTGAAACTTGCGGTGTTCTTGCGCAGAGTGTGTGTGTGTTGCGTGTTTTAAACCCGCGCGGACGATGGAAAAAAGTAAAACAAACTTTTCCGAAGAAACAAACTTTTCCGCCGTGCTCCTTGAGTTCGTTTCGCGCCATCGCAGCCTTTCGACAGTGAAAAACCTCCGCGTCATCTCCTCCGGGACTTCTGATGGGTACATGAGTGCAGTCAATGCGTCCGCTCACACAAGGAAACCGTGCGATGGTGTAGAACTCCGCCATTGCGGATGTCAAATCATTAGCATTTGGCAACTTCACGAGCTGCGGGAACAAAGTCTCGGCAATCATTCTTGACATTCGTGCAATGATTCGAGACACAGTTTCTTGCGAAACATTAACGAGGTTCCCGGTGACAACTTGAAATGTTCCAGCGCCGTAGAATCGCAGCGCGATTAGAAGCTGGAGCAGCGGCGGCACGGGGTGACCGCGTTCGTTGTCTTTGGGGACCAGTGGCAGCATTTCCAACAGCCGTAGCACCGCTTGCTTGGAAAAGTGGTACCGCCACGAGAATTCCGCGTCGTTGTATACTTCCATGGGATTCTGTCGATCCTTAAGCCGTGGCCGTAATGGCGACACGTATCAGTGTGCCTCATCCTCCGTAATATTGCGCACACGTCCGGCGAAATCGGCAAAGTCGTCGAGGCTGCCGTAGCAGGCGGCCACCTTGCTTGCTAGGCCACAGTAGCGAAAGTCGCACTTAAGGTTGCCACTGACCGCACTTTACTTTCCGGCACTCAAGTGTCTATTAAAGTTTACTTTAAGTACAAGATTTGTCTATGAAAGGCGTTAAGCATCGACCGGCTACTTAAGTCATAAGTTAAGAGTAAGTTCTGTTTGTGAATACGGGCCTAAGTCCACTGGATTCTAGTGGGAAGAGAATTCGAATAGCTGGTGTGGTTTACACATGATTTTGTCGTGGCGTAAAAACGATCCTCAACCCATTCTCAGGTCGCAGTACCAGTTCGCATTTCATTATCAGTTGGTCGCGATGATCCACCGCTTTCAAATAGAAGCGTCGAAGAACTGTGGCGACGATTATCTTCAGTTCCATGGATGCGTATCTTTGTCCTGTAATAGAGATGCAGCAATTAATTAAAAATTAGCTGTAAAAAAGCAGTTGACACAAGAGCGCAATAATATTTTCATGGCGTTGTAGCAGCAGAAACCAGATATATTTCATGCGGCATTTATGTTTGTGCCGTAGCTACCGTAAGTGTGTTGTCAGATGTTCATATCTACGAAGTAAAAGAAGCAAGGATAATAACTTCTGGTTACATTTGCGTAATTTGAATGGGTTTTGTAATGTCATAAGCCAAACCACCGATTGTTTGTGCGCGAAATAAGCATTCTGCGTTTTATTGCGATAGCAATTATGTGGACTCTCCAAGCGCATTTTCGACGTCGCCATCTACGTGAGGTTCCATACGGAGTCCAAGGGTGGCAACACTGTCGCCGCGCGCCCTACGCTGTATGTGCGAGTGAAGGCGTGCAAGGGGAGCCGACGACTGCGGGTCAATCTCGCCCGCGCGGCAGAGACGAAAACAGGCAGCAAGCGCGCTGTCTCCAGGGTTGCCAGATGGTCCCAACAAAATATAGCCAAATGGCCTAAAAATGTAGCCCAAAAATAGCAAGACCCACATTTCTTTAGAGCCGAAAGTAGCCAAAAACATAGCCAAAACGTTTGATGATATTCTGCAGGTGTCTTATAGATGGTGCAGATGGTGTCGAAATCTCACCTAGTATTTTTCCGGCTCTAGAATTACTGCCGCCGCATGCAACCAGCACAAAACCGGCCCCAAGATCAGCGTAAGGAATTCTATAGTGGAGACCTGCCACTCAGACGTGGATTTAGACACCACTTATTGCTACAGTGAACCAAAGAATTTCTTTTCCGATTCACTCACGACGTTATTGTTATTTACTGAGCCACGTTCTGAGTTAAGTTTAGTTCACGCCTTACCTTAACCGAGGCAATTTTCTATCAGAGTCGGGAAAAATATTTCCAAATCTAACCTCGAAGATAAGGCTCGGCTGGTCACGATCTAGTGCCCGAGAGGCGACCACCGCTCGAGGTATTAAAATAGGCTTGATTTATAAGCTTGATTTATAAAATAAAAATGTTATTTCTCTCTCGCTCTCTCTCTTTCTCTCTCAATTTACTCGAAAGCAGATAGACGCTTAGTTAGCAAATGCTGCCGCTTGGAGGCACACTGGACTATGGAGAAAACTTGAAACCTTCTCGCACTTTCCTCTTGCGAAGAAGCGGCAGCTGTGACTTCAGTTCGCCTTTAAGTGGGAACAAACAGAACGACCGTCTGGCCCATAACAAAAGAGGTGAATTAAAGTTGATAGCTTTAACTAGCTAGATAGCTGCATTACGGCGTTGGTAATAATCCAGGTGGCATTAGTGTCGAAAATAGTTGAAGTGCGCAATATTTAGAGAGGGATTCGCTGGCAAGATTAGTGCAATATGAAAACGTGTACTTAAGTTTCTTTGAACGAAGGAACGAATGCGTGTGTTGTCTAATATTCTAGGCGGGGCTGTGTACCTTACTTTAAGTGCGATTTTTAAAAAAATAGGGAAATGCACTTCCACTAGGGGACCCAAAATCTATTTTATAGGTCGTGTACGGCTGTCATGAAGCTGAGCACAGCGTAAACCCATTTGTCTAACAAATTCAAGCACTGTAGATCAGAATGGAAAGTTAGTAGAGCACTATATATACCTTTGCGAACTGGCAAGGATGCTTTGCCCAACCACCAGTGCGATGTGGGGCAAAAATAATAAACTATGGACGTAACAGTACCACAAACACTTATTATGCATATCGAACGTAGCTTTGTTTTGTTTTTTTTGCAGCACAGCTGGAAAATACGCGAGAGCAAAGTAGAATGTAAGAAATTGTAAGACAAACAGAGAACTATCCCAAAGGCTATAAAGAACGTGCATATATAAATTTAGCCATAATAGTAATTACTCATACGCACATATTGTAAAGGGGAAAATTGTCGCAGGAGTACGGTGTGAAAATCGACAAGCTATCTTTCTGACCTTGACAAGGCAATCTCTCACCGACCTTTGGTGAGCAATTTTCTTGCCGTCTTCACTGTGGACAAACATCCTTTTCATATATTTACAGAGCTTATTACTGTAATAATGTGCAACGTTCAGAAAGTACCATTCACCTAAGCTGCTTTCACGTAATACAAAGCTGCTTCACTAAATAAAGAACTAAAAAAATATTGCATATGGTCTCAGTTGGTACTTGTCACACAGGGGGCTTTACGCAAATGGATTAATTATACGATCTAGCCCCATTTTTATTAACTCCCACTGCCACTTGGACCATATAGAACTGCAGAGGTGAAACGCGACAGAAAATGTTCATCTGGATAAAAATCTTTGCAGCAGTTCCCACTCTTTTTAGGTCCAGACTTAACGCAGTGTCTCATTCGACATGTGGTTTACCAGATCATTCTTTGTCAGTGAAACCTGGCTAAACAACACGCTTTCGACGGCTGCGTTCAAAAGAGGCAGTGCTGGTAGGGCAAGTTTGGCAAGCTCAGACAGCAGGGGGAACTTTCTATTTCCGGTACTGCTTTTTGCATTCCTGATCCTAGCCCACAACTTGGTGATGCTTGGTGATACTAGAGCAGAATATTTTGTTTTGATCGACAGTCAAGACTACTGCGCTTCGCTGAGCATGTACAGTGCCCGTCACGCTTCTGTAGAGCGCGCGAACGGCGGCCGCCAGGGCGCTCCGCAGCCAGCCAGCGAGAACTCCTTGAAAGAAAAAAAAAACTAAGGTAGCGCCAACTGCACCCCTTCGCCTCTGCCTCCCAGGAGCCACAGCAGCGCCAGAAGGAAACTGCGGACGCCAGGGCCACGAGTACGCGAGTACGGCCGGGCTCGACTGGCGCGCGCTCGCTAGCGCGGGAGCTGCGTCTTCGGCGTTCTTTTTTAGGGGCTTTATGTCGTGTATCTAAACACAGTGCGAGCACTTCTCTAAAGTGACTAGGGTCTTTTAGCGGTGCTACGGAAAGTACGGTATACGGTACGGTAAGTGCGTAATACCGTGTCGGTTGAGGACTGCGCATGCGCGAGCTTTACCGTACGGAATGACTTTCCGTACGGCATACTAGACGGTAAGGAGTCGGCAAGGCTCGGCTGGCACCGTGTGGCACCGCGCAGCACCAAGAGAAAACAATGAGAAGCTGATGTCGGCCACAGAGTCCATGCCGTGCATGGCCACGTCACGCGTGCTTTTTTTACCATGATAATACCAAGGCAAGAAGTTACCTTAAATTACCTTCTGCGGAGCGACGAAGTGGCAACAAGTAAACAGTGACATAAAAAAAACCAGGTAGGTGGCACCATCTAGTGATGAAGAGTTTACTTAGAGGGGACGTAGAGTTTTTATTGCACTAACTAACTATATTCTACTTATCTGCTGATGTGAAGTGTCAGCAGTGGTGCAGTTTACAAGAAACAAACCTTTTTTTATGTATTGATCAGATAAGAACACCTATGTAACAAAAAGTTTCACGTGTTGCAGGACGAAGTGTCACAAGATGTAGCTACCGGTCTTGTGACTGGTGTCTACGTTTGCCGTAGCCGGGAACTTCTGTATAATGCGTCTATGGACAAGCTAAAGCTTTCTAGTATTCGTCAAAATGAATATTTCGCGCTCAGCGCATAGTTATTGTATTCTGCAAAGCCCCAATGTTAGCCGCTATCATCATTATCACATTACCGTACGCCTCGAGCGGCACAAGCAGCTAAAACGTCTTCGGTCATCGCGGTAAGTTAGTACGGAACGGTAATACCGTACCGTATACCGCACTTACCGTACCGTAATACGGCACTGCTAAAAGTCTCTACTGTCTGAATACCGCATATTCTTACACTTTCCGACACGCCAGACAGACACGACAGAGCTAACTTTTAGCATCTGCTTTTTTTCCGCGATTGAAGACAATTCTTAAATGGGGAGTCCCGAACCTAATTACATAATTTTCCCACTTGTGCCCTAAAAAAAGGAGCAACGCTCACAGCACAAACATAGCGGCGCGCGCTGTCGTCCGTTGTCGCCATCTGGAGGGAAATTCTGCAAATGTGCACCCAGTGGACATGTCCACTTCGTCTGCTGCTAAAGTGCTGATTGGCTGGGGGCGCCTGTCTCCTTCTGACGTATACTGTAGCCCTGCCAAGCAGAACTTCAGCGGCAGACGAAATGAACATGTCCACTAGAAGAACAGTTGCCGAATACCCCCGCCCGCCCCCCTCCCCTGATCTGCAGGTTAAGGCGTGGGTTAACCAGCATTCGCTTCATGCGCGCATTCTGACTCGATCACACTCTCTTCCTGTAAAATATGCGACAGTATTCTGGAAATTTCGTAGACGTGCAGGCGCGTCTTGTGCCAAACAATAACATTGTAACAGTGGTTAGCCGCTGAAGAAAGGTCACTGAAAAAAGTAAAAAGAATTCCAGTAAAGGAACCTTAAATATTACCTCAAATGAGGTTGAAGGGGCCCCCACGCCTGCTCTGGGGAATCGACATACCAAAAATTGGAGAGCTGAACACTGTTCCGATTACTGGTATGCAATAAAACGATATTTCGCGTGCCAATGTAGCCGTGCTGCTTTTTGAGTGCTTCAACTATAGGCGCCATGTCAGAGCCCATATTTATCGTCACTGTACGTATGTCAGTATTGTCCCAATATCTATGTATTTTCTTCTTTAGGTCTTAATATTAGACATTCAAATATTCCGCAAAGCACTCGTCACAATACTTCAGTACTTTTCCTTCTAACGCGCTGCTCCATCAGACACAAAAGTACTGAAAAAAATATTCAATGCCTTCCCTAAGGCAGCTATTTTTATTCATGACAACGCCAGGAAACCAAGCCTAATGCCGCCAACGCTCACAAATCTAATGGCGAGCACGTACACGGTTCTCGCTCACGTTGTCTCATGTACCGTAGCGCTCAGGTGCTTCTTCAAAAAATTTGATTGTGGGGTTTTACGTCCCAAACCACGATCTGATTATCAGGCACGCCATAGTGGGCGACTCCTGATTAGTTTTTGCCACTTCGGTAGTCCTTCAACGTTTACCTAGATCTAAGTACTCGGGCGTTTTGGCATTTCGCCTCCATCTAAACGAGGCCGCCGCGGTCGGGATTTGATCCCACGACCTCGTACTCAGCAGCGCAATACCAAAACCACTAAGCAACCACGGTGGGTAGGAGGTACTGCTTGTATAATGCAGGAAGATCGGTTGTAAAGGCAGAAGTGCATGGTTGCATGGTCACCTGCGTGTAAGCTCACGAGCTCAACTTCCGCCAAGTTAACCTGTCCAAGCTATCACACTTGCTCTATAAGGAGCGTACAGCACTATCAAGATGCCGCCTTTTTGTAACTGCACCAAATAAATATATTAAGCCCATATAAATCTTGGTAACATCACTCGAGTGTTCAATTGGTAACCTCCATATACGGAGAAAGTTGAGTTGTTTGCGTAATAAACGAAGCTACGGTAATTAACTTTTCAATAATTGATTGAGTTTGGTGCCAGTCCTCGAGATTATCTAGCTGAGCGAAGGAATTTTTATTAAACATGCGTCTGTAAGAGCCACGCGAACAAACACTTTGCAAATAAATCCTTTGAAAGCACAACTGATGCAAAAAAAAGAGAACATCTGCAACGTCGACCTGACCACGCCAAGCCTTTTTTTGATATCGTCATCAAAGACTCCGTGAGCATGTACCTTGCATTCAGTCCACTTTCGATTTTTATTCACGTTGTTGTTTTGAATGCAAGCACTTTTAAGCTTTAATGTCGATATAGCATCGGATGCGTGTACGGCCAAAAGCTTGCTTGGTCGCAGAACCAATACACGACGCAATGATGGTGCAGATTTAGCCCATCGCTGGCATCAAGGCAATGCGCTGCCACCGAGGGAAGGAAGATAACTAAGGTTAACAGCTACGCAGTGTCAATGGTCACTGTGCCATTGTGAAGAAATCTAAGGCCGCGATCTGGACGCTTCAGGTGTTCTTTTTAAAGCGAAACTGTCTAAGGCTAGGATACGGGATTTTCTGGCGTCCGTTTGGAAAAACTCACCTTAAAAAATTGGGAATGAAAGTGCCAACAACAAAAGCAAACGCATATCGCCGCTAGCGTCGGATCTCGGTTTAACGGCCGCCTGAGTCTAAAACGGCGCTCCGTCGCAGCTCTCTCTCCGTGAATGTATGACTTCGTGCGCGACGTAGTGTGTGCCTTATAAGGCGACCAAGGTCAATTTTTGTACCATTTCGCTCCACCGTTGCTATGGGAAGCCCACGCGCGATCTGTACGCCTGAACAACAGCGTATCTACGAGGGGCGATAGGAAGAGCAGCGGCGGGAGAGCGATCATCGACGCCGCGTCAACCTAAGAAGGGCGTGCCCGCGATGTGGTGGTACGTCACCGACGAGCAAGAGCCGACGACGCACATCACGACGTCGAGAATGCCGCAAAGAGACACCGACGACGCCGACGCCACGAGGGCACGGTGCCGGGATTCGACGGCGCCTGCGCGTGGTTGCAAAGAGACTTTCTCGATGGGAACTTCGTATAAACTGCCGAGTATGTGATTGCGCATGGTTCGATAACGAGCTATCGGAAATCAACGCCATACGGTCGAAACAGCGGCGGCAGTAGGCGGTGGATGTGCTCACGCGGTGCGTTACGTTGAGAACGTTACGTGTACAACGCCGATCGGATCAGCTTCGCTCATCATCCACCTTCACAGAGTGGAATGGCTCATTCTTTTTTTAGAGCGCAGCTCTTTGGCGTCCGTTCCTGGGTTTCGCGTCGTCGTCGGCGTTGTCGTCGGCCTCGTAACCAGCTCCGCCCCCCTTTCATCCCCCCAGCGCTAGCAGCGACCGACTGATACCGCTGGATGCCGCTGACGCCGCTAGAGAGTCAAGATAACGTGACTGCATAGAACACCGTCGCCGCCATGCAGAAAGAGGAGGAAAGGGTCCCCCCCCTGTTCTTGTGTGGCGGATAGGGTGCTCTTCAGTTGCCGACGCGCCGGTTATTTCACGTAGGCCCCGGCACGTCGACGAATACGTGACCACCTTCCCACGGCTAGACCTGGTTCTTAGCGCTGCGGAAGCGAGGGTATCATATTGTTTGTGTCGGCATCGGCGGCGTTGTCCCTGAAACCAACTCCGCAGCTGGGGTTGACTCACTATCGGCGTCAGCGGCATCAGTCAGTCGCTGCTATCTCTTCCCTCCTCCCTTTATCGTGTTGTCCGCTTGCTGCGCGCGCTTCTGCCCCCATCGTTTGCCGCTGGGTGTACACGCCGCCCCCCTCCCCCCTCTTCCTGCGAGTCTCCGGTTGTCAAAGCGCCGGCTCGAACTTAATTCCTTTCTTCGCTCCTCCTCCAATGCAACCCCTGTGCGGTGGCAATCAGAGAGCCAGATCGGTGGCGGCGGATCTGTATATGTGCACCGCCCGAGCCGAAATTGCCGCTGCCGTTCGCCCTGTGCGGTGGCAATCAGAGAGCCAGATCGGTGGCGGCGGATCTGTATATGTGCACCGCCCGAGCCGAAATTGCCGCTGCCGTTCGCCACTGCGAAATTATCTGCCAGTTCTTTCTGAGCCATGAGCGAGACGACCGATGGAAGTCCTCCGTCTGCTGCTGCTGCTGCTGCTAAACGAGCTGCCGGAGCAGAGGCCCAGCGCCGTCGCCGTCAGAATCCAGAGGTGCGTGCCGCCGAAGCAGAAGCTTACCGTCGCCGCCGTCGAGATGATCCAGGAGTACGGGAAATATAAAAA
The DNA here is from genome assembly GCF_050947875.1 of Dermacentor variabilis. Lineage (NCBI taxonomy): Eukaryota > Metazoa > Arthropoda > Arachnida > Ixodida > Ixodidae > Dermacentor > Dermacentor variabilis. Next base: position 41,476,177 of record NW_027460291.1, read on the forward strand.
AAAATTCTGTGATAGCGCATACATGTGTTGCTCGATTTCTTTGCCTCAATCTATCGAAAAGGTGAAACAGCTTATTTGCTGCGCTCAAATTTCGCATTAGGAAGTAACGTAATCGTCGGTAATTTTTTTTCTTGCGGGGGTTTCGCTTTCAGAAAAAGATAATACTTTAACTACAGCTGCATTTGTTGTTGTCTCGTGGGTTTGAATATGGTTTGAAAAACTCTGCATACTATTTGTCTCCGAGAGTAGGTGTGAGGAAGGAAATGCACACAAACACACCCTCACACGCACAGATACCCATGCATGTACGCACATGCTCTCTCTCGCTCCCTCGCATGTATGCGCGCACTCTCTCCAACGCACACGCACCCTCTCGCTCCCTCGCACGCACGCACGCACACGCACACACACACACACAATACGCACGCACATATATCCATGCGTACAAAGCCACACAAACGTTTGTTCGCAGACTGAAACACGAACACACACGTTCGCATACGTACACATTCACACGCACCCACGTATGCATCGCAAGCACGCACGCATGCACTAACACGCGCGTACATGCACATGCACGCACAAATGCACGCATGCACAAGAGCCACAAATGCTTGCATACACATAGAGTCACTCGCGCGGATGCAAATGCGGAGGAGCACGCACACATACAAGCGCGTACACGTGCGTACAAGCATGCACACACACGCTCAAGACTTGCACACGCGTAATCACTCTCCCATCCCGTCCCGGCTGCCTCTCAAAAACCTGCGCGTGCAAACATACTGAATAACACACCCTCTAGCGTTCCAACGACCGCTGTAATAAAGCGCTTTACGGTTTGAATTTGGCACCTCTTCAAGCCAATGTCGCCTCTGCCAGGAGGGTGCAAAACAATTTCCTCCTGTCGTATGATTTCACCGCACATCTCTGACCTGCTTAACTGCTTTAACTGCTTCGACGCACCACCAATGTTCTGACTGAAGTAGTGAAATCTCTCCTTCGTCAGTGCAACGTTATACAACGCCGCACCACCGCCTATCACCCACAGACGAATGGCCTGACAGAACTGTGAAACCATACTCTCGGTGACATGCTGTCCATGTATGTCGTCTCGGATGATTGCAACTGGGAACTTGTTCTACCGTTCGTAACACCCGCCGTGGTTGCTCAGTGGCTATTGTGTTGGGCTGCTGAGCACGAGGTTCCGGGATCGAATCCCGGCCACGCCGGCCGCATTTCGATAGGGGCGAAATGCGAAAATACCCGTGTACTTAAATTTAGGTGCACGTTAAAGATCCCCAGGTGGTCTAAATTTCCGGAGTCCTGCACTACAGCGTGCCTCATAAAGTTGTTTGGGCACGTTAAACCCCATAATTTTTTTTTATCGTTCGTAACATACGCATGCGACACCGCCAAACAAGCCACAACCGGGTTCTCTCCGTTTATCCCTCTCTGCGGCCGTGAACCTTCCTGTACTATCGACGCAATTTTTCGATATCATCCAGATGCTTCGGATTACACTCCGGTTTCCAGCACCGCTAGGCGTGCCGAGGAATGTGAGCTGCTCGCCCGCTCGCTCTCTACCGCAAATCAATCTCCCGAGAAGCTTCAACGGGACGACGGCCGACCTGCTCCTACTTTCCCGGCTGAATCCCTCGTATGGCTCTGGATCCCACCTACGAGTCTTGGCCTCTCTTCCAAACAACTTCCAAAATATTATGGTCTTTATCGCGCCATTGCCCAAACCTCGCCCTTCCACTACATCATCGAGCCACTGACGCACCCAAGTGACCACCGACGCCGGGGACGTGAAATTGTTCGTGTAGACAGGCTCAAGCCTTATTGTGAGCCCATCGTTTCGTCATTTCCGTAGGTCGCCAGAACGCCTCCTTTTTCAGCACGGGGAGATTCTAAGGAAGAACAACGGCAGTAGAAAGTTCTCATGTCTCGCAGACAGAGAAAGATCAGCACACTAGAAAGCGCCGTCAACCTCCTGAGCCACGCGGCCAGCTCGCCCGTGTAGCTGAGCTATCGTTGCTGCCGCTGTGTTTCTGGCTATGGATCGACGATTCCAATAAACCTCGTCACGTACTTTAGTTATGAAATGATCTAGTTCATGAGTGGTTTCAATAGCATTGATCATCTCGGCGGCGTGATTTCGTTCGTCTCGCGGTTTCCCTAGGCGCGGTGGGCGACTGGCGAGATGGAGCATTGTTGAGGCCTTGAAACATTTTCAGCACTTTAGCAAAATGGTACAATTGAAGCCGAACCCGTTGCAAGCACGACGAAGCTGAGACAATCTTGGCCATTCTTATAGTAGTGTACAAACATCACAGTTCATCACAATGGCTGTGACGTGAGGAAGCTGAAATTTAGGCAGGAGGACGAAAACACAGAAACACCGATAAATCGAAGACATTGTGCTATCGCACCACCCCGAGCCCGAAAATCCGACACTTACCTATGCAGTTCCTAGGACCAGCTGAAAATGGTATATAGGCATATGGATGCCTATTAGCCGCGTTTTCTCGTAAAAATCTTTCCGGCTTGAAAGCTTCCGGATCGGGAAACACAATCGGATCTCTGTGCAGGGCGTATATTACGATGTCGATGTCACTGTTTTCGGGGACGGTATACTCGCCTGAAAAATACGCCAAAGAGTCAATGTTAAGTACTCTCTTACGTGGAAATACGGTTTGATATTGCAAATTTTTTTCATTTCAATTTCCTCAAAGAACATTGTTCTACTTCAAAATGAAGAAAATGAATAGCGCTGATGCCACTCGCACCAGCCTGAAAACGTTCCATTGGTGTACTAAAGTTTATATGAAAATTTGTAAGAAACCCAAAAACCGAGCGCAATGTCGAAATCAACATGACGCGAGACTCGTTTGGGTTTGCGAGGTAGCCTAAGTAGCGGATCACAAGAGCACAGCCTTGTCGACTGTCACAGTTAGCTGCTGGTGTCCGGAGACGACGGCAATGTGTGATGATTGTTCAATAAAGTTTGGACTAGGGCTAGTTGCTATATGACATCGTTTTGTTTAATGCGCTATACTCTTACACAAACGACAAGTGCCAGCGAATAATAAACAGTTGAAAGTTCCCGCACGTGTCAGTCTCTTTTATTTTGTCCTTTGTATAACAGTATATCCCCGTACAAGAAAGAATGTTGACGAGCGCTGTATGCGCACACAAACACACAGAAGGCCTCACAACATGTGTGTCACATCCATCCTGGGGGGATTGCACAGCAATGAGGACACACATAGTAGCGCTAACCCCGCAATACCCAAGTTTTCTCTTGGAGCACCCAGTGACACGTGTGCCTATTTATATTTTCTCGAGACGTTTTTCCACCATCTGTGGTACAATGGCTCAGCACAAGCGCGCCTTTTTATCTCTGAAGCTTTTTGAGTTTTATCACTGTTCGTTGTGTATGTTGTCGGTTTACCTAACGTGATCAGATAACATGCGCGACGCGAATAGTGTATTATATTCTAGAATGCACGCAAGAACCAGCAATTACGCTGGAATGTGCTCCGAGTCATGCTTACATACCTGACACGTTTGACCCGTGGACCGGATATTGACGATCAACGACAGTGCTCACCGCTTTCATTGTGCTTGGGTGTTGCTTGCTTTTTGAGCATAACTTCACCAAATAAGAAAATTAGTTTATTAACTAGCAATTGTGCCACTGCCTTGTTTCTAGGCGGAATTGAATGTGTCATAACTTAAGCTACATAAAGTGTTACAATAGAAAAAAGTGTGCCTCGCTCCCATCTGCTCTACGTCAAAATACCGGTCCCACCTATACTGTAGGCCTTTCAACATCGTAGGTGACCACCATGCCTTGTGCTGGCTGAGAAATGCGAAGCACCCTTCTGGCTGTTTCGCGCGGTGGAGCCTGAGACTCCAAGAATTCGAAATCTGCAGGCTTGGAGTGGCGCCTGACACTGACAGAAACGGCGGAAGCAAGTGGGTCTATACTAATCCAGGTACAACTAAATTAGGAAGACCCACTAAGCTTCAACAAGACACTCCCTCACCAGAACAGGAATTGGCCTCCCTGGTGCAGTATTCGGCCACTCCCTCCCAAATTACTCATTTAATCAACCAATGGCCCTCAGTCCCCAGCAGCTGAGGAGCACCTGACCATGGCGGCAGTCAGACCTGTAACGCAGCAGAGGGTGCTAAGAATCTCTGGACCCGGACAGGCCGCCAGTGGAAACTGACGCTGGAAACGTTTAACACTCGAACCCTCTCGAGTAAAGCTAGCCTAGCAGGACTGTTTGAGGAACTATCAGGCATTCTTTGGGATATCATTGGCCTTATTAAGGTTAGAAGAACTGGTGAGGCTTATAGAGTGTTGGCAAATGGACACATCCTCTGCTATAGAGGACAACCAGATCAAATGCAGTTAGGAGTGGGCATAGCGGGCAACAATGACGAATTAAGCAGCATTAATGAGATCGAGCGTAGCAGCAGTCGTAATCAAGCTGAATACGAGGTATAGGTTAAAGGTAGTACAAGCCTACGCTCCAACCTCCAGTCACGATGATGAAGAAATAGAACAGTTTTATGAAGATGTTGAATTAGCAATGCGAAAAATGCAAACTCACTATACTGTAGTCATGGGCGACTGCAATCCGAAAGTGGGGGGGGGGGAAGCAGGCTGGTTAACAAGTAATTGGCAACTACGGCATGGATTCTAGGAACACTGGAGCAGAGATGTTGGTAGAATCTGCGGAAAGGAATAAACTGCGAATAATAAACACCTTCCTCAGGAAGCATTGGAACAAAAAGTGGACCTGGAAAATCCCTAATGGTGAAGCAAGAATTGAAATCGATTTCATACTGTGCAGGATGTAGAAGCGATAGGTAGGGTAAAGTGCAGTGATTATAGGTTAGTGAGGGCTAGGATTCACCTAAATTTGATGAAAGAAAGAGTAAAATTGGTCAAGAAGAAACAGCCCAACCTAGACGCAATTAGGGCAAAAGCAGACAAATTCAGGTTGGCACTTGTAAACAAATATGCAGCCTTAGAAAAGAGAGATTAAGATGACATAAAGGCAATGAATGAAATCGTAACTAAGCTGGCTTCAGAAGTAGGGATTGAAGTGGGAGGTAAGGCACCAAGGCAAACGGTAGGTAAGCTCGAGAAGTAACAAATGACCTAATAAAGAAACGACAAAGAATGAAAGTGTCCAACTCAAGCAATCATATAGAATTCGAGGAACTATCAAAACTAATCAACCAGGAACAATAAGGGATATCCGAAATTATAACGTGAGAAAGACTGAGGACGCAGTAAAAAGTGGATGCAGCCTGAGATCAGTGAGGGGGAAACTTGGCATCGTACAAACCAAGATGCACGCACTGAAAGATAAACATCATAATATGACCAGCAATCTCGAAGATATATTAAAGGCGGCGGAAGAATTCTATTCTAACCTGTACAGTACCCAAAGCAGCCACGACACCTCCATTCGATGTAATAATGAACAGTTTACAGAGGATCCTCCTGTAACTAGCGATGAAGTTAGAAGGGCCTTGCAAGACATAAAACGGGGAAAAGCAGCAAGATGGACTACCCGTCAATTTATTCAAAGATGGAGGAGACATAATGCTTGAAAAACTAGCGGCCCTTTATACGAACTGTCAATCGAATTCAAGGGTCCCAGAGAACTGGAAGAATGCCCACATTATGCTATTCCACAAAAAGGGAGACGTTAAAGAATTGAAAAATTATAGGCCCATTAGCTTACTTCCAGTATTATATAAAATATTCACCAAGATAATCTGTACTAGAATAAGGACAACACTGGACTTTAGTCAACGAAGGCAACAGGCAGGTTTCAGGATGGAATACTCTACAATAGATCACATCCATGTCATCAATCAGGTAATCGAGAAATCCAGAGTACAATCAGCCTCTCTATATAGCTTTTATAGATTACGAAAAGGCATTTGATTCAGTAGAGATGCCAGCGGTCATAGAGGCATTACGTAATCAAGGAGTACAGGACGCTTATGTAAATACATTGGAAAATATCTACAGAGGTTCCACAGCTACCTTAATTCTACAGAAGAAAAGCAGGAAGATACCTACAGAGAAAGGGGTCAGGCAGGGAGACACAATCTCTCCAACGCTGTTCACTGCGTCCTTGGAAAAAGTATTCAAGCTATTAAACTGGGAAGGCTTAGGAGTAAGGGTCAACGACGAATACCTTAGCAACCTTCGATTTCCAGATGACATTGTCCTGTTCAGCAATACTGGGGACGAGTTACAACAAATGATTGAGGACTTTAACGGAGAGTGTATAAGAGTGGGGTTGAATATGCAGGAGACAAAGATAATGCCGGGCTAGGGATCCAGAGTTCAGGATCGCTAGTCAGCCTCTAGAGTTTGTGAATCCAAGTCAATTACTCACAGGGGACCCTGATCATGAGAAGGAAATTTCCAGAAGAAAAATGGGTTGGAGCGAATTCGGCAGACATTTTCAGATCCTGAGTGGAAGATTACCATTATCATTAAAAAGAAAGGCATAAAATCAGGGCATTATACTGGTGCTGACATATGGGGCAGAATCTTGGAGACTGACAAAGAAGCTGGAAAACAAGTTAAGGATCGCGGAAACAGCGATGGAACGAAAAATGTTAGGCATAACGTTAAGAGAAAGGAAGAGAGCGGTGTGGATCAGAGAGCAATAAGGGATAGCCGTTATTCTAACTGTCATAAAGAGAAAGAAATGGAGCTGGGCTGGTCATGTATTGTGTAGGTTAGGTAACTGGTGCACCATTAGGGTTACAGAATGGGTGCTAAGAGAAGGGAAGCGCAATCGAAGACGGCAGAAGACTAGGTGGGTTGATGAAATTAAGAAATTTTCAAGCGCTATGTGGAATCCGTTGGCGCAGGACAAGGATATTGGAGATCGCAAGGAAAGGCCTACGTGCTGCAGTGGACATAAAATAGTGTGATGATGATGATGACGACGACGACAAATCCGGACGGAAGCACTCTGATGTTGACTGTCTGTATCGCACTCTCACCGACCCGCCGATGCAAGACGAAGAAGAGGAGAGCACATTCCGACAACCATAAGCGCAGACGACTTGACCGAACGGCATCGAGCACACCGGGAACTAAAAACCTTGTAACTTGGAAGGCAACTATGTCCCTAGGGTATGTATGCATGGACTGCCTTTGTTTTCGTTACAATACGGCGTCCTCCTAAAGAACTCTGGCCAGTGCATGCCAGCTACCTTCTCGTGGTGCCTTCAGAACTGCGACCGCACCCTCTTCACGATGATGCAACGGCTGGGCACCTGGGGGTCTCCCGTTGGCGTATAAGGTTTTATGAGAAGTACTTGCCGCGCCGCAACGCCGATGACGGCCAGTACAGTAACAAGCCTCATGACATGGAGGCACGCGCGTCACGGTACACGCAAAGCACTCTGGCGAGCGGCTAGCACACTAAGCTTGTAGGTTTAGCATTGTCACTGCGCCATCGCGCTCGCAAGTCGTCTGTTAAGCACAAGGGTTGAAATCTGGGCCAGTTGGTACATACTTGAACGAAAAAACCAGTCAAAAACACAATGGACAAGAGGAGAGATTCACACCACATCGACGGGACTATCAACTGAGGTTTATTAGAATCGGTGTAGTCCCAGCAAGGCCAGCAGAGCATGCGCAACTGCATCATCGCTAATCACATAGCATGAAAAGACAAGAAACGCTTCTATCGTGACCGACTTAGAAATTCAAATTCTTTTTCAAGTAAGCGCACCGAGGTTGTACTAACGCAGTCATCACCTAATAAACTGATGTAGTACGCTTCCAAGATTTCTCGCTCTTCTTTGCCCTTGCCCCTACCAAGAACCGTCACATTGCTAAACAACGGATAACAACCACACTCATTGCAATGGCGAGGCAAGCTTGCACCGTTATCTGACGCCAGGGAGGAGTGGTGCTCACACAGGCGGTCATTAATACATCGACCGGTTTGGCCTATGTAAAATCTTTCGCACGTGAGAGGGAACTTATAGACAACCCCTGCAGCACTGCACTTGAAAGAAGCTGTCACCACGCTATTAAAAGTAGCTTTGACGCACAATCCCAACGTTTAGAGGCCGCAGGGTTCCCTCCGCCTCTTTTGAAAGCGGTGGCTGAATCGCTGCTTCAGAGGCTAAAGAAGGAACGTACGACGCTGGTAGATGGTGGGGAAACTGAACGTAGGAAACTTGAAGTTATGCCGTATGTGCATAAAGTGAGCCACAATATCAAGAAGGTTGCCGCCAAGCAGGGAGTAAGTGTTGTGTTTTCTGCCCCTTGTAAGCTTTCGGGTCTGTGCTCACGCATTTCTCGAGGCAGGGCAAGGAATCACGCTTGCACAACGCAGCATGAAAACCGTTTTGCGGCATGTGCTGCAGGGGTTGTCTATAAGTTCCCTCTCACGTGCGAAAGATTTTACATAGGCCAAACCGGTCGATGTATTAATGACCGCCTGCGTGAGCACCACTCCTCCCTGGCGTCAGATAACGGTGCAAACTTGCCTCGCCATTGCAATGAGTGTGGTTGTTATCCTTTGTTTAGCAATGTGACGATCCTTGGTAGGGGCAAGGGCAAAGAAGAGCGAGAAATCTTGGAAGCGTACTAGATCAGTTTATTAGGTGATGACTGCGTTAGTACAACCTCGGTGCGCTTACTTGAAAAAGAATTTGAATTTCTAAGTCGGTCACGATAGAAGCGTTTCTTGTCTTTTCATGCTGTGTGATTAGCGATGATGCAGTTGCGCATGCTCTGCTGGCCTTGCTGGGACTACACCGATTCTAATAAACCTCAGTTAATAGTCCAGTCGTTGTAGTGTGAATCTCTCCTCTTGTCCTTTGTGTGTTTTTTGACTGGTTTTTTCGTTCAAGTATCGTCTGTTAAAGCAGGCTGCCGCCCCGTAATAAATGAGCATGTGAATGGGACCACGCGCTGCGTCATTGACAGAATCCATGCGGTGGCGGCGGCAGCAAACTATGCGCAAGCGCTGGTACGGAGTGCGTCCGATAATTAAACTATACAAAGTGTGCTAGCTGCTCGTCAGAGAACACGGCAGCACGAGGTTTTATGTTCGCTGTCATAAGACTTATGACTGTACGTCAAGACAAGCCTAGGCTGTCAGTGACGCAAGACACCATCGGCCATGTCAGAGGGATTGCTAAGCCAATCAAGGCTCCTCGTAGACAAATCGCGATGGACCGATTGGGCTTTTTTTGCGGATGTCTACCTCGAGTCATAAGTGGATCGTCGGGGCTATCGACTACCTTACCAGCTACACCAATGCGGAAACAAAAGCCCTCGCCTAAGTAGTGCAGCCTAAGTTGCGAAATTCTGCGTCGAGAACATCCTGCTAAGATATGGTTCTGCAGGAGTCTTCAGTTCCCACAAAGGAACAGCTTTTACAGCGGAGCTTAGCCAAGCGATTCTACTATAGAGCCGTAATGCAAGTCATCGGAAGCCGATCGCCTACCGACTGAAGACGACTGATCGTACGCAATGCCTAAAAAACACTGGCTGATATGTTGGCAATGTACGTTGACGTTGGGCACAAGACGTGGGATGCAGTTCTTTCGTACATAATCTTTCCCTACAACGCGGCAGTGCAGGAAACAACGCAGATAACGCCACTCAAGCTTGCTAAGGGAGGAAATCCGGCTACAACGCTTAAAATCATGCTGCTGAACGTCAGCGACGAACACAATAGAGAGTTCATTATATCTATTTTTAAGCCGCGCAAAAAAAAAAACACGCAGACAGCAGACAAGAGAAGACAACGGGACAGCGCGTCTCTCTTGTGCTGTCCTCTCTTGTGTGCTGTGTGTTGCTTTTTGGCGCCTTAAAAGTAAGTATAAGGAATCAGTACCAACTTGCCCAGCAAGAAGTACTCTTAAAATAATAGAGAGTTATAGCTCAGCTGGTTTACGGGACAGCGGGCCTCGCGGACCAGCGGTGACGCCACTGCGCATGCGCGGTACGCTTGGCTGGCCATCGTGTCTACAGAGCGGGCCGCTCACTCGCTGGTCTCGTCTTCCCACACTCTAAGAAAAGTTTACACCCTTTGGAGTGCCCCTTCTGCCACACAACAATAATCGTCTTCTGCCTTGATGCGTTTCCTTTCTTGAAAACGGGTGCTGGCTCGTCTGCAGGCGAAAAAGCCTCGGAAATGTTTCATCACCGAAGGGGACCTCTGTGTGCGGCGAGAAGTTTCAGTAACGAGTGCCCTTGGCGACGATTTGAAGTGGATGACCGCGATCATCGACAACCTGAAGCCAGCGTACTGTTCTTTTCACAGTAAGTCCAACCTTGTTCGAGAGGTGGGGCAGCTAAGCGCTCCGCTCGACCGAGCGAGGGATCGCCGAGCTCCCACATTTGTACGGCATTCCTCTGCCGTCTCCACTGAGCGCCTAAACCCGCTGAGCTATAACTATCTAATCTCAACGTTGCTGCCTAACTCCAGCGTGCGGAAGAAGCACTGCTCGCCCATCTTCGCATGAAGAACTAGCACATGATCGACAGTCGACACTACAGCCTTGGGCAACGTTACATGGAACACAAGCCAGCGACCGTCTTTGTGCAGGTACCCCAATATGCTGACGTGGACTCATTGAAAAGCTGCTACGACGTTATTTCGGACCCGCCGTGGTTGCTCAGTGGCTATGGTGTTAGGCTGCTGAGCACAAGGTCGCGGGATCGAATCCCGGCCACGGCGGCCGCATTTGGATGGGGGCGAAAACACCCGTGTACTTAGATTTAGGTGCACGTTAATGAACCCCAGGTGTTCATTAACGTGGTCAATTAAATGGTGTTAAGTAACTGCGATATATACAATTTGTCTTATTTTCAACAATCCAAAATGTCATCTTTTGCAAGGTTTGCTTATGCACCGCATAGGTCGCAACCTTAATGTCATGTAATCTTTATGCACTACACTGTTCACAAACTATACCGAAATGCAAACGGCAGTTAATGTAGATGCACACTGCGAGACATCAACACAGTAACATTTGTTGAGCAAGGAATGGTGCGAGATGTATGCAGATGAATGAATGACATGTGCTTATGTACTTATTTATGTATACACCTTGCAGGCTGCAAGGTTGGAGTATTATGCGAGGGGGAATAAGAAAAGTAGTTACAAAAGGAAGAAGGGCACAACAATAAGAAAAAAACCAGGAAAAAACGCAGTAACAATAAATGCACCACCTAGTCCAGCGTGCTTTACTCACAAAACATTATAGAATACTTAACAAACAATACCAGAAAAAATTACTTCCCATGCACCCTGTACAGATCGTGAACCAGCGAAGCTGAAATGTGCGGCCCTGGTGTTTATCACTGGGTTAATTCCGTTGGTTTATTCAAGTCTTTCTATATTATTGGTTATGTCTGTGTTTCTTAATGAGGCTAGGTTAGGTTTTTCCTGCACTTGGAATTTTTCTGTATTTTTTTTCTGTAGCATGTTTATTTATGTGTGGCTGCATCAAGGACCAATGTTTATCTGGCCTTCAAATATGTCTTTCTTTTTCTGGAGAAAACACGGGGAAGGCGGGAGATAGAAATTCAAGACGATGAGCAAAGCGAGAACAAGGTAAAAGCAGGAGCCAACGTTTCGACAAGTGGACCTTCAAGAAAAGCCCACTTGTCGAAACGTAGGCTCCTGCTTTCACCTTGTTCTCGTTTTGCTCCTCGTCTTTTTCTTCTGGTAATTTGTATAACTCGCCACCTTTTTACTATGAACTTCAGTTGAAAGTTAGTCCTCATCCATCTCTAGTGTCATCCTGTTGATACTGCTTCATGCTATGCACCCTTGCAACATGTGTGTGTGTGTGTGTGTGTGTGTGTGTGTGTGTGTGTGTGTGTGTGTGTGTGTGTGTGTGTGTGTGTGTGTGTGTGTGTGTGTGTGTGTGTGTGTGTGTGTGTGTGTGCGTGCGTGCGTGCGTGCGTGCGTGTGTGCGTGTGTGTGTGTGTGCGTGCGTGCGTGCGTGCGTGTGTGTGTGTGTGTGTGTGTGTGTGTGTGTGCGTGTGTGTGTGTGTGTGTGTGTGTGTGTGTGTGTGTGTGTGTGTGTGTGTGTGTGTGTGTGTGTGTGTGTGTGTGTGTGTGTGTGTGTGTGTGTGTGTGTGTGTGTGTGTGTGTGTGTGTGTGTGTGTGTGTGTGTGTGTGTGTGTGTGTGTGTGTGTGTGTGTGTGTGTGTGTGTGTGTGTGTGTGTGTGTGTGTGTGTGTGTGTGTGTGTGTGTGGATTTAGATGTGAAATCGGGCCCTTGGGCGGAGGTATCATTCTTCTCCTGTGCAGCCTTGTGAATTCATTAACTTTAGTGCAACAGAAATACGATGGGACAAGAGCGGAGTGAACACACAGAGCGCTTCGTTCTTGTCCGTTGTCTATCTGTTGCGCTTTAGTTAATAATGAATACACACTAACTCGTCCAGTTTTCAGTTATTATGTCGGGCTTATAAGCGCGCTCGTGTCCTGGAATATCTGCATGGCTATGTATTCTGTAATTTAATTTCTGGCCATGTGCTTGCAAGTCGCGTGTCAATATCCTGATTTTCATGACGATATCGTGTGATGCGCAGGGTGCAATCTGCACTACAAGTGCCGCTTTGATTGCTTTCAGTTCAGCTTTTCTAGGAGTAGAATGACCTGGAATGGTACTCAGTTATATGGGGTTTAGTTTTATGTAGTGTCATACTACTGTTACACTGCTATTTCCACATCAGTGTACTATGTGTGCCTGATTTTCGCTTGCATATTCATGATTAGCAACCTGAGCAAACTCCTCTGTGTGTTTGGCAGTAGCATTTAGACTCCAGGCCCAATTGTTTGCCCCCATATTGCACGGTATGGGCCTGTTGTGTTTCAAGTTCAGGTGCTCCTGAGGTTGTTTCTGAAGGGAGGGGTAGTCGTCTTTGCATCTCATATGCTAGCTGGCATAGTACCTTGGGACCACGTTCTGAGCTCTTGAGGCAGAGAATTTGGGCTGCAGGCTGCAACTCTGCTCTGTCTAGGTGCTTATCCGTTTGCTCTTTCTCATAGAGGTCTTCAAGCATGGTAAAGTCGGTAATACCTGTTATTACCCGATGCCTGTATTCGATGAGTTGTCTTTTTTGTGTGCTGTTGGTAATTCATACAGTACCATACCGTACCATACCATACAAGCACAGCGTCTTGCATTTTCCATAGTATCCACTCGTCCACCCCCCATGATATTAAGATTATTCTTTTCACCAGGTGTAGAATTTGCGTCCAGGCATGGCATAATTGTTTCACCCACGTGCTGGCTCTGCCATCATGGTCTTACACTAGCTGAGGATTTGTGGATGTTGACTTGCAGGTATGTTTCTCAAGATATTGGGAGCACAATATGCAATCTGGACTAGTTCTTGATTCTAGTCTTTTTTCCGGCGTCGATATAAGCTGACTTATCAGAAAGCGAGAGGCCAGACTGGCCAAGAAAGTCTGCAGTGTTGTCAAGGGCTTGTTGCATCTAAAGCCCCTCCATCCACACGACACCGTCGCTTTCTTAAGTTGCGACAACCTTTGCTGTGCGCCGACTTTTCCCCTCACACCAAATGCGGTTCCGGTATTTCCGGTTCCAGCATTCCCGGTTTCAAAATTTCCGGTTCCGGCGTTTCCGCTTCCTCGAGTTGCGCTGCGGGAATTTCCGCTTTGACTACTGTTAGACGATGGTGAGACGCCCGCGCGTGCTTAGCAGAGCTGTGGCAGTCACCATGAGAAGAATGCAAAGGAGAGAAGCTGTTGTATTCCGCTGAAGTAGTAGTTCACGGTCGCTGTTTTCCAAATGCCCGAAAAACGGCAGTGGTCTCCAAGCGCCCAGACACTACATTCCACTGTACGTTGTCTCTCATGGCACAACCCGTCGCAGGTTGACGCGAAGCAGCGAACACGATCAGATCGCTGATTACAATAGGCGGTGGTTTTTGGATGGAATAGCATTCACAGTTTAAACCGCAGCTAGTGCAATTAAAGCCTCTCCATCGACGTGAAAGTAAACAACGCTAAAAAACAAAGCGTCACTTCCAGTCGGAACAGGAAGCTGCAGCTACGTAAGTTCCGCTTGAGGTGGGAAGCTAAGGGGGCGAGTGGGAGAGGAGCATGGAGAAGGAGGGTAGGTTAGCGGTACTTAACCTGGTCGGCGGAAACGTGTATGGAGGGGTTTTAGTTGCATCATTCTTCAATTCTGTATAAGATGGCTTTCCCATAGGCTGTTGTAAGGTCGCTCTGATTGTTCGTGTTCTTAAGTGTCGCGAATCGCTCACGTGCTTTGTGTATAGAGAGGGGGTTCACTCGCCCCCCCCCCATGTCAGCGGGGCAACCGTTTCTGTGCTATGAGGGGTCACAGGGACCGCGCGGTGTTGGGTGACGCGTCGCGGCAGGCGCCAGGTGGGCGAGTGCCGATTCCGGGAAGTCGGTATTGTGCGCACGGTGTTGGCAGTCCGCCGATGGTCACGCGAGTCCACACAGACCAGCCTTGAAGGGGACTGCTGTACGCGGTATTGTGGTTCTGGTTCCAGAGTAGCTGACTAATTGGAGGCGCCGCCGTGGTTAAGAAGGGCTTAGCAACCTTGACCACGTGCCGCATATACGGAGCAGGGATCTATTCTTCTACGCGTCCGGAAGGCAATCGGCAGCCTTGGGTGTTGGGTGCGATTGCTTGTGTGGTGTCGAAGGCCAGCTTACAGTGTACGCTGTAGAGATGCGGTGCGCACGCGAGGAGTGCATTCGGACGGCGGCGTCTTGTAAACACGCATTTGGAGAACTTTGTCGTGTAGACAATAAGTTTGAAGGGCAAGGACGGTGATCAGTCGCCCACGCGGACAAACCTTGAGTGCAGCTGCACTACGTGGTGTCAATGCCCCTGCTTCGGAGACATTTGCGGCCTAGAGACGCCCTTGGCGTTTGAGGCGGCCTAGCGATAACTTGTTCGGGCCGGGCGTGTTTTGCTGAGCCCGTCACTAACTACGTAGAAATGAGAGGGCAACGGTGTTTTAGGGAAGAAGGAAAAGATCTTTGTTTTCCAATATGTTTATATTTAAGAGTAAGCCCATCCCCTTGGGTTGTGCCTTAACAAACGGTTGACTCTGATTGGCAACTGAACTTGTGGGACGGGCCAACGGCCCTACCGCCTTGTTTTCTTTGTATATTTGGGTTATAAAAATCGGGACGACATACTGTCCCTCAGACTTGGCTGAAATCAGTATTGCTGATAGATCAGTGAGGCTCCGTACCATGTACGTTAGAACGAGTCTGGGCTCTAACAGTCATTGAGACAGTCGAAGAGTGAGACTTTGTTTCTCAATTGTTCAAGTTTTTAATGTATTTGTTTTACCTGCCATGTATATAGAAAAGTTTACCTATAAATATTTCTTGTACATCTGATCTCATCGCTTCCTGCCTGCGTTTGATCAACAACTGCCGATCATCGTCTGAGAAGCTTCAAGTTCCAACGAAGAAGCGAGGACAAGAAACCGAACGAAACTTTACTGCTGTAATACACCATAGGCTGTAGTATTTCTTGTAGTATTCCTGTGTTGTTGGTGTGAGTGGGCCAAATATACATCCAACTCTCACCTGGAATTTCCTGTCTTTTAGAAAATTACTGTTTAACATAAGTGCTCTACTAGAAATATTTCTGCTCATCGTTCCTCTTATTAGAGGAGCATGAGGTACTGCTGTTAAAAGCCTCTTCACTCTCTTCATTCTTTCATAAGCGGTATTACACAATGCCCTGCAATAAAGTTTCTGCTGCTTATGGCCCACTCATATCTGCCAGAAGGGACCACTCTTGAAAAAGGTTTTCTTTGTGCTATGTGTGCGACGCAGTATGAGCATTCATGTCTTGACATTTATACATCTGTAGAACCAGCTTCCTGACAGAGTACTTGCTATACCTGATTATGCTTATTCGTCCAGTGGTGTTGAAGAATACATATTGATGCAATGAATATTTACACACTCGAATAATCACGAAAGATGGTTGTTTTACAATTGTGCCCTTTGCTTGGTGTTAGATTTTGCATAAGCATGCCACCCTATGTAATAGCATTTTCAAGTTTAAGGGTTCAATAAAAGGTGATGAACTAAATCTAAGTGCAAGAGCTTTTTTTTACCTATGACTCCCATTGAAATGCGACTTCCATGGCTGGGAAATCAACCCCTCGCTTTGTGTAAGCAGCAGAATGCTATAGCCACAGTGGCAGGTGAAAAAAGTGATGAACAATATTTTTGTATATAGATTTTTTTTCTTGCCTGTATGCAAGTAAAATTTGGAATAAGTTTGTCATTGCAAAAAAGCCCAGTGTGTGGTCTTTATTGAATAAACCACATATTGTGTATACCGTAGTTGAAATGCAGACATTTGTTCTAAAATCCTCGGGTGATATGTTCTTGCAAGTAGCATGGTAATTCATTACTTATATAGAGTAATCATAGCACATATCGCTATATGGTTTACACACTAATATGTGTGATCACTAACTTATTAGAAGCTTATTAGAAACATGTAAGGCATCAATGTTCTGCACACTTGGTCAGCTGTGAACGTGCAAGAACAGCTTGTATGGCTGAACTGGCTGACTTCACTGCACAGTTTTGATTTACTTTTCTTTAACTTGTCGTTTTCTACTGTTTTATCCCCACAATAACTGGCTGTTCGCCTGCTTTTCGCATTGTTGCACGAGTTTTAAACGACGCTGCAGGAGCGTACGTTGTCACTGTGCCACTATAGCAAGCGAATTTACCTTTTACTAGCTGTAGAATTATTTACCTTTCAAAGCAAATGCTGATACAGGCGCAGTAGGGATACAAAGTCCGCACCGTAGTCAATGTTTATCGGTTCCTGTGCAAGAAAAAAAATTCTCCAGAGAAGAGGTGCAACTTAACGTGCATGTAATATTCAAAAAGAAATTAACGACGCTGTTTATTCAAGCCACGCATTTGATGCTATTGTAGAAAATTCATTACGATAGCGTATACTTTGCTCTGTCAAATTTAATGAGTGAGGTAATATAACCTGATGCATCGGGAAATTCTCGCTTGAAAACTGACAAGAAAATGCAACTGAACGGTACCGCGTTCATCACAACGTTGAAACTTCGGGTACTTTGCCGTCTTGTCATTTGCCCTTGCCGAGGTTGAAGTAATTCAAGCTGCTCCGTAAGCGCGATTTTTGCATGCTACTCAACAAAAGAAAATTGTGATGACCTCGTCGTCTGGTGGGGATCTAACACCTAGTACAGAAAACTCGCAAATGCGTGCGAAGCAAACGTGAAAATGCACTTCTTTTGCTACGTAGCGTGTCAACAAACGCATAGAAATGGGAGAACGGAATCTACGGTACAAGTATTTTATTCTCCCTTCGCGTACGTACCGAATTCGGTAATCCACGTCTCTGCGCATTGCACTTGTCGTGCGAGACGCCATATTCCAAAACAAACCGGCGAAATAGCTCCATGATAGCTCTCCGCGCGATCTCGACGGAAAATCGCAGTGATCGCAGCGATCGCTGCGACGGTGCGACCAACCGGTTCGTCGGAGCTGAAAATCGTGGGATCGGCACTTCGACTGCGATTTTCATCGCAGACGGAAATCGCACTTCCGGTGCGACGAAAATCGTATCATGTGAAACAGGCTTTAGCCGTGCACCGCTGTGAGAAGTTGTGACATCATTTATCGCGAAAGGAAGCAAGCAAAGATTCATAATGTATGTCCTAAGGGATCTGATACCGCTTATATTCTCAGAGGCCATGTCCAGCTTAAATGGCCGCCTTTATTATGCCTAATAGGCTAAGAAACCGTGACTGGATCTGCCAAACAGCCTCCTGGTGTCGCTAATAGTTTGTTGTCCGAGAATCGTTACTCAAATCGAAACAAAATATAAATACCTGTTGGGAGCGATAGTACGAAGCAGTGCGTGTTTCGGAACTATGAACAACTTGATAGTTGGATGTAGTCGTTGCATAGCGTACATACCACGGCCGCTGCGACGAGTGTGCGACTAGCTAAGCAGCTCGCTGAGTACCACCGCGTTTGGCTTGGAGCGTCGTATGCGCCAAAATCGAAGTAGTGGCTTCTACGTTAACATCCAAAATCAAATTAGAACTGTGGCCACGGTGACTTTTAGTAAGCCGAGCGTTGTGGAAACGCCCCGCTCCGCCGTAGCCTTCGCCGTGCAAGGCATTCAAGAAGGAGCGGAAGCACCGCGAAGGGCCTGTTTGATTGCCAATAACAGCGCTTCTGCGGAACGCACTCAAGTACTTTTTGCGGCAAGGTATTACGTGAAGAGTATATTTTAACATGAAATGCATTTCTCCACTTGGGTAAAAAGTAGAGCACATAATGTTCAACGTCCCGCGTACCATGACGAGAAACATTCGAGCGCCAAATGGGCATGGTTTGTAATAAGTCGCTAACGTTACGTAACATCCTAGGACCGATATACCCACCCTCAAAATTGCAGCGGGTCTTTGATTTGTTCCAATACCCATCAGAACCTTTTCAAACAGTCTTAAAAATTCACTTTGATATAGAAAAGCCTGAATTCACTGATCACCTGACCTGTATATATCATTAGGTTCACTCACGCTTTTCATATTGTTACGCTAAAGAGACAGCAAGGGCGGCAGAAGAAGAGGACCAAGAGCGCTTGTCTTTGGAGCGGCTCGGTGTCGGCGCGACAACCCTTCTCCCTTTTCATCTATAAATAAACGCACGTCATCGTAACAGTCTTGGTGAAACGTGTGGACTAAAACAACGGGGCACTCGAGTAACGACGATGAACCAAACGCAGGGGCGCCATCCGTGGAGCTTCGCCGTAGTCGCCGAATTACCGGTCTGCCACCAGAAATGGCTTCGGACGACGACAACCCGCCACTGTCTCCTAGCGCCCCATGGCAGCCCTGCATCAAGCCAGGAACCTTCGCCGGAAAAGCCGTGGAAGACGTGGACGGATGGATCAGCTTTTACCAACGAGCAAGTTGGTTCAATGGCCGGAATGCCACCGCCCAGCTTTACAACATTGCCTTCTTCCTCAAGTGAACTTCGTCTGTATGGCTTGAAAACCACGAAGAAAGCATGACAACGCGGGAGATATTTGCAGACAAAGTCTTTCTTAGCATGCACATGGTAGATAGTAATTTTGGCACATATTTCTAACAGGTTTTTAGTACACTTTGCAGCCATTCCGTGTTCCTGCCATCAGCCTGGTGTCACTTTGGGTCGACATCATTCTTCGTTGATAATCAGCACAGAAACAAGCCCCACCAAAATCTGCTAACTTTCTTAGTACCTCTGATCTTAACAGTGTACTTTCGTGTCTACGACTACTGGAACCGATCCTGCAGGATGACTAGTAAATTGTGTAGCGTACTAGTGATCTCTTCTGTTCTGTATCTGTAACCATGAAAGCCTGCACCTAGCTCGTGGTAACTTCCTTATGGGCCGATGTACCAGTGAACTCTGCGTTAATTTTTGTCTCTGTGATTCAAGCAAGTCCAAAGAAATGCCCCATTATATTTCTTAGTACATGTGAACTGCAATGTAGTTCTCTGCGACCTCTGCGTCAGCCTGCAGCAAGCCTTAGTAAAATGTTTAGCCGCCAAGATACCTGTAATCTTCTCAGCATATTTGTATCTGCTGCCATGGAAAAACAAACACACTATGCCCCAAGTAACTTTCATCGAGGCTTTGTAATACCCGTGAATTTTTAGGATGAGCTTGTGTTTGTGTGTGGCCGCTGAAGCAAGCCCACACAAATCCCCTGTTATCTTCTGGTACGGGTGAACTCATATAATGCATTTTTTTGTCTAAGACTGCTGAAGCGAGCCTGATGCAGGTTAATTGTGTATTCGCCAAAGTACCCGTGACGCCTTCAGCAATATTTTGCTGTGACCACTGAAAAGTTGTATTCAGCTTCTGTTTACTTGCTTAGAGGCCTTCGAGGCTGTGAACACTTACGGTGAATTTGTCTTTGTGACCACTCAAGTACAGCAGGTGTCTTGTACCTTCTTGTACCTGTGAAATCAGTTTGGTTTTGTGCTGAAAAAAGTATCTTGTAACTGTTTTTGTACCTGTCAACTCTCCATTAATGTTCGTATCTGGAACTGCTTAAGTTCCAGACACGAACAGCACCTTTCATTTCTTCTCGCCGTGATTATAATCAGAAAGTTAGCATATCGCATTTTAATACTATCATGGGCGCAAATTCATCCTTACCAATGACTAGCAAAGACTGAAACAGCTTATCCCCTTCATTAACAGGTATAATTAATACAGTTATGTTTAGAAACGCACTTGAAAACGAAATTTTGTAATATACTTACCATTTGTCTTGCCTAAGTGTATGCATCTTTCTGTATTGCAGCGCTTTCATCAGCATCATGATCAAAAAAGTTAACAATGCATTTTGTAAATCTACCGTACACAATATGTTTTTCGAACCTTTTTACCATCGTGTACATCACTTTTGTATTTGTATCTTTTGTACCTCTGTCTGTTATCATCGGATGTAAACTCAAAATTTGGAATCATTACTGTTGTTATTAATTTTGTTTGAGTTACTTTTACCGATGTTTACTTTGTATTATCTTAGCCCCTCCCCTCTATAATGTACTCTGTACCTTGAGGGTAAAATAAATGAAAAGTTATCCTTTAGTAATTTTATTAATCAAATCAAATCAAACATGTTTATTTTGCAGGAAGAATACAAAATTTCCCTGCGGGAGGCAAAGACTAAAGGCGAGAAAGCCTGACGGGGTCTTGGCCTCCTGATCAACAAGACAGTCTGCAGCAGTTGACACAACTCAATATACACTTCATCAAATACAATGCGTCTGCTTGTCTACATCTGATTACATACGTATTTGTTTATTCATGTGTATTCAACACGCTCTACAGTACATTATACATTTAAAAAGATACATTGAAATGGGAAAAAATCATCTCAAAATATACAAATATAATTTGACAACATTTGTGGATCGACTATGAGGTTAGTAGTGAGAAGGAATGATTGATAATTGCGTTTGAGTTTCTTGGTTTGTAATGTAAGGTCAATATTCGATGCATCAAGGTTTAATAATTGCACTACTTTATATTCAATGGCCTGTTTGCCATAGTTCGTGCGTATATTTTTAGTTTTTCGGCTAGAGCTTTTGAACCCATATTTCGTGGATAGAGTGCTTGGGAAGACATCCTGTAATTTATGTTTGTGTGTGTGTTGCATCAACTTTAGATTATATACTTTTTTGCGGATAGGATTTCATGTTTAAGAAAAAGTGGTTCAGTGGCTAGCTCCTTGGCATGACTTTTATATTTTTCTAGGATACGAAGCACGCGCTTTTGCAGGATTATTAACCCATCATAATTGGTTTTAGTTGTTGTTCCCCACACCAGCATTCCGTATAGTAGTTTCAAGTAAAATAATGTGTAGTAGAATGATTTAGTTAACCACGAAGGGCGAAGGGAAGCGATTCTACTGAGACATCTTGCAGAGCGAGCTAGATCAGTTAAGATATGTTTCAAGTGTGGTGTCCATGACAGGTGTTCATGGAACCAGACTCGTGGGAATTTCTGTGTGTTTACTTGTTCGATGCGTTCGTCATTATAATAAATTCTTATATTATCGCGGATGTGCTTGTTAATAGTCCTGAACATAACAAATTTAGTTTTTTGTGTGTTTAGTTTTAGTTCGTTTTTTGTTAGCCAACCTGAAAGTTTAGAGGGATATAGATTTGCTGAAGCTTCTACTTCATGAATGGCAGATCCTGTGAAGAACAGGCTAGTGTCGTCAGCAAACATTGTAATTTCAGGTGTATATTGAACATTCGTAATATCATTTATATATAGAAGGAAAAGCACGGGACCTAATATGGATCACTGTGGAACTTGATTATAAGTAGCTTTTAAGTAAGTCCAGGACAGCACCACGAATTCCATAGCGGCCTAGTTCCAGCAATAGGATATGATGGTCAACTGAATCGAAAGCTTTATGCAAATCCAGGAAGACACCTAAAGTGAACATTTTATTTTCAATATTTTCTCTTATGCTGTTTGTAACACTTTTTAGAGCCTCTTCCTTAGATATATTTTTTTTTCGAAAACCATATTGATATGGCGATAACAGACTGTGTTTGTCGAGATATTCGTGAGACGCTTATTTATGCATTTTTCTTGTATCATCGAGAAGACAGGTAGCACGGATATCGGTCGATAATTTGTTAATTCAGAAGTATTGCCGCCTTTATGGATAGGAGTAACTTTTGCCACTTTATGTTTCATCGGGAAAGTTCCCACTAGAAACGAAAAATGTATAAGATATGCTAATACAGGGCTAAGTATAGATGCAACAGCCTTAACTGGAGCCACTCTTACGTCATCGCAACCACTTGAAATGTTGTTCCTTACTTCTGCTATGTATCTGCGGACTTCTTCTGGTGATACCTCGTTCAACACGAGATAATTCACCTGGCTACCTAGTTCAATTTCATATTGCATTGTACATTCACGAAGTAATGATTAATTACATTCGCAAGCTCCCTGCCTTCTAAAATAATATCATTAACTTTTACTTCTTTAGATGTATTGCATGACACTGTTCTTCCAGTTAAATAATTAACTTGCGTCCATATTTTTGCAGGGTCTGACTTTATGCGCCAGAACATTACTTCATAATGTTATGACCCTCTATGAGGGTTGACAGTATTAAGAAATAAAAAAATAAAAATAAGAAAATAATAGGCTATCCTTGCTTTTCTAGTGTCGCTATTTAACCTGTTGCGAAACTGTTTGAACTCTCGCAATATTGTAATATCTCTGGTAGCTAGAAATCTGTGAAAAAGTGCGTTTCTTTACTTGATTCTTTTCAAAAGGTGGCTATTTATCTATGGCTTTCTATTTTTACCCTTTCTCATTTTTAACTGATGTAGCGGAAAAGAAGTGTTGTAGCACTCAAAGAAGTTCTCTAAAAAAGTGTCATATGCTTCATCTGGATTTTTTTTTTTGCACATACACACGGGACCAGTCAGCTCGTTTAATTAATTCGCTAAACTCAAGCAGAGTTTTGTCAATAATAATTCTACATCGCGGAGGATTTGGACGTTTTTCTTTAATGAATGAATTTTGTGTAGAAATATAAATAGGTAGGTGATCACTAAGTCCAGAGCACAATATGCCTGCGTTGTAATCGTATTTGTTTAGGCTTGTTATACAGACGTCAATAGATGTGGAGTTGTGAGTAATACGGGTAGGCTCTACAATAGCACTATCACATACATAGGATACTATAAGGTTTATCAGATCAAGCGCATACCAATCTTCACTCATCATATTAATGTTCACATCACCCATGATGAAATATGGTTTTTTATGTCATTAAAACAATCCATAAGTTGTTCTAAATGGCTTAGAAAACGGCGCTTGTATCCAGTCGGGGGTCTGTATACTTCACTAAGCACAAACAAGTTCATTTCTATCGCTAGGCATTCTATGTCACCATTATTCATAGAAAGACCATCAAGTACTTGAAAGGAATATTGCTGCTTCAAGGAAGAGGCGCGATCCAATCGCACTGCAGAATAATTGGTGAATTCAGGAGACATATCAATATTACACAGCCATATATCTGTGAACAGTATTGAATCAGAGTCAGCATGAAGAGAACTCAAAAATATATAAAATTCTTCCTTGTTGCTCTTAAGACTCCTTATATTTTGATGCAGTAAGGTAAAACCAGATCTAGAACAAGGATCACTACTCTTGGGTGCTGTTTTTTTTTCATTGACAAGGAAAACATTTTTTCGTCTATTTTGTCCTCCCTTTTTCACTTGATGAGATCTAAGTCAGCAGTGCTTGTTATGCGGATTACATCTGCAGTTTCATCTTTGCGAGAAATAATTTTTCCTCCACTCGTCCATACATATTTCCATGTTGCGGATTTCTTTTTTTTTATGGCTGCACCAAGGAGCGGCTTGTTCTGTCGTGTCAGGGCCTCATTAACATAGATGGCACTCTCTGTACCCTTGTGACCTAGGTCAGTCGAATGTCCTGTGTATCCATCAAACCTTTAGTACTTTTACTGTGTGCGACTGCTGAAGCAGGCCCGCAGAAAGTCTGGAGTAGCTTTATTCACGGCCAAGACACCTGAACTTTCCAGCAAATATTGCATTTATGTATCTGCGATCATTGAAGTGAGCCAACCCGCAGTAGGCCTCCTAATAACTTCCTTTGTACCTCCCACCCTTGCAGAAAGCTTTTAAAGTTCTTTATATGACCGAGGTGCATCTGCAAAATATTAGCTCAACTGAAATTGTCTCGTCACCACACGAAAGTATCAACGGTTTCCCTAGTGATTTTTACTAGAACTTCTCATGGATGCATAGCGCATTTTCCCTATAAATGGATGATCATACAACGGCTGTTTGTGTCTTATATTACCCCTGAACGAGCACTGGTTTCGGCCGCTCCTTCTATTATCTCTTTCAGAGACACGATAGCCCAGGACCACCAGCGAAACAGGTGATAGAGGGGTGCAGTGTACGCCGCTCACACACCGGCTGACACACGGCCGTTGACACGTGATTGACAGACAGCCGTGTCACTGGCCTTGTGCAGAGCACACCTTTATTCTCAATTCTACACCCTCGCCGCTAACACACCTTCGCTCGTTGCCGCACCCACGCGCCTTACGCCCTCTCCCCTTTAGAAGAACCCCACCTATATATACTGTAGCGAGGAGAGCATATGGTCGCCTTGAAGAAAATTCCACTCGTAGAAACGTTGGCTCCTGCTTTCACCTTGTTCTCGTTTTGCTCAATGTCAACTGAGGGTTTGTGAAACACGGCATTGCAACTCAGCGAAAGTAGCATAAAAAGAGAACAATTATTCCACGTGTTTACAATCCTACATTATTAGCTAAGGCTCTTTCGGAAAAAAATTTTTTAATAATGCCCACGATTTCAGGGGTAAGTTTGTTCTGTTTCTTTAATGTTCGTGGCATGAAAAGATGCAGAGATGCGTATTAATATGCGCAAATTTGAACTTTCTGCTGTTGATCAACCCGTGATGTAAGTAATGTCTTGGTGACGTGAACTTGTGAAGTGGAAAGCGTGGTAAAACAATTTATTAAAATATTTTTTTCAGACTATCATAACGAAGGCCTTGGGTGTTCATGCGCACTTTCAGAAATAATTTTTGAATGGCGTGTGAAAGCGGCATTGCGATGGCCTGAAAAATGAGTTACTAAAGAAAGTTTGCAAGGCTTGCGAAAACTGATTATTCCAAGTAATTTTCAGCGGGTACGGGCTGATGGTATGCGACGGTAAGAAGCGCAGATGCCATTTCACATGACGTTCATCTTTAGTGTTTCTTTTTACTGTCATGAAAACTGCATCCTTATCATGTCAAACTCGCGGTAGCTTTTACGAAGTGCGCTTACCGATTTTCATTTTTTCATTGACTGATCTTCCAACAACAGGCACGGACGGGTAAAGGCGCTGGCACTCCTGAAAAATTAAACTCGTTATTCATCCACACCTTTATCTCGAAAATATTCTAAATTATGGGATTGCCCACACCATTCCCTATAGGAGACTGCGGCGCCGCCGTTCATGCACGTTTTCCTAACGGGCACTGCATGGCAATGCCCGTATATGGGTTTAGAACCATAGTAGTTCCTGCATAAATAAAGCTGTCCCACAACTAAAGCTTCGCAAAAAGGTTGGTTTCGCAAAAACCAACTAGCCCGCCAACGCGTTTTAACTTCGCAAAAAGGGTTGGTTTGCCCTTAAACCAGCTTACGTTATTCACCCTTATTACAATAACTATGTGAAGGCAACGGAAAAAAGATGATTTCAGGTCAGACACAGTGACCATAATATCTTAAATCCGTCTACTAACTTTAGCCGCACGTTGGTACTGTCCCTCATTAATATAATGGTACAATCCAGCCGCACACACTGCATATATATATATATATATATATATATATATATATATATATATATATATATATTAAGAAAGAACCGTTTTAGTAAGACATGAACTATTGCGAGAGATGGAACAGTGCTAGTCAGATGCGTCTTCACGACTCTGATAAGATGCAAGCGTAAGCCTTCCCCGGATTCCTATGCATACAAGAAATGCAGCGACAGTTTTCCCTCTTGGTGATTTTCGGAAACTCTATCATCTAAGTATTTTAAAACGAAAGTCTTTTATGTCCGGCCCCTTTGAAAATTTGTCCGGTGTACGTGCGTCACGCAATCATGACACAAATCCAGGAGATGGCAACACTTTGACAGCCTAATAGTTAGGATAGTCCGCTAGAAAAGTAAGAAAGGTTTGGTTTATTAAATGAATTGTTCTATTCATGACGTTTATTTGTTGAGTGAGGATATTCATGTATCATTCATTTTATCACTAAGAAATATCGTGGACAATATGCGAAGCGCCATGGACACCTAGCAGGGTAGTAAAGATGGCAGTGCCTGGAAGTGCCAAACTCAATCGGCGTTCGCGGTAGGTGACAACCATCAGCGCGGCGGCTCAACCTTGAACACGCGCATGCGCGAGAGCGCGGTAACGCTGGAGCTCTAGCGACGCATACATGCGGACTAACCTATGGCGCCTGGTGGTTTCTAGAATGGCGCGGACTTGGCGTACTAGCTATCGCTGACACTGCTTCGCCCTTCGAGCGAAAGTGAACTTAACAAAAAACAGTGCACATATATGCAGTTACCTCTGCGAATGTGCAACGAAGCCGGCACTGGTTCTCAGAACACTTGTTCCACTTTTGTGCTACAACGAATGCCTATGAAAGAAGGACGAAGCGATATTTTTTTTTCCTTACCTTGAGGACGCAGTCTAGGAACTTCAACTCCTTTATTGCTTCCAGTGTTATGTCACTGTCAAAGCATTCCTTCACGACACTGTCCAATTCCTTCTGGATTTTCACTTGAACGTCCGGATAAAGTGCAATCAGGTATAGAGACCATGCGATTCCCATTGCTGTGGTGTCGTGCCCCTGAAAGGCAAAATAAGCATCGTATTGTTCGTCCACTAAATTATTACGTAAAAGACTGTCCTCGCGCATTGTTTTTGGTGAAGACAAAAGTAGCAATGCTGCCCTACCCCACCCCCCCCCCCGCTTCCCCCCCAACTGATACATTACTATTTGGATCATCTCTGTGGAAGTGCATGAAGCATGTTTCCGCGTGAGGCGCACATGGCACAAGCGCTGATGCTGATGCATCATGAAAGTATGCTGATTAACATCACAATTGAAGCTGCTTAGTGGCGATATGCAAGAAACAAAACTAAGCACTTACTCCCACACAAGTTCGTCCGGAGAAAATACTCCCCATGGGGCTTAATCAATAAACCACTATGAGCGAGAGAAAGGTTGCATTTTCTGTCGCTAAAGTATTACGACCCCGCATGCCACACAAAGGTACGGCTGATCTTGCTAAAATAGTCCGAGATAATGTTGATCTGCATAGCGCATAAGAACAACACGGTGTACTTGTTGCACGTTAATGTCAGGTTTCTAGAACTAAATGTTGGATACTCGTATCTCTTCCTACCTCCGCCTTCCCAAAGCATTTTATTAATTTTATTTTTTCATTACCGGTATTTAATAAGTGTTGTCATTTAACGATTTTTCCGCTAGATTTATTGGCTTTTTGGTATGTTTACGGCAACGTTTACTATTTAGCAATCAGCGACCTTTTTAGTGAATTGAATGAACAGTTCACGATATTTTAACGAGGAATAAGTTAGAAAGGTTGCCTGAAAAATGGCGTTCTAGACCACAGCTTAATATTCAAACGCTAATGGAAGGGCCGCAACTCGAAATGTGAAGGCAACCAAACGTTTCCTTCACATTGGTAGCCTTCACATTGTGATTGCGCTTCACAGCACAGTGGTCCTCATTGCCTTCACATTTTGCTCACAAAATTAAGTTTCGTTATTACATGCAAAACCTATTCGAATGCGTTTAAACGCTGCGGGTTCAGCGGTGTCCCTAATCCATTCGTCTGGTAGGCGCTTGGAAAGCGTGTCAGAGAACTAATTTACGAAAACCAAGTGAAATAAATTTTGTGTTCAGATTTAGAACATAGCAGACAAATACGACCTATCGACTGCGTAAAAGCGTAAATATCGGAACGGCTCAGCTCGTTCACGCGCGATTGAGCAATTCGTTTCCGTTTCTCATGGCTTTCGCACCAATCAGTATTTCACGACGGCTTTCAGGTAGATAAAGGGCGAAAATGTGGTATTCAACCTGTGCAAAGTTCGGGTAATTGTCATTGTCATGTTAACAACATGCGGTCAAGCGCATTCCCCAGAATCTAGTTCTGCTACCACGAGCGTCGAGGAGCACAAAAAATTTAAGGATAATATGCAGACTAAATGCATTTTTATGCTAGAAAAACATACGTTGCTTGTGTTGTGAAAAATATAAGCTGTCATAATCCATTTAGAAATATGCTTGTTTGGGCTAGTTGATTAGATACAGAAAGGGAGGTCATAGCGCTTGAAGACACGGACAAGAGCGAGACATGAGCGTTCGTCCTCGCTGACTAGCTCTTGTCCGTGTTAGCGCTCGTCCTTGTTGTCTGGCTCTTGTCCGTGTTTTACAGCGCTATGGCCCCCATTGCTGTCATAATCCAGTATGTAAATATTAGAGGTAGGCGACTGAGCACCAACTTTTTCGAATTCGAATTGAAACATTGTCCGATCCTGACTGGAAGCCTACCATTCCTTTAAAAAAAAGGTGCACAATCAATGCTTTCTACCGGTGCTGACATATGGGGCAGAAACTCCAAGACTGACAAAGGAGCTCGAAAACAAGTAAATGACCGCGCAAAAAGCGATGGAATGAAGAATGTTAGGCATAACGTTAAGAGACAGGAAGAGAGTGGTGTGGGATCAGAGAGCAAACGGCGATTGCCGATATTCTAATTCTGATGATGATGATTACGGATCCTCTTCATCATCAGCCTATTTTATGTCCACTGCAGGACGAAGGCCTGTCCGCGCGATCTCCAATTACCCCTGTCCTGCGCAAACCGATTCCAACTAGCACCCGCGAATTTCCTAATTTTGTCGCACCGCCTAGTCTTTGCCCTCCTATACTGCGCTTCCCTTCTCTTGGTACCCATTCTGTTACCCTAATGGTCCAACGGTTATCTAACCTGCGCATTAAATGACCTGCCCAGCGCCATTTTTTTCTCTTAATGTCAATTAGAATATCGGCTATACCCGTTTGCTCTATGATCCAAACCGCTCTCTTTCTGTCTCTTAACGTTATGCCTAGCATTCTTCGTTCTATACCTCTTTGCGCGGCCCTTAACTTGTTCTCAAGCTTCTTTGTCAGTCTCCAAGTCTCTGCCCCATATGCCAGCACTGGTAAAATGCACTGGTGGTACACCTTCCTTTTTTAATGATAATGGTAAGCTTCCAGTCAGGAGCTGGCAATGTCTGCCGTATGCAATTTAACCCATTCTTATTCTTCAGTGAATTCCCTTCTCGTGATCAGGGTTCCCTGTGATTAATTGACCAAGGCAAACATAATCCCTTACAGATTCTAGAGTCTGACTGGCGATCCTGAACTCTCGGCTATTGATAATTATCTTTGTCTTCTGCATATTGTTCAACCCCACTCTTACACTCTCTGTCTTAAGGTTCTCAGTTATTTGGTGTAACTCGTCTGCAGTGTTGCTGAACAGAACAATGTCATCGGCAAACCTAAGGCTGCCGAGGTATTCGCCGTCGATCCTCACTGCTAAGCTCTCCCAGTTTAATAGCTTGAATATTTCTTCCAAGCACGCAGTGTATAGATTTGGAGAGTTTGTGTCTCCTTGTCAGACCCCTTTCTTTATAGGTACGTTCCTACTTGTGGATATTTAAGGTAGCTGTGGAATCTCTGTAGATATTTTCCAAGAACGTAAGCGGTCTGTACTCCTTGATTACGTAATGCCTCTATGACTGCTCGTATCTCTACTGAATCAAATGCCTTTTCGTAATCTATGAAAGCCATATAGAGAGGCCGATTGTTCAAGTTTATTTGCATCTATACATGTACAGATGACAGGAGTACAGACAAAAAGCCAAATGAATTCGGCTTGACGGGGTCTGTACCCCCCACAAAAATGGCACTGTGCACAATAGAGAGAACACAAACATACAATAATGGATAAATGAGAAAAAAAAAGCGAACATTAGTGAACATTGTATAACAGAAATGCATGCGGGTAAAAAAATCAACGATAAAATGCTGCAAGAAATTGTATTACAGGAAGCGAATAGTATGAAATGACACAAATAATGACACAATAATAAGTACTCTGCGAATTTCTCGATTACCTGATTGTTGGCATGGATGTAATCCATTGTGAGTGTCCCTTCCTGAAACCTGCCTGTTGCCTTGTTTGACTAAAGTCCAGTGTTGCCTTTATTCTATCGGAGATTATCTTGATGAATATTTTATATAATACTAGGAGTAAGCTAATGGGCTTGTAATTTTTCAATTCTTTAACGTCTCCCTTTTTGTGGATTAGTATACTGTTTGCATTCTTCAAGTTTTCTGGGACCTGTGCAGTTGATAGACACCTTGTATAGAAAGCCGCCAGTTTTCCAAGCATTATGTCTCCTCCATCTTTGATTGAATCGGCTGTTAGTCCGTCTGCGCCTGCCACTCTTCCCTGTTTCTTGTCTTGCAAGGCCCTTCTGACCTCTTCGCTAGTTATAGAAGGAGTTTCTGTATCCTGTTCATTACTGTTTCGAATGGAAGTCCAAAATCAAGAAAGGGGCTGACAGATGGAATAGCACACTGCGGTATAAAGTTTGTAAATAGGGATAAGGTGCCTCAGAAAGGCTGGCCAACGTTTCGATAGGAGGACCTATCTTCGTCAAAGGCGGCCTCGTCATCCTCGGCATGTCAGTTTTAAAGTGCAGTGGCGTCACGTGCAGTTGTTGTCGGTGGCGGTTGTTTATAACGGGAGAGACTTCAGAGATAATGAGCGCTGTCGCCTGACGTCTGTGAGCGTGGTTCCCAAGACGAGGGACCAGAGCGGGAGAGTGGGAAGGCGGGGAGAAAAGAAAAGGAAGATTCTCTCCTTTCTTCTCGTTTATTACATATCGAGGGTCTCGAATCCGGCAACATTGATGCCTTCAGGTAGCATGTGTGGGTTTATCGACCAGTTGCCTTCGCCCAAAAAGATCATGTTCTCGGGACGCCTGCGGCAAAAACGACGTTCCAGGTTCGCCGTCAAGGTATGCGAGTGGTGGCGCTGGCTAACACTCCAAGGGTTCCACTAGGACACATAGATACCCAAGAAAGTGGATGGGGAGACGGCGCCGCGGTAGGTCAATTGGCAGAGCATCGCAAGCAAAATGCGAAGGTGGTGGGTTCGGTTCCCACCTGCGGCAAGATGTTCTTTCATCTATTTTAATTTCCATTAAATTACGTTTTTTATTTCATTTATGAAGCACAAGTAATTTCCCCTATGTTGTCCTTGGTGTCAGTGTGTGTTGGCTTCTTATGATATGATTAATGTGAGACGTGTCACACAAATTGTGGTGCGAATGATTAACTTTAGCTGTACCCTACGCGTCTACAAAATTTGACCGAACCATTTCAGGGGCCCTTTAAACTTCGTAAAGTAGCGACAATCTCCTCCTCCGCATTCACCCTTCCTAGTTTCTCCTCTCTTTTACGCTCCCTCGTCGACCGTGGCGCCGCCTACACCGCTCGAGCGTAGCAGACGACCTCTCGCAGAGTGAATGCACGCATAGCGAGGCGGTGCGCTTTAAACGTTCGCATTAGCTTTCTAGCTTCGAGTTACTTCACGCACAGCATAGAAATTTTATACGGACGGTTATACAAATTCAGTGACGGCAGCTTTATTTTCCTGTTTTGATAAATATTTTTGAAGAAGTGCCTGAACGAGCGCGAACGCTGTGCCATGACGCCTGCGAATGTATCGCGTGTGCTACAGTTAGGTACGCAACATTTGTCAAGTGAGTGTCGCAAGATGCTGTTGCGAATGGTTGTAAATAACACATTTACGATCGAATGCCAACATCCTGACCTCCAGCAAACCCTCAGTAGCCTAAATAATTCGCGCCGTCCTTACCAAGTGAACTCGCGGTGCATATTTATTCATTTATTTATTTAGTAGATACTGCAGACCACATTGTGGTCCTCGCAGGACGTGCAGACATTGAGTACAAGACATATGCAAGATACGTTCGTATACATTCATAAAATAAATACATTTTACAGTGATATATTGCTCACAGAAACACTTAGTGAAAAGATCAAAACACAATACCTAAATCAATCCATGGTGCAAACAGAACGATGTTAAAAAAGGCAAGGGAATTGCACATCAATGGCAAGGGAGTTTGAGAGTCGAGGACTTGCCTTTCTCATTCAACAGCAAGGAGAACACATTCTATGCAAATACAAAAAAGGCAATAAAAGCTTACATAAAGCACAGTCACATGTTGTTAGGGGCGGGCAGCAAATTCCATTCAGAAATAGTCCGGGGAAAGAAGGAGCACTTATAGCTGGCTGTCCTAGCATAGATAGGTGTCAGTGTATCCGGACGATGGTGTCGTGTATACCTTGTGGGGAGATGAGTTACATATAGTGAAGGGTCCAGAGCCAATTTGTGATTAATTAGATTATGTAAAAAATCTAGCCTGTGTTTCTGTCTTCTTTGTTCAAGCGAAGGAATGTAGTTAGCCAACATCAACTCTGACGGCGAATCCGAACTTTTGAACTAGGAATAAATAAAACGAAGATTTTGTCTGTATTCTCTCAAGTTTGTTAACACTGACTTTAGTATAGGGATCCCATGCAACGCAAGCATATTCAAGTTTTGGCTGGATATAGGTTAGGTAAGTGAGTAGCTTAACGTTTGAGAGACATTTCTTAGTTTGTGTCGCAGATAGATTAGTTTCCGAAAGGCAGAAGAACATGTGTTGTCAATGTGAAGGTTCCAAGAAAATTTATTAGTGAACGTTACGCCAAGATACTTGTAACTCTAAACTTGTTTAATCGAACAGATCCCATTTGATACACGTACTCCAGGGGATTCTTTTTATACGTTACGCGAAGAGAGACAGTTTTATCTATGTTTGCAGCCATGCGCCATTCTTCGCACCACGAAAATATATTATTCAAGCTAGAGTTAAGTTCCTTCTGATCATCCACGGACTTAATAGTACCAAATACAACGCAGTCATCTGCAAACAGCCCTATTTGCGTTTTTGGTTTGATGACGGTAACAATTCCATTAATATATAAAAGAAAGTGCAATGGGCCCAGGACACTGCCCTGGGGGCAACGCAGCGCAGCGGCAGTGCTGTTTACCACGGTCGCTCCACTGAGGCTATTAAGGCTGCCGCTTTACGACTAAAAACGACGTCCCAGCCATAGAGACGGGAGCAACGGCTGTGGCTGCAAAATGGCGGTACGGTATTCTAAGGTTCGTAGTGACGCAGCGTGCGCAAAGTCTTCGCGATGCATTGCGAAGAAAAGCGTGCTGTTCAACGACACAATTCACCACTTGTCATCGTTTGCCCGGTGAAAGTGCCTCTGTGCGCATGTACGCAGTATTTGAGCGTATTGTGCATTCCAAGGTGTTTGTGGATTGCCTCTGCTGGAGCTAACAGCAATCGCAGATGGATATCGTAACGACACCGCAGAAATCGCATTTTGGCAGGTGAGGGCTCTTGTGTGCACTTATAGAATGAGATTTCGAACAGAGGAAGGTGTTCTAACTTTTTAGTGCGCAGGGCTTGCGATTGAGAAATGTCATCGCACTGGGTAGGGAAAAGCGAGCGATTCTCGACGCTGACCCTGTTTGCGACACTGCTGCTACGATACATCACCGATGACAAAGCAGCCATCTCAAACGAAAGCTGTGATACGTTGTCGTTTGAGAACACTACGCCCTCCTCAGCATCGTCGTCCACCACGACTCATCGGCGCCTTGCAAGCAGCTACAGTGACGTGCCGATAATTATTTTCAGTGCGCTACGTAGCCACAATGCAAGCAATGAAACCGTGTTGTGGGGGCATCACCCCCCCCCCAGCCCGAGAAGATATATGCATAAACCAGTGACAGTACACGCTTCTTTTTGTTAGTGGTGCTCAGTATATTACCGATGGCAGTTCCTTGTGCCTGTTTTATTTCGGCGGGCAAGACACACCTCTCAGCTCAGCACCGCGTCGCTGTTGCCGAAAAATAAGTTGGGCGTGGCCGAACCCCGGTGGGCGCGCGCACAAGAGTTACATGCCACGTGCGGGGCGTGACCTATGAGTTTAATTGACAGGCGCACTCGTGCAAAACTCGTGCATCACGAACGCCCCGAGTTGAACTAGGGAACATGGCGGCGGCAGCGGCAGCCTGTGTCATCGCATCCAGCGGCAGGCAGCAAGCATCAATGTGACTGTCTGGGACCATTCACCTACATTACCGACATAAAGCTTCAGCGTCATTTTCGCTTTTCTGTCAGAGCGCTGCCTGTGTGACGAGTTAGGCGAAGACTCTCGTCTGAGGAGACAGAGCGGCGGGACAATTACGCTTTCCGAGCACATATTGGTGTGACTGGGCTGCGGAGGAAGATTTCGTGCGATCGCTTCGGCTCGCTCTAGCTTCAAGCGCTGTGCGTCTACGCGTCCCCGCGCCAGGCCACGTCCGGCGGCGTCATTGGAGTTCTGGGGCACCAGCAAGGACCTGGGTTTCAACTCGGACCAACCAACCTGCGAAGGTGAAGTGATCACATTATATGCGAGGACTCAGAATGGGCGTCGGGCTGCTGTCCGGTGCTTCAGGTGCCGAAAGCAGCTGTCGCAGTTACATGGCACCGCTTCACTACACGGGCAGAGAGGCGAAAGAAGTTACTTCGCGAACAAGCACCGCCTCGACCTTCCGAACGTCCACCTCTAAAGGCGGCAAGTGATTTGGTTCACGTACTTCATGAGTAAAAGCGTAGACGTGTGGCTGTTGAAGGTGATGACCGGCGACTTGTTTCCTCTGTCGGAGCACGCCATCGCCGACTGGAGGAACCACGCCCTGAGGTCGTGCGGGACCAGCTGCTGGCGCGAACTCTACTGGGTGGCCCCGGAAGAATGCGCAAATTGACGAGCGCCTTCTTCGCGGCAAGCGAAAGTACAGTCGAGGCCGCCTGATGACGGGCGACGATGTTCTGCCGAGCCGCTAAAATTACGGCGGTGTTGCAGATCGTGGACCATGGGTCTTCGGCATGGTCTGCGCGACCACAGGGCAGCTGCGACTTTTCAAGGTCGACCGACGAGACGCGGCGACGCTGGGCTCCATGATTTCAGTCAATGTTCAATCGGGGACCATTATTCACAGTGGCGAATGGGCCACATACAACTGTATCCCAGATTTAGTGGATGCTAACGGGGCGAGCCTTAACCTGCATTGAGACATTGGGAGTCAACCACAGCGTGAACTTTGTGGACCCCATGATGGGAGCTCACACGCATAAAAATAATAGAAAGGTATTGTCAAAAAGTGAAGCGCCACCTCGTCAGCGGCGGGTACAGGGTAACTACACCGCTGCAGGAGTCCTCCCTGGCATGAATGTGGTGACAGACTATTAACGGCCACATGCGCTACAAATACCTATTCTTGCGTTTGTTAGAAGGCATGGATTGCTTGGGGCTATAGCCAGTATGAAGACTTTTTCCTGCGATCGCTAGAAGCCATCGCTCGGCGCGACGCAGTGTTACGGTGCATGGCAAAGTAAAATAAAATAAAGCGTAGGTTTCTGACCCTTTGCTTGTACAAGTGTTTTCCGGCATTCCTGCGTGCTTACACGGTAAGCGCGCGGCAGACCATATGTGCGATAGCCGACGCTCACTTCGTCTCGCAGCCTTACTTTGGCGCGAGCAATGAGTGAACTGTGGAAAGCCCAGTGCGAAAACTAGGCGCACACCATTCTGTGCTCACAAATGCGAGCGCAAGCACGTAGCGAGCCGCGCCAATGCAATCCAGAGGCGTTCTGTGGTAGTATAACGCGAAACGTAAGAAATTACTAATTAGTGTAATAGACCCCCCTTCATTCAGCGTACATCTTCTAAAATCTAAAATGCTTATTGTAATATATTGTACTACATAAATTTATTTTGTAACTTGCTTTTGCTTGTAATGCACTCGGTAGAACCCCAAACAAGTGAAAGAAGGCACCAATCATGTACCGACAGTGTGATCACTTAAGCCCCAGTTTGTCGGCCACCTATAACGTAGCGCCCAAGCAATCATAGCCACCTAGATTCAACCTAGATAAACCAATGAAACTGGAGGCGGAGCGACGGACAAACTTTTGTCTTGCTACCATTAGTACTTTCGTCTTGGGGTGTCGCCAGAGCTCGTGAAGGTCCAGAGTTTCGCCAAACAAGGCGGGTCCTGCATACCACTCCTGTTGACGAATTACTCAACCCATCTGTCCCTAATGCGACACCATGGCTGCAACGCAGTGAATGCTTCCGCCAACGCGAGAAAACCCGTCATCGGAAACTTCATAGCGGCTGAAGGATCCTCCTAAGAACGTACTGAAAGCGCCGTACTATTTCCCCAAAAAGCATATTTAAAGCTTTGTGGAAACGAGGCAAAGCTATAGTGAATTAACAATGGCGAATGAATGTCTATAAATTCCTAAACGTGTGTGAAGCTTGCTAGTTGGCTCGGACACTAGATAAATTACATTTTTGGTATGTTGTATAACAGTGGAATGAACACGGTCGTTAGGATCATGTCTCCATCCACCGGCTACGACCGCTTCTAAAGTTTGATTGCCTTGCGCCAAATCCGAAGGTCATACGCGTCACTGTGATGAAAGATTACAACGTGTATTGGCGCGTGACGTTTGGGTTACCTCGAACATGAAAGTGTCCACTTCCTCTCGAATGTCTTCGTCTGTCAAGGACGAGTCTACCTGTATGCTGTAACGAAGTAGAATGTCGATGAAGTTCAGCCGCGTCGAGTGGCCAAAGAGGCGGTCGCCTTCTGCTGTCGGCAGGGAACGTTGCGGCGCCGTCGCTTCATTGGTGAGCTCTCTCAATAATTCTTCTCTTCTTCTGGAGATGACCTGGAAAGAAATCGTATGTGCTTTTGTCAGAAGCAGTGCTTACAAAATGCGCTTGTATAGCATGTATACTTGTACCTGCTATTCTTTGCGCTGTTTTAACGTTAACAGAATCTTCAAAAATCGCCAGTGGCATATATCACCAATCTACTAATTCAGCTGGATTACTTGAAGAGACGCACATTACTTCCGAGGAAATAAAAATGCATAATCGAATAATTTGAAAAATGTCACTAACTTTATAATTACTTTAGCACCTATACGATAATTTATAATGCAAGCATCTGATTTCGCAAGGCAAGCGCCCGCCTCAATGAATTCTGAAACTAGGACCAGTTTCCATGGATTGCGATTATTGCGATGTATTACGATTGCGATAAAAGTGCACTGATTCAGTTTTTTATCAAAACGCCTCTTTATGCATTGAACCTCCACAACTAGAGCATCCAATACTATATCATGAACAAATATTGTCGCCAAATTTGAGAACCCATTTGTTGAAAATGGTGTCATCCTTAGAATTCGTTCCACGCAGGTGAACATAACTTGCGAACTCATTGGCTAAAAGTGTAAGTAAAAGCCCTAAAGTGAACTATTCATTTCAATTTCTCGTTAACATATCGTCGGCATTCTAGAGTAATCAAGCTCAAGAAATGGAATTGTGCTACATGCCACGGGTGATTTTCCAATTTCATTTATGGATATAAAAAATACCTTATAGAGAACCCAACGGTTTCAAAAGGAACTCAAAAGCCCGCATTCGATAGTGCCGCCGTTTGCCCATGCATAACAACAGGTGCCACCTCAAGGCTACCAGCTTGAAGAAATGGGTCGCTAATTTCGTGTGGCATCAGCTAATCGATATCACATAGCTTGCCTCGTTCGCGTTGTTCGCGTTCCCTATTGACGCGAAAATGTTTTTTCCTCCCTCTCCAGGCTGAGCTTTTAATTTCCAACAGGGAGCATATCGAAGGGTCTGGTCCCGTTGAATGTCAAAATGCCACTGGCCTTTTTGTTGAAAATTTTGCTGAGATGCTAAGGTTTTGTGTCTCTCATACCCTTGTTTTTTTGACCAGGACACTTTTGTCCAAAAAGATGGTGTTTGCATCGAATCGCGCGCAGCGCGTTTTTTATGTTACTTCTGTTTATCTGTTGTTGACAATCGTATCTTATCATTACTTCACAATACTTTTGCGGTTAAGATTTTTAAGTATGTCGATGACTTTATTGTTGTGCTTAAAGGGGTGAGCCTGAGGGTAGTGGCTAACGTTCTGGATGTCTTTGAAAAGTATGGAGGGGGTTTTACGTTCACACATGAGTTGCTAGTAGATGGTCGTCTACAATTCCCGGATATCTGTATCACTATAAATGATTGTTCCATTTGTTGTATCTACTTTCCTAGGAGAAAGAAACCCTTGCTTCACTACCGTTTGGCCCACTGCAAGTTAGTAAAAAGAGGTATAGCTACGAACTGCCTGAAAGCCGCTCTGGTTAAATCTTGTGTGCACCAGGTTTCCTGCGACATTCGCGAACAAGCGAGCCGTTTAAAAAGCATAAAAAATGTGGCGAACAAGTGAGGCGTGGTTGTCGTTTTTTCAGCGCCACTCAAGCTCGCAAAAATGTACAGGCTGGTAAACAGCGCCAGGTGTCTAGCTACATGCACTAAAGACCATGTCACCCGCTTTGTTAACTGCAATGTGGGGGTAGTGTACAAAATTCCCCTCGCCTGGGGAAAGTGCTATATTGGACAAACAGGCCGGTGCCTAAATGACCGGCTCAGGGCGCACTGGAATGTTGTAAACGTTCTGGCAGGCGCTGGCCACTTGGCTGACCACTGCCGTAGATGTACACGTGAGTGCTCCCCGTGTTTTCACAGCATGCAAGTGCTCAGACGGTTCGCGAGGCAGTTAGATAGGGAAATATTTGAGGCATATTGCATTTCAAAAGCCGCTGATGCATGTGTAAGCTGTCCATCCCTGGCACTCATTGATAAAGAGACGGTTTACTTTGAGAAGAGCACGATCAATGTTTTGTAATGGCTTGCTGTGGGCGCCTAACGGCTTCGTTGCGCATGTGGTTTTCTCCTACGTGGCACATCCGTTTATGCGTCCGTCTGCGAATTTATTTGACCACACGGTGATTTCTTGCATGTTTTCTGTGAACAAAGCTTGTCAGTTGAAGTCTAGCGCTCTGTTCTGTCCCAAGTTTTTTTTTTTCGTTAGTCCTGTTAGCGCTAGTAACTATGTCACAACAAATGCATCGACACCAAGTAGCCGAACTTTCTGCGTTAATTACTATGTTATTGGCAATTCATTGTCGTGACATGGCCCAGAGCACCTTTGGTTGTCAAATAATGCGGAAGTGGTATTACCGACTATGTATTGCCCTTTAAGCACGTGCTGTTATTCAATGAACCATAATTCACTTTAAATTATTTTAGTTCTTTCTTTACATGCCACTCAGCAGCTGTTATTCTGGGATAGTCATTGCAATCAATAATAAGACGAATTCAAAATGACGCGAATCGATACAAAACACGACCGCAGGATTTTAGTAGTTGTGAAAACTGCTGAGCATACAATTTCTCGAAAAACTCCAGCACCAACGGCAGCAATTACACGGCCGGCGTGAATATGAAGCTTCCATGCAAGCGTAAATTGCCATTCTGGGCGCTGTCCATCTTGGGCAGTTTCTTGCTTACCTTTTTCGTGAAATCGTGAATTTCTGATATGTGCTTGCGATATTCTCTTCCTTCTTCCGTTTTATAATACAAGTAATCAAAGAAAAGCCAGGGAGCCTGTGAACGCCTCACAACTTTTTCTGCTACCCTGAAACACAGAAAAGGCTGTATGTGATTATGTGACAGGCTTTAGAACAACAGCACTTAAATCACGGTATTCCATTAAGAGAAACTGCGTGAGCGACGGAATGGGCTCATATTCCTAGAGCTCTATGCGTGTTGCAAAAGATTCTCGCTTGTAAGCGGTGGCCTATTTTGTTTCCACTGCAGGACGAAGGCGACTCCTAGCGATCTCCAAAAGCTTTGTCTTGCACCATCTAACCTTATCTTATTTCTGCGTGTCTGCTAATTTCAACAGAGCACCTAATTTTTTGCCATCCCCGACTGCGCTTCTCTTCCCTTGGCACCCATTCCGAAGCTCCTTAGGACCATCTAACCGACATACTCGCCCCAACTACATTTTTTTCTTTTAATTTTATTTACAATAATGGTCATGCCCGTTTGCTCTCCAATCCACACCGCTGGCTTCCTGTCTCTTAACGTTGTGCCTAAAGTTCTTCGTCCCACCACTCAAACCATCGTCCTTACGTTCTTCTCAAGCATATTTAATAATCTCCATGTTCGAATTTAATATTTAAGCACCTTTACAGTGTATAATGACTGTACAGTTTTCTATTCATGGATAACGGTAAGCTGCCTGTAGTGATTCGGTTATGCGCTCACCCTACTTTTATTCTTCTGGAAATTCTCACTTTCAGGGTTACGTTTCCCAAAGATACACGTACTCTTACAAATTCTAGAGGCTGACCATCAATCATGAATTCTCGTTATCTTTCCAGTCTATTAGCCATTACCTATTTATTGTGCATATCAACCATCAAAACTACTCTTACACTTTCTCATCTAGGGTCATCAATCATTTGTAGCAAGTCATCTTCTGGACAATGCCATATGCAAAACACAAGTTGCTGAGCCATTGCCTGTTGATTCAAATAACTAGTCCTAATTTCCAGTTTAACAGTTTAAATGCTTTAGGTGTGCAGTGAATGGAATGTGAGAGATTGTCTCTCCTTGTACGATACCTTGCTTGATCGGGATTTTTTCGCTTTTCTTGGGAAGACATACCGTACCTGTGAAATGTTTGTACACATTTGCTAAACTATCCACGGGGGTTCTCTGTACTACTCGACTAGGCAATGCCTCTATGACTCATGGTAACTCTACTGAATCAAGCACCTCTACGTAATATATGAAGGGCATATAGAGAGTTTGGTTATACTCGAGAGGTTTTTGAATTACCTGATTAAAAATGCGGATGTTATTTATTGTTTAAGATCTTTTTCTAAAGCCATTCTCTGCAGTGAGTTGTTTGCAGTCAAGTGTTACCCTGATTGTATTGAAAATTAACACGGTGAATATGTCGTACCATAATGAAAACAAGGTAGTGTGCCTATATTTCATTTTTTTTTTTACTTTCTGCAATTCAAATGACGTCATTCATCCAGGTTTCTTGTACACTTGAAAACAGGTATGGCGAATAAAATGCCGCCAACTTTTTTATTAGAATATCCCCCTCCCGCTTTCATGTACTCTACTATTATTAAATTCTCTTCTGCCACTTTTCCTCGGGACATGTCTCACAAAGACCTTGTAACCTTATCTCTCGATACATATGGGACATACCGGCTGTTTCACGTAACTTGTGCCATGGATTTGAAGAAAGATGGTTAGCCGCAGCTGAATGAAACCAACGGCGTATGGTATGCCGTCATGTGGCACTCTTTAGAGTATTTTTTATGTTCCGCTTAATAAGTTATTTACTAAGGTTATTCATCCAAAATTTGCATTATTTACTTTAGGACCAAGTACGTTTCTTTGAGTTGTAGATGGCGTTCAGGAACGACCGATCCTATTTTTTTTGGCATCGTACATGCTGCGTGGTGATTTCTTTCGGCGCTTAAAGAAATCCCGCGAAATAAAAAATTACGCAGATCCCACGCACTGTGGGGATCGATGTAAGCGAAGCTTTCCGTGCTGGATGCTTTGATTGACGATTATTAGCGGTTATGTTGACGGCTAAAGCTTAATTTCTTCAACGTTTAGGCTAACACGAGAGTGGTGAGTTAACGTTAAACGTTACCTTGCGTGCACCACTGCTGTTGGTCTGCGCAGTACACCGAACACATGGGAGAGGTGCTTGCTTGAGGCGTTGTTGTGCGCCATATTTTATAACCTCTGATATGGTTGAGCGTTGTCATTTCCTCACATGGCACATCGCATTGTGGCAGAAGTAATAAACTGGAATTGGATTATGGGGCTGTACATGCCAAAACCACACTCTGATTATGAGGCAAACCGTAGTGGTGGACTCCGGATTTATTTTGACACCGTGATGTTCTTTAACGTGTCCCAAAATATAAACACACATGCGTTTTCTATTTCGCCCCCGTCGAAATGCGGCTGCCGCGACTGGTATTATATACATGACCTCTAGCAATACCATAGCCGCAAAGCTAACGCGGCGGGCGTAGAAGTGTTGATTTGACGGTCGGCCGCTTCCGTAGTGTCTCTTGGACCCTGCAGAGCACTTTAATTAATGCGGCTCTGCTTCTTCACGCCTTGCGTAAGTTGCCCGCTTGACATATTTGCACGGCGTTTATTTTTCAGAAATAGCAGCACCGTACTGTACCGTACCTTGAACTTAAGCTTATCCAGTTTCTTCGCAACCGCTGTCGTATAGCAGTGAGGTTTCCTTGCCCCCTCACGTCACCTCCCCCTCTCTTATATGGGAGCTGCCTCTTCTCCTCCCTCTCCTTCTTCTCCTGGTCTACTCTTTAGAGTTCTATCTGCGTCCCTTCTGGCCTCGTACTTAGTAGAAAGGGAAGCGCTGCAGTTTTTGCAATGCTTCTGAGGGGAGTCACGGATAATTACAGCTGTCAAGCGGCTAAAGTGGCGACAGCCAGGGAGCTCCAGAGGGAATTGTGCACATTCGACACGGTGGGGTGAAAACGAGTTTCTCCCGTCGCCTTGCCTCTCTTACTCGCGCTTGTCATCTATATAAACGCTCTGAACTACCCCCCTAGGCGGTGTGCGGGACAGCAGCAGCCCACAGCAGCAGCAGTGGGAAAGTGGAAGGAAGAGGTAAAGAAAGCTTCGCTTTAATAAATAAACCACGTGACTGCGCTCATGCGCTGTCGTATTGCAGCGCTGTCAATCGCGGTTCGTGTGAAAAAACCGTGCGCGCGGACCGTAGCGAAGTGAGCGGCCGCGGCTCTAGGCATTGGCTTCCCAGTGCGTCAGCATCTTTGGAAGTGGCACACGGAATGGAAGCGCCGTCGTGCCTGATAAGCGATAGGCTCGACGCACGGTTGAGGGTGCTGCAATACGACAGCGCACGAGCGCAGTCATGGGGTTTTATTTCCTATTTCGTGGGTTTTCTTTAGACGCCGAAAATGATCGCCACACAGCATGTACGTTGCCACAAAAATTGGATCGGTCGTTTCTGAACCTCCTCTACAACACAACAAAACGCACTTGGCCGTAAATTGATAATTTTTTGCATAATTGGTCTTAGTTAAATAACTAATAAGTGGAATATAAAAAAAATACTCTGAGGAGTGCCACATGACGGCTGACCATACGACGTTGGTTTTATTCAGGTGCGGCTAAACACCTCTTTTTTTAAATCCTTGGCACAACTTACGTAAAACGCCATGTATGTTTTCTGTTCATGAATGCCTCCAATCGTATTTACGCGGGTGCTCTCGGTAGTGTATTGTTTAGCATAGAATTTCAATGGTGACGTTATATGTCTTCAAAATGGCTGAGAATGTTGTCCTGCTTATCTTTCAATTTTAAAAATATGGTATGTCGAATGCCACGTTTCTTCTTACGGATTTCCCCAAGAAAGCTAATGTGTGCCGCAGACACATTTCGCCTTCTTGTCTATGCGATGATCCGGTGGACCATAACATGGCATGCAAAGTGAGCGAAAATTGTCTAACAGTGTGCCAAGTTATGTAAAACAAAGCGAAGAATAATACATACGATGTCACATTCTGGACATAGTTCCGGCATCCCGAGTCTTGCATCGGGTTCGAGAAGCCCATAATAGTTTCTGAAAGAGTTTTTAAGATTACGATTACACCATTGAAAAAAGGTGCACTTCAATGTGGTGATTTGCATCGACCGACAGAGAG
This sequence comes from Dermacentor variabilis, assembly GCF_050947875.1. Classification (NCBI taxonomy): domain Eukaryota; kingdom Metazoa; phylum Arthropoda; class Arachnida; order Ixodida; family Ixodidae; genus Dermacentor; species Dermacentor variabilis. The sequence goes on from NW_027460291.1 coordinate 41,520,314, forward strand.
CGAAGTAGGGAAGCATCAGCCCGGCGTTTCAACAAGTGGCCAGTGCAAGAACAATTTCTATTTAGTCGCTGCGAACCACGGCAGATATGCAGACAAAATATTTCATTTCCACCCATTAAAAAAAAGTGAATTCGTCCAAGTAGCCATACAAGTTGATAGCAATTTGGCCCAACTGGAATGAATTGGAAACTAACTAAAATGCTCCACTTGAATTGGAAAAACCAATTTGACTTCGCAGTTCAAGTTGGTCATTCCAACTGGTCAATCATTTTCTATTTGGTCTCCTAGTTGGAATGTTTGTTAGTCCAACTGGTTGCACATATTCTAATCTGGGACCCATTCGAACAGTGCATTTCCCATTGGTCTCCCAACTGGGATGCTTGTATGTCCAATTAGTTGTACATGGAGTAGACCTATTGGAGTAGACCTATTGGAACATTGCTCTTCCAATTAAAATTCTGGTTGTAATGTTTCTTGCTAACATTGCAGCCTAATTAAAAGTTCCTTTAGCCCAGGTTATAATTGTCATGAAAGTGTCTGGTGTACCGTTAACGTGTGCGGTATGCTGGTTCTGGTAGGTGGTGTGTACAGGCGTCCCAACGCTCCTGTCGAATGCATGATGCAATTGCACGACTTCCTTCAAACCAAGGTAAATGCCAGAACTAAGCTGATATTAACCGGCGATATCAATCTTGCAGGAATAGACTGTTATAACCTAAGGTTTTGGACTAGGGATAAGGAAAGCTGTGACCCACTGGTCAAAATAATGTTTTGCTTTTCATTATCGCAGCTAGTTAACAACCCAACAAGACAGCAGGGAGACGCCGCGTCAGTGCTGGGCCTGGCATTTGTCTCCAACACTCTCAAACCAGAAATTAGCATAGAAGATGGCATTTCTGATCATAAAATGATCTGACTGACCTTTCTTGAGCTAGCATCACAGGCGGGTCATAAAAACTATCCTTACATTGATTTTAAAGATTATAGAAGAGCAGATGATGACAGCATCATAGACTATTTCGAAACTGTGTTTGAGGATTTCACATTGCCGCCTTCATATGTTGTCTGTGCGCAAAATTTAAAGGTGCCGTAAAACATTGTATAGAATATTTTATTCCGACAATACGTAAACGAACACACAGAAAAACACCCTGGGTCACCCCGCAGTATCATCCACTCGAAAAGAAAATTGCAAAGGATGCGCAGCATCCTTTGCAATTTCTCGGCAATCGCGCATCTATCAGGTGCGTTAAAGTTATAATTAAAAAAAGACGAGAGATAACTTTTTCTCCAATACTCTGACGAACTTTTTGCACAATCAGCGGCAAAAATTCTGGCGCTATCTATCAAAACCTCAAAACCAACTACGGCAAATTGAAATCGCGGGATCTCTCACACATGATGCACACGCTATTGCTAACGCTTTCAATGCCCATTTCCAATCTGTGTTCACACACCCTTCCCGTTCAAGTGACTTAGAAGGGTGATGGTTTGGGCTAGTTGGTTTTCCATTTTAGATAGTGTGTTACAGTGCGAAGCATGGACAAGGGACGCAAGAAAAGCGCCTGTCCTCGTTTTTCTTCCGTCCCTTCTCCGTGCTTCGCACTATACCACACTATGTAAAAAAAATGCAAGCGACGTTTCGTTTGCACCTAATTCAGTGGTGCCCGCTGTCGTTATAACTGAGCAGGTATACTGAACCTGCTCTTGAACATAGGTGAAAAAAAAACGCCCTGTCCCGATAACATTTCCAATGCGTTTCTAGAACGATATGCTGGCCAACTAGCTCTGCTCTTACACAAGATTTTTACGGTGTCGCTTCAAGCAGCTGCATTACCCTCAGACAGGCTCGTTGAAAAATTAATCCCTATTCACAAAGATGGCAATAGGTTGCACATAGAGACATACCGACCGATTTCTCTAGCAAGGTGCTCCTGCAAACTAACAGAGCACATTATTAACAAATCAATTATTAGGTACTTAGAAAGCAATAACCTGATACACCCTAAACACATGGTTTCAGGAAGGGCCTTTCCAGGATAACACAGCTATTGGAAATTTCTCATGACTTCGCAGAGATAATCAATTCCTGACTTCAAGGATCATGTTATATTCGTAGATTTCTCCAAAACCTTCCATCACGTACCTCCCAGTGTGAACTGAGTAAAAACTTAAACTAATTTGGCATTGAATCTAACACTGTTGCATGGATAGCGTCTTATCTCCCAGTCAGATCGCAATATGTATTGGTAAATGTATTGGTAAACAATGCTGAGTCTTGAGGGTTTTTTCTGGTGTACCACAGGGGTCCGTGCTGGGGCCATTGCTCTTTCTTGTGTACATCAACGACATCCCATCATGTGTTGAACATAACGTAACAATGTCTCTTTTCGCAGATGATTGTGTTCTCTACGCAACTGTTTGGTTCCTGAATGATCAAATTGAACTAATCAACTCACTAAACAGCATTGCAAATTGGTCTGAAAGGTGGGGAATGAAATTCAACATCAGTTAAACAGCATGCATCACTTTTACACATAAAAAGGTACTTGACATATTCACTTACAATATAAGGGGCATATGAATAATAAGGTCAGGTATTGTAAAATATTCTGGTGTGACATTCTCGAGCTCGCTCAAATGGGACATTCACATTGATAACACATGTGAAAAGGCATTCAGGCAACTCAATTTCTTGCATCGGAAATTGGCTACAGCACCATCCCATGTCAATTTAACTCGGGCGCAATTCGGGCGCCGTCAGATTGCAGTGTTGGGACACCTCGTTGACGCATCCGGTGTCCAACCAGATCCGGAAAAAGTTCGCGCCGTACGCAGTTTCCCTGTGCCACGTTCTGCTTCGGACGTGCACTGCTCCTTCGGTCTGTGTTCTTGCTTTCGCCGTTTCGTCAAAAACTTCGCCGACGTTGCTCGGCCTTTGACAGATCTTCTAAAGAACACACCATTCTCATGGGGCCCGGAGTAGGCTCCCGCGTTCGCCGCTCTCATCGGGTTTCTGACCACCCCTCCCATACTTTCCCACTTTGATCCATCTGCACCGACCGAAGTCCACACTGACGCAAGCGGCCACGGCATCGACGCCGTTCTCGCCCAACAGCAGAATGGTACCGAGTGCGTAATAGCTTACGCCAGCCGCCTGCTGTCCCCTGCCGAGAGAAATTACTCCATCACCGAGCGGGAGTGCTTGGCTTTAGTTTGGGATATCGCCAAGTTCCGGCCATATTTGTACGGCCGCACGTTTTCGGTCGTTACAGACCACCACGCCCTCTGCTGGCTGTCTTCCCTCCGGGACCCCACAGGACGGCTTGGTCAATGGGCTTTGCGGCTCCAGCAATTTTCATTTGTTTTCAACTATAAGCCTGGACGTCTGCACAAGGACGCTGACTGTCTCTCGCGTCACCCCGTGGATACCCCTGATCAGGCCTGTTGCCCATGATCCGGTGACCTGCGTGATGGCTTTCACTGACATGACCGAGACGCGCGCTGAACAACAACGCGACGCATGCTTACAGTCCATCATCGCCGGAGTGGAATCTGGCAGCGCCGACGGCACGTGCCGCATGTTCGTGCTGCATGAGGGCATCCTTTACCGCCGCAATATCAACCCTGACGGCCCTGAGTTGCTCCTTGTCCTTCCTCGTCATCTGCGATCTGTCGTTCTCGAACAACTTCACGATGCACTGACGGCGGGACACCCTGGAGTTTTGCGTACATACGACCGCGTACGACGCCGGCTCTTCTGGCCGGGTCTCTACCGCCCTCTGCGTCGTCATGTCGCAACTTTCGAATTGTGTCAGCGCCGGAAGAAACCTCCCCTGCCACCTGTCGGACGACTTCATCCAATTGAAGTTCCCTCTGAACTGTTCTTTCGTGTAGGCCTTGACTTGCTTGGCCCTTTTCCGACGACGATTAGGGGGAATAAGTGGATTGCCGTCGCTGCTGATTACGCGACACGCTACGCGATAACATCGGCTTTGCCGACTAGTTGCGCAACAGATGTCGCCGATTTTCTCCTTCACGACGTCATTCTCCAGCACGGTGCACCTCGAGAGTTACATACAGGCCGCGGCCGCTTGTTCTTGTCTAGAGCTGTGGACGACCTCCTCCGCTCTCGTGCCACTAAGCACAAGCTGTCCACCGCCTACCACCCACAAACGAACGCTCTTACGGAACGCCTCAACCGAACACTCACACAGATGCTGTCAATGTACGTTTCGAACGATCACCGCGACTGGGACGCCACGCTGGCCTACGTGACATTCGCGTGTAACTCGTGTAGACATGACACCGCACCCTTTTATCTTTTGTATGATCGCGATCCCACATCGCCTTTTGACGCCATCCTACCTTCTGTGCCCCGCGTTGCCATTGAGTACGCTCGCGAAGTCATCGATCCCACTCACATGGCGCGTCAAATCACCCGATCTCGCTTATGAGCCTCGCAGCATCTGCAGAAAAAGCGTTACGACCGGTGCCATCGCGATGTTCAGTTCGCCGCAGGTGCTTGGGTGCTGCTTTGGTCACCATGTCGTCGGGTCGGCCTCTCCCAGAAGCTTCTCTCTCGCTACACAGGGCCTCATCAATTCCTACGTCAAGTTAACGACGTCAATTACGAGGTCGCGCCATTACAGTTTAATCCATCCTCAAGTCCACCGCCTGTTGACGTCGTGCACGTTTCACAGCTGAAGCCATACTTCACTCGCAGTTCTTCGCCTACCATGCGCCGAGACGGCGCTTCACCACCCGGGGGTCCTGTTACGGAAGGACGAACGAAGAGAGGAAGAAGATCGCGAGACGCTGGCTTCTGCAGGTTGTTGGCGGTCAGCCATCTTGTCTACGCTGACTCATCCTGCATATCTATTGTAAATATAGTCTCTATATACTCCTAACATCCCCGTAACAATATGTTAAGGTCGTTCGTGGTCCTTTTAACTTTGGAATGATGCCTTGAAAGATAGGGCACAAATACAATATACATGAGAATGCTGATGTAAATTTGCTACAGTGGCCTCAATAAGCTTGACGCAGATTGAAGGAACACAACATTACAAACTACAAATCATAGAGCAGAACATGCAGACCAAACTTCAGTGTGCACATCAACACGAGCATGTAAATACTGCTGCTGAGCATATGGTCACAAGTTTCATTCGAGATTACCTTTTACAAATATACCCAATGAATCTGACCTTAAACTGGATGCTCAAAAACATGATGTCAAGAAGGAAATAAACCGCATGAGCACTGATTTCAAAATTTAAATAAAATCCAAAGGAAATTAAATTGGGAACCCTACTAAAGTGTTTCTCACAGCTCCGGGAGTTTTCGCGCGAGATACGCTCCGAAGAAGAGGCGGATCGTTGGGAGCGTAGGATAGCACAAGAGCTGCGACAGCGCGAAAAGGACGAGCGCATCAAACAGGAGAAAGAGCGGAAGCGCGGGGAAGCTCCACAACGCAAGACTGACGGGGCCGATTGGGCACGGGCTTCCCGGAGCGTCCTCGATGTGGAGAGGGAGATTGCGCTGTTGCGCGCGAAGGAAGAACGTGTCGAGAACGACTCAGAGGGCCTGTAGGGCTCCGACCACCGACGCTGTGGAACCTCATCTCTCTAAAGTGAGCCTTGCGCAGACGGCAATGGTCATCCCAGTGACTTCGTCGCGCGCCCGTGTTGGTTTTCGCTGTGGATAAATTGAACCCAAATACGTCAACACTCTAAAAAAGAATGTACTTGTCTCTCGCTCACTTATCGAAGTTGTAGAAGGTAGTGCTCACGTGTGGACGGTGAATGTGTCCTCCGAGTCAATTATTTTGCCTGCAGGACTGAAAGTAGCACGCTTTGAGAAGATGGTCTTGTGAGCATTCGTGAAGTTGCTACTTCCACAAGCGCAAGCTCGTCGCTCAGCGACCACTCTTGAAAAGTTAAGAGCACGATTAATAAATCGCTTCCATCTTCCCACCGACTAGCGCTCCAAGAGTTCCTTGCCCGCTACGCTTCAGTGTTTGATTTTGCACAAGAGCGTCTACATTCACCACCACACTCACGCGCACACCACCGAATCAATACTAGAACAGCGTCGCCAATACGACAGAAGCCGTACCGCGTTTCGTCAGCCGAGCGCAAAGTGATCGTCGAACAAGTTACAGACATGCTACAGAAAAGCGTCATCCAGCAGTCCAGTAGTCTGTAGGCGGCTCCAGTTATATTGGTCAAAAACAAAGAAGACTCATGGCGATTCTGCGTCGACTACAGGTGCCTAAACGCAGTGACAAAGAAGGATGTGTATCCTCTCCCACGTGTAGATGACGCCATTGACTGTTTACATTCTGCCTCGTACTTCTCCTCTGTCGATTTGCGCTCAGGGTACTGGCAGATACCTATGCACCCCTCAGACAAGGAGAAGACTGCCTCCATAACGCCGGATGGACTCTTCGAGTTTAATGTAATGTCTTGTGGTTTGTGTAATGCTGCGGCAACATTCGAACGATTTATGGACACGATTCTGCGCGGATTTCGAAGGGAAATATGCATGTGTTACCTGGACGACGTTGTCATTTACGGCAAGACATTTCACGAGCACGACCAACGACTGGAAGTTGTCCTTGACTGCATAGGGCAAGCTGCACTGCTATTAAGCTCCAAAAAGTGCCATTTTGGTTTGCGTCAAACACTTGTTTTGGGTTTCCTCGTCGACAAAGAAGGCATCCGCCCAGACCCGCAGAAGCTTGCAGCCGTTTAAATGTGAGTATGCATTCCGTCAACTAAAATTTCCGCTCACCTCAGCTCCAATTTTTCACCACTTTGATCCTGAGGCCCCAATTGAGCTTCAACCGATGCTAGTGGTCTGGGCGGCGGAGCAGTACCCGTACATATATATAGCGGACGCCAATAATTCATCGCCTACGCAAACCGTACCCTTACCTTCGCTGAGCGGAATTATACCTTGACCGAATTGGAATGGCTCGCGCTAGTCTTCGCTGTCCACAAGTTTCGACCATACTTGTACGGCCGCCACTTCACGATAGTGACAGACCACCATTCTCTTTGTTGGTAGGTTGAACTACGCGATCCATCTAGCTGATTAGCTCGGTGAACATTACGGCTTCTAGAATACGACTTTTCCATTACATACAAGAGTAGTCACTGTCACACCGATGCTGACTGTTTATCTCGCCTTCCGTCAGCAAGCATGCGAGATACAGACGATGACTTAGATGAATATCTCCTTACCATCTCTGAACAGTTCCCTGATGCGACCATCTTCAAGCGTGAGCAAAAGCATGACCCTTCCATTAGACCTATTCTTGACGCCACTCGATCACCAGCACGGGGCTCACCTTTCATTAGTGTGGACGGTTTATTGTATAGGACGAATTATTCTGCTGACGACGCTCCACTTCTCCTCGTGGTTCCCCCAAACACTGAGACCTATGATCCTTCAGGTCGTGCACGATGACATCACGTGAGGCCACTTTGGCTTTGCTTGGCTGCTCCACCGGCTGCGCCAACATTTCTATTGGCTCAAGCTCTGGAAGACGGCGAAGCAGTACTTTTCCAGCTACGTAATTTGCCAACGACATAAGCAGTTAACGACGCCTTCTGCAGGTGCTCTGCAGCCAGTTAAGCCGCGACCTTACCATTTAAAAAGTTGGTGTTGACTTGCTGGGTCTCTTCCCCAAGTCTACTAACGTCGCTAGATTATTGTGTGTATGGACCATTTGACCCGGTATACTGAGACGGCGGCACTTGCTTCGGCTACACCAGCTGACGTTTCGTCTTTCCTGCTCTACTCCGTGATTCCCCGTCACGGTGCTCCACGCGTTGTGATTAGTGATCGTGGACGGCACTTTACTGCGGACGTTGGTGAAAAACTACTACGTCTTTGTAGATGCGATTACCGGCACTCGACCCCTTACCACCGCAAACAAACGGCCTGACTAAGTGCACGAATCGTACCCTGACCAACATGCCTGCCATGTATGTCTCCACAAATAACAAAAATTGGGATTCTGTTTTAGCATTGGTTACGTACGCTTACAATACTGCAAAGCATGAAGTCACAGGTTATGCGCATTTCTTTCTTCTGTATGCGCGCAACCCCAAAAGCTTTATCGACACCATCCTTCCCTGGTCTCCACATGATGTCTCTTCCATAGGCCAGACTTTGTCTTGCGGAAGAAGCCCGTCGACTGGCCCGCCTTCGGACTCTCTCCTCTCAAGATCATGACAAGGCTCGTTATGACGCTCGACATATGCTCGTCACATTTGCTCCTGGGGACTTTGTTTGGCTTTGGACATCGGTACGGAAAAAGGGAATGTACACAAAATTTCTGTCACGATACACCGGCCCTAACGCCATACTGAAACGCTTGAGTGACGTGACATACTTCATCGCAAGAGTGACTTCGCACAACCGGAGGTCACGTAAAAGCAAGTCGTGCACATTGCCCAACTCAAGCTGTACCACCATCGGGCTACATACAACTCGCTCGGAGAGCTTCTTCTGCCCCTGGAGAAGCTGTCACGCTGCACGACACAGCCGAAGGAAGAGAAAGTAGAGGCGTGCGCGAGGAGCTGGCCGCTGCCTGTTGGCCTTGCATGACCATCCCCCTTGCTCTACGCTAACCATCTATCATCTTGTAAATAAACCCATACCACCCGTAACAATATATTTCTCTATCTCACAACGAACTATCTTAGTTCCGTGATGAATTAAAACTGCATGCGGCGCATGTGTGACGTGAAACAGGGTGTTGCTGCGTGTATATATATATATATATATATATATATATATATATATATATATATATATATATATATATATATATATATGTGTGTGTGTGTGTGTGTGTGTGTGTGTGTGATCCAGTACATTAAAATAAACTGTTGTAAGTGCGCGCTCGTGTGTATCATGTCTACTTCTCGTCCTCGTATTTTGCGCACTAAAACCTTCAATCGTGCAGCGTGTGACAGTAGTAAAAACGAAGGGAGTTGTGTTGCGCATCTTCTAATGCCGCTCACAAGAAATCTGAGCGAATTACATGCATTACAGACTATCTCAGATTGTTAAACGTGGACGGCCATCATTGGATGAAGCACGCATTTCAACAGCTGACCGGCGGTACGATAGGCCGCATATCACTTCCAATACGCCCTACGTATGCCTTATAGTGATGCTGAACGAAGCAGGTGTGCCTTCTCAGGAGACAAACTTCTCATCGCAGCAGTGGCAGCGCGCCAAAGCGATAAGATTTTGATTTGCTTTTTCGTACATTTTGTTGCTAAGGTTGTACCGGCGTGACTATCGCCTCCAAAGCAGCGATAGGCGAGCCTTCCAATGTTCTGTGCTCACACCTTTCGCAGATGCATAGCCTACCAAAGTTTTACTTCCACGTCTACATCGTGAGTGACCAACACTTGCGCTACCTCCACTCAAGTCCGGAGCTGCCGGACGGTTTTCTTTTGGAGTTCCGACTTCTAGAGGCCCCGACATCTACTAGAAGCCGCGGCAGGTCGCGATTTCGCACTATGGCATTACTGTCAAGGTGCCTCGTCAACAACCTACGCTGCCGGTGCTGCCTGTACATCTCTCCCAGATTGCGTGAACTCGGCACTACCAATGACGACACCATCTACACACTTTAGCTGGACTCCTTTACCGCGACTTGAGAATTTGACTATATTTCAATCGCGCTTCGCACTGGGAGGGGGGCCCTGTAGCAGCGCGACTATCGCCTCCAAATCAGGCGGTAGTTGTGCCGTTGTGCTGACCATAGCCGCGCGTGTTGACGACGGTGGGCGCAGACGATGAGGAGCAATAAGACGCCAAATGACGCAACGGTTCAAACTGCGAGACCTGTTGCGTGTGCGCGCTCCAGGTGACGTAGTGAGCAAGGAGGGCTGCTTGCAAGTCCGCATAGACGTCGGGGCCTGGAGATGACAACCGGAGCCTGGAATCCAGTTGGAGCCTGGAACTTTGTTGAGAAAGAAGTGGCTCTCCACCTGGATGAACCAAATGCCGGCATGTCGATATAGAATTCCCGGACACCCTACAACCGCGGGACGTCTGCCGGACTGCGTGAGACCACGTCACTCGCCTTGGTAGAGTCGGTGCGCTGACGTTGGCATAGCTGGGCTCGGTCGTTCGGTGTCACTAATTTGTGGGAAGGCTGCGCGAAGAGCCACTATAGCCATGGCTTATGTAGGCCGGCTAGCCATGGTGCAGCAGAAGCACGGGAGCGCCCGACACCGCGGCCGCATAAGTCGAGCGCACAAGCGTGTTCTATTCGCGTGCTACCTGCACGTGAGCCTTCTTCGCCTGCCTTGGAGGCGATAGTCGCGCCGCTACAAGGTGTTGGGTAGTAGTGTAGCGTTCTTTCGTTTTCATGCTTTTAAGCCTTTTTGAATGCGAAGCATTTCTTTGCATAATCACCCGCCGTGGTTGCTTAGTCACTCTGGTGTGGCGCTACTAAGCACGAGGTCGCGGTATCAAATCGCGGCCGTGGCGACCACATTTCCATCGATGTGAAGCACAAAAACGCCGGTCAAGTAATGCTACCTGCTTACACATTGCGACTACGGCCGCACTCCAATGGATGCGCGACGCAAACAAGACTCGTGTATTGTGTTATGGGTTAAATAATTCCAGCCTGTCAAAGTTAAACCACAGCCCTCCACTAAGACATTTCTCGTTACTCAGTGTGCAGTTTCGGGACGTTATACCCCTCAGCTTAATTATCTTGTATTGCGTGTTCGCAAGAGGGAGTGGCATCAACTTTTACTGCTGAATCTGAGAAAGGGTTCTTACTGCTGTGTAAAAAAGCCGCAGTTTCGCCCGAAAGGCGAAGCAATGATTTCGACAGCAACTTAGTAGACAGCCATACGAAGTAAGGAGAGTAGTTTTATGGCCGTATACGCTTGTAAACATTCGCTTACGAACTAAATTAACAAGCATGGTGTCAGTGCGCAAAGGAATAACATTAACACTTCATACTCAATGACCGCGGAAACTCGCTGTGATTCCTCGCTGGCGTGAGGAAGGGTGGCCGCAGCAGCGAGCGAAGTGACCTTCGTGCTGTCTCCAGCCTCAACGTAAACTGAGCGGCGAGAACACAGCACACGCAAAGCCGCAAGCCATCGGGCCACCTCGACACCGACGGCGGCGACGATGGCAGAAATGCGCCTGGATTATCCATATAATTGATATCGCAATGAAATTTAAAATGATGCTACCAAAATAGCGACCGCAGCCTTACAGGAAGATTGATTCAAAAACTGAAAGAGATATTTACAGAAGTGTCGAGTTCATACCAAGCAAGACGTTCAAGGTGCACGAAGCTGCCAAGGGCACCACGTCTATCCAAGGCTTGCTGAGCTCTTTTTCAATCTTAGCAGCTGTCAGCCTCGCCATGGCGTTCATGGGCCCCACAAAATCCTCGAGAATCTTGAAGTGGAAAGCTGGCGTCAGCATGCGCCTCCGGCTCTTCCACTTGGCTCCAGAACTGCAGAGAGAGATGTAATTTTTTTTTTAATTTTCGCTGCATAGTTTTTACAGTACAATGCTGTAGCACACAGTGAGAAATCCCCACCGCATCAGAAATAACTATTACCGTTTCTGGCGCAATGCAAGAATACATCATCGGTAAAAGAGTAGAAAGGTTTTTCAGTGGCTACTTGGTATAATAAAATCGCGATACTCGATGAAAATACGTATAAACTATGAATGGTGCGACGTTTTCGCAATTGACAGAACTTGAGCAACGATAACTGAAGAATGAAAGTTTTGCGCCCTACACAGAGAGCCCTGCGTGAATTGCTCTGTGAATTACAGTGATTAAAAGCTTCAATGTTAGTGCGGTCTACTTGTTAATGCAAAATTCGCGGCAGTTGCGCAAAACGCTACGTCGAGAGCCAGCACGTTAAGTTGAGGTGAGGATGCTCACAGCAGGCACGTTTTTATGGTATCATGGTAGCAAGGGTGAGAATATTCTATAGAAGTTACGGACACCCAGAGAGAGAGAGAGAGAGAGAGAGAGAGAGAAAGCTTTTATTGTCGAGGTTGAGTGGAGTTTTCTTTCCCAGCGGTGTGGTCTAGCGTGGCGTCTGCTTCGCCGCGACCCTATCAGCCCATTCCGCGAACCGTATCTGGTCTTCCGGGTTGTAAGTTTTCGTTTTCATCTCCCACTCTTCGTGTGAAAGAGCTCGCCTAAAGAGTTCTCTCGGGGAAGGGTTCTTTTGGCCTCCCCACAAGATGTGATCTTAGTCCGCCAGGGGGCAGTTACAATGTTTGCAGTTTGGTGGATATTCACCACCCGTCACTGCAGCTAGTCTTTTTGGACTAAGTACAGACCTAGTCTGTACTCTCCTGAGGTTAGTGGCCTGTATTCTTGCCAGTGTCTCGTGCGGGGATGGATATATTCGCCTCGATTCGCGGTAATAAACTGCCATATCGTTAAAGGTGTGGATACCTTCATGTCGGTCAACCCCTTCGGGCAAGCCCACCTCCCGGTTAATTGCTGCTCGGGTGGCTAGGTGGGCGGCCTCATTACCAGGGTTCTCCGCATGCGCTGGTACCAACACCAAGTTCAATTGATTGAGTTCTTTGTTGATGATTCTGAATGCTCGAGGGGAAATGAAACCCGAGGTGTAGTTACGAATAGCTGTTTTCGAGTCGGATATAATAATCTTGGTGCCCGGGATGGAGGTGCCCATGGCGATGGCGGCCTCTTCCGCCTCCACAATGGAAGATGTGTTTACCGTCGCACAGCTGATGGTGTATCCGTCGCCAGTAGTGAGGCCTATTGTGTGTCGACCATCACTGGTGCGAGCAGTATCCACGTAAATGGCGGGTTGGTTTTTGTAGCATTGCCAGAGTGCCGCCGCCCTAGCTGTGCGTCTACCTCTGTTTTCAATTCTCATGTTTTTCGGAAACGGGGGGATAATGATCTTGGTCCGGATAGTGTTAGGTATCCGGTGTTGTTGCGGGATGTCTAACGCTGGGCGATACCCAAGGTGTCCAGGATCCGCTGTCCCGCGTGTGTGCCGGATAATCAAACTGTTTAAGCCCATTTGTGGGCCTCTATGATTTCCTCTACGCTGTTAAGCAACCGTAGACTCAAGAGTGCGTTCGTATTAGTCCATTTTGGTAGCCCAAGGGACTGTTTGAATAACGTTTGGATTACACCTGTTAATTTGTTTCGAGTCTCTCTTCCTGAGATGCAATTAAGGGCAGACATACGCCACTGGGTCAGAAAAAAGGCCTGAATTAGTCTCCAGGCATCTTTCTCCTTAACTCCATGCCGTCGTTTGGAGGCCCTCCTGAGAAGGTTCTGTAATTGCCCAGCCGTAGTTTGGAGTCATGCTACAGCTACTTGGTTGTGCGTGTTTTGCTGGTTCCACAATCCTAACACTCTTACTTTAGGAACGGGTGGGACCGGTTGACCAGCTTCCTGCACCTGAATGTGTGCGGGCATATTGGCAGCCGGATTCGCGGCATTTTTGGTCCGGACTATAAGCAGTTCTGATTTTTTCGGCGAACAGCTGAGGCCATTGTTGCGAGCGTGTTTCAGCACTGCGTCAGTGGCTGCCTGCAGTGATTCTGAAATTTCTCCATCTGACCCTGTGCCCGTTCAGATCGTTGCGTCATCGGCGTATATGGCGTGCGTAATATGAGGAACCTCTTTGAGCTGTCGGGATAAGCCGCTCATGATGGTATTAAAGAGGAAAGGAGAAAGTACTGCTCCCTGTGGTGTACTTCTACCGCCGAGCTCTATGGTTTTGCTTTCAATACCTCTATGTTTACGGTGGCAGTACGCCCCTTGAGGACTGTGGTATTATAGGTATATGTTCTCTTACCTACGCTCATTTTGGATACGTTTTCTAGAATGGCTCGATGTGAGACATTGTCAAACGCTTTGTGTATGTCTAATGCTAACACTGTTCGAGTTGCGCGTATAGGCACTGGGTTAATGATATCATTTTGTACCTGCCACAGTATGTCTTGGGTGCACAGTTTGGATCGAAAGCCGATCATTGTCTCTGGGAAGAGGTGGTTGGTTTCGGCATAGTCAACCAGCGTTTCTGTTCTTAGGTGTTTTAAATTTTCTAGCTGGGCACGTTGCTCCGCGTTTAACACTATATGAACTGCGCTAACGGAAAAGGACAGTGAAAGATGACAAATGGGAAGCGCTGTCTCGCAATCTTTCAAGGCACAGAGTTTCAAAGAAGCGTTCATTTCAAAACACAGTGCCTTTATAACAACCGAAATTACGCATGCATGATGTGAGCTTGACAAAAAGCAGGAAAGGTAAAATAGTTGCGAGTTAGCGCTTGTTTGTCATCTTGCACTGCCCTGTGTCGTTTGAGTTCTACAGTGGTAATTTGTGTGTTTGGTCAATTTATGTCTCTCTTCGTGTGCATCTGTGTCTGCAACGCGTGTGTTTCTCTGCCGCTGTCATTCTCCGTCTCTGTCAATAGTCATTTACGTTCTACATGGCGTGAAAGCCCCAACTTCCCGACAACAAATATTGCTAGACACATAATGTAGTACTGCGAAGATCCTATATAGCTCTCAAGATGTGCTCAAAGCTTCCTCCTGATTGTCGCAATGGTGTACGCCTCAGTGAGACAATAGGAATTCATGACTGCCAATCGCGACTACAAGATAAACACGGCAGAAGCGCTGGTTCACCATACAGGAAGGCGCAGAAAGTAAAATCAGTGAGCATGACCATGATGATGTATGGGGTGTTGTGGTACAAGGTCTAATGTTGGCCAATGCCATCTCTGGAGCTACTGACTTGCGATGTGCTAACTTCACTAAAAAGTTTAAACTGATTTTATGTTGTCCCATCATCAGCGGCGGCCGGTCGGAGCAGATTGCGATAAGGGATTATTTTCGCTCAATCGCACTTCCTAGCAGCTAGCCTATCTCGCTGAGCCAACAGGATCGCCACCCGCTGGACAGTTAGACGGTCGCTGCGTGCGGTGACCCATGTATGGGACATTCCTTTGCTGCCTGGCGCTCCATATTTCCTAAGCCACTGCATCAAACGCAACAGGCAGCCTCTCGGCGCAACACATATAATCTTGCAAGAAACGCCCCTGTGCCCATGTTTTAAGATCAACAGGGGTGACCGCTGGGAGCAGATCGGTCTAAAGGCTTCGTTTTACTCACTCGCACTTCCTAGCAGCCGATTTAACCAGCTGAGTAAACAGGATCGCCACCCGCTGTACTTTTAGACGGTCGCTGCGTGCTGTGACCCATCTACCGGACACTCCTGTGCTGCCTGGCTGTCCATATTTATCAAGCCACTGCCGCAAACGTCACCACGCAGCCTTTCGGCGCAACACATATAATCTTGCAAAAAGCGCCCCGTGCCCATCTTTTAAGACCGGCACGGGCGACATCTCCGAGCACATCGGGCTAAGGGCTTCATTTTACTCATTCGCACTTCCTAGCAGCTGATCTATCCAGCTGAGCCAACAGGATCGCCACCCTCGGTGTTTTTGGATGGTCGCTGCGTAGTAGAGCGCAGCGGACGGCCACAGCTCCTGGGCCCCTGGACTAGCACTCCAACAGCGCACTCCGGGGGGCGCAGCTACATTTTTACAGCTCAGTAAAGTTTTTCGGTCAATCTGGTAAAGGCAAGGCTATACAAACAATGAAAAAGCACCGACGAAAACACATGTTACATACTTAAGTTGCGAAGTCGGAGGGCTCGAACGCCTCTGTTCACGCAGAGCGTCACCCGCGTACACCCGCGTAGGCGCTGCCGCCATCTGGCGGCAAGCCAAGGCACGGAGGCGTCCGCGATATACGCCGCCTGCGGAGAGTTCAACTTAACCTAGTCTAGTAACGTTGTGCATGCCGAGCTGCATAGAGTTTCTCACTATATTATCTAGATTGAAATCTGGCGCTACTGCGCTGTGGTGTGCATGGGAATGCCGCTATATTGTGACTTCGGATTGGCATCGTTCTCGGAACGCCAGGCAAGCACCGTTCCGTCTGTCACAATGATTAATTTTCTACTAAGATAGCACGTAAAAAGCTGTTCTAGCTTCATTATTACACAAAAACGTGTTTTGTTTAACTATGAGAACTTGTTATTGCATGTACAATTATATGAAACGTAAAAAGTATCAGCGGGCAGCTAAAGTTGGAGGACCGACGACAAGATTCGTGCTCGCTTTGGAACAGTTTGTCTGTTCTTGCTTTTCTTTGTTCCGTTATGCATTGTAGGTAAGTAAACTTCACTGAAAGATGTAATATGCGTGAATGGCAACATTTCATGAAGATTTTACTCTAAGAACGCGTTCTTTACGTAGCCATATCCATATTTTAGACAAAGCCTCTTACAACATCAGCCAACACAAGCCTCGCAGACACATATACCGTCATTCCCATGACGGCCTTAGGACTCCCATAGACGGTGGCGCCAGATTTCCTTCTAGGTGTTATAGTGAGAAACTCTATGCCGAGCTGCTGTTGCCGCCTGCCATCCCGCATCGACGATTCCACACTCCAGGCCATAACGCCCCCCCCCCCCCCCCTGCCAGTTCCAGATGGACCGAACGGGTCGACTTGGCAACCTGGGATTACATCAAGTTCGTTCATGGCGCTATAGTTTACTAGAGTATGGGTAATGGGCCGAGGGGGAGGCGCGGGCAATGCGCGCGTGTGAAGCAGAAAACCCGGAAAATCTTTGCAGCCGCGACGGCGCTTTGGGACATTTCACCTGGGACCCACCGTGCCACTTGTGCTGTTCTGTGTTTTGTGCGCGCATTTGTTATTTCGTGTGCAGTTTTTTCTCCGACCATTGAGGTGACATGACGAAGCCTCGTCGGAAGAACTACTGTTTCGCTCCCGGTTGCAGATGTGGGTACTGCGGCGTGAAGAACGCGCCGAAGTTGTTTGGTACCCCGAGGACGACGAAAGGCGCTGTGTTTGCAACCGGAACATTCACCGTGCTGATAAGCCCCTGGAGCTGTGTGTGAGCTACAGTTCGCATAAAAGTACGTATTTCGAGGCTATGTTCACGTAATTATAGGAAAGGCAGTGCGCATACCACGTGGACTGCCCTCGCTTTCATCGGACGCAGTACCGACCATTCTGCCGAATATTGCCAAGTACCTGCCGAAGGTGCCAGTACGCGAAAGACCTCCAGGTAAGAAGGTGTGCGCAGAACCTACAGTGTGTGGCTCGTCTAAGAAACCTTGCTTGCAAGTTGATGAGCTTGAAACGGATGAGCTGCCAATGTACGTGCAGTAAATGCCGTTTGACTTATGGAATGTGTATCAATCGACAGAGCAGTGGGCTGATCACAAATTTCATCAACTATGATGGTGCTGCTTATGTTCACGCCTCTTATAACAGCCCGTCTCACGCTGTCATGATCGAAAAGACTGTCTTCATGGATTCCGGAAGTACACAAGGCGACGTTGTCTGCCGGACGTGTGTTTGCCGTACGTTAATGTAGGAACCACTCTCGCACATCATGGAAGAAGCGCAACAGGTTCTGCATGACTCTTTTTGTCCTGTTTTTCAGCGAAGCTGTCTATGGCTAACATCTCGGGATTTCTTTGTGGCTTAAAGTCGACAGAAAACTATCATCAACTATGGCTCATACCTCCAGGCAGAGGCTACAAGCACTCAACAAAGTGAACCGGACCGTGCATACATTCTCTAAAATCACGCATACAACCTAGGGACCAGCGTACGTTTTAATGAACAAGCTTAAGACAAGCATCCGAACCACGTGCATAATTGGTGATAAAACACTACTACGCCTACATGCAATGCGAAGCACGTAGCGCTCCCCGCATACGTTTCCCGGTAAAGATTACCGTCGGGCTAGCTGCCGCGGCGACGACAGCTTGTCTGTTGCAAACGAAGCAGGGAGTGACGTAACTACACTTTCGTACGTGCAAGGGGAATCCGCCTAGTAAATGATTTGTGTTGCGACACGCACGTATGATGAGGACTCCTGAAGAGCAGCATGCGTACGAGGCGCGGCGAATTTCTCTTAGCTCTGGCTCACTCTATGCAGGTGCAGGAAGTAGCGACGCAAGCAAAGTCGCAGGCCGTCGAAACGTAATAATTAAGTGTGTGTGAATGTCGCCACGTGAATAATTTCAAACTACGTAGCAAAGGGTAATCGTTATAGTTGTCGTTTACAGCTTCGCTATCCAACCACTTTTACAGCATGGATTGGACCCCATTTTTTTATGTGTAAATAAAGTGCTCTCTGTGGAACTAGGCCTGTGTGTACGCTCAATGTTTTCTTTTCAGTTCAGGTTCCGATAAGCCAGTCGCGCCACCGGCGCGTGCTTGGACTCGCAACTACCAAAGTTTTTAAGCTTTTGTCCTGGCAAGAAAAAAAAACGAGAAAGGAAAACGAAGCAACTCGGTTTCTTACACCTCTTTATCTCTCTTCTGTATATTAAAGAACGCGGTGGAGCGAATTGAAACGCGTTTTTCCAGCCGGGCGAGGAGACATCCGACGCGTATGCGTGCATGAAGGGCCCAGGTGAAAGGTGCAGCAGCGCCACCTGTACGTTTCTGGGAAAACTGCTTCACCGCGGAGCCTTCCCACGGCCCACTACCCCTAATCTAGTACACTATAATGTCGGCCGACGCAGGATATAAAGAACAGCTGGCTAGCTCCCACTTCGGGCACGACAACGCAACTAAGATAGCGAACTCACGCTGGCTGTTGTTACAACTACGTTAACGCTGATGCTATCGTCCGTGCGTATTCACCCGGATCGACAACCGCCTGCGGACCTGCTGCTGTTGCCTGCCGAACCACATCGACGATTGCGCACTCCAGCTCATCACCCGCCAGTTGCAATTTAACCCAACTAGTCCACCTAGCAACCTGGGATAACATCAAGTCCGTTCATGTCGGCCGACGCAGGATATTAAGGACAGCTGGCTGGCTCCCACTTTGGGCACGACATCGCACCTAAGATGCCAAACTCAAGCTGGCTGTTAATACAGGTTAGTTACCTCAAAGGTGTTCATTGCTTTAGACGTAGTAATTACTGTTTGGCGGTGTGGTGCCCACCACAGTATAGTGAGAATTTGGAACTTTTGATGGCTGTGCTTGCTTGCAGATTTTATTACCCTTGAACTTATACGGAACCTCACGGCGTCGCTCGCGACGACAGCGACGCCGACGGCAGATATGCGCCTGGAGTGTCTATATGATTGCTATCGCAATAAAACCCACCGTCTGGCTGCCCCTTGACCTTAACCTCCGCATAATTTTGTGGTGGTGGCGCAGGATACATGATAACTTTCTCGAACCACAGCTAAGCGAGTACTCCGGTTTAGAAGGATGTTGGGTATATGGCAAATCAGTTCTGCGGACGCCCGCAAGGTGGAGGAAAGTACCTGAAAGGGAAAACTAGCGTCCACCGGAATTGTAGCACGAAGCTACAAAGGAAATCCATACGGGTTTCTCAGAAAGAAATCCTCGCAGTTGAAGAAAAGTTTGTCCTGGACCAGGACGAATTTTTCAACTGCAAGGCTTTCTTTCTGAGAAACCCATATGGGTTTCCTTTGTAGCTTCGTGCTACACTTTGGGTGGATGCTAATTTTTTTCCTTTCTTGTCGGGTTTATGTTGAGCATGGTTGCTTATCCGAGTGTATCCGGAAGATGGGAAATCTAGGCTCTTTCACCACATCGCTCCCTTCTGAGCTACCAGCCTGCTTCTGTTTTCAATGTACCAATAACTTGGCGACTTGGTATCCACGCCGAAGTAAGCGTTTCTTGCAATAGTAATTAGGTTGAATTGCTATAATGCATTGAAGGCAATTTGCAAGTGTTGGGGAATGTGTGCTATTTGAGATGTATGCAGTGAGAAGATAGCGATATGAATGTGTTACGTCCGCAAAAGATCGACTTCATGTTACGAATCGGTCGCATCAACGTTTATTCGACGTTGGTGTGACCAAAACGTAAATACGCGTCATTGGTTGGTATACAGGATGCTTCAAAAATTCATTTGAAATTTATTAAGATAGCGATGAAGTGACGAATAAAGAATTTTATCGCACTTGCTTTTATCACAAATACGTACATTCCAAAACAATCCGACATAGTATTTAAACAAGTAAATACGCAACTTCGAGTACTTACGTTTTTAACCAAAACAGCCACACGATTGATACAAATGCAAAACTTCGCAACAGTCTTTCAAGTAGGTCATAGCCGTTTTCAAACACAAAAAACTTGGTGGTTCTAACGGATAACTAACTACAGTGAATTTCACCAAGAAAACATAAACTGAACTGTTTGAGAGTGTATCAACGCTCTTCACATGAGGGAGCCGTTATGACATCATGGGCCATCACGCTGCTTTGCGCTACCTCCCCGCTCACGCGGACTGTGCGGGATCTCAATGTTGGCAGACAGTTTTAACGACTTACGCTCCCCAGAACGAGCACAAGCGGGAGCATGGGCGTGCTTTTCCAGTGTCGTGGGTGATATGAAAAGCAGTTGCTTCATCGCTGAGCTTGACATTTTCGTGCACTAAATATCATGGATGCGAAGTGAACAAGACCGCAAAGGCAGTGGCGATGTCGATGCCACCTTTATACTACCTCTGAGGCTGGTGTCATGGTAGACCAGTCGGCAAGATACCCCCCCGGTGATCCCCGCTGTCTCCTTCACCTAGAGCCTAGGGATGTTTCGTACCGGTGTAGCAAAACGTCTCCCATCCCCAGAATATTTCGACATCAGCACCTTCGCACCGAAAGTGCGTGATATTGTGGTCATGTTAGGTGCAGTTCCCGTTGCGAAGTGAGGCATTTTTCCTTCGTGTGAATAGAGTGCTTTAGCTTGTCCGCCATTCCGGCATACGCAGAAGTCTGGACGTCTTAGCGGATGGGCAGGAGGCGTAAGCTTGAGCCGCTTAACAGGTGCTGGCACCTGGTGGGGCATAGCTGAACGACACACGCACAGAGCTAACATTGCATCAACCAAGTATATTCTACTTGACTGCTGATGTAAATTTTCGGCAGAGGCGAATCATGACACAATTACGCCTCTGCAAAAAATTTAGACCAGTAACGAGAAAAAAAATACGCTTGGTTACTGCAATATTAGCTCTGTGTTTGTCTGGTTCTGCTCTGCGCTATCAAGTGGGCTGAGCGCCGATCCGGCGGCTCGCGTTCACGCCTACGCCCCTCCGGTAAAAGGACCCGTCCACCTGCGTCAGTCGGAGCACCGGACAAGCCAAAACTCCCTATTGTCTCTGACACGACCTTAGCATAGGCCCATGACTGACGTAGGCTTGCTGGTATAACTTCCTTACAGGAAAACAGTGGAGAAATACCAGACAGCACTTGCCCTGTCATTCTTTCTTGTCTCGCTTTTTTCGCGCTATTTTCCCCTAATAATTACTACCTCGAGATGTATTGCAATATGTACCTGTGTCATAAATGCAATCCTGATGAAATCTTTTATTATGATGTCTTATATATTTTCGAGGTATTTAGAGTGCATGTTCTGAAATACCCTGCATGTGGGGAACCACACATTAGGTTTTGAGACACTTCACCATCGTCATATTAGCCACTTGCGAATGGAGAGTACGAATACCTTGTTAGGAGTCCGGTTCCCAGCCACGAGTGAAGTAGCCAATAGGTAGAGGCTTTGGACTGCGTGGCGGGATTGTTCAGAACCGCCTGTAAGGTGAAACGGCAGAAATGATTACAACTTATTTATTTAACACGCCCTAAGTAAACGCGTGGTCTTCCCAAGTGCGCTTCAGCTTGTCTACAACACCAGATTTAATTGTAGCACTGTGGATGTTACGAGGAAAATGTTTTTTGGTGTGCCTGCGAATATTCTTGTGGCTCTATAGGCATCGTGAACGGCAGTTTCAAACATGACGTTCAAACATCAGACTTACATTTATTGCACATATTAGGAATAGTACATAGTTGCGCCTATACAGACTTAAGGTTTAATTACCTTTGGCGGGACCTCCTGTCAAGAAAAATGAGCACAACTACAAAAAAAGAAAATCAAAGCAAACGAAGGAGAGCATATATACACCACAAAAATAAATATATAATTTCGTCAGAACGCAACCATACCAAGGAATTAAGGAAACTACGTTCAATTTTGTTTTTCCGCCATAACGTGGCGTATCAAACTCAAAAATTCAAAATTCTCGCAGTGGCGTATGCAATGATGACAGCTAAAGAAAACAGAATCGAACAAAACACACCTTGATACTGTCGCGTCACCTCGGTACTTGAAATCGAGAGCGCTTATGCATCAGTGTTATCTCGATGAGTTAATTGTTCGATTGTCAATGCTTTTGACTAGACATCTGGCCGGAGAGCTCGTCGGCATTCGGGGTGAAATATCTGACCGCGGCAGCTGCTTCGGCGTAGTTTCTTTTGAACATTTTCAAAGCGAATCTTTCTTTGCCAACCATGGAGGAAGGAAAACTGAAAAGATGTGAAAGAAGCGGCCGCAGGTGCATCTCATCTGTGCACCCGAGAAACGCAGGGAAGGGAACGTTAGCGGATGCGCTGCAAGAGTGAGCAAGGCTCCACAGAACGTACGCCTGCGAACACATCGAACGGCTGTTTCATGGTCGCACGTAGAACGGGTCTACGCGCGTACTGTTCGGCACCATGCCATCACAAACTTTGGTTCCGCCAAGCTTCACCTACCACTTTTCTGGAGACGAGAGTTTAGTTCGCGTGAGTGCCACCACGTGGCGTACTGACCTTAAACTTTTCATCCGATTTCATCGGAGGATTTCGCAGAGCAGTTGTGGCGAATGGACGTGGATTTCGTGGCGAATGGACCTGCTTTCCGGGGCTCCGTGGCGGCGACGAAATCATAAGTTTTTGTGCATGCTTCGAGCTTGCTTCTGTTTATCTTTTGCCTTTAAATAGTAATGAGCGGTTTTCCTTTTCCTTTCTTTTTTTTTGTCTCTCGTATTTGGGGCGCGCGGGTGTGTTTCGTGCACATTTGGTTTTGCAGGATTGTTAGAGCGTCCTGTCGCGCCACGTGCTTCAACACGTGCAGCCAGTTGGGAGGTTGAGTGTTTGTAGTCTTTAAATCGTAGCTTGGAGGCGGAAAGATTAATAGTTATTAGGTGGTTTTACTGTGCTTCTTTTTGGTAGGAAAGTGAGAGCGTGGCCGCGTGGTTGAGTGCATGCGAGAGCGTGTCATACCTTCGGTCTCCGCGGCACTGATTGCTTTTGAAACGGTGCTGAGAGTTCCTTTGCGACATTTTGAGGATTTGGATCCTGTGCGTATCGGTTCTTGCTAAGGCACAAGATTCAAAGGCACAAGATTCAGTTTTACAAACACCGCTCCAACTCTCGGAGCACACTTTGCATCTCCGAGCCTCTCCTCACAGCCGTCCGGATATGCTTTTCATGCTTCTCTTTCATTTCCCTCTTTTCCTCGTCGAGGGAACTCACTATCCAATCGCAAACGCCGAATCGTTCACCACCTCCTGTTCCGCAATGTCCCATGTTTCTCCAACGTTGCACAATACGAGGCAACCACGTGGCTAACATTCACTGGCCAATCACAAACGCCGAATCGTTCACCACCTCCCGTTGCTCAACGTCCCATGTGTCTCCAACGTTGCACAATACGAGGCGACCACGTGGCAAACTGTGAGCCTGCCGTCGATGCTTTCCCCGGCAGTTCTCGACAATTACCCTGTCATCAATCAGCGGCCTCTTCGTGATAGTCTGGAGGCGGCGACGTTGTTGTCTTGAAGTTAGCGATAAAGCGTGAAGCCGAAGATCTGCAACCTGACTGCCTGTCCGTAAGACTCAGTTGACGTTGGGGGAGTTCTCTTGAGTGAACGATGAGGCGTGATAAGCACCCGTGACAGCTGCATGTCTGCCGTTGAAGCATCCTTTGTTCCGAGGAATTGTCAGGCACAACACCGGCCGTGACAACGGTCATCATCGCTCGCTTAATAAGAGAGCAAGCAGAAGATTATGATAAGGTAAAGTCCAGTTTGCTGAGGAAGTACAGGCTGTCAGCAGAAGTGTTCCAAAGGAAGTTCCGCCAAATGGAAAAGGCTAGGAATGAGTCCTATACAAGATTTGCGTATAAGCCTATGTCAAACATGGAGGAATGGCTCAAGGAACTATGGAGATCATGCGAAGGTCGTTAAGTGCTTTGCGCTTGAACAATCTTATAACGGGTTACCTGATAACGTGAGGTACTCGGTTCTATATAGGCCATAAGTTGGCACTGTAGCCAGAGCCGTTTAACTAGCCGAAAAATTTGTGACGGTGTCGGGCTCAGGAAGTCAGCGATGGTCGAAAAGGCTATCCCAGTTTCAGGCTCGGCAGGCCGAAGCCCAGGCTGAAAAATAGAAATCACAAGACTAGGATTGGGGGGTACCTCAAAATGTAATACTTCAAGGTGGAAAGGGACCCCTGAAGTTAAGATATTACCTTTGCCTTCTTACATTGCTGCGCAATGTAACAAGGCAAAGGTAGTGTTTTTATCGACCGGTTGCCATGACGAAAACACGAAGCTGCTCGGAACGTTCATGGGCGACGTTGAGTAAACGGGAAACCATGTCGCGTACTCCACGACTGCGCGGCTGCTATGAACGCGGTTCACAGCTCTTATATGGAACCTGAGATGTTCACACGTGAGTGCTCTTGGATTAGGCACGCTGTAGAAGCTCACAGTCCATGTCTTCCAGTCGCAAAGTTATCTATTAAAGGTCCTTTCGGCACACTTGCAGAGGAAACTTTCGTATCGCCTACGCTTCTCCCACAGTACCCTCACCTGTTCTCAAATAGGTCGTATCAGACTCTGCGCGCAAAAGGGCCACTGTTCGGGTAGACTAGCGTGATGGCACCAGCGAGATGGAAAGCTCGTGAGTTATCTGCAAAGTAGTCGCGGAAACTGCACTGAGCTAGATGGCTGTTTGGAAACTCAGACAGTGGAGATCGAGAATGCTGCCGCGTTTGAACCACAGGTGTTTGGATCCGCCCAGGCAGAGGTCCCTGTAGTGGCAACAGCCGAGTTTTTGGAAGAGTAGTCGTCATATTTGTTTGTAGTGCCGACGACGAAAGGCCTACAGCGGCTCTTAGAGATAGACAGTTCAGCCTTGAAGTCCTAGCAAAACAAGGACCCCAGCCTGCGGAACATCTGAAGCAACATAGAGAAAGGTGTCGCGCGGGTAAATATTCCCCATGAGATTCCGGTAGAGCTTCCGGGGCTCGTGTCACTCACTAATGGAGAGGCTGTAGGGAAGAACTAATAAGGGAACTAGTCTCTAAAGCACAGCTGGAGCCTGAACCAATGACGCAGTCGGAGGAAATCCTGCAGGAGTTTCAGGACTTACTTGTAGATATCAGGAAGGACATCGGTTCTACACATCGAGCTGACTTCGGAACCGGTACGCTCAAAGGCTTATCGAATGTCCCTGCGCCAACGTTAGATTATGAATAAGGAGGTGGAAAAAATGTTGACTCTGTAGTGTGATCGTGCATTGCGATAGCGATTACACCTCGCCTTTAATCTTTGTTGAGGTGCTAGGCAAGGATGCGCGTCCTTGCGTACATTACCGCAGGCTAAGGATGATCACTTAAGATCAGATTTATAAAAATATGTTCATTTCTTTATTTCTTCATTTATTTATTTATAAATACACCACAGGTTCCAATGGGAACGTTGAGTGACGGGGGAGGAAATACAACATATACCGAACATCGAAGAGCGCATCGAGAAAGTTAGTAGCGCCCGCTTCATTTCCCCCCTGGATCTAGTTAGAGGCTACTGGCAGGCTCCGCTCAAAGAGCGGGTTAGCAGATATTCCGCCTTCATATCTCCGTTGAGGACGTTCCGCCCGAAGGTCCTAAGCTTCGGTTTGAAAAATGCAGCGCACTGTTTTTCAAGCCTTATGGACAAACTATTGCGAGGACAGGAAGAGTTCGCCTTGCCTTAGATGTTGTCGCGATATATTCTGCATCCTGGTCGGAGCATATGCAACGTCTGATGGCAGTGTTGGCCCGCTTGCACAAAGCAGGCTTAACCGTCGAGGCACCAAAATGCCAAATGGCGCAAGCGGAAGTGATTTACCTCGGTCACGTAATTGGACAGGCCCGTCACCGTCCCTTTGAGCTAAATGTGGCTGTGATACGAGATTTTCCGCAGCTTCGCACAAAGACTGATCTCCGATCTTTCTTCGAAGACTATGGGTCAGTGGTACATCCCTAGGTAGTCTGAACTAGCTAGCGCTCTAACTCATGCTCTTCGAAAAACGGAGTCACAGACTGTCCTCTGGGACTAAAAAAAAGGAATCCTCTTTCAATGCCCTGAAGAGCACGCTGACGAGTCTGCCCATGATAAGATCGCCGGACTACAAGAGGAAATTTGTGGTTCAATGCTATGCGAGCGAGCAAGGCATGGGCGTCGTACTATGCCAAAAAGGAGAGAGTGAGGAGGAACACCCCGTCCGAGACTCGCTAGTCGACAACAGGCGTGCAGCGCCACTGAGAAAGAGTGCGCATGTCTCGTGCGGGCTGTTCAAAAATTGTCTTACTATCTTGTGGGCTCAAGGTTCGTCATCGAAACGGATCATTGTCCTCTCAAATGATTGCAGATCGTTTCTTACAATGAATGAATGAATGAATGAATGAATGAATGAATGAATGTGTATTGTTTAGTGGCGCAAGGGCCAGGTATGGCCAAAGAGAGCCAAGACAGTGTTATTGGTTTCGCAGTGGAATGATGAGTTCTGTGAAGTTGATGTGACGGGGCTGTAAAGGGGCCTAAAAATAGTCGCTGTAAAGTGCGTAAAATCTACGTGCAATAAGATTATGGCGATGACTAATGATGAGTACTATGAGCCTTACAATGCATTGCGGAAGAATGATATGATGTACAGAACATGTAAGATGCAAAAGTTATCTACAGCACAACTGCCTCACCAGAGCCTAGTAACACAAGGGCCTGGAGGCATGTGCTCTAAGGTACGACTATCCCAGCGGCATCCTCTAAAGAGAGGAAGCGCTACAAATGTATGGGACTAATAACTTGTAAGACCACATCTCTGAGGAAACCTAGGACTGTGTCTGTATTAAAAAGCGGTTCTGGACCGAGAAACATTGCAGTATGAAGAGGAATGTGCTGCCGGTATGCTAAGGGAAAATGTTTCTTTCTCTCAGATTCGGCTTCCCGACACTCCAGGAGGACGTGGAGTACGGTCAGCCTCTCCCCGCATCTACCACAGGTTGGAGGCTCACTTCCGGTGAGTAGAAAATTATGGGTGCCAAATGTGTGTCCTATTCTGAGACGACAGAATAGGACATCTGTTCGTCGCGATTTTGCAGTAGAGGGCCAAAATCCTAACTGTGGCTTTATCAGGTGGACCTTATTATCTGTTTCCGCGTCCCACATGTGTTGCCAGTGGTCTCGCAGCCTCCTTTGAAAGAAAGGCCTCAGATTTGTGACAGGCACCTCAGCGGTAGTGTTAACAGCTTGCGATGCGATTGACGTGGCCATCTCGTCCACCAGAACGTTACCTTCGATGCTCCTATGGCCAGGCACCCAGCCAGGCCCCCTCCTCTTTTTAATCTACATTAATGACCTCCCTAATGACATATCTTCTAACATACGCCTATTTGCGGACGACTGTGTTATTTACCGACCCATTAACAATAGCTCAGATATCCCTGCCCTGCAGCGTGACTTACAAACGGTTGAAAAAGGGTGTAAGACATGGTTAATGTCATTAAATGTAAATAAAACCTCATTAATCTCTTTCAATCGTCAGCACTCTTATGTAGCACCCTCATATCTCTTAGGTAATTCAATAATATCATCTGTGACCTGTTATAAATACTTGGGGCTTATCTTAACTCAAGATCTTTCATGGTCCTCTCACATCGCTAAAATAACTAACGAGGCTAACCGCACCGTAGGCTTCCTCCGGCGACATCTGAAATTTGCCCCTCCTCCAGTAAAAACTCTTGCCTACAAATCTGTGGTAAGGCCCAAACTTGAATACGCTTGCTCAATTTGGGACCCTCATCATACTAATCTTTCTAACATGCTTGAATCTGTCCAAAACCGCGCAGCCCGATTTATCTTCCATGACTATTCTTCATATACAAGTGTCACAGCACTAAAATCTAATGCGAATCTTCCTAGACTACAAGCGAGACGTCAAGTGTCCAGGCTCATTCTATATCACAAGTTTTATCATGCCCCGATTGGTAACAGCGTCATATCGCCAGCTCACCGCAATTCATCCCGGACTAATCATTCAGTCAGCGTACCCCCCGCATGCGCGCACATCATGCCATCTTCATTCGTTTTTTCCACGTACACGTACTGGAATGATCTGCCTGAAGAAGCAGCGGACCACTCCAGTGTGACTGCATTCAGGACTGCCATCGAACGCATATTCCTTTGAAGCAGCCCACCCCCCCTCTAAAACCCCTCTCCAGGGGCATTTGAGGAATAAATAAATAAATAAAATAAATAAATATACAGTCGCCGACTGATTTCTTGGACTTCAGAAATTCGGACATGCTCGATTATTAGGTCTGCTCGCTGCACTGCAATTCTCCCCATAGACCATAATGTATAACAACTGCAGAAAATTCCGACACCTTGCAACCTCTCGTCTGATTTTTCGGACACTCCTTGAGCCAACTCGATCGAAAGCACCATGCACCGACTCAGACCGGCGCATGGTACGACTTGCTGAACGCCATTTTTGTTTTGAACGTAGCCTCCTTGTTGCCCCACGAAGCAGCGCTACTGCAAATCCCCGCTCATCATCATCGTTTCTGCCTGGTTCGTGGCTACAGCAGTTCCGGTCTCAGCTTAGTAAGCCATGTCAAGACAATCCAGCAGCTGATTTGTTTGTTTCTTCATGCACGACGCTGCGAGTAGGCCACGTTTTTTGTTTGTGCGACTGGTATCTGCGTGACGGAGCGCATGGTGATGTTTGCTTTGTGTGCTGTGTCGGGGTTGCGGTGATGCAACGTGGCATACGGAAACATCGCGTCAAGTGTCTAATGGCACGGACAGTGCCCGCGCAGACTGCGCTGGGGAATGCCAGCAAGCGGGTGCCGGGAGGCCTGGGATTTGTCGCCTTCCGATGTGCACCCTACTGACGCCGAAAGTGTTCTGCCGAGACCTGCGCAGTGGTTCCGGACACAGTCTCATTTGACAGTTTCACAGGTGCTCACACTGCTGTACTGACATGCGCAGAACTCGATGATAGCGAGATCATTCGTCAGGTTTCTGCTGCACCGCCAAACGATGACTCCGAGTTGGAAGATGACGCACCATGTGCTATGCTGCCGTCGCATGCGGAGCGTGTACAAGCGGTGACTGTGCTTTCAGCCACCTATGGTGACCGTACGACCCTTTCCGGGATTTAGGCTTATCTGATTGCGCGTAAACGGAACAGCGTGCAACGGCGTATTCACGATTTATTCGAGCCTACTGCCGAGCCCAAATAAGTGCATGGAAATAAAGCATTTTTTTTTCTGAATCTGCTTTTTCGGACACCTGTTTATTCGGACATTTCCGCAGTCCCCGTGAGGTCCGAATAAACGGTTGGCGACTGTAACGATATGCTGGCTAGGTACGTACGCTTTACACAAGGCGGAATATAGTTGATTAAGTAGTGGATTTTTGTGTGTATAGAGTGACATCAAGGCCTTCGCGACGCTTAGGGAGTTTTGCTTTTCTTATATGATTCACAGCAGACAGTAATGCATAGGCCTCAGCCGTAAAGATACTTGTTTCCGGGTGCAGTACATCGGATTCTGATAAGGATGCGCCGACGGCAGCATAGGACGCCGCGGCATTTGACTTCGAAGCATCTGTGTAGAACTCTGTGCAGGAGTGCTTGTGCTGGAGTTCTAGGAAATGAATTCAGATTTCGATCTCTGGTGCATGTTTGGTTACTTCTAAAAAGGATATGTCACATTATATCACCTGCCCCTCCCAAGGTGGTAACAGCTTGGTTGGATGCATTAGGCAAAGCTCGAGGAGTGGGACATGCATTTCATCACTAAGCTCCCTTACACGAAGCGAGAAAGGCTGTCTTACAGAGGGACGATTATGGAAAAGTGTAATATACGTCGTATCGTTAACAGTGTTAAAACATGAATGTTGATGATTGGAGTGTATTTTGAGGAAATATGTAAGGCTGATGTAAGTTCTCTGTAGATGGAGTGACCATTCATTTGATTCCACGCATAAGCTTTCAATAGGGCTTGTCCTGAAAGCACCAGTGGCTACGCGGATGCCAAGGTCTGGGCAGGATCTAGAATCTTTAGTGCGCTCGCAGCGGCAGGGTTATATACGACGGCACCATAGTCCAATCGTGATCGAATTAGGCTCTTATAAACATTGATCAGACACTTCCTGTCGCTACCCCTTGTGGTGTGGAATAGAATTTTAAGTAAGTTCATTGTCCTTAGACATCTTTTATTAAGATATTTAATGTGCTGAATAAAAGTAAGCTTGGAGTCAAGTATAATACCTAGAAATTTGTGTTCTTTGTTGATAGGTATTTGATGTCCACACAGTCGTACACAAGGATCTAAAACCAGGCCTCTCTTTCTAGTACAAAGAACACAAGAACTTTTGTGGGGGTTGATTTTAAGTGCGTTTGTGTCTGCCCACTTGGAAACCTTGTTCAAGCCCTGCTGCACCTGTCTCTCACATACTGCGAGGTTACAGGATTTGAAGCCGATTTGAATGTTGTCCACGTAGATAGAATAAAGAATGGCAGGTGGTAATCAAGCATGAAGCGTGTTCATCTTCACGATAAAGAGTGTACAACTGAGCACGCCTCCCTGGGGTACACCTGTTTCTTGTGTGAAAGGTCGCGACAATACGTTGCCGATTTTCACGCGGAAGATACGATTCAACAAATAGATTTCCACTATTTTCGGCATACTTCCACAGATGCCGATTCCCGACAAGTCTCGCATGATCCCGTAACGCCATGTTGTGTCATACGCCTTCTCCATATCAAGAAATATTGATAAGAAAAATTGTTTATGTACAAATGCATCACGAATATATCCTTCAATGCGTACAAGATGATCTGTTGTCGAACGGCCTTCTCTGAAGTCACACGGATAGGGATCAAGTATATTGTTAAGTTCAAGGAAATGTATGAGTCTGCGATTAATCATATTTTTTTTAAAAAGCTTACACAGGCAGCTTGTAAGAGCTATCGGGCGACAGCTTGCCGCCAGGGATGAGTCTTTCCGCTGCTTCAAAACAGGGACCACAATTGCTTCTTTCCATGTGGGTGGTAGGTATCCGGCAGCCCAAATAGTGTTAACGAGTGCGAGTAGTGTAACTTGTGTGTCAGTGAGCAAGTTTTTGATCATGTCAGACATGACTCGGTCAGGTCCCGGTGCAGTGCTCTTGCATGAGATCAAAGCAGCTCTCAACTCGGCAATACTGAATGGCCGGTGTTGTATATCCTCCATTCTGGAGCCAGGGTCCCCCTTCCCAACGGCGCCAGACAGTTGATAAACCCCCGCGCTGCGGGCCACCGACGAAGTGGCAAGGAGAACTTCTTCTCAAAGGCGCCGGACACTTGATACCCCTCAAACTACGTGCCTTACTGGCGGGGGCGATGTATACAAACGAACCGGCGGTGCGGTGGTGCGTTCCAAGTGTGGAGGTGGTGATGATAACTTTATTGCACACAGGGGAGTTGCGGACACGCAGGTCCTTGGGCCCCCGCACGGCCCCACTGCACTCAAGCGTTCATGTCCCGGAGGCTCATGACCCTGGCAGCCCGGCCTGTGGCGATGGTTTTGGTGCGTGCGTGGTGCAAGAATGCTTGTGTGGCATGGTGTATTATGTCTTTCTCCTTCTCACTACTCTCTCCCATTTCCCATACCTTCTAGTGAAAAATAAAGCAGTCTTCTTGATGCGCTCGAAGCGAAAGGACGTCTGTCGTTTTTCCATAAGCTCAAAGTTCTCCGTCTCTTATTTCACAACATTTTTTGGTGCCGAAACCCGGGAATAGGAACGTCAAAAGATGGACATCGACAGAATCAAGCGAAAAAGGGCCGTGGCGCGATCATCTACAACCAAGCTGATCAATGAAGTATCCACCATGGACGACAGCGCATCAATCGGTGAGCTGGAAGAAAAGCTAAATCTTCTTTCTCTTAAAGAAGACTCACTGAAAGAGCTAGATCGGGAGATAGAAAAAGGCGTTGAAGATGAAGCTTTCGAAGAGGAAATTGCATGCTCCGAAATGTACAGAGAAAAGATCAGCGTGGCGAAAACAAAGGTACAACGCATGCTACGCGACTTTAGCTGCACAAATGTTTCATCAGATCGCACACTAAACTCCTCAGGTCAAAGAGAATCTAGCGCAAACGATTCGCAGATACGCCCCACCGTAAAGCTGCCAAAGCTCGAAATCAACAAATTCAACGGAGAGCTTCGAGAGTGGCAAGGGTTCTGGAGTCAGTTTGAGTCGACTATCAACGCTAACCAGAATCTCTCAAACGTAGACAAATTCAAGCACCTCAACAGCTACTTGACAGGAAAGGCGGCGGCTGCGGTAGCAGGACTTGACTTGTCGGAAGGCAACTACGATGTCGCTCTCTCGCTATTGAAGGAGAGGTTCGGCAGAAAGGAAGTTATTATAGAAGACCACATGTCACGGCTGCTTAACATCAAGCCAGTGCGTGACTCACGGAATCTCGGTCAACTGCGCAGCCTCGTCGACGAAGTAGAGGCAGGTGTACGCAGCCTCACTTCTTTAGGCGTGAGTGTTGGCACTTATGGAACTTTGTTACTGACCGTAATAAAGAAAGCGGTGCCTGCCGACCTTCGTCTGGAATGCCCACGAAAAAACGAGGCTACGAACGAGGGAAGTGAGCTGGAGGAGTTCCTGCGTTTTTTGAGAAAAGAGGTTGCGACGCGGGAGATCATACAGCGGGCCGAAGCTCCGAGAGACAACAGTGCCGAATTGGTAAAGGAAAGGCGCAACAGCAACACTAAAGCGGCGAACATGCCTACTGCAGCGGCACTGCACACCACGATCAAGGACAGCACAGCATGTCTATTTTGTAATTCGAACGGCCATGAGACCGGCAACTGCAACGCAAAGATGTCTGTGGCGGATAAGAGAGAGGTGCTGAAGCGTGACAATCGATGTTTCCGGTGTACAACAAAAGGGCACGAGGCAAGAGAATGCCGTAAAGCTAAGTGGCTCAGGTGTGCGCATTGCAAGGGCAAACATTTAACGACAATGTGCGACCCTCACTTTAGGAGACACCGCAACACTGATGAAAGGGATGCATCTTCGTCACCGGTGATTGAGCAAGCCACGGTGTTGAAGTCCTCATTAGGCACGGGAGATGACTTGATGTGCACTGGAGAGCAGCAGTTTCTCCTACAGACAGCGCGAGCTTGGACAGAGGGTCCACATGAACGTACGCTTGTCCGGCTTCTCCTGGACGGTGGCAGTCAGCGAACCTTCATTAATCGCAACCTATCCGAAAAGCTTCAGTTAAAAGTGCTGGGAGAAGAGGAACTTAAAATATTTGCCTTTGGTGAGACATCAGCCACCACACGTACAAAAACGCGTCGAGTGGAGCTGTGGCTCGGAAGCCAGTACGACGGAAAAGGGGTGCACGAGTGGAAGCGCTGGAGGTTCCTTGCATCTGTGCAGATATCATGGCTGCTCCATCAAATTCTTTTCTACTTCAACTTTCAAAATTTCACTTCCAAGTCGCAGACGCCTCGCGGGGCGACGAAAGCGAAAATATTGACCTTTTGATTGGCGCTGATCATTACTGGGAAATTGTCACGGGATCCACTAAGCGTCTCAGCTCCAAATTGATGGCGGTGGAGACTGTATTCGGATGGACAGTCCAGGGCCAGGTCGGCACAAGGAAGTCAACAGGAGTCTGCTCCTCGGCTGCTGGCGTGATGCGGATAGGAGTGAGTGAACAAATTTACAAGGAAATATCAGCACAGCTAAAGTCTTTCTGGGAGCTCGAGCACATCGGTATCAAGGAACATGAGCCAGTTCGTCACGAGGACGCAGTCCTTCAGCACTATAAAGAAACCGTCAACGTTGAGAATGGCCGCTATAAGGTGTCATTCCCTTGGAATTCGATGGTTTACGAGCTTGGCGACAATTACGAGTGCGCAGCAAGGCGTCTTAAAGCACAGACAAAGCGCCTCTTGGAAGAAGGTTCGTTGATTAGGGAATACGACGCCTGCATAAGAGACTACATAGAAAAGGGCTATGCAGAGCCAGCCAGCAAGGACTGCGGCACGTCGGAAGGTCCGGTGTACTATATGCCACATCAAGCAGTTGTTCGTCGCGAAAGCCAGACGACAAAACTGAGGGTAGTATTTGATGCATCATCAAGTGCCAAAAATCGCCTCTCACTGAACAATGTTTTGGAAAGTGGCCCAAACCTAAACCCAGAGCTCATTGATCTGCTGATCAATTTCCGCACTTACAACATTGCCATCGTTGCGGATATTGAAAAGGCCTTTCTCCAAATATCACTATCAGAGGGCGATCGGAACGCTGTGCAGTTTCTCTGGTACGCTATGACGCCAAAGAAAGGGGAAGAGCTTCCAGCTGTGGTGACCTATCGCATGACTCGCGTGCCGTTCGGGGTCACGTCGAGCCCATTTCTCTTGGCTGCAACGTTGCAACATCATCTTGAAGGCCTGCCGGAACGGTATGCTGAAACTGCAGGTATTCTGCGCAAGCATCTTTATGTGGACGACCTTGTAACTGGGGTTGACAGCCTTGACAAGGGTAAAGTCTTGTGCCAGGAATCCAAAGATATATTGTCTCAAGCAGGGATGCGGCTACACAAGTGGATGTCGAACGACCGCGATCTCGTCAACTTCTTAGAGAATGGCAATGTGGAGAGAACGAACGCTGATGCTGGATAT
The DNA here is from genome assembly GCF_050947875.1 of Dermacentor variabilis. Taxonomy (NCBI): domain Eukaryota; kingdom Metazoa; phylum Arthropoda; class Arachnida; order Ixodida; family Ixodidae; genus Dermacentor; species Dermacentor variabilis. The sequence goes on from NW_027460291.1 coordinate 41,555,286, forward strand.
GCTGCAGCTACAAAGGTATTGGGAGTGGGTTGGAATGCTCAGACTGACCACTTTGAATACAACCTAACTTCACTCATCGACTTCCTCTCCGCAAGAGCCGACAACAAGAGATTTGTGCTGCAGGTCTCGGCAAGAATCTTCGACCCTTTTGGATTTATTGCTCCCACCACATTGTGCGTAAAGGTAATGTTCCAGAAGTTATGGGAGTTGGGAATTGGTTGGGACGATCCCTTGCCTGAAACCTTGCAGCCTGAGTGGGACTGCTGGTATAGGGAGCTTCCACGCATCGAAGGAGTGTCTATTCCAAGACTGATAGCGGCAGACTTTAGAAACGATGATACGGAGAAAGTGGTGCATGTTTTCTGTGACGCAAGCCCGAAGGCCTATGGTGCTGTCGCATATATTGTGACCAAGTCTCCGTTCGGACTAACAAATGTCAGCTTGGTCATGGCTAAATCAAGAGTGGCCCCTTTGAAACGCCTCTCGCTACCCCGATTGGAGCTGATGGGAGCCCTTATTGGCGCGCGACTATGCCACTACGTTACCAAGGCCTTGGATCTGAAGAACGTTGCTACCATCCTCTGGACTGACTCTACAGTAGCTATGTACTGGATCAAGGGAAACGCTGCCAGATGGAAGCCCTTCGTGGCAAATCGAGTCTCAGAGTTGCAGGCGCTGACAGATCCCAGGGATTGGAGACACTGCCCAGGCTCAGACAACCCCGCTGACCTAATCACCCGCGGCATTCTCCCATCGGCCCTGCGGGAAAGCGAACTGTGGTGGAAAGGACCCCGTTGGCTTCAGGAGGATGACACGTGTTGGCCAACGATAAGTGAGCCGAGCTCGAAGGTTGGGGAGTGCCAAATGGAAGAGCGAAAGGTGACGGTGATGCCCATAGTATAATCGTCATCCATGGCAATTTTCAATGTTGAGAATTATAGTTCATTCAGCAGAGTCGTGCGAGTAACCGCGTGGGTCCGCCGCTTTGTCGACAACTGCCACAACAAAGAAGGAAGGACGATCGGCCCATTACGAGCTGAAGAAGTAATCAGCGCCGAAAGATACTGGTTGGCTAAAGCTCAACAAGATGCGTTCAGCGACGACATTTCAAACATGAAGAATCAAAGACCGCTGCACAAGAGCTCCCCTGTTTTGCCTTTCAACCCGTACTTCGACAAAGAGGGCCTCATGCGAGTTGGTGGACGCTTACAATTCAGTGATAACAACGAAGAGACTAAGCATCCCATCGTTCTCCCTGGCAATCACCCCCTCACGTCACTGCTCATACGGAAGGAACATTTGAGAATGCTGCACGCGGGCGTACGCGATACTCTAGCACAGCTGCGAGAATCGTATTGGATTATCCGAGGACGTCAGGCCGTAAAGAAAATTATCAAGCAGTGCCTCGTCTGTCACAGGCAAAGTTGCCCTCCCGCTACGGAACCAGTAGCACCACTTCCAGCTGACAGAGTGACAAGGGGAAACCCGTTCGACATCGTTGGCATCGATTTTGCAGGGCCCTTGATTTGTCAACAGTCACGCGACAGCAAAAAATGCTACATCGCTATTTTCACCTGTGCTGTGACACGTGCCGTCCACCTTGAGCTTGTCAGCGACCTGTCGGCTACAGCCTTCCTGTTGGCCTTTAAACGCTTTGTAGCACGCCGTGGAATTTGCTCGACGGTGTATTCGGACAACGCGCTCACATTCAAGCGTGCAGCCAGGGATCTAAAGGCAATGTTCATGCTGTTGCAGGTCGAGGAATTGCAGTCATACTTCGCCGGAAACCAGATCAGATGGAAGTTTATTGTTGAACGGGCAGCTTGGTGGGGTGGATTCTGGGAGCGGATGGTGCGATCTGTGAAAGTAGCATTGCGAAAGGTGTTAGGTCGGAGCAGCTTGAGTTTCGAAGAACTGACCACCGTTCATATGAGGTGGAGGCCGTGATCAACTCACGCCCTTTGACTTTCATATATGATGATGCTCAAGAGCCAGAACCACTGTCACCGGCTCATTTCCTTGTCGGAAGAAAGTTGACGACCCTTCCTCCACACCTGCTGCCGGACGAAATTCCTGGCGGTGGCATGCATCTCTCACGACGCTGGAAGTACCGGACTGCCATGGCCGACAGTTTCTGGAGACGGTGGCGGAAAGAGTACTTATTGGAGCTCAGATCGGCACATATGTGCCGACCAACGACATCGAGTGATCTGAAGAAAGGCGCATTGGTGCTCCTGAGGGAAGACCGCTTGAAACGCCACATGTGGAAGACCGCCAGAATTAAGGAAACATTTAAGGGTAGAGACGGCAGGGTGCGGTCCTGCAAACTGGTATTAAGTGGGGGAACTGAGGTGAAGCGACCGATACAGCTGCTGTATCCCTTGAAGATTGTAGAGCAATGAGCTCAATAATAGTTCGCTCATCCGGGGGAGGTTGTATATCCTCCATTCTGGAGCCAGGGTCCCCCTCCCCAGCGGCGCCAGACAGTTGATAAACCCCCGCGCTGCGGGCCACCGACGAAGTGGCAAAGAGAACTTCTTCTCAGAGGCGCCGGACACTTGATACCCCTCAAACTACGTGCCTTACTGGCGGGGGCGATGTATACAAACGAACCGGCGGTGCGGTGGTGCGTTCCAAGAGTGGAGGTGGTGGTGATAACTTTATTGCACACAGGGGAGTTGCGGACACGCAGGTCCTTGGGCCCCCGCACGGCCCCACTGCACTCAAGCGTTCATGTCCCGGAGGCTCATGACCCTGGCAGCCCGGCCTGTGGCGATGGCTTTGGTGCGTGCGTGGTGCAAGAATGCTTGTGTGGCATGGTGTATTATGTCTTTCTCCTTCTCACTACTCTCTCCCATTTCCCATACCTTCTAGTGAAAAATAAAGCAGTCTTCTTGATGCGCTCGAAGCGAAAGGACGTCTGTCGTTTTTCCATAAGCTCAAAGTTCTCCGTCTCTTATTCCACAACAGCCGGTTATACGCTTCGTCGTGTCTGCATTTACGTACGAATGGCTTAAGTTCGTCTATTTCTTTGTATTTAAGGAAATATTCAGAATAGTGTATTGAGCTCTACACACGCTCAAAGTGTTCCGCAAGAGTCTGCCTGGTCTTGCAAGGTATCCCCTTGGTCGTTCACCAGAGGCAATGGATGGATTTGTTGCCCTCGTAGCTTTCTCAAGCCATTCCACACTTTTGCTTCCTGCGTGTATGAATAAATGCCGGAGAGGAACCTCACCCAGCTTTCTCTCTTTGCCTGACGAAGTGTCCGCCTTCCCTGTGATTTATATTTCTTTAAAGTGAATTAGATTTTTGGCATTAGACGATCTGCGCAATACGCCCCACGCCTTGTTCTGTCTCTTTCGCCCCTCTCTACAGTCTTCGTTCCACCAGGGAACGCATACCTTTTGCTTGTCCAGAAAGGTTGGCGAAAAAAAAGACTTTTGTTTCGCAAGGCAATAAAAATGTGACATTTGGTATAGGCGGTGCCACAATTCGTTGACTTTCACTAGGATTTTTTATGTGTGACAGATGTCACGTTGTACTTTCATGGTTAATTGCCACTAATTACATGTGGCGTGCAATCGACCTAAGTATCTTCCATGTGACTTTGCGTGTGTTATTCTCTAAAGCAATCAAAAGTGCCAGTGCATGGGGCATACACTCTGAAGAGGAAATCTTTTTTTTTAATACTACAGCCTGACATGGGGGGGGGGTCAAATGCGAGCAAGACAAAGCGGTCGCAGGAACACATGAAAGTGGGCGAGTAACTGAAGCCTGGGGCAAGAGTTTTGACAAGGGCCTTCGTCAAGGCGCTGGCGAAGACTCATGGAATACAGGCAGTCTTCGCTTGTTCGCCTTATGTTCATTCTGCCATACGCCTGTTATTTCGGGAGCCGAACGTGTAGTACTTGTAAATGCGAAAGACAAAGGCGCAGCAAACGTTCGAAATTCGGTCGACTCACCTCAATGTGCTCTGCCTTGAAAACTGTGACGCATGGTCTTGAACCAATGTAGAAGCAGAACATGCCTTTTTCTTCAAACTGCTTGCAGAAGCCAAGACGTGTCTGCATGATTACTGTAATGAAAAGAGCATACAATATAGAGGAGCCCTTTCAACTCTATGGTTAAAAAACCCGCAGCATATCGAGAATTGCACTAATAGGAAAGGCAGTGGAAACGTTTACGGTACATCGGACAACAAGCAAAGCATACCAGCAGGACATATTAGGTGTTTCTTTTCTTAGGCTATACGGACTAATAAAATAGTCTATGGCAGGTAGAACAACCCGAGTATTTCAGCTGGATTACGTGAAGAGGCTTGCACAACATATAGTTATGCGTCATCGACTAATTAAATCAAATTTGACAAATCAGATTTTAAAAAATGCCTTTACGGCCTTCATAAGAGTTAAAGAATTGCAGCGGAGGCGTTCGCAACCTGTATCCACTTGGGTCGGATTATGTGGATGGCACTAGGTTCGAGATATGCTCCATTAAACTTATAAAAGAACACTGTTGTTCCACGTACATTTTTAATAAAACGCCTCTCATGCATTGAACCTTTTGCCTTTTGTTGTGCGTGTTATGAATAATTCACGGTAAATTGCCTGCTGTTCTGGCAGAATAAAAGAAGCTTCATGAGGTCTAGATTTTTTCCCGAATGAGTTCAACTAGGCTAAAATTTTTCCAAGTCCTACGAGCCATCTCGTAAAAAGAACAGTAACCTAATGACGTGCGTATGCGTTAACAGTGTCATAACAGTTATATTGACGACCTTATGTGCTAGAGTGTAGCTCTAACTAAATACGTTTGTGCTTTTCTATAAATGACCAGTCGGGAAAAAGCCGTTACGACTATTTCATTTGCAGCTGTTGGACCAAAGGAGGATGTCCGGTTCATCACTTTGCATTCAGTTTCGTCATTTTCGTTCACATCATAGCAGTCATACTCAGTGACAAATAGTTAAAATCAACGCTATTTACCCACGAGCTGCCGCGAAGTATTCTGAAAGCCGTAGCTGCAACATTTTTTATGGGAGCTAACAAAAGTTGGTATTCTGTAAAATTCATGAAAAATGCTTCGGGTTGATTACGTGCTTCTATAATTATGTTTAAAAACTGTTTCTTGCAAAGGCAGGACTGATTTCATTCTCCTGGGCCCTCAAATAGCAAAATAGTTGTTTTCATCAATGTTAAAAATGGTTAGTGAACATGCCCTTATTTTGACACACCTGTGGCTGTATTTGAAAACACGCCCACACAGATGACATTCAGGAGCAAAGTTGCGATTTGCACAGTTCGCAGCGTTCAACATTTATTGCTTCGCTAAAAGGAACGTCGCAGACTGATGCTTGTTTCATGACATCACAACTTATATCCGAAAGGGGCTGAAAACCACATGCGTTGTGATGTAAGGCTTGCTTTGTCTGTAATTTTGTCTGAGCCTGCTGAGCATGTTATCAGAACTTATGCTCTGGACATTGCCCCATATGCTGTGCATAATACTTGCCACAGAAAGAAAAATTTGTCAGAAATTCTTACGCACAGCACAACGCGTTTCCTTAAATTTCTCACAACCTTGCTCTTAATCAGTTACTAGACAGCTATATGCAAAATGCATTGGTTGCGAATTGTTTGGCTTACATTAGCAAGTCCAGTCAAGATGTTTTGGGAGCTTGAAACTTTCTGTCCATAAAACAGTTATCTAACGTTAAACATTCATCTAAAGTTGCTAGCCCAAAATGTGCTTGCATTGGGAAGAGTCATAAAGCACATTTATTTCGCCTTCTTTTACTATCTTTATTTACAATCAACTTCGCTTGGTGTATCACCTTAAACAGGTGGCAGGTTGTATTCTTCAAGTGCCCTCAGGGAACCATGTTTTGTTGATTGAAAAATTCATCAATCACTGAAAATGACTCTCTCCATTCTATTTCTCTCAAATCGTTGCACCCTCCGTACGCTTAAGTATCAGTCATTGAATTGCTGAATTTTCTTGTATATAAGCATATAAATGTTTCGAGCCCTGTTGGCGTACGGGAAATTATAGTTGCACTGGTATACTAGCATTTTACAGAAAGTAACATGTGGCACAACATGCTAATGTTAAAGCATTGTAGTATGCAACATCTAATTCCTAACGTCGTGCACTCGAGCAATCGAGGGGAGCCATCACGTGCACTCGGGCCATCGAGGGGCGCCACATCAGACGACCACGAACATCCAACCCTAACTGCGTGCACTCTGGCCATCGAGGGGAACCATCTCGGACCCCCACAAACCACGAACATCCATCCCTAACTGCGTGCACTTCGGCCATCGAGGGGAGCGATCTCCGACCACCACGAACACCCATCCCTAACACCATGCACTCGGGCCATCGAGGGCCGGCCATCACGCACCACCACAAACCACGAACATCCATCTATAACTGCGTACACTTGGGCCATCGAGGGGCGCCATATCGGACCAGCATAAACCACGAACGTCAATCCCTAACGTCGTCCACTGGCGTCATCGAAGGGTGCCATCTCGAACCACATCAAACATCAATCCCTAACGTTGGGCACTGGGGCCATCGAGGGGCGCCATCTCGAACCTCAACAAACATCAATCCCTAACGTCGTGCAGTGGGCCCTTCGAGGGGCGCCATCGCGGACCACCACAAAACACGAACATCTATCTTTAACACTATGCACTCACGCCATCGAGGGCCACCAAAACCCGCGAATGTGTATTCCTGGCGTCATGCACTTGGGCCATCGAAGGCCGAGATTTGAGACAACCACAAACCACGAACTGACATCCCTAATGTCGTAGGCACTCGCGACATCCAGAGGAGACATCTCGGATTAACACAAACCACGAACATCCATCTCTAATGTCGTACACTCGTGCCATAGAGGGGCAACATCTCGGACCACCACAAACCACGAACACCCAAACCTCACATTTGTACACCAGGGCCATCGTGAGGCGTCATCTCGAACCACCACAAACCATGAAGATCCACCCCTAACGTCGTCGTGCACTTGGGCCATGGAGGGGAGGTCATCTCGGACAGCCACAAGCCACGAAAATCGATTCCTAACTGCGTGCACTCGGGCCATTGAGGCAAGCCATCTCGAACCACTACTAACCACGAACATCAATCGCTAACGTCGGGCACTCGGGCCATCGAGGGGCGCCATCTCGGACCAACGCAAACCACGAAAATCCATCCCTTACTACGTGTGCTCGGGCCATCGAGGTGAGCCATCGCGGACGACCACAAACCACGAAAATCGATTCCTAACTGCGTGCACTCGGGCCATCGAGGCAAGCGGTCTTAAACCACAACTAACCACGAACATCAATCCCTAACGTCGGGCACTCGGGCCATCGAGGGGCGCCATCTCGGACCAACGCAAACCACGAAAATCCATCCCTTATTACGTGTACTCGGGCCATCGAGGTGAGCCATCGCGGACGACCACAAACCACGAAAATCAATTCCTAACTGCGTGCACTCGGGCCATCGCGGCGAGCCGCCTCGAACCACTATACAAACCACGAACATCAATCCCTAACGTCGGGCACTCGGGCCATCGAGGGGCGCCATCTCGGACCAACCCAAAGCACGAAAATCCATCCCTTACTACGCGCACTCGGGCCATCGAGGTGAGCCATCGCGGACGACCACAAACCACGAAAATCGATTCCTAACAGCGTGCACTCGGGCCATCGAGGCAAGCGGTCTCGAACCACAACTAACCACGAACATCAATCCCTAACGTCGGGCACTCGGGACACCGAGGGGCGCCATCTCGGACCAACGCAAACCACGAAAATCCATCCCTTACTACGTGTACTCGGGCCATCGAGGTGAGCCATCGCGGACGACCACAAACCACGAAAATCGATTCCTAGCTGCGTGCACTCGGGCCATCGAGGCGAGCCGCCTCGAACCACTATGCAAACCACGAACATCAATCCCTAACGTCGGGCACTCGGGCCATCGAGGGGCGCCATCTCGGACCAACCCAAAGCACGAAAATCCATCCCTTACTACGCGCACTCGGGCCATCGAGGTGAGCCATCGCGGACGACCACAAACCACGAAAATCGATTCCTAACTGCGTGCACTCGGGCCATCGAGGCAAGCGGTCTCGAACCGCTACTAACCACGAACATCAATCCCTAACGTCGGGCACTCGGGCCATCGAGGGGCGCCATCTCGGACCAACGCAAACAACGAAAATCCATCCCTTACTACGCGCACTCGGGCCATCGAGGTGAGCCATCGCGGACGACCACAAACCACGAAAATCGATTCCTAACTTCGTGCACTCGGGCCATCGAGGCGAGCCGCCTCGAACCACTACAAACCACGAACATCAATCCCTAACGTCGGGCACTCGGGCCATCGAGGGGCGCCATCTCGGACCGACGCAAACCACGAAAATCCATCCCTTACTACGCGCACTCGGCCCATCGAGGTGAGCCATCGCGGACGACCACAAATCACGAGCATCCCTTCCTAACTGTACTTATTGTAGGAAATTGTACGCAGTGCCGCCTGGCGCCCCTCCTCCCACCTTCTAGCGTACGCGGATCTTCTCGCTCTCCTTCTTGTGCGCCGAAAAGACAATGCCGCACTAAGCGTAATACTACGCGGAACACCACACCACCTTAATGTCGGCTCACCTTCGCATGCTTTCTCCAGCACCTACAGTATACGGCATGTGGCGGCGATCTTATCGGACTTAACTTTATATGGAACATCGCAGCGACGCCGACCGCGGAAGTTCACCAGGAGTATCCTGTAATAGATATCGCAATACAATGTCGAAAATTGAAGATAGTTTCAAAATAAGGGAATTTTTTTATTTCTTGCAAGTCAACTTATGTAAAGGCAAGTACGGAGTCTACTATTCTGTCTAAAGAACATAGCATCATTTGAGTGTCTAACAAATTAACATATCATGAGAAGCCAACAAACACTGACACCAAGGACAACATAGGGGAAATTACTTGTGCTTAATAAATGAAATAAAGAAACGATAAGTTGATGGAAATTAAAGTGGATGAAAAAACTTGCCGCAGGTGGAAACCGAACCCACAACCTTCGCATGCGAAGGTTGTGGGTTCGGGAATCTTTTTGGGTTAAGGCAACTGATCAATAAACCCACAAGTGCTACCTGAAAGCATCAATGTTGCCAGATTCGGAGGCATTCACAGCCGAAGGACCTGTAACTCATCAGCGTGCACCCTTGCGCCAGGCGGTACATGAACGTAGCTCACCTGGCGTCGAGGAAAGTGGCCGTAATGAGCTTCCACCTTGACCTGTGGATCGACAGATCGTACCTTTGGCAATGCGAGGGGAGTCCTGGAGTGAGGATATAGACTAGTTCTTGGATTGGAGTTGGAACTACATCGATGCTGGGGTGAACCTTGTGGAGGCATACCAGAGAGTTGGCAGCCGTCGCATAAATGGTGAACGGGGAACCTGAGCGAGGCACGCTGCGGGAAAATTTGCTTTGCGGAAATATACGGAGTCGGGTACTAAGAAAAAAGGAAATAAAGCTTCGATTCAGGAGCATAAAGGGCAGAGAGATTTCACACGCGGCTGTATCGGCCAATTGTCTCAAACGAAGGACGCGGGCGGCTCCGCGAAGAGGGGACGGGGGAGACACGCACGCGCATGGAAATAAAGGCGGCTTAATGGTTGCGCCGCAGAAGAGCCGCCAAGTGTGCACCCTCGCTCTGAACAAAAGGGAAGACGGTTCGAGCTGAATGGGAAGCGCACGGGGAGACGGGCGTGAACAGGAAGGGGTGTGCTTGAATTCACCACCACGGTTAACGCCCACGCGCTTCCCAGATATCCCGTTGGCCTTCTCGGTCGCGACTGCGCTTTGTTTGTGGCCCTCGCCGCCAGACGGGGAAGCGTAGTCACGGAAATTGGGCGATGCGACACATGGCCATCCGGTTTCAGTGTCATTGTTGGCATCCGCGCGCGGCCCTTGAGAATGCCTTGAGAAAACAGCGATATTTTGACGACCACTTAGCCGGCTGCAACTGAGGGATGCTTATGTGTGCGACTGCCATCGGGTCCCTATTACGGTGTTCGGAGCGTGCACGGGAACCGGCCCACAGCTGCACGGGGGACCAAGTTTTCTTAGTGCTGCCCGTGGAGCCCACTGTCAAGCACACATGTCAATAAGACGTGACTTCGTGGGAGCATTCTCCGGGGAAGGGGGGGGGGGTGGCAGCATGCGTGGCGGCTTTTTGCGGGAGATGTTTAGTCCGCGGGCTGGTGCGTAGACAAAGAGAAACGACACGGGCAATTTATGATTACAACTGCCGCTTGAACCTGGCTTCCAGTAACGGAGGACATCAAGGCCAATACTCGGAGCCTACTCAAGAAAGAGGGAGATGACACGTGTTTTTCAGCAAACCTAGCCACTTGCGTGTTGTAGATTGAGTGACTATTTTGACCAATGCCGTGTCCGTCACGAACGTTTTTGTGCTATTTGTTGCAATGGTGTTAATTCGCATGTGTAGTTGGCTGGTTTGTGACTCTTTTGTGCAACTGTAGGTTTAAAGAGTCATGTTTTTGTTGAGTGCGAGAGAGCGGAGGTTCGGGCTTGGACCGGTATTGACGCCTTGGTGTCTAACAAAAGCGTCTCTTTCCCAAACTTCAGCTCTTCCTTAGCGCTGCCACCATGCACTCAAATCATCGAGAGGCGCCGGCTTCGGAAGTTAAACACCTTCCCTCTTTTACTAATGTTGAAGCTAGCAGAGGATACAGGGAAAGGAAACTAATGGTTGGTGTATTAGGTGGCGGGGGGGTGGAATAAAAAGTAGTTACAAAAAGAGGAAGGGCACAACCTTATACAATACTTACCAAACAATAACAGAAAAAAGAACACCTTCTAGATGCCAAGACGATGCTAAAGAGCACTAACAAATGAACCTTTATTGAACATGCCCAGTAATGCTAGCTGCCAAGCGATAAATCGAAGTTACACAAAAAGGAGAAGCAAAGACTGATCTGCGTCCATACTGATACCAACAGGATACACATCCATCTCTAGAAGCATAACAGAGGCCATGCTGACGCAAGATTCTCCGAGCGTTTTTAGATCGACAGCTTTCATAATTTGGGCAGCCGATCTGCAAAGAATGCTAGCTTCTTCCTCTACAATGCATGTTAAGATGTCTCGACATGCGAGCATGCATTGTAGAGGACTAGCTACACGAGCGTAGCTAGCGTAACCAGGGGCGGCAGCGGCATGCAATTCTCTTGTGCTACGTCCTACTTCAAGAAACCTTCTTGCTTTTCGAAGATTCAACTGCCGGGCCTGTATAGTTCGTGAACGGCGGATCTTACAAGATGCAAGTTATTTTGCATCGGCCGCCAGCAACGTGGTTTGTGCGCATGCAAGCTCTACCTTCGGATGAATTTGAGCACCGCACGAAGCGGTGGACTGGTCTGGAACACATGATTTCCGAGGCGGCCTTTCTGTGTGGAATTCGCCCAACGCGAACTTCATTCTGCACCCGAGGGCGGCAGCGGCAGTCAACTCTGTTGTAGTGCGTCCTGCTTCTAGAAATCTGCTTCCTTTTCGCAGGTTGGTTTACTCTCATTCTTTGTTAACACATATGGGGCTTTCTGCGCTCCCGCTGTCACCTCCGTCGCAGTGTTACGACGTTGTAGTAACTAGGTCTGGGACTAGCACGTGCACTGAAATAAAAGGTGTTTGTCAGTCACCTACTAAGTCGTTCAATTAGAATTCCAACTTTAATCACTGCTGTGAATGTGACCTATCTTACCATGTAGGAAAGTGTGCGGGTGTTCAAGCTAAGACCTGCAAATCGATGAGTAATTTGTCCAAAGGCGAGTGGAAGTGCACCACATGTGCGTCGCTTGAACGCGAGGTTGCTGTGAGGCACGAAAATGATGCAGAAAAAGTGTCAGGTAACGTGGAAGAGCAGCTTGTTGCTACCAACAGCAAACTCGCTCTATTGATTTCCCTTGCTGCAAAAGTTGACGCCATATTGGGCATGAAACAGACAGTTGACGACATTGAAGCATCTGTCCAGGTATTGTCAGCCAAATATGATGAATTCATAACCTCACTGGACAAACAGGACAAAGTAATAGCGAACCTTCAGGGTAGGATTCAGAATATAGAGCAAGTAAACCCCGTGAAAGAGAGCAAACGATTGAGACAGGATTTGAACCATATGGAAAGGGGATGCCAAAGACTTGAAAAATTATAGACCGATCAGCTTACTGTCCATTGCCTACAAAGTATTTACTAAGGTAATCGCAAATAGAATCAGGAACACCTTAGACTTCGGTCAACCAAAGGCCCAGGTAGGATTACGTAAAGACTACTCAACAATAGACCATATTCACACTATCAACCAGGTGATAGAGAAATGTGCGGAATATAACCAACCCTTATATATAGCTTTCATTGATTGCGAGAAAGCGTTTAATTCAGTCGAAACCTCAGCAGCCATGGAGGCATTATGGAATCAGGGTGTAGACGAGCTGTATGTAAACATACTGAAAGATATCTATAGTGGCTCCACAGCCACCGTAGTCCTCCATGAAGAAAGCAACAAAATCCCAATAAAGAAAGGCGTCAGGCAGGGAGATACGATCTCTCCAATGCTATTCACAGCGTGTGTACAGGAAGTATTCAGAGACCTGGATTGGGAAGAATTGTGGATAAGAGTTAATGGTGAATACCTTAGTAACTTGCAATTCGCCGATGATATAGCCTTGCTTAGTAACTCAGGGCACCAATTGCAATGCATGCTCACGGACCTGGACACGCAAAGCAGAAGGGTTGGTCTAAAAATTATTCTGCACAAAACTAAAGTCATTTTTAACAGTCTCGGAAGAGAACAGCAGTTCACGATAGGTAGCGAGGCACTGGAAGTGGTAAAGGAATACATCTACTTCGGGCAGGTAGTGACCGCGGATCCGGATCATGAGATTGAAATAATCAGAAGAATTAGAATGGGCTGGGGTGCATTTGGCAGGCATTCTCAGATCATCAACAGCAGGTTGCCATTATCCCTCAAGAGAAAAGTGTACAACAGGTGTGTCTCACCAGTACTTATCTAAGGGGCAGAAACCTGGAGGCTTACGAAAAGGGTTCTACTTGAATTGAGGACGACGCAACGAGCTATGGAAAGAAGAATGATGGGTGTAACGTTAAGGGATAAGAAAAGGGCAGATTGGGTGAGGGAACAAACGCGAGTTAATGACATCGTAGTTGAAACCAAGAAAAAGAAATGGGCATGGGCAGGACATGTAATGAGGAGGGAAGATGACCAATGGTCATTAAGGGTTACGGACTGAATTTCAAGGGAAGGGAAACGTAGCAGGGGGCGGCAGAAAGTTAGGTGGGCGGATGAGATTAAGAAGTTTGCACGAACAACATGGCCACAGTTAGTTGGAGAAGTATGGGAGAGGCCTAGGCCCTGCAGTGGGCGTAACCAGGATGATGATGCTGATGATGATCAGTATGAAAGGAGGCTGAATCTAGAGTTGCATGGTATATTGGTAAAGGATAATGAAGACTTACTTGCCGTAATGAATGAGGTTGGTCTTTTATTGGGACTGCATCAGCTAAGTAAGATTACTGTTAAAGCCATTCACAGGTTGCCTGCACGTAATTACCAGGCTTCTCTCATCCTCATTCGCTTCAAATCCAAACAAACGAAGGATGAATGGAAACGCAAGGCAAAATTAACTTAAAGACGACACAGAGCACAGTAAGCTTCTGTTCTTTGAGAATCTGACGGCTTACAACAAAAGACATTTCTGGCTCACACACTCTAGGGCACTGGAAAAGAACTACCGGTTTGCTTGGCATACTAATGGTAAAATTCTTCTTAAGAAAGAATCGGGTGAAAGTGCCATCAAAATTCTTTAAGAGGATGACCTCAACAAATGAACATGAACGCAATGTTAAGAGAACAGACCTTCGATGAGTATTTATTTTATTATTTATTTATTTATTATTTATTTATTTTACCCTCAGGATTTGCACATTACAGAGGGGAGGGGCGTATTACAGACCGAAATTGGAAAAAATCAGTTGATACAATAGCAATAAGGAGCAGGAACAATCGACAAATCAATACAAAATATGTATAGTTGCAATTAAGAAAAGGCAGAGCATTTTCAAGATCTAAAAATAGAAAAAACAGGCTAAACGGAAGAATAAATTGAGTACAAATAATTCGGCAGTGTTAAGCATATTGTTCAAAAAAACTGTTAAAGCGTAATGTATCCGTAATAGCAGTAGCTGCTTCCGGCTGCCGCTGATTCCATGCGGAGGTGGTCCGAGGTAAAAATGCATTTGAATAGGTCACAGTTCTGCAACGAGGAACATCAACTTTTTGGAGGTGATCAATTCTAGCTGATATGAAAGGAGGTGTTCTAATGAACTGTTCAGGAAGATGATTGTTCTGATAGTAAATTTTATGAAAAAAATTGAGGTATGCTGAACATCATGACGCGAAAACAACTTACGCATGTTTGTATTGCCCCCCCCCCCTTGTGTAATGGCTTCGGGCCTTCAAGGTATGTGGAAAAAAATGTACCAAAATGGTATAACCAAAAATTTTGGTATTATAAAAAATACCAAAGCATGTGGAAAATGTCCTTATCTTTGTATGTACCTCCGAGTTCAAAGCAGTGATTATTGGAGACATAAACATTCATTTACTGTCTGTTGGTCATGCTCAGTCCGAATACCTTAGCACATTGTTGCCATGTGGATTTGAAAGCCTTAATAACTCTACCACAAGGATTATAACATCGACTGAAACACAAATTCAGGCTTGCTTTTCTAATACAAGTGAAAAAGTTGATTCCGGTGTTTTATTGATTGATGTAAGCGACCATTCTCCTATACTTTGCATATTTTGCCGCTGCGCGCCTCGTTGGAAAACTTAACGAAACAACAACAAAACGTTTAAATATCTGATGATGCACACCGACTTGCCTGAGGTGATCAGTGACAGTAATGTAGCATCTTCCTGTCGCATTGACAGAATAATGGTCGATTCCTATGATCACGCTTTTCCGCCCCGAATTTGCAAAGAAAGCATAGAAATGCAAGAACACCTTGGATATCATTGGCACTTTATAAAAGCATATATAAAGAAATAAGTTATACGAGGGGTTCTTCAAAACAAAGAATGCTGAAAATTTTAAAGAATACAAGAAATTTTGAAATAAAATGAACTCCAAAATCAAAAAGGCTAAAGATTCCTATAACTTGCACAAGCTTGACAATATTACTGATCAACATAGATTCTGGAAAGCTTACAAAGAGGTATGCGGTACATGCAGCATTGAAATGTTACCGGAAGAATTGACTATTGATGGAGTAACCCTTTCTACAACTGAGCTGCCAGGTAGGTGTAATGATCACTCCTTATCTTCTTGTAAATTGAGGAACCTCACGACACGAGCAACTGATCCCATGGATTACGTTCATATACAAGTAAGAGCGTTTTCTTAGAGCCTACGAATGAGGCGGAAATTATGCACAATATTAACTCCTTGAACAACAGTAGTACAGAAGGTCTTGATGAGATTAAGGCTGAACCAATTAAAGCGGTTGCTTCCCTGATTGCTATCCCGCTCCCTCATGTGTGCAATTGCGTGCTTCAAGATGGGCGGCTTCCTGATGAGCTCAAAATAGCCCGGGTAAGTGTTGTTCTCAAAGGAAGCGCCAAGAATGACTTCATCAATTACCGCTCGATATCAGTGCTAGGTATTTTTTCGATAGCTATCGAACGTGTCATATATTGTTGGCTGCACGTCTGAGTAGTGAAATTCAAGTTAATATCATTATACCAGTTTCGATTCCAAACGAACAAGTAAACGGAATTAACACTTTTGTGTGTTAAAGAAACACTTATAGAAAATATTGAACAAAAATTGCTAACAATTGGAATATTCCTCGGTATAAGGAAAGCCTTTGATTCCGTGAAACATCATACCTTACTAAATAAGCTTCCCAGATACGGCATACGAGGATGTGCCCTTGAACTTATGGAAAGCTACTTAAAAGATTAGAAACAGTGTGTGATATATGATTCAGCCTCCTAAAACATATAGCCTTTATTAATGGGTACGTACCAGGGTTCGATATTGGGACCACTGCTTTTCCTTCTGTACATAAATAAATATAGCATCTATCCCGCACACACAAGAAACACTCCTGTACGCCGGCGACACCAATGTTTTTTTTTTTCTGGCACTAATCTATCAATACCAGAAACAGATGCGAATAATTGGCTGCGCGACCTCTCTCAATGGCTAGTTGCAAATGAATTAGAGTTGAATACAAATAGAACAAAGTGCATCCTTTTTAGAACTCGGAATACTATCGCTAACAATATTTCCGTATATTTTCGTAATGATATGATAGAGTATGTGGATTCTATGCAATTACTAGATTTTTTATCCTGAGAACCTGTCATGGAATCCACATATTAACTACCTCGAAAGAAAACTATCTGAGAAATAGGAGTAATATGGAAAATAAAAACTTTAATTCCCAGGAAACTCAGAGCGCTCTCTTTACTTTTCAATGTTTCATTCACATATTTATTATTGTCTCCTGATATGATGTACCACTACTGCTTCCAATGTAGAAAACAGTTTTATCGCAAAAATAAATGTCAATTAGAGCTCTAGAAGGCTTAAAACATAGCGAAAGCACGCAGTCTTTCCGAGACTGCCACGGATACTGGGAGTAGACAAGCTTTACAAGGGCAAGCTTGCGACCTACATGTATACAGAAATAAAAATGGTAGATAGGTAGATAGAACAACTTTATTGAAGAATAAAAGGCTCAATGGTTGGAGCCCTTAGACAAGGGCCCCACTGGCTTCCGCACGCCGTCTTGCTTGTCGGATGATGGCCCTTTGGACCTCTTCCTGTGAGCTGGACAGCGCCGCCTCCCATTGTGTATGATCCGTAATTTCTGTGTTTGTCTTTTGTGTATATGCCGTGCATGCCCATGAGATGTGGTCTAAGGTTGGCGTGGCTCCGCACCATGGGTACGTGTCCGCATATCTTTCAGGGTGAATTTTATGGAGAATGTGCAGGTTGTTATATGTATACGTTTGCAGCTTTCCCTATATAACCTGTTCTTCCTTACTGAGGTTCTTATCTGGGGGTGGAAGTTTCATTCTATTTCCTCTGTGGTAGTTTAAAATTGCAGAGTAGTTCTGGTCAATCGGGATCAGGTCTTCAGAGGCGTCCTGTGAGCAACCGTGGTGTGTAGCATGCGCACGAGCTACTCTGTCAGCCTCTTCGTTTCCCTTGATTCCCTTATGACTGGGTACCCATATAAGGTGAAATCTGGCTCGGGGTTTTATATCTCGTATAATCCTATAGGCTGCGGTGCATACTCGTCCCCTAAGGTAGCTTCTGCATGCCGCTTGAGAGTCTGATAGGATGGTTATTTGTTGTTGGTTTGGTTCCGTCGCTTTGATAGCAAGGGCTATTGCGATTTCTTCTGCTTCCACGATAGTGGTGTTGTTCTTTAGGTTAAGCAAGCAAACATCTTTTGCCCTGGCACGATATGCGAGTGAGGAGCAAAGGAGGGCGAGCAAGAAGCACCGTGCGCGCCACCTGGAGGGGCGTAGCCCCCTAGCGAGCGGCGCACGAAGCCAGCCTTACGCGCTCTCTCCGGTACTGACCTCAGAGCATGTAACAAGCGCACGCACGTAGTTTTTGCCACCAAGCGAGCCAGCGAGCGAGCAGTGCGCGCCGGAAGAGGAAAAGCGAGACAGGGGGAATGACGTCACATCCGCTCTGCTAGTCTGCGCCAGGCATGGAGGAAGGAAACTACAGTGAACTAGAAGTATAGGGTAAAGGAAACTGAGGAGAGGCCCTACCCCACGGAGGAAGGAAACTAAGGAGAGGCCCTGACGTCACTCTTTGTGAAGCAAAAGTGAAGCCGGAAGTTGGCGTTGCTCATGGCGGTGCTCCGCCTTTTGGGCCACCCTCCTCTCTGGTTTACATCTTTCGCGAAACCACACCGCGCTGCGCGTGGTTTCGCGCGCGCTCACTCCGCAGCAATACTAAACAATCGCGATGTCTCATTGCGTTGCCGTTGCCGAATCCACGTTAAAAGAAGTTCATAATGAACTTCGCAAATTGGGCCGTGAGGTCGAATCGGCTGCTTTTACCGGCTTTTATCAAAATAAACATGCCTTAAATATAAGGCCAACCAACTGAACTGTTCTCATCAACCGCAGGTACCGGCCGCCACCCAGCTCTTGCGTGTTTTTTTTAAAAAAGGTCCCCTTTATCGCTGCCTTCTACTTGCTTTTCTCTGCTTGGGCTTCCTGGGGCTCTCATACGGTCTTGCGAGCTAGACGTCTGGCGACGCGAAAAAAGATGTACGCATTCTTACTGCACTGCAAGAACGCACTGGAGACACGTACGACACACCAACCCATTTGCGATCCATTTGGAGTTTATGAGCACAAACACATTCTCGCTTGAGGAATCGTCGTGCTTTATTGAACAAACTTCGGGTGGCCGCGCATCACTTCGACAGCACGCCGGCGAGGAGGCAGAATGTCATTTCTGACTCCGCGTTTACGTTCATTGACTGCGGCTTGAGGTGCCTTCTTCGCACAGTAAGTGAAGCGTCACGGAACCGAAGTGTTGCGATAGCCGGCGCACGGTGCAGAACAGTACGCGCGTGGAACCGGCCTACCTGCGACCATGGAACAGCAGTTTGCTGTGTTCGCAGGTACGCTCTGTGGAGCCTTCCGCACTCTTGCGGCGCATCCGCTGCCTTCCCTGCGCTTCGCGCGCGCACAGATAAGGTACGCCTGCGGTAGGGAGGATTATTTCCTTAAGAAGTCAAAGCAGCCGCTTCTTTCCTATCTTCCCGGATGAAGAGTCGACTGGCCGGCACACGGTGCCGAACAATACGCGCGTGGACCCGGCCTACGTGGGAGCATGGAATAGCTAGCCGTTCGACGTGTTCGCAGGTGTACGTTCTGTGGAGCCTTGCATATTCTTGCAGCGCATCCGCTAACCTTCACTTCCCTGCACTTCTCGCACGCACAGATGAGATAAGCTTGTGGTAGGGAGGATTCGTTCCTTAATAAGTCAAAGCAGCCGTCCCGGATGAAGAGTCGACTGGCCATGACTGCTTTTTCTGCGTTTCTTTCCCAGCGAACGATGTGCGAAAGGCACCGTTCTTTCAGTTTTCGTTCCGCGCACAAGTTGTGCGGACGCTTGCCTAGGTATCCGCTCATCCAATGCCTAGTTGTGTGCCAGGATGCAAGTCGCGCACGCCGAAAAGTGGACCGCCCATATCTTTTCACGTGTAAGTAAATTTCCTTATGTGGTTGGTGTTTTATCGGAGGAAAAACTAGAATTTATGATACACGCATTCACATAGCGATAATAATTCTATACTTATAGTATAACAGTAAAATATTTATTCGCACAGTATAAGTTATCATCTAATACATATGCGCGTGATTCTTCATTATCAGGTTTCCCGGTGACACCGTTCGTCGGAAAAAGTGGATAGAGGCAATTTGGCCATCCTCCAGAGTTGATCGAGAGCCTAAGAAGCAAGCCCGTATTTGTTCAACTCACTTTCGGGATGAACATATAGATCGCACGTCGCTAAGTAGAGTCCGTCTGCGGGAACATGCAGTGCCGACGCTCTTGGTGAGAACTGATGCTTCTTATGTGGCATGGCTCTTGCAATACATACACACATGCATATAAGGGGGTAAGGGGGGGGGGGGCTTTCTTTAAACTGGTAAACAATGCTGATACCTGTATGCGACCAGAATTTTAGTAGAGGATGAAATTTTAGAAAGCAAATTTACACACGATCAACCGACTTACCGAAACAAATAAATAAATTTTCAGCAGTATACAGTACTCACTATACAAGTTTTCCAACTTTAACACGAGTTAAGAAACTATATGTTTCTCATAAATTTTAATTATGCACATCGTACCTGCTTCTCTGGTTAATTGCGGCACCCAGTACATGAGTTGGAGTGATGGAAAAATTAACTGCATGCATTTTAAACTTTCTACTGCAAGCACAATTTCAGAAGTAATTTTGGCAAACCATGCCAAATAATTTTGTGAGAGCAAACAAAGGATATGTTGTTAGCAGTCCCAAAGTGGCCAAGCACATATTTAGTTACTGCTATTTGACATCCTTTCCTTATCATGTGTAATAATAATAATATGAAGTTTACAACCTCCCAGCTGCCTCATCCAGTTTACCAAGGTGACAGTGCATCTGATGCAACAAGCCATGTTGTACACTCGCACTCTGCATCCTCTCAACTCACGCAAGGATGTGATGAAGGCTTGATGGTGCTTGCACAGGTGAACATTTCAATTCACTAATAATAGTCAGCAGTTGCTGTTGAACACAATATTGTATCAGGCCATTTGGTGCATATCAGTTTCAAGTAAGACTGCACAACGCATAATAGGGATGAATGCGGCTATCGCACGCTCATACCTGTAAATTCCACGTCTCGCTTAGTCCACTCATGCTGCACAGTTTTACTTGAAGCGGTTATTTACTCATTGATGTCTTGCCCTCAGGTTGCCACAAGTTTTGATGAACGCACAGCTCAGGCCAGCCTACCTACCCCTGGTTTGTCTGGCTTAGGTGCTGGTCTCTACAGTCAGACTACAGTTGAACAGGTGCACATTATTTCCTTCTGTGTTGCACTTTTCCTACACCTTTGTAGTACTTCAAGTAGGCAGTTTACGACATACAGCTGATTACAATAAGCACTCTTGTTTTCATGCTGCCATGAATTTGGAGTATGAAAGTGCAGTCCAGACCAGCCTGTCTGAGCCCGGTCCATCCGGCCTAAGTACCAGTTTTCCTATTGAGCCACAACTTGCGCAGGTGAGCATCTATTCTATGTGCAATTCACCCAACACTTTTATTGTGTTATAAGCATACAGTGGTTGCAATTGAAGTTTAAACGGACATGGCTGACATGTGCTCTTGCTACCAGGCTGCAATGGATACTGGAGACAACAGTCAAGTACAGGAGAGCCTCTATGTCACCGACCCATCCAGCCTAGCTGCTGTTCTTCAATTGGAGGTGACGCCAGCACAGGTAAACACGTCTTTTCTGTAAAAAAAGGCTATGCTAACATAGTTAGCACTTTCCATTTAGTTCTGTGCTTGCATTATTCTGATGTTAAGGGATGCACGAACTAGCCTAGCTTAATGTATTCTAGTCACAAGACACTGGTTTAGTGACTGTGAAGTTCTGTCCTCCTCCCGTTTGATCACAATGAATACAGAAATGAAAGTAGCAGAAATATGTAACAGGTTTGTGGCCCCAACTAATTTTTGATAACGCTAATACCTAATAAAATCTATATGACTGCTGAAGAAACTGATTCAAGCTAGCATTCTTGCATGAGTTCAACAATGAGTGAGTGTGGTCACTGTTCTGTCCATACACACAAACCTATACATGAACTATTTTAAATACATAGCTGCTTTCTTTCCTACATGTTCGCTGAGTACTTCAGGAAGGCAGTAGACACTGTGTTGTAGGGCAACCAGCTGATATACATAAGCACTCTTGTTTTCAGGCTGCCATGGATTTGGAATATGAAACTGCAGTCCAGACCAGCCTGTCTGAGCCCAGTCCATCTGGCCTAAGTACCAATCTTCCTATTGAGCCACAACTTGCGCAGGTGAGCATCTATTCTATATGTAATTCACCCAACACTTTTATTGTGTTATAAGCATACAGTGGTTGCAATCGAAGTTTAAACGGAAAAGGCTGACATGTGCTCTTGCTACCAGGCTGCAATTGATACTGGAGACAACAGTCAAGTACAGGAGAGCCTCTATGTCACCGGCCCATCCAGCCTAGCTGCTGTTCTTCAATTGGAGGTGACACCAGCGCAGGTAAACACGTCTTTTCTGTAAAAAAAAAGAAGTCTATGCTAACATAGTTAGCACTTTCCATTTAGTTCTGTGCTTGCATTATTCTGATGTTAAGGGGTGCATGAAGTAGCCTAGCTTAAAGTATTCTAGTCACAAGACACTGGTTTAGTGACTGTGAAGTTCTGTCCTCCTCCCGTTTGATCACAATGAATACAAAAATGAAAGTAGCAGAAATATGTAACAGGTTTGTGGGCCCAACTAATTTTTGTTAAAGCTATTACCTAATAAAACCTATATGATTGCTATTACTCTCGAGAAACTGATTCAAGCTAGCAAGGGCATACATGCAAGCTTACAGATCTGCTTTGAAAACATGGCTGATTAGTGCTGACTGTTTGGTACTAATGTTTGGAGGGCGTTAGCCTGTTACATGCAGTCACGCACTCGTGATAGTGTGGTATGGGCTAATATGGAGCACCTACAATATACACCTCATGATTTGCTGCTTCACCCGCCGTGGTTGCTCAGTGGCTATGGTGTTGGGCTGCTGAGCACGAGGTCGCGGGATCGAATCCCGGCCACGGCGGCCGCATTTCGATGGGGGCGAAATGCGAAAACACCCGTGTGCTTAGATTTAGGTGCACGTTAAAGAACCCCAGGTGGTCAAAATTTCCGGAGTCCTCCACTACGGCGTGCCTCATAATCAGAAAGTGGTTTTGGCACGTAAAACCCCAAATATTATTATTTGCTGACACTTCCTTTTCTTCCATAGCATAAACTTAGCATGCAGTTTTCATATTGGTTGCAGTGTGCTTCTACACGTCAACAACAGTAAAAAATTCTGTAGTGTAATGTTGTTTTTAAGAAACTTCAGTCCACCATCTCATCATCAATCACGTTGCTACCTTGAGGTGCATTGCTCATGTAACAACTAGTGCTGTGCATTCATTGTAGCAGGGTCAGTAGTGTTATCAGTCATCATCTCACGTGTTAATCAAATCGCATTAAGGATACAGTAGTGTCTGCCATAACTGGCTGTGCAAGTCCCAGTAAATATAAATACTTGTGCTCATTGCAAATCATTTAAGCATTAATTAATGAGGTGCTATCAACTGCTTCTGCAGAAATTGCAAAGGTCATCGAATGTGGAAGCTGCTCTAACAACGCCAAAAAAAGGAAGCTGGCAAAGGTAAGGGAGATCTACGGATGGAAACTATCTTACCAAAGCAATGTATGTGCATCGAAGTAAATGAATGTGAGCAGTTCTAGTAATCAGGCGTCCTTATTTTGATATTATCATTTTTTTAAGTCACCTGTGGCGAAACAGCACAATTATACTCATCGATCTGGATGGCTTGGAAGAGGTGACAATTAATTACATAAGACATTAAAAACCATAATTGAATAATTAAAAAATTCCACTAATGACCTTTCGAGCTAATAAGTTTAGCCTACATATTGCAATATACAAACTGAAGCCGGTGATTTCACAAGGCACATCCACTTGGAATGAATTTTTAAACTTGCACACCTTTTGAAATAAGCACCGTCAAACTTGCGATGAAAATGCACTGTTCGTCTGCTTACTTTTCTTAACAATGTCTCTTTACACACTGAGGCACAAAAAACTGCTGGAACACCAAAGCAGTTCGTCATGAAACTTGAGAATGCATATTCCAAAACTGGCGTCCTCATAATACACTTGGAACAGATGACTTCCGAAGGGTTCGGCTACAAGTGATAAATTGCAACGTGTGCTGCAGAGTAATTAGATAAAAAGTTAATTAGTTAAATATTATTTTAATTTCTTGTACAATTATAGTCTGTCTGTGAGTAATCTAGCCCAAGATGAAAAACTGTGCTCCGTGTCATGGGTGATATAAAAAATTATGTTCATAAAAAATAAGCATTTATTGAGTTCAGTGTAATGCAACAACAGCAGACAGGGATATGTATGTACCGGCATAATTTGATTCCAGACAATGCATACTAACTGCACATGCTGTATTTATCTGCATGATGTATAAATCAATAAATGCATGTAATAATAAGTGTTTTAATATCTGTGCTTTGAGCTCACGAAACTGGTTGGCTAGCCATGGTAAGATGTTCTTTGAGGAGACCATGATATGATGGCAGAAGGTTGTCATGCATGTGTAAGTTTGACGTATTTTCTAGCATGAATGTGGATAGAAAGAACAGGAGGGTTTCAATGTGGGCTTGTTGGTAATGCATATTCAAGGGGTGTACGGTAGCGCGATTAAAAGACGGGACAAAAGAAGACACACAGGGACACACACAGCGCTGTGTGTCCCTGTGTGTCTTCGTTTGTCCAGTCTTTTAATCGCGCTACAGTACACCACTTGAATAAAGAACAGGAATGCAGGAAAAATATAGCCTGAAATCTGTCCTTGGGCTTAGTTATATCAGTGTTAACAGCACTTTAAGTTTGCACAGGTGTTACAGCTTACTAGTTGATAAACTGGTTATAATATAATAAATTAGGATTTCCTTGTGACACTTAGTTTTTCATTGTAGGTCGACACCCCTGAGAAAGCTTTCTTGCGAGCTCGTGCAGCAAGACTTGCTTCACAGCAGCAACAGTCAAGAAAAGCGATCAAAAGACTGCAGCAATCAAGGCGGCGTCTTCAAAAACGGAATGCCGAACTAAAATCAGTTCTGAAGACACTAACCACACAGAACATTTTGCTCAGAGAACAGGTTTCTGTGCTCGACAGTCTTGGTGCTGCAAATCAACAGCTTTTGCAACGACAGGTAGCAAAGCAGACAGGACAACAGAAACCAAAGGAGTACTCGCCTGAGTTGAGAACATTTGCTCTCACTCTCAACTTTTATTCACCACAGGCATACAGTTATGTGAGGAAGGCATTCAACACATGCTTACCACATCCTCGTACTTTAAGGAAATGGTACGAAAGCATTGATGGGAAGGCAGGGTTTTCTAAAGAGTCTGCGACTGCTTTAAAGCTGAAGTGTTCAGAGAACAGCACCCGAGGCCATCAAACGGTGTGCAGCCTCATAGTTGATGATATGTCAATCAGACAGCAAGTCCAATGGCAAGGGGGCCACATTGAAGGCTACGTGAACATGGGCACAGGAGCCGAAGGTGACTGCTTGCCACTGGCAAAAGCTGCCTTTGTTATAATGGTTGTCTGTATTAAAGGGCACTGGAAGGTTTATCTGGGTTACTTCCTTGTAGATGGACTTGTGGTGAACAGCGAGCAAACCTAGTTAAGCAAAGCTTGCTGTCTGCACATGAGGCAGGGGCCATGGTTGCCTCAGTAACTTGTGATGGTGCACCAGCAAACATAGCAATGCTTCAAGAGCTTGGCTGCAATTTTACAGATATTGACAATCTGCAAACAACCTTCCAGCACCCAGCAACCAAAGAACCAGTTGCAGCCTTTTTAGACCCCTGCCATATGCTGAAGTTGGTGAGGAATGCTCTTGCTCATCAGAAATACTTTATCAACCAAGATGGAAGGGTCATATCCTGGGCATATGTGGAGAAGCTGCACAATTTGCAAGAAAAAGAGGGTGTCCATTTGGCAAACAAGTTGCGAAAGGCTCATATTGAGTGGCAAAAGCAACCGATGAAGGTTCGCCTGGCAGCCCAAGTGATGAGCCTGTCCGTGGCGACGGCACTTGCTGAATGCAGGATCATGCACGTGGAAGGGTTTGCCAATACAGAACCAACCGAGGAATTTTTAGTCATTGTCAACAACCTCTTTGATGTGTTGAATTCCCGCAGTATGAATCAAAGAGAGTGGAAGAAGCCACTATGCAAAGAAAATATAAATACTGTAAAATATATGTTTAATACTGCAGTACAGTACCTTTCCGTTTTGAAAGAGCCTGTAAATAGAAGAAACTTGATAGAAACAGCGCGGAAGACTGGGTTCTTGGGATTTATTATATGTATGAAGAGTGTAATACCATGTATAATTTCCTTGTTGAAAAGAAAGTACTACAGTACATTCCAGTGCACAAGATTTGCCAGGACCATTTGGAATTACTTTTTGGTTTAATTAGAGCACATGGCGGTCACAACGACAACCCCACATCACAGCAGTTTCAGGCAGCATTCAAGAAAGTGATAGTCCAAAATGAACTTTCTGATGTCTCGGGAAATTGTCAAGTCCTGGACAGTATTAGAATATTGTCATGCAGTACAGCCATAAGACGTTCACCAACTGATGTGCTGAATGCAAGCACACAGAGGAAGCAGCTTTTGACCAAGGAGTCGGTGGTTGAGCAGAGACAAATAGCCAGTGAACATGATCACTCTGCATCACTAGAAAAAATCAGTGATTTTGGGAGTCGTGTTGTGGCCTACGTCGCTGGCTACGTGGCATACAAGCTGGGCCAAAAGCTGATGTGTGAGCAGTGCACAGCGGCATTGTTTAGTACACCTGGAACAGCAGACACTGCATTTATACAAAGAAAGAGCAGAGGAAGGCTTCAATACCCATCAAAGAGTGTCATTTCAATTTGCCAAAAATCAGAATCTCTTCTTCGATGGGCTGTGCATATGAAAAAATTGTCATCATAAACACTATTGCAGGACTTAGTACACCAAGTGCTTGAATCACTGCAGCAAAGAGAGCTGTTTGCAGAGCTACACTCGCACATGTATGTTTGATAATTCTCCACCGGAGAATCATTATGTCCATCTTTTAAGAAGTGTAGCAGAATGTTACATGAACGTACGCCTCTATCGTGTCGGAAAAGAGACAACTCAGAGTTTGCACAGCAGTCAAGTGCGCCAAATGTTCACAAAACTGACTCAGTTTAAAGGGCAATAAAATTTTGTAGCAACGTTTCATTTACTAAGGAAAGTAATGACGTCATTTCAATTTTTCCAGTCAAGGTAATGCCAAATATGTGTTTGTATTGAATGTGTACTGAAACCTTCAATGTGTTTTTTTTTCTCATTTTCTTGCTTATCTTTTCACCAAGTTTTGACTTTGCTGATGTTCCAATGCGTATGCACCGGTGGCGTTATTTAGTGCTTCATTAGCCCTGCATTCACTGTTCTTCATACATGCATGTTGAAATGTTCTTGTTGATTGCAAGATTGTTCCTATATCGCACTTCCGTCTATTATTTTTGTTCACAAGTGTCTAAAAACATTCCCCTATGCAACGTGAAAGCACTGAGGGTATAAAAAATGAAATAATCGATTAGCTACTGAAGTTGAAACTAATACTGAGAAATGGGACTTCAGCGTTTTGATGAAGCATACTGTTTTTGTAAATAACAGTGTGTTTTAATTTGTGTTGCCACAGATTCATGCGCTACTATACAATTGAGTATTCTGACATGTTCGGTGCATGCCTCTCTTTTCGATCTGCTATTTGTTAATAACACTGTCCATAACATGGCCATGGATATATGGCAGTTTGCTGATGTTTCAATCTTGTACCAGGAAATCATTCTGCCTTAAAATGGGCTCCATTAAACACATTTTTATCCCATGCTAAAAATAAAGAACTCTGACTGACCAATACCTAGAAGAACCTTTTACTCATTGCATCAGTCATCATCTACTATCCGTGGTATCTAGTTATAAGTGCCTGTGAGATATTTCTGATAGCCTTGGGAAGCATAATTCACGCTTGAAAAACCATAGTGGAAAAAAGCAAGGAAAAAACTGGCGCACTTAAGAAGAGCTTCCGCAAGTCTGCAAAAAATAATATATCGGGCTATTGTTAGAATATGCTGCTGTTGTATGGGACGTATACAATTTCATACGCATTTATCTTATGGTGCGAGTTGCTTCTTTGAACGTTTACTTTCTCCACCATAATATAAGAAATAAACAAAACACACATTAGTTCCATTAGGCATTGTCCAACACGGTCACATAATTTTAGGTGATTTTGTCACGTGACAGCAACATAGTAAAGCATTTTTATCCAGGGGCTCAATGTCTGCTAGTTAAAACGGTAGGAAACCAAAAGAAATTGAAGCATAGGAGAAATCAACACTTCTTAATTGATGTACATGAATAAGAAAGGAAAATAAAAATGGATGAAAAGAACGGATTGTGTTGCCAATCTAAGTTGTTTTAATGCACATTTTTACTGCATGGTTTAAATGTTCTATTGAACTGATTATATGAATACAATTGCCACGCCTTTCTCTTTGATTCATACCAATACGCAGCAGTATCTTATGCGTATATTCCTTATTAGATTAGTCCCATTTATGTGGCGCAGAACTCCTTACATTCAATTTGTTGATTCAGTGGTTTGCATTTGCTATGTTGTATTTAAATGATAATCTTTAACCCATCCCATGAAAGGCTTGAAGATGAACAAACCTTTCCTTGGCTTAAGACACAGGGTGTGCAAACTTTTACAGTTGCCAGTCGCAAGTGCCTATACAAAAGGTGACCGAATTAAACTAATGTTTTTTCTCTACGCTCAAATCGTATTAAGCAAAGACGCATTATGCAAACTGGCTCGCGAGGATTGTACATTTCTTGCTCTTTGTGCACTTTGAAATTTCACTTGCACTTGTACATGTCATGAATGCCTTCCAAATAGTTTTGTACAGTACTGGTTTTATTTAGTTTTTTTTTTAATTAGTACACCCGTGTGCTTCTCTGTATGGTGCGCCGTTACATGAATGCAGCGCTTTAACGGCTACTGTACACATCGACGTGCCAATCTAGGTCATGAAACACTACATGTTGGTGTAAAGCAGGCGTGAAGCTTGTGAAAATGTCGATGTCGAGGGCAGCAAAATGCACATATTCTGGGTAAATCTCCATCAGCACGTGTGTATTAATTGTGGTACACCTGTGCAGGTGTGCATGACTCTTGAACGTGCTCTGCCTAAAAGAGTCAGCGCTGTCGCGAGTAATGCGAGAAACAAGCAACAGTTGAGCAACACGTGTTTTAATATGCACAAGAGCAAGTTGTTACTGAACACGAAGATCTGAAACTAGGATTATGCATTCTTGAATAACGCACGTTCTACGTCCCGCAAATGCAACATGCGCTGTCAAAAGTAGGAATCACTGACCGGCAAGGCGTTCACTGTACAGATTCTGAAACGCATCGGTTTCGGTCTGCGATGGCACGTTAGCATGATTCCGCTGAAGTGGAGGCAAAATTTCCCGCGGATATTCCTTAGTCCGTTGTCAATGCCGTGGCGCGGTACATTGCGTACAGCGTTATATATGCGCGTTCATTTCACGAGCTTTAGTTCCTCCTGTCCCACATGGCCACAGCAACATCCGGCAGAGCACAGTGCAGATAACACAGCGCAACAAGACACGGTGACTAACGCAAACCCGCCCACACAGCACCTTTGCCATGGCACGAAACCTACCAGAGCAACACGTGTGAGCGCTCAAAACCATAACAACGCCGCCATTGTGGCCCAAAAGGCGTGGCCATACAGCAAAAAAAATAAAAAAGCAGCAAAAAAATGAGAACCTACTACGTCATTTCCGCCACACTTTTCTCCTAGCGCGCGGAGGGGGTAGGGCCTCTCCTTAGTTTCCTTCCTCCGTGCCCTACCCCCTCTCCGCGCTAGTAGAAAAGTGTGGAGGAAATGACGTAGTAGGTTCTCGTCTTTTTCGCTCATTTTGTTTTATTTCTTTGCCGTAGCGGCCACGCCTTTCGGGCCACAATGGCGGCTTTGTTTTTGTTCTGTGCGCTCACACGTGTTGCCCCGTAGGTGTCGTACCGTGTGGCAAAGGCGCCGTGTGGACAGGTTTGCGTTGGTCTCCGTGTTTTGCTGCGCTGCGTTATCTGGACCGTGCTCTCCCGGATGTTGCTGTGGCCACGTCGGACAGGAGGAACTGAAGTTCGTCAAATGAACGCGCATGCAACGCTGTACGCAATGTACCGCGCCACGGCAATGGCAATCGACGAAGGAATATCCGCGGGAAATATTGCTCTCTTTGGCGGAATCATGCTAACGTGCCATCGCAGGCCGAAACCGATGCGTTTCAGAATCTGTACAATGAACGCCTTGCAGGTCAGTGATTCCTGCTTTCGACAGCGCATATGGTGCATTTGCGGCACGTAGACGTGCGTTATCAATACATAGTTTGTGTTCAGTAGCAACTTGCTGTTGTGCATATTAAAACACATGTGGCTTAACTGTTGCTTGTTCCTCGCACTACTCGCGGCAGCACGAAGTCTTAAGCAGAGCGCGTTCGAGGTTCATGCACACCTGCACAGGTGTACCTCAATACACGTGCTGATACAGCGTTACGCCGAATATTTGAATTTTGCTGCCCTCGGCACCGTGCGCCTGCCAGCCGACGCTTCATCCTGGAAGATGGGAAAGAAGCGGCTGCTTTGACTTAAGGAACGAATCCTCCCTACGGCAGGCGTATCTTATCTGTGCGCGCGAGAAGCGCAGGGAAGTGAAGGTTAGCGGATGCGCGAATTCCAGTTTAGTACGGATAAATGTTTCATATGCTAGTTGATAGATCACAGGGGGTGATGATGATAGGGACCGTCTTATGAACCCCATGGATTGATTAGTGGCAGTAACCAGATTTTGGATATGTTCTGACTATGTAAGCTTGCTAGTGAAGGTGATACCAAGGTACCTGTATGATTGAACCAGCTCAATAGGAAGGGAATGCAAAGAGTAAGGTATGACATGAGAGAGTGTTTCCGCGATACGTGCATGAACTTATATTTTTTTTACGTTTAGCTGCATGAGCCACGCTGTGCACCATTCTTCAATTGTAGTGAAGTCACACTGTAAAAGCAACTAATCATTGTATGAGTTTATACCGTGGTACAGCACGCAGTCATCGGCAAAGAGCCGGATGGATGACGAAATACCAGAGGGGAGGTCATTAATGAAATTAAAAACAAAAGGGGTCCAAGGACTGAACCTTGCGGTATTCCAGATAATACTTCGGTGACTGTAGAGTGACGGTATCCAATCACTCTAAACTGTGATCGGCCAATTAGGAAGCACCTGATCCAAGATGTCATTAGAGGATAGAGACAC
Source organism: Dermacentor variabilis (assembly GCF_050947875.1). Taxonomy (NCBI): domain Eukaryota; kingdom Metazoa; phylum Arthropoda; class Arachnida; order Ixodida; family Ixodidae; genus Dermacentor; species Dermacentor variabilis. The sequence goes on from NW_027460291.1 coordinate 41,586,253, forward strand.
AAGCTGTTGACTTTGATCATTAGTCGTTCGTGAGGTACACGGTCAAAGTATTTCGAAAAGTCTAGATAAATTATGTTTCTTTGGAAGAGAGAATCAAGGTTTAAATGGAGGTCAGTAGTGAATTCAAAGAGTTGAGTTTCACATGAGTGACCTGGTCGGAAGCCATGCTGCTTACATAACAGGAAAGAGTTAGCTTCAAGATGAGAGGCAACATGAGAATAGATTATGTGTTCAAGAAGTTTGCAGGCAATACAGGTGAGTGATATCGGACGATAATTCGATGGATCAGTTCTGTCGCCACTTTTGAAAACCGGGACAACCTTGCTTAACTTCCAGTCGTTAGGAATGGTACTGGTAGTTATGGACCGCGTAAAGATGATTTGTAGAATTTTACTAGTAAGCACGTTAGTGCTTTTGACGACTTTAGCGGGAATGTTATCCGGGCCAGGAGCAGTGGAGACCTTGATGTTATCGATCAGGGCCAAAATGCCCTCAGATGTGACGTCAATTGAACGCATGCTGGAAAAGTTGCAGTCAGGAAGGGTACTGTCTGTTACCTAAGGCGGGTTCTTGAGTGAAAACGGAAGAGAAATAAGAATTCATGACATCGCATCGATGATCAGTAGAGACAGGTGATCCATCAGGATATGACAAAGTTATATTGTGAGGAGCACTGCGGTTTGTAGGTTGAAGTTTCCGAAATTTCTCTTGAGTTTTCACGAAGGATACGAAGAAGGTCGATATGAAAAAAATTCTCTTTTGATTGCCTTAACAAATTATTGTATTGGCGGAGGCATGCGAAATACTTTTCCCATTTGGAATCGCAGTCCGAGAGTTTAGCTGCTCGAAAAAGACGCTTCTTTTTGTTTACGAGCTTCCTCAGGGAGTTGGTGAACCATGGTTTATCGACATCGCCACGAATGCGGACAAGTGGCACATATTTCTCGACAAGAGACAATATCTTCTGTTTATAAAGAAGCCAACTGCTCTCTACACTTCGCGAGGAGGTGGACTGCTCAAAAGACACAAAAAAAAAGCATCTAATTCCCGATTTATTTTTGAGAAGTCTGCTTTGTTGTAATCGCGGATATATTTTGTTGAAGGCTGACTGGTTGGTACCAGAAAGGTCAGGTCAAATAACACCATCTTGTGATCACTTAGGCCATCAATACACAGTAACGATTGAACAGCAGCGGGGTTGGAAACCAAAACTAAATCAAGAATATTGGCTCCGCGAGTCGGCGTAGACACCATTTGTGTGAAGTTAAATGTTAGAACAATATCAAGAAATTCTTTAGATAGCTGAGAAGATACTGTAATTTTATCCCAGTTAATGTCAGGAAGGTTAAAATCACCGCAGAGTATGAACTTACTTTTGAGAAATGTAGCAAATAAATGAAAAAGCAAGTTGTGTAAGTCTTTCGTAAAAGATTTATCGCAGTCGGGCGCACGGTAGCACGCGATAATAATATTTGTGCAAAAACGAAAATACACTTTAACGCAAAGGATTTCTTGTTCGTTGTTGATTGGTATTGCGGAAAAAGACTGATCAGATTTAATCAGTAAGAGAACACCAACCCCCTGCGACCAACCCTGTCAATTCTGAAGGCGTTGAACACGTCACTGGACAAAAGTTCTTGCGTGTCTATATCAGTAGTAAGCCATGACTCTGTAAATATTGCAATGTTTGCAGAACTGCCATGAATAACGGCTTCTATTAAGTCTTTTTTTAGGAAGATAGCTTCGTACGGTTTCCCAGAAGGAATGAAATACTGTCGTATACTGGGACTTTAGGCTGGTGTGAATGTGGCCATGTAGTGTGGCAGGATAACAGCGAGCGAGTTTGCGGTGAACGCTACGACTTTACTTCTCCAACGGTATCAGTCAGGGAGTCGTAAATGAATAATTTGCTGTTCATTGCTAGCTTAAAGGAAGTGGACTGAGCCTCTTGCGCATGTGCAAAATGTTTTTGGCGGGCTATTCTGACACGTGCCGAGTACTCTTCGCGAACTGCAAAGGAATTGAACTTTTATCCTTAAATCTTGCAAACTTTGCAATTATCGGACGGTTCTTTCCAACCTGGTAACGTCCTAGTCTATGCTCCCTTTCAATATCACTGCTGCTAATTGTAATGGCTAGCTTATCAGCACAAAATGAGACAACATGCTACTCTGATCGCGTCCAGCTCTCCCCATTCTCATCCGGAATCCCAAAAAAAAGCAGATTTGACCGGCGCTGACGGTTTTCTGAGTCGTCGCACTTTCCGGCTAAGGCATATACTTCAGCAGTAAGTTTGGGAATTTCAGCATTTGGGGAGGAGACTGATCTGAAGCGGCGTAACTGTTATTTTCAGCAAGTTTTTCTAAGGCATCAACACGACTTCAAAAGACTGTTGACCAGGTACTCAATATTGCTTTGGACAACCCGGATCATTGTTACCTCAGATAACAAGGTAGTTTGCGATGCTTCAAGTCGCGACAAGGTATTAGAAATGGATTCAAGTGATGGTGCGGTGTTATGATCAGGACCGGGATTAAGTTCCACGTCCCCAGACAAAATGAGCGTAAAAGCCACAACAGCAGCACTTGCATACAAATAAACCAGTTTCAGCAAACGTCGACAAAAGTCGCGCATTCCAGGGGGCACGATACCGCAAGCAAGAATAGGTTACTGCTGCGAAATGAAGCAGCATAAGGCAAGTAACCAACCTGCGTCAATAAAGGGACAGTCATGACAGGTGCCTGCGCGGTTGCGTGCCCCGACTGGCAGCGTAACGGATGCGGGTTTAATAGACCAGCGGCGTTGACTGCGCACAAGGTGGCTCCAGGTTGCAAGAGGAGAGCATGAGTAATGGCAGGAATCAGCGGCAACGTAGTAGCTCCTGTCCTTGTTCCGTTGAAAAGTTGGCCAAAAACTGTGAAGCGGCGATATGCTGTGCCCTCGATGCTTGCAAGGTAGGCGGGAAGGCTTCGAAAGACCAACACAAGGTAGGCCTGCGTTAAGAAAGGGACAGTCATGACAGGTGCCTGCGCGGTTGCGTGCCCCGACTGGCAGCGTAACGGATGCGGGTTTAATAGACCAGCGGCGTTGACTGCGCACAAGGTGGCTCCAGGTTGCAAGAGGAGAGCATGAGTAATGGCAGGAATCAGCGGCAACGTAGTAGCTCCTGTCCTTGTTCCGTTGAAAAGTTGGCCAGAAACTGTGAAGCGGCGATATGATGTGCCCTCGATGATTGCAAGGTAGGCGGGAAGGCTTCGAAAGACCAACACAAGGTAGGCCTGCGTCAAGAAAGGGACAGTCATGACAGGTGCCTGTGCGGTAGCGTGCCCCCAGTTGTACTGGGATCAACTGGTTCCAGTTGCATTCCAACTGGAACCATCACCAGTTGTACTGGGATCAACTGATTCCAGTTGCGTTCCAAATGGAACTTTGACCAGTATCAGTAGCAACTGGTTCCAGTTAACATCGAACTGAAACATTGGCCAATTGTACCGGTAGGAGCTGCTTCCAGTTAGGATCCAAATGGAATGGTGATCAGTAGTTTAACTGAAAGCAAGTAACATGCAGTGCTTGCAAAGACAGGAGCAGCTAGTCTTACTTATACTGAGTAATTCAGTTTGGAAAGTGAACTTACACCTATTTGGAAGAAACCGTGTGTGTAACTGATCGTTATAGACACAGGTGGACTTATTAAAGCATGGCATGCCATCTGAGCTTTCAAATGGAAATCAATATTCATTCTAATAGGAGACACCAAAACTGGATGCAACTGCTTTATTTGTACGCCATGAAAAGACCACATATAAATCCAAGTGAGATACATGCACTAGTTGTACAGGCACACAAAATGCACTTGTTTACAAATAGTATGAGGCAAAATAAGTCGGGACAGGAAAACAACAGTGGAAAATTCTAAGAAACGTTCTTTGTCCGATGCAACATTTTTTGCATGATGCAAGCGTTGTGCCTGCACCCACAACTTCAGCAAATGCAGTGTTTATAACAGTTACGATCCGCTTACACGCGAGATTACAAAAGCAGAAGCCATAGCATGATTTAGAATGACGTGCGAGCTTGCCGGCTGCGCCTTTATTATGCAAGGAGTTGGTATTTCTTGGTCTGTCAGAAAGTGTTGTATGAGTAGTTCTCGTTTTGCACACTTTTTATAAAAGCAATTCACGGGTATCATGTAATAAACTATTCTCCAGTTTTTTTCCCTATTTTTCCTTCACTTAGAGCTGCAATAATGTCAAAAGAACATCATGGAACATTGCCTTGCCTAAACCACCATTCTTGAGATTGAACACTTGATAACTGAGGGAGCATTTGTATTTTTATGCAGTTTTGTGTTTGTACCATCAAGTCCACATGACGTCAAAAAAGCCATCAAAATAAATCTTGCAACACTGCCAAACTTCTTAGGATTTCTCTTTATCATAGACAGCAAAGATTCATTAGCCTCATAATGTCCAAACAAAGCGAGAACAACTTGGGCAGCTTTGTTTCTGGCCATAGAGAGTACATATGAGCAAAATAGAATGTTATTTGAGCGACACCTGAGTTGTTATAGTAATTAATTAATAACTGAAGTATCTACAAGTGAAAACTCACTCCAGCACATCAATAATGCTAGGATAGGCTATTCATTAAGTTTGTAATGCTTAAATTTGAATATTGAAGTATCAAGTTAAGCATAGCAAACGTGATATGCTGGGCATTGCAAGGTTAAACTACTGATAATTAGCATCCCATAAATATTTCTTGAATGTGTCAGAAGCAATTTCATAGCTGACCAAGTCTTTGGTGCTCTTACGAATTTTGCATGATTAAAAAATTTTCTTTGACACATATGTTACACACTATATATATATATATATATTTTGTTCAAGGCATCATGAAGATTATAGCAAAAAGTGGTAGACGGAGGTGTGTAGCATGTAGAAAAAAACAAGTGATCAATGACTTATATGCAAAGCCTTTCACACTACTTTTACAAAATAGGTTTTGTCCCTAAGGTCTGTATATATACATCGCAATGCCCCTGGGAGTATTTCTACAAGGCTCTTCTGGGGCAGATGATGTGCTTTTAAGATATGTGCAGTCATGAGTGCTGGTGTTGCTACAATTTTTTTTCAGACTGCAAAATACCTTAAGTTAACTGATGTACCCTTAAAGGACACTATGTGCTCAATCTTTACAAACAAACCCGAAGAGGTCATGAGAGCCGTGGAATCTGTCTTGTGTGGCCTGCTGTACTGTTCACTGTGGAACACATACCCACAAACTTCAACTCTGTCATGTTCAACAATAGGATCACTTGCAATGTCACGAAGCTTAGATTGAACAAAGCCAAGGAGTGGTTCATGCAGTTCTCGTGGTTTGCTTAACTGCAGCACTGCGTTCTTGCACGCGGCTTTCTTAGCTTTTGACATGAATTTTTGTGTTTGCATGGTGGCCAATGTTTTCAGTTTTTTGCTGCTGTTGCTCATCAGCAAACGTTCAACAATATGCAATGGTGCAATGGTGTGATGTGTGGTGCGCGACACGGTGCGGTGTTCGGGACGGTCAGGAGCAGACGACACTGGGTGCTCGCGCGCCGAGGTGGAAGAAGGAAAACAACGACGCCGAAGAGTATCCGGCACGAGAACGCGCGGCGCATGACAGCCAACAAAAAGAAGAAAAGCCTCACCAATCAAGAAAGACCACGGAGCGTCGGGCAACCAATCCGAAAATGCCAAATCGGCCAGACCAAAAGAAAAAGCGTGGTGCGCTGGCAGAACGGGGGCGACACGCAAGAGGACACGCAGGGAGACGCCGGGGAGACGCCAGGAAAGTCCCAGGAAACGACGGCAGGAGGAGGTCAACCACCGGAGCGGGCGTTGAAGACGGGCCGTCGGGTTCCAGACCCGAGCCCACCAGGACTTCACCCGACCGGGGCCTCCTGCCAACCTGTTCCTGTGCGTCGCCCGTCTACCTGAGCGTGCCGTCGGCTCCTCAAGGGCGGTGAGCTTTTGCGCCAGTGGGCAGGACGGGAACAGTCGGGCTTCGGGCCCGAGTTCTACGCCAGCTGCCCGGCCAGAACGCTACCCCCGTCTGCCGTGCCGCCTGCTGCCCGAGGCCGGCGTTCGAGCTTCCGCGCCGTGGGCGAGAGGGGAGCAGTCGGGCTACGGGCCCGAGCTCTCTGCCCGGCCAGAACGCCGCCGCCGTCCACTCCTGCCACAAAGCCGCCAGCGTTACCTCGCCTCGCCAGAGCTGGCGCGCTCCCGGCGCCCGGTCAGTCAGCCTACGCCGCAACCTTTGGTGAGACCGGCGCCACCCCTTCTGCCAGCTTGTCGCCGCGTTGCCGTGTCGAGACTGCGACGCGTCCCCGCCCTCGTGGCAAGCCCAGACTCGCGCCCTCGCTACCCACACGCAAGCCCTATGTGTGTTCCTTACCGCAATGTCCGCTTGAGTGTTTATCTTATGCATGCTTTTTGTTTCTTTTTATTTGCTTTATGCCTTTTTTTAGTTTGATTAAAAGTCTTTGTGTGTGTGCTTCAAACCAACGGCTTTGTCCTCAATTGGGTTCTCGGAGGCTCCGCCTAAGAGAACCGTTAAAACATTGAGTACCCGAACCTTTGCCCCCATAAGTGGGTCATCACAAATGGTCACTAGCTCTTTCAGCTTACCAAGGTTTGTTTCAAATGCAAAGCACGAACGTGCCCAAAGTGGTCCCTGAAGTACTACACTCTTCGGCAAGTGCATGATTTGATGCATATTAAAAGTCATCTGCTTCTTGCTGCACAAAAACTGTGTGTCTACAACAAATCTCGCAAGGCAATGTGTGCTTTCCGTGACATTTCTTGAAGACACACAGTCCTTCAGCAAGAGGAAAATGCCTTTTACAAGAAGTGAGAAATGTTTCGTTTATTCTGATGGCAAAATTCCTTGAAGGCATGGAAGTGCAAAATACAAAAGCCACTGTTGCCATTCTGTAGCGTTCCAATACTTTCTCAAAGCCAAAGATCGCTGAAGGCGAACAAAGCAGAGTGGCGGCTTTAGACTTTGGAGGCGGTTGTCCAGCAGTTCAAAAACCTGTGGTGCCCAATAAAATATGGCTCATTGACATCTGTTAGCCACAGATCAGTGAGCTGCCGAGTCACTCTAAGCAACACACAGTGCATATAATCAGGAGTAAATCCCCAAATTATATCGAAGTGTCTCAGTTTGATGAGAGGAGGCGGCCCTTTGATACCACTGATTGATGTCCCATGTGATGCAGCTTCAGCCATTTGTTGAAGTGTTAGGTCATGCGTTCGTTCTTTGGGAATGTTGTCTGCTGGGTACTTGATGGTTCCTACATGCATGTACATAAAAGTATAAATTAACCATACCACACAACAGACTGCAGTACTTTTGACGCAATCAATCTTTTTGTTTTGGCTGTTTCCTGTTCTCGCCATCATTCTTCCCGACGAGACGATATTTCGTCAGATCCTCGACTTAACCTTTCACTGAAACTGAAAAGATTGCAAGATTTTAGTAAAAATATAGGTACTTCTAGGATTAAGCTAAAACAAATGGATGCTGAATACAATATGCTCTAGGTTTAGAGGAATGCAAAATTAAAACATTACAAAATTAAATCAGCATGGTATATTACACATCAAAGTACAATGCATCACTATATGAGGTCTGTTTGATTTTCCTGCACCACCTGAACCAGCCACGAGGTGCTGCACCCTGCCATTTGTTTCAGCGGGGTAGCAACGGCAGCCTCTGAACAATGCCAGAAAAAGGTGCTGGGCTGGTTCCCGATTTTTCTGCAACTTTCCTACTGACAGTACCACATTAGCACATACATGCAGATACAAAGCAGACAATGCAGCACATGGGCACAAGCCCCATTGAAACCCTGCTCGTATGCATCTGCTGTGTATATGCAATGTGGCGTGTGCTGTTTATGTCAGACATGTATACTAGGATGTTGTGTATGTGTATTTGCATAGCCCACAATTCCACCGTTTGTGCCTAAAGATTAGCAATACTATTTCGGATTAAACAACATAATGTCTGTAAATTGTCAGCGCAGGTAGTTTTCTTGTGTACTTATTACCCTCTAAAGCCAAGCAATAAAATTACAGGGAAAAAGGATCATCCACGTTTGCCAGTGGAGGCATCACATGTTTATGTTCAACATTGTTTGTTCTTTTGTGGCGTAAAAATGCTTATTCGTTAAGCATTACCATTACATTACCATTACATGTATACTCCTTCCTGTTGTATTTAAGACCAAAAATCTCAGAAGTTGCCATGTGCCTGTGGTTTAAGGCCTACCAAACTTGCACGGACACCCCACATTATGTAGACATACATAAGGCCCGCACTACATCTGCACCTCAGCATTCTGTTTTCAAGTGTAGCGTTTTGCTTGCATTGCTGCAATCCAGCCGCACCATTTACGACGTGCTCAAGCCTTGCTGTGAACTGGTTCACATTGGTGCCGGTGAATCAAATGAACCTATGAAATCACACCCAAGTTCCTTCAAAATGAATTTTGTTAAATTGAAGGTCGGGCTGATGGCAGTGCATTAAATTGTACGTTTGATAAAAGGTACTAATTTGAACAGTGTCTTAAATGAAGTCTATACATATGCCACAGAGATAAGCATGTAAATTGAACAGATGCAAGTTTGCCGCAATGCAAGAGCAGGATTAAAAAGCTGGATGAAGAGAGTGAAAAAAAAACAAAAAAAGGATAGTCACAAAGATGGTCGCACCATCTACACTCTCCCCTGGGTGAAGACAGCAGCTACAGCCATGGTAGCCATTAAACTGGACGCTGTTCTGGAGGAGCACTCATGCCGGTGCATCAGCAGTACAACTTACACAGTATACCTGAAATGACAAAGTAAGAGGTGGGATTAAAATACTGTTAAGTAGTTATCACAGACATCTGCCTGAGCTCAATTACCTTGGAGTGAATGCTTTGCGACCCAGCCTTCCATGTGACTCCGGCCGTATCAAGCTGATTCATCTGCTCCACGAATGACTTTACGGACAGAGTCATGTCAGCATGGGACTGTCCATACCATAAAGCTGGTATCAGAACATTCTTGCTACGCAGATGTGGTGGCAACTCCTTTACGATAACTTGAATAGGCCGAATTGAATACTTGGATGATTTGAAAATTGGTGCCCCATCTACATTGAGCAGTAGTGTTAAGTCGTGACGTGAAATCTTCGCCTTAATGTCTTTATACAACTGACCGTCAGTGAAATCAGTCATTTGGCTGTTATTTCTGTTGTAAGCAATGTCTTCAAGTTGGCTGGAAAGGGCAGCTGTCACAGATGTATCAGCAAGGAGAGAGGCGATTTGCTGTTGGAGTGGCAACTTCAAGAAAAAGTGGCCATCGAGGAGCATTTTGCGGCCACTTTACTTTTTATGACAGATTGAACAGCAGCCCTCAACGCTGTTTCTTTCTTGAAGTTTTCCTGAAGTTTCAGCTAGCCTCGTCAAGCATTCTGCGCAGTAAAAGTGAAACCTCGCGGCTTCGACAGCTGCACCAACATACTTCTTGAAAAGGTATTTGGTTGCAGGAACGTCGTTCCTGTCCAGAACGTACGCGATCAGCTTCTGGAGAGCTTCGACGCCATTCCAGGGAAGCCCAAACTCTATAGCAAAATTCACTGTTAAAGCAAGCCAGTCTTGCGGCGGGAGACTTTTGTGTGCGTCTTCATGGTCACCATCATCTTCTTCAGAAGCTGTTCCGGTAACGCTCGGGTCACCAGATCGGAAAAAGTGATCTGTTCTATTGGCAGTGTCACCAGACACTGCTGAACGTTCACTAATATCAGAAAACTGGGAAAACAGTTCAGCTTCATTCTGGCCCTCATCGCCTAATTCTTCTGCATCGCTGTTTGTATGAAGGGGCGTTGCGTCAGAGTCAGGCTGCTGTAGTGGCGTAGCAGTGGACAGCGATACAGCAGAGGCACTTTGTGCGCCTGCCACGGGCGGGTCACATGAAAGAGTTCCCATCAAACGAAATCTGGTTGTCTTCGGGAGATCCGCGACACTACTACTATCACCACAATCAAAATAGCGTTTTCTCCGCTTCATCTTCGACACGTAATGCTTTATACAGTGCAACAAAACGTAACGAGTTTACAAACTGATTTACACAGGGAAATACGGCGCAGAATGACTGCAGTCGCTCAATTTAACACACTTATGGCACATGCCATCAAGCCTCAATGTTCTTCAGAGCGAACCACGATCGGATACACACCACAACAATCACCACGACCACGGGGCTACAGTGTATTACAATACTTCTAGTTCACTGTAACAGGGCTCCACACGACAACCGACCACGACAGTCAACCCACACAGCATAACGCCGATGACGATGGCGGCAATCTGTACAGTCAGCGGTCAACATCTAGAATAAAACTCTAGCCAGACAAGAAAAAAGAATAATAAACCAGACCACAAATATATATCTATAATACATATTCAATATGAATATATACTATTACCCAGCCGTACTTATTCATTTATTTATTTCAGTATATCCTAAAGACCTTCCGTTGAAGGGTATTACATACCCATTTGCTGAGCAAAGAATGTTTGCCCGCAGTTTTGTTTAGTGCCATTATATAAAATTAGCTTGTGTCAAACGTTGTGCGCGAATGTGTAAAATAGCGTGAAATTAAAGAAATAATAAAAAGTCACTGAACCGAATATGGCCTTGAAGTAATTTGGCCGGCGGATGTGATATGGACATCATCAGCATCATGGAAGCCGCTGTGTCGCTTATTGCATACTATTGCCATCTGCCTTTCCAAATTTTCTTTTGCCTGTCGTCGTCAGTGGTTAGTTGTGTGCTCTCGATCGTTTGTCTTTTGTTCGCTCGTCGTTTAGTTCATATGTATCGCTCAGCTTTTGTCCCTCTTAATAGTCTCTTGCCTTCCGAATTTGTCTAGTATCTGCTGCCCTTTCTCTATGGCTCATTTGTTGTTTTATTTATTTTAATTATTATTAGTGTTAAGTCGATAATGTTCGCACTCGTACGCTTTGTTCACGAAGAGGACTACCGTCTACATATCGTGCACATCAACATCGAGGAATGCGACCCAAATGACGAAACAGATTTTGACAATAGACTGCTATATCAGCTATATTCTGTCATGTGGCGGATCGACGTCAACGAAAACACAGGAACCTACAGTGTACAGATCTTGATGTTGGACCGTAAGTGGCTAGCATTCTCGTTTATAAAGTTGTTACTATTTCTCTACCACTTGTGAAGTCGCTCGCATCATTCGCATATCTGGAGACCGTGCTTTGCGAACAGAACCATTCCGGGACGCAAACAATTACTTACAAAATGTGAAACGCATGTAGACAGCATGCAAGTTATTGTAGATCATTGTTTAATTAGCGCTGATTCATTTAACTGTGACGATCACTCTTGAAGCTGGAATGCAGGACCGGTAATAAACTAACAAAAACTACGCTATATCTCGAAAATACATATCTAAATGAAGATATGCGAAAATATATGGCAGTAAAGCAGATATGCGCATGTGTGCAAATAAAAATAGAACAGTAACATTAAAACTGTGATAGATAGGAAGTTGATCGATGGAGTTATGGTAATATTATGCGGGAGTAATGCATTCACTCAGCTTCTTGGTTAAATAAATATTACTCCACGGGACTTCGGCTGCTTTCACAAACTTCTTCAAAACATCCTCTTGGCTGCTAGGAGGTTAGGTGAAACTTTTTAGAAAACCAAGAAACATAATGCCCTATTTTTTTGTTAAAGGCGCACGAGAAGGCTTGGAAAAACGGCAAACGTCAAAGAGGGTGCACATTCCAAAGCTCTTGTGGACGATGACTGAAGATGAAGAAGACAAAAAGAAAGAAAGAAAGGTAATGATATTTGACCAACTGTCACAGGAGTATAAGCCAAGTACATCAACAAAATACAACATGCATTGTTTGCACATTTCGTTTAGCCTAAATTAAAATTATACTCCTGCATACACATGTATGAGCCGTTGCATGTAGTGGTGCTCCACCAATAGTTTTTCGAGGGAAGTGTGCATGCCTTCTTTTTTTCTGTCTGTAGAGGCGAAAGCATCATCGTGCCGCTGCAAAAACAATGGCATATGAACAAATTTTGCAATCAAATGTGAAGGCTGCATTAATTAGGAACGATTGTGTTCCAACCAGCCAAGCTGGACAAACAAAGGTAAGTGCAACTTGAATTTAGTATCTAGCTGATATGTCTTGTAAGGCCGACATTTATCTTGCCTGCAGGGCACGAAACGGACACGAACTCCGTCGAGTTCGTCATGCGAAAGCGACTCGCTTTGCTCTAGGAGCGAGTTGCTTCAACCAATAAAAGAACAAAAATTTGGAAGCAAAGAGCCCTCGATCTCCAGAACCAACATCGAAAACTACTTGAGCAAACATTCTCATTGCAACGCTGCCTCGAGTCCCAGATATTTAACTGTAAGTGTCTCTAACTATGGTTTCATGCTGATGTTCAACTTTTCATTGCAAGGAATGCACACTTGACAATTACAAGTTTATAAGACATAAATCATGTGTTCTAATTATTGTTCTAGTGGAAACGAGGTTTAAATTCCTCCCATTTGGCGTGCCTGCAAGCCCTGCAGGCTCTGAAAGGGCCCAGATGCCACTTGAAGGGGATGACGAAAGACATGGTAAGCTGTGCGGGGCCCAAGCAATGTAGCCATTCAAAGGGACGTTTTTAGCTTTACATTGCTGCTGTTGGCTTATGTGCTTTTGAAGAAGCATGTTCATCTTTGATGAAAGCCGTGGCAGCAACATATATATATCCTTTTGTATATTCTCCGCGCAGATCTGCCAGAAAATTCACCAGCGCCGTGGTTTATTCCGCATGCTGAACCCACTGCATCACACAGCCTTCCCAGACTGAAGGTAATTTTATACAGCATAAATTTGTACTACAAATGCTATTCATATGTCATAACCGTTCACATCATTCAAATGTGCATTCAGTGAAATGTTCATTGCATTTCTTCCTGTCAATTCCAGAGCTGTTATCGGAACACATTCCAGTACGATTGAGTGCTCCTTGTGGTTTAAGCCAGGGGTCAATTTTTTTTTTTTTGCAAAGGTTTAGATTGCATGACCTCCTTACAGCATATATATTGCCATAAAAGCATTGCGAGTTTCATAAAAAGGTAATGCTTTGAATAGCCGCAATCAGATCCCTGTCGATGCCACGGGGCTTGTGTCATTGTCACAGTAAATGATATTGCTCTACATGTGGCTACATATGCTTATTCAGACTATGCTTCCATGACTGGTAGTGTGAACGAGCACTAAATTTCTGGTAAATGGTTTACTTGAGACCGAGGCACACATATACACTGAGGATGCACATGTGCCTTCACAAATGTCATGGATATTGGAAAGACTTGCTTTGATACATGAGAAAACGGGCGCAATATCGTAATGCACACCAGAACCAATGATATAACCTTTTTTTCTGGCAGAGGTAGCCACAAAGAGCGCCTAAAAGTTGCAGTCATTGCTTGTACAGCTATTATTCTTGTTACTTTGACTTTGTCTCAGTGAAACTGAGGTTTGTAAAAAAAATAGTCTGCATCCACCCGTGCTAAATGCAACACTAGCCACTTATTACGTCCTTGTTGACATGATAACACTCGCTTAATACAACATTCAGGCAATGGCCCATCTGGCTCATTTGCTAAACAACTGCTTTCTTGCGATTCACATAAGGCATTAAATAGCATTTCTTGCAAGCATACATATGTTCTATTTGGTTGTGGACTACTCTTGTGAATTGTTTCTTACTTGCAAGGAGCCAAAAAGCTACCTTAACGGCGCAGTCTTCCAGCCTCTTCAAGTCAACATTATGGGCAGCACTGTTGCTGTTGTGCTGTCTTTACTTGCGTAAAATCTTGCACAGTTTGAGAGGTCTGACAGAATGTGTTGTTAAAGTAGTTTTTTTTTCAGTTTCAAGATGGTCAAGAACAATATGTAAGAAGAGTAGTAGTCCACTACCAGATAGGACATACGTATTCTTGCAAAAAAATAAATGGCTTTTAGTACTTTTTGTGGATTGCAAAGAAGCAGTTGTTTAGCGGATAGCACATTTCTTTGGCAAGCTCTGTGCCAGCTAGTTGGGACATTGCCTGAATGTTAAATTAAGAGAGCATTATAATGTCAGGACAGAATGCAGTGAGCAGCTATGTTTCGTTGTAGCACATTTGGGTGCGAACCATGCGTTCAAGGGATCTTAGCTTTGCAAAAACACAGAGTAATAGTAAGATTAGTAATTAGAAGCAGCGAAAATTGCAAAGTTAGCTTCACTCTGCCGCTTCTTCTGTTAGAAAAAGAATTGTCATTTTTAATGGGCCATAGTCTGTGCTCTGACACTCACAGTTTTCTGGCACAAAAAGTCTTATCACTACCTGCGGCATTTAAAGGCATATGTGTTGTAAGTAGATATATATGTGCCTCAATGCTACTCACTGAATGGAAGCTTCTGTCTCACTCCTCTTGCTTCTAGCATTTAAAACCTGTTAGAATGCCATACCAGCAAGGCCAGATATCAACCGTTGTCTGCTAAAAACATTTCTTTTTCTGCTTACAGCACAGAAGCCAAACTTTTCATATACGGAAGACGGCTTTGTAAGTGATATTTTGTTGCTTAACCACTGCTTAGCAATTTGTCATAGAATAATAACAGAAGTCTTTTGCTCATGTATAGCACAAACACTGCATTAGTTTTGTGCAACATAGTTCCATTGAAGCGTTTTACAAACGAGTCAACTAATTACAGCTCGCCCACTCCTTTCATGTTTTTCTGTGCTCGTTGTTAGTGTGATGATTTCCTTATGGTGTTATGTAAGCAAACAAGCGAAATTGTCACAGTCAGCTTGGTTGTGCCATAATATGTGTTAGTGGCAGAAAAAAGCTGTGACGTACTTGTGTAAGTACTGTAAGCCAACTTCAACAAGGTCAAGCAACATGTGAAAACTAAATTGGAATGTTTGGGAGGTAGCACTGTTTGGAGGTAGTAATGGCAGGAATTGTTTTTGTCTTTAATAAACATGGTAAAAGAAAAAAATGCACTAGCCTGCTCGTAGCAGCAGAACCTGTAGTCTCTTTGTGACACTCTGTTAAGGTAATTTGGAGACTGCCCCTTTTCTATTTTCATGGGTTGTGTGTGTACATGTTACGTAAACTAGTCTGAAGATCATTGATCATTGCAGTTTTGTTTTTGCAGTTTCACTTGAAGGATGGCTTCTGTATTTCTCTTGCACACGCGGCTAAAATCTTTGCCATTAAGAAAGGGATGCTTGTGTGCAAGGACACAGTACAGGCGCTGTGGAGCAACACGGTCCTTGCCACAAGGAGCGTCAGGGGGAATGTAGCCTCCAGGAAGAGGGCATTGGGCGAGCTGCCGAAACAGCACTTAACCCCGAAAGAAGGTGGATGTCGTAGTGGGTAAGCTGTCACAGAATGTTAATGCCACCACTAAATATGCAGCTTTGGGTTTGAATGCTGCAGCTCACTCAACAGTAAACATTTGGGTAGGTTGCGGTTATACTGAAATGATGGAAGACAGTACAGTATCTCTTTCTATTGCTTTGAATTTCTTGTACTGCTTCTTCTTTACGTTGCTTGGTGACAGCCTAAGAACTTTGTGCAAGGCCCTGAATGAGAATGAGACAGCATTTTTTCTCTGTGCTTCCGTGCTTGAAAATGTAGTTCTCAAGATGTGCTGATATTTTTCATCTATGGGAGTGTGTTGTGTTGTTATATTACTATAATTTGCAAACCAAGAAGTCACAGCAAATGATTTCAGAAAGCATAGGTTTACACTGTCGCAGACAAATGAACACTGGAAGACTTGGCAACAGTCATAATTTTCAGACGAACATCTATGAAGTAATGATCATAAAATTTTAATTACATTGAAGTGCACAACTTCTGGAAATGCATAACCCAAGTGACCTTAAGTGGACTGAAGTGAGTTTAAACTGAACCATTCATGAAAGGACACCAGGGTCGTGTTTAGTCCTAGCTTTTGGCACATTAGAAAGTTTGTTTACAAGGCCAAGATGCTTTGTATTAAAAGAGCAGGCCTTTATTATAGTGTCATGGGAATGAGCAAGTGTAATTAACTGAAGCACCTATACAAATTCTCCCTAAATTAAACAGTCGTACATTTGCCACTTCATTCTTAGGTTATTGCTAGTGCAGATAATGTAATTTACACATACACAGATACATACACAATTTACACTGATAAGAACATTTGTCATAATGAAAATATTTTCTATATTGCACTTGCATCACTTTATCATTGTATGATTTTTCAAGCTCTTTTTTTGCTCATACAAGAAACATTCTAATTGTTTTCAGCTAAAATCCAGCACTGGGGCCAGCAGAAGAACGTGGATGTGTCCGACACATTGAAGAATTTGTCACGGTTCCTCACCGAAAAAATACAGGACGTTTCGAAGGCACTTCGAAAGGTGGAATCCAAATAAATAAAAAAGCTGAACTGCCTTTGTTGCGTGAAATCCATCAGCAGAAGACACCTTTGGTAGGCTTCTGCTGTGACCTGTTGCAATGGGGACCAACTGGGACCAACTGGGACCAGTTGCAATGGGAACTGGAACCAGTCGCAACTGGTACTAACTGGGAATTGTTCCATAAACCAGTTGAACTGGGACCAGTTGCATCCCAGTTGCAAATTTTCACCTGGGCGAGAAATCATAAATGACCTTTTGCCTCCTCGCCGGCGCGCTGTCGTAGTGATGCGCGGCCACCCGAACTTTGTTCAATAAAGCACGACGATTCCTCAAGCGAGAATGTGTTTGTGCTCATAAATTCCAGATGGATCGCAAGTGGGTCGTTGTGCAGTGGTTCGTTGTTCTTGCAGTGCAGTGAGAATGCGTACATTTTTTTCGTATCGCCATACGTCTAGCTCGCAAGACCGTCTGAGCGCCCCAGGAAGTACAAGCAGAGAAAAGCAAGTAGAAGTCAGCGATAAAGGTGACCTTTTTTAATATCGCGCAAGAACTGGGCAGCGGCCGGCACCCGCGGTTGATGAGAATAGCTCATTTGGCTGGCCTGATAAAGCATGTTTATTTTCATAAAAGCCGGTAAAAGCAGCTGATTCGACCTCACTGCCCAATTTGCGAAGTTCATTATAAACTTCTTTCAACATGACTTCGGCAACGGTAATGCACTGAGACATCGCGATTACGTGATTTTGTTTAGTATTGCTGCGGAGCGCGCGCGTCCGAGTAGCCCGGTCGCGCGCAGCGCGGCGTGGTTTCGCGGGAAACTTAAACAAGAGAGGCGCCAACTCCGGCCCGAGAGGCGCCAACTTCCGGCTTCACTTTAGCTTCACAAAGAGGGACGTCAGGCCCTCTCCTGAGTTTCCTTCCTCCATGGCGCCAGGCAACTGTTTTTATCATGCCGGTTAAATCCGGTTAAATATCATGCCACCTTCTTGTGTGTGGCGTCACTGGTAACGTCATTACACTCGCTTTCTACTTGCGGGTTTCGACAAAGTTGTGCTCATGTGGCGGGTCTCTAAAGTCTAAGATTTTGTGCTTTGTTGCGCGGTAATCAGTAATTTCTAATTGTAATTTTTCCAGTTACTTCCGTAACTCAACTTGAACCTAAACTTATGTTCTGATATTATGTCTATAATGAAATGCATGAGTTATGTACTGTACTATTTTTGTTTAGTTTTTATTTATTTTGAATTTCGCCCCGGTCGTCTCAGAGGGTGAACCGAAAGTGCTGCGCAAAAAACAAGAATGTCACTCGATGCTCGTCCCACTAAAAAAGACCGTAAAGGCACGTCCACGCTAGCGGCAAACAGGCCGTAACGGCCAACCGGTCTCCGGCGCCGTAAGACGTCTGCCGCGCGAGAGGCGTTCAAAGTATACGGCAGTTCGGCCGGAGCACCGCCCGCCGCACGAACGACCGGCCAATCGACGACCGCGAAGATGCGCACCTCCGCCATCGGCATCGCAAACATATTTACTTCTACCCCAAGCAAAATAATTTCCGCCAGGTAAAGTGATGCGCAAATTGTCAATTTTATGGAACACGATATCCACTATTAAACGTTAAACACAAACGAGAGCTCAGGTACTTGTCGAGCTCGGCTGCAGTGCGCGGTTACCGACGGCAGACGACCGGATCAGCTGTGCTCGCAGCGCAGCCGTCGGCGGCGCCGCTAATATTAGCGCATTTTCTTCTTTATGTGTTATTATTCCGGAGAGCGACAGCATAAGTAAGAAAATATTGCGGCTTGTAAGCGGTGATACATTCTGAAGCGCCGTCAGCTTTAGCTTTGAAGTGAAGAGGAGAAGGCCTAGCGACGATATCGGCGCCGCCGAGCGATCGGCCGCGGTGAGAGGCTGCCGGTGGTGCCAGAGTCGGTCGCTGATTGGCCACTTCGCTGTACGGCTGCCGCACAAATGGGTCCCGGTTCCATCTTCTCCACGGCGAAGAAATATTGCCGTTCGCTTGCAAAACCGCCGTCGAACGGCGGTCCCTGAACGGCAAATGGCGTGCGGCGAGTTGCCGTGCCGGTAATGTGGAAGGGCCTGTTTTGAACTATCTTTCATGGTAATTACTCGAAGTTTTGATCTTAGACAAGAAAATACCGAGTACCAAAACTGCGAACAAATTATGATGAACAAATTCTAAAATATAACATATCTAAAGTTTTTAACGAGAATGAAGATCTTATTACAATAATTGAACGGCGCTCGTCACCAGCTGCTCTTAAGGGTGCTTTGACCGAAGCAATGCTTCTGTGAGCTTATTGAGTGTTGTGTTTTAAACGTATTTCGTTTTCCTTTTATTGCGACAGATCTATGTTTTGGCTTCATTTTTCTTTGTTCCTCATGTGCCGTTGTGCCTGTGTGTAGCCAGATAACACGACGATAACGTCAGTGTTATCAATTCTGTGTACTGTTTGCTTGCTGCTTTACATCTACACTTTGTTTTTATTGATTTATTTTCTCTCCATGTGAGTATAAACTGAAATATGTACCTAATTTGTATCGCGCTGTTTGCTCCGTGCACAGTTTGTGCGGGCCTCCAACCCAGTCAGGTGCAAGGAAGCGCCCTTTGTCCTGGATCCTTTGATTTATTGTGTAAGGAAGCCAAAAAAAAGAGAGAAAAAGCTACCATTCTGTGCAGATCTGCTGGTCAGCTGCCTAGAGATATAATGGAAGCTGTAGATCTTAAAACGATGGGAGAATCTTTCGGCAGCATGGCCTACGTTACAGATTGATGTGTTTCCTGTCAGGAAGCAAACATTAGTTTTCGCTTTCCCTTTTTGTTGAACATCTTAAAGGGGCAGCGCAATATGACGAAGACAGAAGGCAGGAACACACAGGACAGCGCTGATCTCACAACCTGTATCCTGTGTGTTCCTGCCTTTTGTCTTCGTCATATTGCGCTGCCCCTTCAAGATGTTAAACCAGTGCCAACTCGCCCAAATATCGATCCTTCTACAGGATTCTCCTTTTTGTGTATGTTCGGTTTACTGCTTGTCAGCGAGCATTTACTTGGTATGTTCATTAAACTTTCGGTTGTTAGGTCATCTCGGTTTTCTTCTTCGTCCTATGCGCTCTCTGGTGTCGTTTGCAGCCAGGCTATTCTTTATTTTTCTAGACTGCAACAAGTCACTTTAATGGCCCTCATGATGCTTCTGTGTACCTTGTAAATGTTTTCATTTCGGCTATGTTGCAAGAGCGTATAGTGTAAAGCAGTAAGAAAAGGGTGCGCTAGTTTCTAATTAAAAGCTTTATTGTGAAAATGCAATGATTTATAAAGATTGCCAGAAAGTAGTACAGCAAAAACGCCCAATAAAAACCAATGCTTGATGAACCAAGCATAATAAAAAACAGGAAAGCGAGAAAATACAAATAAATACATAGTCCAGAGAAAAAAATTGTAATCACCAACAGCACAAGCGACTACCTTCCAAGAAACTCAGTTTCTTTTTTCAATGGCATGGGACTAGAAGAGTATGGTTGCATAAGCAAGTTGTCAGACTTTATGTTTAAAAAAAACGTGTTTCTTGAAAGGTGCTGACATGCACGATTGGCAATTGTAATGACTATTTTTTTTCCTGCACTCGATTTTTATCCATATTTTCTTTCTGTGACGTTCTTATTTCTGTTTGGCTGCATCAAACACCAATTTTTACCTGTCTTTCTTGCTGAATTCTTTATGGTAAACTGTATAAATCGCCTCGTTTTCACAATAAACCTTAGTTGGAAGTTAGCCCTCTTTCCTGTCTGGTGGCATCCTGTTGATAGTGCTTCATGCTATGCGCCCTTGCATCATTTATGTGTGTATGCATAGATTTGGATGTGAAATCTGGGCCTTGTGCGGGGGTATCGTTCTTCACCTGTGCAGCGTCACGAATTCATTAACTAGTGCACAACATAATGGCAATGCACCAGAACGAAGTTAACACACAAGGCGCTTTGTTCTTGGCCGTTGCCGAACAGGTGGCTATTGCTCTAGCACTAATTGATTCAAGAAGAGTTTTGGTGTTTAGTGACTTGCGATCTGCGATTAAAGCCTTCTCGAGAGGACTTGTTGCGGAACCGGCTAACAGACTGCTGCAGGGTGGGGATATCACTTCGCATACAGTTACTTGGTTCCCGGCGCACATGGAGACAGTGGAGGGAGCCCCGCGTAACCTCAACGAGGTGGCGCACAGGGAGGCACGAGGATTAGTGTGCCGTGTACTCCCTGAAGGGGCTGGATCTCCCGCTCCTGAGTGCAGGTACCAGCTGTTAACCTACAACGAAATCACCAAGCACTATTACCTAGGGCGCAGGGCATTCCCCCTGCCACATTCTAAATTAAATAGGCCACAGGCAGTTACATTAAGGCTTCTGCAGACACGTACGTACCCTAACCTGGTCATCATGAATAAAATTAATCCGGACTGCGGGGTTTCACTCTATTGTAGTAAGTGTGGGGGTTTGCTCGATTTAGAACACATGCTTTGGCGCTGCTTGGCGTTGGCCGGTGATGGTTCTCGAGGTGAACAGTGGTGGCAGCGGATGCTGCCCAGTGAAGTGCTGGCGGACCAACTCAGGGCTGTCCAGAGGGCCCGTGTGACGGCAGAGGGGCTCGGCCTCTCTGTACCGACGTGGGAGCGGCCCGCATCAGTCCCAGACTGATCCCTCAGGACCTAAATAAAGTTATTCATACCATACCAACTCGCCCAGTTTTCAGTTCTTATGTCGGGCTCATGAGCCTGCTCGTGTACTGGAACATCTGCATGGACTATGTGCCCTGTAATTCAATTTCTTGGCCATGTGCTTGCACGTGGCGTGTCAGTCTCCCGATTTTTCTGAAAATCATGTGTTATGTGCAGGCCGTGACAGTTTCTGGTGAATCCATGCAGGCATGCAGGATGTAGTCTGCAAGTTTGCATTGCAAGTGCTCCTTTGATTGCTTTTAGTTCAGCTTCTCTGGGTGTACGATGTCCTGAAATTGTCCCCACGTGTATGGTATTTAATTTTATGTGCTTCCATACTACTGTTACACTGTTATTGCCACATCAGTATACTACATGTGCCTGATGTTTGTGTTTTCATGATTAGAAAACTCCTCTGTGTGCGTGGTAGTTGCAATAGTCTCCTAGCCTAAGTGTTCACCCCCCTATTGCACAGTATGGGCCTGTTGTGTTTCTGAAGGGAGTTGTCTATGCAGCGCATATGTTAGCTGGCATAGTGTCTTGAAACCAGGTTCCGACCTCTTGAGGTAAAGAATTTGTGCCGGAGGGTGCACCTCTGCTCTGTCTAGGGGCGTGTTTGTTTGATCTATCTCGTAATGTCTTCAAGCTCGGTAAAGTTGAAAAGACCTGTCAGTACCCGACACCTGTGTTCGATAAGTCGCATTTTCGGCCGCTGCTGGTAATTCATACCGTAAAATACCTTGGGCACAAGTACAGCATCTGCGATTTTCCTTTGTATCCGCTCGTCCACCCCATATGATTTCGAGGTTCTTTTCACCAGGGGCGCTATAACGTAAACCTATTCCAAACTTTTCTATTCAAATTCTGCAATCAACCCACCGCGATTGGTCAAAACCTTTTTTGGACCACCCCCACTTCACCGGTCTGTCACGCGACGTCATGAAAACCGCGATAGCTCCCCATCTGACATGACGTGTACACACTGATTATGCATAATTTGACCGAACAAAACAAAGATAGTTATTTCTGATTCGACGGTTTTTGTCTTTAGCCCACGGCTATTGGTCAAAAGTTTTCAGGCTGCACCCACTTCACCTGCCTCTCACGGATGCCGTCTTCCGTCGCGCGCATTGCGCCGGGGGAAGGGGAGGAAAGGGGGCGATGCTGTACTACGGCAGCAGATGCGCACTGCATGGCCGCGCGCACCCTATTTTGAAAGCAATCTACGTCGGCGGCTGAGTCTCGGAGGTATGGCGGCTATAGGGGCGAGCTCCACCACTGGAAAAGCTGTCGCCACCGTCGGCGTGACCTGCCATGAAGGATCACGTGGACACAGCGGCCGCGTCGGCTGCTTGGGAAGCGCCGAAGCGAGTTCAAAACGAAATAAAGTCCCACCTGCGCTGCGGTTTCTATTAAGTGGTTAGGTTTTACCGCCTTGGGTGTCTCCTTGACAACATTTGAAAGTACTATAATAGGTAGTGCAGCCTTTGGAGGCGTGCAGCATGGTAGGCTACTGCTCGGTGCCGCAGTGCCGGACGTACGCAACGGAGCCTGATGTCAGCCTTATTTACACGTAGCCGTAGGGCAAGGAGCTGTGTGAAGATTGGCTGGCGAAACGTAGAACCGGCAGACAGCCATCGGCTACAACTCGTGTATGCAGCAAGCATAGACGCGAGGAATATTTCCGCTACGGCGCCGGGACTGCATGATGTTCGGTGAGTAGCAGAAAACGCGCAAACGAGACAATCGCCCACGCCCGCTGCCCGGCTAATGTCATGACGGTTTGGCCTATGAACTTGTTGATGCTAGATACTGGCAAGTTCACTGGAACGGAAAGGCATGGCATGTGATCATGTTTGTGTTATGAATGAATGCACTGGATTAAGAAAAAGAAGCAGAGGGAAATCGCACGCTGAGAAGACCGATAAGCATACAGTGCGACGCAACTTGACAAGTAATACTGAAACGTCCAAGAATTTAGAAGAGAAAAAAAAAAGATTGAGTCGTTGCGATGGCACATCACAGTCGCCGTAGTCGTCGAAGACTCTATACCGAAATTATTTTTGAACAGTTCTGATAGCGTCCATGCAACAATGGTTGCTACTGTACTGTCAAATGTTCATATGATGCGGCCTAAACTTCACGGCACGGTGCGAAAACGCGCTCACAACGAAAGCAAAACGTTGTGCGCGGACATGCATGCAGACGCGCATTCGATCGCTGCACTGAGGCTTCATTCTGTTATGCTTCATTTGGTTATACAGACAGCCCGCTATAAGAACATATTTCACATAGTTTACTCTCAGCGTTTGCCTACCTTTCGCGCAAGGAGCCGGTTCGGGAGATTCCATCGCGGCGACCGCGCGCAGTGGCGTTCACTGTACGTATTCGGTAAAGACATAGCGTCTGTAGACGATTCTGTGCCTTCAGTTTGCCCAAAAATATTATATCGACACTCAAAAACTTCCCTTGATTTGAGAGTACTTGCATAAATGTGAAGGTGGGCTGCCGCGTGGTGTTTTTATTGAGCGCCGTAAGCGAAACCTACGAGGAGCGCGCCGCGTGATCCCGCATACTACGCAAGGGAGGCGCTTCCGACAGATGGCGACTCCGTAAGCCCTCGCCGTCAATACACAACGATAAACACTTAGCAGCACATACAGTCACACACACACACACACACACACACACACACACACACACACACACACACACACACACACACATATATATATATATATATATATAAACACTACAGCGATTTTTACAAAGTTTCGTTAAGGCTCGTGGCCCGCAAGAACGTCAGCAGCGCTTTCGTAGAGCGTAACGCACAGTAGGTGCTTTGCCATGCGCCGAGAATGCGCTGTAGTGCCAAGCTCGAGTCCCGTTGAAGGTACAGTGCCGTCTTTAGTGCCGCCTTCAGTCTGACGAGTAGCGACAGCAGTCACACACAACATGTTGCAGCTCTTCAGGGACGTTACATTCAGAGCACATTGGCGAGTCTGTGAGCTTAATCTTACACGTGAAGTAGTTTGTGTAGACCACGTTGAATATAATGCGGCGAAGGCATGCTTGCTCTTGTCTATTGAGGACTCACGGCATGTAAAAGTCACACTATGTATCTATTTTGTATAGGGGTCCGTACTGATAGCTGGCATCTTTCCAGAGGGATGTCTATTGAGGCCTCACGGCATGTAAAAGTCACACTATGTATCTATTTTGTATAGGGGTCCGTACTGATAGCTGGCATCTTTCCAGAGGGATCTCTGGAGACGCCAAGCGTGTGCAGATACCAGTGTCGCCGCATCTTTTCGCGAGAAAGGTATCTGAACCATTTCTCTCGAAGTATGGTGTCCAGCTTTGGCAGCACGGTCAGCCTGGACGTTGCCTTGCATTCTGCAGTGGGCTGGTAACCACTGCACGAGGGAAGGGTCGTTTGTCACTCGAGGCCGCCCGTTTAACTAATTGGTGCAACCTCAAGTTGTGAATCTGTTCACACCCATCCGCCTGGCGCGCGCGGGGAAAATGCCTGCGGTGGTTCAAAAAAATGCGCACCGCAGAAGGGGGTTTGAGGCCTCTCGTAACTGTCAAGCCTGATTGATAACGAGGCGGCGGTGGTTTTCTCCGCTATGCAGCAGTCAGTAGTGCCAGCTGCGTGCTTATTCTACTTGCGTGGACGATCTGTGTGACCCATCGACGCCCATTACTCAGTTGGCACAGTGGGCGATGAGCTCGTCGAGACCAAAGCCCAGATGGTCCGCGCCGCGCTTTTCGGTTTGTTTTACTGCGGTTTGTGGCGGTGGGCTTACGGGGATCATCTACCGCAAACGCCAGTGGTGAACCCACATACAAGGTGCCCTTTATGGCGTGGTATCATAGCTTGATTATATATTGCACGCACCTGGGCCCGGCACGGCGCACAAACGTTTTTCGGCAGGCCTGGGTCGGACTCGGGCTTGAAGTCACGGGCCCGGGCAGGACTAGGGCCCACTCATGAAGGGCCTAAGTCCGCCCTTAGAGCACACCCGAACGTTATGCATTGCATGGTAAGGCATTCCGTGCATAACTCAAGTGACACGTGCAAAGAGCCGAAAACAGATGAACTTCTCAATTTTCCCCACAAAAACAAACATTATTTCCGCCTAAGGAAAAATAAGTTATACAAAAAACGCTCTTCAAACCATTTTCCTGTTACCGCTTTAGTGATTGCACTATTACCAATCTCGATACTACTATATTATTTTAGTGCCAACGCAAGGTTGTCTCTTTCTACTTGTGCGTTTATTTTATGCTGTACGCTTGTGCATTCAACTATATATATATATATATATATGCATACAAGACGAAGGATTTCGCGCCAGACCCGAAGGTATAACATTCTAAACAGAAAAAAGACAAACGTTATGGCATGTGTTTTTACTGACGTTTCTGCCGGAGGACCGGCCTTCGTCGTAGGGAATTGTAGCTCCGACGAAGGCCAGTCGCCCGACCGAAACGTCAGTGTCTTTCTTTTTCTTTTTGAATGTTGTATATATATATATATATATATATATATATATATATATATATATATATATATATATATATATATATATATATTTACACGTGTACTTTATCGGGCAACCACGTTTCGCCGCCTAACAGATGTAATCGCACAGTGCGGGACGTGCCTGCACGTATCCGAAGTTTCTGGAAAGTTATCGATGCTTCTATCCGCTGTCTGTTGTCGCCGAACCTTATGTTATTTGATTTCATCACCTGACGCGAATGGTGTAGAACTTTGTGGAAGGCACGCGGGTCCGAACGATTAGTCTGGAACATTCGACGACTGCTCTATAAAAGCCGACGCGCTTGACCCGCTGATCAGATTTCCGACGATCGCCGACCGTGTTCGCCGCTATCGTTGTACTATAAGTGTAGCCTGTTTTTGTGGGCACAGGTTCGCCCAATAAAAGCTGGTTTTGTATTCCACCGTATTGCTGTTTTCTTCACCGTCACTAACATGTGACAATATATATATATATATATCACATGACAAATGACAAAGGACCTCATACTGCCAAATTGCACGATCAAGGTAAATGCGTGATGAGCCAGATCACTAATGTTCCCATGAGAGAAACAAAAATTTCGGCCCTATTATTGGTTACACACTGTGACTGATCAAACACCGAGCTGAGGCTGACGCATACGGCACAATCTGTAAGTAGCGGACGCAGTTTTAGTCCAGCTGGGTACGTACTTCAAGAGAGGAGGACCTGCTTTGGTGGGAGTCGAACCCACGGCATTTGGTGTTAAGGCCAAGTTAATTAAGGCACCGTTAATCAAGATAGCGTTAATTAAGGCACTCTAACCCCCAACCTTTGTGGGAGTCTGACCCTGGACCTTCGTTGTTAATTAAGGCCAAGTTTATTAGGGCACAGTTAATTACGAGAGCAAATAAGGCACTCTTACCCACGACCTTTGTTGGGAGTCCTATGGTGTTAATTAAGGCGGGGTTAATTGGAGCCAGTTAATTAAGATGAAGTTAATGATGACATTCCAACCCTCTACCATTGTTGGGAGTCGAATCCATGGCATTCCGCGTTAATTAAGGTAATGTTAAAGCAGTTGATTAATATACAGTTAATTAGGGCACTCGAACCCACGGCCTTTAGTCGGAGTTGAACCAACGACCACTGTTGGGAGCCGAACCTCCTACCTTTGGTGGGAATCGAACCCTCGACCTTTGGTGGGAGCAAAATTCAATGGCATCATACTGAATGGTGCCACCATTGATAATGCAAAGCACAACCATTTGTGGGAGTCGAACCCAAGACATTTGGTCTTAAGGAAAAGTTAAGCGAAATTCAATGGCACCACAATTGATGGTGCCTCCATTCATGGGCGAACTCACGACCTTTGGTGTTAAGGCGAAGTTAATTAAGACACAGTTAATTAAGATAGATTTACTTACGGCACTTGAGCCCACGATGTTCGGTGGGAGAAAGGTACTAGGAAGTAACAACACATTCCGCAACCGAACTGCTTGTTGGTATAGTTGGTACTTGCTAAAAGACATGTTTTTTTGCCGCAAGTTAAAACATTGCCCGTGTTGTCTTCTATGTGGCTTCCTGTTGTGTGTGTTTTAACTTGTGGCGAAAAGCATGTCTTCTAACAACCACATTCCAATGAGAATTCCAAGTAATTTAATTAATGCCTCCAGAGCGTGCAGGCTTTCGCCTTCATCCTCGTTAGCGTACGCTGATGTGACGGTCGACTTTTTGCCTAATGCACTGCCTACCTTTAAACAAAAACTCAGTGCCCTTCCACTCTCTAAAGAAGGATGACCAGCGAAGCTGTGCATGTGGGCCCCTTAAGAGGAAGCTTTAGCTGGGCACTAACTCCGACGCGGCCTATTCAAATACATGTAAAACGCAACAACGTTTCTTTGAGATAACCCCTGGACCGATCTTATTGAAACTTAATCCATTTCAAAGATAAAGTTAAATCCTAGCGACCTTTCAAACCAGAATTTCGATTTAGGGCCTGAATTTTGTTAAAAAGGTTTTCACAAATTCGAAAGTTTGAAAGAAATAGAAGCACGAAGTTTATGAATTAAGAGCTCTGCATCAAAAACAGATATCGCGGTTCTGTAAACGGCATCCATTAGATCATTGAAAGTGGACAATTCGACGTGTCATTTTACATCTTAGGTGAATTTTTTACGTTGTGTACAGGGGTTCTGCAAGAGCTGTATTTCCATAATACTACATTTTTCGAGATTCATGTGTAACATATCAATTTTGTCCACTTTAGTTGTACTATTGATGCAATTCACGAACTGTGACATTGCTTTTCATTGCTGAATTGCCAGAGTTGTAAACTTGATAGTTTCGTTTTTTGAAAGTTTTCGATACTTGCCAATTTTTAATAAAAAATGGACGATCTAAATCAAAAATTCGAAACCAATAGCCTCTGAATCTTATGTTTTTTTTTTTTTTACATGAAACAAACCTCCCCTAACTTGGTGCAGCGGTTGCCGAGAAAAACGCATTCTCCTTTTACATGTATTTACACAGGAGCATGCGAGCCAAAGCTTCCTCGGCGAACTGCACCGAACTGCACCGCAATGCACTATCTTCGGGATCGCCGCACGTACTGATAGCGAGTGTCCGCGCTCATCCAGTGTGATGCGTTCATGTCTGCTTGTGCGCGCTGACACCATGCGCTTGTTAATTCAGTTAGTAAACGAATGTCTCCAAGTTCATAGGGCCGATGAAATTACTATATCCTTACTTCGCATAGCTGTGTACTAATTTGCTATCGCAATCGATGCTTAGCCTTTCGGGCGAAACTGCGACTTTTTTTAATCGCGTTGCTGATAGCAGGGGACAGCAGGAAGATAGCAGGATGACAGCGTTGGTGTAGTAAGTCGTCACGAAGATGTTCACGCTTCCATGCAAAATCCTCTTTCTTTTTGTGCCTATCCGCTTGAAACAAAGTGCTTGGCTGTACAGGATTGCCACTTTACAATGTTTAACGTGGCTACAAAGAAAATGTTGGTTAGGTGATTATCGGTTCATTTTCTGTAAACTGATGTGACAAGCCTGTTGCGCATACTTATACTAATATCCAGAAAAGTGATTGTGGAAGCCGAATGTGCATGGGAGAATGAGATACTTGCTGGACTGCATTGAACTGCGAAATGAAGTTCAGTAATTCTTCGCCGTGGGACTAGATTAGAAATACATCATCGATGATTATATTGCACTACATTGGTGTAAGCTCGCAGCTCTCAAGAAACTCTGGTTCCAGTATGTCCATGAATATTTTCAAGTAATTAGCGCCTATCTTAATTCCCATTGATGAGCCGTTTACATGCGCAAAGTACTTCTCATTATATTTCAGAATATTTCAGTTTCAGTTTATTATTCCTTAAATACAATGAATTGGTAAGAGACAATATACAGACGAGGGTGCCAAAGTCAAAGACTGCAACGGTACCCTCGGTTATTAATAACAATGTAGAGATGTATTAAAGATGTATGTAGAGATGTACCTCTAATACCAATTTTAACCAGTTGCCTTCTGCCAAAAAACTCACGCACTACGTGACGCCTGTGGTAGATAGGATGTTCTACATCCCTGCCGTGGCCGTGAGTGGTGGTTCTAGTAGACAGACATAAATATCCCAAAAAGAGGATGGGGAAACAGCGCCACGGTACCTGAATTTCGAAGACGGCCACTTGTTTTTTCATCCACTTTTATTTCCATTCATTTACCATGTATTTATGTCAGTCAAGAGCTACAGTTTAACGACTAACTGAAAGCAGTTAGTCTTGGCGCAAAATTCGCCAAGACTAACTGAAAGCAGTTAGTCTTGGCGAATTTAGCGTCTGCTTATGACGTCAATCAGGCGTAATAATTTAACGTAATTTTATTTACTAACTGAATTAACTGTGCCTAAGCAGTGTTCCACTTTCTTGCGTCGCATTCGAGTTTCACTAATTACGCAATAGTACATGTTGTTCATTGACAGTCCTTGCATCCAACGTGGGCGAACGACGAATTATCGTCCGTGGCCCATGAAATGTCGTACAGAACTGATCAAGTGCATTGCTCACCGGCGTTCGGAGGCACCGCGTGGCGCTTGAGCGCTGCCATGGTGCGCTGCACTTGGAGCACCGTGCGCATGGGGATCACTTCGCTGGGGCCCGGCAAGCACTTCACGTACTTCCACGTACGGCGTCGGCTCGCATGCGCTGCCAGCAGCAGCACGGCCGACGCGGTGGCGACAGCTACGAGCAGCAGCAGCAGCATCGCCGGTGAAGACCGCAAGGCCGAGTGTCGCCGCAACCTTCGACTCTCGCCGTCCTTGCGACTTTCTCCCCAGGGCCCGAGGAGGAAAAGCACGCAGCTAGCTTGGGGGCGCAGTGGCTCTCCGCGGATGTGTGTGCAACCGCTCATGCGTCGCGGCCGATACAAGGTGCCACGTGTGGGCTCTTGTTTTCCTCGATTGCTGAATGTTTTTGCACGCACAGCGTCTGCGCCAAATGAAGAAAACTGCACATTTGTGCCCAACGTTCGCCTCCGTGTCTCCGATAATTCGTCAGGGCCAAGGGAGGAAGCTGCGCTTTCTCCTGTAAGAAATTTAAATGCTCCTGGGGTGCTTAGTTAGGGCATATAATCGGCGTGGTTGCGACTCCGTATTGGCTTGTTCGGCCTCCTCTGTATCGCCGTCCATTAACCACTTAGTTAATCGCGGGCTTTTCTTTGAAAGCACCGTGAAAAGGCGATTGGTACTCGTTGCCTGCAAGACGTGTCCTGCGTGTACGTCCTTGAGCGCCTGTAGCAGCTGCCCGTCTGTGTCCTGTGAATACAAACAAATCTTATACTGTATTCAAGCCTAAACCAAACTGAAAGCATTACAGACTTCTTGCTCGAAGCACACGCATTCTTGAAGCAACCAAGCCCCCTGATTTTATACATATATGACAATTATTTTCTGCGTTGAGAAAGCTTTACGACATGTCAGTCTGCAAAAGCTATCAACGGGTGAAGCATCAGGAGGCATGCTGTATCCCGAATAAGTATCAACCTAGGATTGGTGTAGTGTTTTCTCTAACAACACTCTGCAAGAAAACGGAGTACCTGAGGGAGCAATACTGCGGGAGTAGGTAACGTCAATTCCCTCCGCATCATACTTCATGAAAATATTTCCCATTATGCCTCTATCAGTAATGCTCCTTAGTTTCGCGTCCTCTAAATGCATGTAAGTGAGCACTGAATTCCTCGGTAGTGAGTGAATTGTATATGCTTGCCCGATCAAACTGTTTTCGGTTTCATTAGCAAGAAAAAACGCGTTTAACTTCTGAAAAGGATGAGATGTGCATACTTATTCTCTCACTGAGATGAACACGAAAAGGTGTGGCATAGAACGTAGAACAAAGAACGATTTTTGGACGTCATCTTTGACAGTTAACTCGCAATGGTCCGGCATGTCAAAGAAATACAGATGAAATGTTAAAAGAAAGAATAGATTGATTTGTTCACATAAATATTCAGGTACGCAGAGGTGGCTGGTGTATCTAAACACTGCTTGTCCCATTTCACACGGCTTAGAAAAGTACTGTTTAATCGTTAAAATTAACTAAATACAGCATTTCAACTACTCAAGCCAGTGAGTAACTTATTCGTTCAATCAGGAAGTTATCTCTAGCCGACAAACCCTGTCCGGAACAAGCCCGGACAATCAGTTGCCCCTTCAAATGCAGCAATCGTGTGCGATAATATATGCCGATGGCGGCTACTTCCAACAAGGAAAACACCGAGAAATATTTCCGCAATGAGGCACAGAGCCTACAGTTATGCGTAAACCGCACCTAAGTGACACCCTGCTTCTGTGTCAGCGAGTACTGGTTGAAGATGCTGCGAGATAAGCGAAGATCACCGAGATAATCGAAGTGTAAAAACGTTCAAAATATGCTTGCCTCAGTGCCCCCTCTATCGCTCTCACAAACACGGTGCGTGCAGCTACCTCCACGTTAACAAAATAATGCTGTGTGATGTCACTTGATTATCTTCAGCGCATGATTGCCGTGCTTCGGTGTGAAATGTATGTATAGTAGTGCTTTCTGAAAAGAAAATAAATTGTTGGAAATTCACCGCGTTGTTCACGCCTCAGTCACCTATGGTGTTTGTTCCGCTGCCTAAACTATGGCGATGTTCTATCAACAAGGTAATCATATAAGCTTATGTAAATGCACTTTTCTTGCTAAAACAATTCGAAAACGAAGTAAACTTCCCAGGATTTGTAAGTGCTTTCCATGAACAGTTTCTTCCTGGCATCAGTATTTTTTTTTCAGCCAACCTGGTTTGCGTTGACCAGGGGCGCTTGTGTCTTTCTGTCTGTCATTTTCAATGAGTTCTCCCCGAAATTGTGTTGCCTATTATTATTGCTAGTAGAATTGCTTGAAAGAACTGCTGTCAATCTGCTTTTTGTTATGTATATGTATTGCTGTACTTCGACGCCCTTGTTCGTCTAATACCCCTACAAGCGCTATAGGTACTCTAAATAAATGCATTAAATGCCAAAATTCGGTCGCAGTTCACAGAACAGCGGAATGAGACAGTCCTGTGCTAAATGTACTGACCATGAACATCGACCTGAAACATTCCAGAACACTGCACTCTGTCAAATGTGATAGGGAGCACACCGAAAACTCGTCGTGCTGCACATTATGAAAGAAATTAAAATAATTCTAACAGTCAAAGACAAGTAAAACATATGTCGACCGTGACTACAAGAACTGGGACTGGAAGGGCAAGAACACCACTGAGTCTATGGCCTTCAGGGCTCCTCTTCGTTCATTGCGGCCTGAGAACGTGAAAGTGTGCCTATAGGAGAGAGCATCCAGAGCCTCTCAGGGGGCAGCGTACACAACACCGGCGCCTTTGGGCACCAAAGGCTCTCGCACCAAAAAGAAATAAAAACAAAAGATATTGAGTCCAGGCAAGCATCCCCGAATGTGATTTGAATTTCTTGCGGACACCAGAACACATTATTATAAGTATTGTCATTCATATTATATTATTATTTCATTTATCATCCACATCATCATTATAACTATAGCTATAGAGATAACGTATTGCCTTATCAAGCGAGTTATTTGTATTCTTGACGACTTAACAGAACTACTATCTGAATACAAGCCCAAGTTGTTCTGTGGCCAGGAGACGCACCTAAATTCTAAATTTTCTAATTTCCTCAAGAGGTATGCCATCTCTTGAAAAGACCACGACGATGCTACGGTCTCATCCGGGTGGGTAGAAATTGCTGTGGGCGAGTCTGTTGCCTGGCAGTATTGACCACTTCAGACGCCGCTCAGGGCAGTATATACACTAGCAATCCAGTTGAACAAGTTACCAATTGCGCCGTATACGTTCCACCTACATATCTACCAACGAAAACATAATTTTATAGCCCGATTTATCACCGTCTAGGACCTTACACTACATATTTGACAAGTAGCAGAGCTATAAAGGTGAGTACGGAGAACAGCTGGAGACTTCTATGCTCACAACACTCTCTGAAGAGTATCCCGCGACTGCACGAGAAGCCGACTCAAGAAAATCTTTCTGGCAACATCAGGTGCATGCGTATTTATTAAGAAGGAGCCCATTGATTACAGTATGCCACATAGTTTACATTCTTCTGTCTACTTATCGCTTGGCTCTGCCACGCTTCTTCTCCATTTACAATGCAGTATCATAAGAAAATCCTTTGTAAGTGATCATTTCCCAGTAATGTTAAACTAAATAAAGGAGCATGACTGCTCTCCGCATCTCCTTCGACGGAAATTTGTGTCGGAGTTACCAAGAGGTTTAAACAAGTTATCTGCTTAGCTCGATATTTTATTAGCCAATTTAGCAAAGATGATGAAGCAGCGTAGTATTTCTTACAACGTTTATTACTGACGCAGACTAGAAGTTCATTCTACAAAGAAACGACAGTTCATGCACAAGACTACTCTCCTGATGGAATGACTGTTGCAATCAGGGGCGAACAAAGCAAGATAAAACATGTTGATTATTGCTTCGATTATCAAAGGCCGGAAGTCTTATTTAAACGCATTCTATCAAAGGAAGGGTCGACGCGACGACAGGCTGGGAAAGCAAGCTCAAAGTGCTTTCTCTAGTGAATCAATTCGTAGACGCATAAAACAGAAGTATATGGACTGAGAAAGTTAAAACTGCCATAAATGCATCCGTCTGAGTGTTGTATTCATATAGGAGGTTGTGGCCAAGTACTACGCCATGGTGGCCAACCCTGCTCTGGTGAGGGAGTGCGTTACCAGGATCAGGCCACACTCCACGCCTGTTTATGCAATTTTATCAACACGCGGATTTTTTTTATCCGGTGGAAAATTGCGCGGCACTGGGATTCGAACCACGGACCTCTTGCACGCGAGGCGAGTGTTCTACCTCTACGCCATCGCTTTGATTCAATAACAAAGAAAGTACCTTAGAACGTCCTGCTGACGCTCTTGGGAAACACTTTGAGCGCGTGTCTACGTCTACGCATGCTTTATATACATAAAGGGGGAGGGGATAGCAGAATTTAGAAATAGCAGAATGTAGAAATAGTAGAATGTGAGTCACTCGACAGTAAATTCAGACAAAATGAGCCGCGCAATGCTGTTTTTCAATTGCCGAGCCAAGAGCTGCCTTGAACAAATAGTGCAATAGTACAAATAATACTTTAATAAAATAACTAAGTATACCCAGAAAGTTAAACAGAATGCATCTGGATCCACAATTCAAGGTTAGTTTGGATCGCTACTTGTTAAAACATTCAGAACAAAAATAAAGGTAATAAATTACGTATACAAAAATAATTATAATACAAACTTAGAGCGCTAAAAACACAAAGGACGTAGAAAAAGAAACGCATACCACACGTGCTCACTCACAACTGATGTTTAATCCACGTATAGAAAAATACATATATAGAAAATGGACGCATCGCGCATGTCAAGATGAGGTACAAAAACAGCACGCGTCTAAGGCAAGTGTGAATATCGATTAATAAAATTGAATTCTTTGTCATGTAGTAATAAGGATGGTTGGTTTACACACAGCGCGGTGTTTTTGACGATACGATAGGCTTCCGAGATTTCTCGTGTAGTTTGGTTAGGGTGACGGAACAAAATGACTGTATTTTCGAAGATAGGTTTACAAGGACATGATTTACAATCTAAGGCGAGATAAGGGGATGGCGCGCCGTTTAATGAATTTCTGTGCTCTCTGAGGCGTATGTTGACACATCTGCCTGTTTGGCCAATGTACATATGACCACAGCTTAGGGGAATTCTGTATACTATGCCTGAGACACAATCGACAAAACGATTAACTTGTTTCTGGCTGATTGATTGATTGATTGATTGATTGATTGATTGATTGATTGATTGATTGATTGAAAACTTTCTTATTCCGCCGAGCTGGGGTGCCCGCCTCCTGGGCTTGTAACATTTAGCATAACATCTTTCAAGAAAGCGAGGACTGCTTTGGCCTTAAAAAGCGGTTCTTCACCAACAAACATAGCCGGATGCAGAGGGACGCAATGGCGGTATGCAAAAGGGAAATGTTTTCTCCTGTCTCTTTCGGCTTCCCGGCACTCCAGGAAGACGTGGAGGATGGTCAGCCTGTCACCACATCTACGACAGGTTGGAAGCTCGTTACCGGTCAAGAGAAAGTTATGAGTGCCAAATGTGTGCCAAAGATGCCCTATTCAATGCCAAAGATGCCCTATTGACTAGTCTAGTGAATAGGGCATCTGTTCTTCGTGTTTTCGTAGTTGAGTGCCAGAAACCTAACTTCGGCTTAATTAGGTGAAGCTTATTACTCATTTCAGCGTCCCACAAGCGTTGCCAGTGGCTTCGCAGTTTGTTTCTTAGGAAAGGCTTCATGGCTGTGGCAGGGACAGCGGCAGAACGAATACCCTGCGATGCCATTGATTTGGCGATCTCGTCGGCAAGCACATTACCCTCGATTCCTTTATGGCCAGGAACCTAGCATATTACTATATGTCTATGCGATAAATAGATGTTGCATAAGAGTGAGTAGAGTTCATTGAAGACAGGATTTCTGTACTTTTGTAGAGAAATGAGTGCTTTTACAAGGCTTAACGAGTCTGTGAATATGATTGCTCTGTCAAGTTTTAGTTTATATGTTTTACCGAAGACAGTACTGCATGGGCTTCTGCAGTGAAGATACTTGTTAGGGGGTTTAACACGTCAGATTCAGAAAGAGAGGTACCAACAGCAGCGTAGGATACGCCAGCATGGGATTTGGACGCGTCTATGTAAAACTCGTAGCAGTAGTACTTCGATTGAAGCTCACGGAAATGCATAGCGATTTCGAGGTCAGGAGCGTGCTTTGTGACCTCTACAAAGGATACGTCACAGTCTATCACCTGCCACTCCCAGGGCGGTAATATATTAGCTGGAGCCATTAGGCGATGTTCGAGAAATGGGACGTCCATTTCTTTGCTAAGTTCTCTGACACGCAGTGAGAAAGGCAATCTCGTAGAGGGTCTATTACGAAAAAGTGTTTCACAGGTCAAGTCGTTAACGGTTGTGAAACACGGATGCTCCTTATTAGAGCACACTTTGAAAAAATAGGTGAAGCTGGTGTATGTTCTCTGAAAGTGGAGTGACCACTCATCTTACTCTACGTATAGACTTTAGACAGGGCTTGTTCTGAATGGCGCTAGTGGCCAGGCGGATACCCAGATGGTGGATGGGGTCTAACATCTTTAGCGCACTCGGGGCGGCAAAGTGATAAACGACGGCACCATAGTCCAGTCGTGATCGAACTAGGCTCCTGTAAAGACTCAATAAACACTTCCTGTCGCTACCCCATGTTGTGTGGGATAGGATTTTAAGTAAGTTTATTGTTTTTAGACATTTTGCTTTAAGACATTTTATGTGTGAATGAAAGTAAGCCTGGAGTCAAGTATAACACCTAGAAATTTGTGCTCTTTGTTGACAGGAATTTGTTGTCCGCCCAGTTCTACAAAATGGTCTGGAACCAGGCCTTTCTTTCTTCTAAAGAGAACACAGGCGCTTTTGTGGGGTTTGATTCTAATCCATTTTGGTCTGCCCATTTGAACACCTTGTTTAAGCCCTGCTGTACCTGTCTCTCACACACTGTGAGGTTGCAGAATTTTAAACCTATTTGTACATCGTCTACGTAGACGGAATAAAAAATAGCTGGTTGTAATGATGCACGAAGCGTGTTCATCTTAACGAAAAAGAGCGTGCAGCTGAGTACGCCACCCTGGGGTACCCCAGTTTCCTGTATGAATGTACGCGACAGTGCATTACCTATTTTCACCCGAAATGTACGGTTGTGCAGGCAGCTTTCGATAATGTTTAACATATTGCCGCGCATGCTCAGCGCCGACAGGTAGCGCAGGATTCCGTAGTGCCAAGTTGTATCGTACGCCTTTTCCATGTCGAGAAACAAAGATAAGGACTGTTTATGCACGAAGGCGTCGCGAATGTTTGCTTCGATGCGCACGATATGGTCGGTTGTAGATCGCCCTTTCCTAAAGCCACATTAAAGTGGGTCAAGCATTTTGCTAGACTCTAGGAAATGTACAAGACGGCGATTGATCATTTTTTCAAAAAGCTTACAAAGGCAACTCGTAAGCGCTATAGGACGGTAGCTGGTCAGCAATGATATATCTTTACCGTGCTTAAAAACAGGTATCACAATAACTTCTTTCCATTTAGATGGGAGGTACCCGGTAGCCCATATAGCATTGCAAAATGCGAGTAGCGGTATTTGAGTATCGCTGTGGAGATAATAATAATAAATTTTATTTCTGCCTCAAAGATACATGGACAGAGGAGCTGCAGAAAAAGCTGTAAAAATACAGCCTGACAAAGCCGCAGCCCCCATTTTACAGGCAACAGCAGAAGACAAACAACGACTCAACTTCAGGTGTCGTATAAACGAAAGAAAAGAAAAAAAATGTAATGCTATACATCGCAAGAGCACTTCAAGCGTACTGAGTAAACACAGGGATAAAAAGATTGTTATTACATATCACACTCTCATACATGAAATATGAGATACAGAAGCAAAGACTTATTTTGGCACAACTGAGGATGAAAATTGTTCGGAGCTACCTTCTATATACATCCTACGCAATACCTTATGAGTACAGGTGAATAAGTCAAAATGTGCAGATGTATAAGCGTTCAGAAGGGAAGGGAGTGTGAATTGCAAACGTTCTTGCCCGGGGTTTAGGCGTGCTGTTGGCACCATCCATTGTTCGGGTTGTCTGAAAGGGTAATTTGTGGTTTTCGCTTGCAAGTTTGCCAATCGTCGAATATGGTTTGTACCATTTTTTATTTCTGTTTTGTAGAAATTCTCAACCGGTATCGATATAATTCATAGATTTGGACCACACCGGCTGCAAGAAAGAGACCTTTGCTGGGTGACCCATAGCTAACATTGAAGGCGTAGCGAAGGACCCTTTTCTGCAGCATGTGTATTTTGCGAAGACAAGAATGTGTTGCAGTTCCCCATACAAGATGACAACAATTTACGTGAGAATAAAAAAGTGCGTTATAAAGAGTTAGTTTGAGTGACGTCGGAAGAATGTGCCGTGTGCAACCAATCATGCCGACTACTCTAGCCAGTTGTTTGACAACGTGAGTTACATGGTGTTCCCATGACATGGTTGAAGAAAATATAACTCCAAGGCATTTAAAATGATTAACTATTTCTATAGGTCGAGAATTATATAGAATATAACTGTGAATAGAAACCGGCCTATTTTTCGGGCGAAATATTACGGCTTTTGTCTTCTTTTCATTCACGCGCATATCATTAGATTTCGACCATTTTTCCAGCGTGACCATTGTTGTATTGCAAGACACTATTAGATCCTGAATGTTTTTCCCAGCAAAAAAAATACTCGTGTCGTCAGCGTATATGATGAATTTGGCATTTTTGTTAATGTTAACAATGTCATTAAGGAATATATTGAAAAGAAGTGGGCCTAACACGCTGCCTTGAGGGACGCGAGAAAATATAGGTTTTACCTCTGATAGTACATTATGTAAGCTAACTGCTTGTTTTCTTTGCGAAAGATATGATTTTATTAACATTGCAGCCTGGCCTCGGATACCATAGTACAATAACTTCTTTAGGAGTAATTCATGATTCACCAAGTCAAATGCCTTTGAAAAATCTACAAATATACCTATTACGAAAGCTCTCTTATCAAACTGGGACAGAATATATTCTTTTTGATGTAGAAGTGCTAGCTCAGTTGATTTATTTTTGCGAAAACCGAACTGACACGGAGTGAGCAAATTACATTGGTCAATAAATTTAGTGAACCTGGAGTGCATAACTTTTTCTAATGCTTTTAGAAAAAACAGGAAGTATGGATACAGGTCTATAATTACCGAAGTCATTTTGGTCGCCCTTTTTAAATAAAACGGTTACTTTGGCGGTCTGCATTTTTTCTGGAAAGGAAGATGTAGTTAAGCAGAGGTTGAATATGTGTGTAACTGCGGGGGCTACAATATCAGCAACATATTTTACTGGTCCTATCTGAAGGTCATCAATGTCTCGACATCTGCTATTCTTTTGGCTTAATAATACTGACACAACTTCCTCTCTTGTAACAGGTTCTAGAAACATTGTTTTATCGTTACGACAGTTTATGTACTCACATGCATCTGGAAGCGATCCATAGGTTGGCATTTGCGTAAAAAAATCATTAAAAGCATTAGTCAACTCAATTCCAGTTAAATCATTGTCATTAATCTTCAACCTTTGTACGCTGGCATGGGATTGGTTGCGTTGCAACAAAGAGTTTAGACGGGACCAAAGTAAGTCATGACGACCCCTTTTAATGTCCAAAAATGCAGAGCAATAGTCCTTTCGAGCGGATCGTAATTTCTTTGTTAATTTATTTCGGAACTGCTTGAACGCCTTCAGATTATCAGCCGTGCGTGTCGCCAGAAACGTTCTATATAACTTATCTTTCATTTTTATTTCTTGGCGCAAGGCAGGAGTGATCCAAGGTTTACGACTCTTACGGGACCGCTGATATGTCTTATTGGGAAAGTGAAACTGGTAGATTTGTTTGAATATATCAAGGAATTGGTTATAAGCATCATTTGCATTATCCAGCTCAGCAATCCGCGTCCAGTCAACTTTGTTAAGGGCATTTCTGAAATCCTCCAGTGCAACTTCTGTTATACACTGGTAAGTGAAAGCTTCCGGTTGCTTTGAAGTTCGCGCTGGCACCTCCATACAGAAATACACAGGCAGATGGTCGCTGACGGGGCACGATAATACACCTGCCTTAAGTTTCGGGTGGCATAAATTGGTGATGAACAAGTCTAAGGTGGATTGACTTTCAATAGTTATTCTCGTTGGGATTTCAATTACATTGGTGAAACCGTTTGAAGCCAACATAGTGCTAAATTCTCTAGTATGATAATTATCACTGCACATGTCAATGTTAAAGTCCCCTCCAGCAATAAGCAGGTATCCTCCGTCTGCTACAAATGATAAAAAGTGATCATAAAACTTCAAGAAAACGGCTATATCCCCATTGGGTGGGCGATAACAAACGGAATAGATAACTTTCCCCACAGACAGTGATATGACCTCGTAGTGTGGTGTGATCATACTGTATGAGTCAAGCATTTCACCATTTTCGTTCATATCCAGTAGAACTGCCACTCCCCCACCACGGCCAACAGATCTATTCAGGTAATACGTTTTATAGTTAGTCATTCTGAAAACATTATCTTCACTGGTACTCCACGTTTCACTTAACATTATCGCAGTGAACTTGAATTCACTGAAAAATTCTTCTAGTGATTGTGTTTTATTCTTCACTGATCGTGCGTTGATGTGTACAGCTTTTAGCGATGCGGGCGAAAAACAGGAAATAATACGGTTTAAGTCAGCAGGAAGATGATATTGGTTTTGCATCTTTATTTCTCTTCACTTTATTTTCTTTTATCGATTCGGCAAGCTCAGTACTCATTTCAACTGTTCTAGGTCGTCTTCTCCTTTGATATGGATGGCATCCATCCCTGCACTTTTGCGGACAAGAACTTTTCCATTTACATGCCATACATAAAGATAACCATTGCCTTTTGCCCAGTCCTTCACCCGACGAAGCAGTTCTTTGTTGTACCGAGTAAGGTTTTCCTGGATGACGATAGGCGGATCGTTCTCTTTTACTTTGTTCTTGGCTGAAAGCCAAGTGTCTCTTGTCGCTTGTCGGGTAAAACGAGCGATTATACCTGGCTTCTTATCTTTCCGGGCAGGCAATCTGTGTATCGTCTGAATATCTGTTGCTGTTAGAAGCGGTAATGTTTAAGCATGTCGTACATGATCCTGTCACGTC
This sequence comes from Dermacentor variabilis, assembly GCF_050947875.1. NCBI lineage: Eukaryota > Metazoa > Arthropoda > Arachnida > Ixodida > Ixodidae > Dermacentor > Dermacentor variabilis. The sequence goes on from NW_027460291.1 coordinate 41,627,464, forward strand.
CAGGTGCAGAGCTCTGAAATGCCGCCAATGCAGCTGTCAACTCGGCAATGTTAAAAGGCAGGTTATAGGATTCGTTCTGTCTGCATTTGCGGTTGATGGCCTCGCGTTCTGCTATTTGTTTGTGCTTTAGGAATGCCTTGGAATAAAAATTTGAGCAGGAAATACCCTCAAAATGATCCCCAAGGGCGTCAGCTTGATCTTCCAAGCTATTGCCTTCATCGTTTACTAGGGGTAACGGATGAATTTAGCCTTCCCATACTTTAGCCTCACGAGTATATGAATTTATAGCTAAAAGGAACCTCTGCCAGCTTGCCCTCTTTGCCTATCGTCGCGTTCTTCTTCCCTGAGATTTAACCTGTTTAAGTTCTACTAAATGTTCGGCCCTAGGGCATTTACGTAGTTTACCCCAAGCTTTATTTTGCCTCCTCCGTGCCTTTCTACAATCGTCATTCCACCAGGGGACCCGTCTTTTCAATGAAGCGCCACTTGTTTGAAGGATGAACTTTTCTGCTGCGTCAGTGATAAGAACGATAAAATATGATACGGCATGATCTATACTAGAATACCTTATAAAATCTGGTGATATGTAGGAGGATTCTTTAAAGCATTTACAATTAGCCTCGGCTCGTTTCCAGTGAGGAACAGGTGGAGGGGAGTCATGTTGTGTTGCTAGGTTTAGAGTTAATGGGAAGTGATCACTTCCAAATGGATTTTTAATTACAGCCCACTCTAAATCAGGGAAGATAGAACCAGAACCCATAGACAGGTCTACTGAGGAGTATGAACTATGATGTGGATTATAGTACGTCGGTTCTTCCTTATTAAAGAGGCACGCACTGGAATCAAAAGGAAATTTTCAATGAGTCGACCTCTCGCGTCGCATCGTGAGTCTCCCCAGATCGCGTTATGAGCGTTAGAATCTCCCACGAGTATGTAAGACTCGGGAAGCTGATCAGTGAGGTTATAATTCTGTTTTTTCGAGACGTGGGTTCGGCGGGTAAATAAATGGAACACACAGTTACTAATTTATTAAAAAGAATGGCCCGAACTGACACTGCCTCAAGGGGCGTGTTAAGGGCGACGGGTCGGCAAGCGACAGTTTGAGGGCTACTATTGCTAAACCGCCAGAGGCGGTATCCTCGTCGCGGTCATTCCGAAAGATAGAGTAATTACGAAGCAAATTAGTGTTTGTAGGCTTTAGATTTGTCTCTTGAACACAGCAACTTTGGATTATGTTTGTGTAGGAGTTCTCTAATATTGTCAAGGTTATGAAGAAGTCCTCTAACATTCCGTTGTAGTATTGTGTATCCATTATGCTAAATGTGTTTAGTGATGTTTGTTTAAGAGACGCAGATTAGCTCACGGGCCCTTTGGAGGCTCCATGACACGAGTTTTGTCTTTTTTTTTTTTGAGTCATCGAAACAGGCTTGCCGCTCCTTAGGCGCTGGTGGCAGGGGGGGGGGACACTCCCCGGTTTCGGTGGCACAGGAAATTGGCGCCATCTCTGAAATGGGCGAACGCAAAAATCCGTTTCCCTTGCATGGCCTCGCAGATCGTCGCGCGCACCCGCGCCGATCCAGGTGGCCAACTCCTTCCCCCCGCTCAACTCCTTTCATCACGCCCTCTCTCGTAACACCCTCGCAACTCCCTCACCTTCGACTGTCTACGTGCCCGCGCCGCCGTACCGTCCCCGCCGGCCCGGCGGCTGCTTAGTCCGCTACGTAACGCTTTATTTTTGTTATCTATACTGTCATCGAGATGCGTGCGCTGCTGTGCGTTGACCGACGTGGCTAGTTTCGTCAGTTCCGTGGTCCTCGGTAGCTGTGTGCTTGTGCTCCGCGATGTTTCACCCGTTTCACGACTCGTACCGCTCGTGCATCGTGCAGTGGTGCACAAATACCTCAAAAACAAGTCCTGCAAGGTTGTTCCGGGTGCCTAAAGACAACAGGTGAGCGCTCAGACCCAAGGACATCAGGAAGGCGCATGCACACGAACACAGCCCTGTCCATTTGTGTGCTCCATGAGGCTCCGGACGTCGTTGCGCCTTGATTGTGCTACACTTGCCTCTTCCCGGTAGAGAAAGCTGACAAATAGATGTTTCTCCTCATTGTCACCTGGTCTGTGACTTGTGTTTTTCTGTGCCAAGTCTCATTCTGCAACTTCAGTAACTTGCCCAGCTTTCCATACCGCCATCAGTGCTTTTTTTGTGTATCACGTTCTACAAACCTACTAACAGATGAAAAATTACTGTTAGTGTTTGTGTACTATCTCAGTAACCCCCGATGGGAAAACCGCGCGAACAACCTTCATGTGTAGGCATGATACGCTTTTTTTTTCTTCTGGAAAGCATGAGCATTGCAAGTGTCCTACATGCAGATTTTTGCAGTTCGTGCTTATTATACAAAGGAGAGCCCAGTAGGTACGACTTAGTGCCTTAAGTGACGTAATTTTATTGCTAAGCATTGCATTCGGGTAGAAAGAAAAGTCGTGTTGGCTTGTTTTACCTGGTCTTTGATTGAGGAATAAGCCTTTCTGCGAATGTTTTCTATGTGCTGCTGCAAAAGCTGACTACCTTCTGTTCCCCTTGCCACCATTACTCAAGTTGTGGTCAAGTGCAAAATAATGTGATAATGTGTGTTTCAGTTTTTAGTACGTTATATTTTTCTGCCATGTTTTTTTTTTCAATTTATTCAGCAGTAATGAACATGTCACGCATTTCATATACTTTCGTGCAGATTTATAAGTAAGCTTTCTTTTGGTATGGCTCTCAATCAAACAATGTTAGCATTTTATTCTATCTTTCAGGTATTTTGCGTGTCATTGTTTTTGCCATTACCAGTGAGTTTTCCCTTCTTATAGTTGTCATGACTATGTCATACACGTCGTCCAATTTTGTGCAATATCTTAGTGCACATATCAGGAGCTTGTCTACATTTAGGTCTTGAGGACGTTATATAAAAATCTTGTTTTTTATGTGTGTACATGAAACGGCCTTCGCGTTTTCTAGCGCTTTCTTTTGTTATTTAACCATCTGTGAACTTTTGTCTTTAGTACTCTTGTATATGTCAGGCACCTTTCACTTTTGCTCAATTTTTGAGCGTGTATCACACCACGTTGTAAGAAAAATCTGTTTTCGGAAACGAAGTCAATAAAGCGAAACTGAACATCTGTTGTGTTGGAAGTGGAATTTTTTTTATGTCCCGGCACATGCTGGTATAATATAAGTATGGGCAAGACTGCGTGCGTGCCAAAGCATAGCCCACGGCGCACCACGCTCCAGCTCGCAAGCAATGCCAATGCGCGGTGTAGCGCGCGCATTGCTTGCGAGCTGGCGCGTGGCGCGCCGTAACAAGTGCGCTATAAAAAAAAAAAAAAAGAATGCGCCGCTTACGCGTAAAAACACAAAAAAAGTGAGCGGCGCGCGCGGCATGGGGGAAAGGGAGTGGAGCGTGTCGGCATAATAAAAACAAAAAGGAAAGAAAAACGTTTGGAAGAGGAGGTGCCGCCGGCTGCTGTTGCTGTTGCCATGACAATGTAAACACTCATGTGCGCCGCCATTTTGCTTCTGCGTCGCCTATTGGTTAGGATCGTAACTGAAGGGGACCTTGGCGCTAGCGTCGAAAGAGCGTCTGCTCGAAAACGGCCAATGGGAGCCATACGGAGTGTCTCCCCCCCCCCCCTGCTGGTGGCGCCATCTGGCTGGTGGTTGCGTCCATCGCTTCTTGCGAGGCGTTGTACACGCGCTCTTCCGAGCGCTGTGTTTGACGTGAAGGCCTCGGCACGTTCGACGAGACCTTTGAGGCCACCGGCCCGGAGGTCGATGGTCCCTTCTTCTGGGGTGGCGGAACAGTACAAACTGTAGCCGCCGGGGGGCCGGATGGCGTCACCGCCGGCTCACTGTGTGTGAACCGGACGCGTATTTAGAATTGCTCGTAGATACACCGGGGCGTGCCACTTTTCACGGAGCTCGACGTTTCTGCGCAGGCGCGAGTAGGAGCGGGCACGAGAGAGGAAATCTGGGGGCTTTTGCTCCTTGAATATATGACTCAGCCTAGGCACTACGGAGGGGGTTTCTTAGAGCGCGTTGTATTCGTTTGTCGCCTAGACATGCCGGCATTGCGGACTTCGGTCGAGTTGGTTTATACGCTCCGCCGCTGGCTGCCCGCGTGGTGAGGCAGTGGGCGCGGACGCCGCTTGGTGATCGCTGTGTCTGAAGGGACAATGTTCTGACTGGTGTTTTGTAAGTCGCGGGTCGCTTTTTTCGTCGCGACGATAGATCGGATTTTTTACGAGCACTGCTCCAGGAGGCCACATGTAACCGACAAACGGAGGCCTCAGGAGAGCACCTGAGGTTATATTAAAGCAGGCGGCGCAGAATCTCCGGGGCACCCAAGCGGTAGCGGGGGGATCAAAGCTGGAAGCCGGGCGGCGCGTGGCTTGGGGCCGCAGAGGCCGAAGCGTGCCTGGGGGTGTTCGCATAAAACATTGGCTGTCCGCGATCTTATACTCCTCTGGCACGCGCAGGCCTCTGCGAGCCCCAACCCACGGACAAGTCCGGCTTCTAGCTTTGATATCCCCGTTGCCGCTTTGGTGTCCTGGAGGCGCCGCCAATAATGCGAAATAATGACACGTTGTTTTCATTAGTAAAAACATGATTGATTAAATATGATTGCGTCGAGCCGCCAACTTGCGATGCTAAGTTCAGCACAACCGCGCCCCGCGACTTCTGCCGGGCACGCCTAGGGACAAGCGCATACACCGCGCGCCAAGAAACTCCTCCGTAGTACCTAGGCAGAATCGTATGTTCAAGGAGCAAAAGTCCCCATATTTCCTCTCTCGCACCCGCTCTCACTCGCGCATGCGCGCAAACGTCCGTCGTCTCCGCAAGCTCCACGCCCCGCTGTTCCTGTACCACTGTAGTACCGCTACAGCTGTCATCATCATCATCAGCCTGGTTACGCCCACTGCAGGGCAAAGGCCTCTCCCATACTTCTCCAACAACCCCGGTCATGTACTAATTGTGGCCATGCCATGCCTGCAAACTTCTTAATCTCATCCGCCCACCTAACTTTCTGCCGCCCCCTGCTACGCTTCCCTTCCCTTGGGATCCAGTCCGTAACCCTTAATGACCATCGGTTATCTTCCCTCCTCATTACATGTCCTGCCCATGCCCATTTCTTTTTCTTGATTTCAACTAATATGTCATTAACTCGCGTTTGTTCCCTCACCCAATCTGCTCTTTTCTTATCCCTTAACGTTACACCTATCATTCTTCTTTCCATAGCTCATTGCGTCGTCCTCAATTTGAGTAGAACCCTTTTCGTAAGCCTCCAGGTTCCTGCCCCGTAGGTGAGTACTGGTAAGACACAGCTATTATATACTTTTCTCTTGAGGGATAATGGCAACCTGCTGTTCATGATCTGAGAATGCCTGCCAAACGCACCCCAGCCCATTCTTATTCTTCTGATTATTTCCGTCTCATGATCCGGATCCGCCGTCACTACCTGCCCTAAGTAGATGTATTCCCTTACCACTTCCAGTGCTTCGCTACCTATCGTAAACTGCTGTTCTCTTCCGAGACTGTTAAACAATACTTCAGTTTTCTGCAGATTAATTTTCAGGCCCACCCTTCTGCTTTGCCTCTCCAGGTCAGTGAGCATGCATTGCAATTCGTCCCCTGAGTTACTAAGCAAGGCAATATCATCAGCGAATCGCAAGTTACTAAGGTATTCTCCATTAACTTTTATCCCCAATTCTTCCCAATCCAGGTCTCTGAATACCTCCTGTAAACACGCTGTGAATAGCATTGGAGATATCGTATCTCCCTGCCTGACGGCTTTCTTTATTGGGATTTTGTTGCTTGCTTTATGGAGGACTACGGTGGCTGTAGAGCCGCTATAGATATCTTTCAGTATTTTTACATACGGCTCGTCTACACCCTGATTCCGTAATACCTCTATGACTGCTGAGGTTTCGACAGAGTCAAACGCTTTCTCGTAATCAATGAAAGCTATATATAGGTTATATTCCGCACATTTCTCTATCACCTGATTGATAGTGTGAATATGATCTATTGTTGAGTAGCCTTTACGGAATCCTGCCTGGTCCTTTGCTTGACAGAAGTCTAAGGTGTTCCTGATTTTATTTGCGATTACCTTAGTAAATAGTTTGTAGGCAGCGGACAGTAAGCTGATCGGTCTATAATTTTTCAAGTCTTTGGCGTCCCCTTTCTTATGGATTAGGATTATGTTAGCGTTCTTCCAAGATTCCGGTACGCTCGAGGTCATGAGGCATTGCGTATACAGGGTGGCCAGTACAGCTGTACCGCTGTAGAAAGACGAAGGTTGGAGAGAGAGAGAGACAGGAAAAGGCAACTACCGATTTCCCCCGAGTGGCGTGTTTCTATTTACGCCCAAGCCCAGCGCTCGACCGCTGCGCCACCATGCGCCGCTCGCGTGTACCACGTTTCTAGGTACTTTTTCCCCGAAACGTCACGACGAGCGCTCCCTAGATCCCTGTAGGTACTTGACGCGGGACAGGGGAGATGTTTTGCCTGGGCGCACAATCTGCTCACCCAGCTGTCGCTAAGAGAAAATAGGTTTTTCAAAACAAGCCGCCTAGGCTGTTTCGAAGTAAGAGTTGCGTGCGGAATCTGACGCAACACTGGACGAAATTTTTCAGCTTGGATAAGGGGATAAAGGGATGTGATAAGAAGTTGGTCGTGGTGTGCGATGCGGTTCGATCTACAAAAGCTGGGATAATCGTGGGGCATGGAGGGTTTCTCGCACCACTAGCCACATCATCGCTGCGCTCAAGCATCCTTTCCTTCTTGACATAACTATCTCTCTTCCAGTAGAAACAATAGCAAGGCGCTGGCGCCATACAGTATGCATATTAAACGTCCAGGAACAAGAAGAGACTCCTCTCGGAGTTAGACTATGCATAAGCATTGTGCCACTAGCTAATCTCCGCGTAGCCCGGTGTCATTACCAATGTTATTTAACTTGATTAGGCAATTACTAACGACAGCTCAGTGGCGACACGAACTGGTGCCGACGGTGGCGCTAGGAGCATTGACGACGCAAGCAAAGTGCTGCAGGTGGAGGCCCGAGGTGCGCTGATGACGGTTCCGATCATTATATAAGCCGTTATCGCTCTTCAGCGCCTTATTCATCCGCGTGAAACCATTGGAGACATTTAGCGTGTCCGCTATTCCGGCAAACGAGGGTGGTTTGGGCGGATTGCCGGATGAGCGGGGGCAACGTGAGCGGCCGGAGCGGTGCAGCCGCCGTGGGGGCGTAGAGCTCAACCAGACAAACACAGAGTTAAAATTACATTAAGGGACTATCTTCTGCTTCACTGCTGGTGCAAATTTTCGGCAGTGGCGTAATTGTCCGCACGATTGCGCCGCTGTCCAAAAGTTACACCAGCAGCTACGCAGAATATAACAATTGGCTCCGTGTTTGTGTGGTTGAGGTTTGCGCCAACAGCTGGCGCCACCAATCTGGCCGCTCTAAGGCCGCTCACGTTTACGCCCCCCGTTCACTTGGCAAACCGCCCGCGCTTGCCCGAATACTGGACGCACTAAAATTCTCCGTTACTCAGTCGGCGACTCCTTATGGCAATGCCACGTGGGCCGCAGCTTGAAAGCGATCTGCGATGCCCACAAAACAGTGCCAACAGCTCATAGCTTCGCGCGCTGCGTTTTTGCCGCTTACATAGTCTTAAAGAGACGCGCGACCGCTTGACGTCAAAGCGATTTGCGAAAGTTGCAGAATGAGGCGTTAACTGAGAGCACCGCCAGCTAGCACTGTGTTTTCACCGCTTCGTTGCTGTTGAAGCTGAAGGCAGCGCAATGACAAATTCGTTCGCTACTGCGGGCGCTATCTAGAAAGCGGTCGTCTTATTAAGGGACGGACGAAGGGACGCTTTTCTCTTTGGGTAAGCATACAAATTAAGATTAAGGTAAGCTTAGGGTAAGCTTAAGCATTCAGAATTAAAATTTGCCTACACCGCGTAAACTCAGCGAATGCAGGCTGGCCCGAACACACCGCGCGCCCTGGCACAGCCAGGGGAGCAATACCAAATACATAGAAGGATCTAGGGCGCGTGTCATGGCGCTTCGGCGAAAAAGTACCTAGAAATGTGGTACGGGCTGGCGGCGCATGGCGGCGTAGCGATCGAGCGCTGGGCTTGGGAGCAAATAGAAACACGCCCCCGGGTGGGTAAGTCCGGGGGTGCCGTCTATGTGAAGCAGAGGCCAAAGAGGTGTAGTGCCTCCACCGGGGGTCTAAAAGGTCCGAACACCCGGCATCGCTTCAACCCGCAGGATCCCCTTTTCCCCAGACACGGCTAAGCCGCGCAGCTACACGCGGGAGGGTCCAACCCTCGTGTGCTCGGGTACGTGGTGTCGCAATGCACCAAACGCCTGCTGACGCACACGCCCCTGCGGGGGCCGACCATTTTACCCGCTCCGCAGAAACGAAAGCCCTGCCCAAAGATAGTGCGGCAGAAGTAGCGAAATTTGTCGAGAACATCCTGTTTCGACACGGTGCGCCAGAAGTCCTCATTACCGACAGAGCAACGGCTTTTACAGTGGAGCTTGCTCACGCCATCCAGCAGTATAGCCAGACAAGTCATCAAAGGACAACCGCCTACCACCCGCAGATGAATGGTCTAACGGACAGCCTGAAGAAGACGCTCGCCTACATGTTAGAGATGTACATACGTCGATGGCGAACACAAGACGTGGGGTGCTGTTCTTCTGTACGTAACCTTCGCTTACAACATGGCTATGCAATAAACAATAAACAAAGCAGATCATGCCGTTCGAGGTTGTTTACGGAAAGATCCCGATGACTCGACTCTCGACGCCATGATGCCGCACGTCTCCGACGAAGAGAATCTCGACGTCGCTGCCTATCTGCAGCGCGCCGAAGCGCAACTCGCCCGCTTGCGCATCAACAACCAGGAAAGGACGGAGAGCCGACACTGCAATCTTCGACCACGCTATATGGAATACCAGCCCGGCGACCGTTTGGGTTTGAACCATGATATGCCAACGATGACTTAGTAAGAAACTTTTGCGCCGCTATTTAAGACCCCACAAGTTCGTCCGATGTATTGGCGCATTGGACTACGAGGTCGTGCGGAACCGCATTACGCAATCAAGGCGACGCCGCGCACGGTCTGAAATCTTCTATGGCCGCTGACGGACTTTCGAACTTTGCCTCTTTGTTGCTTTTATTCGTTAATATAGGCGCTTATGTTTTAAAGCGAAGCTTTCTTTGCCTATTCCTTCGACTTTCCCAATGCTGCCGCCGCTGTGGGCTGCTGCGGCTGCTGCTGTCCGGCACGACGCTAACGTCGGCCACGTCAGTACGTAGTTGAGACTCACGCTACTAACGCCGGCCGCGTCGGGACGTGGTCGAAACGTGGCCAAGTCACAAAAACAAAAAAGGCATGCGCTCACGGTGCTTTGTTTTATGACATTTGTTTATGATCTGTCATACTCAAAATTCCGAAGAATAACTTTGTAAAGAATGTAGGACAAGGTATGCGCCACGTGGAGGGCCTGCGTGGTTGTGATTCAGAATGATTATTCATCAAGCGACGCCCGCGACGTTCACACCGAATTTTCTGCGACATGGGGGGCCTTAACGCTATCGCGTTAGTACATGAGAGGAGTGTGGCACGAAGGAAAGACGGCCAGAGAAGCTCGTGTCAAGGTTTACGCCGCGTCGCATCTGCACAATGCCCTATGGACGCCTAACTAGGCGTGACCACTCACAAATGCTGTGCAGGAGCTGCCGCGCTTGTCTCCGTGCTCACCCGCAAAAGCAATGACAGTAGAGGGAGGAGGTGGGGAGAATGTTAGCGAGATAAAAGAAAGAGAGGAGGAGGAGGTAGTTTTGTGAGCTACAAGGCTCGAACCCAGAATGCCGCCGAAGCGTGCACTGAGCGCCGACAAGACGAAGGCTCGCATAAAGCGTCGAGCGGAGAAAGAACAACAAACACAAGCGGAGCAGACAAGGTAACAATTCACATCCCGTCACGACTGTCTTATGCCGTCAATATATCACCGCCAAATAACGTCAATGAACGCAAACAGTACTCTCTCCGGTGACTGCTTTTCATCGGCTACCAAATATTAAACGCTTTCGCTCAGCGAGGACGCGCCAGCATGTATCGCAATTTCTCTGTTATCGATGGTTCTCTCCGTTGTCGCCGAAACTTATGTCATCTGATTGTATGCGCGACACGAACTGTGTAGCATTTTCTGGAAAGCACGCAGGCACTAGCGATTACGCTGGAACCTTCTACGAGTCATGTATGAATGTCGACGCGCTTGACACGCAGATCAAATTTTTGACGGCCGCCGACTGTGCTGAGCCGCTATCGTGTTGCATTGCGTTTCACTTACTTTTGTGGCCAAATCTTCCCCTATACAGAGTTAGTTTCGGGATTCACAGTTGTCGCTGTGTTCTAGCTTCACTGTCACTACAACGCGACAGTATGCTATCCCTAACACTAGCATTGTCGCACGCTGCTACATTTCGGCCTAATCGAGCGAAATGAGTAGATGTGCATTATGAACTCTAGAAAAAAAGTTTTGTTCGGCCATTTTAAAAAACGGTCATATCCAGCTTTTCTGTATGGATGGATGGATGGATGGACGTTATGAGCGTCCCCTTTGGAACGGGGCGGTAGGTTGCACCACCAAGCTCTTGCTATTATACTGCCTAATGTCCTACACTCTAACACTCTAAGAACAGTTTACACCCTTTGGCTTGCCCCTTCTGCCACACAAAAATAATCATCTGCCTTGATGCGTTCCCTTTCTTTATCGCTGCGAGCTCAGAACTTTCCAGTAACGAATGGCACGCGCGTTATCAGCATAGAACAGTTTACACCCTTTGGAGTGCCCCTTCTGATAACGCGCGTGCCGTTCGTCACTGGAAAGTTCCGGGCTTGCAGCGATAAAGACAGGAAACGCATCAAGGCAGATGACGATTATTTTTGTGCGGCAGAAGGGGCAAGCCAAAGGATGTAAACTGTTCTTAGAGTGTACCTAGGCTAAACAATAAAAAAAAGAAAAGAAGAACACGATGAACTCCCACAATTAAATTTTCTGATCCTTTATTGCAAACTGTGCTTTTGTACGTCTCCGTTTTTTTGTCGTTTCCCTACTTTTCTTCCACCAATCCTCCATCCTCCTGGATGGATGGATGGATTATAGGTTGGATGGATGGATGGATGGATGGATGGATGGATGGATGGATGGATGGATGGATGGATGGATGGATGGATGGATGGATGTTATGAGTGTCCCCTTTGGAACGGCGCGGTGGGTTGCGCCACCACGCTCTTGCTATTATACTGCCTAATGCCCTATCTAGGTTAAACAATAAAAAACGAAAAAAGAGAACTATGAACTACCACACCCAAATTTTCTGATCCCCTATTGCGAACTGTGCTTTTGTACGTCTCCGTCTTTTGTCGTTTCTCTACTTTTCTTCCACCAATCCTCCAATCGCCTCTTACTAATGCCTATTGCGGAAATGTTTGCTTTACCACTGCTCCCGCTGAACCCAAGGGGTTCAAGGAGGCCAGTGGTACCTAAATCGACCGCTGGGTAGACGTCTTTACATTCTAATAAAACATGCTCCGTCGTTTCCCTAGCTTTACCGCAGCAAGCACATGCTTCTTCTTCCTTCTTATATCTCGCTTTATAGGTGCGTGTTCTAAGGCATCCCGATCTCGCTTCGAAAAGTAATGAGTTTCCCTTTGAGTTATCATAAATGGTTTCTTTCCTGATTTCGCTTTTTCCTCTTAAGTAGCTACTAATGGCAGGTTTCTTTTCCATTGCCGCCACCCATGAGATCATTTCAGCCTCTCTGACTTCCCGCTTGACCTTCTTTGTTGTTGTGTTGCCCACTCTGCATGCCGCATACTTGCATGGTAAGCTTCCTAGTTATTTTCCTTCACTGTGATTCAGTGTTTTTCCTGTACAGATACCTGAACACTCTCCCAGCCCATTTACTTTCTTCCATATTCATCAGTCGTCCTTCATACTCAATTTTACTGCGAGCTTCCCTCACTTCAAAACTAGTCCAGCCCATATCACCCTGCACAGCTTCATTTGTAGTCTTCCGGTGAGCGCCCAATGCGAGGCGACCCACTGACTTTTGGTTCACGTCGAGTCCTGATTGTACCCCTGATTTAAAGCAAACAACCGCATTTCCAAAAGTAAGTCCTGGAACCATTACACCTTTCCACATACCTCGGAGCACCTCGTACCTATTGTATCCCCATAGCGCTCTGTGCTTCATTATGGCTGCCACTTCTCTTCCCCTTCACTGTTACTGTTTTTTCCTATGTTCCCGATATATATATTGCTTTCGTTTATTCATATGCCAAGGTATTTATATTCTGTTACCCGAGATATTTCCTGGCCCTGTATCGCCACTGACAAGACAGCGCCGCTCGGCGGTGCCGTTCTTGTCTATGCGGGCGAAGCTGTGTCGTCTCTCTCTCTCTTTCTCTGTATGTGTGTGTGTGTGTGTGCGTGTGAGTGTGTGCGTGTGTGTGTGTGTGTGTGTGTGTAGTGAGTGAGTGAGTGAGTGAGTGAGTGAGTGAGTGAGTGAGTGAGTGAGTGAGTGAGTGAGTGAGTGAGTGAGTGAGTGAGTGAGTGAGTGAGTGAGTGAGTGATAGATAGATAGATAGATAGAGAGCATTTCCCCGCTTACGTCCTCTCGGCGATGAATTGGACATAGAGGTTATTTAAACCCATATTTAGTGAAATCAACGAAAAAATAAACTCGCCTGAGCCGTTAACATCGCCACCCCAGATTTCGCTACGATGACACTGTCACCATCGGCTCCGTTTCGTGAGCCAGCTAGCGAACTGTTCACTTTCGTTATCTTCCTTCCCTCGGTGGCAGCGCATAGTCTTGATGCCAGCGACGCACTAAATCTGCACCATTCTTGCGTCATGCGTCGCTTCTGCGTTCAAGCAAGCTTTCGGCTGTGCAAGTTCGCTGCTCTATTAACATTAAAGCTTTAAACTGTTTGCCTTTGAAAAAACAGCGTGAATAAAATGGAAAGTGGACTGTCCACAAGGAACATGCTCACGGAGCCATACACTCCAAAAAAAGGTTACACCCTTTGGGGCTTATTTTGTCCCCAAACAATAATCATGTGCCTTGCTTGCGTTTCCTCTCTTGAAAACTCGGCGCTCGCTACTTTCCTGTCGAGAATGTTGTGTCAAGCTCATAAGGCGCAAGCCGTTCGTGACTAGGAAGTACCGGGCTCGCAGCGTTAAAGGAAGGAAATACGGCCAAGACAGATGACGATTATTGTTTGGGGACAAAATACAGCCCAAAGGGTGTAAACTTTTCTTTAGGGTGTACTATATGTGACATCACAATAGGCTAGGTGCGGTCAAGTTGACTTTACAAGTTCCCAGGGGTTGACTGACGGGCTAGTTAGTTCATTATCACAGAAAGAACAGCACTTCAAGTTGTTAGAGCAGTGTGTGTGTGGTTCCTCCTTGATACCAAGTCCAGTCTTGAAGCGCTGTTCTTTCTGTGACTTTCCAGACGTTCTTTTCCTGCGTCAGTTACGCTTTCCAAGAGCGTTTAATGGGAAAACTTTTGTTCGCATGGCTCTCGCAGAAGCTTGTTTAATCAAAGTTTTTTCGCTCAGCTAGATAATCTCGAGGACGGGCTCCAAACTACTCATTTTCTTTAGCCACCTTAGATCAATTATTGAAAATTTAATTAACGTAGCTTAGTTATTGACGCACACAATTTCCCAACTCACTCCGTACTTAGAGGTTACCAATCTGAACACTCAAATGATAAAATGATGTCACCAATATTTCTATTGGTTTAATAGTTTTGTTTGGTGCAGTTACAAGCAGCCGGAATATTGATGGTCCATAGGCTTCTTATAAAGCAAGTATGAAAGCCTGGACAGGTTATCTTGGCGCAAATCAACTTCATGAGCTTAAGCACATATGCCCAACCGTTCACTTCTGCCTTTACAACCGATTCTCCTACATTATACAAGAAGCACCTCATCGCTACGGTACATCACACAAGGTGTGCGAGAACATTGTGCGCGCTCCCAATTAAATTTTTGAGCGTTGGTGGTATCAGGCTCGGTTTCCTGGCATCATCAGGAATAAAAACAGCTGCCTGGGGGAAAGCATTGGATACATTTTCAGTAATTCTTAACATATGAAGCAGTCCGGACACGTACGTTTGAACGAAAAGTGCTGAGGTATTAGGATGAAGGTTTTGCTGCGTATATTTTGGCTGCCTAATGTTAAGACGTAAAGAAGAATATACTGTGAATTTGTGGCGACTAATGCTGGCATATGTACAGTCACGTGAAATATGAACTCTGACACAGTGCACGTGGTGGAACTGGCCCCTGGTGTACACGGCTACATTGAACCACGAAATGCTGGTTTGATGAATACCAGTAATCGGACAGTGTTTAGCTCTTGAATTTTTGGCATGTCGGCGCCGCTGGGCAGTCTTTGGGGCCCTTTCTACCACGAGTACTATGCTTCAGCTAATATTTAAAGCAACTGTTCATTATTAATTCTTATTTTTGGGTGAGATTCTTTTAAAGTCTAACCACTGTTCCAATGATATCGGTTAGCTCAAGACGCGCCTGTATGTAATTCTAATACCCAGAATGTTGTCAGGAATTCAATAGCTAGCGTTATCTAATCAGATTGCGCGCGTGAAGCGAATACTGGCGTAAGTACATTCTCGGTCACATATGAGCGCCCGAGTTTGGCTGCAATGTATGAGCATTCCAATCTGATGAACCGATGCCTTGATCCGTAGATCAGATTCAGAGGAAGCACTACTTCGCGCGCAGTCATCATTGTGCTTTGAGTGTTATTTTTTTTTTCAGTGCAAGCTCGCCCTATAATGAGTTTCGCGACTCCCTCATTTGGAACTGCCTTGTTCTTGGCATCACTGCAACGTGACAGTATAGGCGGGCTATATTTTCGTTGAGTCAATACAGGGAAATTAATTAGGGCATTTTTTGCGTGTGCGTTTACACATTTAACACAGTAAGTTATTATTCACAACTTACTTATTAGTTTAGGAGATTGTAAAAGAAAGCAACCTTGTATTAACAAGAGGTCTTAAGAATAAAGAAAATTTAGGGTAGCCAACCGGGCTCAGTCCTGGTTAACCTCCCTATCTTTCATTTATCATTTTTTTATATGCTTATTGGTCGGCTTTCACCTCATCGCAGGGAAGTAAATTTAAAAAATCATCCTTATGATAATTAAAAGCCTATCCGATTGAAAACGTCTCATGTGAGTTGCCACTTTGCAAGCTGCATATACCGACTTGAAGGTGGTTCGCATCGTGGTCCCTTGACATTTGTCCAACCGTTCAACAAAGGTTTATTCCGAATGTTTCATTTAGGGAAGGCGTGTTACTCTCCTGCCCTTCACTCCAGTTCACAACCACGCATAAGATGAAAGTACTGCGTAAAGAGCGTCGTTAGCACGAGGTCGCAGGATTTAATGCCGGCCACGGCATCCGCGATTCGATGGGGGCAAAATGGGAAAACACCCGAGTACTTAGATTTAGACTTAAGTACTCGGGCGCCCCATAATTCTGCCAACACTTCTGCCGCGATGCAATGCACCATGTGAGGCAATGACAAGGCTTAACCTCCTCACAGGTTATAACCAATGGCGCACAACAACGCCTCAAGCAAACACGTCTCCCTGTATGCTCTGTGTACTACGCAGGCAAACGGCAGTGGTACACGCAAGGTAACATTTACCATCAACTCACCCTATACTCTCGTATTGCACCAAACGCTGAAGAAATGAAATATTCGGTCACCACCACCGCTAAATATCACCAATCAAAGCAAACAGCACAGAGACCTTCGCTTACATCGATTCCCACATGCGTGGTATCCGCATAATTTTCTAGACTGTGAAGTTATACGCTTAACGATCGCGTTCATTAATGGAATAGTTATATTCCAAGTGGGCAAAAGCAGCTGTCGGGTCCACGGTACATTTGATTTAAACGGCTTCAATCCAATGGTCTTTGCGTGATTGCCGACTTCCGTGGGAATATAGTCGTCAAAATGGGCTACAATTGGTAGCGAATTCAGGACGTTGGGGAACGGCAAGACAGTAGCATGCAGACGACCTCAAGAAAATAAAATGACTTTTCGAGCTGCATGGTCAGCGGGTAGTGCTATGGTTTCAACGTCCATCAAAAATTGCCCAAAATATGAACAGAGGTCGACTAAAATGCGGGCATCTTGGGAAAGGTGAAACCAATGGAAATCTCAGGACAGCACTAACTTAAGCATAAAAATAACTGAAGGATAAAAAATAATAACGTACGTTGCCAGGGAGGCCCAATTTCGGGACAAATAAATTGGATGTTGAAAGAGTTCTGCTGAAGCCCGATGGTACGAAATAAGGCGAGAATGTCGGTAAGTGTTGAAGAGAGGTCCAGTACATGGAGGAAGGAAACTGAGGAGAGGCCCTATACCCCCTCCGCGCGCTAGAAGAAAAGTGTGGAGGAAATGACGTAGTAGGTTTTCTTTTTTGGTGATTTTTTATTTCTTTGCCGTAGCGGCCATGCCTTTCGGGCCACAATGGCGGCTTTGTTTTGGTTCTGTGCGCTCACACGTGTTGCTCCGTAGGTTTCGTACCGCGCGGCAAAGGCGCCGCGCGGGCAGGTTTGCGTTAATCTCCGTGTTTTGTTGCTCTGCGTTATCTGGACCGTGCTCTCCCGGATGTTGCTGTGGCCAGGTGGGACAGGAGGAAGTAAAGTTCGTCAAATGAACGCGCATGCAACGCTGTACGCAATGTACCGCGCCACGGCAATGGCAACCGACGAAGGGATATCCGCGGGAAATTTTGCCCACTTTGGCGGAATCGTGCTAACGTGCCATCGCAGGCCGAAACCGATGCGTTTCAGAATCTGTACAATGAACGCCTTGCAGGTCAGTGATTCCTGCTTTTGACAGCGCATATGGTGCATTTGCGGCACATAGATGTACGTTATGAATGCATAGTTCGTGTTCAGTAGCAACTTGCATTTGTGCATATTAAAACACATGTTGCTTAACTGTTGCTTGTTCCTCGCAGTACTCGCGACAGCACGAAGTCTTTTAAGCAGAGCGCGTTCGAGGCTCATGCACACCTGCACAGGTGTACCTCAATACACGTGCTGATAGAGCGCTACGCCGAATATTTGCATTTTGCTGCCCTCGGCACCGTGCGCCTGCCAGCCGACGCTTCATCCTGGAAGATGGGAAAGAAGCGGCTGCTTTGACATAAGGAACGAATCCTCCCTACAGCAGGCGTATCTTATCTGTGCGCGCGAGAAGTGCAGGGAAGTGAAGGTTAGTGGATGCGCTGCAAGAGTCGGCAGGGCTCCGCAGAACGTGCGCCTGCGAACACATCAAGCGGCTGTTCCATGGTCGCACGTATGCCGGTTCTACGCACGTACTGTTCTGCACCGTGCGCCGGCTATCGCAAAACTTTGGTTACGTGATGCTTCACTTACCGTGGTAAGAACACCTCAGGCCGCAGTCAATGAATCTAAACGCGGAGTCAGAAATGACATTTTGCGTCCTAGCCGGCGCGCTGTAGTAGTTATGCGCGGCCACCCGAACCTTGTTCAATAAAGCACGACGATTCCTCAAACGAGAATGTGTTTGTGCTCATAAACTCCAAATGGATCGCAAATGGGTCAGTGTGTCGTACGCGTCTCCAGTGCGTTCTTGCAGTGCAGTGAGAATGCATACATTTTTTTCGTATCGCCATACCTCTAGCTCGCAAGACCGTCTGAGAGCCCCAGGAAGTCCAAGCAGAGAAAAGCAAGTAGAAGACAGCGATAAAGGTGACCTTTTTTAAAATCGCGCAAGAACTGGGCAGCGGCTGGTACCCGCGGTTGATGAGAATAGCTCATTTGGCTGGCCCGATAAAGCTTGTTTATTTTCAAAAAAGCCGGTAAAAGCAGCCGATTGGACCCACGGCCCGATTTGCGAAGTTCATTATGAACTTCTTTCAACATGATTTCGGCAACGGGAATGCATTGAGACATCACGATTACATGATTTTGTTTAGTATTGCTGCGGAGCGCGCGCGTCCGAGCAGCCCGATTGCGCGCAGCGCGGCGTGGTTTCGCGAGAAAGGTACACAAGAGAGGAGAGCTGGCCCGAGAGGCGGAGCAACGCCATGAGCAATGCCAACCTCCGGCTTCACTTTAGCTTCGCAAAGAGTGACGTCAGGGCCTCTCCTGAGTTTACTTCCTCCATGGGTCCAGTAGGTCCTATGGCCGACGCCAGCGCCTGGCAACTATGGGGTGACTACACATATAAGCGAGATGCTGTGTCCTCAGTCTTACAGGGTGAGTCCCTACAGGGTGAGACACGGGCCTGAAATTTGGGACGCGGACTCCATCACATTAATTACAGTGCACTCTACTGTGTCATTCTTGGAAGGCTCATACCGATTTTCACGCAATGACGATGCGAACAAATTGTCCCATGCGCTGACTGTCGGTTTCCTGAAACTGCCAACATTCCTTAATGATGTCCTCGACAGTCGCACAACTCTTGAATGGCAGTAAGTGTGAGGAGTTGTGCGCGAGGCCTTTGAGTGCGTCGGCAGCCTTTTTGGCGTTCGATACCTGCTAGTCTGCATTACGGCTATATTATAAAGGCAGAACGGAAACATGGTAGACAATATGAAGAATAGACAAATCTTCTATGTATTACTGCACAATAATCTTAAATAGTGGTCATCTTTCACGCGCGTGAATGTGACAGGACAGTCTTTTCACAACTAAATGCAAGCACTGTACATGTCATGCCCAAAGGTGTACCTGGTCCGGCTACCAGTAAATGTAACGTGACATTGTGAGCAGCTTTAGCCATATCATGCTAATGGACGACGACAAAGAAACAGTTCGCACAATTATTGTCATACATTTTGCCCCAAGGTGCAAAACCAACTTGTTCATGCGTCCATCTTAATACCTAAAAACATCTTTTCTCTATTTGCAGCTGCTGCGGTAGGCCATCAGTACGGTAAGCAAATTTGCTAGGAAAATAATATTGGATACCTTAACGAAACAGTTAGGTGAAAATCAAAAGCCGTCCACGACGGCGCCTCTCGTACATGCTGCGCGACGCTGCGAAAGCTTTAGCTCGGACCTCGTATCTAAATGCATGAAAATTGAGAAATCGTTTCTTTTTTCGGCAACCACAGCAGCAAATTTGATGAAGTTTGTTGCATTTAAAGTAAAAATTTAGAATATAGTTGCTGTTCGTTGCGAATTTTTTATTTATGTCGCCAATTTCTTAATAAAGATTAGTACAAATCGCATATTTTCAGAAAACGAAAGTATCCGTAACTGTTCAATCAAAAAGGATGTCACAATTTTGTCAATTGCACCTTAAAGTATTAAAGGGACACTAAAGGTTAATATTAAGTCAACGTGGACTTTTAAATACCATCCCAGAAACCTCGAAACGCTTGTTTCATGCGAAGAAGAGACTTATTTTAAGAGAAAATGCGTTCTGAAGCGTCCGCGTACCTCTAGCGCAATTCAAATCGCCCGCCCTCCGATGGAGGAGTGGTGACGTCATGGTCTCATAGTGACGTTGTGCCGTCGGTGAGTAAAACGGCGCCCGCAGACGGCGCTACGACCTTTCTGCGCAAAACGCAAACGCGCGGCCAGAAACAGAGCCAGAAACATAGTAACCCTTAGTGTCCCTTTAAAGTACATCTAAAGCCGACAAAACCGATATATTATACATGACTCTCAAAAATACCACTAATCTGTCAGTAGAGCTTTTGCGAAACCCTTGTAAACAATGTAACGAATTCACATAAGATATAAATCGACATAACAAATTTGTCCACTTTGGATGCTCTCATGGATATGGTTTACAGAACTGTGATATCTATTCTAGGTGCAGAGCTGCGAATTTGTAAGCTCCGTGGTTCTATCTTTTTCAAGCTTAACAATTTTTGAAAATCCCTCTTACGACATCCAGAACTAATTCGAAATTCTGTGCCCCACTTTCACTATAAACTAACATCCTGTTTCAAATGCAACAAATTTCATTAAAATCGACCCAGTGGTTATCTCAGAAAAGTGTTTCTGCGTTTTACATGTATTTGAATAGGCGACATTAGAGTTAGACCCGAGCTAAAGCTGCCGAGAAGTACTTCCGACGATTATCCTAGCCCCTTGACTTCGCAGCATTCAAAAAGAAGAAACAGAAAAAAATACCGTGGCTACTTTTTGTGAAGCCTCTGAAAAGCCCGGAATCAATCACCGCTGCGTTTGTCTCATCGCGGCTAACCTTTCTAAGGATGACAAGTAATTTCCAGCCGACGGGCGGCAACTCTTTATCAAGAACACTGATAACGCCGGCGGGACAAGCTTTGTGGTGAAGTTGAATGTGCAAGGATAGTCTTTCTTTTATTTTTTCGTTGATGTCATCACACGTCACCGCTGGGAGCTTTAGCTCGGGTGCTCCTATCTCAACCTATGGAGGTTCCTATAGCGGAGGGCGAACAAGATGAGGCGAGACCCTCTAAAAAGCGAGCAGTGGCTTGTGAGCAGGATAGTATTCCGGGACGCGCAAGGTCAGAAATTCGCGAAATGTTTTCAGCGCTAAGCGACAGCGTAAGGCAACTGGCGGAGAAGGTCTCCCAGATACAAAGCGAGATGGCCTTTCAAACTGAAAGTATGAACAAACGTGTGTCCAAAATAGAATCGTTCCTAGAGAACGTAATGTTGCCAATCCCAGGTCCTAGCGTCAATGTCGTACCACATACTAACATTGGGTCCCCTATAACTGGGGACAATTCATCCGCAGAATATGGGGACAAAAGTAGACAGCAACAAGATGGCGGGCTCAAATGAATCTTTTCGCATTTGGCAATGGAACTGCAGGGGCTTTCTTAAGAAGAAAGCGCCTCTGCAGCAGTACATTCGCAGCAATTCCAAAAAACCACATGTAATCCTTATTCAAGAAACCCTATCTGCTGAAGTCAATTTGTCGGGATATCAATCGATTCTTGGTCAAACTGGGAGGAGAGGTGTATGCACCCTTGTAAGTCGTAAGCTCACATATATCACTCACGACCTGGGGATGGCCACTTGTAAGGCAGAGCATGTGATGATAGAAATCATACCAGGCCGATTGAGACGCCAGAGCGTTTTCATTCTTAACGTGTATAGTAGCCCCAATGACCTTCGCCAGCGTTTCAAAGCGCTTCTAAGGAAGGCAATCAATCTCGCCGGGACTAATCCTTTGGTGATAGCCAGGGACTTCAATACCCCGCACTACGCGTGGGGCTACATGTACAACACGGTCAAGGGACAGGAGTTATGGCAGAATGCTACAGACTTGGACCTTACGCTCGTCACTGATAAGTCTTTTCCGACCAGAATGGGAACATCTTCGTGCAGGGACTCGACTCCGGATTTAACGTTCATCAAGAATTTGTCAAAGGCGCAATGGACTAACACTGCTGTTGATCTTGGCAGCGATCATTATATCCTCGCTACACACTTTCCAACAACACCTAAGAGGCCGAAGGAGTGCTTCACGGATTGGGACAAGTTCCGCAAGATAAGGAATGAGCGCCAACCTCCAACCACCAGACTGAGCCTTGAAACGTGGATGGACCAGATCAGGGAAGATATCAAGAGTAACACTCACAAAATATGCACGGACCTTCCCGTGGAAAAGATGGATAGTCGCCTAGCCCATCTACTAGAGGCTAAGCAGTCCCTCCTCAATCGATGGAAGGGCCAACGGCTAAATCGCAGACTACGCAAAAAGATTGCTGAACTCAATAGAACCACAGAGGAGTACTGCCACATCCTCTAAAAGCAACAATGGGCCGAGGTGTGCAACTCAGTTGATGGTCAAATGCGGAATGGTCGAAACTGGAATCTTTTGAAGCATCTTCTGGACGACACCAACACAAGGTCCAACCAGCAGCATGTGATGGCAAAGCTTCTGCATACAGCCACACGAACCAAGTCCACGGAGGAAGTCCTGCAGAGCCTGGTGGAGAAGTACCTCCCTGTTGGTCCCCGGCAAGGGACATCGGTCGCCTACGCAGACTACCTTGGGCCACCCAACTCCGAGCTGGATGCAGACATCAGCACGGAAGAGGTTAGGAGGGCGCTGCATGAGCTTAATAGCAAGTCTGCTCCTGGTCCCGACGGCATCACAAATAGGACCCTCCGTAACCTGGACGATCACTCGATAGAATACCTGACAGAAGTCATCAACGAGACATGGAAGGAAGGCAAGGTCCCGGAAGCATGGAAGCGGGCACTTACAGTACTGATCCCCAAACCTGGCAAATCATCAAGCCTGGACAACTTACGACCAATATCGCTCACGTCCTGCGTTGGCAAGGTCGCGGAACATGTCATACTCAACAGGCTCACGAGGTTCATCGAACACAAGGAACTCTACCCCCACACGATGATTGGCTTCAGGGCAGGTCTGTCCACACAGGACGCCATGAAGCTCATCAAGAGTCAGATAATCGACAATGACACGCGGGACACTCGGGCCATCCTTGGATTAGATTTGGAGAAGGCTTTCGATAAATAGCCCATCAATTTATACTGCAATCGATATCCGAGCTTGGTCTGGGCGTAAGATTCCATGATTACGTTAGGTCATTTTTGCACCGAAGAAGAGCGACTCTCCGCGCAGGAGACAAGATCGCGGAAGAGGTGGAGCTTGGAACAAGGGGCACTCCACAGGGCTCGGTGATCTCGCCCACTTTGTTTAACCTGACCATGATCGGCCTTTCCAGAACACTCTCACGAGTCGAGGGCATCAGGCATACCATCTATGCGGATGACATTACCATTTGGTGTGTTGGAGGAAGTGATGGACAGGTTGAGAGTGCGTTACAGGAGGCCATCGAGGTCACGGAGGGCTATCTTCGACCCACGGGATTAAACTGTTCGGCTAAGAAGTCAGAGCTTTTACTATACCGCCCCTTAAGAAGAGGTCGTAAGCCCATGGGCTGGAGACCACTGTCTGACAGCACCATTTGTCTTCGCACGGGCAAGGGAGACACGATTCCTAGGGTCGACGCAATAAGAATACTCGGCATGGTAGTCGAATCTACTGGCTCTAACGCGCAAACGATAATCAAGCTCACGACCAAGACGGACAACGCAGTACGTCTCATCCGAAGGGTGGCTAACCGTCATCATGGCCTTAAAGAAGATAATCTGTTACGGTTGATTAACGCCTTTGTGCTTTGCCACTTTGCCTACGTGGCGGCTATGCACAGATGGCAAAGAGCAGAGAGGAACAAACTCAACACGTTGCTCAGGAAAATAACTAAGCGAGCCCTGGGTATACCGATCTCCACCAACACCAATCGCCTCCTCCAGCTAGGTGTGCATAACACTCTGGAGGAGATTGCAGAGGCTCAGGAAAGAGCGCAACTTGCCAGACTCTCCACGACCGCCGCCGGTAGGAGGATATTACAAGAGCTCGGCTACCCACCATCTGCAGAAGCATCAAGAAAATGCCAGTTACCACGGGACATACGAGATTTGATCTCCGTATCGCCGATACCAAGAAATGTACACCCTGAATATAACAAGGGTAGAAGGAAAGCAAGAGATTCAGCCATACTCAAACAGATCCAGACAGAGGGGCGTAGAGCCTGCTTTGTTGACGCGCGGCCGCATATCGGAAGGGGTGCTCCTTTTCTGTAGTAGTGGTGGATTCCAAACAGCGACTCACGAACTGTGCATCTGTACGAACCGGAGATCCGGCGATAGCCGAGCAGGTGGCCATTGCCTTGGCGATGCTTGATGACAGCAGCGACGTCATCTACAGTGACTCACGGTCGGCCACTAGGGCATTTCAGTGTGGAGTGATCTCACAACAGGCTTTTGGGCTGCTTCGTAAGGCAGGTCCGGATAGAATCAAGTATCACTTGCTTACTTGGTTCCCAGCCCACGTTGGGCACATGGCGGGTGTCCCCACGAACCTCAATGAGACGGCCCACGCTGCCGCGCGCGCACTGACTGACCGCGCTGGCGCTGTAACGGCCGAAGAGAGAGTTACGCATGGTAGGGACGCGCCTGCCACTTATAATGAACTTCTTAAACACTTCTATCTCTCGTGGCGACAATACCCTCCTCCTCACCCCAAGCTCACTAGGCCTCAGGCACTGGCGTTCAGACTGTTGAAGACAGAAACCTATCCCAACCTGTTCACGTTACATGCGACATATCCGGAGATTTACACTGATGACGCGTGCCCTGCTTGCGGGGATAGATCAACACTTTCGCACATGCTCTGGGGATGTATCTCTATAGCAAGCCCTGACCTCAGCTCAGCTAGGTGGGAGGCGGCCCTCCGCAACCCACTCCTGGCTGAGCAACGTTGGGCTGTCCAGCAGGCCCACGATGCGGCTGGCAGGCTAGGCCTGTCGGTCCCGACGTGGGAGCGGCCCGCGACGTGCTAATACGCGTTCTGCAGGACTGTAAAATAAAAGTTACTCAATCAATCAATCAATCCTATCTCAATACATGTAAAAAGAGAATTCGTTTTTCTCGGCAACCACTGCACCAATTTTGACGAGGTTTGTTGCATTTAAAAGAAAAAACTTAAAGTGACTGTTGGTTTCGGATTTTTGAGTTAGGGCGTCAATCTTTTATTAAAAACTGGCGAAAATCCTAAATTTCCAAAAAACAAAGCTGCCAAGTTTACAACTTTGTAACTCCTAAAGGAAAAACGATAATACAATTCTGTGAAATGCATCTAATAGTACATCCAAAGCGGACAAAATTGATATGTTACACATGAATCTCAAAAAATTTAGTAACATGGAAATACAGCTTTTGCAGAACCCTTGTAAACAACGTAACAAATTCACGTAAGATGTAAAATGACATATCGAATTTGTCCGCTTTCAATGATCTAATGGATGCCGTTCACAGAACCGCGATATCTGTTTTTGATACAGAGCTATCAATTTTTAAAAATTGTGCTTCTATTTTTTTCAAACGGTAAAATATTTGAAAATCGTTTTAAGAAAATTCAAGCCCTAAATAGAAATTCCGCTTCCAACAGTCACTAGAATTCAACTTTCTCTTTCATATGCAATAAACTTCATTAAAATCTGTCCAGGGGTTATCTCATAAAAACGTTTTTGCGTTTCGAATGTATTTGAATAGGCCGCGTCGGAGTTGGGTTCGAGCTAAAGCTTCCTCTTAAGGTCACTACGCGACGTTGTGGCACTCCCGCGAACTAAACCCTAATGTCCAGAAAAGCTGCATACGTACTGCGTTTGATTCTGATGCACGTTTACATGGCAATCTTAAAGGTAATTACAATTACCTCGTTAGAACCATTAGTTCGTTACTTATTTATTTTATTTCATTATCCTCAGGGCCCGAGGGCACTACAGAGGGGAGTGGGTACATTCGATAAAGTGGAAAACAAAAAATAACAGCAGTAAATTTACATAAAACTAAAAAGAAAAAAGGTTACATAAATGCAATAAAGAAGATTAATAAATAGACCACAGTACATGGAGAAAAAAAGGAAAGAAAGAACCACTGAGCATACAAAGCATAAAGACACCTTATCAACAAAGAAAGAAACAATAGAAATGGCACTCCAAACAGTAATATATGCCTAAAGAACAAGCCTTGGTGGGATAAAAAAGGCTAAGCAAAAAGTAAAAACGATGACAATGCTACAATCTCTTGTGTTTATGACAACAGCAGGTTAGTTAAAGCAGCTTTGCACTTAGGATTATTAGATATATCGACGACAGATCGAGGAAGGCGATTACAACTTGCTGACGTACTGGGGATGAATGAATGAAAAAATGATAGGTCTGGCATGAAGGAATACCAGTCTTAGACGATGGTCGATGCGAGCTGAAACGTAACAAGGGAGGGTTACCAATTTATTCTCAAGAATGGGGTTGTCATAATATATCTTATGGAACAGGGAAAGGCGGAATATTTTTTTACGTTGTGATAGTAATGGTAATGGATGTCACGATCCGCCCGGATTCGTGAACAAGGGAGGGCTCGAGGCACCCGCCGTTAGACGCTCCGCAGAGTGCGGTGATGAACGATGATTGACCGCCGAGCAGCTGTGCTCGTCGGTGTTTATTTGGTGCGGTGACCAATGTTGGCCACCGAGCCTGGCAGGCCAACCAGGATTATGTCCGATGAGGTGTCACATGCTTGTTACACCCCTTACCCACAGTTTGTTTGTTAACTACAAAAAACAAAAAAAAACCGTCTACGCCCAAAGTACAAGGCTCTGCCGCCGTCCCAGGTGGGTCGACTGTGCCTGTTCTCCAGGAAAGTAACGGTCCGGCGGCCTCCGCGGTCGAGTATTCCACCTGGGCACCGGTGTTGACGGGCCGGGTGTGGCAACGCACGGTGCTGCCTGAGCCAGCCTCGCTCCGTCCGGAAGGTCCGCAGTGGCCAGCCTTGCAAGTGGTGCCGGACTTGACACCGGCCCAACGGATGCCGCAGCCCTGGCAACGCTTGCCGCCTCCGAGGTGGGTGGTGCTTCGCTGGAAGCGACTGGTGTTGCCGCTGGTCCTCCTGTGGGCTGAACTTCTGAAGCGGTAGCTGAGGGTGCTAGCCAGGTCCCGAGGCGAGGCTTAACATGGTCGGCGTGTCGGTGCCACGTGGCCCCGTCCGGCATGCGGACGAGCAACGATGAAGCGCTGGCAGGAGATATAACCTGTCCTGCGGACCAGGGTGGGCCAGGACGGAAGTTCTTGGCGAAGACTGGAGCTCCCGACTCCGGCAAAGGCCCGGGAAGGCACCCTCAGTACGCAGCCAGCTTCTGCTTCAGCTGCTTCAGGAGCGCTGTGGATATCGGAGGTCCGGATAAAAGACGTCCAAGGGTGTCTTGACCATTCGTCCCAGCAGGAGCTCACAGCGGGCACGGCCAGTGACATTGTGGGGCGTGGTCAGGTACTGAAAGAGTACTCGGGCAACCTGCATCCGGAAATCCTCCGACTGGCTCCTCTTTTGCTTGTCCTTGATGGTCTGCACCACCCGCTCGGCTGCACCATTTGAAGCAGGGTGGTACGGCGGATTCTGTTCTTCGTCAGCCAGGTCAGGTACTCTGTCCTGGCGAAAGCAGGGCCATTGTTGGACATGATGACGTCCGGCAACCCCTGGGCGGCGAATACCTGTGGCAGCGCCGCAATGGTCGCGCCTGCTGATGGAACCTCCACCCACTTCGAAAAGGCGTGCACCACAACCAGGAAGTCATGGCCCTTGAAGGGGCCCCAAAATCCACATGCAGATGGGACCAGGGTCTCTGTGGGAACGGCGAGGGGGTGATTTCCACATGACGTGAGGCCCGCTGAGGCTCCTGGCAGACTTCGCAGCTCTGCACCATGTGAGCGATGTCCTGGTCCAGGCCAGGCTACCAAACGTGGGACCGGGCCACCATCTTGGTATTTTCCACGTCAGGGTGATCCGCGTGCAGCAACTGCACGACCCTGGACCGGAGATATTGTGGGATCACCACCCTGGAACTCCACAGTAGGCAGCCCTGCTGCAGGCTCACCTCGGCGGCTTTGTGGCTATAGGCCCGATGAACCAATTCCTCCCAACGAGACACCGCCTTAACTACCCGAGACAGGAATGGGCCCCGGCTGGTCGCCTGCAATACCGCAGACCTGGAAAGTACCTCCGGGTATGCGTGCTCCAGCATGGACACTTCAGAAGGTTCTGGAACAGCAGCAGGCACCTCCGGCAAAGCAAGGCAGCTCAAGGCTTCAGCAGATCCCAGGTCCTTTCCCGGACGGTAAACCAGCTGGTAACTGTAGGCTGCCAGCCTCAAGGCTCAGCGAGATGATGCCTGCACGGGAACCGCCTTGTCAGGCCCCAGCAGCCCCAACAGCGGCTTGTGGTCCTTGTCCGCCTCGAACTTCCGGCCCCGCAGGTACAGGTGAAAGCACTCGACCCCGAACATGAGGACCAGGCCTTCCTTGTCCAGTTGCCTGTAGCGTTGCTCTGTAGCATGAAGCCGACGAGAAGCAAACGACACAGGGCATTCCTGGCCATCCTTGTCCCGGTGCGCCAGGACGGCCCCCCCCGCCGTACGGCGACACATCTACGGTCAGGACGACAGGCTTGGCCAGATCGAAGCGTACCAGCACTGGAGCCTTGATGATTAGCTCCTTGCTGCGCTGGAAGAACCGGTCCTGCTCCTTCTTCCAGACCCACCGCTGACCATCTCGAAGCAGATGCAGCGGCTGTAGATGCTCCTACAGGTTTGGCAGGAAACTCCTGTAGAAGTTAATGAGGCCGAGGTAGCTGTGAAGCTCCTTCTTGTTCTGGGGCTTAGACGCCTTGAGCACAGCATCAACATTGCGGGGGGCCCGGGGCTAGGCCGGCCTGGGAAATGACATGTCCCAGGTACTCAACACTGGGGGCCAGGAAAATGCACTTTTCCAGCTTGAGCTTGAGACCGGCGTCCTGCAGTCGTGCCAGGACGCTGCGCAGGTTCTGCAGGTGGTCCCCGTCGTCGTTGCCAGTAACCAGGATGTCGTCCAAGTACACCGCCACGTGCGTCATGCCCCTGAAGAGGTTGTCCACCTCCGTCTGAAAAATGGCTGGGGCTGAAGCCACGCCAAACGGTAAACGCGTGCAGTGGTAGAGCCCCAAAATTGTCGATACTGTGACATACTTCCAAGAGACATCCTGGAGCACCAGCTGCTGGTACGCATCTCTGAGATGGAGCTCGATGAACTTCTGTCCCCGGACAACGTTGACCAGAGATCTTCAATCCGGAGCAGCGGGTACTTCTCGACGGTAACGACGGGTTTGATGGTAACCTTGAAATCCCCGCAGATCCTGACACTGCCGTCTCGCTAGAGGGCTGGTACAATGGGAGCGGCCCCATTCAGACGTCTTGACGGTAACCAGGATGCCCTCTCGCTGTAATCGTTGCAGCTCTTGGGTGACCCCGTCCTTCAGGGCGAACAGCAGTGGGCGAGGCTTGAAAAAACGAGGCCGGTCTTCCTTAGGTACATAGATGCCAGCCGTCGTGCCGGCGAATATGCTCACCCCTGACTGGAACAGGGACTTGAACTCGGTCAGGAGGCTGGGGACGTTTTGGGGTCAGGAGGCTGGCTTCCTGGTACTTCGGCAGATGAACGCCCAGTGCATGAATCCAGTTTCGACCCAGCAGCGTCGGCGATGACCCCTTGGTTATGTAAAGGGGAAGGATTGCCTCCCTGTTGCCAAATCGAACGCTAACCTGGATCCAACCCTGGACCTGAGAGAGCTGCCCGAAGTAGCTGCGCAACATCACGCCCGAAGCCTCAACTGACACGCCGGGGAAGGTACGATTGAACAGTTTCCCGGCCATGACCGACACGCTGGCCCGTGTCCAGCTCCATGTAAATGAGGTGCCCGCAGACTTCGACGGCCAGCGTGTACGGCGGCACAGACGACGGAACAAGGCCTGTGTGCCACACGTCGAAAATCGGCGGGTCCTCGGCCACGATGTGGAGCCTGGGCGCGGAAGAACTCGAGCCTACTGCCTCACGTCTCCGCCGCGTACTCTTGCGACGGATACTCTAGCCGCGGGCTTGTGTGGCACCTGGGCTTGAACCAGGCTGCTGCTGCTGTCCGCTCTTCGTCCTCCTCCCTTGGCGTACCCGTGCCAGGTACCCAGTTTTCCCGCACGTTAAGCATTATGCTTGAGAGAACTGGCACTGTGAGGGGGAGTTGGCACCACCACAGCGACTGTAGGTACTGCCTTTTGTCGCCGACTTGTTGGCCGCCGCTTCCGCAGACGGTGAGCCAGTCGCACGTGCGATCTCGCCGGCATCCCTGGCAGCTGCTTCCATCGCCAGCGCTGCCTTCGCGGCGTCGTCCAGTGAGGGGTCGGGAAGCTCCAGGAGTCGCGTCTGCATGGCAGGGTTGTTGATGCCGCAGACGAAACAGGTCCCAGAGCAGCGAGTCCAGTTGGTCCCTGAAGGCACAGGCGCTCGCTAACCCTCTTAGGGCAGCGACGAACTGCCAAAGAGTCTCTCCTTCCCGGCGGCTCCGGTTGTTGAAGTGGAAACGCTCCATTAGTGTGGACGGTGCCGGGCTGAAATGCAAGCGCAGTATGGGGAGCAGCTCACTCAGCGTTTGAACATGCGGTGTGGCTGGCTTGAGAGGGTCGAGCAGGAGACTGAAGACGCAGGTCCCGCTGTTGGCCACAAAAATGTCCCGCTGTTTGGCCTCGGGTGTGTCGTTTGCCCGGAAGGACACGTGGACTTCCTCCTCGTAGACTGGCCAGGCGGACCCATCTCCCTCGAACGGCTCGAGGCTTCCGTACAGAGGCATGGCGGCAGCAACGGGGGCGGTGTTTCGCCCTTCGCAGTGGTGTGCGTCCATACGTGGGGATTCTTCACCAGTGTCACGATCCGCCCGGGTTCGTGAACGAGGGAGGGCTCGAGGCACCCTCTGGTAGACTGTGTAAAAGCAGGGTGCAAAGATCCGGACAGAAGAACACAAACGACAGGACCTCTTCTGTAATTCTTCTGTCCTAATCTTTGCGCCCTGCTATTTACACATTCATGCACGAACCAACTAGCCCAAGCAAGAGTTTCACTCCGTTAGACAGACACCGCCACTGGTGGTGGTGCATGATGAACGATGACTGACCGCCGATCAGCTGTGTTCGTCAGTGTTTATTTTAGAGTGTTTTGCCTGTGAGTGTACACTCTTTGGCAAAGTTAAAAAGGGCGTATCTCTGCCACACAACGATAATCGTCATCTGTCTTGCGTTTCCTTTCTTGAAAACGCCGCACCCGCTACTTTCCTGTCGGCAATGCTATGTCATGCTGACCTACACTTCAGTGGACACGGGAACAGCACTTGTAGCACCACGCCTAATCGTCTTGTTTTCACTATGCAGGTGCGTATAATTGCCGCTCTTCATGCTAAAAAATCTGATAACCGCTACCTGGTACTGTTCCCATGTCCACAGGTGTTATTTCACACAGTGTATGACTGTTTTTCTGTTATCCTACTGTTATTACGTTCGGGGGATGTCGAGACTAACCCTGGACCTAGCACACGTTCCGAATCTCTGCTTGATATTGAATCGCTTCCTTGTGATCCTTCAGAACAAATGAACGTTTCATTCAAACTGCTTAAGGATCTTCACACTCGATCGCTTCAAAATTCCAAAACACAATCCGAACTAGCTGCTGACGTCAAGTCAATCGAAAATGGCCAGAAAAACATTGAAACAAAAATTACTGGTCTCCAAAATCGCTTAGATTTACTTGAATAATAATTTAAAGACGTCGACCACGTAACCAAAGAAATCTCAGAAGTAAATGACAACGTTAACAGTACGACCTAATAATAATAATAATATTTGGGGTTTTCCGTGCCAAAACCACTTTCTGATTATGAGACACGCCGTAGTGGAGGACTCCGGAAATTTTGACCACCTGGGGTTCTTTAACGTGCACCTAAATCTAAGCACACGGGTGTTTTCGCCCCCATCGAAATGCGGCCGCCGTGGCCGGGATTCGATCCCGCGACCTTGTGCTCAGCAGCCCAACACCATAGCCACTGAGCAACCACGGCGGGTAACAGTACGACCTGTCGCTTGGAAGCGCTTGACTTACGCCTCGTTGACTTTGAAGACAGATCGCGCCGTGATAACCTAATATTTCGCGGTATCCCTGAGACAAAAGAATCATGGCAAGAAACCGAGACCAAGTTAATATCAACGATTAAATAATTCTGCGATACATTTCGAGATGACAACCTCCATCGCGCACATCGCCTCGCCCCTTTCGATCCTAACCAGTGTCGCCTCATAGTTGCAAAGTTTTCACATTCGAAAACCCGGGAGAAAGTGTTCGCGCTGCGCGATCAATTCAAACAAAATAACCTTACAATTAGCGAAGACTTCTCGGTTCCCACCCGCGTTGCTCGCAAAAAGTTGATCGAGTTCGGTACCAGTCACCCCGATTCCCCCAACTTTAAACTTCGCTACAATAAATTGTCTCTGAACAATAAATGTTATATTTACGACGCGTCTACCGATAGCGTCCGTGAAAGAGCGCAGAGGGCATCTGGCACATTACAGAATCATTCGGTTCCACTACGTGCGCTACAATAGGGAAGCGTAAGGGGTTGTGGCCTAACATCACAAAAAGCTTTACCTTACTTGCCTATTCTTTTTACAAATATAAGAAGTCTTGTGAATAAATTTCATTCTTTATCTTCGGCAATTGACACGTGCGATGCAAAAAATTATTGCCTTGACAGAAACTTGGCTTCCTGCACATGTACGCGATTATGATACTTTCTGTGGCGCCGGCAATTTCGCTGTCTACCGCTGTGACCGATCTGCACCTCGAGGAGGAGGCGTCCTTCTCGCAATTTCTAAAGATATCCCATCATTTCATATAGCTATTAACACTGAACTTGAAACCACGTGGGCTTGCCTAACTCTCGGTCACACAAAGATAATCCTCGGCGTGTGCTACCGCTCACCCTCGTCATCTGCCACTATCACTGAACAGCTACACGATGCTAGTAATCTGATTTTTCCCATTTTCCCACAACACCATTATTCTAACTTGGAGATTTTAATTTTCCCAATTTTATATGGAATAGGCATCCACCCACCATAAAGCCTTCTTCCGTTCAGGCTAAAGATTTCTGTGAACTGTGTTCCCTGTTTTCATTTTCCCAACTTGTGACTCAGCCTACCAGATCATCAATCAGAACCGCTAACACGCTTGATTTAATCCTAACTAATCGACCAGAACTTGCTTCCTCTATAACATACCTACCTGGTATTAGCGACCATACCTTACTGACATTCGGTTTAAAAGTCTGCTATCCCAAAAGGACAAAAGTTAAGAAAGTAATATGTGATTACAAGAAAGCCAACTTTGAAGCCATTAACAATGAACTATCGTCACTTATTGAAAATTTTTTGTTGATTTTGAGAACCGTACGGTCCGGTCAAATTGGGATATGTTTGTGGACCAAGTACGCCTATTAACTGAAAAGTTCATTCCTAATCGCATCATCACTTCTAATCCTCAATCTCCTTGGTACAACTCTTATATAAAGCGCCTATCTAACAGAAAAAAACGTCTCTATCGCTTAGCGAAATCATCTGCAAGTAAAACAACTTGAAAAACCTATAACGTTGCCAATCATCTGTAATTAACTGCACTAAAAAATGCTAAAGACAATTACTTATCCCCTACATTACCTGACATGCTTACGACAGATATCCGAAAGTTTTGGCGCATCATTAACCCGTCTTCTGATAGCTCGATCACCTTGAAAGATGAGTCAGGTGAAGTTATTCCAAGTGAGGCTTGCGCAAACATTCTCAGTGAATCATTTGCAAATAATTTTTCCACTTCATCGAACATTGATCTACCACACACAGAACACTACAACTATCTCATTATGCAACCCATAGCTCTTGACTTTGCAGGTATTGCTAGGCTGATTGATGATTTGCCTTTAAACTCAGCTCCCGGTTATGATATCATTAATAGTAAATTTTTGAAAAACACTAACACATACAGTTGTGTAATATTTGCTAATATTTTCCAGCAATCAATAAACACTTGTACTCTGCCTGCTCAATGGAAAATAGGGAAGGTGGTTCCGTTGCATAAGTCTGGTAACAAAAGCTCACCCCTGAATTACCGCCCGATTTCGCTTACCAGCACCTGTTGCAAACTCCTTGAACATGTTATATTTACTAATCTCGTTAACTTTCTTGATTCGAACTCATTTTTCACCTCTGCTCAACACGGTTTTCGCAAAACATTCTCATGCGAAACCCAACTCTTTCACTAATAGATTACACTGTATTTCAGATCGCGCCTCCTGTGCCGACTGTGTATTTTTAGACTTTAGCAAAGCATTCGTCAAGGTTTGCCACAAACTGCTGCTATTCAAGCTGAGTCTTTTAAACCTTGACAGTAACCTGCTGAAATGGATTGAATGTTTTCTTACTAACCGTCATTAATTTGTCAATTTGTTACTGCGAATAATTATGATTCATCATTCACTGAGGTTCGTTCTGGTGTGCCTCATGGATCAGTACTAGGGCCCCTACTTTTCCCGATTCATATTGTTACGTGTGGAAAAACACAGATGAAAGAGGCTATATACAGGCTATTTACACTGGAGCCAGACCACCAGGCCGACCCTCGCTCGCGCCAAGGGCACAGACCCATTTCGTCGTCGTTCTCGCGGCGACTCGTCCCTTGAGCATCGCTCGATGATATCGTAATACTACCCCCCCCCCCCCCCACCTCCGGCGGCAAAAGCGCCGTCACGGTGCTGTTAAATATCCAAGGCGCGTGGAGAGTTGTAGGGTTTGAGTCGGGCGACGTGGAAAATGTCACTGGTTGTCACAGCGGAGGACGTAGTGGGCGTGGCTAGAGCGATTTCGTAGGTGACATCGGTTACTTGGCGAAGCACGCGATATGGGCCTGTGTAGCAGGAAAGCAGTTTTTCACAAAGGCCAACTTTACGCGATGGTGACCAAGGCAACACGAGGGTGCCGGGCACAAAATGGACATCACGGTGACGGAGGTCGTAGCGTTGCTTTTGTTTGCCTTGAGAGACTTGTAGACGAGTGCGCGCAAGTTGGCGAGCATGGTCAGCATGGGCGATAGCATCACGGGCATAAGCGCTCATTTAAGCTGTGAAGCTGTGGTGGACGGAAGCACTGTGTCCAGTGGTAGCGTCGGTTCACGGCCATACAAGAGGTAAGAAATGGCCAGGCTTAGCTTGGTTAAGCCAAGAATGCGTTGCATATTGCGCGGTCAGGTGGTGGCCGCGGCCGCGCGCGACCGCGCGAGTTGGGGCCCAGCTTTTCCTCCGTGACGTCACGCGCCGGCGCAGCGCCCCTAGCGGGAGGAGCGGGAGTCAGGTGGTGGCTGCGGCCGCGCGAGTTGGGGCCCAGCTTTTCCTCCGGCTGTCGTGACGTCACGTCACGTGGTTGCGCTAAAGGTCAATGGTGGCTGCCCAGCCGCGCCCAAGGGCTGAACTGAGTGATTGCAATATGCAACGCATAAAAGCCAAAAATGCGTTGCATATTGCGCGGTCAGGTGGTGGCTGCGGCCGCGCGCGACCGCGCCAGTTGGGGCCCAGCTTTTCCTCCGTGACGTCACGCGCCGGCGCAGCGCCCCTAGCGGGAGGAGCAGGAGTCAGGTGGTGGCTGCGGCCGCGCGAGTTGGGGCGCAGCTTTTCCTCCGTGACGTCACGCGCCGGCGCAGCACCCCTAGCGGGAGGAGCGGGAGTCAGGTGGTGGCTGCGGCCGCGCGAGTTGGGGCCCAGCTTTTCCTCCGGCTGTCGTGACATCACGTCACGTGGTTGCGCTAAAGGTCAATGGTGGCTGCCCGGCCGCGCCCAAGGACTGAACTGAGTGATTGCAATATGCAACGCATAAAAGGCGAAAAGCCAGCAGTTTCGAGACGGGAAGAGTTATACGTAAATGTAATGTAAGGTAGAGCCTGGTCCCAGTCACGGTGGTCGTCTGAAACGTGTTTGGATAGCATGTCTGTGAGGGTGCGGTTCAAACGCTCAGTGAGGCTGTTCGTTTGAGGGTGGTAGGAGGTGGTAAATTTATGCTGTATTGAGCAGGCACGCATGATGTCGTCAATGACTTTGGCTAAGAACGTACGGCCACGGTCTGTTAGCAGTTGACGCGGAGCACCATGAATCAAAATGATATCATGCAGGAGGAAGTCCGCAACATCAGTTGCGCAACTGGTCGGAAGAGCGCGGGTTACGACGTAGAGGGTCGCGTAGTCCGCCGCGACTACAACCCACTTGTTTCCTGATGTAGATTCCGGAAATGGGCCGAGAAGGTTTAAGCCGACACGACAGAAGGGCTCGGCAGGGATGTCGAGCGGCTGCATGCAGGTAACCAGCAGGGTGCTGGGAAGGCTTCTTGCGTCGTTGGCAAAGTTCACAAGCGGCGACGTAACGTCGTACGGAACGGGCAAGGCCCGGCCAGAAAGAACGGCGACGTACACGGTCATAGGTTCGAGATACGCCGAGGTGTCCTGCCGTTGGTGCGTCATGAAGCTCTTCTAGAACGGTTGAGCGGAGGTTTTTAAACTGGCGGCTCGTCCCTTGAACATCGCTCGATGATATCGTAATAATATTAATGACCTACCTTCTTCATTGACATCTCACATTCACTTGTTTGCTGTCTATTGCGTGATATATCGTGAAATAATTACTGACGACGACACTAATGCTCTTCAGTCTGACTTGGACTATGCGATTTATTGGCGTAACGCTTGGCTTATGGAACTTAATATTAATAAATGTAAAGTTATGCGCGTGCAGAGGAACACCAGTACCCTTCCTACTATCTAAATAAAATTCCTCTAGAACCCGTTAACTCATACAAATGCTTAGGAGTTCATATAACAGCAAAACTAACCTGGAACATTCACACTGAGTACATAATAAGTAAAGCTAATAGCATGCTCGGTTACTTACGCCACAAGTTTTCCAAAGCACCACCATCCTTAAAATTACTACTTTACCAGTCATTAGTGCGTCCTAAATTAGAATACGCTGCAGCTGTGTGGGACCCCATACCATGAAAACCTTATTTCTTCACTCGAGCTTGTCCAAAATAACTCAGTCCGATTCATATTTTCAAATTATAACCGTAAGGCTAGCGTAACATCAATTAAGGACAATCTATCTCTTCCATCACTTGCATCTCGTAGAACAATAGCACGTTTGACACAGTTTCACAAATTTTAACGCGATAGCGTTAAGGAGCTCGTGTCGCAGAAAAGCCGGTGTCGTCGGCGTCCGCGGCGTTGGCCGTGAGCGATAAATCACGGCAGGCACTTCATAAATAAAAAGCAACTTCCAAGATGGGCTGGGTGGGAATCGAACCAGGGTCTCCGGAGTGTGAGACGGAGACGTTACCACTGAGCCACGAGTTCGATGCTTCAAAGCGGTACAAAAGCGCCTCTAGTGAACGCGGTGTTACCTTAGAAGGCTCAGGCGTGCGTCGCTTGCTGAGGCGCGCATTTCGTTGTCGCGCCGAACGCTGCGTTGCTTGACGCTCACCGCGTCCGATGCGGGGCGCGTTGTCGCTGCGCCGTAGCCCAATACCCCTTGGCGGGTCGACGGGAACGCTGTCGCGTTCCACTCTTGAAGGCGAAGCTTAAGCGTCCTCCAATTTTTTATTACCCTTCCTCCCTTCACAGTAACTTCATTACTCAGCCTCATTACCTATCGAGCCACATCGATCATCGCCATAAGGTCGGACTTCAAGCAGGCAACACTTAAAACACTTTCAGTCAATCTTTTTTTCCCAGACCATCACGGCAGTGGAACCACCTTCCCTGTGAAATTGTATCTATTGTCGACAACAAACTGTTTCCCAAGGCATTAGCTAACATTGTATAATGCTACTTTGTTTTACATTGTCTGTCGTACTTACAAATATTGGGCAAGATATTACATAGTATTGTATAATTAGGAATGACTAACACGCTGCATTATTTTCTGTACTTTATTGTTATACTTCCCGTTTTCCCACTCCCCTCTGTAATGCCTTCGGGCCTTGAGGGTACCATAAATGAATAAATAAATAAATAAATAACGCGCATGCCGTTTGTTACTGGGAAGTCCTCGGCTCGCCGCGTTAAAAAAAGGAAACGTGCACAAGACAGATGACGATTATCGTTGTGTGGCAAAAGGGTGTAATTTTGCTTAAGAGTGTATGGTACACTCTAAGAACAGTTTACACCCTTTGGAGTGCCCCTTCTGCCACACAACGGTAATCGTCATCTGCCTTGATGCGTTTCCTTTATTTAACGCTGCAAGCCCAGCACTTTCCAGTAACGAATGGCACGCACGTTATCAGCATGATAGCATTGCCGACAGGAAATGCTATCATGCTGATAACGTGCATGCCGTTCGTTACTGGAAAGTACCGGGCTCGCAGCGTTAAAGAAAGGAAACGCATCAAGGCAGATGACGATTATCGTTGTATGGCAGAAGGGGCACTTCAAAGGGTGTAAACTGTTCTTAGAGTGTAGTGTACGGTTCCCTTTGCAGAACAAATATTTTTTCTTGTTCTTCAAGCAGCATCTATCTCTCGCGTGTATTTCTGCGCGTATAGTTTTCCATCAGTAGGTCTTGCGAAACGGAGACGGAAAAACATGAAAACTTCCTGCTTGCCGCTTCAAACAAATAAGACATATATTGTACCCCATCCGGCACCCTGTACTCAGACTTATGGTAAGGATTCTTATAGAAAAAAAAAAAAGCTGCACTGCAACATACCATTCATGTTTCTGTCTTCCTCGCGTAACAGAATGCGGAGTAATTGGTACGGGTTCTTTCATTGCGGTCGGACCTCGGGCGCCGAAAAGTTTTAGGAAGCCATTATACAGGGTGTCCCACATAACTTGAGCCAAAAATTTAAAAATAAAAGGCGCATCGGAAGCGAATTGAACCGAACGCATGCTATTTGCAATAGCCTATATTAACTCAGAATTTTTTTGTTTTCCCCATAACTCACTAATTATGTTTAATTACCTAAATTCTTAATTATTGGCTGAGCACCCCAAGTATGATACGCAGATTTGTAGAGCACCTTCAGTAACCATCGATCGAGTTGTATCCTTAACGATACGTCTCACGTAGTCCCTTTTTCCCAGTTGCAAAGAAAGCTCGCGATATATGAAAAAAGCCACGTGACAGCTAGGGCGCTTGCGCAGTGGTATCGTGCTACTCTCAAGCGTGCGTTTCGTGAACAAGGTCGGCCCACGTCGGATGACAGCGAAAATACATGCTGCTGGCCGAGCGCTGCCGATATCTCATCGGCAGAACGCCCTGCCGCTTCCTCGTCGCCAGTCACAATGCAGCCGACCTTGCCGCGTGAGACGATCTGCCTCATGCGGCATGTTACAAACGAGCGAGGTGCGGCTTGACTGCCTCGCTCATCAGGACATCGCGAGAACCAGCGCATGGTTGGATCCACAGCAGCCGCCGACGACAGGCCTCCCACGCCCTACTCTGGCCATCGTCGCCGCACTACGCTTATCACGTTGTCGCCATACACTTCTCCGCTTTCTGCCTCATGGTTCTGCTACACCCTCCTCTCCGCTTTTCCTCCTCGCGTCTTTCATCTCCTGCGTTCGCTTTTATCCTTCGCTCAGTTACGCCGCGAGTCAACGCCGACGCACGAACGGCCGCCTAAGAGCTGCGCTCTAAAAACTCCTAGCTCTCATTTTGCATTATAGGCTGACGATGATTTCGCTGTTTTTAATTCTATTAGGTGCTTGTTTTTGTACAATGTATGCTCATTGTAAACTGACATCTGCCAGGATATGCTGTACTTTCCAACATTCACATTGTGCGAAATGATTCCCCTAACATTTGTGAACATTCCACTGCTTTCGAAGACAAGGACACAGTAATGCACACAGATAAACAAATGGGAGCGCTCTAGCAACTGATATGTATTGAAAATTTTGTTCTTCACATATATATACATCATCAAACAGCCACGTGTCCCTTCTTGTAGCAATAATTCAATAAGAAAACTTCCTTATCTGACATCACAATCCACGATTTACTGACACATTTCGCTGATTATGGCTTTCACTTCTATAACTTCCTGCATACATTTACCTTGTGGTTTGAAAGTAGAGGTGAGCAACCACATTTAGGTGTAGTCAGGTGCGCCTCTCTGTACCATGAAATATTTCGTTTGTGCTCTCTGAGGCGATCATTTCACACTGGCCCATCTGGTCAATGTATTTTCCACATGTCAGTGGTACACACTGTAGACCCCTCTTTCTGCGCAGGCACAAAAGGCTTTTGGTGTTTTTTCTGGCACCCTCTCAGCTTTTTACTGAAAGGCTCAGTGAGCTTACACGTGTAGCTTAGCTATTCAGGTAATGAAAATGCGACCGTCAGGCCAACCTGACTCGCTACTTTCTTCAGCTATGCAAGACCTTATTATGTGTATATGGAATGACTGTCAGCTTCTACTTTTTCCTGGATGTGTATCGTAGGGACGCCATCGGAGTTTTGCTCTTTCTCAAGCATGCTGCTTGCAAGTTGCAAGCACTCCCGTTTGTTCATCTGTGTGCCTTGTCTTTGAAAGCACAACTCATGCCAGTTTTCAATTCCAACTCGCCCAGGAAACAGCACTCCTGAACTTTCTCGAACTACTGTACCATTAATACTGTTGTACTCTATGCTATGCAATCAACAAATGAATAAACTTGAACTTGTTATAGGTGGGTCAGACTTACATTGTACAATAACCGTACCTTTGAACGAAAAAGTCTGAGAAAAATGTGTTACGTTTCAGCCACGCATCAACTAAAGAATTACCAGACTGTGAATGCTCATTCCCAGTGGATCACCTTTGCAGCCTGCGTAAGTATATGAAGCAAGTTTAGTTTCTGAAAGCATGCATTTTAACTTCCAGGAAGAAACATGTTGCAAAATAAACCTTTGTGCTTGAATCCCCGACTTACTGACTGCAATTACGTGAAAACACCAAGGTGACCTGGTGTAAGAAACAGTGGAGAGAGCACATTTCCAAGTTGTTGGAAAGGAAACAAAGCATTGTGGCTTATGCAGGAATGACACCGCAGTTTATTATGTCCTGGCATTGCTCAAGAGTTGCGCAGCTTTGCCTGGCCAAAAATAAAAAGACAGGTGCGATCGACAACAAATGCGCAGACAAGGTCGAAGGCCAGCACTTGCAGAATGATCCGCTGCATCTGGAAAAGAGCAACAAAAGAGTGGGCAGCCATTCAATAAAAAGACACTTGGCGCTTGGCCGAGTTTATTGCCACAGCAGATTGCATGCAAGCCATGGAAGAGTCATTCCCGCATTCTTCTTTACAGTACTAACAGAGAACTGCCTATGTTAAGGAATAACACCCACACAGAGTAAGTTGTGCAATTTAACATTGCAAATAAACACTTAGGTTATGACAGATGCTGTCACCCAAGGCTCTTTAATGTGCATGAAATGCTCAGCACACATAGTGAACATTGCAAAATGACAAAACGACGACACACATCCGTGCACTGCAGGTCGAGGACTTCCTTTCGCACTGATTTTCATTCGCTATGAATTCGAATCAACAAGCCTTAACTCAGTACACAACTTTTTCAGCATTCTGCCTCAATTGGCCACTGCGGCTGAAAATCAAACCAGTGACCTGAGCCTTGTTACATTCTTGTTACATTAGTATTAAATATAAGCAAACAAAACTTCTCCATGACTGCAATCATACGGCATAGCCAATGCAACCGTATTAGAAGGCCACTGTGAACATCAACCATTCATAATGACCTGGCACTCTGAGTCCCGTGTTGATCAAATTACACCAAATTACTGTGTGCTTGCTATCATGCATTGCATTATCCTCCTGGGCATGATGACATAAGCACAGTAACTACTTTTCATTTTCAAAATTTTTGAATGGAGAACAAAACCCCACATTATGCCTTACCCAAGCTTGTTTTATGACAAAGCACACACCTTTCTCTGCATAAAAAGTCTTCACTCATAGATGTTAAAAGATGGCTAATAAAAGTAATTGTTTCACATTCCAAATTTGAGCATGAACAAAGAAAAAAGCATTTTTCTACACCAAAGCTTGTATTATTCTACAGTGACAACATTGTGGCTGCAAGTTCATCAAGTTCGTTTCACAGGTATACGAACGAAAAATGATATATTTGGCATTGTTAAAAAAAATTGACACTTTCAACAACTTCTTTTTGTGTATTACAACAATTTTATTTTGCGATTTTATGTATGCTTTCCTGGCATCTGCCTTATTTTGGCTATCCAGATTCAGAACATTACTACTCGCAGCCAGCAGGTAAAGTAGAATAACAAAACAGCATTATTTAAAAATGAAGTCGTATACTATAAAGAAAATTATTAAATATGCATCTGGCTCCCTAGCTGAAGGCTAGTTGCGATCTAAACCAGTTAGTATAAAACATACATTATAAGCTTGCGAGGATTAACTGACGGGTTATTTGGTTCAGTATCACAGAAAGAACAGCACTTCAAAACTGGACACAGACAGTGTGTGGTTCCTCCTTTGTCCCGTCTTGAAGCGCTGTTCTTTCTGTGGTACATTAGAAGTTCTACTGTCCACATACAGTAAATGTAATCCACATACAGTAGAACTTTGTTGATATCTTCTCGTTTAGTATGATTTCTAAGCATCAATGTTTACAATTGAGAACAATAAATACTGTGACACAATATATGGACACTCCAGGCACATTTCCGCTGTCGGCATTGGCATCATGTTCCATATAACGTCCAAGAGCAATAACATGGCAGCCGTGCACTGTATGCTATAGGTGCGAGTGAAAACATGCAAGGGTGCGCAAGATCGAGCCACCACATACCTAATCCCTATGGTGGCCCCAATAGAGCAACCCCTTTAGTCGCAGCGTCTGTCTCGGCACAGCTTAGGAGAAGTGAATGTGTTGAACACGCATCATCACCCGTCGAAAACACCAATTTTCAGCCAGCCCAGCCTAGGAAGCTTTTCAAGCAATAACACTAGCTCACGATGTCTGATTATGGCATTTACCCGATTCTAATGTGCACTTTTTTTTTCTTCAGGGAAATTGGACCGTAAATTGCCTGCACGGTGCAATCGGACACGAAACAAAAAACTACTTTTGCGACGTTTGTGTGCTTTATCGCATACCATGCATGCATTGCGGCAAAGATGACTTTAAAACTATCGTGCGGCGAAGCTGACCTTAGGAAACCGGCCGCCATTGTGCAACACATATTAGACCCTTGCCTATTTTTCTTGCTAAAAAAATCGGATGTGCATTAGATTTCTACTTTGTTTAGGAGCTTTAATGGCATTTCTACATCAGTTTTATACTTTGGACACACAAAAAGTGGGCGCGCAGTTAATTTGGGGGTGTGTTGGAGTAAGCTGAATACTGTGAAATGATTCAGTGGTATGTACAGACGTTTTTTTTTTTCTTTCTGGATTCTGTATCACTAAACCCGCCGGGTAAATTGATCATTTCTGTTGGTCACGTCTGGGTAGAATTAACGGAAGTTAACTGTGGAAGGTTTATGCCCAACCTTTCCACAGTTCTACATTCTTTAACAGGCTGGTGATAACTGACTCCCCTTGATGCTGGACACATGAAGAACAGTTGGCATTTGAAAGATGCAAGAACTGCTAGCTTTTGACACTGTCTTGGCACATTTTGGTTCATCAAACCCATTGGTCCTAATTTGTGATGCATAGCCATGGTTCACTCCTGGTGCAGGCTCCCTGTGGAGAAAAATGTCCTGTTGCCTTTAGCTGCTGCTGAAAGAAATTGCAGCCAGCTGGACAAGAAGGTCCTAGGTGATATCACCAGGCCTCGGCCGTATTTGCAGGGGCGACATTTTGAAGCCGTCACAGACCACAAACTGTTGGCGGGCTTACTGGGAGCAAATGCACCCATTCCTGAATGTTGCTCTCCAAGAGCGCTACGGTAGGCTCTGAACCTCTCAGGGCATCGTTACACTCTCATAGGCCGGGGCCTAGCACTGCACGTGCTGATGGATTGAGCCCTCTGCAACTGCAGAATGAAGAATTCGCTGTCCAGCTGATAGGTTCATGCCTGAAGGGGTTTGCCCCCATGTTCTGTTGTGTCCAATGCTGCTGTAGAGGCAAGAAATCCAGCACTGTCAAGAGTCAGAGAAGTGTTGTGGAGTGGTCACAGGCTAGACTTGGGTGAGAAAGGAAAGTGCATACCATGGGGTGATTGTCCCCGCACAATTTCAAAGTGAAAGCTGCTTCATCCAGGAGTGTCAAAGATGACAGCAGTGGCAAGAAGTGTGGTGGCCTTCACTTGGTAGTGACATTGCATGCCACATCTGCCAGGTGCAGCAGCGTGCAGCACAACCAGTGCCTGTCACGCCATGGTCAAGACTCCATGTAGACTACACCGGACCTTACCTGAATGTACATCTTATCATTGCAATAGATACTTTCTCAAAGTGGATTCGAGTTTCGACACCTTTCACAAAAGGTACTATAGCTTGACTGAGAAGCTATGTTTGCTAGCAAGGAGCTTCCACACATTGTGGTGTAAAATAATGGAGCCTCATTCATAGGTGAGCAGGATGAAGCATTCACGAAGAGGAATAAATGGTGTATTGGTGCCACCTTATCACCTGGCATCCAATGGAGCTGCAGAATGGGTGAGCCAGACCACGAAAAGAAAAAAAAAAGCAGACTGGCTGTGGGGATTTGCAAATGCAAATTGCTCGCACACTACTGCTATGACACAAGTCACAGGATGCTGCCCATCTGAGCTGGAGACCTTCTGCAACATGGTCAAAAGTTCTACAAAAGCTTGTATTTGGATTCAATCCAATCTACCAGACCTGCCGTGTGAAGCTGGTCTCGTAATGGGCGCATGACCGCTCGAACTGCACATCTTTCATTGCGTTCTGTTCTCCTAGCAGACAATGTGCTCGGCTTCAAAATAACTGACAGGAGCGTGTGGTCCTTTTGACGT
This sequence comes from Dermacentor variabilis, assembly GCF_050947875.1. Taxonomy (NCBI): domain Eukaryota; kingdom Metazoa; phylum Arthropoda; class Arachnida; order Ixodida; family Ixodidae; genus Dermacentor; species Dermacentor variabilis. The sequence continues at coordinate 41,672,136 of NW_027460291.1, forward strand.
AACCAAAAATGTGGCCGCGCCCCGGGACTGGCAACATTGCCGTAGCCTAGGCCAATCGTGCACGGTGAAACTGAATGCGTGCTCCGAACAACGATCTCCCATTGCGCCCCAGAAGGCACAATTTTGATCCTTAATCCGATATGCGGAGAATAAAATATTTTTATACGTATATGTTTTTTCATGGCCCTAATGCACAAGTTGATACTCATCTCTACTCATCGTTACAACTGTTATATCATTCAATGTCGTTTCATTATGAGTGGACTGCACTACCACTACAGTTGCATGTAGCTGCATCTGCAGCATAGCATAGATACAGCGGCCACCGTGGGCTGCCACGACGAGTGCGCTCGCTGAACTCTTGCGGCTCACTGAACAGCATGCTCTGATTGATATCTATGGGTGATGTGATCCAAGGCCCGAGCGTCAGCATCTGACAAACAGGTTGTTTGCTTCCTGAGTTGCACACCCTCGAGGTGTGGCGCTATCATGGTCGAAGCGCATTATGTTAGGAATTCTTTCAATGCAAGTCTGGAGTACGGCATCCATCGCTTAGCTGACGTGCATGCTGCCGACGTACTCATATGAACAAACATGAAGATGCATTGCACAACACGACGTTGAGCGGCCAGGAAGGGTGGCGGCTATGGGACCGGTTGTGAATTTTTTTTGCTTCATTGTTCAGATTTCGCCTCTCTTCTGTGACTGCTTAATTCCATGCGCTGCTTCTACGGTGCCAACGAATGGCACTACATCAATGATCCACTTTATCACCGTTCCCACTGTTGAGCCCTCTGCTCCAGCTGCAACTGTTTGGAAGCTGCTGTTTCACCTCTTGGACCAGCCAGTACCAACGTCGACGTCAGCACTTGCTGCTGGTTTAAACACCTGGCCGTCGTCTGTCCCCTTCAGTGGCCAAGAAGGAGCAGCAGCTATGAGAACGGTTGTGAATTTTTTCTCCTTAATTGTGCAGGTTGGTAACCGCCCATCTTTGTACTCACAGTGTTCCAGTAATATACGCCTGCTGCTCTTCCCTGGCCCAAGTGTTATCCATGAAAATGCTTCTGAGTGTATTCATGTCCTTAGCTTGTTGTTGTCCAGGGACGTCGAACTAAACCCAGGTCTGGACAAGAAGGTGCTAGCAGCTATCTCCAGCCTTTCTGCTAAAGTTGACTCTCGTCACGCGGAGCTTCTTGCAATACTGAACAAAGTTCAAACCAATCACACTTTATTAGAACAGAAAGTAATCAATCTTTCTACTAGGCTAGCCACAGTTGAGTTGACAGTAGAGTCATTGAATTCAGGCCGGCATGTCCCTGACCTTCCGCAAATAGTTAATACGGCTGTAAGAAGTGACATGGCTGCACTTAATTCCCGACTTGAGTTGGACTACAGATCTCGTCGAGATAATTTGATCTTCTACGGGATTGCCGACAGTGCTTCTGAAAAATGGGCACAGAGTGAAAAATAATAAGAGACTTTATATCTCATAAGCTTGACGCTAACCTATCAGATGAAGCAATAAAACGTGCCCACAGGCTCGGCTCCTATGTTTCAAATAAGTGCCAACCTATTATTGTTAAGTTTTTACATCGTCGAAGCTAAAAGATAACATTTTCAGTCTTCAAAGGTTTCTGCTAGCGAAGACTTTTCGAGGGCAACTCAAAACTCCTGGAGAAGGCTGCTTGAATCTGGTAAAAACTTTGGACAGCCATTCTCGCTACACGGGAAGAAATTATATATTAACAAAATTGCATATGTGTATTGCCATGTCACTGACCATGTGTGCGAACTTGACACTCGCGAGCTGCGCAACACCGCTAACATTGATAATGCTTCCTGCGTGCCTGCCTCAAATGCCGGCAGCTCGTGCGCACTATCGATGTAGCTAGCACGAACGCACCCATCCAGTCAGCTGTCCCTTTTATATTCCAATGTACGTAGTCTATGTAACAAATGCGATGGCTTATCATCGATAATCGACACATGTTTCACGGATGTTGTACTACTGAGTGAAACGTGGCTTTCCTCGGCAATCACCGACCACGAAATACTGCATTGCGAATCGGAGTACACATTTTATCGTTCTGACCGTACTCGTCATCAAGGCGACGGTGTATAATAGCTGTCCTGGATACCATTGTTTCTAATGTTATTATGGTTGACAGTAATTTAGAATTTATTAGCACACTGATATCTATAGGGCATGAACGGTTTATCATAAGCGTATGTTACAGACCACCAATGTCTTCTAACACGTTTTGTCACAAACTACATGATGTCCTAAATAAGTTACCTATGCAATTTCCCAACTGCCGTTTATTTTTTTTCGGGCACTTTAATTTACATGCTAATAATGGAACTACTGACCTGCCAAGACTCACGGCAAACTCAATAGAATGATTGTTGTTTTTGAATACTTGCCTGGAGTTCAACTTTAGGCAACTGGTCCTTCAGCCTACCCGTTGCTCATCTCATTCTGCTAATGTACTAGATTTGCTGCTTACGACAACTCCAGAACTCGCTTCAACCCTAGTTTGTTTGCCTGGCCTAAGCGATCATTGCTTCATTAACTGCAGTATTCAGGCCTGTATGCCTCACAAGAAGCAAGCCAAATTTATTAAAGGTTATAAAAATGCGAATTTCTCTGCCATAAATAACAAACTTGCAGAATTCATCACTGACTTTATGCCGAGCTTTTACAGTCGCACGGTTCAAGAAAATTGGCCTCTCTTAAAAGAAAAAGTTGCCTACTTGATCAATCGCTACATTCCTAAAAAATGCATTGTTTCTTTTTCCAAAGCTCTTTGGTTTAACGCCTATCTGAAGCGCTTGTTAAACAAAAAGAAAAGGTTATTCCGCCAAGCGAAAGTGGCGATGACGCCTGAACGATGGCACGCGTACAACTGCGCTGATCACGAGTACAAAAATGCCGCTGCGCAGGCAAAAGACCTGTTCCACAATTGTACCTTGCCCTCTCTTATTAAAGATAACCCTCGGCAATTTTGGAATGTAGTTCATGGCAGCAAATCTAACACGATTCACTTGCTCGGCAGCAATGGTGATGCTGTTCCTAATGGTGACTGCTGCAATGTGCTAAAGGATATTTTTGTTTCTCGCTTTTCTAGTTTAACAGCCTTCTCTATGCCAACAATTGCCAACTCTGCTTTTGTCGCTATGGTTTTCATTTCTGTAAATTCAGCTGGGGTGTGCCGTCTGATAGAAAATTTAAAGTTGTCTAGCCCTGCAGGTATTGACAACATAAATTCAAAGTTCTTAAAAACAGAAAAGTTTACTTTTCCATCATACTTGCTGAATTCTATTCGCAGTCTTTACAGATTTCTATTTTCCCAGATGATTGGAAGGTGGGCAAAGAGGTTCCACTTCACAAATCAGGTAACATCCATTCTCCCCTAAACTACAGGCCAATATCGTTAACCAGTATACCCTGTAAACTTCTCGAACACATAATTTATTCAAACTTGGTATGTTTCGTTAAATCAAATATGTTTTTTTCTCCTTGTCAACATGGTTTAAGGAAGCACTTCTCTTGTGAAACGCAGTTACTCTCTTTTTACTAACGAACTTTATGGAGCTTTTAACAAAAATTTGATAACTGATGCATCTTTTTAGATTACGCTAAAGCCTTCGACACTGTATCACAAACTCCTCCTCCTAAAAATGAGCAAGCGCTTAATATAGACCCTAATATCCTAGACTGAATTCAATGCTTTCTGACTAACCGCTCACAGTACGTTCAGGCTAATGATTATGACTCTCCTATTGTTCTTGTTACTTCAGGCATAGCACAGAGATTGGTTTTAGGCCCATTACTATTTCTTATTTATATTAATGACCTACCTGTCGGTATTAACTCTAGCACTAAACTCTTTGCTGATGATTGCGTGCTTTATCGTGTAATTAATAACCAACAGAACGTTCCTATTTTGCAATCTGACATGACGCTATCTCTAACTGGTGCGACAAGTGGCTTATGAAGCTAAATACTTCAAAATGTAAGGCCATGAAAGTAATTCATCACAATAAAGTTAATTACAACACTGCTTATACCTTTAATAACTCTGCTTTAACCCCCATTACTAGTTACCGCTATCTTGGCGTGCATATAACTCACAACCTCTCTTGGAACATACACGTTGAACATGTGATTAACAACGCTAATCCCATGCTTGGATTTCTAAGGCATAAATTTTTCTCTGTTCCCTCCAATTTAAAGATTAAATTGTACACAACTATGGTTAAATCAAAATTATAATATGCTTGCTCTATTTGGCACCCATCTAGCTCCGCATTAACCACCGCCCTATTGCAAAAACCAGCGTCTTCCAGTGCCTTTCAGTGTAAAACCAGCACATTTTTTTTTTTTTTTTTACACTGAATCGCACCGGGGACGCTGGCACTCGCTGGGAACCATTGGGACACCAGTGAGAATGCTGCATAAGAGCTGGATCACACTGGACGAGACGCTGGTTCCACGGCCATGATGCTGGGGTGCACGAGTTTGTGCTGTACTGGTGCTGGTCCTTGCTGCAGTTCACTGGTTCGCACTGGAAACTGCACTGGTTGTGTTTGTGCCATGCTGGCTCCAGTACACAAGGACGAGCGCTGCTGAATAATAAATGCTTTATACAATTTCATCACTTGATACTAGTCTACTGCCCTAAATAATGCTAAATAATGCATAGATAGTCTCACTGCAAATAGCTAGCGCAAGCGGCGCTGCCTCAAGTCTCGTAGTGAGGTTTAAATTTGCGAGTTCGCGGGTTTCTTAGGCTTGCACGGTGTCACAAGCCCAAGGAAACGACCAATTCATAAATAAATAATCTCATGCTCTCCTGCCTGAGATAAGGAAATGAGCTGTAACGACACGTACGTTCAATATCGCTGTGTCAGCACGACTGCCTCCATCGTAGCCTTGCTACCTTGCAAAGATAAGCGAAAGGAACTTCTTCGCACGCAGATGCAATAACCACATTGTATGTAAGGCGAAATATGAGTGATAGTTAAATATTAGCTGTTTGATGAAAGATAAACAATTGCCTCGAACCAGTACAGCAGTCTCAGTTGAGTGTGGCGCGCATGAAGACGGAATGCCCCCACACTAACAGCAGCGACCCTAGTGGCAGCTTCTGTCCCTGTATAGAACTGCGGGTGGAGTTTCATGACCACAAAAGCACTGAAGGACTCTGATATTGCACATGTCTTGCGCATTTATTTACATGGAATCTGGCGCCCGGAAAACTTATCATACAAGTGCAGCTCAGTGATGTATTGAACGTTGGTGTCAAAAGATCTTGTCTTCCGGAAAATATTAACCGGTAAAAAATAAGTGTAGCTTAATTGTGTCAGTTTTTTGTGTTCTCAATTGCAAATGTTGGTGCTGGGAAAGCATACATAATGCGATCGCATGAACAAGATTCTACTGCAAATGTTCCTCACCCAATAAATTATGAGTTAATCTACAGAAATGGTGCACGCACGTAGCAATGGTGCTGACATTTTGTGATGCATTGTAACTGGTCACACGATACTGATCACATGAAACTATTTCGCTAGCTTTGGGAACCGCGAAAGAAAACAACTGTGCAAGAAAAACTCATAGGATGTTTATTTTTGCAGTTGCTTTTTGTTCCCAAGTCTTCCACTGACACTTGAGCAGCATATGGAAATGCTCAAAGCATTCTCCTGTGTGCAGTTCTCCATTATTGTTGCCAATTTTGTAGAGGAACACCAGAGCCACCAACTCCAACATCGACGCCTTCTTTGTCGCTGGCTTCTGTAGAATCCCTATCTTCATCATCTGATGGAAGCACAAAGTTCTGTTCCTCACTAAAATCCTTTTTGCTTTTGCAAAAAGCTTCGGAATTATCGCCATAGAAGGCACTCGACGAGAAGGCGGTCATATTTCGCTGCAAGCGGCACAGAAACAGAGCTACTCTACGTAGCACTCGAATAATTAATTGCATAAGCACCTCCATCTTTACTTACTTCTTATAAAATGGCGTATCATGCATAATGAGAAAACACGTGCGCAATTCAACCACGAAAAAGCTCATTCGGCAGTGGCTGACAGTAGAGCACTACGGCCGTGTTGCGTTGTCCGGAGGGGCCCGACAACTGACCACAACGGGTTAATGGCTCTTAGCACAAGGACTCATTATTAAGGAAATGTTTAGTGGCTTTAGAGAAAAAAAATTACTGCCTTCTGGTCACCAGAAAATGACACTCACATCTCCAGGAAACTGGACAATTTCAAACTGCTTGGCCACGTCCGGTGCCAGGCCAGCCACGAGCGCAACGACTGAAACACCCGATATGAGCAGGCTGTACAGAAGTGGCTTGTTCTCGCTCAGCCTCTCCATGAATGGGTAGCCCTGCAAGACGAACAGAACCAAAGTCAAAGTTTCAAAGTCAAAGTTTATTGGACAACAGTGTAAAAAATAGTTTGCGAGACTGTGAACAAAGAACCGATAAAGGTTCCGAAGCTTCATGTTCAGTATTGTGATTTGCGCCTTTCACCCTTGAGACAAGCTTTGTTCAAACTATGAAACCATGCCACCTTGAGCACTGCGCCAGCTCATTCAATTTCACATTTGGGAAATCCAACTCAAATTGTCAGCTGCTCGGACACAGGGCTTGTGAAAAGCTATCTGCAGATGATGCAGGATAGAAGAAACATCTGTTCAACACCAACAGAAGAGGTAAAAGAAATTTGGCTCCAGGTGAAAACAAGGAAAACGAAGTCTATGGCTGCCAAACCTGCTACTAGTAAGCAAGCAGGCACAAGTCTGAAAATGGTGCTGTGAAAATTGCTCTTGCGATGGTCCCAATGCAATTTCTTAATCCACTACTGGAGGCAAAAATGCTGCCCTATGGTGTTCTGCTGTCATGCCAAGGTGCATAAAACAGTCTACATTTGAGGGTGACTAAATCCAGTACTTTCATTTAATTTGATTCACTGCAAAAAATAAAGGCCAAACTTTTCTTCCTTGATACTAGAACCTCAGTGCTGGTGCACCAGCATACTGTCCCAGACTGTAATACATATTTTCCTATGCCTAGCTACTTTAGCACAACACAGGTTTTCAAAACTCATTAGGTCTTTAGTGGATAAATGAACTTGGTACCGCTCTTTCATTCTCATGCCTTTACTAAGATAGCTTAGCTTTAGCGTTCCTTTAAGAGCTTGCTTAGAGTCCACCAAGTTCACTCGGCCATTATGTCACTTTCAAGCAAATGGTACAGGAACACATATGGAGAAGAAACTGTGGGCAGATATGGGTGAGGGCCAGATGTAGTTAAGCCACAGTAAATGCATCACACATAATTGAATTGAACTCTGCAATAACTAAATCAGTAGCCACTTTCACGAGACTTTTGTCATTGCACGTAGACAGGGAATATGCTGAAAACCAAAGTTTGCTGTCCAAATTTTGTCAGCCTTTTTTGGTGAGCCTTGCTCGAGGCTATCCAATACTGCCTTACTGACAGCACAAATGCGACCCATGTGTTGGTTGTTGAGTTTCCTCCTTCCTTGTCTGCCCTCTCATCACTGGTTTCCCCTCCTCACACTATTCAATCACTGCCTGCCTTCATTACGGTCTCATGTGTTTTCTCTCTGCAATGCCTGCTCCTGTTCGTGCATACGGCCGACGGCGCTTTTGGCTCTGTACCATGTTCACTATTTTCGTACAGGGTCAAGAGTGCTGTCGACCGTATGCTTCGATGCGTTCATTGCCAAGCCTTGCGAAAGTGATCACCCGAGGATACTGCCCTAGCGCATATGGAGAGCGCAAAAGCATGTGCAAAGATTGCATTGATTAGCAACTGGAAGGTATGCTAATCGAATCAGATACACATGTCCATGCATGCAGTTCAGAGCTTTGTTTATGCACGAGCACACAAGACTCAAAACGCGCCTGTTGTTGGGTTTCCAGTAGGGGTGTGCGAATAATCGAATATTCGATTTCGAATCAAATAGAGAATGTTCAAATAATTCAATTCACGAATTGAATATCTAATATATGATTTCTCAAATAAGCGATTTTTTGAATATCGGTACCTTTGGTAAATGACCTAGCCATGTTGGATACCTTGACATCCGTAGCGTTACCATGGTGCACAATCTCTCTCAGTACAAGGCTCATCCAGGTCGACGATATTCATCAACATGATTACGCGATGCGCACAAATCGGTCTGATAAGCCACTGAAAGGTATGCTGATAGCATCAATTACTCGAGTTCAGTGTTCCCGCACGCAGATTCGCGCAGTTTGGTGCTCTCTACCCACACGCTAGCACACAGACGAACTTGGCACGGCTGCTCACGGTAGTTGCCGGCTGGTCGACCGCAGACCCAAACGCTACTTCAACAGCCATCAATCTAACCCATATGCATGGATTTCGCGACCAATCACTGATGAGCCACCCGTTGGAACATATTATCGACAACCTTTATGCTGCAGTTATCACATCATTATCACATCGGCTGGAAGCAAATTTTCATTATGGCTGCGCCATTGGCCACACTGTCTGGCCCATTAGGCCTAATCGGAGATTTGTCATTACATGTTGGTGGCTTAAGTTATGGTTACTGAATCAACGCAGATTTATTCACAGCGGTCGCACGACCCTCAGAAAGCCAACAAACTGCCTTGCCAATGAAAGCAAGTGCACGGGATGACCGCTGCACGTTCGCGGCCGCCATCTTTGCGAAATACCGTATGGTGGGCTCTCGTTCCAAACACCATTTGTAGGCGCAGCACAACGGTCTTTTTTCATAGTTTCGATTGATCCGTCACAAGACTAGCTTTGGATTTACATGGTAGGCTCGAAAATATCATATGACAGTACGCTGACCCCTGGCCGCAGGCACATTTATACAGATGGCAGATGGATGCAGACGAAAAAAGCGGGGGAAGGGAGTAGTGAGAATTTGTTGTGGGCCTCCCCATCTGAGAACTCTTTATTGTTGGCGCTGACTGCGGTCGATGCATGCAGCGCAGATGACAATGCAGAGTGGTGCTGAGTCACGTGATGTGCATTCCCCACTTTTGTCTGTCGTGCAGATTGGCCTTATAACAAGCTGACGATAACCAACAGAAACCACCTGCCATAAAGATGGAAAAAGCCTGTGTTTTCTGGAATACAATTGGAAAGGAATGCTTTCTAAGCAATAGAAGATTGCTATTAAGCATAGTATGGCCAACTATTAAACTGAAAACCCCATTGTTATTTAGGACTTCACTGTTTCTTCAGCTTCAGAAGGAAAAAAGCACTTCATTCTATTTGACAGGCATTCAACTGACAAAAAATATTTTCCAGACCTTCGTTTACAAACTGAGTTATCAGTGCGGGCATACTAATTTGGCCTTCCCTTTAATAAAAAGCAGACCATACTATGCATCTCGATTCATAGGTACCTAAATTGCTGAAAGCTAGCAAGATTCTTGCTAAGTAATGTGATTAGCCTCCTGAGCATGTGCAGCACTGTGTTTCTTGCACAAAATTTGGAAGCATAAGAGCTTGTGTTAAATTTCCTGTATTCGATACTGAATATTCGGCTTTCTTTTTTTTTTTTATTAGATTCAATATTTGATTCGACGTCTACTATTCGGTATTTGCACACCCCTAGCTTCTGGTTTCGTGCAAGTGGCCATATCATGCTGAGATTACTGGCTGCCAACTCGGACGATGCCACAGATGCTGCCATGCTTGTGCCTACGTTTGTGGATGTGCTGCATAGCAGCGACAACATTCAGAGATTCATCTGTATAGACGACAATGGTGGATTGTTCGAGGCTATCCAATACTGCCTTACTGACAGCACAAATGCGACCCATGTGTTGGTTGTTGAGTTTCCTCCTTCCTTGTCTGCCCTCTCATCATTGGTTTCCCCTCCTCACACTATTCACTCACTGCTGATGACAGTCGCTGAAAGCACAGCTTCATCATGCGCTGCCATCGTACACAGAAGCATTGGAGGCAAGCAATGGGCATGTGTGATCAAATATGGCTGCACCCACGTGAGTGCAGTGGAACAAGTCACATATACAGAGGCCATAGCAGAGCGATGCAAACTCAAATGGCCCTCACACCACTACTCTATACTGAGGTGGCACACCAGGTGCACACCAGTACATGAGGCAAAATTAAAACATTAACTGTAGAAATCAAAACTTATGTGAGATGTAAAAAATAAAATGCTCTAGCATACTACAGTCGAACCCGGCTACTATTTCACACTCGCAAAAAAATGCCTATCAGTTCGATATAGAGCATAATTCTATATAAGCCTGCTAAATAATTGGATGTGATAAAAGCACATACCATTTAAAAAATCACTTTATTGATGAAACTAGCGTAGTTTAGCATGAAATAGTCCTGCATTTTCTTCTGCTTGAGCAATTTTACTGTCTGCGACACACACACTTTTCCACATTGTCTAAGGAGTCAGAGCAGCTGAGGCCACAACCTTACGCATTCCCGCAGAAGCACCGGACTAGTGCGAGCGCACCAATCACTTCGGAGGATGTGGGCAAAGGACCGTCCTTGCTTTCCTCATCGTGCCAACTTTCACTTGCGCTCGGTATGATGTCGACAATGTAGTCTTCGTTTTCGGGCTCTCCTATGGTCGTGACACCATCATTTGCGCTCACAAACTCGTCCACTGTTGATTTGTCAACAGTTTCCGGAAATTCTGACAGCTTGCTTCAAACTTCGGCAACACCTGCAATGGCTTTGTCACATTCATTAGAATTTACAGTCATCACCGAGTACGCGGAAAAGTCGGCAAGGATGAAGCAATTTTGGATGAACCACTTGTACACGGCCGTCTGTACGCATCAGGAGCCATGGGCACAGTGTCGCAAATTTGGCCGCTTTAGCTCTTATCTCCCCCTTATTCTTCAAGATCGTGCTGAGAGTGCTCCTCGAAATCTTGTACGCTGCGGGGACATCCGACTTCTCACCGCATTCGACCCAATTTATGATTTCGAGCTTCACGACGAAAGGCGAATTCTGCTGCTTCAGCACGGCAACACTGCGGGAGAAGGTCCACAATGCGCTGACACAATGCGAGACACAATGAACCAGAAAGGCAGCGATACCACTTGCACTTTCGCCATCTTGCACGACTAGGGCACAAGAGCCTCTGACTGGCTGTCTGAGCAAGCGCTGTGGGCGGGCCAGGATCATTTTTTGCAGGGGAGTGTCGACGGCTCAGGCAGCATGGTCACTGTAGGGAGAGCGGTTGGATGGAGCCGCGCCGCCGGGTTTTCCTGCCACCGTGAGGGAAAGCCAACTTCCAGGGGCACTTTCCGCCGCTTATCGTTCAATGTATCGGGAGTCGCTGCTGTTTTTGTTTGATGTAAGCGTAACTTTTGCTATATATACTCATTGTAACTATACCATGTCCAGAAATTGTTCGATATATAGAATAATTCTATGTAAACTGGTTCGATATAGTCGGGTTCGACTGTTGTCAAAGTGAGCATGCTGAAAATGCACTGAAATGTACTGCATTATTTGCGCAATGTGTTTATCAGTCAGGTCTGTTGAATCGGCAACAACCTTCACAACAATCGTGTCTTAAGCAACTGCTAAGACATGGCAATGCTCACCCTATAGTTGATGGCAAATGTGGACACCTGTAGAGCCATGGATATGATGTACACAGTGCTGTTGAGGAGGGATGGCTTGAACTCGTCGTCCCTATCAGAAAACTTCTCAGGCCTGTATGAGGGGAGAGAGGACACAGATTCTGCCATGTTCCCACCCAGATCATTTCCAATGACGACACTGCAGAGGCTAAGTTGTGCAGACACTCTCACACAGCTATTTTCTTTCTTAATTACAGTTGAACCTCATAATAATGAAATTGCATCGGCCCTGAAAATACCTTTTTATCAACATAGACACACATATCAGCAAAATCAGTCGAAATCAAGTCTATGCGACAGAAACATAACTGGGTGCCTCTGACAGGCCAGCATAAGGTCTGCAGTGGATTTTGATGGCCCATTGGCATCTTACTGTGAAGATATGATGCACGCGAGTAACAATAAATGTACTACATACGTGCACTCCGTATCGCCGCGAATGCACAACCATGAGATTGGTGTTATCACGCGAGATCGGCATATTGGCTTGCCGACTGCGGTCGAACTAGCCAAGCCGCTAGCCATACCACACATGGGCGGCCAGCATGTCATTTCTAGTTAATATTTTTGTTTAGCAGTTGGAACACTTTTCGGACACAGAGCGGACCGCACGTGATTCCGCATTCCACCACTGAGGCCATCAGTCTAGCCTGTGCATTTGATCTTACACTCCATCACAGATAAGGTCTACGAGTACGAACATATTGATGGCGAGCTTCCCGCAATTGCATGTCACCAGCCACTCTAGGATGCTATAGGCAGTAGCAGTGCTGCTTAGTAGGGAGTAAGCAACCAAAGTTGCAGTTTTGTGCTAGTCAATAGGAAGGCAACTTTTTTGATGGCCGTCATGCTTACAGCATCGCACACGCAATTCTTGCCCGAAATGTCATGCAGCGTCCGAAATTTCGGTTATCATTATTTTAGTGCTACAAGTAGGTGGTGACACTGCAGGAAAGCCCAAATAATCAAGCATCTGAATTCCTTGTTCTTTAATTAAGGTGTGCCAATAGTGGGTGCACAAATTTGTCAGCTATGCTAGCCCTAAATTCTGCTGAATGAATTCAACGGCTAAAACTCAATGTGGACGGCTGGAAAGAGCCGACAATCGTGCTTTTCAACTTGGAAAGCTTTCTCCGACTTGCTTTGAACATGAAGAAATGCATATGAAAGTGCAGTTGCTCCGGCAATCACATTGTCGGTTTGACATTTTTTCTAAATGACCGATCGTATGAAGACAGGCTGAACAACAGTCGACAGACTAGATTTATTGGTGTTGTTGGCACGAAAGCCGGTCACACTGTGTCAACTCAATGTTGTCAACCATATCATTGTTGTCCTAGTATGACAAAATATCTCTCAGTGACACTTTCTGCCGACTAGTCGACTGATCGTTGCTGTCATGTTGGCATCGGTGTCATGGCTGTCTACAGTGTGACTTGGCCTTTACTGAATGAAATAAGCTGTGTCAGCTTACAGCGCAAAATTCAGAAAAAGATGTGCTATAACAAGGCCTGCACGATGGAATTATCACAGTAAAGCATGGCCAAACCGCACGACACGTGATGACATGCTCGGCTGGCCAGCGAATTCTGTCATCAGCGCAGGATTTTCAAAAAGTGCAGTTTGATAATTATTTCAGCGTAGACGTCGCCACTGTTTAGTTAGCATGCGGCCAGTCCGTGGCTCCCCCTGGGTTCTGGATTCCCTGTATGGTAAAACGTTGTTAATTCACTGTATGGTAAAACCTCGTCAATTCAAAGTCATCGGGACCGAAAAAAAATCTTCGAATTAAGTGGGTTTTTGAATTAACCGAACACACAAAAAAATGCAACCCAGGCAAAAAATTTCGCTGCAGGAATGCTCTACCTTTATTCATCAATCTTTGGATTACTTAAAGTAATCAGAGATGCTGGTTTGCCGCGTCCTGTAGTTTGAGGCTCCAAGGGTCATGTTTCTAGCTGGCCAACTACGTGCAGCATTTGAGAATTTCCACCGGGGCACTCAACAAAACTGCGGATAACGTTCAGCGATCCGATAACTTCCCCGAGAGCAGGTGCTCAGGAGGGTTCGTTAGCGTCGTCGTCGCTAATGAAGAGTACATTCCTGCCTGTGGCCGCGAACTTGCGGTCAAGCTGCCGAATGTAGTCTTCAAATATTGCGCCTGTGACCCAGGCTTTCTTGTGCCGGTAGATAAGCTCATCTCTTGGTGGCAGCCGTGCATTTTTAAAGCAGTGAGGCTTCCCACTCTTTCCAACTACGAGTAGCGGCAGCTTGTGTTTACCACACATGTTCGCACCGAACAGAACGGTAATTCTTTCCTTGCCCTGCTTTCGACCCTTGACCATGGCATCCTTCGCTGTGAACATTTTTGTGGGCAGCATCTTGTAAAAAAGGCCTGCCTCTTCAAGGTTGTGCACACCGTCTGCACCGTACTTGCTAAGCAACGGAGCCAAGGTGTGTTTCTTCCAGTCGTCGACGACGCTCTCGTTTGCGCTGCCGCTCTAGCCACAGACGGCTACGAAGGTCAAATTATTGCGCTCTTTAAAACAGCTGAACCAACCATTGCTACACTTGAACTTTCTTTGCCCAAGTTGTAGAGCCAAGTCGTTGGCCTTCTCCTGCAGTATCGTTCCGTTGACAGAAAGATGGGCTGCGTTTGCTTTCTGCAGCCAGCGAAGTAAGGCTGATTCCACATCTTGGTACATGGGAGCCCGTATTCGCGACCGCTTCAAAGAATATGTCTTGCTGTAGGCCTCCAGTACCTTCGACTTGTTCTTCAATAATGTGGACAATGTTGAGTGGGGCACGCTGTGCCTTTCAGCCAACTCGGTCTTGGAACATGTGTTTTTACCTGTTTCTTGGATCAAGCAGAAGTTCTGCTGCAGCGTTAAAGTCTTATACTTTGGCATCTTTGCTCACTGGCACTTCTGCACAGTTCAGAAAAAAAAAATAGAACACCACACTAGTTGCAACACCCCTAACACTGGAGACGTTCCCGGACACTCGAAGCGAGCGGTCGCATCGCCCCTCGCTCCGACGACTACGGCTCGCCCGCCACTACTCGCGCGCGCACGTCTCAGCCTTCGACCGCGCTAATGAGCGCAGCCCTTTTCAGGGCTCGAACGGCAGCTGGCGCGACCTACTGAGCCACGCTTTCGCACGGAGGCCCCATCTCTTATGGGTGACCCTCCGAAGAAGTAGCAGAGGAAGAGGCCGAAGAAGCCATCTCCTGGCTTCGACGATTCGGAGTCCCGACGAGCCCTGCAGCACCACCCGCGTGGACGGCAGCCGCGCACCAGCAGATCGCCTTCTGCCTTGCGCTGGAAGCGCGGGCTGAAGGCACGTACGCTGCGTGCACTGTCGGCCGACTCGGCGAGCTCCGCGCCGTCATGCCCACCTTCGCAGGGGAGTGCAACGCCATCCGCGCGCGATCCAATACCCCTGGATACTTCCTTCCGCGCGTTTTCTTTTGATGCGCCGGAGACTGCTCCCAGCGGCCACCACGACGCACAGTCCGCCTCAACGGACACCACCTCAGAGGCCCCCACTACGGCTACCTCCACCGACGACGATGCCAGCTGCCCGTCGACCGGCGACACTGACGAGAGTGCCGGCACCTTCTTCTTGCCAACCGCAAGCATGATTGGTGCCGACACTACGTCCTCCCGCACGGATGCGACCACCTCGCCCGAGGCAAGTCCTGTCCGGCCGGATTTTCCATCATTGTCGTCGCCCCCGCTCACCAACACCAAGCCCACCGCACCTGCGGCGGACGAGGGATCGCTCCCGGTGGCGGTGGCTGCTCGCGTCGATGACGACCCAGCTGACGGCCCCTCGTCCAACAAGAGCCGGCCGAGAGCGCCTACCCCTGCCCCAGTACCTGAGGGAACAGGGGAGCTCAACCCGCGGAACTCCCCGCAGCTGCTCGAGGCAGCCAAAAACCCTGCCAGCCCGCAGCGTTACAGCCGGAGAAGCCCGCAAGAAGGAGACGCCGTTTTCGACGGTTCGTTGACTTCGAGCCGCATTCCCCACCCGCTGACGGCGGTGTCGCACACGATACATCAGTCACGGTTCTATACCGTCCCACCGGGAGCAAAGCAACCTTCCTGGCACTCTCGCGGGATACTATCGCGGCCCAACTCTCCTGTGTTCCAGGTGTGAGATGCGTTCGCGTGAACTTTCGTCGCAATGTGGTGGCTGCGGATGTGACGCGCGGCGCCGACTTGGCGCCCCTCCTCACAGTGTGCGACATCAGTGACGTGGCGGTGCGCTAGAAGGCACTGCACAGCAACTCCTGTGTGGGTGTCATTTATGGGGTTGACCCATCCTTCGACGCCAGTACTGTGAAAGAAAACATCGAAGCCCTAGTCGCGGTGCTGTCATGTTCACGGAGTGGCGCTAGCGTCACTGTTACCTTCGCCGGGAGCATCGTACCCACAAACGTGCGACTCTTCAAGCAGCTCCGCGCGGTTCGTGCCCGTCTGCCTCGACCACTACAATGTGACCGCTGTGGCGTTTTCGGCCACGCCGGCGCCACCTGCTTCCGCGACGCCCGCTGCCTTCGCTGCGGTGAGTCGCACGCCAAAGGAGGCTGCCCCGCCAAAAAGCCACGCTGCGTAAATTGCGGTGGCCGTCACCCCTCAACCGAACCGAGCTGTCCTGAGTGGCAGCGCAAGAGAAGGGCGGCCGTGTTGCTGTCTTCGTCTCAGCGGCCCCTATCGCGCAAAAAAGCGCTTGAACTAGCCGGCGCCGCACCGACCGAGCCGCGTATGGCCGCTCCGTCTACGTCTGCTAGCTCCCCGCAGGGCCGATCGTACAGTGACGCCCTGCGCGGCCGCAACAGCCAGACAGCCGCAGCTAAGCCGTCATGCAGCCCTCCAACCGCTGCGAACAGCGACCCCAGAGACGCGCTAATAGCCGCTCTCGCTGCTGCACTCCGGGCCCTGCTCGTCCAGTGCCCAGCCATCGACGGTAACGTTCGTCAAATGTGTGACACGGCTCTCGCCGCGCAGGAAGCGCTGCTCCGTCACGACTAGGCGCGTCACCGCGCCTCACAGGCCAAGGCCACCGACTTGCCCGCGCACGGCGTTCTATCCGCCGCCGCCGCCCCTCTTTCACCCCTCTATCTATTCCCCTTCCCTCTGTGCAGCGCGGTTGAGGTGCCCTCAACTGAGAGGCAGTTACTGCGCTGCACTTTACCCCAATTTTATCCTTCCATAAACAAGAATCTCTCTCTCTCCTAACACCGCACACAAAGAAACGGCGCAGACTGGTGTTGCGCGCACACACGTCAACGCAGGTACAGAGAGAGAATGGGTGAACAGCAGCCAGTGGCAGCGGCATGGAACACGCACTGATGCTGTGACTGCGAGGAGTGTGCGAAGTGGGGAACGAGAGCACATGACAAAAACCGGTACGCCCGCTGCATTGCAGTGAAGCACATCTCTGCAGGCGCGTGTTTCGGCAGTGCGCGGGGCATACCGTGGACTGATTTTTGTGCTAGCAGTGCTACGGGTCGGGGGCTTCATCTATAAATAATCGTGATTGCTATGTGGCATTGCCTCGCGGCTCCGAACGCCTGTTGTTTCAGCAGGAACACTTGAGACTTGCGAAACATTCTCATGTGCGCATTTTCTAAGCCTTGAACTATGTGTATAACAATGCATCAAATTTGTAATTCTTATAAGTGTATTTCCTTTTTTTATTGTTGTTATTTATGAATGAACAGTACATATATACCAATGCAAGATATTTTTTTCTCACTGTACGGTCACCCTAGAAAAATTAAGGTAAATCTTTTTCGAACTAGATCCCTCAGAAAAATTGGAATCTGCAATAAAAAAATCTACCCTGAAAGGGTTAAGGGAAATGCGCCTTATAAATAGTGCCCACGCCATCTTATTCTTGCTGTAGTATATTTGGATAGTACCATCTGTGGATGCTGTGGCAACTGCAAAACAATGCAAGGCAGCTGTTTTTAGCCCTGTGCTTCCCAACTATGTGGATCTATCAGCATGCATCAATGTGCAGTTATTTCAGGGGCGCCGATTCTACCACTTGGAGGTAATTATTCTACTTATTTAGGCATCTATAGATATATGGTACAATATAAAGTTGTGTTCTTTCTTTTTTTATCCCAACGGTTGACATAATTCGATACACTCTCATCAGGCCAATTATTGCACGTGTTGCAGCAGTGACATGCCCGTTTCCGACAATGCTGTGCAAGATTTCTGCCTAGAGTTGCTCCTTATCTGCCTTCAGTTTCGATTTAACACACAAAACATTGTATGTTGATTTTGTGTGCTAATTGTTCTATCATGTCAGGTGGCATCCTTTTTCGTTATGATGAACATTTCGAGCTAGCATATTGCACTTTCTCCTAACATTATTTAGGTAGTAAGTGCGGAGCCACATTATTCCAATTTAGAAGCAAGTATTGCTAGCTTAAACTTTTAGTGATAGACCTAGCACCTTTGCTTTTGAATGTTTCTATGTGTGTATATTTCTGCTCAGGTTTTTTTAACCACTTCCTCAAAAGGACGTCCTATGGTCGAAGTGGACTAAAAGCTCTGGCAATCAAGATTGTTGACGTGACGAAGATCTGGAAAGAAGAATCTGTAAAAATACATGCTGTGCTAATAAATACTTCTAGCAATTTTAGCAATTACACCTGTTTTTCGTTCTGCATCTGGTGCACTGCAACATTTTCTTTCACATCAATATACCTATTAGACTAACGCACAAATAGACCTATTAGACTAATGCACTACATGCAACTTAACCTAGATAAAGCTGTCATCTTGTGAACTTCGCATAAAAAACAGGTTTCTTGTTTCTCTTACAGCCTACTACATCATTCTATTATGAAGGTCACACATCATAAATACTTAGGGATTACATTAACAAACGCTTTAACATGGACAGCCCATATTTCAGAAATTCGTTCTTCATAATTTTCCAAGCTGTGCTTTCTGAGACTGAAGATTAGGGGTGCTCCAAGTAATCTTAAACTTCTTGTATACATCACATTTATTAGATGAAAATTAGGGTATGCGTCGGGCATATGGGACCTGTTCATAAAGAAGGACATTTACCCACTCGAGATGGTGCAAAGGCAAGTGATTAGGTTCATTTATAACAAATAGAAGAGGTTAGATTCACCTACAACACTAATGGAAACCAATCACAACCCATTACTTCAAGCATACAGGAAAATGTTCTGTTTGTTGTTCACTCATAACCTTTTGACACATAAACTAAAGATACTGCATCGCACAATACTTAAGCAGCTATCGTATACAAGAATACACCACACAGGAAGTAATTTGCTCAAACCAATTTTTTCAAGAACTGTAACATTCAAGCATAGTTTTTTCCCACAGACCTTTTACGACTGGAACTGTCTTCTGGGAGTCATTTGAAAGTCCTCTGGTTTTGTTAAAGCTCTAGAACAGTATTTGTTTGAGTGAAAGAGTGTTGTGTACACACACACACACACGCACGCACACACACACATCTTGTGTTGTCCATTGCAATCTCTTGAAAGCCATTTCTTGTGCCACACTGTATTTTTCCTGCTTTGTATAGCCTCTCCTGCATGGGCAAAAATTGTTGGCCTGTAGTACTATTATGAAATAAATAAATGAAATAAATAATAGGCCTATTAGAGTAACACACTAATGGACCTATTAGACTAATACACTAATAGACTGTATTAGTGTCTATAACCTCATAAGCCATTACTTTTTTGTATTAGAATTTTTGCTAGGGTACTTAGGCGTCCACCTCTTACCCAACCTTTCTTTATCCGCTTACTATACTGACAACAGCCTCGTATGCTAAATGAGCTAAAGTGAAATCGTTATAGCTTACTTCCACCAAACATGTCTAAAACTTGTGTATACACTGTACCATGCTAAACCAACTCACCTAAACCACACTTGGTGTTACCCATCTGATCACTTGAAGAAGCAATTTCTGTGCAATTAATTGGGAGACGACTACTAGAGGGTGCCAAGTGTAGTAACTAAATGTATAACCGATGGGTCAGAAGTTCCCACAGTTCTAGTATCAGCAAAATAAATTGTATGCACAAAGCAAATGTGATTCAACTTATGCCCCTCACCGAGGTGGTGACCGTGCAGTAGCCTCCTGGACGAGGTAGACAAGGCTGGCAAAGTGCACTGCAAACTGGAGCAGCACCGTCAGCAGGGTGTACGCGTTGAAGATGTTGGGCAACGGACGCTCGTGGGAAAGGACCTTCAGAGGCTGCACACACACAAGATAATGCCTGCTCTAGAGATGTTTACAAGCAACCTAAAAGGGCACTGCGAATGCTAGGATATGGTGTGGCTTGTGTTCAACGTGACTAAGCATATAACATGCAGTCTCTTTGATCTGGCTGCACCTGCTGAACTGGTTTTGTTGCGGTGCTGTGAGAGTGCAGCGACTGTTCAGAAAGTCCGAGTGCAGTACCAACACCAGTGCTGTCCAAAATGATTAGAAAAGTGCAAGCAATGTCATCTACCGTATTTACACGATTGTAAGTCGACCCCTTTTTTAAAATTTGAAAGTCTGAAGTTGGGGGGGTCGACTTACAATCGAAACCAAAACATGGCCCGCCAAAAAAAAGCGATACCAATGAAAGCTACAACGTAGTTACAATTTTATGTTTGCTCTATGGCCCTACCCGCATCTTTTCGCTATCCCGCGTGTTTGTTCGCTTTTCGAAAGGGTTTTTCAACATTTTTGAAAGTCTTACAGTGCATGCAACACTCATGGGGGGGTGTCGATAGTTGATGAAGCGCCGCTGTTCCCATTTGCGGCGGCACCCTCAGAACGGTGGCGCTTGCGGGGAGTATCGGTAGTTCATGAAATAGCAGACACCGCTCGCGGGTTTCTCTTTCTCTGTTTAAAGGCATTGGTATTGGTTTGACCAACTTCTTGACGCGCTCCACTTGACTGCCGGCTACGTGCTACTTCTATGCTTCCCCAGTCGTCATGAGTGCTGCAGGCCCACTAATCTTTTGGCACTCGTTCACAGCAGCGTTCAAGAGAGCTGCCATCCTTTACGCCGAAGAAACAAATCACTGCGCAGCGGGGCCGCAATTTCGATGTTTCTAAACGGGTGGTGCGAGAGTGGCGACTGCAGAGAAGCGAAATTTTCACCCTGTGGCGGCAAGTGAGAAATTTCCCACGTGCCGAAGTCTGGACGCTTTCCGGAGCTGTAGGCTAAGCTTGCGGCGTACGTTGCTGAAATGCGTGATCGGTCCCTGCCATTGAAGTGCGACGTGGTCATGAAACAAGCCCGGACCTTCGCCTTAATTTTAAGGTTCTGCTCCGCCGTGAGTACAAAGAGTGGCTGGCGGCAGAAGACTGCGAAATTACGCCAACCGGACCTGTCAAAAGAGCCTCCCTGACGGCTGCGTGTGGTTGCGTGCATTTGGCGTGGGCTGCTGTTCTGCAAGATGTCCTGGTGCGGTCGTTTGCCAAATTTGAAATTTCGCTGGACCACGACGCGCTGTGGGACCGCAGCAACGATGACGATGGCAGCACTAGTGAAGACGAGTAGTCCAGTGACCATGTCGGCTACTAATAAATTTTCGTTATTGAATGCGCCCTCGGGTTTTTTTTTTTTTTTTTCCCGGTCAAGCGATATGGGGGGGTCGACTTACATTCGAGTCGACTTACAATCGTGTAAATACAGTACTTGGCACATCGTTATGGTTGCAGTGTCTTTTCTCGTCGGCACAGTGTTTCTTGGGCTGCTTTGAAAACTGCTCCATGTGGTCAAGCATTGTTTTGCTTTTAACTGTAGTGCACACATACACACAAGGTCGGGCTCTGCGGCAGCCAGTATTTGCTGGGACATGGCCATGCCTGCTCACTGGTCTGAAGCTACTGGAACAGAAGCGTGACCAACTACAGTGGTGTAAAAAACAGAAAAACACCCTTTGACACAAGCCCTGACATATGGACAGCAGCGAGAGGCAGGAAGAAAGGTCTAACAGAAGCCCGTTATAACCATATTGTGACACCTAAAAAATTTTACTTGCATGCTACTTTATAAATGCAGGTGTTTCCTTGTCTTAAAAATGAGCCACTGGCATTGTGGACAGCAAAAGCATTTTGCTGAATATTGTTGGCACAAGGCCACAAGCTGGCTGCAGTCGTCTGCTTGGCTGCAGCACTTTGGCTGCACCTCCTGTCCAGTGAGTGTGTGTGCAACAAACAGTGAGAGTGCAAAGGTTATGTCATACACATCACAACAGTGCTGCACTCCATGAACTAACAGTCCACAAAGGGTATCCAAATCGAAGAAGTGATGGCCACACAAAGAAAACTATCTTGCAATTCATAACAAGTCTTACATTTGTAACATTTGTGCTCGTTCAATTATAACAAAGAAAACGGAAATGCACGCCTGAAACTGCCATAATGGAACTGCATAGACAAACCACCTTCTGCATTATGCATATCTAGAAGTAGATACAATCAGAGGCATACATATAAGAAGGAGAAACAGTCAAACTAACCATTATTTTTTACAGAACATTAACACTGCAGCTACAATATGCCATTTCATTATTCAGAGCATGTAAACATTTTCTGCTAAATGTCAAGTCCATAGTAAAAGAAAATCATCCCATCGATTGGCTGACAGAAAAGCTGACTAGGCAGCAACCTCCATACTATGGCATGTGGTGGCCTTAATTTGAAATTAGAAAAACCAGATAAGGACAGTAGCCATGCTTGCCAGTGTGACCTATTAAAGGTACAGGCAGAGACTAAATGTGTACATTATTTTGCAATGCATGCGATGCCAAAAAAGACAGCCAAGTTCTTTACATGGTATGCAACAAAGGTGCACTGCTCATAACTATCAGATGCTTTGGCATGATTAGCTTTTCCACAGTAGAGTCAAGAATTCTATAATTCAACTCAAGAATTCGATCCTGACCAAAGGTCCCGGCCAGTGCTCATGCATTTCTATGGGCCCAAACATTCCTTATATCGATCCTAAAATTGGTCTTTGCCAGATAATTCCAACTTTACCAGACAGCTTAAAAGTGCCTGACCCCTATGACGACCCCCCAATAATCACCCTTTTAGCGGTAGCATCTGCCTCGATGGAGCTTAGGGGAGAGTGGATGTGCTGAGCACATGTAAAAATCTCCCGTCGGAAACTCCTATTTCCGGCCTACCCTAGGAAACTTTTCAAGCAACAATAACCATAGCTCACAATGTCTGATTACGGTATCTGCTCGATTCTAATGAGCGCCTGTTTCTTTTAGAAAACTGAGCCAACAATTCTCTGCAAGGTGCAATTGGACACTACACCAAAACTGCCTTCTCGACATTTACGTGCTTTATTGTGCAACACAAATGTATCGTGGCGAAGCTGACTTTTGAAAACCATGCAGCAAAGCTGATTTTAGGAAACTGGCCACCATGGTGAAATACTTAAACTCTTCCACATTTTTCTTGCTAAGAAATCGGGTGCCCATTATATGTCTACTTTGTTTAGGAGCTTTTGTGTCATTTCAACGTTAATTTTTTACTTTGGACACATAAAACGTGGGCATCCATTTGATTCAGGGGAGTGTTAGAATCTGGAAAATGCTGCCATAATAATCAGTGGTGTGTTCCGACGTTTTTTCCGCATCTTTCTCAGTTCAACCTGCCAGATAATTCGATAAATTTTGTCAGTCCCGCCAGGATCGAAACAATGTAAGTCAATTCGATTGGATTTATGCAAAGATGCATGCATAATGCAACCAATTTACAATAAAATTCCTTAAACTCCAGGAATACACCTTAACATTGTTTTGGGGTGCTAGATGGGACGTAGGAAAGGAAGGATATACACAAAGTGCCAACTACCAACTGATTTAATGCAGCAAGAAACAGAGCATAGTACAATTTTTGTGCACGTACAACACAGACATATGATGTGACAGTGATGACTATATACATTGCTACATCTTTGCCTCAAACAGGTGCACCTATGATGAATACAGTCGACGCTTTATATTACAAAGTTGTACTTCAGTGAAAATTTTTTTTTTAATTTGAGGTTTTAAAGTTTTAGCAGAAAAAATGAATTCACATATTCGCAGAACATTCCTGGTGAACAGTATCTTGTTAATAAGCACTTGTAAACAAGTCGTAAGAAGGTCGGGCCATAATAGCATAGTTATGAGTGGCAGCGCATGCGGTGCAGGTCGCACTGAGACAATGGATCATCATTTGCAATGTTGTGTTGCACGGCACCATACATTTTGGATGTCATGGCTGACTGCGCTTAGTGCCCATAGCCATCATCAGATGGCATCCGCAAATTCAAAAGTGTAAAAAGATACAGGTGTTCAGCCTGAGAAGAAAAAAAGAAATATGCCACAGCTTCGTCAGAAAGGTGGAGCGTTGATCATGAAAGCCAAGAGACAACTACACTAAGTAAGGTTTCATCGGTGTCACATGTGCTCAGGCAAACTTGAACAGGTCTCACTTGACGACCATGAACACTCAGTGTCACAACACAAGTAAAAGCTTTGCACTGTGTCTTGGAAACATGACATTTCGTGACTGCTAATACTATACTCGCAGGAACCCCATGAACATCAAAGTGCCAACCGTCTCGCCCTTCGCCCTTGCCGCAAATTACCTCCAAGATACAGCCTAAGTATGGATAGCAAGAGCAGAGGAGGAGACGTACATGCTAGGGCGAGAGGGCAGACGAGAGGGCATGTCTCCGCTCCTAGCACTGTGCTTGATCACATTCTCACGCATTAACCCATGCACTGAAGGAATCGTCAGCGCTCGTGTTTCTCCGAGCACTGACATGGACCCTGTGGCTTCCACAAGTTGTTTACTAATGTGACAAATGCCGCAGAAGTGTTTCCTGTATACAGGGTGTCTACCAAGTTATCTTCAAATTCACTGAGTTTTCCAGGTTTTCCCTGAATGTCTTTGCAAAATTCCCAAAGTGATACAGAACTTTGTTTAATGTCAAAACGGGCTGACATCATGTTGCCCGATGCTGTGACTCTCTAGTAAGCATGTAAAAGATAAAAAAATGACTTAATCTAGTTTCAATAGCGAGGAGTAATGTTTATTTTATCCAAACAGAAAACAAAAGGGAGGGGGTTAGTAAAATGCACAGTGAATAAAATATATTAGAAAAAAAAATATGGTAAATCCCATGGCAAACTGAGTCGTACATTTTCAAATACGACTAAAAAGAGATGCATACAGAAGCAAATATTTTCAAAAATGAGCTATTTCCATCAACTGATAGCAAGCTCATTGGTATTAGGCCCGAACTTTGTCACAAGTGAGATTTTCTCTCAGCAGCTGGTAAGTCAATCTCAACTGTGCCGACATACTCTCAGCCCACGCACAATGCCTCAGTGTTGCGTTTCACTGCTTTACAGAGTTTATTTTGGTTTGGATGAGGGTCACCTGCATCTCGGTGTCAGCCAACACTTCACTTTTTGAGCCCAAGCTCCTTCGAAGAAGAGGCAGCACAGTTAATTTCCCGATCATTCTTCAATGCAATGGTCCTTTCTGTTCTCGTCCTCGTTCTGCCATGTGTTCACCCCATGGACCATTTGTAGCATGTTCTAGGTAAGTTGTACAGTCAACGTTCAATTTTTCCGACTTCCTAGGGGCCACCAGAAGTTCCGAAAAAATCGGGCAGTCCTTAAGGGCTCAAATCGCCACAGGCATGTCAGAAAAAGCTCTGAAGGCCTGCCAGTACACTTATTAGGCATATCCGTGCTCGTACTGTGACAGGAGAAGGTGGGTGCACGCGTGTATAATTAGAGAATACGTACTGTGCCCCGTGCCAATTTCTCCTTCCCCCGCTTGTCAAGCTTCACCGCAATACTTAACGTATGCTTCGCTGCGTAACATTGCTATGCTTAGGCGAAGCTGCCTTTCGAAAACCGGCATTATGTAACACGCCGTACTTTCTTAAGCTTCAAAGCCGATCGCGAGGATTACAGAGGCGGAGTCAGTGCCATTGCTGACAGCAGTGAATTCTTTCAATGAAAAACACGGCACCTAATGGCAAGAGCCTTAATAGGGAACGTCGAAGCAGCTAGGCCTCGCATTGCTGCGATGGTGGCTATGGCTGCCAGCAGATCTGCGTGCGAGAGCACCGGTTCGAGGTGGCAAGATAATCAAAACGGTGGTGGTGGCTTTGATTATTGCCGTTTCGGACCTGCAATCACGGCAAAAAGTCCGGAAAATCAGACGACGAAGGGTTCTTGTGTCTGAAATTTCAGATGTTCTTATACATTGACTCTATGGGGTACGTGGTGGTGCCGCGAAGCCATCCGCATTATCGGGCATGTCCCAAAATTCGGGCGTCCGGAAAATCAGTCATTGATTGTACGCTGGCAACTTCTCCAACCGACGACACGGCGTTAAAGACAATTCGTTATGACTCCTCTCTCTTACTCGAGCCAGCATTAGGGCGACTTTCATTCCCTATCAACAAAATGAGAGCTAATTTTCCCTGATAGAAGCACAAATTTGCTGAGTTTTCCCTGAGTTTTTTCAGACTATTCAAAATCCCTGAGAATTCCCGGTTTTCCAGATGTATACTGCGTCCCGGCACGTCTGCTTCGACAGCATTTTTGCCACTCAAGCTTGTCATGTGGAAGGGAGCTCGCAAATAACATCTGCCTTGGTCAACATTTTTATAGTACTTGGCTAGATTTACCAGCCAGCCATACAGGCCCCAAGTACATGCTTGAACTTGCCAAAAACTTTGTTAAATCGAAACTGTATCATAAAGTTACTTGTTTAAATCAGGAAAAAAAAAAGTACCTGGTTTTCAGTGGAACTAAGATTGGGAAATGAAAATAGTCACATCGAGGGGGGAATATTGCTAAATCGAGGTTCGTTATATCAACGTTTAACAGTATAACATGATCATGGACACACGAGGGACCTTTCGTTCTGATAAAGTATGTCTCTGAGTTCACATGTTGTTTTATTTCCACTCCTGTCCTGAATATTGCAGTGCGAAAAGTACGGCTCAGAGGACGACATGCCATAGCCAATAGGAATAAAAAGCTGTTGGAGCTGCACAAATTACCATTCTGTATGGTACAACTTGGGGTACAACTCGGCAAGTTTCAGCTTTTTTTGATTGTTGAAATTAGAGACATGCTGCATTTTTCATTTCATAAAATTGAATGCCTGCCAGAGTCATGGCATATAGAAGACATGGCGTAGCCCTACCTTTGATCGTGAGATGAAGAAGAAGCATCCAGCCAGGAGGAGGCCCTGCAGGGTGGCTTGCGTGTCACTGAACTTGATGCCATCCAGGTAGAGCACACTCTGGCTGTATGCCAGCACTAGGGCGTTCAGTGCTAGGATCTTGAACATCTGCAGGGTCGTCACTAGTGTGCACCGGCCCTGCTTGATCACGTGGCAGACTGCATCATTTATTGCAGCACAATAGATTACACATTTTTTCAGGGGCTCTTGTCCACAGATATGTACTCCATGCCTTAGCCCTCAGAAATGAATTGGGCAAAGAAATGCAACAGACTATTTTACATGCAGCATACTCAGAATACAGCGAGCCATTCGAGTCCTGATGTACATAACCATAATGCAAAATCACGAATGTAGAAAACCCATTGCATGACCACATACTGCAAAAAAACACTCAGATCTATATGTTGCAACACACACAGTGCCTATTTATCAATTTTCCAGCAATGCTCCAGTCATAGTGTCTCAAGATGTATGTAATGCAACACATTTTAAACATCATAATTTTTTAATGATTCTGATTTCTAGGGGGTTCTTGTGGCATGTACAGTGCTCAAGGAATGAAACGCATCAATTTAGGGCTAACTAATGCGCATACTTTCGTTTCCACCAGCTGCAGTTCGTGTCACATCTAACTAATTTTGGCTTAGATCGGAGTCCACGTCACCTTTGGTGACCAGATTCCTAGCGACATGACATGGTACTCCCAAGTACTTCGCACATTCGCAGGGTTCTACTAAATGCTCCCTGTCGCGTTTCATTCCACGAGTGATGTACACACAGTGCTCTGAAGGCGATATACAAAACAAATAGTAACATTTGAACTGTTTGATTTATGAGCACTAAAGAAACTAGGCTGTCTCAGAGTTACCTTGGAAAACGACACTGAAATGTGTTCACAAGCATCCCCAGCTGGGCTGTCCTTACACAAGAGCCCGTTTGTAGACAGGCATTGCTCACAGCTGCACCATGACGAGCACTCTTTGGCCCGCATTTTTAGTCATTACTTTCTTTTTGCATTTGACATGACACTAGCTTCCCTCTGTGTTTTCTTTTTTCATGCCATACACCCAGTTACACACAAGAGCCCTGCCATAATTCATCCTCATCATTTATTTTTCCTTACGTACCCCTGTCAGGTTATTACATATGAGGGGAGGTGACAGTACGCACTGAAGAGGACAGACACATGGTTACTAGTTTCATACAAATCTATTACTCAGTTGAACCATTTTCAGCCAGTTACTTCACAGCATTACCATGATGAATAAATAACATGACTGCATGGACTGGCAAGAGTTAACAAAAACAAAGAATAATAACAACACAATGTGGATTATCTGGAATGGACAAAGGCAATGGCGGTGCATACAGACTTGTCATAAGTTTCACACACTTTAGTGCCACCACGCAGTTTATTCCATGCCACGATCAGCCTCTGTGGTACAGTCAAATGCTATGTTTTCTGACGGGAAAGAAGTGGCAGGATGTCATAGTTCATTGCCATTCCAAGGTACAGCAAATTTATTTATTTATACAGTTTCCTATAGAACCTTTCTGGGCATTAGTGTAGGGAGACCGCATGAAACATGGGCTGTAGACATGCAGTGCAATATACAAAATACATCCAGAGTGCAAATGAAAAACAATGCAACAGTTCAACGATAATACAATGATGAACAGAATACAATACACAAATACAGCATCCACAATAAAACGGGTAAGTGACACACAACTCAGTTATGTCAAAATATAAAAAAGTTGTCATCTAACAATGTGAAAAAGGCCCACGGTAAGTTCACGTGCCTGCCTCACCTCCCCTTCTTTTCATCCACGTCCGTCTGCCACCTGTTAATTGGGTTTGCAGCCGGGGGTTAGAGCGCTGTCACACTATATTTTTTAGCCCAATACGGATTGCTTGAAACTATGAAAACAGACCGTTGTGCGCCTACACATGGCGTTCGGAACGAGGAGCCACTGTAAAATATTTTACAAAGATTGCGGCCGTGAACATGCAACGATTGGTCATCCCGTGCACTCACTTTCGTTGGCAAGGCGGTTTATGGTCTTCCTGAGGGTCATGCGACCACTGTGAATAGATCTGCATTAATTCAGTAACCGTACCTTTAGTCACTGAAATCCGACTACGCAACTTCAGTTAGGCCTAATGGGCTAGGCAATGGCCAATGGTCTGGCCATGACAAAAGTTCGCTGCCAGCTGATGTGATAACAGGCCGCAGACTGTTACGGAAAGCAAGCTTGTCACAAATATGCTCCAACGGGTGGCTCATGAGTGATTGGCTGTGGGATCGCTTGTAGGGGTAAATAACTTCTGCAAAGGGCTGCTTTGGAGTACCATGTGTGCGATTCCTACATCTGGCCAACATCAGGGGGTGCTAGCAGTGAGTGAGCTAGCTACTGTGCCAGTGGAGGCGGACTATCTCTAGTGTGCTATGCACTCCTTTTGCACCAAAAACAAAGTGAAACACTCTCTTAGGTAACATTAAGCACGAGGGGCTCCGTGATGCAGGCAAGATGTGGCACTGCACTGGTGTATATCTCAGATATATTGAATATTCGAAAAACCAAAAACAATCAAACCTCAATATCGGAGTTGTACTTGCAGCGAAAAACATTGTAAAATACCAAATTTGGTTAATTCAAGGTTTTCAAAGTTTCAGCAGTAAAAACAACTTCAGGAATAATCGTGAAATCTACGTTGCTAAATTCCCCTTAAATGAATGATGGCGAGATGGGGGAAAAGTTTTATTGCGCGAATTTGTATCTGCTGCCATTACCACACAGCACGTCCCGCCCGCGTGCTGACTGCGAAAGCCATGGAGAGCATTGCGGGTTGACGCCACGCGCCACAAGATAGCACTAGCTGCTTCGCATCCCCATGGCCCACGTTCGTGCTCGGTATGTGTCCAGAGAGGAGGGGCAAAAAAAGTGAAAGGAGAAGCAGCTCCCAACCTTTGGTCTTTTCTACAATCTCTCACTCTCAATACAATGCAGGGCGTCAGGTAGCCCGGGCTCGTTCCCTGTTAGAAGTGGCTGCGGCCACTCTGAATCTGGCATGTTTCGTTGACGCCGCCCGGTACGAGCGCTCTTATCACTATGCCGTAGTTTCGATTGACTCCAATGGCACTCTCATTAACTCAGCATTCGTGCGGAAGGTTTCTGCAACAGTAGCCGAGCAGCTTGCTATAGCTACAGCACTGAAGGACCCTCTATGTCCCAATATCTTTACAGACTCCAGGTCTGCAGCCTGAGCGTTCGCCTCTGGCTCGATCTAAAAGGAGGCGGCGACCATCCTCGGCAGCGAAGGGGCTGCTGGTTTTCATATCATCAAATGGTTCCCGGCCCATATGGGAATCAATGTGCACTCCGAGGTTGTTAATGCCAATGAGTTGGCCCATGACTGTGCACGAGGTCCTACACACCGCAGCGGTTCAGGTGGACTCACGGATGGCGACTTAGGACTGTACAGGGATTCACTTCTCACCTTCCATGATATCTTGGCACATTATCAACTTGCTCGGCAGGCCTTTCCGCTACCACATCATAAACTTACTAGACCGCAATCCTCGGCCTTTCGCATGCTCCAAACGGGGTGATTCCCCTCCAGGGGCTGATTCAGTCACTTGGCGCCTAATGTCCACTGTCCAGATTGTGGGGAGGCGTACTGCTCTTTATCTCATATGCTCTGGCAATGCCCTGCATTACGCGGCTCATCACTAACCACTCTAACTGACTGGGAGGCAGCCCTGAAGAGCGGCGACCTCTCAGAGCAACTACGGGCTGTCCAGAGGGCCTGCAACAGGGCGGAGGACCACAATCTTCCGACCCCGACGTGGGTGCAGCCCGCGACGGCTACGGGGACTCCCTGAAAAGGGAGGTACCCTAACGCGGTTCCTCAGGATCATTCGTAAAGTTCTTTGTCTGTCTGTCTGTCTGTCTCTCTCCCTCAGCAAGCGTGCCAATGCGCTATGGAAGCAACCCCGAAGCCAGTGAAGCAGGGGATAGAAGATGGCGCCAACAAAGCACAATATTTCATCGCTTGAGACAAAGCTGGAAATTTTGCAAGACTCATAGTATGAGCACGCACAGGAGTGCTGTGATCAAGACGGCTGCAACCAAGGGCCATGCCGATCAATGGAAAAGGTGGGCTCTGTGTGCCAGGGCAAAACCCTCCCATGACAGTGAAACCAACACAGTGGAAGTCGGTAATGACACTAAAACAGGTGGTGTTTCGATTGAGGCGTTTCTGGGTGCAGATAGCGCTGCCTTGTTCTGTGAAGAGACGTCTGACAACGCGATTGCTGTTGTGACAGATGCTAGCGTTGTGCAACGGAGGCGACGAGAGCAGCGACAGCGACAACGAGACTGACAAATGGCAGGTTTTGGCACTGACCCCAATGTTTACGCAAAGTGCACTGTCATCGACTGAGTCGCTCATTGATTTCATGCACGTTAAATTATTTCCACCAGTGTTCGTGCAGCAGCTGGATGTGATGCACACTGCCAGATGTGAGCCTGAAACTTCCGCAATACTCTTGCAAGTGAAGATTTCTGACTACCGCATTTACTCGATTCTAACGCGCCCTCGATTGCAACATGCACCCGTTTTCTGTGACCCAAAATTGGGAAAAAAAAGCCCTCAATTGCAATGCGCACTCATATGCCGTGATCTAAAAGAAAGAAAAGTCCTTTACAGTGCCGCGCACCTCATTATTTCATACAGTAATATAACATTTTCTCGTTTGGAAAAACAGATTTACTGCCAATGTACTAAAGTTGCAATAAATAAAAAAAGTTGCAGTTTTGCCCGAAAGGCGAGGCAATGATTACGATAGAAAATTAGTAGACAGCTATACGAAAAGTAAGGATAGCAGTTTTATTGGCCGTATATAAACTTTTAAACATTCGCTTACTAACTAAATTAACAAGCATGGTGTTACGCGCGCACAAGCAAACATGAACACGTTTCACTCAATGACTGCGGAAACGTTTTATCAGAATGCTGGAGTGAAAAAGTGCGGTAACAGGAGCAAGCGAATTTACCTTTGTGTGGCCTCTCGCTTCAATGGGAACTAAGCGACGAGAACACAGCGTGGTGCGCCTAGATGTGTATACTGTATCTAACGCAGATCACTTTCAAGATAGGGGCCTCGCAGTCATGCCTACACGGGAGCCACCGGAGTAGAACACCTCTCCTCTTTGAGCCAGACCCACATGCAAGTTTGGGGAACTGCGAACGCCAGTGATGTGGCCCGATTTCCGCCTCTCTCTGCACATGTGATCACTCTACTTTTAATTGCTGCATCGTGATCAACACTCGGCGTGTCTTTGGAGTCGGCACTTCCATGCTGATAGAGCAAACGCACAAAACGGAATGACAGACAGTGGACTAACCAAAGCACACATACTACACCACATGGAGGAAGCTAAGCTCGAAGCACGTACGAAGTGGCCATATTGAAATGCCGATGGCGATATGGTAACACAGATTTAGGATCGTACTCGATTTTAACGAGCACGCAATTTCTGGAACTGTATTCTCGAGAGAAAAGCGCGTGTTAGATTCGCGTAAATACGGTATTTCAGCATACCTAAAACTTGCCGTGCTGTTTAAATGTATAAATAAACTTTTTATTTTTCACAGCATACTTTCTCCAATGTTTATTTTTAGTGCAAATGGCAAATTTGGTTTCGGAGCTACAAAGGTATGTTCGGTAAATTTTTCTTACAGCAGTCCAGACATAGTGATGATCGGTTATAACGAATGGATATTTGTTTTTGTTGATGTCATTAAAACTGGACTGCACTGCACAATCAATCCTCGTTGATAAGTTTTGGAAAAGAATGCGAGATAGAATGTGTACTAACCGGGAAAACATACGGTACAGCCGCTAACAAATTTTACAGGCTCCAACTGTAGTTGACATCTACATAATACAAAGTATGGTGCTAATTGTTGCGGCACGAGATGCCCACGCGAGCCGAGTTGATGGGACACATGTGGCCTGAGACGTACATTGTCGTTTCGGCAGTTTAGGAAAGTTTACGGTTGAGCTCCTCGAATTTGGGTCTGTGTAAGCAGCTTCGAGCGGGCCATTATGGCAGGAAGTCCTGACATGTCCACCAAGAGAGAGTCGTTGCGGAATGAGATGCCGATGCATGTCGCACTGGCGCAGCACGAGCTAGCCCAAAACACGTGCTGTCATTTATAGAGTGTTTTCAAGCTTATGTTTTTGCAACTAGAATTCGGCCTGTGTCAGCAGCTTCTTCAAACGTGGCATTTTGTCGTGGGGTTCTGACATGCCCACCTGGCTTGAATCATTGTGGCATGAGATGCCAACACGCGTCCAGTTGGTGGAGCATAGGAGGCCCAAGACATGTGTTGTTATTTGGCGGCTTCGGCAAGCTTACAGTAGCCACTCCTCAAATTCAGCCTGCATCAGCAGCTTCTTCGAGCGAGGCATTTTGGTGTGAAGTTCTGACATGCCCAACTGGCTTGAATCGTTGTGGCATGAGGCACCAACACGCATCAACTTGGTAAAGGCATGACATGCTCAGCGGCATCTGATAGATTAAAAAAAACTTGCATAGGGCAAACGGGACAGTGTTTCAATGACAGAGCTCGTCAGCACAGCAGTAACCTAAAGAATGGCTATGGGAGTCATCTTGCAGGACATTGTAACAAGTGTTCCTGCACTCCCACATTTAAAAAAAAAGAAGATTTATTGGGAAAGGAAAAGGTGAGGGGGAAAGGGAAATAATAGAGGCTTATTAAATTAGCAAGGAAGGAGGTAAATGTGTAAGCGCTCCCTCTCTTGCCTTGTCGGTAAAATAAATACCGTATTTACTTGCATAATGATCGCCCTCGAGCAATGATTGCACCCCTAAATATTGTCGGCAAAATTCGTTTTTTTTTCTTTCCCGTGTAATGATCGCACCCCGAACTTGCCGCAGTGATATGTTGTGTGCCAAGTCTAGCTAATGATGATCGCACTTGACATCTGTCAAATGCTACGCGAACGACTTTTCACAAGACATACGAGGCGGTCTACACGCACCAAACATTCTTAAGCAGATGCCCCATTTCATTCCTGTCATCACTTTCCGCATTTCCATGAAAAAAAAAAAAAGCTACAACCAAACTTGCCTTGCCTTTATTATTTGTAGGCTTCATAATGGTTGTGGTCAATAACAACAACAAAAAGGCGCCTTTCGATTCTTCTCTTCTGCACTCGTGGGCACGCAGCAAATTACGAGTGGCAACAATAGTAGCCACGTTTACACTCATACGTCAGAAGTGTACCTTATTCATATGTCGACACTTGTAACACAGCTAAGATATTAGCCCACCCTTAGCGGAAACGTACTTCATTAGGATAGTAGTGAAGACAAATGCCAGTTTCCACAGCATACCCGCCATGTGTTTCTATATCACTGGCAGCTAAGTGCGCCCATCTCTGCTTCTGCCCCCTCAAAGTGGACGTGGCTATGTTATTGCCGCAAACTTGCCAATATTAATATTATTCATTACTGATATGGAAGAAACTGTTTCAATGCATGTAATGTACTCGCGAGAAGAAAAAAAAATCGTGTTCGGCTTACTCCGCCGGCCGGCATTTTTGTTTTGGTGTTCCGCACTGTTACAGCGAAAGCCGCCTGTTTGTTGACCTGTTGTCATCCCGCAGCAAATGCAGGAAGAAAAAAAAATTCTTTTTGCGGGAAATCTAACCCACGTAATGACGCACCCCTGAATTTGCGTAAATTTTTTGACAAAGAAGTGTGATCATTATGCGAATAAATACGGTAGCTTTTTTGAATGAAAGATTGTAATCTATCTGATTTTTCAGATGTATTTGCGACTGCTGTATGCATGCTTATGCTGGAAAAGGTATAAAATGGCTGGATAATTTCAAATAAATTTCCAGTTGGCAGTCAGCCCTTGTTGGTGATATTTGTTTCCTCATGTCCTTGACTTATTCGCACTGTTCAACCTCAGCTATAAATATGACCCACCTAGCCCTCATCAAGATCTTAATAACAAAGCAATTTCAGCTCCCCCTTCAACTTCGTTTTGATACTTCTCAATGTGAAGCTATGTGAAATCCCTTTCAGGATCCGTTAGGCAAGTTAGCACTTAATCCTCCACAATGCAATGAATGTGTGACAACTCTTCTGGCCAACAAGCTCGGTGACTCACTGCACTGGATGGAGGACAGCTTGGAGGTGAAAGGTGCTGCAATACTAGCATCACCGAGCTTGACCACCTGTGCCTGGTCCTGTTCCTCCAGGTCCTTGAGCAGCTTCTGTAGCTGCCTCTGCAATGGGAGATGTGTGTGTTGCTATTGTCAAGTAGAGCACAAGCTAAAGTGGCACAGCCCTAAATACACAATGATGTCTCTCACAAGCAGCATAGTTTCAAAAAGCATAAAAAAAGAAATCTGGAGCATCAAGTAACCCAAGCTTTTTTACTTCAAATGTGTGACTCCCAAATGATGCACCTTCCTGAAAACAAATTAAGGTTTTAGGGAGAAACGAAGCGAGCAAAAAACTTTTTCACAGCCAAAAATTAGAACTGTAATGAGAGTTGACAGTGTACCACATTTAATTACGATAGCAAGACATTCAAATTTAAATTACTATCACGACAAGAATGTGTTGCAGCCTTACAACCGAAATGCTCCGTTCTCCCTATGCAAGACTAGCTCTGATCATTGCAACAACATATACTATAAAGTACTCAAACTCATACACAAGCCATACAGCACACACATATACAGGGTGTCCCAGCTAAATTTAGCCAGAGTTTAAAAATATGCTGATGCACTCTAAGGTGACGCAACCAAATGCATGTTGCTGACTATTGCATGGAGTAAGTCACACTATATTTCTTATTCTGCTCAATACAATAATCAGTCAAGATTAACTAACCAACCCACTGCATCAGCTTCCTTGCAATACTTGCCAACCTGTACCAAGTGAAAACGCCAGTGCACACTCAGTTTCTTATTTCGGTACTAGCAAATCTCCTCCAGTGTGGTCGCATACCGCATTCACCGCCATCGCCGCCAACCCTATTGCGATAAGCATCTTCACCAATGTGTTTTATAGCCAGTGGGGCCCAGTGCCGCCGGAAGTATACTGCTGACTTTTAGTGGGTGATAACCCAAACATGCCACCGTTCTCTACCACAGGCAGCACGATGTGACACCACATTTCACTCTGATGGTATCCAGCATCCAGTCGCCCACCAGCTGGATTTCGTTTCGAGTTCCCGTCGCTGTCTCGGAACACTACGCAATAGGAAAACAACAAAACGCCAGCTCGACACATGTCGGCGTCTCATGTCTCGTGCTGCACCGATCCATGCAACGCTTTGTATTAATTACGTAGTCAACTACAGCTCAGTTTGTCAAATTTTTTAGTTACTTCAGATCCTACATTTTCCCGGTTAGTATGTTTCTTCTCGCAATTTTTTCCCAAAATGTATGAATGAGGTTCTACTTTATTATTATTAGAGTACAGCAACACATTTTTGCAGGAAGTTCATCAAGAGATGGTCCTCAACTAATTCGCAGAAGTTGGAAATTTTATTTAAAGAAAAAAAAAATAGGCCAAACCTTATTTTTCATGCCCTCTTTTTCTAATTTGCCTTCCAGTTTCAAACAAAGGCAAAAAATTGGTGAATACGCTAGTTTGTAAATTGTGCAGCACTTAAGAACAACCAAGTAAAAAAAAAAAAGTTCAGCCCTTAATCTCAAGGTGCCTGAAATAAAAAAACGCCCATAAGCCTTTGACTTCTTGGCATACTATCGGGCAAAGATTAATAAATTCAGTTTGCCTTAAGGGACTAACAACCAATTTTCATGGTACACATTTATTTTAATGCAATGGAAAGCTTACCAGTCATAGTGTCTAATCACAAAGTGTTAACGCGGAAAATGCCGTGGAACATTCCTTATCTGAATTTTCCTATCTGCAGTGAAGATGTAGTTGTTCACTGGAAGCATGCTGAAAACAGTGATAGGTGAGCGCGATAGCAATTATATGCCGGCATTAGTAGGATGCAGACAAGTGCGGCCGTAGGTGTGAGAAAGTATTATTTTGTTTATCAAGTCGATGTTACTGTGAAACATGTCTTTCGAAGAGTTAAAGCATTTTTGCGATAATAGCTCCATGTTTTCATGGTTTCCTGTTCAACTGCTTTGGCATTTAAACAATAAAAAAACACACCAATTGATTTGAAAATGAAATGACACTTTTACACACGATGTGCAGTTCAGCCAGTTGCTGTAGCCATGCGTGTGCTTTTTATTTCCGAAGCATAGAATAAAGTGCAAGTGCCTAATAATATAGCAACTCCAATTTTAAGCAATGATTACGTTATACTTAACAACAGCCAATTTACATATAGTAATCGCATTGAATACATATGAAGTACTAAGACTTCACCGCCAGGCCTCGCCACTTACTGGTTTTTAGGACTTTCTTTGCCAATTTAAAATTACAATACCTACTTAAATTGTGAACAGCGTGCTCGATTCCATTACTATATAAGTCATGGTCATTTAATTTCCATCAATGTCTCACAACACATTCTGGGCAGTTGTCAGTCGCTTTAATTCCGCGTGAGAGGTGGTATAGATGTGGAATAAAAGGGGTAGGGTGCATAAAGCTGTGTTCTCTATATCAGGCTCTTTTAAAGTGCAACATTTTGGAACTTGATATTGAAATTTTGCACCTTGTCTCAGTTAAGATTTTTTGTGTGTGAAAGAAAAGTGTGATTTAACCCCCTTAGGTACATAAGCGAATGAGCCAAGCAATTATCGATGTACAGTAAAACCTTGTTAAACCGTACCCACTTAAACAGAAGTTTCGTTTTAAAAGTAGTAAAGTCAAATCCCCGACTCGGCGGCAATTGAACACAATGTGTTTTGTATCCGCATAAACCGTACCAGCTTTCTGCGTATGTGTTGGTTAACGTGTAGTGTTTTCACATTTCGTCGCACAAACATGGCGGTGCATTGTCTCCATCGGGCGGCCTGGCAGAACAAGCCTGAGAGATCGGAACAACGGCCTCCAAGCACCCTGTGCTTTTGCATGTGAAGCCACATCAACATCAACGTCATTTCTGCGGCGTGCCAGAGAGCATTGTGGCGTCGTGCAAGCGGGGACTCGCGTCATTACTAAGCTCGGATAAAAAAAGATGCCGGGTGCTCAGCATAGAAGAAAAATTAGACATTCATGCTATCGAACGTGACATGAAGTCGGCGCTGGCATGCAACATGGGTCTACTGTTGACTACGGTGTGTGTCATTTGGAATGCGAAGAAGTTGCTCGGCAGCGCTGCTGCAACCACGAAGAGATGTCGGCTACGAGGTCAAACTTTTCACCATCGTTGCCTCTGTTGTTGCCGAAGTGTCGCCTAGCGACAGTGATAAGGACGACACGGAAAGCGACAGCATGGGTGATTCAGGCTCGACAGTGGCAGAAGCTGCATGTTACGTTAGCCTCATGAATGCAATCGTCGCGACGAGAACAGCACCCCACAATGAAAAGGTGCCCTGCGACTTCTGCAACGCTACCGCGCCTGTGCACAGAGAATATGCAACGCCAACAAGGAATCTGCCATGTGAGTGTTTGCCGAGAAGAGGGGGCTGGCTGAAAAGCCAACTCACAACTTTAGCAAGTTTGAGGCTGCTGTCGTCGCTGCTAGGCCGCTATGGCATCAAACAAAAATAACACGGTTGTCGCACGACGTAAATAAATACTGCATGTTTTTCCCCCTTTTATTGCACTGTCTCCAAGTTACATTTTTGACAGGTAAGTGGGTGATCTCATGCTATTTCGGTTAAGCAGTACTACCGTTTAGTACATACTTTTTCCGAGCTCCAGCCAACTACGGTTTAATGGGGCTTCACTGTATTGTAATTTTTTCTTCATTTGGGCCTTCCAAACAATTATGGAACACTTTTAAAAAATTTACTTCTTGTAGCTTATATGTGACTCTCTGGGACATATGTTTCCCTATGTACCTTAATGGTACCGAATATTTACATGGGCTTCTTGGCCACTTTCACCGTGAATTTCCATGAAACAATATATTGAAGTAGGGAAGCACAACTGAACATTGCAAATGTTGTGGCAAGTAAATATGCGGATTTCAAGCTCTGACATGGCACAATTTGCACACCTCCTTCGAGCAGGAGCTTTTGTAATTTGGTGTGCGGTAGCTTCTTGCCTTGCATACATTCTTATGCGCATCTACATATGTCGAAGACTTGTGGTCTGCTCTCGGCTTATTTCTTACTTGCAAGGTTTCTCATTTCCAATAAGAAATCGTGTGACTGCTTGGCATAACTGCAGCGACATCAGAGCAGAATTAGCGGGCTCAGCAGCTAGATGTTTGGTGTACATAATGGAGGCATTGTTTACTCCAATGTCCAGCAATTGAAAGAACCCTCGAAGGTAATAGTTTATTTTTTAAGCATGAAATGCTTTTAGCTCACGTTATCAGTGACCTTCAAGTGACCTTGAGCCAAAAGCGAGGGCCATCATCCGGGCAAGTTGCGAGAACAAAACCGGATCCCCCCCACCCTTTGTTCATGGCCCATTACATACGCTAGTTACTCCCAAACAAGTTACAAAAAACATTCCTTCTCAGTTCTCCCTAACGTTTCTTCACAGTATCACTCAAGCTGTAACTTTTAGTACGATGAAGTTTTATTTTTTATTTGCAACCGCAACGTTCAAAGGGCAGATACCGGACACAACACACTTCAATTCTGGGAAGTGGAATTTGCAGTGGATCTACGGCATTCGCTGAGCTGCTGACTGACATGGTGCCAAACGCAGCTGGAAGAACTACTTTGGCTTCGATGTGCGACGCTCACCAAGATGCGGCGTGCCGTGGTGCAGGACGCGTCTTGAAGCACTGCGTTGCCTTCGATATGCGATGCTCACCGAGATGTAGTATGGTGCCGGACGCATCTGGAAGTACTGCTTTGCCTTCGATGTGCGATACTCACTGAGATGCGGCGTGGCGTGGTGCCGAATGCATCTCGAAGCACTGCTTTGCCTTCAATGTGCGACGCTCACCGAGATGTGGTGTGGTGCCGGACGCATCTGGAAGTACTGCTTTGCCTTCAATGTGCGACGCTCACCGAGATGTGGTGTGGTGCCGGACGCATCTGGAAGTACTGCTTTACCTTCGATGTGCGACGCTCACTGAGATGCGCGTGGCGTGGTGCCGAACGAATCTTGAAGCGCTGCTTTGCCTTCAATATGCGACGCTCGCCAAGATGCAGCATGGTGCCGCAAGCGTCTGATGTGCTGCTTTTCATTTATGGAGGAAGGGAAAAAGATAGGAGAGAGCATAAAGTCATGCAGTGTGCCTTGGCAAGCGAATGCTCTGTGAAGCCAGCACTTTGCTCAATGGTGGCCCAACATGAGAACTCTTGCGCTGAGATCACGGAGCAAGAATCGAGATTTTCTGAGATGTTTAGTTGCACCTCCTTTAGGCGCTTTCCTTCTAGCTGGGCAGTTTGCTTGGTCTCCCTGGCATCTTTCGCTGCCTGTCGTGCCTCTTTCGGCCGGTTTTCTTCTTCTAGATGGGCAGTGTCCAAATGGACCAGTGCACAGTAAGGTGAGGTGTGGTGGGGTGTACCATTGTGAACATGCACGACACCCATTTTAAGATTGTAGCTAGTAGCATCTCCAACCAATCTGCTTTGCCGTCTGCCATTTCATACTTACATCTACTCTCGATTACGGGAAAGCCAGCAATTTTTACCTTCAGTCGACTTTGTAGGTTGCCTTTTATGTGTTGGAAGGACGTGATATCTCCACAGAAGGTTGACACCCGGAAAGTCCTTTGTTTCTTCTGCTGACGTTATGAAGACGTTCCCGTGTTCCAGTGATTTCTACTAGAAGCTGTCCGACATATTTATAGTGTTGTAAGAACATGTTATAAGAACTTGAAAAATTATAGACAGATCAGCTCACTGTCCGTTGCCTACAAAGTATTTACTAAGGTAATCGCAAATAGAATC
The DNA here is from genome assembly GCF_050947875.1 of Dermacentor variabilis. Classification (NCBI taxonomy): domain Eukaryota; kingdom Metazoa; phylum Arthropoda; class Arachnida; order Ixodida; family Ixodidae; genus Dermacentor; species Dermacentor variabilis. The sequence continues at coordinate 41,713,180 of NW_027460291.1, forward strand.
AGGAACACCTTAGACTTCTGTCAACCAAAGGACCAGGCAGGATTCCGTTAGGCTACTCAACAACAGACCATATTCACACTATCAATCCGGTGATATAGAAATAGGCGGAATATAACCAACCCTTATATATAGCTTTCATTGATTACGAGAAAGCGTTTGATTCAGTCGAAACCTCAAGCCATGGAGGCATTACAGAACCAGGGTGTAGACGAGCCGTATGTAAAAATACTGAAAGAGATCTATAGCGGCTCCACACCCACCGTAGTCCTCCATAAAGAAAGTAACAAAATCCCAATAAAGAAAGGCGTCAGGCAGGGAGATACGATCTCTCCAATGATATTCACAATGTGTTTACAGGATGTATTCAGAGACCTGGAGTGGTAAGAATTGGGGTAAGAGTTAATGGAGAATACCTTAGTAACTTGCAATTCGCTGATGATATTGCCTTGCTTAGTAACTCAAGGGACCAATTGCAATGCATGCTCACTGACCTGAAGAGGCAAAGCAGAAGGGTGGGTCTAAAAATTAATCTGCAGAAAACTAAAGTAATGTTTAACAGTCTCGGAAGGGAACAGCAGTTTACGATAGGTAGTGAGGCACTGGAAGTGGTAAAGGAATACATCTACTTAGGGCAGGTAATGACTGCGGATCCAGATCATGAGACTGAAATAATCAGAAGAATAAGAATGGGCTGGGGTGCGTTTGGCAGGCATTCTCAGATCATGAACAGCAGGTTGCCATTATCCCTCAAGAGAAAAGTGTATAACAGCTGTGTCTTACCAGTACTCACGTACGGGGCAGAAACCTGGAGGCTTAAGAAAAGGGTTCTACTTAACTTGAGGACGACGCAACAAGCTATGGAAAGAAGAATGGTGGGTGTAACAATAAGGGATAAGAAAAGAGCAGATTAAGTGAGGGAACAAACGCGAGTTAATGATATCTTAGTTGAAATCAAGAAAAAGAAATGGGAATGGACAGGACACGTAATGAGGAGGGAAGATAACCGATGGTCATTAACCCTCTCGCTGTCACGGACGTACCGGTATGTCTTCGTGCTTCCCCGCCACTGTGTCACTGACGTACTGGTACGTTCTCTATCGTGCGTTCAAAATTTCGCGTCTGAGCGCAAAGCTGGCGCTCCTGGACTGGCCACGCCATCTGTTGACTCTTTCTACAAGTTCGTATTTTTGCACCGACCTGTGTTGGTACATGTATTGAAGATTACGGCGTGACTGCCACTCGCCCCTCTCTCTTTGCTGAGTGACGCGGTGGCTCCACATTCGCAGGATCATGCATCGCGCGCGTGTGGTTATGGGTTCAAGGGTTGTTCTGCCATCTCCGCTGGTTTGAAGGTTTTTATTTTTCTTCTGTTGGTGTGTCTGCTACAGCGCATGAAGTTCAGGGGCACACGCCGTTGCCTCTCCAAAAAGAGTGACTCGATTGCTGCTTTTGCTCTCTCGCCGCACCCTCACTTCCGACTTGCAGCAGTAAATGTAAAGCCCTTCGAACTTTGTTTTAGCCTTTTTCCATCTCCCTCTGTCTTCTTCATCACACAACGTCCCATTTCTCTCCGTTGTGCGGGCGACTGAAAAGCGCATCCTCTCTGCGCGGGGAGGTCGGGAGCGCGAAGGTCCCGGCTGAGCGTGTGGGACATTCGTCTGCTCATTGGAGCGGTGGCTCTTCCGATTCAGAATACGAGCCGAGCTAGGATTCGGACTTGGACATTTTCATGTGAGGAAGAGGTGAGTTCCACATCGTCAGATTTGGATGTTTAATGGATGTTATAGTCAGGCTGATGATGATGATGTTTACTAACAACAGCTGCGGAACACTGAAATGTGCATATTGCATTGGTTATGTTATTTGTATACCAATCATAATCAAAAATAAATTGCTATTTTCATTCCCTGTTATGCTCGTTCCCTGAAACCAAGCCGACACTGGGGGTGCATCACAGCCAGAAAGGTCCGACAGCGGAAGGGTTAAGGGTTACGGACTGGATTCCAAGGGAAGGGAAGCGTAGCAGGGGGCGGCTGAAAGTTAGGTGGGCGCATGAGATTAAGAAGTTTGTAGGGACAACATGGCCAC